>NC_134401.1:9154616-11554616 GCF_050003625.1 Haematobia irritans | reverse complement strand
TATTTCTATAAAAATTTTAGGCAACATTTTATTTCTATATAAAATTTTATCAACATTTTTCTATGGAAATACAATTTTGACTAAATTTTTTATATAAACGAAATTTTGAGAAAATCTTCTATATAAATAAAACATTTTCGAGTTTTCTTTAAAAATAATATTTTGATAAATTTTTCTTTGGGAATAAAATTTTGGCAAAATTTTCTACAGAAATAAAATTTTGACAAAATTTTCTATAGAAACAAAATTTGAGAAAAATTTCTATATAAATAAAATTTTGAGAAAATTTTCTATACAAATAAAACATTTTCGATTTTTTTTTTAAATAAAATATTGACAAATTTTTCTTTGGAAATAAATTTTTTACAAAATTTTCTAAGTGTGACCTTTTATTTATATATGTGGATTGCTTTCAAATAAAATATTTTTATACCCACCACCATAGAATGGTGATGGGGGTATAATAAGTTTGTCGTTCCCTTTGTAACACATCGAAATATCGATTTCCGACTATATAAAGTATATATATATATATTCTTGCTCAGGGATAAATATTAAGATGATATAAGCATGTCTGTCTGTGCGTCTGGCCGTCTGTCCGTCTGATGTAATCACGCTACAGTCTTGAATAATAGAGCTATTGTCCTGAAATTTGGCAAAGAATCGTCTTTTGTCTGCACGCAGGCCGAGTTCTATAGATAAAATTCTGACAAAATTTTGTATAGAAATAAAATTTTGACGAAATTTTATAGAAAAAAAAAATTTGACAAATTTTTCTATAGAAAAAAAAACTTTTGACAAAATTTTCTATAGAAATTAAATTTTGAAAAATTTTCTATAGAAATAATTTTTTGACAACATTTTCTATAAAAATAAAATTTTGAAAAATTTTCCAATAGAGATAAAATTTTAAAAAATTTTTGTATACAAATAAAATTTTGACAAAGTTTTCCAAAGAAAAATATAATTGACAACATTTTCGATAGAAATAAAAAATTGAAAATATTTTTCTATAGAAATAATATTTTGACAAAATTTTCTATAGAAATAAAATTTTCTATAGAAATATGACAAAAATTTCTATACAAATAAAATGTTGACAACATTTTCTATAGAAATAAAATTTTGGCGAAATTTTCTATAGAAATAAAATTTTGGCGAAATTTTCTATAGCAATAAAATTATGACAAAATTTTCTATAGAAATAACTTTTGACAAAATTTTCTATAGAAATAAAATCTTGACAAAATTTTCTATAGAAATGAACTTTTGACAAAATTTTCTATAGAAATAAACTTTTGTTGAAATTTTCTATAGAAATAAAATTTGGACAGAATGTTAACAAACATTTTATTTCTATAGAAAACTTAAACAAAATTTTATTTCTATAGAAAATTCTGTCAACATTTTATTCCTATAGCAAATTTTGTCAAAATTGTATTCCTATAGAAAATTTTATCAAAACTTTATTTCTGCAGAAAATTTTCTCAAAATTTTTCTTTCTATAAAAAATTTTCTCAAAATTTTATTTCTAAAGAAAATTCTGTCAACATTTTATTCCTATAGCAAATTTTGTCAAAGTTGTATTCCTATAGAAAATTTTGTCAAAATTTTATTTCTATAAAAAAATTTCGGCAAAATTTTATTTCTATAGAAAATTTTCTCAAAATTTTATTTCTATAAAAAATGTTCTAAAAATTTTATTTCTATAGAAAATTTTCTCAAAAATATTATTTCTATAGAACATTTTGTCAAAATTAAATTTTTATAGAAAATTTAGTCAAAATGTTTGTTTCAATAGAAAATTTTGTCCAAACTTTATATCATAGAAAATTTTGTCAAAATTTGTTGGATCATGTCGGTCCAGAAGTATATATGCCTCCATATACGTATGGAGGGTACATATGATTCTGCCTGGCAGAATTTCTATTTCAAAATTTTTTTAAAAAAATTAAAATTTTTTTATTTTTAGCGCATTCGAATGCGAATATCGCTAACCCATGGATTGTTGTTTTCTTGAATGAATATCCCGTAGAAAACAAAGAATTAATCATCAAACATAGTAGGCACTATGCCAAATTGAATGACACTCCTACCATGTGCTTCACTCTATTGGAATCACACACCCCATGGCATGGTCAAAGATATCAATGTTTGTGCGAAAAATCCCTCTTCACCTAAGAATGAATGTGTTTCGCCAGTATTAAAAAAGAAAAATCACCATTAAAATTATACAACGACATGAAATTCAAAAAAAAAAAAAATCAACAAAATATGGGAAAAGAAAAAATCATCAACCACATTAAGAGATAATGGAAGACCATCAACGAGAATTTTTTTAAAGGCAAACCAAATGCATATATGCTCATGCTATTATGATACACTCATGCATGTGATTATCATTTTTTTATATTTGGGCCAGAGATTGTATGAAATGGATATTAACACAAAAAAAACACAGCAGAATATACAAAAGAAAACAGAATATTGTAGAGAAACTTGAGGATCATAGACAGTAGCAAGAGCAGTACCAGTAGCATCATCATTAGCCTTATGGCAATCAATGCTATGCACAATGGGTTTGGGAAGAAAAAAAAAAAGAAAAATTATTTTGGGAACAATTAAAATAATTTTGAGAAAACCAAACCAAAATTTAAGGATCATTCAAAATAACAGAAGGGACCTGGTATCATAACCATACTTATGACAATGCTGTACGCAATGGGCTGGTGAAGAAACAAAAATAATTTTAATAAGACCAAAAATAGATCAGTTAAGGCATGTAAAAAGGACTACAAGTTTGAAGTTAATAAACTATTGATTGATATAATTTTGTCATCGGAATATTAAACAAATTTTTTTGACAAGATTTTCTATGAAAATAAAATTTTGAAAAATTGGATATTAAAAATTTTATACAAATAAAATTTTGGTAAAATGTTCTATAGAAATAAATTTCCGAGAAACTGTTCTATAGAAATAAATTTTCGAAAGAATTTTCTATAGAAATAAATTTTAGAGAGAATATTGTATAGAATTAAGATTTTTACAAAATTTGATCAAAAATAATTTTTTTTTTACTAAATTTTTTATTGAAAAAATTTTGATAAAATTTTCTATAGAAATAAAATTTTGACAAAATTTTCTATAGAAATAAAATTTTGACAACATTTTCTATAGAAATAAATTTTCGAGAAAATGTTCTATAGAAATAAATTTACGAGAGTATTGTATAATATTAAAATTTTTACACAATTTGATAAAAAAAATAATTTTTGTACAAAATTTTCTATTGAAAAAATTTTTACAAAATTTTCCATAAAAAAAATTGACAACATTTTCTACAGAAATAAAATCTTCACAAAGTTTTTCCATAGAAATAAAATTTTGCCAAAATTTTCTATAGAAATAAAATTTATATACAAATTTGTATAAAAATAAAACTTTGACAAAATTTTCTAAAGAAATAAAATTTTGACTAAATTTTTAATGGAAACAAAATTTTGACAAAATTTTTAATGGACACAAAATTTTGACAAAATTTTCTTTCTTGAGAAATAAATAAAAAATTTTAAAAACATTTTATACAAATAAAATTTTGGTAAAATGTTCTATCGAAATAAACTTCCGAGAAACTGTTCTATAGAAATAAATTTTCGAAAAAATTTTCTACAGAAATAAATTTTAGAGAGAATATTGTATAGAATTAAGATTTTTACAAAATTTAATCAAAAATAATTTTTTTTTACCAAATTTTTTATTCAAAAAATTTTCACGAAATTTTTCATTAAAAAATTTTGATAAAATTCTCTATAGAAATAAAATTTTGACAAAATTTTCTATAGAAATAAATTTTCGAGAAAATGTTTACGAAATTTTTCATAAAAAAATTTTGATAAAATTTTCTACAGAAATAAAATTTTGACAATATTTTCTATAGAAATAAATTTTCGAGACAATGTTCTATAGAAATAAATTTACGAGAGAATATTGTATAGAATTAAAATTTTTACAAAATTTGATAAAAAATAATTTTTGTACAAAATTTTCTATTGAAAAAAATTGTACAAAATTTTCCATAAAAAATTGACAAAATTTCCTTCAGAAATAAAATCTTAACAAAGTTTTTCTATAGAAATAAAATTTTGACAACATTTTCTATAGAAATAAAATTTTGACAAAATTTTCTACAGGTATAAAATATTGAAAAAAAAAATTATAGAAATAAAATGTTGACAAAATTTTTTATAGAAAAAAATAATAAAATTTTGACATAATTTTCTCCAAAAATAAAACTTTGACAACATTTTCTATAGAAATAAAATTTTAACTAAATTATTAATGGAAACAAAATTTTGACAAAATTTTTAATGCAAACAAAGTTTTGACACAATTTTCTTTCTTTAGAAATAAAACTTTGGTTAAATTTTCTATAGAAATGAAATTTTGACAAAATTTTCTATAGAAATAAACTTTCGAGAAACTGTTCTATGGAAATAAATTTTCGAAAAATTTTTCTATAGGAGAGAATATTTATAGAAATAAAATTTTTACAAAATTTGATCAAAAATAAACTTTTTTACAAAATTTTCTATTGAAAAAATTTTTACTAAATTTTCCATAAAAAAAATTGACAAGATTTTCTACATTAATAAAATCTTCACAAAGTTTTTCTATAGAAATAAAATGTTGACAAAATGTTCTATAGAAATAAAATTTTGACAAAATTTTCTATGGAAATAAAATTTTGACTAAATTTTCTATAGAAATAAAATTTTGAGAAAATCTTCTATAGAAATAAAATTTTGAGAAATTTTTCTATATAAATAATATTTTGATAAAATTTTCTATAGGAATAAAACATTTTCGATTCAAATAAAATTTTGACAAATTTTTCTTTGGAAATAAAATTTTAACAAAATTTTCTGTACAAATAAAATTTTGACGACATTTTTTTAGTGTGACCATTTATTTATATATGTGGATTGCTTTCAAATAAAATATTTTTATACCCACCACCATAGAATGGTGATGGGGGTACAATAAGTTTGTCGTTCCGTTTGTAACACAACGAAATATCGGTTTCTGACTATATAAAGTATATATATTCTTGATCAGGGAGAAATTGTAAGAGGATATAAGAATGTCTGTCTATTGTAATCACGCTATAATCTTCAATAATGGGGCTTTCGTCCTGAAGTTTGGCAATGAATCGTGTTTTGTCTGCACACAGGTCGTGTTCGAAGATGGGCTATATCGGTCCAGGTTTTGATATAGCTCCCATATAAAACTATCGACCGATTTGGGTCTTGGGCTTATATAAACAGTAGTTTTTTACCCAATATGCCTGAAATTGGATATCTAGCGGTATTCTAGGACCACAAAGCGGTATTCTAGGGCCAAAAACGATGAGTATCGGTCCATGTTTTGGTACTCCATGGGCTTCTAGAATCCGTAGTTTTTATCCAATTTCCCTGAAATTGGATATCTGGAAGTATTCTAGGGCCGTAAAGAGGTGTCCGGAATATAGTGTGCATAGGTCCATGTTTTGGTATAGCCCCCATATAGACCGATCCCCCGATTTTATTTCATGGGTTTTTAGAATCCGTAGTTTTTATCCCATTTGCCTGAAATTGGATATCTAGAGGTATTCTAGGACCGTAAAGAGGTGCCCTGAAAATGATGTGTATCGGTCCATGTTTTGGTATAGCCCCCATATAGACCGATGTCCCGATTTTACTTCATTGGCTTCTAGAATCTGCAGTTTTCATCCAATTTGACTGAAATTGGATATTTAGAGGTATTAGAGGAACATTAATAGGTGTGGCGAAAATGGCGAGTATCGGTTCATGTTTTGATAGAGCCCCCATATAGATCGATCTCCCGATTTTACTTCTTGGGTTTCTAGAATCCGTAGTTTTTACCCAATTTGCCTGAAATTGGAAAGGTATTCTAGGACCATAAAGTGGTGTGGCGAATTTGAGGTCTAGATTCTAGAACTACAATTAGATGTGCTGAATATTGTGTGCATCCCTCCATATTTTTGGCATATCCTCCATTAGACCGATACCCCAATTTAACTACTAGGGTTTCAAATTGTACAAATTGTAGTTTTTATCCGATTTGCCACAAATTGAAAATATACTGGCATTTTAGACCCACCAAAATTTGTATCGGGTTTAGTTTTTATCGGTCCCTTTGGTAAGGCCTCCATATTTCAGATTTCAGATCTTGAGGGTACAGAAGATCATGAAAATTGCTTGAAACTGAATGTAAAATTTCCAGATTTTATTTCTCGTATTCATTTAAATAATTGGGGTAAAAATCTACAGATTTTAGATTTCAAATCATGGCGTTATTTCATAATTTTCTTGCACACTTACCAGAGATGTTTATGATTCCTCTAAAACTCAAACAAAAAATGTTTTTTATAAATCCAGAATCTGATCAGACTTCATAGGTAAAATCTTTACATTTATCTATGGGAAGCGTACTGGTTGAACTGATCGTTTGGGAAAATATCTGTCATCAAACCACCCTGAAATGGTCAAAGGAAACTATTACATTTGATTCATGGTGGTGGGTATTTAAGATTCGGCCCGGCCGAACTTGCAGCTGTATATACTTGTTTTCTTTTTGTTATCACAGAGCCATTGTGCACATCAAATTAAATATGCACTTTTAATTAAAAGGCACACACATTTTGCAAAATTAAGCTGACCCAATTTATTTCTTTTTTTTTTTTAACAAATATGCCAAGATGACGCCACTTTATGGTATCTCATTAAAGGTGTTCTTAATTATGAATGCAATACATTTTTTTCCGAATGGAAAAATTATTTATACATAAATTACAAAAAATATATATAGAGATATATGTTAATATGCTTTTAATTTCATATATATATTCTATAGAAAAATATGCTTTTTGTTTATTTGGTCTCTATATAAATAGGGGGGTTTAATCATCTTTGTTGCCATAGTGACATTTAAATTAAATTTATAGTGAAACATAAGTGAAAGCTTTTATCATGTTTTGGTTTGAAACTTATTTATCATTTCAAAAAAAAAAATAAAATAGAAAATAATATGATTTTAGTTAGTTTTTTTTTTTTTGTTCTCAACTAAATGCCAGTTTATTTAACAAGTGCTGACAGCAACTGATTAATATGCTTTTTAAATACTTTGAAAATCCTGTCTGGGAGCATATTTATTTCCTAAGGGTGAAATGTCATTGAGACAATTAAAATTTTTTGAAAATGATATATTTTTTTAAGTAAAAAGCATTAATATTTTTTCTTTATTATTTTAATTTATGAGAAAAATAAGTAAACACTGTCTTATGAGTCATTTACATTTGCTTTCTACATTTATGAGTAAATAGCATTTTTTCTTATTTGTAAATTAAATTTTTTTTGTTATTTTTTCAATTTTTTTATTAATTTCATTATTTAAAAAAAATTTATTATTTAAAAAAAAATATTTTCTTTCAATTTTTTAAAAATTAAGTTTACACTTAAGTCAAATAATTTGTTAATTAGTGTTGGTGATTGATATTATCAATCTCATGATTAAAGTAGCAACTAAAAAAAGAATTACTTTTGTGATTGGAAACAATAAGTATTTCTTTCTGTACAATTTTTGATATTTATACCCATTTCTTTTCAATATATTTCAATCTCAACTGTTTTCTCGTAAAATTTAACCAAATTGGTTTCCCCATTTAGTCGCCCATAACAAATGTGCCACTGACAATATTCACCATAATCATTATAATGCAATCAGTTATTTAAAACTTTGGCACAAAGTAGAGCAAAGCTTGCGTGTATTTAATAGGTTTTTCCATAATTTATTCAAGCTTCTTTTATTAGCATATATGCAATTGATTTAATAATAATATTCACTTATATAGATACATTGGCATATCGCACATACATCTAAAGACAACAGCATATGGGATATTCCATTAAAATTTAAGGGGGAAAAAAAAACAAATAAAATTTTAACAAAATTTTCTAACGAAATAAAATTTTGACAAAATTTTCTATAGAAATAAAATTTTGACAAAAATTTCTATAGAAATAAAATTTTGACAAAATTTTCTATAGAAATAAAATCTTTACACAACTTTTTATAGAAATAAAATTTTGACAAAATTTTCAACAAAAATAAATTGCAAAATAAAATTTTGACAAAATTTTCTATAGAAATAAAATTTTGACAAAATTTTCTATAGAAATAAAATTTCGACAAAATATTCTTAGCAATAAAATTTTGACAAAATTTTCTATAGAATTAGAATTTTCACAAAATTTTTTATAGAAATGAAAT
Source organism: Haematobia irritans (assembly GCF_050003625.1). Classification (NCBI taxonomy): domain Eukaryota; kingdom Metazoa; phylum Arthropoda; class Insecta; order Diptera; family Muscidae; genus Haematobia; species Haematobia irritans. Next base: position 11,546,285 of record NC_134401.1, on the reverse strand, counting down.
TTTTACAAAATTTTCTATAGAAATAAAGTTTTTACAAAATCTTCTATAGAAATAAAATTTTGACAAAATTTTCTATAGAAATAAAATTTTGACAAAATTTTCTATAGAAATAAAATTTCGACAAAATTTTCTATAGCAATAAAATTTGGACAAAATTTTCTATAGAAATAAAATTTTGACAAAATTTTCTATAGAAATAAAATTTCGACAAAATTTTCTATAGCAATAAAAATTTTCTATAGAATTAGAATTTTGGCAAAATTTTCTATAGAATTAGAATTGTGACAAAATTTTCTATAAAATTAGAATTTTGACAAAATTTTCTATGGAAATAAAATTTTAACAAAATTTTCTATAGAACAAGTAAGGAAAGTCTAAAGTCGGGCGCGGCCGACTATATTATACCCTGCACCACTTTGTAGATCTAAATTTTCGATACTATATCACATACGTCAAATGTGTTGGGGGCTATATATAAAGGTTTGTCCCAAATATTTTACATATCACTCGATCTGGACAGAATTGATAGACTTCTACAAAATCTATAGACTCAAAATTTAAGTCGGCTAATACACTAGGGTGGAACACAATGTTAGTAAAAAATATGGGAAACATTTAAATCTGAAGCAATTTTAAGGAAACTTCGCAAAAGTTTATATATGATTTATCGCTCGATATATATGTATTACGAGTTTAGGAAAATTAGAGTCATTTTTACAACTTTTCGACTAAGCAGTGGCGATTTTACAAGGAAAATGTTTGTATTTTGACCATTTTTGTCGAAATCAGAAAAACATATATATGGGAGCTATATCTAAATCTGAACCGATTTCAACCAAATTTGGCACGCATAGCAATAATACTAATTCTACTCCCTGTGCAAAATTTCAACTAAATCGGAGTTAAAAATTGGCCTCTGTGGTCATATGAGTGTAAATCGGGCGAAAGCTATATATGGGAGATATATCTAAATCTGAACCGATTTCAACCAAATTTGGCACGCATAGCTACAATGCTAATTCTACTCCCTGTGCAAAATTTCAACTAAATCGGAGCAAAAAATTTGCCTCTGTGGTCATATGAGTGTAAATCGGCCGAAAGCTATATATGGGGTATATATCTAAATCTGAACCGATTTCAACCACTTTTGGCACGCATAGCTACAATGCTAATTCCACTCCCTGTGCAAAATTTCAACCAAATTGGGGTAAAACTCTGGCTTCTGGGACCGTATTAGTCCATATCGGGCGAAAGATATATATGGGAGCTATATATAAATCTGAACCGATTTCTTCCAAAATCAATAGGGATCTATTCTGAGCCAAAACACATACTTGTGCCAAATTTTTAAGTCGATTGGACTAAAACTGCGACTTAGACTTTGATTACAAAAATGTGTTCACGGACATACGGGCAGACGGAAAACGGACATCGCTATATCGACTCAGGAGCCCAGCCTGAGCATTTTTGCCAAAGACACCACGTGTCTATCTCGTCTCCTTCTGGGTGTTGCAAACATATGCACTAACTTATAATACCCTGTTCCACAGTGTGGAGCAGGGTATAAAAACAAACATTTTGACAAAATTTTCTATAGAAATAAAATTTTAACAAAATTTTCTATAGAAATAAAATTTTGACAACATTTTCTTTAGAATTAGAATTTGACAAAATTTTCTATAGAATTAGAATTTTGACAAAATTTCTACAGAAATAAAATTTTGGCAAAATTTCTATAGAAATAAAATTTTGTCAAAATTTTCTTATAAATAAAATTTTCTATAAGTACATTTTTTTCTTTTCCTCTGTTGGTTAAGCTACACTTGTAGTTTTGTCAATGTGTGGTTTTAAGCTGAAATACAAAAAAAAACAACAACAATGCTTAAAGAACAAAACCAACAATAACAAATAAAACAAATAGAAATAAACTTTTGACAAAATTTTCTATAGAAATAAAATTTTGACAAAATTTTCTATAGAAATAAAATTTTGACAAAATTTTCTATAGAAATAAAATTTTGACAAAATTTTCTATAAAAATAGAATTTTGACAAAATTTTCTGTAGAAATAAAATTTTGACAAAATTTTCTATAGAAATAAAATTTTGACAAAATTTTCTATAGAAATAACATTTTTGACAATATTTTCTTTAGAAATAAAATTTTGACAAAATTTTCTATAGATATAAAATTTTGACAAAATTTCTATAGACATAAAATTTTGAAAACATTTTTTATAGAAATAAAATTTTGACAAAATTTTCTATAGAAATAAAATTTTGACAAAATTTTCTATAGAAATAAAATTTTGACAAAATTTTCTATAGAAATAAAATTTTTTACAAAAATTTTCTTTAGAAATAAAATTTTGACAAAATTTTCTATAGATATAAAATTTTGACAAAATTTCTATAGACATAAAATTTTGAAAACATTTTTTATAGAAATAAAATTTTGACAAAATTTTCTATAGAAACAAAATTTTGACAAAATTTTCTATACAAAATAGAATAAAATAGAGTAGTATCCTGTGACAAAATTTTCTATAGAAATAAACCTTTGACAAAATTTTCTATAGAAATAAAATTTTGACAAAATTTTCTATGCAAGTAAAATTTTGACAAAATTTTCTATAGAAATAAAATTTTTACAAAATTTTCTATAGAAATAAAATTTTGACAACATTTTCTATAGAAATAAAATTTTGACAAAATTTTCTATAGAAATAGAATATTGACAAAATTTTCTATAGAAATAAAATTTTGAGAAAATTTTCTATAGCAATAAAATTTTCTATACAAAGAAAATTTTCTATAGAAATGAAATTTTAACAAAATTTTCAATAAAAAAGCAAACATCTTGACAAAAATTTTCATAGAAACAAAATTTTGACAAAATTTCTACAGAAATAATATTTTGGCAAAATTTGTGTAGAAATAAAATTTTGTCAAAATTTTCTTATAAATAAAATTTTGTCAAAATTTTCTATAGAAATAAAATTTTTTACAAAATTTTCTTTAGAAATAAAATTTTGACAAAATTTTCTATAGATATAAAATTTTGACAAAATTTCTATAGACATAAGATTTTGAAAACATTTTTTATAGAAATAAAATTTTGACAAAATTTTCTATAGAAACAAAATTTTGACAAAATTTTCTATACAAAATAGAATAAAATAGAGTAGTATCCTGTGACAAAATTTTCTATAGAAATAAACCTTTGACAAAATTTTCTATAGAAATAAAATTTTGACAAAATTTTCTATGCAAGTAAAATTTTGACAAAATTTTCTATAGAAATAAAATTTTTACAAAATTTTCTATAGAAATAAAATTTTGACAACATTTTCTATAGAAATAAAATTTTGACAAAATTTTCTATAGAAATAGAATATTGACAAAATTTTCTATAGAAATAAAATTTTGAGAAAATTTTCTATAGCAATAAAATTTTCTATACAAAGAAAATTTTCTATAGAAATGAAATTTTAACAAAATTTTCAATAAAAAAGCAAACATCTTGACAAAAATTTTTATAGAAACAAAATTTTGACAAAATTTCTACAGAAATAATATTTTGGCAAAATTTGTGTAGAAATAAAATTTTGTCAAAATTTTCTTATAAATAAAATTTTGTCAAAATTTTCTATAGAAATAAAATTTTCTATGGAAATAAAATTTTGACAAAATTTTCTATAGAAATAAAATTTTGAAAAAAATTTCTATAGAAATAAAATTTTGAAAAAATTTTCTATAGAAATAAAATTTTGACAAAATTTTCTATAGAATAACATTTTGACAAAATTTTCTATAGAAATAAAATTTTGACAAAATTTTCTATAGAAATAAAATTTTGACAACTTTTTCTATAGAAATAAAATTTGGACAAAATTTTCTATAGAAATAAAATTTTTGACAAAATTTTCTTTAGATATAACATTTTGACAAAATTTTCTAGAGAAATAAAACTTTGACAACATTTTCTATAGAAATAAAATTTTGACAAAATTTTCTATAGAAATAGAATATTGACAAAATTTTCTATAGAAATAAAATTTTGAGAAAATTTTCTATAGCAATAAAATTTTCTATACAAAGAAAATTTTCTATAGAAATGAAATTTTAACAAAATTTTCAATAAAAAAACAAACATGTTGACAAAATTTTTTATAGAAACAAAATTTTGACAAAATTTCTACAGAAATAATATTTTGGCAAAATTTGTGTAGAAATAAAATTTTGTCAAAATTTTCTTATAAATAAAATTTTGTCAAAATTTTCTATAGAAATAAAATTTTCTATGCAAATAGAATTTTAACAAAATTTTCTATAGAAATAAAATTTTAACAAAATTTTCTATAGAAATAAAATTTTGACAAAATTTTGTATAGAAATAGAATTTTGACAAAATTTGCTACAGAAATAAAATTTTGACAAAATTTTCTATAGAAATAGAATTTTGACAAAATGTTCTATAGAAATAAAATTGTAACAAAATTTTCTATAGAAAAACAAATATTTTGACACAATTTTTTATAGAAATAAAATTTTGACAAAATTTTCTATACAAATAAAATTTTGACAAAATTTACAATAGGAATAAAAATTGGACATAATTTTCTATAGATATAAAATTTTGACAAAATTTTCTATAAAAATAAAATTTTGAGAAACAATTCTATAGAAATAAAATTAGACAACATGTTTTAAAGCAATAAAACTGTGACAAAGATTTCTATAACAATGATGTTTTGACAAAATTTTTTATAGAAATAAAATTTTACCAAAATTGTCTATAGATATAAAATTCTGACCAAATTTTGTATATATCATCCAAAAGTTCCGAATATCCCATATATGCACATTTACACTCTACTATTGGAATATAGCCAAGCCACAATATTCATGCTATATCTATAGATGTATGTGTTTATATTTAAGTGGAGAGTAGTAAATATCAATATCATATTTCCTTTCCTTTTCTCTCCCATACATATACAAAATTTAACCATAACTTAATATTTAACCTGTGTGAAATGTGTCCGTGTGTGTGTGTGCGCTAATGTGTATGATGCAGCTGTTTGCTGAACATTAATGCTTTTCAATTTCATATGGACAGACAATCGGAAATGGAGATAGATTGAGGAAGCAAACAAAAAACGCATTTATTTAAATATTATGGTCAATTGCAGTTATCGTTATATGTTATCTTGGGTCATCATATGACAGGGACTTAATTCCGGAATAGCTTTTTTTTTCAATGTTATGCATGTTATCATTTGATCAAAATGGGTGTTTGGCTTTCAGCATATCATAAAATGTAAAACAGCACATTGATAAGGTGTTAAAAAATTTTCTATAGAAATAAAAATTTGACCAAATAAAACTTAGACTGTTTTTTTCTATAGAAATAACAATTTGATAAAATTTACACAATATTTTCTACAGAAATAAAATTTTGACAAAATTTTCTATAGAAATTAAATTGTTACAAAATTTTCTTTAGGAATAAAATTTTGACAAAATTTTCTTTATAAATAAAATTTTGATAACATTTTCTACAGAACTAAAAAATTTTGACAGAATTTTCTTTAGGAATAAAATTTTGATAAAATTTTGTATAGAACTTAAATGTTGACAAAATTGTCTATAGAATAAAATTTAAAAAAAAATTCTTTTGAAATAAAAATTTTCACAAAATATTTTAAAGAAATAAAATTTTGACTAAATTTTCTATAGAAATAAAATTTTGATAAAATATTTTAAAGAAATAAAATTTTGACAAAATTTTCTATAGAAATAAAATTTTGACAAAATTTTCTTTAGGAATAAAATTTTGACAAAATTTTCTTTATAAATAAAATTTTGACAAAATTTTCTTTATAATAAAATTTTGACAGAATTTTCTTTAGGAATAAAATTTTGATAGAATTTCGTATAGAACTAAAATATTGACAAAATTCTCTGTAGGAATAAAATTTTGAAAAAAAAATTTTTTAGAAATAACATTTTGACAACATTTTCAAAAGAAATAAAATTGTGACAAAATTTTCTTTAGGAATAAAATTTTGATAAAATTTTCTATAGAACTAAAATTTTGACAAAAATTTCCTATCAAAATAAAGTTTTTACAAAATTTGTAAAGAAATAAAATGTTGACAAAATTTTCTATAGAAATAAAATTTTGACAAAATTTTAAAAATTTGCCACTCTACCAGGGAAGACCCTTTTTTCGCTATCACTTAGCATGCAGTAAAATTAGCATACAGCTTTACCCTGTGTTTATTATGTCATCTGATAACCATTTATTATGTCACAAATAAACTTCATTATTTTTGTTAAATAAAAGATGGAACAAAAAAACAAAATAATAAACTTAAAATAATTTAAACATTTTATAGTTTAAAATTAATATAAAGCATCAATAAATTTAAAAAAATGCATTTCCTATAAGCTCCATAATAAATTCTCTCTATTTTCTGTGAACACTTTCAGGACGAACACATGATGCCAAGTATGCTTTGTATCACATGGGCCAACAGGCAACATCCGGTGTTAAACAATTTGCCGAAACCGGTAAAAGTGATATATTGGACACGCCATTAGGCGAACAACAACAACAACAGCAGCAGCAACAGCAAAAACAAACTACTACTAACAACAACAACAGTAATCAAGGAACTACACGCAACTTCCATAACACGCTTAATTCTCAGTCAAACGGTGGGGAGCGTAGCGTTTTCGATGAATTCAATTTACCGGCCATTACCACAGGTGCGGGTCGTAGCGAGGCAAAGTTCTTTGTCGATAGCAATCACAGTTTGGTGTCATTAATGACACGAATTGTACCCTCACCTGACTGGTTTATAGGGGTCGATTCATTTCAGGTAAGTGCTACTTAGACATGAAGCTATTTCTTGCTTTAATGGGGGAAGGGGAAAGGGGGTCAAGATAAGCATGTTTCAAGTGAATGATCAATTATTCAAGAGGATGGGATTTCTAGGAAAGCAAAAATGATTCTAAGGATAGTTCGTTTAAGCAAATGCCAGACATACTGTTTAAGAAGAGAATTTATTAGTTTTTTTGTGCTTTTGAAAGAAGGAGAAAATTCGAGCTATAATGTAAGATAGCCATCAATATAGTGGTTAAAGAAAAAACTCGATACACTGGTTTTGTTTCATTCTTTGCTACAGAAACCAAGACCTAAGATTAGCCACAATTCATTTTTTCCAGTCGTATATGCAATAATAAGTTTTCTCAAAATTTTATTTCTTTAGAAAATTTTGTCAAAATTTTTTTTCTTTAGAAAATTTTGTCAAAATTTTATTTCTATAGAAAATTTTCTCAAAAATTTCTTTCAATGGAAAATTTTCTCAAAAATTTCTTTCTATGGAAAATTTTCTCAAAATTTTATTTCTATAGAAAATTTTATCAAAATTTTATTTCTATAGAAAATCTTTTTCAAAATTACATCTCTAACTAAAATTTTTACAACATTTTATTTCTATTAAAAATTTTCTCAAAATTTTATTTCCATAGAAATTTTTTCAAAATTTTATTTCCATAGAAAATTTTCTCAAAATTTAATTTCTATTGAAAATTTTCTCAAAATTTTATTTATTTAAAAATTTTTCTAAAAATTGTATTTCTATAGAGATTTCTCAAAATTTTATTTTTATAGCACATTTTGTCAAAATTTTATTTCTATAGAAAATTTTGTCAAAATTTTATTTCTATAGAAAATTTTGTCAAAATTTTATTTCTATATCAAAAATTTCTCAAAAATTATGTATTTCCATAGAAAATGTTTTTTTGTGTTTTTGAAAGAAGGAGAAAATTCGAGCTATAGTGTAAATTAGCCATCAAGATACTGGTTAAAGAAACAAAATCGATACACTGGTTTTGTCTCGTTCTTTGCTTGAGAAACCAAGACCAAAGATTAGCCACAATTTAGTTTTTCCAGTCGTATATGCATTAGTTTTCTCAAAATTTTATTTCTTTAGAAAATTTTGTCAAAATTTTATTTCTATAGAAAATTTTCACAAAATATTCTTTCTATGAAAAATTTTTACAAAATTTTATTTCTATAGAAAATTTTCTCTAAACTTAATTTCTATAGAAAATTTTCACAAAATTTTATATCTATAGAAAGTTTTCTCTAAACTTTATTTCTATAGAAAATATTTTTCAAAATTTCATCTCTAACTAAAATTTTGACAAAATTTTATTTCTATTGAAAATTTTCTCAAAATTTTATTTCCATAGAAAATTTTCTCAAAATTTAATTTCTATTGAAAATTTTGTCAAAATTTTATTTCTGTAGAAAATTTTGTCAAAATTTTATTTCTATAGAAAATTTTATCAAAATTTTATTTCTATAGAAAATTTTATCAAAATTTTATTTCTATAGAAAATTTTATCAAAATTTTCGTTCTATGGAAAATTTTCTCAAAATTTTCGTTCTATGGAAAATTTTCTCAAAATTTTATTTCTATAGAACATTTTCACAAAATTTTATATCTATAGAAATTTTTCTCTAAAATTTATTTCTATAGAAAATATTTTTCAAATCACATCTCTAACTAAAATTTTCTCAAAATTTTGTTTCTATAGAAAATTTTCTCAAAATTTTATTTCTGTAGAAAATTTTGTCAAAATTTTATTTCTTTGGAAAATTTTATAAAAATTGTATTTTGTATAGAGATTTCTCAAAATTTTATTTTTAAAGCATATTTTGTCAAAATTTTATTTCTTTAGAAAATTTTGTCAAAATTTTATTTATATAGGAAATTTTGTCAACATTTTATTTCTATAGCAAATCTTCTCAAAATTTTATTTCTATAGAAAATTTTGTCAAAATTGTATTTCTATAGAAAGTTTTCTCAAAATTTTAATTCTATGAAATAGTCTTTCAAGTTTTTATCTCTATAGCAAAAATTTCTCAAAAATAATTCTTTCAATAGAATATTTTGTAAAAATATAATTTCAATAGAAATTTTTTTTTAATATTTAATTTCAATAAAAAATTTTCTCAAAATTTAATTTCAATAGAAAATTTTCTCAAAACTTTATTTTCTAAAAACTTTTGTCAAAATTTTATTTCAGTAGAAAATTTTTTCAAAATTTTATTTCTATAGAAACTTTTGTCAAAATTTTATTTCTATAGTAAATTTTTCCAAAATTTTGTTTAAATCGAAAATTTTCTCAAAATATTATTTCTATAGGAATTTTTGACAAAATTTTATTTCTATGGAAATTTTTGTCAAAATTTTATTTCTATAGGAATTTTGCCAAATTTTTTCAAAAGGTTATTTCTATAGAAATTACTAAAAATTTTATTTATATAGAAAATTTTCTCAAAACTTTATTTCTATAGGAATTTTTCCAAAATTTTATTTCTATCGAAAATTTTCCCAAAATTTTATTTCTATAGAAAATTTTTCCAAAATTTTATTTCTATGGAAAAATTTCCCAAAATTTTATTTCTGTAGAAAATTTTGTCAAAATTTTATTTCTATAGAAATTTTTGTCAACATTTTATGTAGGTAGAAAATTTTCTCAAAATTTCAATTCTATAGAAATTTTTTCCAAAATTTTATTTCTATAGAAAATTTTCCCAAAATTTTATTTCTATAGAAAATTTTCTCAAAATTTTATTTCTAAAGAAAATTTTCTCAAAATTTTATTTCTATAGAAAATGTTATCACAATTTAAGAACCTCTTCGTTGGAAATTATATTGTCTTGCCTTTTTTGAAAATTCAAAATTTTAATTTTCTTCTTTTTTTTTAAGAAATAGAATCTCTAATTTCTTTTCTGTCCTTTTCAGCTTTGTGTTGGTGGCTCCTGGATCGATACAGTCACCGTTGAAATGGACCCTCTAGATGCTGGCACGGACAATGGTTTCACCTTCACTGCACCCAATTGGCCAACATCACCACAGGGTGTTATCTATCGCATCACTTCACGCTATCCAGCACATCCTGCGGGTAGTTTCTTCTATCCAAAAAGCAAACGTTTACCACCCATGGCCACATTTCAATTTATCAAGGTAAGTGGAAAGTCGAAAGTGTAGTGGTTTCATGGAGGGAGGGTGGATGGGTGCTAGGTAATAGCACCCATGCTTACCACCTGTGCTGTGTAACAACTTGCCCTGAATTGGATTTTTAAGGGAAAAATAAGTGCCCTCATATGTCAAACGCATTTCCTACTTCAGGTTTGTTGTTGTGAGTGCTTGGCATGAAATTCAGCAATCATGACAACTTAATTAGCTACAAATTAGCAACACTTCCGCTTGACGGTTATTTTTTTTGATTGAAAAGTTTTCCTGCTCTTTTGCCATGGAATATTAAGAGAACATCATTAAAATTTACTAATGATTCATAAACATGAAATCGCATATTTTTTTATTGTAGCTGTAGTTCTTTTATGGCGTTGGGTGGATATGAAGATGTTTGAGTTATACAAATAGGGTGAATAAAGCGATTCAGTATAAATGAACGCTTGTTATGGATGACTACACAAGTTTCCAACAGCTAGAGGGTAGATCCTCAAGGAATTTAGAGAGTTTACTTCGCTTGATATTAAGAAAAGGGCAGATATTTATATAATAAGTTCTGAGAATAAACTAGATTCATGAGTTCATATGAGCAAATGGACGGAATCATGAAACATGACGAACCATCAAAGGACCGTAGGGGAGACGGTGGGTGTAATGGCGGATGCTGCAACAATCCATGATCGTCTACCTTAGTTGGCCATATATGCCGAGTGTGACATACTGCAGCGTTTGATGGCTTTGTAGGCACGGTTACCATAGAAATAAAATTTTGACAAAATGTTCTATAGAAATAAAATTTTGACAAAATTTTCTATTGAAATAAAATTTTGTCAAAAATTGTCTGTAGATATAAAATTTTGACAAAATTTTCTATAGAAATCAAATTTTGGCAAAATTTTCTATAGAAGATTTTTTTGTTTCGTAGTCTTTTTGTAGAATTTTTTCCAATTGTTTTTAGATTATTTTTGGTTCGAGTGGCAACCGTGTTTGTAGGCCGCTAATCAGAATGAAATTAAAAATCTTTAATTTGCTAAACATTTTGTATTGAAGTTTCCCTTTATGGTTGTTTTTTTCATTCCAGGTCTCTATTGTCCATCATTAACGCAAATGATTTATGATTGCATCGAAACCATGTCAAGATCTTTTACATCCATCCCAAAAGCCTAACCATAGGGAAATAGTAAAATGTGTAGTCTAAAGGAAATGCCAAACATTAACATGAATAACACTCCTTCCTTCCCTATGGCATTATACCGCAAAATCTGCCAAACACAAAAAATCAAAAACTCAACTCCTACACAATTCCATATCTGGGTCTATGCCCTTACACACCATCATTAAGGGAAAAATGAATCAGCAACAAAAAAAAAAATATATGCTCACTTAATTACATACGAAATGAAAATTTGTTTCTCATTTACGTGAACTTGTTTCGAGTTCTTTACCAGCAACTCAAATACACTGTTACGCACACACACATACACTTTCACCATAGTCATGGAATATTGTATAGGACTATGATTTTGAAATTTGCTACGGATGACAGGAAACTATGCCATAGTCAACATAATTGTGGGTACCACACGCGCGTTTGCCACAAATTACTGACAAAAAAATAAATGGGGTTTTGTTTGTGTGTGTGCGTAAGTGAGTGAGTTTGTGGATTTGCCTTAGGCATTGAATGAGGCCATGTAATATAAACATGAACCATATAAATTTTAACAAGCACCAGGAAAACATGTTGCACAACCATTTACAAAACACAAATAATGTTTTTGTTGTTTTCCGTTTAGGCATTTCCAAATGAAATCAAAATTAATGTGAATTCATTGAGGTCTCTTAGAAAGAAAGAGAGTCGGGAGAGGATTTGGATGCATAGAGAAAGATTTACCATATACATAAGGGGAGAGTAGTAATCACGGCTCAAGATTGTAATTCTATAGAAAATTTTATCAAAATTTTATTTCTATGAAAAATTTTGTAAAAATTTTAGTTCTATAGACAATTTACTAAACATTTTATTTCTACGAGTATAGAACATTTTAGTAAATTTTTATTTCTATAGAAAATTTTCTCAAAATTTTATTTCTATTGAAACTTTTTCAAATTTTTTTTCTATAAAAAAATTGTTGACAAATCTTTATTTCTATAGAAAATTTTGTAAAAATTTTATTTCCATAGAAATTTTTGCAAACATTTTATTTCTATAGAAAATTTTACCAAATTTTTATTTCTATAGAAATTTTTCTCAAATCTAATCAAATAGGTTTAAAATTTTTTTCAATATTTTATTTCTATTGAAAATTTTTGACACTTAATTTCTTTAGAAAATTTCCTCAAAATTTAATTTCTATTGAAAAGTTTTCAAAATTTTAATTCTATAGAAAATATTGTCAAAATGTTATTTCTATAGAAATATTTTCAAAAATTTTATTTCTATAAAAAATTTTACCAAACTTTTATTTCTATAGAAATTTGTCTCAAATCTAATCAAATATGTTTAAAATTTTTGTCAATATTTTATGTCTATTGAAAATGTTAACACTTCATTTTTTTTAGAAAATTTCTCAAAATTTATTTCTATTGAAAAGTTTTCAAAATTTTAATTCTATAGAAAATTTTTTAAAAATTTTATTTCTATAAAAATTTTTCCAAAAATTTTATTTCTATAAAAAATTTTACCAAATTTTTATTTCTATAGAAATTTTTCTCAAATCTAATCAAATATATTTAAAATTTTTTTCAATATTTTATTTCTATTGAAAATTTTTAACACTTTATTTCTTTAGAAAATTTCTCAAAGTTTCTATTGAAAATTTTGTCATAATTTTATTTCTATAGAAAATTTTGTCAACATTTTATTTCTATAGAATTTTTTTGACAAAATTTTATTTCTATAGAAAATTTGGTAAAAATTTTATTTCTATATAAAAAAATTTTGACAAAATTTTATTTCTTTTAAAAATATTGTAAATTTTTGTTTTTATAGCCACCACCATAACTTGATAAATTTTTCATTCCGTTTGTAACATATCGAAATATCGATTTCCGACTATATAAAATATATATTCTTGATCAGGAAGAAATTCTAAGACGATATAAGCATGTCCGCCTGTCTGTCTTTCACGCTAATCACGCTACAATCTTCAAGAATGGTCTATCGTGATGAAACTTGGTACAGATTCGTCTTTTGCCCGCATGCAGGCAAAGTTCAAAGATGGGCTATATCGGTCCATGTTTGGGTATAACCCCCATATAGACTGATCTCCCGATTTTACTTGTTGGGCTTCTAGAAACCGTAGTTTTTATCCGATTTGTCTGAAATTGGAAATCCAGAGGTACTTTAGGATCACAAATAGGTGTGCCGAAAATGGTGGGTATCGGTAGATGTTTTAGTATGGCCCCCATATAGACCGGTCTCCGGATTTTACTTGTTGGGCTTCTAGAAATCGTAGTTTTTATGCGATTTGCCTGAAATTGGAAATCCAGAGGTACTTTAGGATCACAAATAGGTGTGCCGAAAATGGTGGGTATCGGTCCATGTTTTGGTATGGCCCCCATAGAGACCAGTCTCCGGATTTTACTTCGGGGGCTTCTAGAAACCGTAGTTTTTGTCCGAGTTGTCTGAAATTGGAAATCCAGAGGTACTTTAGGATCACAAATAGGTGTGCCGAAAATGGTGGATATCGGTCCATGTTTTGGTATGGCCCCCATATAGACCGGTCTCCGGATTTTACTTCCGGGGCTTCGAGAAACCGTAGTTTTTGTCCGAGTTGTCTGAAATTGGAAATATAGAGGTATTTTAGGACCACAAATAGGTGTGCCGAAAATGGTGGGTATCGGTCCATGTTTTGGTATGGCCCCCATAGAGACCGGTATCCGGATTTTACTTCCGGGGCTTCTAGAAACCGTAGTTTTTATCCGAGTTGTCTGAAATTGAAAATAAAAAGGTATTCTAAGACCCTAAAAAGGTGTTTCGAAAATGGTTTGTATCGGTCCATGTTTTGGTATAGCCCTCATATTGACCGAAGGTTTAGTTTAGCTTCCATATAGCCCTATCTCCTGATTTGATTTCTTGAGCATCTAAACATCCTATATTTTATCCGATCTGCCTGAAAAGCAAAATCTAGAAGTATATTGGGTTCATAAATAAGTGTGTCGAATATGGTGTGCATCGGTCTACGGTGTGGTGTAGTCCCCATATAGACCGATTTGATTTCTTGGGCTTCTAGACACCGCAATTTTTATCCGATTTACTTGAAATTCGAAATTTTGAGATATTTTTGGTCTACACATAAGTACACCGAATATGGTGTGTTTCAGTTCATGTTTTATTATTTAGCTCATATAGACAAAACTCCAAATTTTTATGCCATGTGCCTGAAATTCAAAATAAAGAGGTATTTTGGGTCCACACATAAGTAAGCCGAATATGGGGCATAGCGATCGATTTTGATATACCATAGAAAATTTTTGACAAAATTTTATTTCCAAAGAAAATTTTTGGGAAAATTTTATTTCTATAGAAAATTTTTGGGAAAATTTTCTTTCTATAGAAAATTTTGTCAAAATTTTATTTCTATAGAAAATTTGTCTAGATTGTATTTCCAATAAATCCGAATAGATGAGGTCTGTTATCGTTTCCATTCTACAGGCTGTCGAACAAAGTTTTTTTTTTCGCCTGGTTTTTAAGATCACTCCATTAGGGCCATATTAAACTGAGTGCGATTCTTATTTTTTTTTTTATCGAAACATGACATTCTAATTGCTTTGTTATAATCTTTCTCAATTTACTGTAAAGGAATACCATCGCTGATGCCACAACAGATTACTTTGGCAAATGTACACATACAGACGCATGTACAATTTTACTATGCCAGTATTAAAATTCATAATCCTATTCATGGTCGTATTACTGTGAAAATTCCTTTATGCGAGTTTTACAGCTTGTTTTCTTTCCAACTTGCCTTTCTAGTATTCCAAAACTTTGTCATGTTGGCACAGCAAAAAAAAAAAAAACGAAAACCCAGCAACAGATTGAATGTTGGAATTCCAACAAATTCCGAGATTTCCAGATATTCTGTAAACTGAACTGTTGTTCATTTGAAAAGGATAAGAAAAGAATTTGCAGGAAGGCTGAAAAATAGGCGATAACAGAAGATAGCTTAGCAAACAGCTATTGATATTGGAAGCTGACAATGATGATAGGATTTACTAAAGAATGCGTAAATTAGGCACAAATCGACTGAGGAGAGAAAAACAAAAAAACAATATTCTCCTATTTCTTTAAGAATTCCTAGAGTTGAAATAGGAAACAAGCAATTCTCTCCTATTGATATTGCCTGGGGTGTCTGTTGTGGATATTATTTTTATTGGAAATTTTCTGTTTGCCCCGAATGAGGGCTTCAGTTGTTCACAAAACCTCTTAAACTTTTTCCACTCAATGAATTTTTATTTATTCAATTTCATTCTCATTTTCAAAGAAAACATTTTCTTTTACTCAGTTTTATTTTCTTGCCTGGTTTTCTACATCCTTAGGATACAAATATTTCTGCTCTATTAAATTTAATGTAGGTGAAGTGTTTTTTTTCTATAAAAAATCTCTTTACAAAGGTTGGGTGTTTTTATTATTCCTCATTTTTGTTTTCATAGAATAAATTCCAACATGATGGGTAAAAGTAGTGCTTTCAATATTTTTCCGGTTCAAGGAAATTTTAATGTTTTATACAAAAAGTATGATGATGGTGATGATGATGATTACATTATTGCATATTATTTAATGTCTAATTTCCTTTAATATTTATGGGCATTTTGCTGGGCGATAAATTTCATAAGCTTGTGTTTCCTGTTAACCTCAGCATAACTGTTGTTGTTATTGCTTGAAGCTATAAGGTTGCCTCAAATGGAATAAAGCTGAAGAGAAGGGAGTGTTTCAGTTTATAAATATCACACTGAGAAATTGTATGTGTAATGAAAGATCTTACTCTTGTAATGAAAGATCTTACTCTTTCTCTCTCTCTTTCTCTTTCTTGTAAAGAATCTATAATCTCACATAAAAGTGGGAGATTATAGATTACTACCACAGTTGCCGCATTTGCTAGAGTTCTAACAGTAATGGGAGATTTTTTTCTATAGAAATAAAATTAAAAAAAAATAAAATTTTGACAAAATTTTCTATAGAAATAAAAGTTTGAGAAAATTTTCTATAGTAATAATATTTTGACAAAATTTTCTATAGAAATAAAATTTTGACATTTCTATAGAAATAAAATTAAAAAAATCTATAGAAATTAATTTTTGAGAAAATTTTCTATAGAAATAAAATTTTTACAAAATTTTTCAGAGAAATAAAATTTTTACAAAATTTCCTATAGAAATGAAATTTTGAACAAAATTTCCTATAGAAATAAAATTTTGACAAAAATTTCTAAAGAAATACAATTTTGACAAAATTTTCTATAGAAATAAAATTTTGCCAAAATTTTCTATAGAAATAACATTTGGACAAACTTTTCTATAAAAATAAAATTGTGTAAAAATTTTCTATAAAAATAAAATTGTGAAAAAATTTTCTATAGAAATTAAATTTTGACAAAATTTTCTATAGAAATAAAATTTTGACAAAATTTTCGATAGATATAAAATTTTTACAAAATTTTCTATAGAAATAAAATTTTGACAAAATTTTCCATAGAAATAAAATTTTGACAAAATTTTCCATAGAAATAAAATTTTGAGACAATTTTCTATAGAAATAAAATTTTGAGAAAATTTGCTATAGAAATAAAATTTTGTTTTGGAAGCTAAATTTTCTATAGAAATAAAATTACGTTGAAATTTTTTATAAAACCAAAATTTTGTTGAAATTTTCTATAGAAATAATTTTTTTTTCTGAAATATTCTATAGAATAAAATTTCGTTGACATTTTCTATTAAAATAAAATTTTATTGAAATTTTCTATTAAAATAAAATTGTATTGAAATTTTCTATAGAAATAAAATGTTGTTAAAATTTTGTTGAAATTTTCTATAGAAATAAGATTTTGTTGAAATTTTCTATAGAAGTAAAATGTTGTTGAAATTTTCTAAAAAATAAAATTTTGTTGAAATTTTCTATAGAAATAAAATTTTGTTAACATTTTGTAAAAAATAAAATTTTGTTAAAATTTTCTATAGAAATAAAATTTTGTGAAAATTTTCTATAGAAATAAAGTTTTATTGAAACTTTCTATAGAAATAAAATTTTGTTGAAATTTTCAATAGAAATAGAATTTTCAATAAAAATAAAATTTTGTTGAAATTTTCTATAGAAATATAATGTTGTTGATATTATTTTATTTCTATAGAAAATTTTTCCAAAATTTTATTTCTTCAGAAAATTTTGTCTAAATTTTATTTCTATAGATAATTTTGTCAAAATTCTATAAAAAATTTTGGACAATTTTTTTTCAATAGAAAATTTTGTCAAAATTTTATTTCTATAGACAATTATGTCAAAATTTTATTTCTATATAAAATTTTGTCATCTTTTTATTTCTATAGAAAATTTTTCGAGAGGAATATTTTACAAAATCTGCCAAAACATTAAGAATCAAAGAAACAGTAAAAATTTACCATTTTTGGTAGAATTTTATCGACTATGGTAACCGTGCCTACAAAGCCATCACACGCTGCAGTATGTCACACTCGGCATAACATATATGGCCAACTAAGGTACACGATCATGTGTTGTTGCAGCATCCGCCAATACCCCCATCGTCTCTCCTACGGTCCTTTGGAGACACCATGGTGCAATAGTTTGCATGCCCGCCTTGCATACACAAGGTCGTGGGTTCGATTCCTGCTTCGACCGAACACCAAAAAGTTTTTCAGCGGTGGATTATCCCACCTCAGTAATGCTGGTGACATTTCTGAGGGTTTCAAAACTTCTCTTAGTGGTTTCACTGCAATGTGGAACGCCGTTCGGGCTCGGCTATAAAAAGGAGGTCCCTTGTCATTGAGCTTAACATCGAATCGGGCAGCACTCAGTGATAAGAGAGAAGTTCACCAATGTGGTATCACAATGGACTGAATAGTCTAAGTGAGCCTGATATTTCGGGCTGCCACCTAACCTAACCTATTTCTCTAAAAATAAAATTTGTTGAAATGTTCTATAGAAATAAAATTTAAAAAAAAAATTCTATAGAAATAAAATTTTGTTGAAATTTTCTAAAAAATAAAATTTTGTTGAAATTTTCTAAAAAATAAAATTTTGTTGAAATTGTCTATGGAAATAAAATTTCGTTGAAATTTTCTATAAAATAAAATTTCATTGAAAGTTTCTATTAAAATAAAATTTTGTTGAAATTTTCTATAGCAATAAAATTTTGTTAAAATTTTCTATAGAAATAAAATTTTGACAAAATTTTCTATAAAAATATAATTGTGTTAAAATTTTGAAAGTCTCAGTGCTTGAATACATACGGACATTTTTTATGGTCTTAGAATATAATCCAAATATCAATATCAAAGTAGTATTATTTTACTAATCAATCTTTATTTCTTCTTTTATTATATTACAGCTCAAAGAATACGAACTCAGCGAAGTTTTCAATTTTGCTGAAGATGATCGCAAATACGAAACCGTCAAAACACAAACGCATCTGGAAATGGAACATAATCATGTCGAAATGAATAATGAGCTCTCGGCAAGCATAGAACGTGAAAGACAAAATGAGATAGCACCAAAACCCACAACAGCGACGGAAAGAGATCGTATACGTTCAAAGCTATTGGAGAAAATGAATCCAATGTAAGTATATTACGGCGGGGGGAAAAATAAGAAAATTTTATATATAAAATAAAAACAAAAACAAAAACATATTTGAAGATCAAGATGATCAGTTAGACTAAAATAGAAAAAAAATTATTTCTCCACGTGAAATATTCCAAAAAAAGCTTGCTCACAACTTTGTGTATCAAAGAGAGAGCGCGAGAAAGGGAGAGAAAGAAATAAATACTAGTTACTTGTCCTTAGATATATTTTTGCATATGACCAAGATACATTGCATGATTGAAATGGAAAGGAGCTGTTTGACCTTGTTCTCTCAAACATAAAAACACAGCTTACTCCCACATACAAAGTATAGCAGAGTGTGGGAGATATGTTAAGCAGAGATAACATAGTTTCTCCGCCTATGTTATCTATATTGTACTTACACTCAGTTCTATACTAAACCCAAACAAAATAAAATAATGAGTGAAATAAAGGGTGATTTGTTAAGAGCTTGATAACTTTTTTTTAAAAAAAAACGCATAAAATTTGCAAAATCTCATCGGTTCTTTATTTGAAACGTTAGATTGGTCCATGACATTTACTTTTTGAAGATAATTTCATTTAAATGTTGACCGCGGCTGCGTCTTAGGTGGTCCATTCGGAAAGTCCAATTTTGGGCAACTTTTTCGAGCATTTCGGCCGGAATAGCCCGAATTTCTTCGGAAATGTTGTCTTCCAAAGCTGGAATAGTTGCTGGCTTATTTCTGTAGACTTTAGACTTGACGTAGCCCCACAAAAAATAGTCTAAAGGCGTCAAATCGCATGATCTTGGTGGCCAACTTACCGGTCCATTTCTTGAGATGAATTGTTCTCCGAAGTTTTCCCTCAAAATGGCCATAGAATCGCGAGCTGTGTGGCATGTAGTGCCATCTTGTTGAAACCACATGTCAACCAAGTTCAGTTCTTCCATTTTTGGCAACAAAAAGTTTGTTAGCATCGAACGATAGCGATCGCCATTCACCGTAACGTTGCGTCCAACAGCATCTTTGAAAAAATACGGTCCAATGATTCCACCAGCGTACAAACCACACCAAACAGTGCATTTTTCGGGATGCATGGGCAGTTCTTGAACGGCTTCTGGTTGCTCTTCACTCCAAATGCGGCAATTTTGCTTATTTACGTAGCCATTCAACCAGAAATGAGCCTCATCGCTGAACAAAATTTGTCGATAAAAAAGCGGATTTTCTGCCACTGATTTTGGTAATAAAATTCAATGATTTGCAAGCGTTGCTCGTTAGTAAGTCTATTCATGATGAAATGTCAAAGCATACTGAGCATCTTTCTCTTTGACACCATGTCTGAAATCCCACGTGATCTGTCAAATACTAATGCATGAAAATCCTAACCTCAAAAGAATCACCCTTTACCACACTAGGGTTTCAATCAAAGTCCGGGGTTTAAATGATAAGATAGTGAAAATGAACTGAACAGTGATTACTTGTCGTGTAAGACATTTTTGCCTATGTCTAAAATAAAAAGAGAAATATGGATATCGCGTAAAAAAGTTTATGCTGGTAGACCATGTCTCCTCTACCCAAAATTTTGCAATAGTGCAAAATTACTCACACCTTTACCCAAAAGTGAGTGGGAGAATTACACAGCAAAGATAGCATAAGTGGTGAAGTACCCTCACACACACGCGCACATATAGATATACATCAAACCATAAACAAAATAAAATATTGAGGGAAGTACCATACAAAATCCAGGGTTTAATTGATAAGATATCCAACATTAACAGTGCCGACAGTGGTCACTTGCTCTCTTATCTTTTGTTTGATATCTCTTTTGTTTTGTTGTGGAGAGATATCTTATATTCACATTTACTAACTGATTGATTTGTAATTAAATAAAAAAGATTTTGTAAGTTTAGTTTTTTTTTTGTTTTTATGTTGTGTCTAGATACGCTTATCATTAAATTATTCATTGTCAAAATGTTAGGTCATTTGACGCACTTTCTTTTGGGAAATTGATTTAGTTTAGCATTTTGCGTGAAAGAATTCAAACGTTTTTGGCCCTTCGCTTGCCCATAGATTTTCGTTAGCCTCGTGATAAAATTCTAAAAATGCCTCCTCCTGGACGTGGCGGTCAAGGACGTGTTGGTTATGGTGGTGGTGGTCCTCCACCACCATATGGTCGACCTGGTCCACCACCACCGGGACCCGGTTGGGGACGACCACCACCACCAGGTCCTGGCTTTGGTCCTCCTCCTCCAAGACCTGGTATAGGAGTTGGTGTTAATATTAACTTGGGTGCTCGCCCTCCACCACCTCCTGGCGTTGTTGTTGTTGGCGGTATGGCCCCACCTCCAGCTGTCGTTGTAGGTGTCCCACCACCACCTGCTATTGTCATGGGACAGCCACAGGCATCGGTTGTTGTAAGCGCTCCTGCTCCCCGACCACAAGCTGTGGTCTATACTAGTGGCGGTTGTTGTACAGTTTTATGAGTTATGGATAAACAAAAAAAAAAAATAAAATAATAAATTTTAATTTACTTTGTATGTATGTAAATGTATTTAGCTAATATTATAGACAATAGAGCAATAGTTAATTAAGGATGCCTGTGATGCTAATGTGTTATTGAAAATATCATGTGAATAAAGTGAAATGTAAAGAATGCATGAAAATAAAAAAATCTAAAAGGAACCATCTATGGGTAAAAGAAAAAAAAACAAGTATATACAACAGTAAGTTCGGCAGAGCCGACTCTTAAATACCCACCACCATGAATCAAATATAATAGTTTCCTTTAAAAATTTCAGGGGGTTTAATGACAGATACTTTCCCAAGAAGATCAGTTCAACCAGTACGTTTCCCGAAGATAAATGTAAAGATTTTACCTATGAAGACAAGATCAGATTCTGGATTTATAAAAAACATTTTTTGTTTGAGTTTTACATTTTTTATAAATCTTATTTCTACACAAAATTTTGCCAAAATTGTATTTCTATAGAAAATTTTGTCAAAATTTTATTTCTATAAAAAATTTTTTTCAAAATTTTATTTCTATAGAAAATTTGTAAAATTTTTATTTCTACAGAAAATTTTGTCAAAATTTTATTTCTATAGCAAAATTTGTCAAAATTTTATTTCTATAGAAAATTTTGTCAAAATTTTATTTCTATAGAAAATTTGTAAAATTTTTATTTCTACAGAAAATTTAGTCAAAATTTTATTTCTATACAAAAATTTGTCAAAATTTTATATCAATAGAAAATTGTGCAAATTCTTATTTGTATAGATTATTGCTATAGAAAATTTTATTTCTATAGAAATTTTGTAAACTTTTTATTTCTACAGAAAATTTTGTCAAAATTTTATTTCTATAGAAAATTTTTTTTCAAAATTTTATTTATATAGAAAATTTTTTTTTCAAAATTTTATTTATATAGAAAATTTTGTCAAAATTTTATTTCTATAGAAAATTTGGTCAAAATTTTATTTCTATAGAAAATTTTGACAAAATTTTATTTCTATAGAAAATTTTGTTAAAATTTGATTTCTATAGAAAATTTTGTAAAATTTTTATTTCTACACAAAATGTTGTCAAAATTTTATTTCTATAGAAAAATTTGTTAAAATTTTATATCAATAGAAAAATTTGCAAATTTTTATTTGTATAGTTTATTGCTATAGAAAATTTTATTTCTATAGAAAATTTTGTAAAATTTATATTTTTCCAGAAAATTTTGTCAAAATTTTATTTCTATTGAAAATTTTGTCAAAATTTTAGTTCTACAGAAAATTTTGTCAAAATTTTATTCATATAGATTTTTATACCCTCCACCATAGGATGGGGGTATATTAACTTTGTCATTCCGTTTGTAACACATCAAAATATTGCTCTAAGACCCCATAAAGTATATAATGGGTCGTGGTGAAATTCCGAGTCGATCTGAGCATGTCTGTCCGTCCGTCCGTGCGTCTGTTGAAATCACGCTAACTTCCGAACGAAACAAGCTATCGACTTGAAACTTTGCACAAGTAGTTGTTATTGACGTAGGTCGGATGGTATTGCAAATGGGCCATATCGGTCCACTTTTACGTATAGCCCCCATATGAACGGACCCCCAAATTTGGCTTGCGAGGCCTCTAAGAGAAGCAAATTTCATCCGATCCGGCTGATATTTAGTACATGGTGTTAGTATATGGTCTCTAACAACCATGCAATAATTGGTCCATATTGGTCCACTTTTACGTATAGCCCCCATATAAACGGACCCCCAAATTTGGCTTGCGATTGCTCTAAGAGAAGCAAATTTCATCCGATCCGGTTGAAATTTGGTATATGGTGTTAGTATATGGTCTCTAATAATCGTGCAAAAATTGGTCCATATCGGTCCATAATTACATATAGCCCCCATATATACCGATCCCCCGATTTGGCTTGCGAAGCCTCTAAGAGAACCAAATTTCATCCGATCCGGTTGAAATTTGGTACGTGGTGTTAGTATATGGTCTCTAACAACCATGCAAAAATTGGTCCATATCGGTCCATAATTACATATAGCCCCCATATAAACCGATTCCCCGATTTGGCTTGCGGAGCCTCTAAGAGAACCAAATTTCATCCGATCCGGCTGAAATTTGGTACTGGTATTGGTATATGTTCTCTAATGACCGTGCAAAAAGTGTCCACATCGGCCCATAATTATATATAGCCCCCATATAAACCGATCCCCAGATTTGACCTCTGGAGCCTCTTAGAGGAGCAAAAGTCATCCGATCCGACTGAAATTTAGTACGTGGTGTTAGTATATTGCCTCTAACAACCATGCCAAAATTGATCCATATCGGTCCATAATTATATATAGCCCCCATATAAGCCGATCCCCAGATTTGACCTCCGGAGCCTCTTAGAGGAGCAAAATTCATCCGATCCGGTTGAAATTTGGTACGTGGTGTTAGTATATGGTCTCTAACAACCATGCAAAAATTGGTCCACATCGGTCCATAATTATATATAGCCACCATATAAATCGATCCCCAGATTTGGTCTCCGGAGGCGCTTGGAGGAGCAAAATTCATCCGATCCGGTTGAAATTTGCAAGGTGGTGTTAGTATGAGGCCGCTAATAACCATGCCAAAATTGGTCCATATCGGTCTATAGTTATATATAGCCGATCCCCAATCACACAAAAATTGGTCCATATCGGTTCATAATCATGGTTGCCACTCGAGACAAAAATAATCTACCAAATTTTATTTTTATAGAAAACATTGTCGAAATGTTATTTCTATAGAAAATTTTGTCAAAATTTTATTTCTATAAAAAATTTTGTCAAAATTTTATTTCTATAGAAAATTTTGTCAAAATTTTATTTCTATAGAAAAATTTTTATCTAAATTTTACTTCTATAGAAAATGTTGTCAAAATTGTATTTCTATAGAAACTTTAAACTTAATTATATACGTATTTAATCGGCCTTTTTTAGTTTAATATATACCACGTACACGCAAAGAAAAAAAAAAAAACGTTTGGGAAACGTGTACCGAAAACGTTTTTCTTTTGTTAGAGTTTTTTGAATTGCTTCGAAAATTTTAAACTTTTATCACCAAAAAAATTCGTTTGTTACAAAATTTTTATTTTTTCAATAAAAAATGTTATTTTTGAAACAACAACACAGTCCATTTCGTTTATATCAAACACTGTTCTTTTCTGACTTTAGGTCTTTAATAAGACACATTTTACAGATCAAAATTTAATATACTACAATGTAATATTGAAAATTTTTTCGGAATATTCCGAACATATCTGGAATATATGTAAAAAAAAAAAACTTTGGTCGGAGCAGGGATCGAACCCACGACCCTTGGCATGCAAGTCGGACGTAGCAACCACTGCTCCACGGTGCCAAACTAAACGTTTGTTTCTGTTAAATAAACTTTGTTTATTCGGTTCGTGGGCGCCGCAAGCTATGCTATATAAATATAACTTAAATGGATATTTATCTATTGATGACCATAGCAGGTACATAGCTCAGTGGTTAGTGTGTTGGCTTACAAAGTGCATGGTCCGCGGTTCGATTCTCCGTCCAGGCGAAAGGTAAAAAAATTTTAAAAATGTATAAAATCGTATAATTTCTTCTACATTGTTGGTATTAAAGGAAAAGGTGTTAAGTACTAAAAAACCTCGTGGATGTGAGAAAGATGTGAGGGAAAAAGCAATTAGCAAGAAAATAATGTTTTTTTTTTTTTTGAGTTTGTCTTTATGAAATTGCATCCTGGAAAGGAATAAACGTTTATCACAAAAAGTATATACTTTTCTTCCAAATACACTTCCTTACAGCGAAAAGCAAATGAGAAACGAACTTTGTTTGTCTAAAATTTCGTTTGGGAGGAAAGAATTATTTTTTTGCGTGTATGGACTATGTGCTATATATTACGGTGTTAGGAAGTTTTAAGATACCTTGCCATCGGCAAGTGTTACCGCAACCCAAGTAATTCCATTGTGGATGATAGTCTTCAGTAGAAGTTTTTACGCAATCCATGGTGGAGGGTACATAAGCTTCGGCCTGGCCGAACTTACGGCCGTATATACTTGTTTTTTTTTTTTTATCTTATTCCTATGGAAAATGTTGGCCAAAATTTTATTTCTATAGAAAATGTTGTCAAAATTAATTAATTTCTTAAGTTTATTGTCATTCCAACAATAAAATTTGTTGTTTTAGTATTCATTCTTTCTTTTTAATTTGAAAGTCATATTTATGTATAAGAATATTTACAAAAACTAGTTACTGATATCGAGAAAAAAAAACCCCAACTCCTAGGAGCTACTATCAACACCGCATTTGTATGCAATTGAAGCTCTAACATAAAGCTCGACAAATAATCAGAAAATCTAATAAGCAAATAACCCCCTTTGGTGAAATACTAACACTCTATTGTGAATTAACAATGCAAAGAGAACGAGTATGTTCTCTAATGGACAGAATGTGTGAATATTAACCAAATCAATTCAATATTCCAAGCATATGCCAATAGAGAACATTAACAAAAACAACAACCCAACCATCTGAAAGTACTCACAGTTTATGAGAGTATAACTGTTGGTATTTGTAAATGTATATGTGGATGTAGATGCATGTTAATTTCCTTAAAACATAAAAACAAACAAAAAATCACAGAAAATAAAAATTCACAAGAACGTTGTTCAAACCAAAATTCAAATGTTATCCAGATCAAATAACCAACAATTCGACCAAATGAAGATGTTCATTTCAGTATTAGTTGAAATAGTGTGTGAATACTATCCCCCTAAGAGACCTAGGGTTAGCCAGTGGTGAAAATAGTAAAGGGAAATGAGAATGGGTTTTGGTAAGAGGAAGACAGTGAGATAGCTAATACAGAGATTCCTAACAGAGAAACAAATGTAATGTGACTAACAGCCAAGAAATAGTGTTGTCTATGTAAGAGTAGATATGGAAATATTGTGTCAAGAGATTTTTCTTTATTACAGGCTTTTAAAAATAAAATTTTAAAAGTATTTTCAAATACATAGGAAAAACATGAAAAAAATTTCTACAGAAATAAAATTTATAGAAATAAAGTTTTGACAAAATTCTCCATAGAAATAAAATTTTGACAAAATTTTCTACAAAAATAAAATTTTGACAAAATTTTCTATAAAAATAAAATTTTGACAAAATTTTCTATAAAAATAAAATTTTGACAAAATTTTCTACAAAAATAAAATTTTGACAAAATTTGCTATAAAAATAAAATTTTGACAAAATTTTCTATAAAAATAAAATTTTGACAAAATTTTCTATAAAAATAAAATTTTGTGAAAATTTTCTATAAAAACAAAATTTTGCAAATTTTATGATTTAAGATAGTCTTTTTGTGAGCAAGTCACACTGTGCAAATTAAAGTGGATTTGCATATTCCATACATAACACATAAGACTCCATGTCAAATGAAAATTAACATGAATATGCATGCATATCAAACTTACACCCACACATTCGTACACTTATTTACTCCCCTCTATATATGCAACGAATTGCAGATCTTCTTAATTTTTTGGTTTGGAGCTTCACATTACCTTACTTAAATATTTGTTTATGTCCCACAAAAGTTAAGCGGAAATTGGAGCAATGAAAAAAAATGAGGAAACATATTTTTGTGAGGCATAAACGATTTAATGATACCATTACGGGGTATGACATACGAAATTAATTTATCATGCAGCAGTAACTGCATATTCGATCTCATGTTGGGGAAAAATACGAACCGATGAGCGGGGTCAGTACTTTGCACTCAGAAGCTTCGAATTAGGCAGATCCTTGTATTTTTTAACTGCTTTCCAAGGTGTGTCAAATTTATTTGAAATCCGTTCAGATTTTTATACCCTCCACCATAGAAATATTGCTCTAAGACCCTATAAAGTATGCATATTCCGGGTCGTGGTGAAATTCTAAGTCGATCTAAGCATGTCTGACCGTCCGTCGACGTAAAACTTTCCATAAGTAGTTGTTATTGATGCAGGTCGGATAATATTGCAAATGGCCATATCGGACCACTTTTACGTATAGCCCCCATATAAACCGACCCCCAGATTTGGCTTGCGGATTCTCTTGGAGGAGCAAAATTCATCCGATCCGGTTGAAATTTGGTACGTGGTGTTAGTATATGGTCTCTAACAACCATGCAAAAACTGGTCCATATCGGTTCATAATTATATATAGGCCCCATATAAATCGAACACCATCTTCTAAATTGTATGTAAGTCCATACGTGGTATATATTAAATCAAAAAAGATCGATTCAATACGCATATAATTCAGTTTGACAAAGTAGACATAGCATTTTGACAAAATTTTGTACAGAAATAAAATTTTAACAAAATTTTCTATAGAAATAAAATTTTCACAAAATTTTTTGTAGAAATAAAAATTTTCACAAAATTTTCTATAGAAAGAAAATTTTGACAAAAATGTCTACAGAAATAAAATTTTAACAAAATTTTCTATAGAAATAAACTTTTGACAACATTTTCTATAGAAATAAAATCTTGGTAGATTATTTTTGGCTCGAGTGGCAACCATGATTACGAACCGAATAAAATTTGAACAAAATTTTCTATAGAAATAAAATTTTGACAATGATGAAAGTTTTATTATGAACCGATATGGACCAATTTTTGTGTGATTGGACCAATTTTGGTATGGTTGTTAGCGACCGTATACTAACACCACGTTCCTAATTTGAACCGGATCGGATGAATTTTGCTCCTCCAAGAGGCTCCGGAGGTCAAATCTGGAGAACGTTTTATATGGGGGCTATATATAATTATGGACCGATATGGACCAATTCTGGCACGGTTGTTAAAGATCATATACTAACACCATGTTCCAAATTACAACCGGATTGGATGAAATTTGCTTCTCTTGTAGACTTCGCAAGCCAAATCTGGGGATCGGTTTATATGGGGGCTATATATAATTATGAACCGATGTGGACCAATTTTGCATGGTTGTTAGAGACCATATACTAACACCATGTACCAAATTAAAGGTGGACCGGATGAAATTTGCTTCTCTTTAAGGCTCCGCAACCCAAATCTGGGGATCGGTTTATATGGGGGCTATATATAATTATGGACCGATATGGACCAATTTTTGCATGGTTGTTAGAGACCATATACCAACACCATGTAGCAAATTTCAGCGGGATCGGATGAAATTTGCTTCTCTTTTAGGCTCCGCACGCCAAATCTGGGGATCGGTTTATATGGGGGCTATATATAATTATGGACCGATGTGGACCAATTTTTGCATGATTGTTACAGACCATATACCAACACCATGTACCAAATTTCAGCCGGAGCGGATGAAATATGCTTCTCTTAGAGGCTCCTCAAGCCAAATCTGGGGATCGGTTTATATGGGGGCTATATATAATTATGGACCGATATGGACCAATTTTTTCATGGTTGTTAGAGACCATATACCAACACTATATACCAAATTTCAGCCGGATCGGATGAAATTTGCATCTCTTTGAGGCTCCGCAAGCCAAATCTGGGGATCGGTTTATATGGGGACTATATATAATTATGGACCGATGTGGACCAATTTTTGCATGGTTGTTAGAGACCATATACCAACGCCATATACCAAATTTCAGCCGGATCGGATGAAATATGCTTCTGTTAGAGGCTCCACAAGCCAAATCTGAGGGTCCCTTTATATGGGCTATACGTAAAAGTGGACCGATATGGCCCATTTTCAATACCATCCGACCTACATCGATAACAACTACTTGTGCCAAGTTTCAAGTCGATAGCTTGTTTCGTTCGGAAGTTAGCGTGATTTCAACAGACGGACGGACGGACGGACGGACGGACATGCTTAGATCGACTCAGAATTTCACCACGACCCAGAATAACTTTATGGGGTCTTAGAGCAATATTTCGATGTGTTACAAACGGAATGACAAAGTTAATATACCCCCATCCTATGATGGAGGGTATAAAAAACAAAAACAAAAAAACAGACATTGGAAATGTTAATTGGAAAATTGAAAATTATTTTTGATGTTCTATAAAATGAAATCATGTAAAAACCCCATAGTCCAAACAACCACACTCACACACAGATCTC
This sequence comes from Haematobia irritans, assembly GCF_050003625.1. NCBI lineage: Eukaryota > Metazoa > Arthropoda > Insecta > Diptera > Muscidae > Haematobia > Haematobia irritans. Next base: position 11,516,804 of record NC_134401.1, on the reverse strand, counting down.
TGTATTCACATTCACTTTGAGTTTCACAGACACTTGAACATATTTTCAACTTTCAACAAACACTTGAGAGCAAGTGAAAGCAAATGAATGCACAGAGAATAAGGAGGGCAAGGACATATGAGTCGTTTGTGCTGAAGCAATTTCAGCTGTAGGTGGTTAAGCTATTTTGCAGACAATCAACTTTATTCGTGCAAGCACAATTCACAAAACACTTCAGAAATTTAATATAAGAAGATAGTCAAGTTTATATTTTCCAAAACAGAATGATACGAAAATAAAATATAAACAGAAAATAAAATAAATTTTTTATTTAATTTTTCTTTTATCTTTTGCAGGAACAACAATTCCTCGCTATTTAATGTGGTGCCGAAAAACGATAAAAATGCCATTATGCAAAATATTGCCAACAGCTATAGACGTTCAGATTCATCAGCATCACTATCATCATCGTCCTCATCCTCTGGTTCATTGAGTCCAGCATCATCCGCTTCCTCATCATCATCATCATCCAATACATATGCGACGACCACAAATCGTAGACGTCGCACGAAACGTCCACGCGATTGCCGCGTTAGCCACTGGTCTGAGTGGTCAGCTTGCAGCAAATCATGTGGTATTGGTGAAATGCATCGATATCGCAAAATTATTAAACATGGCAAACGGGGTGGCCGTCCCTGTCCGCCATTGAAACAATCAAAATGGTGTGGTTCGGAAAAGGGTTGTCATTCACCCGAGACCTATTTCAATTGGTAAGTGAATTGTGAACACACAAATAATTTGGCAGAATTTTAGGTATACTCCACAAAGGCTGATGATAAAAGTTTTTAATATGACAAATAGATGACAGTAGAAGAAGTAAAGTTTTGACAACATTAAAAAAAAAATTGAGAAAATTTTCTATAGAAACAAGATTTTGCCAAATGTTTCTATAGAAATAAAATTGTGTCAAAATTTTCTAAAGAAATAAAATGTTTACCAAAGTTTGCTAAGAAATAAAATTTTGGCAAAATTTTCTATAGAAATTAAAATCTGATAAAATTTAATATAGAAATTAAATTTTGACTAAAATTTTTTACAGCAATAAAATTTTGACAAAATTTTCTATAGAAATAAAATTTAAACAAAATTTTCTATAAAAACAAAATTTAAACAAAATTTTCTATAAAAATAAAATTTTGACAAAATTTTATATAAACAAATTTTTTTGACAAAATTTTCTAAAGAAATAAAATTTTAACAAAAATTTTTATAGAAATAAAATTTTGACAACATTTTCTATAGAACTAAAATTTTGACAAAATTTTCTATAAAAATAAAATTTTGACAAAATTTTCTATACAAATAAAACTTTGACAAAATTTTATATAGAAATAAAACTTTGAAAAATAGAAATAAAATTTTGAGAACATTTTCTATAGAAATAAATTTTGACAACATTTTTAAAATTCTAAGAAAATTTTCTATGGATATAAAATTTTAAGAATTTTCTTTAGAAATTAAATTCTGATAAAATTTTCTATAAACATAAAATTTTGACAAAATTGTCTATAGAAATTAGATTCTGATAAAATTCACTATAGAAATAAAATTTTGACAAAATCTATTATTTAAAAAAATTTTTGACAAAATTTTCTACAGCAATAAAATTTGGCAAAATTTTTGATAGAAATAAAATTGGACAAAGTTTTCTATAGAAGTAAAGTTTTGACAAAATGTTCTATGTTTTTCAATAGAAATAAAATTTTGACAACATTTTCTTTAAAAATAAATTTTTGGCACAATTTTCTAAAGACATAAAATTTTGATAAAATTTTCTATAGAAATAAATAACATTTTGACAAAATCTTCTATACAAATAAAATTTCGACAAAATTTCTATATCTATAAAATTTGACAAAATTTTTGATAGAAATAAAATTGGGCAAAGTTTTCTAAATAAAATAATAAAATAAAGTTTTGAAAACATTTTCTATAGAAATAAATTTTGCCAAAATTTTCTATAGAAATTAAATTTTGTCAAAATTTTCTATAACAATAAAATTTCGAGAAAATTAGAAATAAAATTTAGACAAAATTTTCTATAGAAATAAAATGTTGACAACATTTTCTATAAAAATAAAATTTTGACAAAATATTCTATAAAAATAAAATTTTGACAAAATTTTCTATAGAAATAAAATTTTGACAAAATTTTCTATAGAAATAAAAATTTGACAAAATTTTCAATAGAAATCAAATTTTGAGAGAATTTTCTATAAAAATAAAATTTTGAAAAAATTTTCTATAGAAATAAAATTTTGACAACATTTTCTTTAAAAATAAATTCTTGACACAATTTTCTATAGACATAAAATTTTGACAAAATTTTCTATAGAAATTAAATTTTGACAAAATTGTCTATAGAAATTAAATTCTGATAAAATTTACTATAGAAATAACATTTTGACAAAATTTTCTATATAAATAAAATTTTGACAAAATTTTCTACAGCAATAAAATTTGGCAACATTTTTCATAGAAATAAAAGTGGACAAAGTTTTCTATAGGAATAAAGTTTTGACAAAATTTTCTATAGAAATAAATTTTGAGAAAATTTTCTATGAAATAAATTTTGACAAAATTTTCTATAGGAATAACATTTTGACACAATTTTCTTTAAAAATTAATTTTTGACACAATTTTCTATAGACATAAAATTTTGACAAAATTTTCTATAGAAATTAAATTCTAAATTTTACTATAGAAATAAAATGTTGACAAAATCTACTATATCAATAAAATTTTGACTAAATTTTCTATAGAAATAAAATTTTGACGAAATTTTTGATAGAAATAAAATTGGGCAAAGTTTTCTATACAAATAAAGTTTTGACAACATTTTCTATAGAAATAAATTTTGCCAAAATTTTCTATAAAAATACAATTTTGACAAAATTTTCTATAGAAATAAATTTTGCCAAAATTTTCTATAGAAAATAAATTTTGACAAAATTTTCTATAGAAATAAAATTTCGAGAAATTTAGAAATAAAATTTAGACAAAATTTTCTACAGAAATTAAATTTTGACAAAATTTTCTACAGAAATTAAATTTTGACAAAATTTTCTATAAAAATAAAATTTTGACAAAATTTTCTATAGAAATAAAATTTTGACAAAATTTTCTATAGAAATAAATTTTGACAACATTTTCTATAGGAATAACATTTTGACCAAATTTTCTATAAAAAGAAAACTTCGACAAAATTTTCTTTAAAAATAAATTTTTGACACAATTTTCTATAAAAATAAATTTTTGACACAATTTTCTATAGAAATAAAATTTTGACAAAATTTTCTTAAAAAAAATTTTTTTTTTTAATTTTTAGACAAAATTTTCTATAAAAAAAAATTTTGACAAAATTTTCTATAGAAAAAAAAATTTGACAAAATTTTCTATAGAAATAAATTTTGACAAAATTTTCTATAGAAATTAAATTCTGATAAAATATTCTATAGACATAAAATTTTGAAATTAAATTTTGGCAAAATTGTCTATTGAAATTAAATTCTGATAAAATTTACTATAGAAATAAAATTTTGACAAAATCTTCTATATAAATCAAATTTTTACAAAATTTTCTACAGCAATAAAATTTGGCAACATTTTTCATAGAAATAAAAGTGGACAAAGTTTTCTATAGGAATGAAGTTTTGACAAAATTTTCTATAGAAATAAATTTTGAGAAAATTTTCTATGAAATAAATTTTGACAAAATTTTCTATAGGAATAACATTTTGACACAATTTTCTTTAAAAATTAATTTTTGACACAATTTTCTATAGACATAAAATTTTGACAAAATTTTCTATAGAAATTAAATTCTAAATTTTACTATAGAAATAAAATGTTGACAAAATCTTCTATATGAATAAAATTTTGACTAAATTTTCTATTGAAATAAAATTTTGACGAAATTTTTTATAGAAATAAAATTTTGACAAAATTTTCTATAGAAATAAAATTTATACAAAATTTTCCATAGAAATAAAATTTTGATGAAACTTAATCTAATAAAATTTTCACAAAATTTTCTATAGAAATAAAATTTAAACAAAATTTTATATAAAAATAAAATTTAAACAAAATTTTCTCTAGAAAAAAAATGTTGGCAAAATATTCTATAGAAATAAAAGCTTGACAAAATTTCATACAGAAATAAAATTTTGACAAAATTTGGTCTTAATTTAATTAATAATATTTTTTTGTATTCTTTACAGGTCCGATACATGAATTTCCAATGGACGACCAACCGTATAAACCTCTTTTAAAAAGGCGAATTATTTTAAATCACCATACACATACACTCACATAACTATAAATAACAAAACAGTCCCAAAAATTAAAACAAACAAAAAAACTCCCTCTTAAACACATCAGTATGAAAAAAAATCAAATAAAATAAAACGTAAACTATACAAAATAAAAGCAACAACCAAAAAAACTGTATTAATTTAATTTACAAAAAAAATACATAGAACAAATAAACATTATATAATAAAAATATATAAAACAAAACACAACCATGCAAATAAAATTTAGATTTTAAGCTAATAATACATACACTCACATACACAAAAAGAAACATGGAGGAAAATAAAAAAAAAATATGAAAAGCCATCAGTGAATAAAACAAACACACAAAACAAAAATCATTAAATAAAATGTCATCAATTAAACAAGAAAATAAAAATGAAAACGAGCTGCAATAAATTGAAATCACACAATCTAAACGATTCCCTATAAAATTTTGGCGAAAAAAAAACAAACTCTATTCAATGTAACAAACGAATGGAAATCCGATTAAGAATAATTTTGTTACGATTTATTTATATTTTATTTTATATGTATTTTTTTTTAGTTTTGATAATCCCTTATTATGGCCAGTATAACAAACGAAATATAAGTCAAGTTGATAAAAAATAGAAAATAACATGTTTTATATTTCGGTTTCCTTTTGTATTTTTGTGTGTTACAAATTAATTGGATAATTCCATATTATTATTAAATGACATTTAATTATTATCAGGTCAAATTGTAGGTAAATAAATATATATATTTTTTTACAATTTGCAAGTTTAAGCTTTATTATTTTATTGGAAAAAAGTAAATAAATAAATAAAATAAACAAAAAGTTTTTGTTTTCTATTTTCTGTATTAATATGCTTGGCTCACCTAGTACATACTTTAATAAAATTTATAGGATTTTAATTAGCTCTTGCCAATGCTTTAATGAAGTTACTGGTGAGGAGTCAAAAATCATCAGATATGGCTGAAATTATTATTTAATTTAAACAACAAAAAATTTCAACCGAATCAGATGAATTTTGCTCCTCCAAGTGTTTCCGGAGGTCAAATCTGGAGACCGATTTATATGGGGGCTACATATAATTATGGACCGATATGGACAAATTTTTGCAATGTTGTTAGAGAACATATACTAACATCACGTACCGAATTTCAGCCGGATCGGAGGAATTTTGCTCCTCCAAGAAGCGCCGGAGGTCAAATCGGGGGATCGGTTTATATGGGGGCTATATATAATTATGGACCAATTTGTGCATGGAAGTTAGAGGCCATATATAAACACCGTGCACCGAATTTCAACCGGATCGGATGAAATTTTCTGCTTCGAAAGGCTCCGTAGATCAAATCTGGGGATCGGTTTATATGGGGGCTATATATAACTATGGACCAATTTGTGCATGGAAATTAGTGGCCATATATAAACACCACGTACCAATTTTCAACAGGATCGGATGAATTTTGCTCCTCCAAGAGGCTCTGCAAACCAAATCTGGGCGTCGGTTTATATGGAGGCTATACATAAAAGTTGTCCGATACGGCCCCACATACATCAATAACAACTACTTGTGCCAAGTTTCAAGTCGATAGCTTGTTTCGTTCGGAAGTTGGCGTGATTTCAACAGACGGACGGACGGAAATGCTTAGATGAACTTAGAATTTCACCACGACCCAGAATATACTTTATGGGGTCTTAGAGCAATATTTCGATCTGTTACAAACGGAATGACAAAGTTAATATACCCCTATATCCTATGGTGGAGGGCATAAAAACACATTTACACAAATATTTTTTTTTTTTTTTGAATTTAAAAAAACCAATGACAAAAAATTCCTTTTTTTATAGAATTTCTATTCTAAAATAATACATACGTTATTTTATTATTATTTTGTTAATATACAATTATTCACATATATTTTTTTCTACTTAAGTCAAAAATTATATTTATAAAAACTTTTGTTTTGTTATTTTTATTTATAAATAATTTTATTATAAGCAAACAACATTTACTTAAATAACTTTTTTCTCTTGAATTAAAAAAAAATATGAAAAAAAACACATTTACACAAATATTTATTTATTTTTTTTTTTTTTAATTTAAAAAACCAATTACAAAAAATATATTTTTTTATAGAATTTCTATTTTAATTCTATTCTATAATAATACATAAGTTATTTTATTATTCTTTTTAATATACAACAATTCAAATATATTTTTTGCTACTTAAGTCAAAAATTATATTTATAAAAACTTTTGTTTTTTTTTATTTTTATTTATTAATAATTTTATTACAAACAAACAGCATTTACACAAATAACTTTTTGCTGTTGAATTAAAAAAAACAATATTTTTTAATCGGAATATAGAAAATTATAAAAAACTTATTGTATTATTTTTTTTATTTAATCCTTAAAATATATTTTTTTTCTACGTAAGTCAAAAATTATATTTATAAAATCTTTTGTTTTGTTATTTTTATTTTTAACTAATTTTATTACAAACCAACAACATTTACAGAAATAACTTTTTTCTGTGGAATTTAAAAAAGCAATGACAAAAAATGTGTTTTTTTTTTAATCGGAATATACACAGAAAAAAATTTCACGAAAAATTTTCCAATTAAAATTTTATTTGAGTTTTAAAAAATTTTCAATTAAAAATTTAATTGAGTCAATAAATTTTTTAATTGAAATAAAAATCAATCACACAAATTAATAGTATCAATTAAATATTTAATTGGATCAATTAATTTTTTAATTGACTGTCAATTAATTTTTTAATTGATACTATCATTTCTGTGATTGAAGACATTTCAATTAAAAAATTAATTGGATCAATTAATTTCGTGATTGAATCAGAAAAAAAATTTTTTGTGTGTAGAAAAAATAATAAATAACTTATTGTATTATTTTTTTATTATTTAGTTTTTTGCTTCTTAAATCAAAAATTATATTTATAAAAACTTTCGTTTAAAAGCACATACATTTTTATTCTGTTTAAAACAATTTTTTTATTTTATTTATAAATAATTTACTACAACAAAATAAAAAATATTTATATAAATGTTACAAACTTGTTTTTATTCTTATTTATTTTTTATTATTCGACCTGTATTTAATTTTTTCCAATTAATGAATTATTGATAAAAAACGAGCTCGAGGTCTGACCTCGATATTTATACAAATTATTTTATTTTTCTGGTGAATTAAAAAAAAAATTTACGAAAAAATGTTGTCTTGATGGTAATATTTATACAAATAATTTTTTTTCTGCTAAATTGAAAAAAAAATACGAAGAAATGTTTTCGTGATGGTAATATAAAGATTTTTTTTTTTAACATTCATATATATTGTTTTCTACTGAATTAAATTAAAAAATTATATTTATAAAAAGTTTTGTTTAAAAACGATTATATATTTTTTTTATTTAGTTTTTATTTAAAAACAATTATTTTATTTTTGTACTGAATGTATAAAAAAAAATAATTTAAAAAATATTGTATTATTATTATTTGTTTATTTACACCCATGTTCCGATATCCACTTCAATTCCACTTCCACTATTCACGTCAAATCCACGAACGTGAAAATTTGGTGTTCTTAATTCCACGCTCGTTTTTGAAGTTTTCAGTAACCAGCTGGGTTGCACAAATCACCCAAAAATTCACTAAGGCGGAAATCAAAATAAGTGGAATCAATAGACTTATTATAATTTATTTTTTTTTTAATTAAAAATGACGCAGTTTTAATAAAACTCATGTATTAAATATAAAACATTACAGATTTTTACGCGAGTACTTTTTTTAACCGGAAATACACTAATCTTGGACATAATTCAACTTTCACCAAGACTTTTGCAAGTGAATTGATTTCACGAAAATTCCGGTGAAAGTGGATTGTAGGACACCAAAATCGTGGAATTGATTCACATTCACCTGGAAGTGGATTTGGGAACATGGGCATTTATACCAAAACAAAAATAATCCAAAAAAGGAAATTCCTCAACAAAAACTACCAAACACACACACACATTCACTCTCATGTAAAGTTCGTAGTGGTACAAACTAAGAATATTTTAGTTAAAGTTACAAAAACTCCCAAAGAGAGAAGGAGGTTGGAAAGCAAAAGAAAAGACAAGGTTTTTCTTATGAAGTCGTTTTTGCAATAAAGGTTTTTCCAATAAGAAGTGTTATTTTTTGGAATTTAACTTTTATAGATACATGGATGGCAGTTCATAATGAACTAAGAGTTATGGCATAATAAAGAGAAATATAAATAACCATAAAAATCTTTATTAGTATTTCGAAAGCACAATCCATTTTCCATAATTTTAATAATTTCCAATAACGCTCCTCGTTGAAAACGCTTCTATGTATCATCGGAAAGCCTTGGTTTTTTCTAGTGCTGAAACCCTCTTTTTTTTTGCAATCAAACAAGGTAAAACGTAATTTTAAGATCATAAATATATTAATAAAAAAATATATATATAAATATGGAACAAAGATATAAAAAAAATATTCATTAAAAATATATAATAAAAAATTAAAAAAAATTAAAAAATTAAGTTATTATAAAATAAGGCAACCCCATATGAAGAAAAAACTTTGAACTAGGAAAAAAAAAACAAAAAATTATACCATGGTGGAAATTGAAAAACTCACACAATAAATCACCAAAAAATTAATAATGGAAATAGCTAAAAACATAATATTTTTCCTTTGAAATTACCAACAAAAAACAAAAACAAAACTTGTAGATATTGTATAAGAAAAAAAAAAATAAAACAAAACAATAAATCTAAACCATTTTTAAATTATCCTGCCTCCAAAAGTCCAATTACATCAACATCAATCTAACTTACAATCATGAAAACATATAGTATATCCAACAAAAACAACAAAAAATGAAATAAAATTCCAAAGCCCCCTCCAAAAAAAAATCATAAATTTCTTTTCAATCAAATATGCAAATAAAAATTCTCAAATATTTCCACAACAAAATATATATATTAAATTAAAAACAATAGAAATGCCTTGCTTTAATGCAAATAGTTGCCATAGACATTATTTGCATAGGCAAATAAAAAAATTGGCATTATGATTATCTATTGTTTATTTAATTTGTTTTTTTTTTTTATTATTATAATTATTATTAAACTTAAGTCCAAAGATACTATTATTTTGTGTAATTATCATATAATAAAAAAAAGCATAATTTTTTTGTATAAAATTAATAAAAAAAAAACAAACAACAAAAAATTATATATACATAATAATAATAATGATGATGATGAAAATTATATATAAACAGAAAAACAAAGCCAATAAAATTTAGAATACAAATAAAGAAAAATACATAAATAATTTTTCTTTGGGAATATAGTAAGTTTGAAGGTTTATTTATACAATATATAAGCCCTAGACCTAGCATATATGCAACATTAGGTCTATGGCAACAAAGAAGTGGAAATCACACTCCTTTCCCAACCTAAATGTATCCAACAATGGGTGCTATACATATGTATGTAGTGTATGTATGTGTGGATTTTTGAGGGAATAGTTTATCCCCCACGGTAAGGCAGATATGGTTAATCGATTTAATTTTTGATTTAAAAAAAATATTGCCTTTTTCGTAGTTGTTGTGTTAGTTTGTGTAGTTGTTGTTTGTTTGATTGGCTGTAGGTATTTTTGTGCTTAGGTTGGGTAAATACATTTGAGAGTAATTAAGATATCATTAAAAGGGGAGAGGGAGAGAGAGCTAAACCAATGCTGGGTAAGAGATCTAAAGCAACAACATAAAACTTACAAAAATATATGTTTAATGTATGGGATGATAAGGGAAGTGTGCTGTGGGGGGTGACACAATTTAAACTTCAAATAATCACACGCAGAGAAGGATCGCCTCATAGACCAAAATATCAATTTTGGATAGGGAGCGTAGAACATTTTTGCTGCATTTTTTTTTAATGGTTGGTGGATTTATCCTCCAAGTGTATATATGTATGGATGTTTTAGTGCTTGGCTTTTGTTATACTGGCCTGGAGAACGAATTTTGAGAGTAATTAAGATAGCATTAAAAGAGAGAGAGAGCTAAACCAATGCTAAGAAAGACATCTAAAGCAATAAAACTTATAAGAATGTATTTTGAATGTATACGATAATAAGGGAAGTGTGCTGTGGGGGTGAGACAATTTAGATGTTCAAATAATCACACGCGTGGAGAAGGAATTTTGACAGTAATTAAGATAGCATTAAAAGAGAGAGAGAGAGAGAGAGAGAGAGAGAGAGCTAAACCAATGCTAGGAAAGAGATCTAAAGCAATAAAACTTATAAGAATATATTTTGAATGTATACGATAATAAGGAAAGTGTGTTGTGGATCGCCTCATAGACCAAAATGTCAATTTTGGATAGCGAGTGTAGAACATTTTTGCTGCAAAAAAATTTTTTTTTTGGTGTGGTTGGTGGATTTATCCTCCAAGGTGTATATATGTATGGATGTTTTAGTGCTTGGCTTTTGTTATAAATACTGGCCTGGAGAACGAATTTTGAGAGTAATTAAGATAGCATTAAAAGAGAGAGAGCTAAACCAATGCTAAGAAAGACATCTAAAGCAATAAAACTTATAAGAATGTATTTTGAATGTATACGATAATAAGGGAAATGTGCTGTAGGGGTGAGACAATTTAGGTGTTGAAATAATCACACGCAGAGAAGGATAACCTGCTAGAGTAAAATGTTATTTTTGTATGGGGAACATGAAACATTTTTGCGGACAAATTTGATTTTTGTGTGGTGGGTGGATCTATCTTCCAAGGTAAGATAATTTTGTGTTGATATGGGTGGGTGTTTTTGTGTTTGGCTTTTGTTATGCTGGCATGGGGAAAGAAATTTGAGAGTCATTAGGAGAGCATTAAAAATAAGAGAGTGAGCTAAACCTATAATAGTCGTGTGAATGTAAATCAATGAGAATAGGAATGTATTATGAATACATATGACAGTGTGGTGGGGCAGTGAGGTGTTACAATGATCATTTATCCCTTAAGGTAAGGTAATTTTGAGTAGATATCTCCATGTCGCATTAATTTTTATTATTTTGGAATATTAGCATTGTTGATCGGATCGTTGTTGTTTGGTTGCTAAGTTTTAGGTGTTCTTGTGTTGGGGTTTTGTTATGCTGGCATGGGGAAAGAATTTTGAGAATCATTAGGAGAGCATTAAAACAGGAAGAGAGAGAGCTAAACCAATGCTAGGAAAGAGATCTAAAGCAATGAAACTTATAACAGCATATTTTAATGTATCTGATGATAAGGGAAGTGTGCTGTGGTGATGAGACAATTTAGGTGCTAGAATAAAATTTCATTTTTTGTATGGGGATCATGGAACATTTTTGCTGCAATTTTTGTGTGGTAGTTGGATTTATCCCCCAAGTTAAGGTAGTTTTGTATAGATGTGGGTGGGTGTTTTTCTGATTGGCTTTTGGGAGTCATTAGGAGAGCATTAAAAATCAGAGAGTGCTCTAAATTAATGATAGTAAGGGTATATTAACTTAATCATTCCGTTTGTAACTTATCGAAATATTGCTCTAAAACCTCACAAAGTATATTCTGGGTCGTGGTGAAATTCTGAGTCGATCTAAGCATATCCATCCGTTCGTGCTAACTTCCAACCGAAACAAACTATGGACTTGAAACTTGGCACAAGTAGTTGTTATTGATGTAGGTCGGATCGTATTGCAAATGGACCATATAGGACCACTTTTTATAGCCCCCATATAAACCGATCCCCAGTTTTGGCTTGCGGAGCCTTTTGGAGACGCAAATTTCACCCGATCCGGTTGAAATTTGGTACGTCGTGTTAGTATCTGTTCTCAAACAACCATGCAAAACTTGGTCCACATCGGTTCATAATTATATATAGCTCCCATATAAACCGATCCTCAGATTTGACCTCCGGAGCCTCTTGGAGGAGCATCCGATCCGATTGAAACTTGGTACATTGTATTAGTATATGGTCTCTAACAACCGTGCAAAAATTGGTCCATATCGGTTCATAATTATGTATAGCCCCCGATCCCCAGATGTGATCTCCGGAGCCTCTTGGAGGAGCAAATTTCATCCTATCTGGTTGAAATTTGCAACGTGGTGTAAATATATAATATCTAATAACCATTCAAAAATTGGTCCATATCTGTTCATAATTACATATAAATCGGTCCCCAGATTAAACCTCCAGAGTCTTTTGGAGAAGCAAAATTCATCCGATCTGGTTGAAATTTGGTACGTGGTGGAAGTATATGGTCTTTAACAGTCATGCCAAAATTGGTCCATATGGATCTATAGTTATATATGTTATAGCCCCCATATTAACGATCCCCATATTTGGTTTTGGAGCCTCTTGGAGGAGCATATTTCACCCGATTCAGATTAAATTTGGCACATTGTGCTAGTATATGGCCGCTAACAATCATGTCAATCTAGGTCCATATCGGTCTGTAGTTATATATATCCCTCAGATAAACCGACCTCCAATCACACAAAAATTGGTCCATATCCCCAAAAATAATCTGTCAAAATTGTATTTCTATAGAAAATTTTGTCAAAATTTTAATTCTATAGAAAATTTGATCAAATTTGCCAAAATTTTATTTCTATAGAAAATTTTGTCAAAATTTTAATTCCATAAAAATTTTATCAAAATTTTATTTCTATAGAAAATTTTGTCAAAATTTTATTTCTATAGAAAATGTTGAAAAAAATATTATTTCTATAGAAAATTTTGTCAAAATTTTATTTCTATAGAAAATTTTGTCAAAATTTTATTTCTATAGAAAATTTTGTCAAAATTTTATTTCTATAGAAAATTTTGTCAAAATTTTATTTCTATTAAAAATTTTGTCAACATATGATGATAAGGAAACGTGATGAGTGAGATGATTTAGGTGTCACAAAAATCGGATATATTGTCTGAAATGTCTAATAATAGTAAAGCTAATACTACTTTTCTTCTATTCATTGCTATAAGACACCCATGTTCCGATATCCACTTCAATTCCAATTCCACTCTTCACCTCAAATCCACGAACGTGAAAATTTGGTGTTCTTAATTCCACGCTCTTTTTTGAAGTTTTCAGTAACCAGCTGGGTTGCACAAATCACCCAAAAATTCACTAAGGCGTAAATCAAAATAAGTGGAATCAATAGACTTATTATAATTTATTATTTTTTTTTAATTAAAAATGACGCAGTTTTAATAAAACTCATGTATTAAATATAAAACATTTCAAATTTTTTACGCGAGTACTTTTTTTAACCGGAAATACACCCATCTTGGACATAATTCAACTTTCACCAAGACTTTTGCAAGTGAATTGATTTCACGAAAATTCCGGTGAAAGTGGATTGTAGGACATTCACCTGGAAGTGTATTTGGGAACATGAGCAAGAGTGATCAAATAAGCGGGTTTTTTGAAAGTCGGTATTTCTTGTCTTTAGAAACCGGACTTTTTCCAAAGTCGGTGGGCGGTGTTTTTGAAAAAAATAAACGGCATAACCAGTTTTCAAAAAATCAAAAACAGAAACGCGTAATTTTGGAAGGATATTTTAATCTAATTTTGTTGTCACCGAAAATAATGCGATCATTTATTATGAGTTGGACACATTTTTTTGTTTTGTAATTTAAATGTACGTTGCACCTACTTGGATGTATTTCATTGCAGTTTATTAAAATACCGAGATAATGTTTTCCTAAATTTGACATTAATTTGGCATTTTACAATGGAAATATAAAAACCGAAAGCCGATTGTTGAGGTCTTGAAATGGAATTTTCACTAAAATCGACAATCGGTGTAAGAAGATAAACAGGACCACTGGTTTTTATCCACCGGTTTTGATCACAAATTGCTATACAATAGAGGTGCCAAATTGCCCTGTTACCGTAAATCTTGGAAGAATTTTTGAAATATTTCGTAATATCAACATCATTACTGAGGTGTTCGATGTGAAATATGCACAATTATCCAAAAATGTCTATAAAGTCATGGAAATTGTGGGGTAGGACCAAGCATGCACTGTTTCGATTGCCGAAGAGCCAAAAATTTCCCTAAACCTGTTCGGAGCCATTTGAAGATGGTTTGATATGAGAAAAAAAACGATTTGATGGAAAAAAGCTTATGGGCTCGGGTCACACACATATCGATAGTAACACACCAGAAGCTTCGAGAGATTGGTCGGGATATTACTACCTAACTATGGTATTTGGAGGTGGTGCCTTGCATACAAAGGGTCATGGATTCAATCACAATTTCGACCAACCACCAAATAATTTTTCAGCGGTGGAATATCCCCTGATAACCCAATGCTGTTAGCATTTCCAAGTGTTTCAAGGCTTCTCAAAGTGGTGTCACCGCAATGTGAAACACCGTTCGGACTCAGCTATAACAATGAGGTCCCTTGCCATTGAGCTAAACATAGAATCGGGCAGCACTCAATGATAATGGAGAAGTTCACCATTAAACCGTACTATGCACATGTCTATCATCCTGTCGGAGAGACGATATCTTCAATTTAATTCCTGTTAACTGGCATTTAAAGGCTAACGGAGCTTTATGAAAATGTCCGTAAATCAAAATGTTTTCATTCATTTTGTCTTATTTCAATGTGATTTTTTTCAACTACTTCAGAACCATAGAACATAAACTAACGGGGTAAAATTTAACCTACAAGTATTTATACAAAAAACAAAATATTTTATTTTAATTAAAAGTTTTTATCTTAAAGAAATTTGTCCTTAATATGGTGCAAAATCGATGTCTTAGAAATTAATCCGTTTCTGTGGTAGTTTTTTTTTTTAATTTTTATCTACCCATATTAAAGTCTTAGCTATGCCCGCTCTCTTCCTGTATATTCCAGGAATCAAAACTATTCCGTCTATACCCTTCCTCAACATTTGCTTTATTTTTCTGCAACAACTTAAAATACCAAAAAAATACAACACACATACATACACACTCACTACCAGCAATAGATAATCGCGATTTGCATTTCATTGTTCGCGATAAGGTTTGCAGTTATTTCCTTTTCCGTTTTCTAGTTTCCGCTTACTTCTCTAACGCATCTCCATTCAGGCATCCAAACACTTACACACGCACACACACACTCAACTGCTGCAATTGTTAGATAACAGAATTGTGGCTTTCACATGCCTTTCACTTTTTCACCGGGCCGACCTCAGCTTGAGACGACCCCAGATGGGGCAATAACAATTTCAGAGAGCCCGCGACAATAATGCAAATACCAGCAAATGCAAATGATGCTGTATAATCGCCGGTCAGATCATTCAAGATACCACCGGCAGTTGTTCCAATAAAAACGCCCATACCCATGGCTAAAGCTGTAAGACCAAAGGCGTTGGTTAATTTATCCAAACCCAATGAACGGACATAGATAATGGCACGCAAAGTAGAATAAAAAGCTGAAAGGGTGGAAAATAAAAATAAAGAGACCAGCATTTTTTCTGTCTTTTTTTTTAAGGGAAAGGTAAAATACGAATAATAGCAAAAGGAGAACAAATAAATAAAGTCATTAAATTAAAGGATTCGCATAAATAAGGAATGTGAATTTAACAGTGTGCATGTCTTGTCTTAGGGGCTTGGGGTGTATAAAAATGTTGGTGTGGAATAATTACAAGGGAAAATCTAAAAAAAAATCGTCCATACCCTGAGAGAGAAAGTTATAGAAAAAATTGCATCAATATTTCTTTAAGGCACCGATATTTCATATGGATTTCCAAATCAAACATCCAACCCAAACAGCATTTATAAAATGTCTATATACGCCTGAATTTATGCAATTGTTTTTTAGGCTAACATACAACGTAAGACATGTGAAACCTGAGCGTACAACAAGAAAAAAATTCTCGCTCATCTCTTCTTTGCTTTGCATATTCTCTCATCGTATGGTCGTAAATAAACATAAATAGGATGGTAAATGGAAACCAGGATGAAGAGCAAAAGGTGGAATATAATTAAAATTGCACCCGTTTGCATAGTCTCATACATTTGTGGCAACATCAACAGCAGCTATCCCAGCAAACATTTTCTAGAACAAATTTTTTGTAGAAATAAAATTTTGAGAAAATTTTCTATCGAAATAAAACAAAAAATTTTAACAAAACTAAAATTTTGACAACATTTTCTATAGAAATAAAATTTTGTTGAAATTTCCTATAGAAACAAAATTTTAACAAAATTTTCTATGGAAATAAAATTTTAACACAATTATCTAGAAAAATAAAATTTTGAAAAAGTTTTGTATAAAATTAAAATTTTGACGAAGTTTTGTATAGAAATAAAATTTTGACAAAATTTTCTATAGAAATACAATTTTGACAAAATTTTCTATTGAAATAAAATTTTGACAAAATTTTCTATAGACAAAATATACCACAGAAATAAAATTTTCTATAGAAATAAAACAAAAAATTTTAACAAAAATAACATTTTGACAACATTTTCTATAGAAATAAAATTTTGACTAAATTTTCAATAGAAACAAAATTTAAACAAAATTTTCTATGGAAATAAAATTTTAACAAAATTATCTAGAGAAATAAAATTTTGACGACGTTTTGTAAAGAAATAAAATTTTGACAAAATTTTCTATAGAAAAAAACTTTGACAATTTTTTATAGAAATAAAATTTTGACAAAATTTTCTATTGAAATAAAATTTTGACCAAATTTTCTCTAGAAATAAAATTTTGACAAAATTTTCTATAGACAAAATATTCCACAGAAATAAAATTTTGACAAAATTTTCGATAGAAATAAAATTTTGACAAAATTTTCGATAGAAATAAAATTTTGACAAAATTTTCTATAGACAAAATATTCCACAGAAATAAAATTTTGACAAAATTTTCGATAGAAATAAAATTTTGACAAAATTTTCTCTAGAAATAAAATTTTGACAAAATTTTCTATAGACAAAATTTTCGATAGAAATAAAATTTTGACAAAATTTTCGATAGAAATAAAATGTTGACAAAATTTTCTATAGAAATAAAATTTCGACAAATTTCTTTATAGAAATAAAATTTTGACAAAATTTTCTATAGAAATAAAATTTCGACAAATTTCTTTATAGAAATAAAATTTTGACAAAATTTTCTACAGGAAAGTTTTTTGACAGAGTTCTCTATAGAAATAAAATTTTGACAAAATTTTCTATAGAAATAAAATTTTGACAAAATTTTCTATAGAAATAAAATAAAAAATAAAAAAATTCTATAGAAATAAAATTTTGACAACATTTTCTACAGAAATAAAATAAAAAAATTCTATAGAAATAAAATTTTGACAAATTTTTTCATAAAAATAAAATAAAAAAATCTATAGAAATAAAATTTTGACAAAATTTTCTATAGAAATAAAATTTTGCCAGAGTTTTCCAAAAAACTTAAAATTTTGACAACATTTTCATAAACAATTTTCTATACACATAAAATTTTTAAAAATGTTTTCTACAGAAATAAAATTTTGACAAAATGTTCTATTGAAATAAAATTTTGACAAAATTTTCTCTAGAAATAAAATTTTGACAAAATTTTCTATAGACAAAATATTCCACAGAAATAAAATTTTGACAAAATTTTCTATAGAAATAAAATTTCGACAAATTTCTTTACAGAAATAAAATTTTGACAAAATTTTCAAAATATTCAAAATATTCTACAGGAAAAAATTTTGACAGAGTTCTCTATAGAAATAAAATTTTGACAAAATTTTCTATAGAAATAAAATTTTGACAAAAATTTTCTATAAAAATAAAATAAAAAATAAAAAAATTCTATAGAAATAAAATTTTGACAAAATTTTCTATAGAAATAAAATAAAAAATGAAAAAAAAAAATCTATAGAAATAAAATTTTGACAAAATTTTCTATAGCAATAAAGTTTTGACAAAATATTCCACAGAAATAAAATTTTGACAAAATTTTCGATAGAAATAAAATTTTGACGAAATTTTCTATAGAAATAAAATTTCGACAAATTTCTTTATAGAAATAAAATTTTGACAAAATTTTCAAAATTTTCTACAGGAAAAAATTTTGACAGAGTTCTCTATAGAAATAAAATTTTGACAAAATTTTCTATAGAAATAAAATTTTGACAAAATTTTCTACAGAAATAAAATAAAAAATGAAAAAATCTATAGAAATAAAATTTTGACAAAATTTTCTATAGAAATAAAATAAAAAATAAAAAAAAATCTATAGAAATAAAATTTTGACAAAATTTTCTATAGAAATAAAATTTTGACCAAATTTTCTATAGAAATAAAATTATGACAAAATTTTCTATAGAAATAAAATAAAAAATAAAAATATCTATAGAAATAAAATTTTGATAAAATTTTCTATAGAAGTAAAATTTTGACAAAATTTTCTATAGAAATAAAATTTTGAGAAAGTATTCTAAAAAAATAAAATTTTCTATACACATAAAATTTTTAAAAATGTTTGCTATAGAAATAAAATTTTGGGAAAATTTTCGTAAACAATTTTCTATAGAATTATAATTTTTGAGAAAATTTTCTACAGAAATAAAATTTTTATTATCGAAATAAAATTTTTGAGAAAATTTTCTACAGGAATGAAATTTTGACAAAATTTTCAAAATTTTCTGTAGGGAAAAAAGTTTGACATAATTTTCTGTAGAAATAAAATTTTGACAAAATTTTCTATAGAAATAAAATTTTGACAAATTTTTCCATGAAAATATCATAAAAAAATCTATAGAAATAAAATTTTGACAAAATTTTCTATAGAAATAAAATTTTGCGAGAGTTTTCCAAAAAACATAAAAATTTCATAAACAATTTTCAATACACATAAAATTTTTAAAAATGTTTTCTACAGAAATAAAATTTTGAGAAAATTTTCGTAAACAATTTTCTCTAGAATTATAATTTTTGAGAACATTTTCTATAGAAATACAATTTTTGAGAAATTTTTCTATAGAAATAAAATTTTTGAGAAAATTTTCTTCAGGAATGAAATTTTGACAAAATTTTCTATAGAAATACAATATTGACAAAATTTTTTATACAAATAAAATCTTGACAAAATTTTCTATCGAAATAAAATATTTAGAAAATTATCTATAAAAATAAATTTTAAGAAAATTTTTTAAAGAAATAAAATTTTGACAACATTTTTTACAAAAATAAACTTTACACAACATTTCCTACAGATATACAATTTTGGCAAAATTTTCAATAGGAATAAAATTTTGGTCAAATTTTCTGTAAAAAAAATAGTAACAAAATTTTCTATAGAAATAAAATTTTGGTGAAATTTTCCATAGAAATAAAATTTTGTTGAAATTTTTATAGAAATAATATTTTGACAAAATTTTCTATAGAATTAAAATACTGACACTATTTTCTATAGAAATAAAATTTTGAAAAAATTTTCTATAGAAATAAAATTTTAACAAAATTTTTTATAGAAATAAAATTTTGGCCAGATTTTCTATAAAAAGTAGTAACAAAATTTTCTATAGAAATAAAATTTTGGTGAATTTGGTGAAATTTTTGGTGAAATTTTGACAAAATTTTCTATAGAATTAAAATACTGACACTATTTTCTATAGAAATAAGATTTTGACAAGATTTTCTATAGAAATAAAATCGTGACACTATTTTCTATAGAAATAAAATTTTTACAAAATTTTTTATAGAAATAAAATTTTTATAGAAATAAAATTTGGCAAAATTTTCTTAGAAATCTAATTTTGACAAAATTTTTTATAGAAATAAAATTTTGCAAAATTTTCTATAGAAATAAAATTTTTACAAAATTTTCTATAGAAATAAAATTGAATGAAAAAAGGCTTGCTGGTACACTTTGGAATAACGGATACCAATATAAACATCCTTTAGCAACCATCAGGATTGGTAACAGAGATCTACAGTAAACTGTGAATTCAACCAAGCAAACCCCAACAACATGCCAATAAACAAACAACCAGCCAAAGCCAACATCAACAATCCGTCCCTATCCATTTTAACCAAACGCTGAGAGGATGGAAACAAAATGAAGAGGCATAAACAACAACATGAAGCAGCATAATTAATACTGTTTGCCTGTTGGTCATCCCAATGAATGAGGAAAAATGACGATGATGTTTTGGAATAGTACGGCGATGACGATGATGATGGTATTGCTGTATGGGAAAAAGATTTTGTTTTGAGGGAATGATGTTGCATTGAGGGTAATATGATAATGGGGTGGAAAAAACGTAAAGGAAATCGATTTATGGAAAATTTAAGTTAAGCAGTCGAGCAGTGACAAACTTTACCAGCTGAAATAAGACATTAATGTGGCTTAGCCTGAAACGGAATTATTTCTTTTTTCAGATTCACAAAAGTAACTGCAAGCTTAAAATTTTCTATAGAAAAAAAATTAAAAAAAAAAAACGTGCTATAGAAATAAAATTTTGCAAAAATTTTTTTATAGAAATAAAATTCTATAGAAGAAAATTTTTACAATAATTTCTATAGAAATAACATTTTTACAAAATTTTATACAGAAATAATATTTTGACAATATATTATTTCGAGATATATAAGGTTTCTGTCAATAAATTTTAGCCAATTTACTTAACCGATAAACCCTAACCTTAACCCCCTAACTTGCCGATGAATGGGCATTTCCATATTCTGGAACACTATAAAAACGAGCTTGATGAGTTCGTGATAAATATATGCAAAAACTCCCGCATCAGCAACAAAAACAGAAGTTTTGCAAACGTGTAAAATATGCGTACGTATATGTATAGCAATAATAATACATATGCAAATGTGTATGTGTACATTGTTGGGCATCCAAATACATTTTTTTTCTTACTCGTTCCATTTTCGTTGCAATTTTTGGCCTATGTTGGTTGGTTTTTCCTTTTCTCTTTTTTGTTTAATGTGCGTGCATAAGTGCGACAAGATTGAGTTGCATTGAGTAGCTAGGGTATGTCTATATGAGAGTGTGTGTGTTTGGGAGTTTGGTGGCATATTTGACATAAGCCATTCAATCTACCTCACGTTATCCATTCATTCTCATAACTTGTGCAAACACACAAAAACAAAACTTACCTGGGGCTATGCCATAGCAGATGGCATAGAGAAATTGAAACCACACTACATCGAGGCCATAGAAGGCACTCACCAAAACGGCCACACCTCCGAATACCATACCGCCTCCACAAATGTATGTTGTATGCTGACGAAATTTGTATGCCACAAATCCAGATGCAATGCGAAAGGCGAAATTTGAAAATCCAATAGAGGGTGAAATTAGCTTTGCTAACCCCGGCTCAATTTGTACACGCACTTGAGATGGGCCCAGGCGATACCACAACCAAAGGAACGAACAAACATTGCCATGAAAAAAAAAACGAAAACAACAACAAAATGTATGTAAGATGAGAGCGAGCATGATAGCAATAGAGAACACAGAGACCAAAATGAAAACAAGTCCAATAATGAGACAACATCCCCACACACACACAAACAAGAGAACAAAGGCTCTTGTAAACAAACAACAAACACGGATAATTGCAACAATGGCAATGGAAGGTGTAGAAGTGTAGGCGAGTAATTAGATGGCCATCTACATCAGATGTATGTTCATCTACACCTGGATGGATGTAACGGTAAATACAAATAAACAATGCTAATGAAAAGGGCTTCACTATTGAAGATAGCGCCTGAATGTATGCTTTATTCTATGCCATAGTCTTTAGGGGGAAAAAAAGATTTTTGCTTCATGCCAGATAAAAAATGTTGAAGGGCGGCGTTAATTGGTATTTTCAAGATAAGATAGCCACTTGACTTTTCATTAATAAGTTATTTTAAACAAAATTATTTTTTTTTTTAGTTATGGCAAAATGTTCCATAGAAATACAATTTTGACAAAATTTTCCATAGATATAACATTTCGACAAAATTTCCTATAGAAATAAAACGTTGACAAAATTTTCTATGGAAATAAAATTTTAACAAAATTTTCTATAGAAATAAAATTTTGACAAAATTTCCTATAGAAATAAAATTTTTACAAAATTTTCTATAGAAATAAAATTTTGACAAAATTTTCAATAGAAATAAAATTTGGACAAAATTTTCTATAGAAATAAAATTTTGACAAAATTTTCTATAGAAATAAAATTTTGACAAAATTTTCTAAGGAAATGAAATTTTGACAAAATTTTCTATGGAATTGAAATTTTGACAAAATTTTCTATAGAAATAAAATTTTGACAAGATTTTCTATAGAAATAAAATTTTGACAAAATTTTCTATAGAAATAAAATTTTGACAAAATTTTCTATAGCAATAAAATTTTGACAAAATTTTCTATGGAAATAAAATTTTAACAAAATTTTCTATAGAAATAAAATTTTGACAAAATTTCCTATAGAAATAAAATTTTGACAAAATTTTCTATGTAAATGAAATTTTGACAAAATTTTCTATAGCAATAACATTTTGACAAAATTTTCTATAGAAATAAAATTTTGACAAAATTTTCTATAGAAATAAAATTTTGACAAAATTTTCTATAGAAATAAAATTTTGACAAAATTTTCTATAGCAATAAAATTTTGACAAAATTTTCTATGGAAATAAAATTTTAACAAAATTTTCTATAGAAATAAAATTTTGACAAAATTTCCTATAGAAATAAAATTTTGACAAAATTTTCTATGGAAATGTTGACAACATTTTCTATAGCAATAACATTTTGACAAAATTTTCTATGGAAATAAAATTTTGACCAAATTTTCTATGTAAATGAAATTTTGACAAAATTTTCTATGGAAATAAAATTTGGACAAAATTTTCTATAGAAATAAAATTTTAACAAAATTTTCTATAGAAATAAAATTTTGACAAAATTTTCTATGGAAATAAAATTTTGACAAAATTTTATATAGAAATAAAATTTTGACAAAAGTTTCTATAGCAATAAAATTTTGACAAAATTTTCTATGGAAATACAATTTTGACAAAATTTTCTATGTAAATGAAATTTTGACAGAATTTTCTATAGAAATAAAATTTTGACAAAATTTTCCAAAGAAATAAAATTTTGACAAAATTTTCCAAAGAAATAAAATTTTGACAAAATTTTCTAAAGAAATAAAATTTTGAGAAAATTTCCTATAGAAATAAAATTTTGACAAAATTTTCTATGGAAATAAAATTTTTACAAAATTTTCTATAGAAATAAAATTTTGACAAAATTTCCTATAGAAATAAAATTTTGACAAAATTTTCTATGGAAATGAAATATTGACAACATTTTCTATAGCAATAACATTTTGACAAAATTTTCTATGGAAATAAAATTTTGACAAAATTTTCTATGTAAATGAAATTTTGGCAAAATTTTCTATGGAAATAAAATTTGGACAAAATTTTCTATAGAAATGAAATTTTGACAAAATTTTCTATAGAAATAAAAATTTGGCAAAATTTTCCATAGAACTAAAATTTTGACAAAATTTTGTATAGAATTAAAATTTTGACAAAATTTTCTATGGAAATAAAATTGTGACAAAATTTTCTAAGGAAATAAAACGTTGACAAAATTTTCTATGGAAATAAAACGTTGACAACATTTTCTATGGAAATAAAATGTTGAAAAAATTTTCTATAGAAGTAAAATTTTGACAAAATTTTCTATAGAAGTAAAATTTTTAACAAATTGTGCTATAGAAATAAAATTTTCTATAAAAATAAAATTTTCATGAAATTTTCGATAGAAATACAAGTTTGACAAAAATTTTCTATAGAAATAACATTTTTTATAAAAATAAAATTTTGACAAAATTTTCTATAGAAATAAAATTTGGGCCAAACTTTCTATAGAAATAAACTCTTGAAAAAAATGTCTATAGAAATAAAATTTTGACAAAATTTTCTATGGCAATAAAATTTTGACAAAATTTTCCATGGCAATAAAATTTTAAGAAAAATAAAATTTTCATGAAATTTTCTATAGAAATAATATTTTGACAAAAATTTTCTATAGAAAACAATTTTGACAAAATGAGATCCGCTCTCCGGGCATATATCCATCCCTCCATGTGTCTGTTTATCAGTCCATCCCTCGTAACCATCCTTTCGTCCTTTGGAGGAACCACTCTCCGGGCATTTATTTGTCCGACTGTCTGTCTATGACTATTTTTCTTCCTTTGACCTTTTTGAACTTCATTCTCCGGGTATTTAACGGTCCGTTTGCGTGAACTATGTGTCCGCCTATGACTAACGGTTTCCTTCGTATGTCTCTACATTCCCCTGTCTATCTCTCTAACGATCCTTAGTTCTTTTTAAGATCCGCTCCCGAGACATCTATCCGTCCGCTTGTCCTATTTTTGTTCGTTTGGGTTACTCTCCATCCATCCGTCTATAAACCCATCCCTCTGTCAATCTCTGAGTATGTCCATTTTGCTCTTTTTAAGATTCACACCTCGGACATATATCCAACCGTCTGCCGATCATTATCCAACCGATATTTTCCTATCACTAATTTTGTTCCTTACTATGTTTATAAGTCTATCCATCTGTCTATATGTGTATTCGTCCTTTATTTGTTCCGCTCTCCGGGCATTTATTCATCCGTCTGCCCGTACTACCTGTATTTCTATCACTTTTTCGACTCCATCGATTGTTTTTATATCCGTCTGCCTATTAGCCCTTCCCTCTGTCTAGCTCTGTACCCATCCATTTGTCCTATATAAGGTCCAGTCCCTGGGTATACATCCGTTCATTTCACAATGGACTAAATAGTCTAGGTGAGCCTCAAATATCGCGCTGCCACTATTCCTATCCGTTCATTAGTCCCTGCTTCTATTTGAACACTGTGCCTATTCACTTTTTTCCATCAGCCCAGCCGTCAAATGTAACTCTATTTACTAATTTTTTTTTCCGACCATCCGTAGTTTATCCGATACTCTACCCTTTAGTCCTCCTCAAAATCTGCAGTACGGATTTATTTGTCCGTTAGTCCATAATGGGACACGGAACACTTGATACATTAGTCCAGTGTACCATTTAATTCTTTGCTCTTCTTGGATATTGAAGAAAGCCTCTTCACGCTAAGATATAGAATCGAATCTCTATAATCGCTTATTCCTGAATAAATGAAAGTAGTTCCACTCTCAATTACTGGTTATGTAAAAAGTGGTGAATTTACCATGAATTGTTATAGGAGGATACCAATTGACTCCCTTATGCATTACCAAGAATTGACTGGGGAACAAGCTCAAAATCTAACTATGCATTTTTTGGTTCCGCAAGACCGTCCGGGATTAGTAAAAGCCAACTGACTACTTCTGAGTGGCTGAGTTTGTAAAGAATATTACAGAAAATTGTTAAAGCGAAATACCAAAATTTCTCGACTATACTCACCTGTTGAATATACAAATGGTATATTGAAACCCATAGGAAATAGAAAAGCCGAAAGCCATAGTAGACGAAATTCCTTAATCGCCAAAAGACGAAAATCAAAAAGTTGATTAAATCCTCTGCGTATTTTGGGATGAATACAATTTTCCGGTCGTAAAAAGGACAATAAAGGATAACGTTGGGATTTCTGTAATTCCCTGTTGGACTTGCCATGATCTACGGATGAACGTCTAGCGGCTATTGTTGAGAGAGTATTAATCAAACGTCTTGAATTGATTCTCTCATCACTATCATCAAAGGATATTGTACGCATATCCATATCACCAAAGCTTACAGTTTTTCGACCTTCAGATGATGGTGTCCTCATTTCATTGGATTCCTCATGATGACCCATATAAAATAGATCAGGTCTTTCCATAAGATCTTGACGTATTACATAATGCTTGGCTTCCTGAGCTTGGGCTTCTTTACGTTTTTCCACATAACTTTGGAGACAAGGACAACATGAGTGGAAACATTTTGAGCAGTAGTCTTGTGGTTGAGTTTCCGCGGCATCAGAAGGTTTTTCCATGTTCTCTAAAAAAAGATCGAATAACTACCATAATAAACTATTTGGAGGCTTTTGATTTTTGAAAAACACCAGGGATGATAAATGATGTTGACGAAAAAGTACTAAAAATGTATTAAAAATGTTCTTTTCGAAGCCACAAGGTGACAAAATTACATAATACCAGATTTAAAGATTATTGTAAAAGTAGACGTATATTTAAATCTAGACCGATTTGGACAATTTTTTTTTAGATTTTCTAAAAATAATCTTATTTTGCAAAATTTTATTTCTGCAGAAAATTTTGTCAACATTTTATTTCTATAGAAAATTTTGTCAAAATTTTATTTCTATAGAAAATTTTGTAAAATTTTATTTCCATAGAACATTTTGTCAAAATTTTATTTCCATGGAAAATTTTGACAAAATGATATTTCTATAGAAAATTTTGTCAAAATTTAATTCTTATAGCAAATTTTGTCAAAATTTTATTTCTATAGAAAATTTTGTCCAAATTTTATTTCCATAGAAAATTTTGTAAAAATTTTATTTCTAAAGAAAATTTTGTAAAAATTTTATTTCTAAAGAAAATTTTGTAAAAATTTTAGTTCTAAAGAAAATTTTGTCAAAATTTTATTTCATTAGAAAATTTTGTAAAATTTTTATTTCTATAGAAAATTTTGACAAAATGTTATTTCAGTAGAAAATTTTGTAAAAAATGTATTTTATAGAAAATTTTGTAAACGTGTTATTTCTATAGAAAATTTTGACAGAATGTATTTTCTATAGAAAGTTATGTCAAAATTTCATTTCTATAGCAAATTTTGCAAAATTTTATTTCCATAGAAAATTTTGTAGAAATTTTAGTTTGGTAGAAATTTTGTAAAAATGTTATTTCTATAGAAAATTTTGTCAACAATTTATTTCTATAGAAAATTTTGTCAAAATTTTATTTCTATGGAAAATCTTGTCAACATTTTATTTCTTTAGAAAATTGTGTAAAAATTTTATTTCTATAGAAAATTTTGACAAAATTTTATTTCCATAGAAATTTTTATCAAAATTTTATTTCTATGGAAAATCTTCTCAAAATTTTATTTCTATTGACAAAATTTTATTTCTATTGAAAATGTTGACAAAATTTTATTTCTATAGAAAATTTTGCAAACATTTTATTTCTATAGAAAATTTTGCAAACATTTTATTTCTATAGAAAATTTTGACATAATTTCATTTCTATAAAAAATTTTGACACAATTTCATTTCTATAGAAAATTTTAACAAAATGTTATTTCTATAGAAATTTTGCAAAAAATCATTAGAAAATTTTGTAAAAATTTTATTTCTATAGAAAATTTTGACAAAATGTTATTTCTGTAGAAAATTTTGTAAAAATTTTATTCTTTTAGAAAATTGTGTCATCATTTTATTTTTATAGAAAATTTTGTTAAAATCTTATTTCTATGGAAAATTTTGTCAACATTTTATTTCTATAGAAAATTGTGTCAAAATTTTATTTCTATAGAAAATTTTGTTAAAATTTTATTTCTATAGAAATTTTTGTCAAAATTTTATTTCTATAGAAAATTTTGTAAAAATTTTATTTCTATAGAACATTTTGACAAAATATATCTTCTATAGAAAGTTTTGTCAAAATTTCATTTCTATAGCAAATTTTGCAAAATTTTATTTCCATAGAAAATTTTTTAGAAATTTTAATTTTGTAGAAATTTTGTAAAAATTTTGTTTCTATAGAAAATTTTGTCAACAATTTATTTCTATAGAAAATTTTGTCAAAATTTTATTTCTTTAGAAAATTGTGTCAAAATTTTATTTCTATAGAAATTTTTGTCAAAATTTTATTTCTATGGAAAATCTTCTCAAAATTTTATTTCTATTGAAAATTTTGTCAAAATTTTATTTCTATAGAAAATTTGTACATAATTTTATTTCTATGAAAATTTTTTCAAATTTTTTTTTTTCCTACAGAAAATTTTGTCAAATTTTATTTTTATAGAAAATTTTGCCAAAATTTAATTTCTATAGCAATTTTTGTCAACATTTTATTTCCATAGAAAATTTGTAAAAATTTTATTTCCATAGAAAATTTGTCAAAAATTTATTTCTATAGCAAATTTTGCAAAAATTTTATTTCTACAAAGCTGAGATCAAAAACAACAATAAAATTTTGTTTCTATAGAAAATTTTGTCGAATATTTATTTCCACAGAAAATTTTGTAAAAATTTTATTTCTATGGACAATTTTGTCAAAATTTCTCTAGAAAATGTTGACAAAATTTCATTTCTATAGAAAATTTTAACAAAATGTTATTTCTATAGAAAATTTTGAAAAATTTTATTTCTATAGCAAATTTTGTAAAAATTGTATTTCTATAGAAAATTTTGTCAAAATTTTATTTCTATAGAAAATTTTGTCAACATTTTATTTCTATAGAAAATTTTGTCAAAATTTTATTTTTATAGGAAAGTTTGATAAAATGTTATTTCTTTAGAAAATTTTGTCAAAATTTTATTTCCATGGAAAATTTTGTCAAAGTTTTATTTCCATGGAAAATTTTGTCAAAATTTTATTTCCATGGAAAATTTTGTCAAAATTTTATTCCTTTAGAAAATTGTGTCAAAATTTTATTTCTATAGAAAATTTTGTGAAAAGTTTCCATATAAAATTGTGTCAAAATTTTATTTCCATAGAAAATTTTGTAGAAATTTTAGTTTTTTAGAAATTTTGTAAAAATTTTATTCCTATAGAAAATTTTGTCAACAATTTATTTCTATAGAAAATTTTGTCAACAATTTATTTCTATAGAAAATTTTGTCAAAATTTTATTGCTATAGAAAATTTTGTCAAAATATTATTTCCATAGAAAATTTTGTCGAAATTTTATTTCTATAGAATAGTTTGTCAAGATTGTATATCTATGGAAAATTTTGTCAAAATTTTACTTTTATAGAAAATTTTGTAAAAATTGTATTTCTATAGAAAATTTTGTCAAAATTTTATTTCTATAGCAAATCTTGTTTATTTATCAACCCTGAAATACCTACCCATTACTCTTTCAAAATCTTCATCCAAATCATAAAAGTCCATATCATTTTTCATAGTATAACGTGAATATCTAGTCATCTCCTCGATTATATCTTCATCATCAGATTCACTATCATCCCAGGTTATCTTAATAGGAATACAATTTTGATTAGGCCAACCACCATCATATGAACTCCCTACCACGTACCTCTTTCATTCTACCCACTCTAGTGGGGGCCACTTCCACATAAGTCAAAACCATCAAAAATACCAATAATAAAAAACCCACATGTAAACGCATTAGATAGCGCCATCCCAATCGTCTCACCAATACATTATTCATATATGCAAAAATCATAATGCCCACTCCAGCTCCCGAGCATGACAAGCCATTGGCAATGGGTCGATATTTTTCAAAATAATAACCAATGATGAGTTGAGAGGAGACCCAAATCATACTTAAACCAGGGCCACCTTTCATGAAAGATACCATTAAAGATTCAAAAACAAATAAAAATAATAAATTGTTCTTTGTCTTCGTACTACGCATGCAAAATTCTTACCCAATATACTATAGAAAATAATCATCATTGGTAAATTTGTACTAAAAGTAGCCACAGTCAATACCGTAATGGATATCAAACATCCTGTCATGGCCACAGGACGAAACCCGAATTTATTAATGAAGGCACTTGACAAAGTTCCAGACAAAAAATAAAATCCTGCAATATTTATGTTGAAACTCAAATAAAAAAACATGACTATTATAATATGAATTTACCAACTTGCATTGAAGCTATCAACACCACTTTCGATCCAGGCATATGAAATTCTTGAGCTATATGAGGCAAAATTACTCCTATACCAAAGATAATACCATCCACCACAATTTGACAACAGAAGGATATGAACATAATGAACCAACCATAGCCACCATCTGGAGGTAGAACCATATAAACCTGGGGAAAATAAAAGAGAAATCAAACTGAAGAACGTAAATTAGAAGGTTTCACGAAGACTAAACAACTTTTCTAAAAGATCGGATCAATGAACGAACAAATGAATGGTGAATGGACAGACAAACGGATAGATGATCGGAACAACATTTCTAAAAGATCGGATGGATGAACGGACAAATGGATGCCGGATGGACAGAGAGATAGCTAGGCGATCGGAAGATGGACGGACGAACACCTGGAAATAAGGACATTCAAGGTTATATTTATGTGATCCTACTTCATCATGGACATTGAGAGCTACCTATGAAATTCGGCTAGATGGATGGACACCCTGACGAAGGAACGATAGACGAACAGACAGACGTTAAAATGGACTCCTGGACGGACGGATCTCCCGGTCCACTTTATATAGCGACTCAAGGGGTGAATCTGGCTCGATTAGAAGGTTCTTATTCCTAAGTAAATAGAAGTAGTTCCATTCTCAATTACTGGTAATGCTAAAAGTGTTGAGTTCGTCATGGATTTGTTATAGGAAGAAACCAACGGACTCCCTTATTCAATTACACCCTGACGAAGGAACGATAGAGGGACAGACATACGTGTAAATGGATAACTGGATGTACGGATCTCCCGGTCCACTCTATATAGTGACTCAAGGGGTGAATCTGGCTCAATTAGAAGGCTCTCATTCCTCAGTAAATAGAAGTAGTTTCATTCTCAATTACTGGTAATGCAAAAAGTGGTGAGTTCGTCATGGAATTGTTATAGGAAAAAACCAATTGACTCCCTTATTCAATTATGAATGGAAAGACATACGTATACACGGTAGAAAATATCTATGGATAGACGAACTACATATCGACTCAAGGAGTGATCGGTATATACCACTTGGTCTTGAAGTCGAATATTCGACAAACGGACGGGAAGATGGGCTAGCAAATGGAAGAACAGATGGAATGAATGATAAACCAAATCAGGCCTACACCGATTATACTGAGCGATGTGGTTTGGAATTGAATCGGCGGATGGATAGACGGACATATGGATGGATGGAATAAATAAACGACCGATGAACAACATGGGTTATTTCAACTCAAATTATTTCGTGCCGAGTTTCAGAGGTGGATTGACAAACGGAAGGAAAAACGGACGCAATGGAACAAAAGATTAATGGATGGACTACCAGGGCTATAACTACTCCAGCAATGTAGTACCCCTGTTTAATATAGAATGGGAGGACGGGTCGATGGATCGATTCGATGCGTTGTGACTTCGAATATTAGAGGACAAATGGATGGATGGACACCTAAATAGAAGATCGGTGATCCCTCTGATGGCGAATGGACAATTAGATGGTAAGAAACATGGATGGACTGATGAACAAGCGGATGCACGGACACCTGGTGGGAAGGATATCTAAGGCAATATAGACTCGGGTGGCAATGGGTGGACACCCTTACGAAGGCTAGGTTAGGTGGCAGCCCGATGTATCAGGCTCACTTAGACTATTCAGTCCATTGTGATACCACAGTGGTGAACTTCTCTCTTATCACTGAGTGCTGCCCGATTCCATGTTAAGCTCAATGACAAAGGACCTCCTTTTTATAGCCGAGTCCGAACGGCGTTCCACATTCCAGTGAAACCACTTAGAGAAGCTTTGAAACCCTCAGAAATGTCACCAGCATTACTGAGGTGGGATAATCCACCACTGAAAAACTTGTTGGTGTTCGGTCGTAGCAGGAATCGAACCCACGACCTTGTGTGTGCAAGGCGGGCATGCAAACCATTGCACCACGGTGGCTCCTTACAAGGGGAAGGAACGAAAGACTCACAGACAGATGTGTGGATGGACGAATACCAGACCTACTATTTACCGACTCGAGATGTGATTCTGGCTCGATTAGAACAAACTTTGTGCTGGCGAAGTCCAATATTGAATACAGGGATGGATGGACGGGAAGATGGACTACTGAATGGATGGAGGGAAGGAACGATAAATTGACGGACAATTAGGCAAATACCGAGTCAAGTGGTGATTCGGAGTGTATCAGTATGAACGACGATAGAAAGACCATTAGACGATTGTATGGACGGATGGAAGGAACAACAAATCGACCGACAACCAGAGCTATACCGATTCAAGCGATATGGTGCCAAGATTTAATATAGAAAGGATGAACGGACGACCGATGAAAGTAATCAAGCCGGAAGAATGCAAACGGTCGAAGCAGGAATCGAACCCACGACCTTGTGTATGCACGGCGGGTATGCTAACCATTGCACCACGGTGGCTCCTTACGAAGGGAAGGAACGAAAGACGCACAGACAGATGTGTGGATGGACGAATACCAGACCTACTATTAACCGACTCGAGATGTGATTCTGGCTCGATTAGAACAAACTTTGTGCTGGCGAAGTCCAATATTGAATACAGGGATGGATGAACGGGAAGATGGACTACTGAATGGATGGAGGGAAGGAACGATAAATGGACGGACAATTAGGCAAATACCGAGTCAAGTGGTGATTCGGAGTTTATCAGTATGAACGACGATAGAAAGACCATTAGACGATTGTATGGGCGGATGGAAGGAACAACAAATCGACCGACAACCAGAGCTATTTAATATAGAATGGATGAACAGACGACCGATGAAAGTAATCAAGCCGGAAGAATGCAAACGGATGGACCACCAAGGCGTTATAGCCCTGGATCCAGTGCCATGTTGTAATATAGAATGACGGACGGATGGATGAAACAATGAACTAACTGATGGGAATACAACCTGGGCTTTATCCACTCACGAGGTTATTTTCGGTTCCTCAATATATTCGATGTGATGTCAAGGTTCAATATTGGAAGTACAGAAGGACAGCTGGATTGTAGGTCATCTAGATTTATATCGACTCAGGAGGTGATTCTGACTTCGTTTGTATATACGAGGTGGTGTCGAGATCTAATATTCAATGGATGGACGAATGCACGAAAAGTTAGCTGGATTAATGGACACCCTTATGCAGAGACCGACCCTAGATGTACTGAAGTATACACAACCAGGGTTTCATCCTGTCACGCGGTAGGTTAGGTTAGGTTAGGTTATGTGGCAGCCCGATTAGACTATTCAATCCATTGTGATACCACATTGGTGAAGTTCTCTCTTATCACTGAGTGCTGCCCGTTTCCATGTTAAGCTCAATGACGGGAGACCTCCTTTTTATAGTCGAGTCCGAACGGCGTTCCACATTGCAGTGAAACCTCTTAGACAAGATTTGAAACCCTCAGAAATGTCACCAGCAATACTGAGATGGGATAATCCACCGCTGAAAAACTTTTTGGTGTTCGGTCGAAGCAGGAATCGAACCCACGACCTTGTGTATGCAAGGCGGGCATGCAAACCATTGCACCACGGTGGCTCACGCGGTAATTGTGGTTTAATTGATATACTAGATGTGGTGTCGAGGTTCACTATTGGACGTACAAAACGACGGACGGATAGATGGACGAAAATCTTGAAAGAAGGACCTCCTAGACTATATCGACACAGGGGTTATGCTGACACCATCATTTTGTACGTTTGGAGGTCCAATATTAGATGGACGGATGGATGGAAGAAAGAATGATAAAAGGAGAGATGGGCGGACGGTCGGAAAGGACGATGGTTACTTTGTCTCATAATCAGTCTACAATATCGATTCAAGGGATGAGTCGATATTGTAGCCTGATTATCCAACAAAGTGTCCATAGACCTTTCGGGCCATCCGCCCATCTGTTCAATATTGAATAAACGGACGGATGGACGGGAATATGCTATATTGTATGGACGGAAAGGACGATAGACCGACGGCCAATTAGGCTTATACCAACGAGGTCCAGAATTGAATGGACGGCCATATGAATGGATGGAAGAAATAACAGACTCAATCGATCAGGCGAATTTGTCTATTGAATGTATGTAGAGAAAGGCAGGTGGACCGATGAACTGAAAAATTGAAGGAACCATAAACGAACTGACACCCAAACTATAACGACTCGGGCGATGTAATACATGAGACAGATGGATGAAAGGATCGATATACGAACTGATGAATGTACAACCACGGATTTACTACCTCACAGGCTAATTTTCGGTCCATCAGTATATTCTATGTTGTAGTTCAATATTATGTTAGGTATAGTAGCAGCCCATTGTTTTCAGACTCACTTAGACTATTCAGACCTTTATGATACCACACTGGTGAACTTCTCTTATCACTGAGTGTTGCCCGATTCTAACTATGTTTAGCTCAATGACAAGGGAACTACTTTTTATAGATGAGTTCGGGCGTTGTTCCTCATTGCGGTGAAACCACTTAGAGAAGCTTTGAAACTTTCAGAAATGTCACCAGCCTAACTGGGAGGAAATAATCCACCGCTGAAGAACTTTTTGGTGTTCGGTCGAAATCGGGGTTGGCCCTATGTATACAAGGCGGGCATGCTAACCATTGCACCAGGGTCACTCCAGGGAGCCACCGTGGTGCAATGGTTAGCATGCCCGCCTTGCATACACAAGGTCGTGGGTTCGATTCCTGCTACGACCGGACACCAAAAAGTTTTTCAGCGGTGGATTATCCCATCTCAGTAATGCTGGTGACATTTCCGAGGGTTTCAAAGCTTCTCTATGTGGTTTCACTCGAATGTGGAACGCCGTTCGGACTCGGCTATAACAAGGAGGTCCCTTGTCATTGAGCTTAACATGGAATCGGGCAGCACTCAGTGATAAGAGAGAAGTTCACACTGTGGTATCACAATGGACTGAATAGTCTAAGTGAGCCTGATACATCGGGCTGCCACATAACCTAACCTAACCAGGGTCACTCCAAGTTCAATATTGGATGTAAAGAACTAAGGATGGATGGATGGACGAGTACCTGGAAATAAGGATCTCCAGGACTATATCGAATGAGGAATAGCTGCATGGAGAAACGGACAAATGGACATACAAATATATGGACCCTCAGAAATAGGGATGGACGGAGGACCGGGGCTACTGTATATCGACTCAAGGAGTGATTCTGACCACCAATCTATAACATCCGATTCTTATCTCTTGTTCGTGTCTTACGAAGACTTTTGTAGTAGGAAAATAAATTTTCCTCTGCAATACTCACGAAAACATTGCCTTTCTCCAAATTAGTTTTTCCATGACTATCTTCATCACTTGAACTACGATATTGTTTAACATAATGTGATTTACTTGCTATCATCGTAGGACCATGGTCATCTTCATCAATGGGACTTTTAAATTTTCGCACATGATGAGATTTACTAGATTTTAAAGAAAATTTCTGTTGTACCAAAGTGTCCAGGTCAAGAGAATCAGATGACGGAGAAGATGTATCCCTAACCAAGGAATCTACAGAGAGGGGGGAAATCAAACAATCAATCAATTATTCATTGGTGAGCACAACAGAAATTAACAATATCACCCCCTTTGTCTCTTTCTTCTACAATTTCACTAGAACGATCCACATATATATCTGTAGTGGTTATGGATATTGTTAAACTGGTGACTATAGGAAAATCAGTTTCAATTGCCACTTCACGATAACTTGGTCTATCTGTTCTTCTTACATCTCTTAGGGTATCTTGACTTTCATTAGAAATTGTCGATATGGTGATGGTCGATTCGAAAATATCTGCATGGGAAGTTTCGGTGGCTGCATCTTTGGTGCTTAAAGATCAATTTATAAAGTTAAAGTGAGATATATGATTACACGATATTGCGGAAGATACCTTGGTGGCAAAGAATCGCCCATGTTTTAGCCAAAATATTCTTGATATTTTTATAACAAAGAAAAATTCGAATATATTGAAAAAAAAAAAAAATAAATTGAATGTCAATTTGATTGTTGCAGAAAAAAGGGTTCGATTTAACAAATATCTCGAAATTGAGTGTAGGTAAGAACACCCAAAAATACTTCAAAATTTTTCTCTATAAAAATTCGTAAAATATATTCTATAGGGAGGACATCATTTTACAAAAGTCTACTATAGCAAAGTTCTACTGCATTACAAGCCCACATATCAGAAAATGTTTCAACTTTTAGTAAAATTGAAACTTTTGCTTATGTCAGATGTCTAACCGAAAGTACAATCAACTCTTCATTGTAAAGTTTGCAAAGTATGTGTAATAGGAATAGTAATAGCCTATCATGGAAAATGATACTGTTACTCATTAGAAAGGGTGGGTGATTTTAACGTGATAGATATTTTTGGAGAATTCACTGTAACGAGATGGCAAATCTCGAATTGGCAGACCTTTGATTGATCATGTATTCAAAAGGATTGAGTTGATAATATTCTCAACAAAATTTTGGTTTCGCGCTCTTTCAGGCCAAGTGAGTTTCAGCATCAGTTTATGTTAGGCGAGACCAAAGAATAATCGAAACAGTGTACCCATAAACTGTGCTCGGAATATGTCGACTGAATCATTAGTCGTATAGGGATGATCACCATTTTCTAACATTATAGCTGACACATGGCCGATTTTTTCTACAAAGGCCAATGTCAAAAATTTGTATTACCAGTTTCAATATGACCACACATCGTTAGAACCCTTCAGCATATAAATGTTCTCGTACATTTGCTAATTACGGTGAAATGGAAAGTATTGCACCGCGTCCCAAAAATGTGAACAAGAAACAATCCGAATTTTTCAAGGCCAGATTTTATCGCAGTGGTAAAAAACTATAAGTTCAAAAAAGTGCAAGAGTTTACTGATGTCCAAAAAACAAACGTCAGACTGAAAGGAGCCAAGGGATTGCTTCGCTTGCACGAAAGTGAACAGTGATCGAATTTGGTTCGGTTGGGCAACCGTAACGGCTGATGGTCTCTCCCCACTCGCATACATCGACCCTGAGGTTAAAATAAATGCCTCGCGTCAACCAATGGTTAGCATGCCCGCCTTGCATACACAAGGTCGTGGGTTCGATTTCTGCTTCGACTGAACACCAAAAAGTTTATCAGCGGTGGATTATTCCACCTCAGTATTGCTGGTGACATTTCTGAGGGTTTCAAAGCTTCTCTAAGAGGTTTCACTGCAATGTGGAACGCCGTTCGGACTCGACTATAAAAAGGAGGTCCCCCGTCATTGAGCTTAACATGGAAACGGGCAGCACTCAGTGATAAGAGAGAAGTTCACCAATGTGGTATCACAATAGACTGAATAGTCTAAGTGAGCCTGATACATCGGGCTGCCACCTAACCTAACCAAAAATATAAGCCATTCTTGAATGTCCCTTTTTTATTTCTACCACAAAATGGGTACCAAAATCTCCGGACCTCAATCCGTTGGAGTTTTGCACCACGGCATTTTGGAGAGTAAAGTTGACACTAAAAAATATCAGAGGTCAGCCATCTCAAGACCGCGCTAAGCAGGCAGATGATCGCTCCCCTTTCGTATTCATTAATCATGAGATTTTATCAAATATTTTTACTGCTGGCCATGGGCATTTCAAATGGACTCAGCACGCGTCAACCAAGAATGGCCTTAAAGGATGTTCTTCAAATGTTGGAGAAA
The DNA here is from genome assembly GCF_050003625.1 of Haematobia irritans. NCBI lineage: Eukaryota > Metazoa > Arthropoda > Insecta > Diptera > Muscidae > Haematobia > Haematobia irritans. The sequence continues at coordinate 11,478,880 of NC_134401.1, read as the reverse complement.
ATTCTACCAAAAAAACTAAAATATCTTATTTTGTCAAAATTTTATTTCTATAGAAAATTTTGTCAACATTTTATTTGTATAGAAAATTTTGTCAAAATTTTATTTCTATGGAAAATTTTGTCAAAATTTTATTTCTATAGAAAAATTTGTTAAAATTTTATTTCTATAGAAAATTTTGTCAAAATTTTATTTCTTTAGAAAATTTTACCAAAATTTTATTTCTATAGAAAATTTTGTCAAAATTTTATTTCTGTAGAAAAATTTTCAAAATTTCACTTCTATAGAAAATTTTAGCAAAATTTTATTTCTATAGAAAATTTACTCAAAATTTTATTTCCAAAGAAAATCTTGCAAAAATTTTATTTCTATAGAAAATTTTGTCAAAATTTTATTTCTATAGAAAATTTTGTCAAAATTTTATTTCCATAGAAATTTTTATCAAAATTTCATTCCTATAGAAAATGTTGTCAAAATTTTATTTCTATAGAAAATTTCGTCAAAATTTTATTTCTATAAAAAAATTTGTCAAAATTTTATTTCTATAAAAAATTTTACCAAAATTTTATTTTTATAGAAAATTTAGTCAAAATTTAATTTCTAAAGAAAATTTTGTAAAAATTTTATTTCTATAGAAAATTTTGTAAAAATTTTATTTCTATAAAAAATTTTGTCAAAATTTTATTTTGACAAAATACTTTTCCTCTGTTGGTTAAGCTACACTTGTAGCTTAGTCAATGCATGGCTTTAAGCTGAGATCAAAAAACAAAAAAACAACAATAACGATTGAAGAGAAGCCAATAATAACAAACAAAACGAATGAAGATAGAGGAAGCACGCTCAAAAACAAACCCAGCCAAATACATACAAATCGATGATTTGAGTTTGGCAAAGGAAAAGAGATATGCTGGCAAATTTGTTTAGGCAGTAGCCGACTATCAAACCCTTTTTCGGGAGGTTCAAGTGTAGTTCACGTTGGGTTGAGTGAATTACCCGAATTTATTCTGATAATTGGTTGATAGTTTTGCTGCAAGTAGAGGATGCTGATGAGGAATGTGGTAATTCCGAAACAGCTGTACATCCAACCATCTTGCAGTCTATAGGGCTTTGCCCAAATAAATTTGACAAGCATACTTTTCCTCTGTTGGTTAAGCTACACTTGTAGCTTAGTCAATGCATGGCTTTAAGCTGAGATCAAAAAACAAAAAAACAACAATAAAAATTTTATTTCTATAGAAAATTATGTCAAAATTTTATTTCTATAGAAAATTTTACCAAAATTTTATTTCTATAAAAATTTTTGTTAAAATTTAATTTCTATAGAAAATTTTGGCAAATTTTTATTTTTTTAAAAATTTTGTCATTTTTATTTTATTTTTTTTTAGAAAAATTTGTCAAAACTGTATTTTTATAAAAATTTTTGTCAAAATTTTATTTCTTTAGAAAATTTTGTCAAAATTTTATTTCTATAGAAAATTTTGTCAAAATTTTATTTCTATCAAAAATATAGATCTCAGTCCATTTTCTAACAGGGTGAATGATCAGGATGAATTTATCCTACAAAGGCCAATGTCAAAATTTTGCATTGCGAATCTCAATATGACCACTCATCGTTAGAACCCTTCAGCATTCAAATATTCTTAAACCAAATTTTATTTCTATAAAATTTTATTTCAATAGAAAATTTTTTTAAAAATTTTATTTCTATAGAAAATTTTGTCATAAATTTATTTTTATAGAAAATTTTGTCATAAATTTATTTCAATAGAAAATTATGTCAAAATTTATGTCTATAGAAAATTTTATTTCTATAGAAAATTTTGTCAAAATTTCATTTCTATAGAAAATTTAGTCAAAATTTTATTTCTTCAGAAAATTTTGTAAAAATTTTGTCAAAATTTATTTCTATAGAAAATTTTGTCAAAATTTTATTTCTATAGAAAATTTTGTCAAAATTTCATTTCTATAGAAAATTTAGTCAAGATTTTATTTCTTCAGAAAATTTTGTAAAAATTTTATTTCTATAGAAAATTTTGTAAAAATTTTATTTCCATAGAAAATTTTATGAAAATTTCATTTTTATAGAAAATGTTGTCAAAATTTTATTTCTTTAGAAAATTTTGTCAAAATTTTATTTCTATAGAAAAAATGTTTATTTGTATAGAAAATTTTGTAAAAATTTTATTTCTATAGAAAATTTAGTCAAAATTTTATTTCTAAAGAAAATTTTGTAAAAATTTTATGTCTATAGAAAATTTTGTCAACATTTTATTTGTATAGAAAATTTTGTCAAAATTTTATTTCTATGGAAAATTTTGTCAAAATTTTATTTCTATAGAAAAATTTGTTCAAATTTTATTTCTATAGAAAATTTTGTCAAAATTTTATTTCTTTAGAAAATTTTGTAACAATTTTATTTCTATAAAAAATTTTGTTAAAATTTCATTTCTATAGAATATTTTGGCAAATTTTTATTTCTTAAAAAAAAATTTTCAAAATTTTATTTTTTTAGAAAATTTTGTTAAAATTTTATTTCTATAAAAATTTTTGAGATTTTATTTCTATCGATATTTTGTCAAAATTTTATTTCTTTAGAAAATTTTGTCAAAATTTATTTTATTCTGATAATTGGTTGATAGTTTATCTGCAAGTAGAGGATAATGATGAGGAATGTAGTAATTCCGAAACGTGCGTCCATCCAACCATCTTGCAGTCTATAGGGCTTTGCCCAAATAAATTTGACAAACATTCTTTTCCTCTGTTGGTTAAGCTACACTTGTAGTTTAGTCAACACATGGTTTTAAGCTGAAATCAAAAAAACAACAACAAAATTTTATTTCCATAGAAAATTTAGTGACAATTTTATTTCTATAGAAAATTTTGTAAAAATTTTATTTCTATAGAAAATTTTGTAAAAATTTTATTTCTATAGAAAATTTTGTAAAAATTTTATTTCTATAGAAAATTTTGTCAAAATTTTATTTACATAGAAAATTTTATCAAAATTTCATTTCTATAGAAACTGTTGTCAAAATTTTATTCCTATAGAACATTTGGTCAAAATTTTATTTCCACAGAAAACTTTGTACAAATTTTATTTGTATATAAACTTTTGTCAAAATCTTATTCCTATAAAAAATTTTGTTAACATTTCATTTCTATAGAAAATGTTGGCAATTTTTTATTTCTTTTTTTAGAAAATTTTGTCAAAATTTTATTTCTATAAAAATTTTTGTTAAGATTTTATTTCTATCGAAAATTTTGTCAAACTTTTTTTTCTTTAGAAAATTTTGTCAAAATTTTATTTCTATAAAAAATATAGATCTCAGCCCATTTTCTAGCATGGGAAGGATCAGGATGAATTTATCCTACAAAGGCCAATGTCCACATTTTGTATTACGAGTCTCAATATGACCACTCATCGTTAGCACCCTTCACCATTTAAATATTCTTAAATCAAAATTTTATTTCTATAGAAAATTTTAACACAATTTTATTTCCACAGAAAATTTTGTGAAAATTTTATTTCTATAGAAAATTTTGTCAAAATTTTATTTCTATAGAAAATTTTGTCATAACTTTATTTCTATAGAACATTTTGTCACAATTTTATTTCTATAGAAACTTTTGTCAAAATTTTATTTCTATAGAAAATTTTGCAAAATTTCATTTCTATAGAAAATTTAGTCAAAATTTTATTTCTAAAGGAAATTATGTCAACATTTTATTTCTATAGAAAATTACGTCAAAATTTTATTTCTATAGAAAATTTTATCAAAATTTCATTCTTACAGAAAATGTCAAAATCTTACTTCTTTTGAAAATTTTGTAAACATTTTATTTCCAGAGAAATTTTTGTGAAAATTTTATATCTGTAGAAAATTTTGTCAAAATTTTATTTTTATAGAAAATTTTGTCATAACTTTATTTTTATAGAAAATTTTGTCATAACTTTATTTCTATAGAAAATGTCTATAGAAACTTTTGTCAAAATGTTATTTCTATAGAAAATATTGTCAAAATTCTATTTCCACAGAAAATTTTGGGAAAATTCTATTTCTATGGAAAATTATGTCAAAATTTTATTTCTATAGATAATTTTGTCAAAATTTTATTTCTATAAAAAATTTTGTAAAGATTTTATTTCAATAGAAACTTTTGTCAAAATTTTATTTCTACAGAAAATTTTGTAAAAATTTTATTTCGATATAAACTTTTGTCAAAATTTTATTTCTATAGAAAATTTTGTTAAAATTTCATTTCTATAGAAAATTTCGGCAAATTTTTATTTCTTTAAAAAATTTTCTCAAAATTTTATTTCTATCGAAAATTTTGTCAAATTTTTATTTTTATCGAACATTTTGTCAACATTTTATTTCTATAAAAAATTTATTCAAAATTTTATTTCTATGAAGAATATAGATCTCACTATGATTTTTACACCTCACCATTTTGGAGAGTAGGTTGCCATTAACAAGGACCAAAATTTCAATCATCACGACGGCATTTCACATGGAATGGATCACAATATGGTAACGGCCCATGGTCGCTCCCTGCGACCAAATTCATCGATCGTGGGGTGAAAACAAATACCGGTTTATTATAGGGAAAATATCAGAAAGACAATTTTAAAGCCCTGGGCTGACAACCATTTTGGCCGCAGACCATGGACTCAGGAAGCATCAACCAGAAATGCCCCAAAAAGTAGGATCCTCGCTTCATTTCTACTTCAAAATGGAGACCAATTTTTTTTTTTTTTGAGACTGGCTGATTTTTGTGGCTAACAAATATCAAAGTGCTAATCATGTCAATTAAGACGGAGCTTCGCCGACAGGTGGTCACTTTCCGTTCATATTCATTGACCATGGGCTCAAAGTAAATGCGAAATATTATGGGGGAAAATGTCCCAAAAAATACTACTGAGGCCCTGGACAGACAAATGTGTCGACCGGATTATTATAGGAATTTTGGATTATTATAGGGAATATATCAGAAAGACAATTTTAAAGCCCTGAGCTGACAACCATTTTGGCCGCAGACCATGGACTCAGGAAGTATCAACCAGATATGGCTAAAAAAGGAGGATCCTCGCTTCATTTCATTTTATTTATTGCACATTATCCACACGGTAGAATCGGACAGCTTCCATTGCCACGAGTTAAGGTCATAAAATGTGGTATCATAATGAATATCAGGCTGCCACTATACCTAAGCTAACTATGCTGGACCAAGAGTATCAAATTAGGTTAGGTTAGGTGTAGTGGCAGCCCGATATTTCAGGCTCACTTAGACTATTCAGTCCATTGTGATATATATCATCTTAAGTGGACTCTATATTAAAAAAACTACACTTTTCTAGGAAATTGTCTTTTATTTCACGACAAGTATATATCAGACCCCACCTATTTACTTATTTCAAAAAAATAAAAAACCCTAGCGTGGTCTTTAATAAAATTCCATTCTCCTTGTAAATACTTCTTCTCAATCTTCAGATTCAGTCACTCTCCTTTAGGGAATACTTTGCCCCAACTGCCAATTCACATTCTTTTTAACATGCGAGTGTATTGATGATACCAGTCAAAGACTTATTGGTATGCAAGTAATCAAGTCTTAAGCTAATACTTCCAAATCCAAAAGCTGGTAGTACGACAAAGACTTCAACCGATACACTTCATTAGGAAAATGCATGATCTAAAATGGTACTCACAGTATTACTAACACTCACATACACAGTGCTACACACCTGCTGGTTCATCGTTATCTTCGTCGTATAAGGAACTAAGCCGGATATGTATCCAAACACATACGCACACAACCAAACCCAAAACGCATGCATGTATGCATACAAATTCATCCTAAAAGTATGCAGTCTTAAATTGAGAGAACATGCGATGCATTTTTTCGTTCACCGCTCCCTATACATAGACAGTTTTTCTATTTTTGAGAAAGCAATGCAACAGCAGTACATATATCTGGTACTTACCACACACCCCCAAAATAATATCGACACCAAACGATGTCAAGAACAGAATCAATATGGGCAATTGCATACACATGTGTGTGGGCGTATGTTTGTATCTGTGTGTTTAGATATATCACATACAATGGAACACAGTTGCCACACGTGACAGAAAAAACAAACTTCTATAGAAACCTTGGCAAAATTTTTACTTCTATAGAAAATTTCGTTAAAATTTAATTTCCGTAGAAAATTTTTGCAAAACTTTATTTCAATAGAAAATGTTTTCAAAATTTTATTTCATTCAAAAAGTTTGTCAAAATGTTATTTCTATAGATTTTTTTCAACATTTTTTTTTAATTTTTTTTTAAATTTTTTTTTTCACAATCTTATTTCTATACAAAATTGTTTCAACATTTTATTTCTGTAAAAAAATTTTGTCAAAATTTTATTTCTATAGATATTTTTCTGAAAATTTTATTTCTATTTTCTATAGAATATTTTGTCAAAATTTAATTTCTATAGAAATTTTTTTCAAAAATTGATTTCTATAGAAAATTATCTCAAATTTTTATTTCTATAGAAAATTTTTCAAAATTTTTTTTTTATAGAAAGTGTTTAAAAATTTTACTTCCATATTTTTTTTAATTTTATTTCTATATCTTTTTGGTCAAAAGTTCATTTTCTTGACAATTTTGTCAAAATTTGATATATACAAAATTTTATTTCTATAAACATTTTTTTCAAAAATTTAATTTTATAGAAAATTATCTCAATCTTTTCCTTCTATAGAAAATGTTTAAAATTTTTACTTCTTCATAAAATGTTGTTAAAATCTTATTTCTATAGAAAATTTTGTCAAAAATTTATTTCTATAGAAAATTTTCACAAAATTGTATTTCTATTTTTACAGAAGTAAAAATGTTTCCAAAATTTTATTTCAATCAAAAATTTTGTCAAAATATTATTTCTATAGATTTTTTTCCAATTTTTTTTTCACAATTTTATTCTATACAATTTTTTTCAACATTTTATTTCTGTAAAAACTTTTGTCAACATTTTATTTCTATAGATATTTTTCTGAAAATTTTATTTCTACAGACAATTTTGTCAAAATTTAATTTCTATACAAAGTTTTATTTCTATAGAAAATATGTTTCAAAAATTTATTTCTATAGCAAATTATCTCAAATTTTTATTTCTATAGAAAATTTTTCAAAATTTTATTTTTATAGAAAATAACATATTTAAAAATTTTACTTCTATAAAAAATTGTATTAAAATTTTATTTCTATAGAAAATTTTGTCAAAAGTTTATTTCTATAGATAATTTTGTCAAAATTTGATTTCTATACAAAATTTTATTTCTGTAAAAAATATTTTTTCAAAAATTTAATTTTATAGAAAATTTTCTCAAACTTTTATTTCTATAAACATTTTTCATAATTTTTATAGAAAATGTTAAAAATTTTTACTTCTACATAAAATTTTGTTAAAATTTTATTTCTATAGAAAATTTTGTCAAAAGTTTATTTCTATAGACAATTTTGTCAAAATTTGATTTCTATACAAAATTTTATTTCTGTAAAAAATATTTTTTCAAAAATTTAATTTTATAGAAAATTTTCTCAAACTTTCATTTCTATAAAAATTTTTCATAATTTTTATAGAAAATGTTAAAAATTTTTACTTCTACATAAAATTTTGTTAAAATTTTATTTCTATAGAAAATTTTCACAAAATTGGCAAAATTTTTACTACTGTAAAATTTTTTTCAAATTTTACTTCTATAGAAAACTGTCGCAAAATGTTACTTCTTCAGAAATTTTACCAAAATTTAACTTCTTCAGAAATTTTTGTCAAACTTTTAATTCTATAGAAAATTGTTTTCAAAATTTTACTCCTATAGACAATTTTCTCAAAGTGTCATTTCTATAGAAAATTTTCTAAAAATTAATTTTATAGAAAATTATCTCAAATTTTTATTTCTATAGAAAAAATTTTAAAATTTTATTTTTATAGAAAATAACATATTTAAAAATTTTACTTCTATAAAAAATTTTATTAAAATTTTATTTCTATAGAAAATTTTGTCAAAAGTTTATTTCTATAGATAATTTTGTCAAAATTTGATTTCTATACAAAATTTTATTTCTGTAAAAATTTTTTTTCAAAAATTTAATTTTATAGAAAATTATCTCAAACTTTTATTTCTATAAAAATTTTTCAAAATTTTTATAGAAAATGTTAACAATTTTTACTTCTACATAAAATTTTGTTAAAATTTTATTTCTATAGAAAATTTTCACAAAATTGTATTTCTATAGAAAATTTTGGCAACATTTTTACTTCTGTAAAAATTTTGTCAAAATTTTTCTTCTATAGAAAACTGTCGCAAAATTTTACTTCTTCACAAAATTTTACCAAAGTTTAACTTCTTTAGAAATTTTTGTCAAACCTTTATTTCTATAGCAAACTTTTTTCAAACTTTTACACCTATAGAAAATTTTCTCAAAATTGTACACCTATAGAAAATTTTCTTAAAATTTTATTTCTATAAAATAGATTGTCCAAATTTTAATTCAGTAGAAAATTTTGCCAAAATTGAAAAATGTTGTCAAAATTTTATTCCTGTAGAAAATGTTTTAAAAATTCTTTTATGTAGAGAGCTTTGTCAAAAATTTACTTCTATAGAAAATTTTGTAAAAATTTTATTTCTATAGAGAAGTTTGTCAAAATTTTATATCTATAGAAAATGTTCTCAACATTTTATTTCTATAGAAAATTTCTTCAAAATTTCTGTAGAAAATTTGTCAAAATTTTATATCTATAGAAAATTTTCTCGAAATTTTATTTCTATCAAAAATTTTGTCCAAATTTTATTTCTATAGATAATTTTGTCCAAATTTTATTTCTATAGAAAAGTTTGGCAAAATTTTTACTTCTGTAAAAAGTTTTGTCAATTTTTTTTTTCTGTAGAAAATTTTTCTCAAAAATTTTATTTCTATAGAAAATTTTCTCAATAATTTTATTTCTAAAGAAAATTTTCTCAAAAATTTTATTTCTATAGAAAATTTTATCAAAAATTTTATTTCTATAGAAAATTTTGTCAAAATTTTATTGCTGATGAAAACGCTCTCAAAATTTTATTTCTATAGAACATTTTATCAAAAATTTTACTTTTATAGAAAGTTTTCTCAAGATTTTACCAAAATGTTATTTCTATAGTAAATTTTCTCAAAACGTTATTTTTATAGAACATTTTCTGAAAATTTTATTTTTATAGAAAATTTTCTGAAAATTTTATTTTTATAGAAAATTTTCTGAAAATTTTATTTTTATAGAAAATTTTCTGAAATTTTTCTGAAAATTTTATTTTTATAGAAATTTTCTGAAAATTTTATTTTTATAGAAAATTTTTTCCAAATTTTTTTGTATAGAAAATTTTGTCAAAAGTCTTATTTCTATAGAAGATTTTGTCAAAAAATTATTTCTGTAAAAAATTTTTTCGAAAGTTTGGGAGCCACCATGGTGCAATAGTTAGCATGCTCGCCTTGAATACACACGTTCGTGGGTTCGATTCCTGCTTCGACCGAACACCAAAAAGTTTTTCAAAGGTGGATTATCCCACCTCAGTAATGCTGGTAACATTTCTGAGGGTTTCAAAGTATCTCTAAGTGGTTTCACTGTAATGTGGAACGCCGTTCGGACTCGGCTATAAAAAGGAGGTCCCTTGTCATTGAGCTTAACATGGAATCGGACAGCATTCAGTGATAAGAGAGAAGTTCACCAATGTGGTATCACAATGGACTGAATAATCTAAGTGAGCCTGATACATCGGGATGCCACATAACCTAGCCTAACCTAAATGTTGAAAAAATTTTCTACAGAAATAAAATTTGGACCAATTACTTTGCAGAAATAAAATTTTGACAAAATTTTCTATGGAAAAAAAATTTTGACAAAATTTTCTATAGAAATAAAATTTTGACAACATTTTCTATAGGAATGAAATTTTGGTAAAATTTTGTATGGAAATAAAATTTTGACAAAATTTTCTTTAGAAATAGAATCTTTAAAAAATTTTCTTTAGAAATAAAATTTTTACAAAATTTTCTATAGAAATAAAATTTTGGCAAAATTTTCTATAGAAATTAAATTTTGACTAAATTTTCTATAGAAATAAAATGTTCATAAAATTTTCTATCGAAATAAAATTTTTACAAAATTTTCTTTAGAAATAAAATTTTGACTAAATTTTCTATAGAAATAAGATTTTGACAAAATTTTCTATAGAAATAAAATTTTGACAAAATTTTCTATAGAAATAAAATATTCATAAAATTTTCTATAGAAATAAAATTTTTACAAAATTTTCTTTAGAAATAAAATGTTGACTAAATTTTCTATAGAAATACAATTTTGACAAAATTTTCTATAAAAATAAAATTGTGGCAAGATGATGCCTGATACATCGGGCTGCCAACTAGCCTAACTTAACCTAACCTAACCTTTATTTCTATGCAAAATTGTGTCAAAATTTTATTTCCAGAGAAAATTTTGTCAATAAATCATTTCTATGCGAAATATTCTAAAAATTTTATTTCTGTAGAAAGTTTTACCAAAATTTAACTTCTTTAGAAATTTTTGACATAATGTGTACTTCTACTTCTACATCTATAAAATATTTTCTCCAAATTTCACTTGTATAAAAAATTTTCTCAAAATTTTTTTTCTATAGAAAAATTTGTCAAAATTTTACTTCTACAAAAAAATTTTCTCAAAATTTTATTTCTATACAAAAATTTCTAAAAATCTACCATTTTTGATAGAATTCTACCAACTGTGGCAACCGTGTATGTAAATCTATCTAACTGAGTATCGATACATCTTAATTTTCATCGTTTGGTAGTTCGAAAATAGTTTGAAATTCGTATCATATGCATTTCCGGTTTAATGAGCAGCTATTTAAGTGGATTTTACAAAGTTTTTAAGTACAGATAAATCAGACAAAAAAAAAAACTGTGAAGTAAACTGTAAGGTATGTGTATTCTTTGTACAATATTAGCATTACCAAGGTATTGTAAATTTAATAAAAAAAAATAGGATGAAGAAAAAATCATATTAATTTGGATCAATATACCATTGCAAATATTCTAACCTAATAAATATTAAATAACCAAATTATTATTAATATTTTTAAATTTTCTAAAGTTTTTGGAAACCAATATCTATGGCTTTAATTTTCTTCCATTCGTAAAGTCTATGGACTTTTTTGTATTCAACATAGATTTTCTTTGTTTTCAGATTTTATTTTTCCATTCATATTCTCTCTATATTTAACGTTACTTTTTTTTGTAGTTATAGGATACAGGTATATTGGACATGCCTTAGAGAAGATGTTTTGGTTTCTGTGTGACTCTTGTTGTTTGGTTTTAGAATTCCTTCTTCACGTTTCGCAGTTCCTTAGAAATTCCAAAAACGTAAATACTAAAAATTCCATGCAATGCATGCTACAATTGGGAAAAGGTTATGGTCGAATATGGATAGGAAAAATAAACCGCAGCTCAAAACTTTTAAAAGTTAATTTTCCAAATTGAAAACTGGAAAATTCTAATTTTCTAAATTTTGAAAAAGTCAAAAACTCAAAAATTCGACCATTACAATTTTCACTAAACTAAAACACTCGAGTAGTTAAATTATTCAAATTTAAAAAAAAAAGAATCGAAAACTGGATAATTAAAAATTTCCCAATTGTGAAAAATTTGAAAATTGCAATTTGGCATAATTAAAAAAAAAGAAAAATCCACTTTTCCCAATTTTCAAAAAGTCGAATTTGCTAAATTTTGTAAAGAGTCATATTTTCCAAATTTTAAACAATTTCAAAATTTCTATTACTTTAAAAATAATTTTTTATTATAAAATTGGTGCCCCAATTTTATAGCAGAATTATTTTCCCTATTATGTAGGTAATTATTTAAGTCTCTCAGTACTTTGTGCCAATTTTGTTTTTCTCCAAAAATGCCAACATTTTCAGTTCTTGTCTGGATTAACTTAATATTTGCCCAAGTTGTCTCTCTTTTCCCATTCTTATCTCTATCGTTTTTGGTTGTCAGTACAAGCTTATATAGTTTTTTTTTGTTTTTTAAAGCAGCTTTAGCATGATTTTACCTCCAAAAAATTTTCACAGCAAGTCATCGACAAAATAATAAAAAAAAAATGCTAACGTGCGAAAAGAAATATTTGACATTTCTTAAAGATTTTATATGCTGTGCATAATAATCGGCGAAGGAAAAACACACAGCTATTGATTCGAATTTGATGTCGTTCAAAGAGAATCTTAATGGGAAGGGAAAAAATTATGGTGTTTATTTTTGTTCAGCAATTCAGTGAAGTTGGGAATATTTTGTCACATGGAGTAGTGAATAAATTTTTTGAATTAAAGGCAAAGAAATTAAAGATGAGTTGAATTGAACTCAGAAGCAATTCCTCTGATGACCTTAGATGCTACGAGGATACTGAATGAATACAGCAGACCCATAGACAGTAAGAAAAAATGTAATTGCCAGAAAAATACCATTGGCTTACTCAGGGCCGTGGAGTTGAGCCCTGACAAAATTTTCCATAGAAATAAAATTTTGACAAAATTTTCTATAGAAATAAAATTTTGACAAAATTTTCGATAGAAATAAAATTTTGACAAAATTTTCGACAGAAATAAAATTTTGACTAAATTTTCGATAGAAATAAAATTTTGACAAAATTTTGTATAGAAATAACAAAATTTTTTATAGAAATAAAATTTTGACAAAATTTTCTATAAAAATAAAATTTTGACAAAATTTTTCCAAAATTTTCTATAGAAATAAAATTTTGACCAAAATTTTCTATAGAAATTAAACTTTTACAAAATTGTCTATAGAAATAAAATTTTTACAAAATTTTCAATAGAAACAAAATGTTGACAAATTGTCTATAGAAATAAAATTTTGACAAAATTTTGTATAGAAATAAAATTTTGACAAAATTTTCGATAGAAATAAAATTTTGACAAAATGTTGCCAAAATTTCCTATAGAAATAAAATTTTGACAATATTTTCTATAGAAACAAAATGTTGACAAATTGTCTATAGAAATAAAATTTTGACAAAATTTTGTATAGAAATAACAAAATTTTTTACAGAAATAAAATTTTGACAAAATTTTCTATAAAAATAAAATGTTGCTAAATTTTTTCCAAAATTTTCTATAGAAATAAAATTTTCTATAGAAATAAAATATTGACAAAATTTTATGAAGAAATAAAATTTAGAAAAAATAAAAAAAGTAAAATTTTGAAAAATTTTCTATAGAAATAAAATGTTGACAAAATTTTCTATAGAAATACAAATTTGAAAAAATTTTCTATAGAAATAAAATTTTGACCAAATTTTTCTATAGAAAATAAATTTTTACAAAATTGTCTATAGAAATAAGATTTTTACAAAATGCTCAATAGAAATAAAATGTTGACAAAAAATAAAATTTTTACAAAATTTTGTATAGAAATAAAATTTTGACAAAATTTTCGATAGAAATAAAATTTTGACAAAATTTTCGATAGAAATAAAATTTTGACAAAATTTTCGATAGAACTAAAATTTTGACAAAATTTTGCCAAAATTTTCTACAGAAATAATATTTTGACAAAATTTTCTATAGAAATAAAATTTTTACAAAATTTTCTATAGAAATAACATTTTTACAAAATTTTCTATAGAAATAAAATTTTAATAAAAATTTCTATAGAAATTAAATTCTTTCAAAACTTTCTATAGAAAAAAAAAATTTGACAAAATTTTCTACAGCAATAAAATTTTGACAAAATTTTCTATGGCAATAAAATTTTGACAAAACTTTCTATAAAAACAAAAGTTTGTCAAAATTTGGATAGAAACAAAATTTTGACCAATTTTTCTATAGAAACAAAATTTTGACAAAATTTTCTATAGAAGTAAAATTTTGACAAAATTTTCTATAGAAATAAAATTTTGACTAAATTTTCGATAGAAATAAAATTTTGACAAAATTTTCTATAGAAATAAAATGTTGACAAATTGTCTGTAGAAATAAAATTTTGACAAAATTTTGTATAGAAATAAAATTTTGACCAATTTTTCTATAGAAACAAAATTTTGACAATATTTTCCATAGAAGTAAAATTTTGACAAAATTTTCTATAGAAATAAAATTTTGACAAAATTTTCGATAGAAATAAAATGTTGACAAAATTTTCTATAGAAATAAAATTTTGACTAAATTTTCGATAGAAATAAAATTTTGACAAAATTTTCTATAGAAATAAAATGTTAACAAATTGTCTATAGAAATAAAATTTTGATAAAATTTTGTATAGAAATAAAATTTTGACCAAAATTTTCTATAGAAATAAAATTTTGACAAAATTTTGTATAGAAATAAAATTTTGACAAAATTTTCCACAGAAGTAAAATTTTGACAAATTTTCTATAGAATTAAAATGTTGAAAAAATTTTCTATAGAAATACAAATTTGAAAAAATTTTCTATAGAAATAAAATTTTGACAAAAGTTTCTATAGAAACAAAAGTGTGACAAAATTTTCTATAAAAATAAAATTTTGACAAAATTTTCTACAGAAATACAATTTTAATAGAATTTTCTATAGAAATAAAATTTTGACAAAATTTTCTATAGAAACTAAATTTTGACAAAATTTTCTATAGAAATAAAATTTTCATAAACTTTTGAAAAAATTTCCATAGAAATAAAATTTTGATAAAATGTTAACACAAGTTTCTATAGAAATAAAATTTTCATAAAAATTTGTATAAAATTTTACCAATATTTTCTATATAAATAAAATTTTGACAAAATTTTCTATAGAAATAAATTTTTTTACAAAATTTTCTATAGAATTAAAATTTTGACAAAATTTTCTATAGAAATAAAATGTTAACAAATTTTTCTATAGAAATAAAATTTTGAAAAAACTTTCTATAGAAACAAAAGTTTGACAAAATTATCTATAGAATAAAAATTTTGACAAAATTTTGCAAAATTTTTTATAAAAATAATATTTTGACTAAATTTTCTATAGAAATACAAATTTGACAAAATTTTTTATAGTAATAAAATTTTGAGAAAATTTTCAATAGAAATAAATGTTGACAAATAAAATTTTGACAAAATTTTCAATAGAAATAAAATGTTGACAAATTGTCTATAGAAATAAAACTTTGACTAAATATTCTATAGAAATACAATATTTTTTATAGAAATAAATTTTTGAAAAAATTTTTCCAAAATTTTCTATAGAAATAATTTTTTTACAAAATTTTCTATTGAAATAAAATTTTGGCAAAAGTTTCTATAGAAACAAAAGTTTGACAAAATTTTCTATAGAAATAAAATTTTGACAAAATTTTCTACAGAAATACAATTTTAATAAAATTTTCTATAGAAATAAAATTTTGACCAAAATTTTCTATAGAAATAAATTTTGCCATATTTTTCTATATTAATAAAATGTTGTCAAAATTTTCTATAGAAATCAAATGTTGACAAAATTTTCTATAGAAATCAAATTTTGACAAAAGTTTCTATAGAAACAAAAGTTTGACAAAATTTTCTATAGAAATAAAATTTTGACAAAATTTTCTACAGAAATGCAATTTTAATAAAATTTTCTATAGAAATAAAATTTTGACAATATTTTCTATAGAAATAAAATTTTGACAAAATTTTCTATAGAACTAAAATTTTGACAAAATTTTTATAGAAATAAAATTTTTACAAAAATTTCTATATAAATAAAATATTGGCAAAATTTTCTATATAAATAAAATTTAGACAAAACTTTCTATAGAAACAAAGGTTTGACAAAATTTTCTATAGAAATAAAATTTTGACAAAATTTTGTTTAGAAATACAATTTTGACAAAATTTTCGTTAGCCTTCGATATATTTATGTGCTATATGGTCTTAAAATAAAATCAAAATTTTTACGTCTCCGACTCTAGCAAAATCTTCAGTTTCCGACTCCACAGCCCTGAGCTTACTAAAGCTAAAGTCTATAGAATGACTACGAAAGGAGAATAGAATAATTTCCTTCACCCCCTTATTGCCATTTATTAAAATTCAGTAAATTTTAATAATTTTTTATATAATTTTAAAATGCAACAATATCATAATAATAGTCGGCTACAATTTGGTGTGGTTTACACCAAATTCTGCCTGCACATGGGAGCAACAAAAAAAAAAAACACAAAATAAAATTCAATCTGCCCATTTGATGGCTGTGGCATTTTAGCTCAGCTCAGACATTCACACAGCAGGATATTTTATTTAATTATCTCAACAGGATAATTTCATTGTATAAACGGAGGCAATTTTAAGCAGCAGGATCCATCCATTTCAGTAGTGGGCTTCATCATTTCAAAATGTAACTGAATGTTATCAACGTTTTACGTTGGTCTCGTTTTGCAGCTATAAAATATTTTATTAAATTTTCACATTGTTGTGTTTTTTTAATATTTAACATTATGAAAAAATTGTTTAAACAGAAGCAGAGGAATAGAAGCAAACTATGGGTGATCATGGGGAACTTCGAAATTCAAAGTAGATATTTTGGTTTCTTAATGGGGGATGGGATTTACTGGAGGCTAAGAGAATGGAACCATTTTAACACTATGTCAGCCGACATGTCCAATTCAAAGATTAATTCCATATAAATGTATCTCCTGAATTTTCATTCAGTTTTTGGCAAAGATCAGACCTTAGCCGCATAAAGAGCTTGGCTGTTTCCCTGACCAAGGAGATATTTTAAGATTATCTGCCAAAGTCAGTCTGTCTCTCCTTGTGTTGTAGTCATGTAATCGAAATCGATTTCTTCGACTAGCAAAAATTTATAGGCTATATGTCTAAAATCCAGGGCTTGACTCTTTGCCTTCATTTCTAGCTTATTAATACACCACTGACAAAATAAATTATTACTCTCCTTTGGGGCAATGGGAACCAAACGATATATATACCCTATACCCTAACTAAAAATACATTTTTTGTTATTGTTTTTTTTTGTAATTTTTTAGTCAGTTTAATAAATTATATGCATTTGTTTATTTTTCTCCTTGGTATCGTATTCACTGGGAGACACGAAAAGAAAAATAACGAAAACAATATTTTATTATTTATAAAGTCTTAAGCTTTTTGTTTTGTATTCAGGGTTTTGAGCAAACATTCTGTTTGAACCATTGTCGGGTTTGTATACGGGAATAAAATAAATTGGCCCCAGAGTGTATGAATGAAATGAAAACTCAAAAACGCTATGTTATGCGTATTTGTGTTTTTGTCCTTCGCGTTCCTCTGTTAGTGAAGTTTTTTTTTTCTCTCGCATTCTAAAGAATTTCTTATTTTTGGTTTATTTGAGTTTGTTTTTTTATGCACAAACATAATCATATGATACGAGTATTGTGATACTCCATTATTTTTGGGTTGCTGCACTAAACCAAAAAAAAAAGAAGAAAAATAATATTATTTTTCATTTTTTTAATAAAGCCATAGAGAACTACAATCAAGTTACATGGTTGGCTATAGGGGTAGCTCCATGATTGGTATTCAAAGTATTGCAATCGTTTTTCTAAAGCAAAAATATAAATATAAATAAAATCATGCAAATTAATATAATTATTCATGCCACTATGGGCCTGCATATTCGCAATTTCCGCTTCTAAAACATTAAAAACAATAAATGCATCCTAAAACACATAGTTGTTAGGGTACAATAACTTTGATCTGCAAAAAAATGTGCCTACCCGAAATATTGCTTTTAAAATATATACTAAACGACTCAGAATCATCTCCTGAGTCGATCTATCCCTTCGTCCGTCCATCCGCCTGTCTGTCCACGAATTTGTTAATCGCAGGACTCCGTTCGCAATTATGAACTAATTTAGATGAAACTTTGTTCAGTGCGTTTTTTGGCACAAGGCCTTAATATCCCTATTTAATAACTTGCTATTTTAATGGAGCTATTATCGTCATTTTCGAGACAATAATCGAAAAATCGGCATTTGCTATTTTTTGAGTCAAAAATTGTCAAAATGCCGATAAATCGGCAAAATTGCCAGCCCTTGTTGCAATATTATCACTTTGCTCTCCCATGGCTATCTCTCTTTATTTTGTTAATGTAGCCCTAATCTAGTTTTCTCTTTTACTCTCTGAGATAGTAAAGTAACTATCTAAACAATCGTTGTGAAGCTTGGAGAAGCTAAACTTGGGCTCATTTGTAAAATGTAACGAGAGAGTCTGGTGGAGGGAAATAAAATAGAAATAAAATTTTGACAAAAATTTGTATAGAAATGAAATTTCCACAAAATTTTCTATAGAAATAAAATTTTGACAAAATTTTCAATACAACTAAAATTTTAACAAAATTTTTAATAGAAATAAAATTTTAAGAAAATTTTTTATAGAAATAAAATTTTGACAAAATATTCTATAGAAATATAATTTTGACAAAATATTCTATAAAAATAAAATTTTGATGAAATTTTGAAAAAAAAAAAAACAAAATTCTGTAGAAATAAAATTTTGATAAAATTTTCTATAGAAATAAAATTTTAATGTTCTGTTCTATAGAAATAAAATGTTGCCAAATTTTCTATAAAAATACAATTTTGACAAAATTTACTCTAGAAATACATTTTTGACAAAACTTTCTATAGAAATAAAAGTTGACAAAATATTCTATTGAAATAAAATTTGATAAAATACTCTATAGACAAAAAAAAAATTTTCAAAATTTTCTATTGAAATAAAATTTGGACAAAATTTTTTTATAGAAATAAAATTTTGGTAAAATTTAGTAGAGACATAAAATTTTGACAAAATTTGCTGTAGAAATAAAATGTTGTCAAAATTTTCTATAGATATAAAATGTTGACAAAATTTTTTATAGAAATAAAGTTTTTACAAAATTTTCTATAGATATAAAATGTTGACAAAATTTTTTATAGAAATAAAATTTTGACAAAATTGTTTATAGAAATGAAATTTCCACAAAATTTTCTATAGAAATAAAATTTTGGCAAAATAAAATAAAAATAAAAAAATAAAATTTGTACGAAATATTCTATGGAATAATATTATGACAAAATTTTCTATACAAGTAAAATTTTGACAAAATTTTTTATAGAAATAAAATTTTGATAAAAATTTGCCAAGTTTTTCTGTAGAAATAATATTTTGACAAAATTTTCTATAGAAATAAAATTTTGACAAAATATTCTATAGAAATAAAAATTTGACAAAATATTCTATAGAAATAAAATTTTGACAAAATTTTCCATAGAAATACAACTGTGATAAAATGTTGACAAAATTTTCTATATAAATAAAATTTTGATAAAATTTTCTATAGAAATTAAATTTTTACAAAACTTTCTAAGAAATAAAATTTCGAAAAAAATTTCTATAGAAATAAAATTTGAACAAAATTTTCGATAGAAATAAAATTTTGAAAAATTTTTCTATAGAAATAAAATTTTGAGAAAATTTTGCCAAAATTTTCTATAGAAATAAAATTTTGATAAAAATTTGCCAAGTTTTTCTGTAGAAATAATATTTTGACAAAATTTTCTATAGAAATACAAATTTGACAAAATTTTCTATAGAAATAAAATTTAGACAAAATTTTCTGTAGAAATAAAATTTACATTAAATTTTCTATAGGAATAAAGTTTTGACAAAATTTTCTAGACAAGTAAAGTTTTGAGAAAATTTTCTATAGAAATAAAATTTTGACATTTTCTATAGAAATGAAAATTTCTTTAAAAATAAAATTTTGATAAAAATTGCTATAGAAATAAAATTTAGACAAAATTTTCTATAGAAATCAAATTTTGGCAAAATTTCCTATAGAAATAAAATTTTTTACAAATTTTCCTACAGAAAAAAAATTTGACAATTTTTCCTATTTTCTATAGAAATCAAATAAAATTTTGATAAGGTTTCCTCTAGAAATAAAATTTTGACAAAATTTTCTATAGAAATATAATTTTGAGAAAAGTTTCTATAGAAATAAAATTTTGACAAAATTTTCTACAGCAATACATTTTTGACAAAACTTTCTATAGAAATAAAATTTGACAAAATATTCTATAGACAAAAAAAATATTGACAAAATTTTCTATTGGAATAAAATTTGGACAACATTTTTTTATAGAAATAAAATTTTGATAAAATTTACTAGAGACATAAAATTTTGATAAAATTTAGTAGAGACATAAAATTTTGATAAAATTTAGTAGAGACATAAAATTTTGACAAAATTTGCTGTAGAAATAAAATGTTGTCAAAATTTTCTATAGATATAAAATTTTGATAAAAATTTGCCAAGTTTTTCTGTAGAAATAATATTTTGACAAAATTTTCTATAGAAATACAAATTTGACAAAATTTTCTATAGAAATCAAATTTTGGCAAAATTTCCTATAGAAATAAAATTTTTTACAAATTTTCCTACAGAAAAAAAATTTTGACAATTTTTCCTATTTTCTATAGAAATCAAATAAAATTTTGATAAGGTTTCCTCTAGAAATAAAATTTTGACAAAATTTTCTATAGAAATATAATTTTGAGAAAAGTTTCTATAGAAATAAAATTTTGACAAAATTTTCTACAGCAATACATTTTTGACAAAACTTTCTATAGAAATAAAATTTGACAAAATATTCTATAGACAAAAAAAATATTGACAAAATTTTCTATTGGAATAAAATTTGGACAACATTTTTTTATAGAAATAAAATTTTGATAAAATTTAGTAGAGACATAAAATTTTGATAAAATTTAGTAGAGACATAAAATTTTGATAAAATTTAGTAGAGACATAAAATTTTGATAAAATTTAGTAGAGACATAAAATTTTGACAAAATTTGCTGTAGAAATAAAATGTTGTCAAAATTTTCTATAGATATAAAATTTTGATAAAAATTTGCCAAGTTTTTCTGTAGAAATAATATTTTGACAAAATTTTCTATAGAAATACAAATTTGACAAAATTTTCTATAGAAATCAAATTTTGGCAAAATTTCCTATAGAAATAAAATTTTTTACAAATTTTCCTACAGAAAAAAAATTTTGACAATTTTTCCTATTTTCTATAGAAATCAAATAAAATTTTGATAAGGTTTCCTCTAGAAATAAAATTTTGACAAAATTTTCTATAGAAATATAATTTTGAGAAAAGTTTCTATAGAAATAAAATTTTGACAAAATTTTCTACAGCAATACATTTTTGACAAAACTTTCTATAGAAATAAAATTTGACAAAATATTCTATAGACAAAAAAAATATTGACAAAATTTTCTATTGGAATAAAATTTGGACAACATTTTTTTATAGAAATAAAATTTTGATAAAATTTAGTAGAGACATAAAATTTTGATAAAATTTAGTAGAGACATAAAATTTTGATAAAATTTAGTAGAGACATAAAATTTTGACAAAATTTGCTGTAGAAATAAAATGTTGTCAAAATTTTCTATAGATATAAAATGTTGACAAAATTTTTTATAGATATAAAATGTTGACAAAATTTTTTTTATAGAAATAAAATTTTGACAAGATTTTTTATAGAAATGAAATTTTTACAAAATTTTTTATAGAAATAAAGTATTGACAAATTTTCGATAGAAATAAAATATTGACAAATTTTCTATAGTAATACAATTTTGACAAAATATTCTATGGAATAAAATTATGAAAAAAATTTCTATACAAATAAAATTTTGACAAAATTTTCTATATAAATAAAATTTTGATAAAATTTTCTATAAAAATTAAATTTTTACAAAACTTTCTAAGAAATAAAATTTCGAAAAAAATTTCTGTAGAAATAAAATTTGAACAAAATTTTCTATAGAAATAAAATTTAGACAAAATTTTGTATATAAATAAAATTTTGATAAAATTTTCTTTAGAAATTCAATTTTTACAAAACTTTCTAAGAAATAAAACTTCGAATCTCTGCTGAATCATAAAAATAAGAATCTACTGTTCAAAGGTATCATAAGACCTATTTTAACATATGCATGTCCAGTTTGGTACAAAGCTGCAAAGACCCATTTGGAGAAGTTACAGATTGTACAAAATAAATGTTTAAAAATTATCAATGGAAAGAATTGGAGATACTCTACTTCATTACTTCATAAAGAAACTGGATATGAGAAAATTTGTGATTTCATCAAAAGGCTAAATTTAAATTATTTTTCCAAAATTGAAACTTCCCCTTATTGTTTGATAAGGTCCTGTGTAGAGCGAGTATATTAAAATATTTCTTATTTTACTATTAAATTATCAAATTGAAAATATATGTTTGTTTTAGGTTATTGAATTAGATAATCTTCTGCATGCATGTTAATTTTCAACAATATTTGACTTTTGTTTAATTTCATATAAAGGTTTTTAACCTGTTTTTGCCTTTAATAATATGTATCTTAAATAACATAGCTTATATTGCCAGCCAGTGTCTCATTTGTTGTAATATCTACTGTGATAAAATCTCATTAAATGAATTGTATTTAAAAATCAAATTAATAAAGAAGAATTTGAAAAATGAAAAAAAAAATGAAAACTTCGAAAAAATTTTCTATAGAAATAAAATTTAGACAACATATTCTGTAGAAATAAATCTTAGACAAAACTTTGTATAGAAATAAAATTTTGACAAAATTTTCTAGACAAATAAAGTTTTGAGAAAATTTTCCATATAAATAAAATTTATATCTAATTATACAATCTTTTCAATGGCTCTATTAACCATGTTCCTTAATCTATATCTGTCCATAAAGCTCGAAAAATATTGTATAATTAAATATAATGCATTTGGACGTCAATTGCCTGTTTCGGTATCAGGTTAACATGAAATATAATAAAATTTTGAGAAAATGTTCTATAGAAGGAAAATTTTCTTTAAAAATAAAATTTTGATAAAAATTGCTATAGAAATAAAATTTTCGGAAAATTTTCTATAGAAATAAAATTTTGACAATTTTTCCTATTTTCTGTAGAAATAAAATTTTGATAAGATTTTCTATATAAAAACATTTTGACAAAATTTTCTATAGAAATGTAATTTTGAGAAAATTTTCTATAGAAATAAAATGTTGACAAAATTTTCTATAGAAGTAAAATTTTTATTAAAAATTATATTTTAATTTTTTTTTTTAAGGAACAAACATTTTTTTTTCATACTTACTACAAGCACTCCAAAATAAGGTTTTTTTAACCCATTCAGTACCGAATTAAACCTAACGTTAAAAACTTTCATTTTTCCTCTGTTTCTACTTATCGATCCAGCCATGTCGGTCCGTCCGTCTGTCTGTGAACTGATTTTGTCGTTGTTTTTAGTGACTTATGTCGATGTATAGTGACCCACCTTTGCATTATTGGTAGTTTATGGACGGAACTAGTTCTATATTATACGCATTACCTGTAGCTAGGAAGTTATATGTTACTTTAAATTGAAGCTTACGCAACACATGTAACAAGAATTTATATATAGCATTAGATTTTGTAGATTAGTTCAGGGCTGGTTTCTGGTGGCAATGGGATAGTAAAAATGGACTAGTAACTGATGGCAATTGACTACATCAATTTTTAAGAGAAAATTTATTATTGCACTTTTGACTGTAGAGCAACTTGAAGTTCATGACCCCAATGAATACGAATTTATGATTTTTTACCCTCAAAAAGCTCAACCTGCTATGGAAAACCCCATACAAATCTGTTAATTTTATACTATGTTTAACAGATGGCACCAGTTGAGTGTATAATGCATGTATTTTAAGCTGAAAAAAATTTATGAATTTATTTTTACTTTGTTTTTTTTTTAGTCAAAGACCTGACACTACTACAACCTCTATGCATGTATAGGACCATAGATGTCGTAAAGTGTAGGTTGATTTAAGTTACTTAGTATTAAACGAGCTCGCCACAATAACCAGGCAACCAACAAAAGCACATACTCACACATACATTGACTTATACGCAACCCAACTCTTATATTAAAGTCCTGTTGAAAGGATATGAAAGACAAAAACCCCAACATACGGCTCTCTTTACAGGATATCCAACTGTCAAGCAGTGTAAAATTTATGACTGTGTTGAAAATTGGCTGACGCTTAGCAGCATTTAAGCTATGGGCAAAAAACAAAACCCTAGGACAATTCCAAGAACCATATGAAAACCAAGAGTAAAGATATATATGCTCTCACTATCTCTCTCTCTCTCGCTTTCACTTAAAAAAGATTAATATTTTTTGCTGGGCTCTTGTGGCCTAGATGGGTATTAAGACTCCCAATGGCTGATGCCTAGGATAGTCTATCTTAATGGAATAAATAAATCTGGTTTTAGAGGACTCGAATATGCAAAAAAGGAGGAGAAAGAAATACCACAGAAAAGAATGTAAGAATAAAGAAATTACAATATGTCATGATTGAATTCATGACTTAATAAAGGCTCTCTCCCCAAGAGATTGATGTGATATAAAGAGTAAAAATAAAATAAAGGAATAACTTGGAAGATTCATTAAAATTCAAAATTAATAAAAAGGAAAATTCCGAGCTCAATGATATATGGGATGATTATGACAATTCAACATTGCCGATTAAGAGGATTGCAATGCATATAAAATATAAAGAACCAGTTAGAAAAATTCTTATAGAAGAAGAAGAGTATGGGCCCCTCTTCTCCTAGACCCTTCTGCCTAGATTTGTATTGCTAATGTTTAGCCTAAACTGATAAAAAAATACCATTTTACTATAATTTTAATATCTGAAATATTCAAAACCCCCACCACACTTACCTCATTAAAATATGGTAGCAAAACACGGCTAAATTATTCTCATTTCTTTAGCTCACTCTCTTGCATTTAACACGACTCTCAAACTTTATTTCTCCATACCAACATATAAGAAAAGCCAAATGCAAAAACACACACACACAACTAACCAAACACAAGCTCCTCCAACTGTTTCTTTGAGAGTTCTTAGAATGGGTTTGAGTTAAGTAAATCTTTGATCATTCACATTATAATTAATAAAATATTTTTTTATTTGTTCAGACCACAAAATAGGAAAATGTCAGTAAAATTAATTAGAATTACATTTGCTTTTTTTGAAAGCGGTTCATTTAAACACTCTTGAGTTAACCGCAACACACACCAATACTCAAATTTGTCTTCCTCTCATTATTATTTAATGATGACGACAAAAATGTAACCACAAAAATCATATTTACCTCATTTACTATTTCATCGTCTAATCACATCTTAATATTTGCAAAATGAAAATGCGGTATCCTCATATATGACAAAGACATACAATGAATTATTCACACATATTCTATAACAATTAAAAATTCCTAATATGGTGGCTTTGTGGTCCTTTCTATGGGGTTACAAGCACGGTTGCCATACGAACCAAAAATAATCTATAAAAATTTGAATTTTGTCAAAATTTTATGTCTATAAAAAGTTTTGTCAAAATTTTATGTCTATACAAAATTTTGTTAAAATTTTACTTCTATAGAAAATTTGTCAATTTTATTTCTTGAGAAAATTTGTGAAATGCTTATTAGAAGGGAAGGAATACTTAGCAAAATCTAAATAGAAAATTTAGTCAAAATTTTATTTCTATAAAAATTTTGTCAAAATTTAATTTCTGTAGAAAATTTTATGCCTATAGAAAATTTTTTGTTAAAATTTTATGCCAATAGAAAATTTTATTTCTATAGCAAATTTTGTCAAAATTTTATAACTATAAAAAATGTTGTCATGATTTTATTTCTTGAGCAAATTTGTGAAATGCTTATTAGAAGGGGAGGAATATTTAGCAAAATCTACCAAAACATCAAGAACTAGAAAATTTAGTCAAAATTTTATTTCGATTGAAATTTTGTTAAAATTTTATTTCTGTAAAAATTTTGTTAGAATTTTATCTCTACAAAAATTTTGTCAAAATTTTATGTTTATAGAACATTTTGTCAAAATTTTATAACTATAAAAAATTTTGTCACGATTTTATATTTTGAGCAAATTTGTGAGATACTTCCTAGTAGGTGGAGGAACATTTAGCAAAATCTACCAAAACATCAAGAAATCGAAAATTTAGTCAAAATTTTATTTTTATAGAAAATTTTGTCAAAATTTTATTTCTTGAGCCAATTTGTGAAATACTTCCTAGTAGGCGGAGGACCATTTTGCAAAATCTATCAAAACATCAAGAAAAGAAAATTTTGTTAACATTTTATTTCAATAGAAAATTTTGTCAAAATTAAATTTCTATAGAAAATTTTATCAAAACTTTATTTCTGTAGAAAATTTTGTCAAAATTTTATGTCTGTAGAAAAATTTTCAAATTTTTATAACTACAGTAAATTTAGTCAAAATTTTATTTCTATAGAAAATTTAGTCAAAATTTTATTTCTTGAGCAAATTTATTTTTCTATTTTTTTATTTCTTTCTATTGATATTTTGTTAAAATGTTTGTTATACACGATATGTTTATGATTTCTCTAAAACCAAACAAAATTGGTTCTCATAAATCCAGAATCTGATCTAGCCTTCATAGGTTAATTTTTTTTTCGGGAAGCGTACTGGTTGAACTGATTTGCTTGGTAGAAGATTTGTCATCAAAACCCTTAAAATTCTATATATTCTCAAGTAACCTGCTACGACGAAGAGTTTTCAAAGTAAACTATTATATTTGATTCATGGTGGTGGGTATTTAAGATTCGGCCCGGCCGAACTTACTGGTATATATATACTTGTTATACCCTGCGCCACACTGTAGGACAGGGTATTATAAGTTAGAGCATATGTTTGCAACACCCAGAAGGAGACGAGATAGACACATGGTGTCTTTGGCAAAAATGCTCAGGGTTGGCTCCTGAGTCGATATAGCCATGCCCGTCTGTCCGTCTGTCCGTGAACACTTTTTTGTAATCAAAGTCTAGGTCGCAGTTTTAGTCCAATCGACTTCAAATTTGGCACAAGTATGTGTTTTGGCTCAGAATAGATCCCTATTGATTTTGGAAGAAATCGGTTCAGATTTAGATAAAGCTCCCATATATAAATTTCGCCCGATAAGGACTTAATTGGCCCCAGAAGCCGGAGTTTTACCCTCATTTGCCTAAAATTTTGCACAAGAAGAACAATTAGTACTATAGTCAAGTATGTCAAATTTTATTGAAACCGGTTCCGATTTAGATATAGCTCCCATATATATCTATCGCCAGATATGGACTAATACGGTCCCAGAAGCTAGAGTTTTACCCCAATTTGGTTGAAATTTTGCACTAGGAGTAAAATTAATAGTGTAGTCAAGCGTGCCAAATTTTATTGCTATCGGTTCAGATTTAGATATAGCTCCCATATATATCGTTCGCCTGATTTACACTCATATGACCACAGTGGCCAATCTTTTACTCCGATTTAATTGAAATTTTGCACAGGGATTAGAATTAGTGTTGTAGCTATGAATGCCAAATTTGGTAGAAATCGGTTCAGATTTAGATATAGCTCCCATATATAGCTTTCGCCCGATTTACACTCATATGACCACAGAGGCCAATTTTTTTGCTCCGTTTTAGTTGAAATTTTGCACAGGGAGTAGAATTAGCATTATTGCTATGCGTGCCATATTTGGTTAAAATCGGTTCAGATTTAGATATAGCTCCCATATATAGCTTTCGCCCGATTTACACTCATTTGCCCATAGAGGCCAATTTTTAACTCCGATTTAGTTGAAAATTTGCACAAAGAGTAGAATTAGCATTGTAGCTATGCGTGCCAAATTTGGTTGAAAATGGTTCAGATTTAGATATATCTCCCATATATAGCTTTCGCCCGATTTACACTCATATGACCACAGAGACCAATTTTTAACTCCGATTTAGTTGAAATTTTGCACAGGGAGTAGAATTAGCATTGTACTTATGCATGCCAAATTTGGTTGAAATCGGATCAGAGTTAGATATATCTCCCATATATAGCTTTCACCCGATTTAACTCATATGACCAATGAGGCCAATTTTTAACTCCGATTTAGTTGACATTTTTCACAGAGAGTAGAATTTGCATTGTAGTTATACATGCCAAATTTGGTTGAAATCGGATCAGAGTTAGATATAGCTCCCATATATATGTTTTTCTGATTTCGACAAAAATGGTCAAAATATCAACATTTTCCTTGTAAAATTGCCACTGCTTAGTCGAAAAGTTGTAAAAATGACTCTTATTTTCCTAAATTTCTAATACATATATATCGAGCGATAAATCATAAATAAACTTTTGCGAAGTTTCCTTAAAATTGCTTCAGATTTAAATGTTTCCCATATTTTTTTACTAACATTGTGTTCCACCCTAGTGCATTAGCCGACTTAAATTTTGAGTCTAGATTTTATAGAAATCTATCAAATTCTGTCCAGATCGAGTGATATTTAAATGTATGTATTTGGGACAAACCTTTATATAGCCCCCAACACATTTGACGGATGTGATATGGAATCGAAAATTTATATCTACAAAGTGGTGCAGGGTATAATATAGTCGGCCCCGCCCGACTTTAGACTTTCCTTACTTGTTTTTAATTATTATTGGAGTTGAAGTAGAACGCTGTGCTATCTCTGCAAGTAATTATGTTAGTGGGAGTAAATACTTACAACTTCCTAATTCTTAAATGCCAAATTTGTTCTCTTCTCTGGCTCTCTCTTTTGCTGCTTGGCACATAGCACTCTTCTCTATTATTTTTAATTAACATTGGGGTTAATAGATAGGAAAATACTCATCTTAAATTAAACCACAAATAAAATTTTAACAATACTCAGTATCACCAACCAACGTACTATTCACCGACCGATACCGACTTCATTTCACACACATATGCAATAACCAACTCAAACACTATCACATTAAAATGCGTGTAAGAGTCTGTGTCTGTGTGTTTATTATTTTATCCCCGAAGAAATTGCAAGTGGTAGCAAAAATAATTAGACTTTTATCCAACAGCAAAATTTTTATTGTTTGCCATACCATGAGGGAGGGAGGAGGGAAGGGAAAAATCTTTGTATGTGAGTTGAAGTATGAAAAGGAATTTCTAGAAAGTTGGCATGAAAAAAAAGTTTGGATGTTTCTTTATGCAGGCTAGGGTAAATGGGGATCTCGGTTATAAACAGGAGATCATAAAATAGAATGGACGAAAGTTTACTAAACATAAGAGGAAAGTGTTACATTTAAAGTTAGCAATGGTCTGAATAAAGGTTTAAGAGTGTCACTTATATAAAACATCAGCTTTTGTCAACTTAATCCTAACTTAAGATACCGTCATTACAATTTCGACCCAATAGGGCATGCTCAGATTTACCCCTGGTTTTTACAAAGATCGCAGTTATCCAATGCCGTTGTAAAACTTCATGATGTTTTCCTAGGCTCTAAACTTCACACCCCTAAGTAAAGGATTTCCAAAAAAATACAGAGTGATTTAAAATATGAACTCTGGTTGGAAAATCCTTTATATTGCCGGGTGATGTTAATGATACTCAATCAACATCAACTAACTATCATGCCAACTGATCCTGTATTACCCTCTTTATATTTTGTCTTCAATTTCTTCGAAATAGTTCTACTGCCAGTGGCATTTAATTGCACATTTGTCCCTATACTCAATGTAATAGTGTTGCTTTGTTATTATGCTTTCTTTGCGAGGCGAGGTAAGCGGGTGAAGGGCCGAAGAGGTAATAAAATACGCCTTATGTTGTTAACATTTTAGAGTAACACCATAAACATTTACTACACAACACAATTACTCCTTGGTCATTGTGGCAAATCTATGGTGGTAGACCAACTCATTGTTGTTGTCCTAGTCCGCACACACACTCACACACACACACAAAGTTTAGCAAATGGCATAAATGTTTATGTTCATTTCATTTCACTTTCGTTGATGATGCTCTATTTCCATACCCCTGTGAAGTGTGTGTGCGTGCGTGTGTGTGAGCAAGTGTTAATGCAAACACTGCCAGTGAAAATAACAAACAAAGTATCGAAGGATGAAAGATGGAATGTATGGACCAACAGAAGCTTGATTGCTTAGGTAAGCAAAAATATCTGCAGAGCCAATGTAGCCAAGTAGGGGAGAAAACAGTGGTTTGTAGAGCTTAATATACACCCAGAGAAGGAATATAATCACCTCAACATGTTTCAAGAGCAAAATGTTATTTTTGTATTGTGACCATGTGTACAAACTAAAATCAAAACCAAAATATTGACAATTTTCACTAACCCAAGATCTCTTAAAACTTCCAAATCGTATATTTCAAACTCCCTAAAAAATTACTTTAACCACACCACCACTGAAAATACAGGAGTCTATCAAATTTATCTTAGAGAACCACTGTATTGCTTTTGGCTCATAAAATGAAAAGCTACGTCCATTGGTACGAGTAACACATAAAATCTAAAAGCAATTACTTGTAAAATAAGCCAAGTCTACCAAAAGAGAACAAATTAACATTAACGTGATGAAGAACATGTGTACACAAATACATTGAAAAAATTTATTTCTCTATTTTTTTTTGCAAAATTGAAGTTCTATAGAATGTCTTGTCAAAATTTTATATCTGTATGCAATTTTGTCCAAATTTCATACCCATAGGAAATTTTGTCAAAATTCCAATTCTATAGGAAATTTTAGGAAAATTTCATGCCTAAAGGAAAATCTTGTGAAATTTTTATTTCTATGATTTATTTCTTTAGATTTTTTTTTTTTTGCAAAATTAAAGTTCTATAGAATGTGTTGTCAAAATTTTATATCAATTTTGTCCAAATTTCATACCCATAAGAAATTTTGTCAAAATTCCAATTCTATAAGAAATTTTAGGAAAAGTTCATGTCTAAAGGAAAATTTTGTGAAATTTTTATTTCTAGGATAAATTTTCTTAAAATTTCAATTTAAGGGCAATTTTATAAAAATTTAATTTTTATAGAAACTTTATTTTATTTTATGCAAGTTAGTTTAGGCAATAGCCGACTATGAAAAACTTTTTTCGGGAGGTTCAAAAGTAGTTAACTTTGGGTTTAGTGATTTATACGAATTTATTCTGA
The DNA here is from genome assembly GCF_050003625.1 of Haematobia irritans. NCBI lineage: Eukaryota > Metazoa > Arthropoda > Insecta > Diptera > Muscidae > Haematobia > Haematobia irritans. The sequence goes on along the minus strand of NC_134401.1, from coordinate 11,447,739 downwards.
AAATTGGTTAATAGTTTTGCTGCAAGTAGAGGATGCTGATGAGGAATTTGGTAATTCCAAAACGTGCGTCCATCCAACCATCTTGCAGTCTATAGAGCCTTGCCCAAATAAATTTGACAAACATTCTTTTCCTCTGTTGGAAAGTATGCTTGTCAAACTTAAGCAATTTTGCCCAAATAAATTTGACAAGCATACTTTTCCTCGGTTGGTTAAGCTACATTTGCAGATTAGTCAATGCCTGGGTATTTTAGTCAATGAAATTAAAAACAACAATAATATTATAGAAATTTTATTTGTATGCCAAATTTTATGAACAATTCGTTTCTTTAAGAAATTTTGTGAAAATTTCCTCAAATTTTTATTTATTTATTTATTTTTATTTTATTTTCATCATGTAATTTGAAGCAGCCAATTTATATAAATTACAACGGACTACTAACTATGAGTACAATTCAAGTTGTGACAATGTGAGAACATATAGGAAATTTTCATTTCCATAAGAAATTTTCTCTAAAATTTCATCTTTAGAAGAAATTTTCTTAAATTTTAATTTCTATAGGGTTTTTTTTTTTGAAAATGTCATTTCTTTTGTAAATTTTCTGGAAATCGTCAGTTTTATAGGAAACTTTAATAAATCTTCAGTTTTCTAAAAAAACAAGTATAAACGGCCGTAAGTTCGGCAAGGGTTGTGGTACCTTAAATCGTTTTCTAAATTGTGAGTTAGTCCACACGTGGTATATATTAGACAAAAAGGTACGTAAGTGTACAAATAATTACGAATCGATATGGACTTTTGCACGGTACGTAGAGAGCCAGAATTGAAATATGGGGATCGCTTATATGGGGGCTATATACAATTATGAACTTGATATGGACCAATTTTTGTGTCATTGGGGATCGATTTATCTGAGGGGATCGAACTATAGACCGATATTGACCTAGTTAGGCATGGTTGTTAACGGCCATATACTAGCACAATGTACCAAATTTCAACTAACTCGGAGGAAATTTACTCCTCCAAGAGGCTTCAAAACCAAATCTCGAGAGCGGTTTATATGGGACCTATATATGATTATGGACTGATATGGACCACTTTTGGCATGGTTGTTAAATATCATATACTACCACCACGTACCAAATTTCAACCAGATCGGACGAATTTTGCTTCTCCACAAGGCACAGGAGGTCAAATCTGGGGATCGGTTTATATGGGGGCTATATATAATTATGGACTGATATGAACCAATTCATGATTGGTTATTTGATACCATATACTAACATCACGTACCAAATTTCAACCGAATGGGATGAATTTTGCTCTTCCAAGGGGCTCCGGAGGTCAAATCTGGGGATCGGTTTATATGGGGGCTATACATAATTATGGACCGATTTCGACCAATTTTTGCATGGGTGTTTGAGGCCATTTATTAACACCACGTACGAAATATCAACTGAATTAGATGAATTTTGGTCTTCCAAGAGGCTCCGGAGTCAAATCTGGCGATCGGTTCATATGGGGGCTATATATAATTATGGACCAATTCTGGCACGGATGTTAAAGATCATATACTAACACCATGTTCCAAATTACAACCGGCTTGGATGAAATTTGCTTCTCTTGGAGACTTCGCAAGCCAAATCTGGGGATCGGTTTATATGGGGGCTATATATAATTATGAACCGATGTGGACCAATTTTTGCATGGTTGTCAGAGACCATATACCAACATCATGTACCAAATTTCAGTCGGATCGGATAAAATTTGCTTCTCTTTGAGGCTCCGCAAGCCAAATCTGGGGATCGGTTTATATGGGGGTTATATATAATTATGAACCGATGTGGACCAATTCTTGCATGATTGTTAGAGACCATATACCAACACCATGTACCAAATTTTAGCCGGATCGGATGAAATATGCTTCTCTTAGAAGCTCCACAAGCCTAATCTGGGGATCGGTTTATATGGAGGCTATATATAATTATGGACTGATATGAACCAATTCCCGCATGGTTGTTGGAGGCCATATACCAACATCATGTACCAAATTTCAGCCAGATCGGATGAAATTTTCTTCTCTTTGAGGCTCCGCAAGCCAAATCTGGGGATCGGTTTATATGGGGGCTATATATAAATATGGACCGATGTGGACCAATTTTTGCATGGTTGTTAGAGACCATATACCAACACCATGTACCAAATTTCATGCGATCCGGCTGAAATTTGGTACATGGTGTTGGTATATGGTCTCTAACAACCATGCAAAAATTGGTCCACATCGGTTTATATAATTATGGACCGATGTGGACCAATTTTTGCATGGTCATTAGAGACCATATAATAACACCATGTACCAAAATTCAGCCCGATAGGATGAAATTTGCTTCTCTTAGAGGCTCCGCAAGCCAAATCTGGGGATCGGTTTATATGGGGGCTATATATAATTATGGACCGATATGGACCAATTTTTGCATGGTTGTTAGAGAAATTTGCTTCTCTTAGAGGCTCCTTACAAACGGAATGACAAAGTTAATATACCCCCCATCCTATGGTGGAGGGTATAAAAATTGCAACAGATTTTTGCAAGCTTCATTTTTTGTACCAAATTTTCTGAAAATTCCATTTCTATAGGAAATTTTCTTAAAATCTAATTCTTTTAGGAAATTTTCTGAAAATTTCATTCCTTAAGTAAATATTCCAAAAATATCATTCCTATATGAAATTGTCAAAAATCTCATTTCTATACGAAATTCTCTGAAAATGTCACCTCCATAGGTAATTTCCTCTATTATTCATCTTTTTAGGAAATTTATGAAAATTTCATTTCTATATGAAATTTTCAGAAAATTTAATTTCTGTTGGAAAATTCCTCAAAATTTTATTAAAAATTTTTATAAAAAATTCCTCAAAATTTCATTATAATTTAAAATTTCATTTCTATGATAAATTTTCTGAAAATTTCATTTCTATATCTGAAAATGTCACCTCCATAGGTAATTTCCTCTATTATTCATCTTTTTAGGAAATTTATGAAAATTTCATTTCTATATGAAATTTTCTGAAAATTTCATTTCTACAGGAAACTTTCAGAAAATTTCATTTCTGTTGAAAAAATCCTCAAAATTTTATTAAAAATTTTTATAAACAAAAATTCCTCAAAATTTTATTAAAATTTAAAATTTCATTTCTATTGGAAATTTTCTGAAAATTTTATTTCTATATCTGAAAATGTCACCTCCATAGGTAATTTCCTCTATTATTTATCTTTTTAGGAAATTTATGAAAATTTCATTTCTATTTAGAAAATTTTTTGAAAATTTCATTTTATAGATAAATTTTTAAAAATTTATTTTCTATAGGAAATTTGCTCTAAATTTTATTTCTATAGCAAATTTTCTGATAATTTCATTTCTTTAGAAAAGTTTTCTAAAATTTCCTTTTTATAGGCAATTTCCTGAAAATGTAATTTCTATATAGGAAAATTTCACGCCAATAGGTAATTTTCTGACAATTTAATTTCTTTAGCAATTTTTACTAAATTTTATTTCTATAGGAAATTTTTCAAAATTGTATTTCTATAGGAAATTTTTCAAAATTATATTTCTATAGAAAACTAGCATAACCCGGCCCGCTTCGCTTCGCCTCCCAAAGCATATTTTCATTAACTTAGTCAACCATATCTTTCGCTCTGAAAACAAATTCGAAAAGATTTGAAGTCTTTTAAAGAGTAGGGTTAGGGGAAGTCTGGCAGAAAAACTGGAGTATCACTCCATGGTTTCCACACAGGTGTCCCGCACATTTCAAAAAAATTGGACCATTTGCTTTTTCGTTTATATACAGAAACAAGGCTGTTATGCCGATGTAAAATGGACCGGCTTAACAAACGTCCGGTAGGGGATGTTCCCTTTCAACCAATTTTTTGTTTTTTTTAGTTGTTCTGTATTCAAATCGTTGGTCAATTTTATACATTTCCTGTGAATTTCAAGCGTGGTTTGTCAAGGGGAGGTATACTTCTCCTCAACATACCGTCCAATACATCGGAAAAAGTAAAAGTACTTACATATACCGGAAAATGAAGCATCCTCTACATTGCCTGTCAATTTCATGTAAATTTAAGTTTTTTACTTTAAAAAGTCTGGCAGAAGGCTGTGGAAAAATCATTAAATTATATACCGAGTTCCCATTTATCGACAATCGTCTACTTTCTAGTTTTACAAAATCGGACAAATGGGAACCCCCTTCCTTTGCTACTCCCCGACCAGATATCGTAAAATCACGTACCCCATATTCATTTCTCAAACTACCCAACTTCACTATTCCCCAACCAGACATCGAAAAATCATGTACCCTGTATAAATTTAATCATCTTCTCCCAATTTAAAGTAAATCGGAGAAGGTTAGATTTTGCTATATTTTTTGTAAAGGACGACACTTTCTCTACAAATTCCAACAAAATCTTTAAACTGTCCATCAAGTTTCATAGTGTGTGGGGCAAGGAGAAGGTCTACCAACAAAATTTTATTTCTAAAGAAAATTTTGTCAAAATTTTATTTCTATGGGAATTTTTGTTCAAATTTTATTTCTACGGGAATTTTTGTCAAAATTTTATTTCTATGGGAATTTTTGTTAAAATTTTATTTCTACGGGAATTTTTGTTAAAACTTTATTTCTTTATAATTTTTTTAAAAAATTTTTATTGTTTTATATTTTTTCAGTGTTCCCATAACCTCCATTATATTCTCATATATACTTATGGTTGCTTAAATGTATTGGGTACTCTGTAACATTTTTGTTGATGATTTCGGTTTCATTTCATTTAGTTTTTCTAATTTAACATATGAGTATATCGATGTGTGTGTGCGTGTGTGTGTCTGTTTGTGAATCAATGTTAGTGTTTTATTATTTTCTCTTCTTAATGAAAAGTTGAAGTGTTTACATGTGCATCCCCCCATATAAGGTCCTTTCACTTTTCAAACAACTCGAGTGTCTCTCAACTCTATTCTCATTCACTTTATTGGTTCTCTACGGCTAGAGTAGGTTCGTGGTTCAATATTCATGTATGCAAACAGTTACACTCATACGCACACACACACCCACACAAATACATTCAAGCACACAATTCCAGAGAAATGAAAATATATACTAATGAAAGTGTAGCACTTCATTTGAAATTGTTAAATAAGTAGAAAAAATTTGTTATGTTTAGTTTTCTTTTGCATTCTCTATTTCATCATCTCTCTGTAGTTGAGACCACACCACACACAGAAACCACATATTCACAGAGGCATGGAGAAAACTATGCTCGCTTGTAGTATATATGTTTGGGTCGTGACCATGCATTTGAACAATTACACAAGCACACACACACACGTTCCGATGTGTTAGCTTAGAGAGTATAGCTTCAACATATTTTGCTCTAAAATGCTTTCATGCATTTTTGTAATTTGAATATATGAAAGTGTGGTGGTCTAGAGAACATTTTGCTGTAATCTCTGTTAAATTTTATTTTGATTACAGGGTGATTTTGTAGGTAATTGCAATCTATAGAGTTGGAAATTAAGTTTTTATAAGAAAGTAATTAAAATTGATTAACACATAAAATATTCTAAACTATTTAAAGTGGAATACATCGTTTAATATATCGTTAGCTTAATGTGTAATAGTGCTAAGTAAAATTTTTGAAATTTTACAGGAGAGACAAAAAACGTAATAAATTGTGAAATAAACCTATTTTCGTAAAACTGTAAATGTAGCTACCATAAATGCTCTCAATACAACCAGTAAACTTTCCGCAAAATCGCACACAAAAAATTGCTATTGAAATTTTTTAGCAAAGCCTACTCAATCTAAAATTTGATTTAGCACGTGTATTTTAACAGGTGCTGATCTAGCACTTTACACATCGCTACCAAACAGAGATAAAAACATATATTTAGTATTTTTTTTTTTTTTTTTTGATAAACTATGTATTTTTGATTTATCTGTCGATCTGCATCTTAATCCACTGTTTTGTAAAATTTTGACTTAGCACCTTTACACATTAAGCTAACGATATTCTACATTTTTAAAATATGCTTATATACCTAATATTAAAATAATTTTATTTTTTTTTTCTAATAATTTTTGAAAGCCTTTTAAAAAATTATAACTAAACACTGAGCTGCTGTAACCGTAAGAATTTATTTTTTGTTCTTTACAGAATATTTTATGGCAAAGTAAAATGTATCCCACTAATGACACAAGGTATGAAGACAGATTAAAAAGGTTACGACTACATTAGGGCGTATAAACACAAATTATACGCCCTAATGTAGTCTTAACCTTTTTAATCTGTCTTCATACCTTGTGTCATTAGTGGAAAAATATTGAAAAAATTCTCTATAGAAATAAAATTTTGACCAAATTTTCTATAGAAATAAAATTGTTATAAAAATTTCTATAATAATAAAATTTTAACCTAATTTTCTATAAAAATAAAATTTTGGCCTAATTTTCTATAGAAATAAAATTTTTACAAAATTTTCTATAGAAATAAAATTTTGAAAAAATTCTCTATAGAAATACAATTTTGACCAAATTTTCTACAGAAATAAAATTTTGATAAAAATTTCTATAAAAATAAAATTTTGACCTAATTTTCTATAGAAATACGATTTTGGCCTAATTTTCTATAGAAATAAATTTTTTTGTAAAATTTTCCATAGAAATAAAATGTTGACAAAATTTTCTATAGAAGTCAAATTTTGACCTAATTTTCTATAAAAATAAAATGTTGACCTAATTTTCTATAGAAAAAAAATTTTACAAAATTTTCTATAGAAATGAAATTTCGACAAAATTTTCTAGAGAAATGAATTTTCGACAAAATTTTCTATAGAAGTAAAATTTTGACCTAATTTTCTATAGAAATAAAATGTTGACCTAATTTTCTATAGAAAAAATTGTACAAAATTTTCTATAGAGTTAAATTTTGACCTAATTTTCTATAGAAATAAAATCTTGGCCTAATTTTCTAAAGAAATAAAATTTTGACCTAATTTTCTATAGAAATAAAATTTTGACCAAATTTTCTACAGAAGTAAAATGTTGATAAAAATTTCCATAAAAATAAAATTTTGACCAAACAGTTTTCTATAGAAATAAAAAGTTGACCTAATTTTCTATAGAAATAAAATTTTGACAAAATTTTCTATAGAAATGAAATTTCGACAAAATTTTCTAGAGAAATGAAATTTCGACAAAATTTTCTATAGAAGTAAAATTTTGACCTAATTTTCTATAGAAATAAAATGTTGACCTAATTTTCTATAGAAAAAAATTTTTACAAAATTTTCTATAGAGATAAAATTTTGACCTAATTTTCTATAGAAATAAAATCTTGGCCTAATTTTCTAAAGAAATAAAATTTTGACCTAATTTTCTATAGAAATAAAATTTTGACCAAATTTTCTACAGAAGTAAAATTTTGATAAACATTTCCATAAAAATAAAATTTTGACCAAATTTTCTATAGAAATAAAATTTTTACTAAATTTTCTATAGAAATAAAATTTTTACAAAATTTTCTATAGAAATCAAATTTTGACAAAATTTTCGACAGAAATCAAATTTTGACTTAATTTTCTATAGAAATAAAATTTTGACCTAATTTTCTATAAAAATAAATTTTTGACCCAATTTTCTATAGAAATGAAATTTCGACAAAATTTTCTATAGAAATAAAATTTTTACCAAATATTCTACAGGAATAAAATTTTTATAAAAATTTCTATAAAAATAAAATTTTTACAAAATTTTCTATAGAAATGAAATTTCCACAAAATTTTCTATAGAAATAATATTTTGACACAATTGTCTATAGAAATAAAATCTTGACCTAATTTTTTATAGAAATGAAATTTCGACAAAATTTTCGATAGAAATAAAATATTGACCTAATTTTCTATAGAAATAAAATATTGACCTAATTTTCTAAAGAAATAAAATTTTGACAAAATTTTCTATAGAAATAAAATTTTGACAAAATTTTCTATAGAAATAAAATTTTTACAAAAATTTCTATAGAAATGAAATTTTGACAAAATTTTCTAAGAAATAAAATCGCATGGATTTTTTTTATACCCTGCGCCACACTGTGGAACAGGGTATTATAAGTTAGTGCATATGTTTGCAACACCCAGAAGGAGACGAGATATACACATGGTGTCTTTGGAAAAAATGCTCAGGGTGGGCTCCTGAGTCGATATAGCCATGCCCGTCTGTCCGTCTGTTCGTGAACACATTTTTGTAATCAAAGTTTAAGTCGCAGTTTTAGTCCAATCGACTTCAAATTTGGCACATGTATGTGTTTTGACTCAGAATATAACCCTATTGATTTTGGAAGAAATCGGTTCCGATTTAGATATAGCTTCCATATATATCTTTCGCTCGCTATGGTCTTATATGGCCCCAGAAGCTAGAGTTTTACCCTAATTTGTTTGACATTTTGCGCAAGAAGAACAATTAGTACTATAGTCAAGTGTGCCAAATTTTATTGAAATCGGTTCAGATTTAGATATAGCTCTCATATGTCTTTCGCCCGATATGGACTAATATGGTCCCAGAAGTGCACTAGGAGTACAATTAGTAGTATAGTCAAGTGTGCCAAATTTTATTGAAATCGGTTCAGATTTAGATATAGCTCACATATATATCGTTCGCTCAATTTACACTCATATGACCACAGAGGCCAATTTTTTACTCCGATTTAGTTGAAATTTTGCACAGGGAGTAGAATTAGCATTGTAGCTATGCGTTCCAAATTTTTTTACAATCGGTTCAGATTTAGATATAGCTCCCATATATATGTTTTTCTGATTTCGACAAAAATGGTCAAAATACCAACATTTTCCTTGTAAAATCGCCACTGCTTAGTCGAAAAGATGTAAAAATTACTCTAATTTTCCTAAACTTCTAATATATATATATATATATCGAGCGATAGATCATAAATAAACTTTTGCGAAGTGTCCTTAAAATTGCTTCAGATTTAAATTTTTCCCATATTGTTTTTTACTGACATTGTATTTCACCCTAGTGCAGTAGCCGATTTAAATTTTGAGTCTATAGATTTTGTAGAAGTCTATAAAATTCTGTCCAGATCGAGTGATATTTAAATGTATGTATTTGGGACAAACCTTTATATATAGCACCCAACACATTTAACGGATGTTATATGGTATCGAAAATTTAGATTTAGGTGCATGGTATAATATAGTCGGCCCCGCCCGACTTTAGACTTTCCTTACGTGTTTTCTTTAATTTATATGGAAAATATTTATCAAAAGTATGTACTGAAAAAACCTCAAACAGACGGACTTAGCACCATTCCCTGAGGTCTTCCCCAAAAACCAAGAATGTATTAGAAAAAGTTGTTTTTTATAACTTCCATCTAATATCTATACGAATGCTTATTTATATATAACATTTTTGCCTACCCCTGTAAACATCATTATGACGATAACTACCACATTTTTTGGAAATTACCTTTCTACAGATCTCCGACTTTTTTTCGAGTACCTGAGTTTTACTTAGGTTTCATTTTTGGTTTATAAATACTTTACAAGTACACAGCTTCAGTGCATTAAGCGTGGACGATGAGTAAAGTATGCACGTGGTTATTTTGCCAAATATGCATTCACATTTCATAAACACGCACACACACATAATACACACGCCCACACACATAATACACACGCCCACATCTCACACAAATACTAACACCATATAGAAATTTTTTAACGCGTCATCAAGAGATACTCAAAGGTTTCCGTTGAAGCTTAGAATTCTTAGTAGTTGTAGTTTTGGTGAAGTATAGGTGAGATGTGGTTGGTATGTGAGTATGCATGTGGTTTTGTGTGTGTGTGTGTATTTAATGAATACCTTTTTGGCTCTTTTAAGTGTTAGAGTATTTATTCACAAATATTTGGATAAATTTTATAATTACACTTATTTATGTTATGTACAAGCACTTTAAGTATACTTACAAAATTCACAAAGTGCTGAGAGCTTTTAGGGGACATTTATAATGAAGGAGGAAGCTTGGAAAACCCAAGTGATTTGCTAACTGGTTTATTGGGGTTTCCGATAAAAAGTGAAAGTGTTGGAATAAATATACTTACAGACTATTTATCTTCTCTTTATATAGAAATTTTCGTTAACATTTCTTTTCCACAGGCAATTTTGCTAATATTTTATTTCGGTAGAAAATTTGGTCAAAACTTAATTTCTATAGGAAATTTTGTCAAAATTTAATTTCTATAGGAGATTTTGTCAAAATTTAATTTCTATAGGAAATTTTGTCAAAATTTCATTTCTGTAGGTAATCTTTTGAAAATTTAAATTCGATAGGAAATTTTTGTCAAATTTCATTTCTCTATGAATTTTTGTCAAAATTTTATTTCTATAGAAAATTTTGTCAAAATTTCATTCCTAAAGGAAATTTTGTCAGAACTTCATTCTTATAAGAAATTGTGTCAGAAATTTCATTTTTATAAAAAATTTCATTAATTTTTTTCATTTCCAGAAATTTCATTCTTATAAAAAATTTCATTGTCAAAATTTCATTTTTGCAAGAAATTTTATCAAAATTTCATTTTATAGAAAATTTTGTCAAGATTTTATTTTTATAGCAAATTTTGTCAAAGTTTCATTTCTATATGAAGTTTTATCAAAATTTCATTTCTATAAAAATGTTTGTCAACATTTTATTTCTATAGAGAATATTTTTCAAAATTCTATTTTCATAGAAAATGTCAAAACTCTACTTCCATCAAAAATTTTGTCAAAATTTAATTGCTGTAGAAAATTATGTCAATTTTTTATTACTGTAGGGAATATTGCCAAAATTTTATTTCTATAGAAAATTTTGTTAAAATTTTATTTCTATAGAAAATTTTTTAAAAATTTTATTCCTATAGAAAATGTAGCCTAAATTTCACTTCTATATAAAACATTTGTACAAAATTCAATTTTTATAGGAAATTGTGGTCAAAGGTTGTTTTATATGGGAATTTTTGTCAAAATTTCATTTCTATAGGAATTCTTGTCAAAATTTCATCTTTATAATAAGTTTGGTCAAAATTTAATTTCTAGAGGAAATTTTTGTCAAAATTTAATTTCTCTAGGAAATTTTGTCAAAATTTTATTCCTACAAGAAATTTTGCTAAAATTTAATTTCCATTGGAAATTTGGTAAATTTTATTTCTGTAAATAATTTTATCAAAATTTCATTTCTCTAGAAAATTTATCAAAATTTAATTTTTATAGGAAATTTTGTCCAACTTTTATTTCTATTGGAAATTTTGTCAAAATTTCAAACTTTATTTATTTTTTTTATTTCTATAAAGAATTTTGTCAAAATTTCATTTCTTTATAAAATTTTATCAAAATTTAATTTTTATAGGAAGTTTTGTCCAACTTTTATTTCTATTGGAAATTTTGTCAAAATTGCATTTCTTAGGATATTTTGCCAATATTTAATTTCTATAAGATTTTTTTGTTTGTTTTTAATTTATTTCCATAGAAATTTTCGTCAAAATTTTATTTCAACGGGAAATTTTGTCACAACTTCATGTCTAGTGGAGGTTTTGCCAAATTTCATTTCTACACAAAATTTTATTAAAAGGACCTCAAGTCGAAATACTAATAAAATAAATTTTATCAAAATTCCATTTCTATACTAAAACTTGTCTAAATTGTCAATTTATCAAATTCCATTTCGATAAGAAATTCTGTCAAAATTTTATTTTTATAGGAAATGTTGTTAAAATTTTGTTTCAATAGAAATTTTTGTCAAAATTTTATTTCTATAGGAAATTTTATCAAAATTTCATGTTTAAAGAACATTTTGACAACATTTTATTCTTATGGAAAATTTTGTCAAAATTTTATTCCTATAGAAAATTTTGTCAAATTTTCATTTCTATAGGAAATTTTGTCAAATTTTCATTTCTAAATATAGGAAATTTTGTCCAAATCTCATTTCTATGGGAAATTTTGTCAAAATTTCATTTCTATAGGAAAGTGTTGCAAAATTTCATTCCTATAGGAAATTTTGTCAAAATTGCATTTCTATAGGATATTTTGACAATATTTAATTTCTATAAGAATTTTTTAAAATTTATTTCCATAGAAATTTTCGTCAAAATTTTATTTCTACAGGAAATTTTGTCAAAATTTCATTTCTACAGGAAATTTTGTCAAAATTTCATTTCTGGTGGAAAATTTGCCAAATTTCATTTCTACACAAATTTTTATCAAAATTTCATTTCTCAATTGCCAATTTTTCAAATTCCAAAGTTTCGTCAAAATATTATTTTTATAGGAAATTTTGTTAAAATTTCATTTCAATAGAATTTTTTGTCAAAATTTTATTTCTATAGGAAATTTTGTCAAAATTTCATTTTTAAAGAAAATTTTGTAAATATTTTATTATTATTATTCAAATTTTATCATAATTTCATTCCTATAGAAAATTTTGTCAAATTTTCATTTCTATTGGAAATTTTTCCAAAATTCCATCTATATAGAAAATTTTTGGAAAATATCGTTTCTATAGGAAATTTTTGTAAAATTTGATTTCCATAGGAAAGCTTTTTCAAAATGTCATTCCTATAGAAAATTTTGTTAAATTTTCATTTCTATAGAAAATTTTATTAAAATTTCATATTTAGAGGAAATTTTGTCAAATTTCATTTTTGTAGGAAAGTTTGTCAAAATTTAATTTTATAGGCAGTTTTATCACATTTCATTTCTGTAGGAAATTTTGTCAAAATTTTATTTCTATACGAAATTTTGTCAAAATTTTATTTCTATAAGAAATTTTGTCAAAATTTTATTTCTATAAGAAATTTTGTCAAAATTTTATTTCTATAAGAAATTTTGTCAACATTTTATTTCTATAAGAAATTTTGTCAACATTTTATTTCTATAGAAACTTTTGTTAAATTTTCATTTCTATAGAAAATTTTATAAAAACTTCATTTTTATAGGAAATTTCATCAAATTTAATTTCCATAGGAAATTTTGTCAAAATTTTATTTCTATAAGAAATTTTGTCAACATTTTATTTCTGTAGAAACTTTTGTTAAATTTTCATTTCTATAGAAAATTTTATAAAAACTTCATTTTTATAGGAAATTTTATCAAATTTCATTTCTATAGGAAATTTTGTCAAAATTTTATTTCTATAAGAAAATTTGTCAAAATTTTATTTCTATAAGAAATTTTGTCAAAATTTTATTTCTATAAGAAATTTTGTCAAAATTTTATTTCTACAGAAAATTTTGTTAAATTTTCATTTCTATAGAAAATTTTATCAGAACTTCATTTTTATAGGAAATTTTATCAAAATTTATTTCTATAATAAATTTTGTCAAAATTTTACTTCTATAGGAAATTTTGTCAAAATTTTATTTCTATAGGAAATTTTTTCAAAATTTCTTTTCTATCGGAAATTTTGTCAAAATTTTATTTCTATAGGAAATTTTTGCAAAATTTCATTTGTATAGGAAATTTTATCAAAATTTCATTTTTATAGGAAATTCTATCAAAATTTCATTTTGATAGGAAATTTTATCAAAATCTTAGTTTTATAGGAAATTTTTTCAAAAAATTTTTTTTATTAAAAATTTTGTCTAAATTTCATTTCTATAGGAAATTTTGTCAGATTCCTTCGGGGTCCAGACACTATCTGCCGATGTGATTATCTTTAAGGCCTTCTCTTACCATATGGACTGGTACCCTTCGCACAGTTACTATGCTGTTCAGTGAGAATCCTTATCCTGCCTTTCTGATGTAGAAACTTTAAATTTATTTTCGGGTACCCTACCATTTTAACCAATCTTATTGAGGGAATTTATTTTATTGAATGCAACTAAAATTATATATATCGTCAAGTTACCCGATACGACAAGGACACAATTATATTTGATTCAAGGTACTGGATATTTAATATTCGACCTTGCTGAACTTATGGTCATATATACCTGTTCTTGTCTATTTCTCTTTTAAAAGAATGAAAAACTCAGCACTCCACTTGTCTAGATGGTAGCTTCAATATAAATCTAAGATCCTGTGGATTTCTATTTATGCCCATTGTGAGGAGGATGGGGGTGGAGGAGACCACTTTCCATTTTTCTATGTTACAAAGTCCATACTGGAATAGTTTATTTCATATAAACCATCTAATCACTTGCACTTTTCTAAAAGAATTTTTAGTTTGTATCTTTTATCAAAGTCATTGCTTTTTACATTTCATAGCATTTGAAAAGATTTCTTGTGACATGACAAGCAATTTATTTGCACAAAGGTAAAGTACCATATTCAAAGGAACTCCATTGAATTGGATCTATTAGAGAGGGAATTGGTCATGGTCACGTAAATAAAAATAAGACCAAGACAAAAAAACTATGTGCATCAAAGTATGAAATATATCAAAGTATCTAGGAAAAAAAAAATATATATAAGAAAAATACTTTGAGTCAATATGATTAAAGGAATTCTCAGTATTATGAAATCTATATTTTCTGAACAACAAATGGGATATGTGTTAATTATTCGACAAAAGATAATGGATGGACGGACAGACGCACAGATATGAATCTCTACTGCATATAATGGGAAGACGGATGGACATACCTTTATCAATTCAGCATTTAAACATAATCACGCAGTTTACATATTGGCCTGAGATATCATTGGCTACATATTTTACTAAGAATATAATCAATTTATGATTTAATTTTGTTATTTTATTTTTATTTTTATTTTTTTTTAATTAAATTTTCTACGATAAAATGAAATAAAAACTATCACTTTTTAGAAAGTTAATACAACAAAAATGTATCAACTATACAATTTCCTTTTAATATTGGGGAATTTTCACTTGTTTTCATTTTTTATTTTGACAAATCGACAGCCTTATCTTGTTGCAAAGATTTACAATAGTCTGTTGTGTTTTTATTTTCTCACAGAGGAAAAGGAAACAAAAGAAACGGAAACGGAAACAAAGCCAGCAAAATGAAAACATGAAACGCCAACAGATGTTTGAATGTTGTTATTCACTTTCTCTGCTCAACATGGTAAACTTTGAATCAAAAATATTTTAGAATTTTTTTTTTTTGTGTGAAGGAGATTTTAAACAAATGATTTATGGATAATGTTCAAAGTGCTCTCAATCTTGTGAGATTTTCTTGTTTTGTTTGTGTTAGTCTTGGAAGGGTATTGATAAAAGAAAATAGAAAACAATTGTTTGTTTGCTTGATAAAAATATACAATAAATGTTCGAAAATATTTGTTTAAAAAAATTTCAATTTAAAGAAAAATGTTCAAATAATTTTTTTTTAACTTTTGTACAAATAACATTTTTCTACATGTTAACCAAGTAACGACAGACAGACGGACGGAGGACCAAACCTAAATCAACTCAGAATCTGCTTTCAAAAAAAATATATATATATTATACCAACTAATGGGCCTTCGAATGCCTTTTTAGGGCACTATATACGAGGGTTGCCTTTTACATTTCTGTAATTTTAGAAAGTTTCTACTTCTACAAAAAAAAAATTATTTCTATGGAAGATTTCGTTAAAATTTTATTTTTATAGAAAGTTTTGTGAAAATTTTATTTTATAGTAAATGTTATCAAAATTTTATTTCTAAAGAAAATTTTGTTAAAATTTTAATTCTATAGAATATTTTGACAAAATTTTATTTCTATAGACAAATTTTCCAACACTTTATTTCTATAGAAAAATTTGTCCAAATTTTAATTCTAAGAAAATGTTGTTAAAACTTTATTTCTATAAAAACTTTTGTGAAAAATTCATCACTATAGAAAATTATGTCAAAATATTATTTCAATAAAAAAAATTTGACAAAATTTTATTTCAATAGAAAATTTTGTCAAAATTTTATTTCTATAGAAAATTTTGTTAAAATTTTAATTCTATAGAAAATTTTTCCACATTTTATTTCTATATAAAAATTTTCCAACACTTTATTTCTATAGAAAAATTTGTCCAAATTTTAATTCTAAGAAAATGTTGTTAAAACTTTATTTCTATAAAAACTTTTGTGAAAAATTCATCACTATAGAAAATTATGTCAACATTTTATTTAAATAAAAAATTTTGTCAAAATTTTATTTCTATAGAAAATTATGTCAAAATTTTATTTCAATAAAAATTTTCTCAAATTTAATTTCTGTAGAAAATTTCTTCAAAATTTTATTTCTAAAGAAAATTTTACTGTGGTAAAATCTCATTAAATGGATTGTAATTATTAAATAAAATAAATAAAGAGGAATATGAAAACTGTAACTGAAAACTGTCAACATTTTATTTCTATAGAAAATTTTGTCAATATTTTATTTCTATACAAAATTTTGTCAAAATTTTATTTCTATAAAAAATTTTGTCAAAATTTTCACATTTTCTAAAAATTGTATTTCTGTAGAAAATTTGTGGGTCTAAAATGCCAGCATATTTCCAATTTGTGGCAAACCGGGTAAAAGCTACAATTTCTAGAAACCCTAGGATTTAAATCGGGAGATCGGTCTAATGGGGGCTATGCATGGTGGAATACACACAATATTCAGCACATCTAATTGTAGTTCTAGAATCTAGACCCCAAATCGGAGGACCGGTTTATAAGGGGGCTATATCAAAAACTGTACCGATACACAATATATTCGCCATACCTCTTTATGGTCCTAGAACACCTCTAGATTTCCAACTTCAGGCAAATTGGATAAAAACGACGAATTCTAGAAACCCAAGAAGTAAAATCGGGAGATTGGTCCTTATGGGGGCTACATATATATAATTTTATTTCTATAACAAATGTTGTCAAAATTTTATGTCGATAGCACATTTTCTAAAAATTGTATTTCTATAGAAAATTTTGTCAAAATTTTATTTCTAAAGAAAATATTCTCAAATTTTATTTCTGTAGGAAATATTTTCAGAATTTTATTTCTATAGAAAATTTTGTCCAAATTTTATTTCTATAGAAAATTTTGTCAAAATTTTATGTCGATAGCACATTTTCTAAAAATTGTATTTCTATAGAAAAATTTGTCAAAATTGTATTTCTAAAGAAAATTTTGTCAAAATTGTATTTCTAAAGAAAATTTTGTCAAAATTTTATTTCTATAGAAAATTTTGTCGAAATTGTATTTCTATAGAAAATTTTGTCAAAAATTTATTGGAGAGGAATATTTTGCAAGATGTATCAAAACATTAAGAATTCTACAAATCTACCAAACAGTAAAAAATCTACCATTTTTTGTAGAATTTTAATTTCTAATTTTAAATTTTAGTTATTTAGATTTAACATATTTAAATTTTAACAAGTATATACGGCCGTAACTTCGGCCAGGCCGAATCTATGTACCCTCCACCATGGATTGCGTAGAAACTTCTACGAAAGACTGCCATCTACAATCGAATTACTTGGGTTGTGGTAATACTTACCGATGGTAAGATATCTTAAAACTTCTTAACATCGTCTTCTAAATTGTAAGTTAGTCCATACGTGGTATATTTTAGACAAAAAAGTGATGTATAGGTATGTCTACAAATAATTGAGAATCGATATAGACTTTTGCACTGTACTTAGAGAACCAGACTTGAAATATGGGGGTCGCTTATATGGGAATGCATAGTTGTTCGAGACAATATACTACCACCACGTACAAAATTTACACCGAATCGGATGAATTTTGCTCTTCCACGAGGCTCCGGAGGTCAAATGTGGGGATCGGTTTATATGGCTGCTATATATTATTATGGACCGACGTGGACCAATTTTTGCATGGTTGTTAAAGACCATATACTAACACAATGTACTAAATTTCAGTCGAATTGGATGAAATTTGCTTCTCTTAGAGGATCCGCAAGCCAAATCTGAGGGTCCGTTTATATGTGGGCTATACGTAAAAGTGGACCGATGAGGCCCATTTGCAATACCATCCGACCTACATCAATAGCAACTACTTGTGCCAAGTTTCAAGTCGATAGCTTGTTTCGTTCTGAAGTTAGCCTGATATCAACAGGCGGACGGACGGACGGACATGCCTAGATCGACTCTGAGTTTCACCACGAACCACAATATAAATACTTTATGGGGTCTTAGAGCAATATTTCGATGTGATACAAACGGAATGACAAAGTTAATAATCCCCCCATCCTATGGTGGAGAGTATAAAAAAATATTTGTATAGAAATTTTTTGTCAACATTTTAATTCTATAGAAAAGTTTGTCAAAACTTTATTTCTATAGAATATTTTCTAAAAGTTTTCTTTCTACAGAAAATTTTGTCAGAACTATCTTTCTATAGAAAATGTTGTCAAAATTTTATTTCTATAAAAAAATGTTGTCAAAATTTTATTTCTATAAAAAATTTTGTCAAAATTTTATTTCTATAAAAAACTTTGTAAAAAATTTTATTTCTTAAGAATATTTTGTTAAAATTTTATTTCTTAAGAATATTTTGTTAAAATTTTATTTCTATAGAAAATTTTGTTAAAATTTTAATTCTACAGAAAATTTAATTTCCATATAAATTTTTTTTCAAAATTTTATTTCTATAGCACATTTTCTAAAAATTTTATTTCTATAGAAATTTTTGTCAAAATTTTAATTTTAACGAAAATTTTGTTAAAATTTTATTTCTATAGAAAATTTTGTTTAAATTTTAATTCTATAGAAAATGTTGTCAAAATTTTATGTCTATAGAACATTTTGCCGAAATTTTATTTCTATTGAAAATTTTGTCAAAATTTTATTTCTAAAGAAAAATTTTTCCAAATATTATTTCGATAGAAATTTTCTAAAAATTTTATTTCTAAAGCAAATTTTGTTAACATTTTATTTCTATAGAAAATTTTGCTAAAATTTTAATTCTATAGAAAATTGTGACAAAATTTTATTTCAATAGAAAATGTTGTCAACATTTGATTTCTATAGAATTTTTTTTTCAAAATTTTATTTCCATTGAAATTTTTTTAAAAATTTTATTTTATTTCTATAAAATATTTTGTCAAAATGTTATTTCTATAGAAAACTTTCTCAAAATTTTATTTCTATAGATTTTTTTTTTTTTAAATTTTATTTCTACAGGAAACTTTGTCAAAATTTTAATTCTAAAGAAAATTTTGTTAAAATTTTATTTCTATAGAAAATTTTGTTTAAATTTTAATTCTATAGAAAATGTTGTCAAAATTTTATGTCTATAGAACATTTTGCCAAAATTTTATTTCTATTGAAAATTTTGTCAAAATTTTATATGTAAAGAAAATTTTGTCAAAATTTTATTTCTAAAGAAAATTTTGTCAAAATTTTATTTCGATAGAAATTTTCTAAAAATTTTATTTCTTAAGCAAATTTTGTTAACATTTAATTTCTATAGAAAATTTTGTTAAAATTTTAATTCTATAGAAAATTTTGTCAAAATTTTATTTCTATAGAAAATGTTGTCAACATTTGATTTCTATAGAATTTGTTTTCCAAATTTTATTTTCAAATTTTTATTTCCATAGCACATTTTCTAAAAATTTTATTTCTATAGAAAATTTTCTCAAAATTTTATTTCTATATAAATTTTTGTCGAAATTTTATTTCTATAGAAAATTGTCTCAAAATTTTATTTTTATATAAATTTTTGTCAAAATTATATTTCTAAAGAAAATTTTGTTAAAATTTTATTTCTATAGAAAATTTTGTTAAAATTTTAATTCTATAGAAAATTTTGCCAAAATTTTATTTCTATAGAAAATTTTGTTTAAATTTTAATTCTATAGAAAACTTTGTCAAAATTTTATTTCTATAGAAAATTTTGTTTAAATTTTAATTCTATAGAAAATGTTGTCAAAATTTTATTTCTATAGAACATTTTGTCAAAATTTTATTTCTAAAGAAAATTTTGTTAAAATTTTATTTCTATAGAAATTTTTGTTAAAATTTTATTTCTAAAGAAAATTTTGTTAAAATTTTGTGTTTTGCCAATATTTTATTTCTATTGAAAATTTTGTCAAAATTTTATTTCTATAGAAAACTTTGTCAAAATTTTATTTCTATAGAAAATCTTGTTTAAATTTTAATTCTATAGCAAATGTTGTCAAAATTTTATTGCTATAGATTTAGAATTTTTATTTTGTAATTTTTAAGTTTTAATTTTAGTTTTATTAGATTTAAGATAACTTAATTAAAAAAAAAAACATAAAAAATGTGTAGTTGATTCTTTTATAGCTTCTTCGATTCCTTCCCAAGCTCTTTTCAACTAGGTCTTTATTACTGATAGCAAAAACGTCTCCCTCATTCTCTTGTCTGTCGTTTTTTTACAAGAAGATGGAAAATACAACACTCACATTCCTAATTTAAAATAAATTCTGAGGCACATTATATCGTTAACATTATGGCAAATTTGATTTCTAATCGAATACAGTACAGCAAATGGATCCAATGTCGTCTATTTAGATTTTGTGTTTTGCTTTCGTTTTTTTTTTAGCAATAAGCTTCTTTTCAGTAAAATGAGACTTGTCTAGGATTTTGAGCAATAAAATTACAAACGACATTACAAAAATCACACGAATATCTAGCACTCATGCCTATATTAAAGTATTCGGTATCGTTTAACTAGACCTACAGATTTGTAGACTTATAGATAAATAGAAGAAAATGCGATTACCATTACACGACACCATTAGACTTTTGGAAAAAAAGAATCAACAAGACTCAATGGAAGAGAAAGAATGCTTAACATTCCTTGTGAGTTTAAAAATCCAAACAGAGACAATTGGACTTTTTTCTATGGAAATTTTGAGGCTTTTTGCTGTCATTCTACACAAAGCAAAAAATTCTTTGAAATTGAGTCAAGGAACGATTATCATTAAAGTAATGAAAATATTCACCAATATTATGAAATGTTTCATTATTAAAAATAAAATTGCATAAGTACACTTGGAGGAAAATCTAATCCATTTGGACCAACGAATGGCAATTTTCATTAAGGGTACGACATTTTTAATAATTTAATAGAAAATTCATTAAAATAACAACAACTTCAATTTTATTTATAAATTTCATCCTTAGCTAAACTCTGCCTAAAAATTTCATTGATGTTATGTAGAATATCGTAAAATTTGAACAATTTCACTTTGTCCTTAATAATCATCATCGTCAATTTGTATTTGAGACTACTTCGTTACAAAACAAAAATACAGAGTCTTTAGTAAGAACTGATTGGCATCACGGTTGCCACTCGGATCAAAAATAATCTACCAAAATTTTAAGAAATTTTGAAAGATTTGATTAAGTTTTTGAGGTTAATATTTTTTCGTATGAACCACAAAAATGTTTATATTCAAAGTAATTGTTTATTATTTTATTTCATTATTAGTAATATTATATATTATTATATATTACCGAAATATTTTGTCAAAATTGTATGTCTATAGAAAATTTTCAATAAATTTTATTTCTATAAAAAATTTTCTCTAAATTTTATTTCTATCGAAAATTTGTTCAAAATTTTATTTCAATAGAAAATTTTCACAAAATTTTATTTCAATAGAAAATTTTCTCAAAATTTTATTTTTATAGAAAATTTATTCAAAATTTTATTTCTATAGAAAATGTTATTCTAAATATTTGATTTCTATAGAAAATTTGCTTAAAATTTTATTTCTATAGAAAATTTGCTTAAAATTTTATTTCTATAGAAAATTCTCTAAAAATTTATTTCAAAACAAGTATGTACGGCCGTAAGTTCAGCCAGACCGAATCTTATGTACCCTTCACCATAGATTGGATAGAAACTTCTACTAAAGACTGTCATCCACAATCGAATTACTTGGGTTGCCGTAACACTTACCGATGGCAAGGTATCTTAAAACTTCTTAACACCGTCTTCTACATTGTAAGTTAGTCCACACGTGGTATATATTAAACCAACAAGGCCGATTAAATACGTATATAATTCAGTTTGACAAAATTTTCTATAGAAATAAAATTTTGACAAAATTTTTGTATAGAAATAAAATTTTGACAAAATATTCTATAGAAAGATAATTTTGACAAAATTTTCTATAGAAATAAAATTTTGACAAAATTCTCTATAGAAATAAAATTTTGACAAAATTTTCTATAGAAATAAAATTTTGACAAAATTTTTCTTATAGAAATAAAATTTTGACAAAATTTTCAGTAGAAATAAAATTTTGACAAAATTTTCAGTAGAAATAAAATTTTGGCAAAATGTTCTATAGAAATAAAATTTTGACAACATGTTCTATAGAATTAAAATTTTAACAAAATTCCCTATAGAAATAAAATTTTAACAAAATTTTCTTTAGAAATAAAATTTTGACAAAATTTTCAGTAGAAATAAAATTTTGGCAAAATGTTCTATAGAAATAAAATTTTCACAAAATTTTCTTTAGAAATAAAATTTTTAGAAAATTTTCTATCGAAATAAAATTTTGACATAATTTTCTATAGAAATAAAATTTTGACAAAATTTTTGTATAGAAATAAAATTTTGACAAAATATTCTATAGAAAGATAATTTTGACAAAATTTTCTATAGAAAAAAAATATTGACAAAATTCTCTATAGAAATAAAATTTTGACAAAATTTTCTATAGAAATAAAATTTTGACAACATTTTTTTTATAGAAATAAAATTTTGACAAAATTTTTTTATAGAAATAAAATTTTGACAAAATTTTTTTATAGAAATAAAATTTTGACAAAATTTTTTTATAGAAATAAAATTTTGACAAAATTTTTTTATAGAAATAAAATTTTGACGAAATTTTCTATAGAAAAATAATATTGACAACATTTTCTGTAGAAAGATAATTTTGAAAAATTTTATGTAGAAAGAAAATTGTAGAAAATATTCTATAAAAATAAAATTTTGACAAAATTTTCTACAGAAATAAAATGTTGACAAAATTTTCTATGGAATTAAAATCTTGACAAAATTGTATATAGAAATACAATTTTGATAAAATTTTCTATAGAAATAAAATTTTGGTAGATTATTTTTGGATCCAGTGGCAACCATGATTATGAACAGATACGGACCAATTTTTGTGTGCTTGCGGATCGGATATATATAACTATAGATAGATGTGGACAAATTTGTGCATGGCTGTTGGAGACCATATACTAACACCACGTACCAAATTTTAACCGGGACGAATGAAATTTGCTCCTCCAAGAGGCTCCGGAGTTCAAATCTAGGGATCGCTTTATATGGGAGCTATATATAATTATGGACCGATATGGTTAAATTTTTGCATGGTTGGTAGAGACCATATACTAACACCATGTACGAAATTTCCACCGGATCGGATGAAATTTGCGCTTTGCAAGAGGATCCGCAAGCCAAATCTTGGAATCGGTTTATATGGGGGTTATATATAATTATGCAACGTTGTGGACCAATTTTGGCATGGTTGTTACAGACCATATACAGATGAAATTTGCTTGTCTTAGACGATCCGCAAGTCAAATCTGTGGATCGGTTTATATGGGGGCTATATATAATTAAGGACAGATGTGGACCAATTTTTGCATGGTTGTTAGAGACCATATACTAACACCACGTACCAAATTTTAGCCGGATCGGATGAAAATTGCTTCTCTTAGAGGATCTGCAAGCCAAATCTGGGGGTCCGTTTATATGGGGGCTATACGTAAAAGTGGATCGATATGACCCATTTGCAATACCATCCGACCTATCTCAATAACAACTACTTGTGTCAAGTTTCAAGTCGATAGCTTGTTTCGTTCGGAAGTTAGCGTGATTTCAAAAGACATACGGACGGGTGGACATGCTTAGATCGACTCGGAATTTCACCACGACCCAGAATATATAAAATTTATAGGGTCTTAGAGCAATATTTCGATGTGTTACAAACGGAATGATAAAGTTAATATACCCCCCATGCTATGATGGAGGGTATAGGTTAGGTTAGGTTAGGTTATGTGGCAGTCTGGTACAGGCTCACTTAGACTATTCAGTCCATTGTGATACCACATTGGTGAACTTCTCTCTTATCACTGAGTGCTGCCCGATTCCATGTTACGCTCAATGACAATGGACTTCCTTTTTATAGCCGAGTCCGAACGGCGTTCCACATTGCAGTGAAACCACTTAGAGAAGCTTTTAAAACCCTCAGAAATGTCAACAGCATTACTGAGGTGGGATAATCCACCGCTGAAAAACTTTTTGGTGTTTGGTCGAAGCAGGAACCGAACCCACGACCTTGTGTATGCAAGGCGGGCATGCTTACCATTGCACCACGGTGGTGGAGGGTATAAAAAATATTTATATAGAAATTTTTTTGTCAAAATTTTTTTTTTTTTACAGAAAACTTTGTCAATATTTTATTTCTAAAGAAAATTTTGTTAAAATTTTATTTCTATAGAGAATTTTGTTAAAATTTTAATTCTATAGAAAATGTTGTCAAAATTTTATTTCTATAGAACATTTTGCCAAAATTTTATTTCTACTGAAAATTTTGTCAAAATTTTATTTCTAAAGAAAATTTTGTCAAAATTTTATTTCTAAAGAAAATTTTGTTAAAATTTTATTTCAATAGAAAATTTTGTCAAAATTTTATTTCTAAAGAAAATTTTGTCAAAATTTTATTTCTATAGAACATTTTGCCAAAATTTTATTTCTATAGAACATTTTGCCAAAATTTTATTTCTACTGAAAATTTTGTCAAAATTTTATTTCTAAAGAAAATTTTGTTAAAATTTTATTTCTATAAAACATTTTGCCAAAATTGTATTTCTATCGAAAATGTTGTCAATATTTTATTTCTAAAGAAAATTTTGTTAACATTTTATTTCTATAGAAAATTTTGTCAAAATTTTATTTCTATAAAATATTTTGCCAAAATTGTATTTCTATCGAAAATTGTGTCAAAATTTTATTTCTAAAGAATTTTTTTTTTTAGATTTTATTTCTATATAAAACATTTTGCCAAAATTTTATTTCTATAGAAAACTTTGTCAAAATTTTATTTCTAAAGCAAATTTTGTTAAAATTTTATTTCCATAGAAAATTGAAGTACCTCTTACCAAACAATGAAAAATCTCTCAATTTTGGTAGAATTCTGGTAGAATTAGCCATTAGCAATTTAACTCCAATAAGGAAAACGGTATTACCTTTGTAGGTTTGCCAGTAAATTCCAATGCAAATGCACACACACACCCATTGCCACAAGGATAGAGAATCCTTGAAGACAATTTCTGTGGACTTTTGTATTTCTAAAAATTTTATTTCTAAAAAAAATTTGTTAACATTTTATTTCTATAGAAAATTTTATTAACATTTTATTTCTATAGAAAATTTTGTTAAAATTTTAATTCTATAGAAAATGTTGTCAAAATTTTATTTCTATAAAACATTTTGCCAAAATTGTATTTCTATCGAAAATGTTTGTCAAAATTTTATTTCTAAAGAAAATTTCGTCAAAATTTTATTTCTAAAGAAAATTTTGTCAAAATTTTATTTCTATAGAAAATTGAAGTACCTCTTACTAAACAATGCAAAATCTCTCAATTTTGGTAGAATTCTGCCAACGGTGGCAACCGTGATTGGCATAGCTCTTAGTCATTTGCCATTTAACTCCAATAAGGAAAACGGTATTACCTTTGTAGGTTTGCCATTAAATCCCAATGCAAATGGACACACACACATACATACCTATTGCCACAAGGATATAAAATCCTTGAAGACAATTTCTGTGGACTTTTGTACGTTGTTAAGATATTTGCTATACAAAATCGATATCGCTACAATTTTAATTGGAAAGCTGTCTTGATCAAAGTTGTTCATTGTCCAATATTAAAAAGAAGAGCGAAATAGAAAAACTAGGGCAAGGCCAAACAAAAAGGATATTTTATTTTTCAATTTTCATTTAAGATAAGATGTAGGTTGATTGGACAAAAGGATAATCAATCATTAAATATGGACGATATCCTGTGTACTGGAAATAATTTCACTTTAAGAATACAATTTTAAATTACATAAACTGCAAAACCATGAAGGAAGTCATTTTTTTCGCAAATGATTCTTTTGTGCCACTAACTGCAATACATTTTATATTTTTGCGTCAGAGTTTTCACATGATATAATATTTTCCCTTTATTATTTTAAGTTTTTTGCAAGCTTTTTTCCGAATTCTTTCACTTTTGTATTAAATCTTTTGATACTGAAATATGTGTTTAAATTATAATAAAATCCCGAATTTTAACCGTATCTTTGCATATTATCATTAACTATTAATTAAAATATTCTTTCCTCGAAGACTTTCGAACAACCCATTCCTGTGCTCCATTATCAATAACTACTTCTTCTGTGGTTCAAAAAAAAAAATCCATAGCCCTTTTCAAAGTTTCTCTGGAAAATGTAATTTCGTTGGCTTCAAATTTCAATTGCATTCGGTTGGGCATTCAAGTAAATGGGCTAATTAAAAGTTACCTGATTTCGAAGCCAGTCTGTCTGTCAAGAGATTCTAGGAAATTCATTTTAATTAAATTTGCTTAAATATATTTTTTGTTTCTTTTCATTTTTCTCATGCAGCGTATTACGTTTCCCCAAACAATTTTTGTTGTGAATTTATTTGCCCTTGTTTTAGTGAGAAAATGTGAATAAAAAAAAAACGAAAAACAGTAGGTATAAATTAAAACTCATTTCCACTTGCGGGGAAAGTGATGTGGAAATGAGAGTATAGGTGTATGAGAAATTTATTTATATTTTGTTTTGAGATTTAAAGTCCGATACAAATTCTATAGAAATAAAATTTTGATAAAATTTTTTACAATAATAAAAATTTTACGAAATTTTCTATAGAAATTAAATTTTGACAAAATTTTTTGGAGAAATAAAATTTTGACAAAAATTTCTAAAGAAATTAAATTTTGACAAAATTTCCTATAGAAATAAAATTTTGACAAAATTTTCTATAGAAATAAAATTTTGACAAAATTTTCTATAGAATAAAATGTTGACAAAATTTTCTATAGAAATAAAATTTTGCAAAGTTTTCTATAGAAATAAAATTCCGACGAAATTTTCTGTAGAAATAAATTTTGATAAAATTTCCTATAGATTTGAAATTTTCAGAAAATTTCCTATAGAAATTAAATCTTCAGAAAATTTCCTATAAAAATTAAATATTGACAAAATTTTCTATACAAATAAAATTCTGACGAAATTTTCTGTATTAATAAAATAAGATTTTGACAAAATTTTCTATAGAAATTAAATTTTGTGAAAATTTTCAAGAGAAACAAAATTTTGACAAAATTTTCTGTAGAACTAAAAATTTTCTATAGAAGTAAAATTTTGATAATATTTTCTATAGAAGGTTAGGTTAAGTTAGGTTTAGGTGGCAGCCCGATGTATCAGGCTCACTTAGACTATTCAGTCCATTGTGATACCACATTGGTGAACTTCTCTCTTATCACTGAGTGCTGCCCGATTCCATGTTAAGCTCAATGACAAGGGACCTCCTTTTTATAGCCGAGTCCGAACGGCGTTCCACTTTGCAGTGAAACCACTTAGAGAAGCTTTGAAACCCTCAGAAATGTGACCAGCATTACTGAGGTGGCATAATCCACCGCTGAAAAACTTTTTGGTGTTTGGCCGAAGCAGGAATCGAACCCACGACCTTGTGTATGCAAGGCGGGCATGCTAATAATTGCACCACGGTGGCTCCCATATTTTCTATAGAAATAATATTTTGAAAAAAATTTCTATAGAAATAAAATTTTGACAAAATTTTCAACAAAAATAAAATATTTAAAAAAATTTTCTATATAAATAGAATTGTGCAAAAAAAAATTTCTATAAAAATAAAATTTTGAGAAAATTTCCTATAGAAATTAAATATTGACAAAATTTCCTATAGAAATTAAAATTTGACAAAAATTTCTATAGAAAAAAAGATTTTTGACAAGATTTCCCGAGGAAATTAAATTTTGACAAAATTTCCTATAGAAATAAAATTTTGACAAAATTTCTTATAGAAATGAAATTTTAACAAAATTTTCTATAGAATAAAATTTTGACAAAATTTTCTATAGAAATAAATTTTTTACAAAATTTTCTATGGATATCAAATGTTGCCACAATTTTTTCTAGTAAAAAATTTGGACAAAATTTTCTATAGAAATAACAATTTGACAAAATTTTCTCTATAAACAAAAAATTGACAAATTTTTCTATAGAAATAAAATTTTGACAAAATTTCCAATAGAAATAAAATTTTCACAAAATTTTCTATACAAATAAAATTTTCACAATATTTTCTATAGAAGTGTAATCTTCAGAAAATTTCCTATAGAAATAAATTTTTCAGAAAATGTCCTATAGAAATGACATTTGCAGAAAATTTCCTATAAAAATGAAATTTTCAGAAAATTTCCTATAGAAATAAAATAATGACAAACTTTCCTGTAGAAATAAATTTCCTATGAAAATGAAATTTTCAGACAATTTCCTATAGAAATGACATTTGCAGAAAATTTTCGATAGAAATTAAATTTTCAAAAAATAAAATATTGACAAAATTTTATGTAGAAATAAAATTTGGCAAAATTTTCTATAGAAATAAAATTTTGACAAAAGTTTCTATAGGAATACAATTTTGGCAATAGTTTCTATAGAAATAAAATTTTGACAAAATATTTTCTGGAAATTCAATTTTGACAAAAAATTTCTATAGAAATAAAATTTTAAAAAAATTTTCTATATAAATAATATTTTGAAAAAATTTTCTATAGAAATAAAATTTTAACAAAATATTCTATAGAAATGAAATGTTGACAAAATTTTCTATGGATATCAAATATTGCCAAAATTTCCTATAGAAATTAAATATTGACAAATTTTCTACACAAATAAAATTCTGACGAAATTTTCTGTATTAATACATTTTGACGCAATTTTCTATAGAAATGAAATTTTCGCAAAATTTCTTATAGAAATAAAATTTTGACAAAATTTCTTATAGAAATGAAACTTGTATAGAAAAACCATTTTAGCAAAGTTTTGTATAAAAATAAAAAATATTTTTTTTATAAAAAAATACAATTGTGACAAAATTTTCTATAGAAATAAAATTTAAAAAAAAATTTTTCTATATAAATAATATTTTGACAAAATTTTCTATAGAAATAAAATTTTAACAAAATATTCTATAGAAATATTATGTTGACAAAATTTTCTATGGATATCAAATGTTACCAAAATTTCCTATAGAAATTAAATATTGACAAAATTTTCTAGAGAAATAAATTTCTGACGAAATTTTCTGCATTAATACATTTTGACGCAATTTTCTATAGAAATAAAATTTTGGCAAAATTTCTTATGGAAATGAAATTTTGACAAAATTTCTTATAGAAATAAAATTTGACAAAATTTCCTATAGAAATGAAATTTTGACAAAATTTTCTATAGAAATGAAATTTTTACAAAATTTCCTATGGAAATGAAATTTTGACAAAATTTTCTATAGATATGAAAATTTTACAAAATTTTTTATAGAAAAAAAAATTCGACAAAATTTTTTATAGAAATAAAATTTTGACAAAATTTTCTATAGAAATAAAATTTTAATAAAATATTCTCTCGAAATAAAATTTTGACAAAATTTTCTATGGATATCAAGTGTTGCCAATATTTTTTATAGAAATAACATTTTGACAAAATTTTCTATAGAAGGAACATTTTAACAAAATTTTCTATAGAAATAAAATTTAGAGAAAATTTTCTATAGAAAGAAAATCTTGATAATATTTCCTAGAGAAATAAAATATTGAAAAAATTTTCTATAGAAATGGCATTTTCAGATAATTTCCTACAGAAATGAAATTTGGAAATAATTTTCTTTTGAAATAAAATGTTGACAAAATTTTCCTTTGAAATAAAATGTTGACAAAATTTTCTATAGAGAAAAAATTTGACAGAATTTCCTATAGAAATAAAATTTTAACAAAATTTTCTATTGAAGTAAAATGTTGACATCAAATTTTGACAAAATTTTATATAGAAATGAAATTTTCAAAAAATTTCTTATGTAAAGAAAATTTTGACAAGATTTTCAATAGAAATAAAATTGTGACAAAATTTTCTATAGAAATAAAATTTTAACAAAATATTCTATAGAAATAAAATGTTGACAAAATTTGCTATAGTATTAAAATTTTGACAAAATTTTGTAAAGAAATCGAATTTTGACAAAATTTCCTATAGAAATAAAAATTGGACAAGTTATCAAAAAGAACGACTTAAAATTTCAAGCCAAAATAATGAATTTCCTTTTTCAACACCTGCTATTACTTCTCACATAAAATACCAAAAATTTTCTTTGTAAATATGAATTTTCATTAAAAATTCTACTTCGACAATGACATTGCATAAAGTTTTTCCCACAAATTGGATGTATTTACACATGAGAGAATTTTTGTCCAACTTTTTTTTTAAAGCCCAAAAAAACACACTACACATTGATATATAACAGAAAAGCTTCGCTTATGATATCACCAAAATGAAAAACTCTGAAAAGGTTTTTTGGAATGAAAAAAAAAATAGCCAAAAATCATAAAAGTCCTGAATAGAGCAGATGCATCATTGCCAAACACGCCAACACAAATATCGTCAACAGTCAAAAACGAAAGCAACATAGCTTTCCGGTGACAAAAATAAAGTAACAAATTTTTCGAGCACAAAAACCATGTCTCAGCAGAACACAATGTGAACACTGAGACATATGCCTACATGGGAACCCAACATATGTACCAGGAAGGACAGTAGAATTGCAGGATAGGGATAGGATGAAACCAACGACAACGACGATGATACATAACCGACAACTGAACCATATGGCCAAAAGCTATGCAATGAAGACAACAGACAACTATCACGGTCAATGAAAATGATGTTGGTCTTAGGGATGCTAATTGAGAAATCTAGGGAAATAAAATTTTAACAAAATTTTCTATAGAAATAAAATTTTGACAAAATTTTCTATAGAAATAAAATTTTGACAAAATTTTCTATAGAAATAATATTTTGACCAAATATTATATAGAAATGAAATAAATAAAATTAAATACAAATTTTCTACAAATTTAAAATTTTGACAATATTTTCTATAGAGAAAAAATGTTGACAAAATTTTCTATAGAAATAAAATTTTGACAAAATTTTCTATAGACATAAAATTTTGTTGAAATTTTCAATAGAAATAAAAGGATGACAAAATTTTCTATAGAAATAAAATTTTGACAAAATTTTCTATAGAAATAGAATTTTGATAAAATTTCTTATAGAAATAAAGTTTTGAGAAGATTTTCTATAGCAACAATATTTTGATTAAATTTTCGACAGAAATAAAATTTTGAACATATATACTATAGAAACAAAATTTTGTTAAAATTTTCTGTAGAAATAAAATTTTGACAAAATTTTCCATAGAAATAAAATTTTGTTTAAATTTTTTATAGAAATAAATTTTTGTTGAAATTTACTATAGAAATAAAATTTTGACAAAATTTTCTATAGAAATAAAATTTTGACATTTTTTATAAAAATAAAGTTTTGACAAAAATTTCCATAGAAATAAAATTTTGTTAAAATTATCTATAGAAATAAAATTTTGACAAAATTTTCTATAGATATAAAATGTTAACAAAATTTTTTGTAGAAGTAAACTATGGACAAAAATTTTTCTAGAAATACAAATTTTCTACAAATTTAAAATTTTGACAATATTTTCTATAGAGAAAAAAATGTTTACAAAATTTTCTATAGAAATAAAATTTTGTTGAAATTTTTAATAGAAATAAAATGTTGACAAAATTTCGTATAGAAATAAAATTTTGTTGAAATTTTCTATAGAAATAAAATTTTGACAAAATTTTCCAAAGAAATAAAATTTTGTTGAAATTATCTATAGAAATAAAATTTTGACAAAATTTTCCATAGAAATAAAATTTTGTTGAAATTTTTTATAGAAACAAAATTTTGACAAAATGTTCCATAGAAATAAAATTTTGTTGAAATTTTTTAGAGAAATAAATTTTTGTTGAAATTTACTATAGAAATAAAATTTTGACAAAATTTTCTATAGAAATAAAATTTTGACAAAATTCTCCATAGAAATAAAATTTTGACAAAATTTTCTATAGAAATAAAATTTTGACAAAATTTTCTATAGAAATAAAATTTTGACAAAATTTCCTATAAAAATAAAGTTTTGACAAAAATTTCCATTTAAATATTTTTTTTTTTTTAATTATCTATAGAAATACAATTTTGTTGAAATTTTTTATAGAAATAAAATTTTGACAAAATTTTCTATAGATATAAAATGTTAACAAAATTTTCTGTAGAAATAAACTATGGAAAAAAATTTTTCTAGAAATACAAATTTTCTACAAATTTAAAATTTTGACAATATTTGCTAAAGAGAAAAAATGTTGACAAAATATTCTATAGAATTAAAATTTTGACAAAATTTTCTATAGAAATAAAATTTTGTTGAAATTTTTATAGAAATAAAATTTTGTTGAAATTATCTATAGAAATAAAATTTTGAAAAAATTTTCCATTGAAATAAAATTTTGTTGAAATTTTTTATAGAAACAAAATTTTGACAAAATTTTCCGTAGAAATAATTTTTTTTTTTGAAATTTTTTATAGAAATAAATTTTTGTTGAAATTTACTATAGAAATACAATTTTGACAAAATTTTCTATAGAAATAAAATTTTGACAAAAATTTCCATAGAAATACAATTTTGTTGAAATTTTTTATAGAAATAAAATTTTGACAAAATTTTCTATAGAAATAAAATTTTGACTAAATTCTCTATAGAAATAAAATTTTGACAAAATTCTCTATAGAAATAAAATTTTGACAAAATTCTCTATAGAAATAAAATTTTGACAAAATTTTCTATAGAAATAAAATTTTGACACAATTTTCTATGGAAATAAAATTTGTACAAATTTTTTTATAGAAATAAAATTTTTAAAAAATTTTCTACACAGGTAAAATTTGACAGAAATAAAATTTGTTGAAATTTTCGTTAGAACTAACATTAAAAAAAAAAATACTATAGAAACAAAATTTCTTGAAATTTTGTATAGAAATAAAATTTTGTTAAAATTTTCTATAGAAATAAAATTTTGATATAATTTCTATAGAAATAAAATATTGACAAATTTTCTATAAAAATAAAATGTTGGGAAATTTTTCTATAGAAATAAAATTTTGGAAAAATATCTATAGAAATAAAATTTTGAAATGAAATTTCTATAAAAATAAAACGTTTACAATATTTTTTATAGAAATAAAATTTTGACAAAATTTTCTATAGAAATGAAATTTCGACGAAATTTTCGATAGAAATAAAATTTAAAAAAAAATCTCTATAGAAATAAAATTTTGACAAAATTGTGAAATATACGTTGATAAATTGGAGTAATCCCTTGTATTTATTCAATGCACAAAGATTTAGGTTGCTACCAAAATAATCAAAATTCATTGCCCTAAAGTAGTCCTCGTTGGCAATGAGAACGATGATGGCGACAATGCCAACAATTATGACGATGACATTGTATCCAGCCAAAGGACTCTGTGAGTTGTCCATATGCTTTAAATAACAACGCAAAACGAGGCAACAACCATGGAAAATAAAGTAAAAGCATTTTTTTTGTGGCATCAACAAGGAAGCAACATAGTTACCAACAAAGTTTTCACAGGCTGACAGTATTTAATTTTTGTTTTATTTCGAATATTTCATATTGTTATTTTTTTGCAATCTTTTAAAAAAGGCGTGTATTTTTGCTAGCAAGATTTTTATAGTTTATAGTCTGTCTTTAGCGAAAAGTTATCGTTTTGAGAGTTGTTTGGGGGAGTCCTTGTTAAAGAATTAAAAAAAAATTGTTTGCCCAATATAAAAATCTTTGAGAGTTTTTTTATGCGTTTGCCTCTAAAATAAGAAACCAGTATGTCGTTTAATTAATTTTATATATTTTGGAAAAAAAATAGAAATAGTTAAAGGCAGATTCTTTCTTTTTAAGCGGAAATTTGCATCGCCTGAAAGTATGCAACTAAAATTTTCTATAGTAGACACACTGAGGTAGTCCCGTTCACTGTAAATTGTAACGATTGACTGTTGATGAAATTGTGATAAAATGATTTTAGTATTAATTTAAAAATAATTAAAAACGCTTCTTCGAAATTTCGTAAAAAAGAGAAATTAATTTTTGGGAAATTTTTCAACAGAAATAAAATTTTGCAAAAAAATTCTTATATAAATGAAATTCTTCAAAAAATTCCTATAGAAATGAATTTGTGCAAAAATTTAATTCGTATTTTGAATTTATAAAATTATGCCACCTTTTTAAAATTAATTTTTTATTAAAAAAACAATTGGAAAACAGTTAAAGACAGCCTCCTTACAATTAGTGATGGGAGGGCTGTGCAATGGGAGAATGGAGAGGTGGAGCTATATCGCTTAGATCACCATTCCGTTGGCCAGGGCGAATTCAGTTTACTTGGTTATTCCGAGTCGACGATGTTTGTCTTCTTACCCTTAACAACATAAAGAATCTCCTGTCTTTAAAATTTTATTTAAATTATCCATGTAGATTTTCTTAAAAATTAAAATTCAATTTGTATACGGACACATTCAATTCCCATTTGATTCATCATAAATTGCCCTTCAATTGGCAAAAATTAGAGTCATTGATATTTGGCATGTCAATTATTCCATTCACTACCAAAAAAAAAGCAGACATTAAAATTCCCACAACCATATCCTTGAAATAAAAACAAATATGGCATAACGTTTACACTGTCAACATTCCATAGAAACCAGTGTCTTGGTAATTGTATTGTCTGGAATAGAACGTGTCCAAGAAATAATTGGAATATCTCATCTATCCTCCGTTTTTTTTTTCTTTTTTCGGAAAACTCACTTCAATACCATATAAGCGTCCCATTAATTTTATTACACTTAGTTTAGTCTGCCTATTGTCTGCTTGAAATTTAGTTTCCCTATTTGTACGCTGTACATTGACAAACATCACAATGGTGAATGGTGACAAAGGCAATAGAAAAAATTGAAATCATCACGTTTCATAGTTGTAGAATTGCAGGATCGTTTTCTTTTTGCAAGCATTTCTATTAAATTAGGATGAATACAAGAACCAAAAGTGACGAATAAATCAAATTAATTTCTCCAGGGACTTGAAGTGACAATAACAGCAATTGTAACAACCATAGGGCAAAATACTAATGTAACTTGAATAAATATTTCAATTTTATGGGATTGTTTCCTAAGGGCTTGGCGTTTCTAGTGATATAAGGACTTTTCGTGCAAACCTAAGAAACGTCCATGAAAAATATTATTTTGATGGAAATTTTTCTAAAAATTCCAGAGCAATAGAAAATTTTTTAAAAAACTTACTTTCTCTAGAAAATCTTTCGAAATATCATTTTATAGGAAATGAAAATTTACTTTCTATAGGACATTTTCTGACAATTTTCAAAAAAAAAAATTCTATAGGAAATTTTTTCAAAATTTCATTTTTATAGGAAATTTTGTCGAAATTTCATTTCTGTAAAAAATGTTATCAATTTTTTTTTCAATAGAAAATTTTCTCAGCATTTTATTTCTATAAAAAAAAAATTCTCACAATATTACTTCTATAGAAAATGTTGTCAAAATTTTACTTCTATAGAAAATTTTGTCAAAATTTTACTTCTATAGAAAATTTTGCCAAAATTTTACTTCTATAAAAAAATTTTGTCAAAATTTAATTTCTGGAAAAACTTTTGTCAAATTTTTATTTCTATAGAAAATTTTGTTAAAATTTTATTTCTAAAGGACATTTTGTCAAAATTTCATTTCTATAGGAAATTCTGTCAAAATTTCATTTCTGTATAAAATGTTCTTAAAAAATTGTCTTAACAATTTATTCTATAAAAAAATTTTCTCAAGAAAATATTTTACTTCTATACAAAATTTTGTCAAAATTTTATATACATAGAAAATTTTGTCAACATTTTGTTTGTATAGAAAATTTTGTCAAAATTTTTTCAAAATTTTACTTCTATAAAAAATTTTGTTAAAAAAAAATTTTATTTCTATAGAAAATTTTGTCAAAAAAATTAATTTGTATAGAAAATTTTTTTCAGAATCTTATTTCTAAGAAAATTTTGTCAAAATCTTATTTCAATAGAAAATTTTGTCAAAATTTTATTTCTATAGAAAATTTTGTCGATATTTCATTCCTATAGGAAATTTTGTCTAAATTTCATTTCTATAGGAAATTCTCTCAAAATTTCATTTCTATAGAAATTTTTGTCATTTCTGTAGAAAATCTTCTCAACATTTTATTGCTATAAAAAAAATTTCTCAACATTTTATTTCTATAGGAAATTTTGTCAAAATTTCATTTCTGTAGAAAATTTTCTCAATTTTTTTTTTCTATAAAAAAATTGCTCAACATTTTATTTCTACAGAAAATTTTGTCAAAATTTTACATCTATAGAAAATTTTCTCAACATTTTATTTCTATAAAAATTTTTTCTCAAAATTTTATTTCTATAGAAAAGTTTGTCAAAATTTCACTTCTATAAAAATGTTGTCAAAATTTTATTTCTGTAAAAAATTTTGTCACAATTTTATTTCTGTAAACAATTTTGCCATACAGAAATATAGAATATAGAAAATTTTATCAAAATCTTATTTCTATACAAAATTTTCTCAAAAATTTTTTTCTATAGACAATTTTCTCAACATTTTATTTCTAAAAAAAATTGTCTCAACATTTTATTTCTATAGGAAATTTTGTCAAAATTTCAATTCTGTAGAAAATTTTCTCAAAATTTTTTTCTAAAAAAATTTTTATCAAAATTTTATTTCGCTAGAAAATTTTGTCAAAATTGTACTTGTATACAAAATTTTGTCAACATTTTATTTCTACAAAAAATTTTTCTCAAAATTTTGCTTCTATAAAAATTTTTGTCAAAATTTTATTTCTGTACAAAATGTTGTCAAATTTTTATTTCTATAATATTCTATAGAAATAAAAATTTGACAACATTTTGTACAGAAATAAAATTTTGACAAAAATTTTTATAGAAGCAAAATTTTGAGAAAAATTTTTTGTAGAAATAAAATGTTGACAAAATTTTGTATACAAGTACAATTTTGACTAAAATTTTATTTGTATAGAAAATTTTGTCAAAATCTTATTTCTATAGAAAATTTTGTCAAAATCTTATTTCTATAGAAAATTTTGTCAAAATCTTATATCTATTGAGAAATTTCTCAAAATTTTATTTCTATAGAAATTTTTTTCAAAATTTTATTTCTATAGAAAATTGTATTTCATTTCTGTAGGAAATTTTGTCAAAATTTCATTTCTGTAGAAAATTTTCTCATTTTTTTTTATAAAAAATTTTCTCAACATTTTATTTCTATAAAATTTTTTTTTAACAATTTTATTTCGCTAGAAAATTTTGTCAAAATTTTACATCTATAAAAAATTTTCTCAACATTTTATTTCTATTAAAAATTTTTCTCAAAATTTTATTTCCATAGACAATTTTGTCAAAATTTTACCTCTATAGCAAACTCTGCCAAAATTTCATTTCTATAGAAAATTTTCTCAACATTTTATTTCTATAGAAAAATTTGTCAAAATTTTATTTGTATAGAAAATTTTGTAAAAATTTTACTTCTATAGAAAATTTTGTCAAAATTTTATTTCCATAGAAAATTTTGTCAAAATTTTATTTCTATAGAAAATTTTGTCAAAAATTTATTTCCATAGAAAATTCTGTCAAAATTTCATTCGTATAGGAAATTTTGTCAAAATTTCATTTCTGCAGAATAGGTTCTCAAAAATTTTTTTATAAAAAAATTTCTCAACATTTTATTTCTATAAAAAATTTTTCTCAAAACTTTCTCTAGAAAATTTTGTAAAAATTTTACATCTATATAAAATTTTGTAAAAATTTTACTTCTATACAAAATTTTATCAAAATTGTATTTCCATAGAAAATGTTGTCAAAATTTTATTTGTATAAAAAATTCTGTAAAATTTTTATTTCTATTGAAAATTTTGTCAAAAACTCAAATCTATACGACATTTTGACAAAATTTGATTTCTATATGGAAATTTTTTTCAACATTTCATTTCTGTAGAAGATTTTTTCAAAAAAAATTTATAAAAAATTTTCTCAACATTTAATTTTTATAAAAAAAATTTCTCAAGAAAATTTTGTAAAAATTTTACATCTGTAGAAAATTTTGTCAAAATTTTACTTCTATAGAAAATTTTGTCAACATTTTATTCCTATAGAAAATTATGTCAAAATTTTATTTCTATAGAAAATTTTGTCAAAATTTTATTTCTATAGAAAATTTTGTCCAGATTTCTATAGGAAATTCTGTCAAAATTTCATTTCCAAAGGATATTTTGATAAAATTTCATTTCTATGTGACATTTTTTGAAAAATTCATTTACATAGAAAATGTTTGGAAAATTTAATTTCTCTAGAAAATTTTGTCAAAAATTCATTTCTATAAGAAATTGTCTCAAAATGTTATTCTTATAAGAAATTTTGCCAAAATTTCATTTTTGTAGAAAATTTTCTGAAAATTTCACTGTCATAGACAACTTTTTTTTAAATTTAATTTCTATGTGAAATTTAGGTAAGGTTAGGTTATGTGGCAGTCCGATGTATCGGACTCACTTAGACCATTCAGTCCATTGTGATACCATATTGGTGAACTTCTGCTGCCCGATTCCATGTTAAGCTCAACGACAAGGGACCTCCTTTTTATAGCCGAGTCCGAACGGCGTTCAACATTGCAGTGAAACCACTTAAAGAAGTTTTGAAACCCTTAGAAATGTCACCAGGTGGGATAATCCACCGCAGAAAAACTTTTTGGTATTCGGTCGAAGCAGGAATCGAACCCACAAGCTTGTGTGAAATTTACTGCGAATTTAATTTCTAAAGGAAATTTTTGAAAATTTCATTTCTATAAGAAATTCTCTGAAAAACCCCTTTGGTAACATGGGTCTTAAAATTATAAAATTTCCATTAATGGAAAAAGTAGAAACTATGGTGTGGCATCGCACATCCTCTATGTTATTCATTGGTTATCCTCATCCTTCACATACAAGCATAGTCAAAAGTTTTCTTTTGTCAGAGGAAAAGCTCATTTCATATGTTGCGAAAACATTTGTTTTCGAATCGAAACAAAGCCACAAAAAGGATATTATTTTCCGTCTCGCATTGGTCCAATGTAGACCCAAGAAATTCTCTGCCTAAAGGATAAACCGGTTGTTTCTTCAGCTTCGAAAAAGATGTTGGGTGGGAGTGGAGATATTTGTTCTCGTTTTAAGCAATCATTAATTTTTCATGTTGTTTGATTTTCAATTGTTATGGGATTTCGAGGAATGTTTTTCAAATCAATGATGCCTTTACAAAGAAAGAAAAAAAAAACACATATATAGAACTAAACAAACATTGAAGCGGCCAGCCATTGTTGTCGAAGACCTTAGATGAGGTCCTTTCATTTGTTTGTTTGGAGTAGTGTTCCCTATTATAAATCACTTTGTTTCCATTCTTTATCAGTAGCGTGAGTTCTATGTCCGTTTTTTCATTGGAGTTTATGGTTAGTTTCTCCTTAAATCCTGTTGTCCTTGTAAATGTCGTCTGATATGTTTTTTTTTGTTAGATGGGGGCCAAGTGGTTGTCGAAAAAAGATTATTTTCTTGTTTGTAATACAATAAGAAACCATTAATCTTTTGCCTTTTCGTATTTCCAGGAACTTTGATTGTTAAGAATATCAAAAAGTGAGGAGAGCATAGAAAAAAGAGATTTGTATCGAACAGGAAAGGTAAAAAGCCGAATGTTTGATTTGGTTTTTTTACTCTTAAGGCAAAATAAACATTGATGTATAGAAACTAAAAAAATGGTGAATTTGATATAAAGAATTATATATGACACTGTGGTATAAATAAGATAAATTTGAATCAATTAATATGTCCTGAACTGCAAACCATTTCTGAGGAGACCAGCAGAAAAACTTGATACGTGGTGAAAAAGCTCAATTCTATAGTTTAATCCTTTAGTTGCTAAAGGAAACAACGAGCATATTCAAGCTAAAATTGTTCTTTTCAGCTAACTTACTTATTCTTAGTTTATATTAATAATACTTATACGACACAGAGTACAATGGTTAATAATACTTATACGCTCTCAGGTCGGAAAAATATAAAATTTTAATAATTTTGCTGTTCAGAAAATTTTATTTCTTGTTAAAATTCATTTTTATAGAAAATTCTGATAAAATTAAATTTCCATGAGAAAATTTTCCAAAAATTTCATTTCTATAGGAAATTTTGTCAAAATTTCATTTCAATGGGAAATTTTGTCAAAATTTTATTTCTATAAGAAATTTTGTCAAAATTTTCTTGCTATAGGAAATTTTGTCAAAATTTTATTTTTACAATTTTATCAAATTTTCATTTCTATAGGAAATTTGTCAAAAATGCACTTATAAAGGATTTTTTATAAAAAATTCAGTTCTATAGGAAATTTTGTAAAAACTTCATTTGTATAGGAAATTTTTTCAAAACTTCACTTCTATAAGAAATATTGTCAAAATTTAATTTCTATAAGAAATTTTGTCGATTTTTTTTTTGCTATATGAAATTTTGTCAAAATTTTATTTTTACAATTTTATCAAATTTTCATTTCTATAGGAAATTTGTCAAAAATTCACTTATAAAGGAATTTTTATAAAAATTTCAGTTCTATAGGAAATTTTGTCAAAATTTCATTTCTATAGGAAATTTTATCAAAATTTCATTTTAATATAAAATTTTGTAAAAAAAATATTTTTATAGGAAATTTTGTGAAAATTTCGTTTCTATGTGTTAAAATTTTATTTCTATAGTAAAATTTTGTCAAAATTTAATTTCTGTAGCAAATTTTGTAAAAATTTCATTTCCATAGAAGTTTTTTTTCAAAATTTCCTTTTTAAAAGAAATTTTGTCAAAATTTCCTTTCTATAGACAATTTTGTCAAAATATAACTTTTATAGGAAATTTTGTCAAAATTTCATTTTTATAGGAAATTTTGTCAAAACTTCATTTGTATAAGAAATTTTTTCAAAATTTAATTTTTATAGGAAATTTTGTCAACATTTCGATTTATAGTAAATTTTGTCAAAATTTCACTTCTATAACAAATTTTGTCAAAATTTCATTTCCTTAAGAAATTTTATCAAAATTTCATTTCTACAGCAAATGTTGTCAAAATTTCTTTCTATAGGAAATTTTATCAAAATTTCATTTTATTATTATATTTTGTAAAAAAATTATTTTTATAGGAAATTTTGTGAAAAATCAATTTCTATAGGAAATTTTGTCAAAATTTCATTTCTATAGTAAAATTTTGTCAAAATTTAAATTCTATAGGATATTTTGTAAAAATTTCATTTCCATAGAAGTTTTTTCAAAATTTCCTTTTTAAAAGAAATTTTGTCAAAATTTCCTTTCTATAGATAATTTTGTCAAAATTTAATTTTTATAGGAAATTTTGTCAAAATTTAATTTTAATAGGAAATTTTGTCAAAATTTCATTTCTATAGGAGATTTTTTCGAAACTTCATTTGTATAAGAAATTTTTCAAAATTTCATTTCTATAGGAAATTTTGTCAACATTTCGATTTATAGTAAATTTTGTCAAAATTTCCTTTCTATAAGAAATTTTGTCAAAAATTTCATTTCCATAGGAAATTTTGCCACAACTTCATTTTTATAGGAAATTTTGTCAAAATTTTATTTCTGTAGGAAATTTTGTCAAAATTTCATTTCCATAGAAGTTTTTTCAAAATTTTCTTTTTAAAAGAAATTTTGTCAAAATTTCCTTTCTATAGATAATTTAGTCAAAATATAATTTTTATAGGAAATTTTCTCAAAACTTCATTTGTATAAGATTTTTTTTCAAAATTTCATTTTTATAGGAAATTTTGTCAACATTTCGATTTATAGTAAATTTTGTCAAAATTTCCTTTCTATAAGAAATTTTGTCAAAATTTCACTTCTATAACAAATTTTGTCAAAATTTCATTTCCATAGAAAATTTTATCAAAATTTCATTTTTATAGGAAAATTTGTCAAAAATTTCATTCGAAAAAAATATTATCAGAATTTCATTTCTATAGGAAATGTCAAAATTTCATTTTTATAGAAAATTTTGTGAAAATTTCATTTCCATAGGAAATTTTGTCAAGAATTTTCTTTTTATATGAAAATTTGTCAAAATTTAATTTCTTTAGAAAATTTTCTTAAAAGTGCATTTCTATAGAACATTTTTTTCAAATTTCATTTTTATAGACAATTTTCTTAAAATTTCATTTCAAAATCTAGCTCACCACATTCCTTTCTATACCACTGTCATATGTGGTTTTGTGCATTTACATTTTTGCTTTGGTTGTTAAATCACCACAATATACATTCAATTAACTTGTGAATTTGTCATTAATGTGATTTCAGACTTTTGTGGAAGTTCCCTGTTTTTTTTTTGTGCGTATTCTACCATTGTCTGTCAGATTGGTAAATGGATTTTCTGTCTGGCTGTCGACGAGTAAAAAAAGAAATCACATCAAATTTATTTTATTCTTTTTCTGTGTCTGACGAATACGTAATTGATTGAAATAATTTATGGAGAGAAATTGGTAGCCAATATATGGATGTGACATTAACAAAAAAAAAAACAAGTCTTATCTTGGCAGCACATGTGTAGGTTGTGGCGGAAAGGACAAAAAGGCTTTTGTATTTCGTTGATAAAATAAAGGTTCCCAAAATGTTAAATCATAAAATTTAACTTCGTTTTAATCTAAAGATTCAAGCTAAAAAATTCTAAAATCTTCGTTTACAATAAAATTAAATTAAATTTTCCAGCCGAATAGCCATTATGTCGTTGCATCTTTCTTTCGTAAGAATTTCCAACAAGAAAATCACTACGAAATTCTTTCTTAGACGATTTTAACAGCCATTAACATTGCCAACTTCCTGCATTCACTGAATTTTTAGCCAAACTTGATAATTTCTTCGCTCACAACAAAGCAACCGCACTATCGAAATTCTTTTCATAGTAGATACCGTAATTTTAGCTTAAGTACAATGTAAAAATGTGATTCTGCACTTGTAGCAAATTTAGTCACATCATTTGCTTAAGAGATTTCTCGTTTTTTACTGAACGAACATTTCACCAATTAAATTCAATGTCACTGAAAATATTGTGCATCGCATTATGTTTTCGAATTGGTGAAAACATAATGTTTTACCCATTTTATCTTGTAGGAAGATTAAAGAGGACTTTATTATTATTCCATAGCTAAATGCAACTGTCAAAAACCGTTAATAATTTGAATAAATTAGTTTTGTTTTTCAATAATAGTGGAAAATTAAAAATAAATCTTTTCTTCACAGAAATGTGGTGCTGTATTGCGTATTAGTATTATTAATTAAGAGTACCCTAGAGCGTATGAATAATAATAATTATTGGATTATTGACTTATATAAGAAATACTCACTAAGAACATGCCCATTTAGCAATAGATGAGAAAAGTAAAATTGGGGTCTAGTGATTTAAAAAAAAAACTCAAAAACTTCAAATATATTCTATGTTCTGGATTTTCTATTTGAAAGTTTAAACTATCATTAATCGAT
The DNA here is from genome assembly GCF_050003625.1 of Haematobia irritans. Lineage (NCBI taxonomy): Eukaryota > Metazoa > Arthropoda > Insecta > Diptera > Muscidae > Haematobia > Haematobia irritans. The sequence continues at coordinate 11,403,890 of NC_134401.1, read as the reverse complement.
GGCCTCATTCCAGAGTACGCTAAGTCGACTTATCATTTTTTGATAAAGTTCGTTGTTTTTTATTCGGATTGATGTGCATATTTGCATATTGTCAATAGTTTGAATTTATTGGCTACTTCTTACAAAAGTTATGGTTACTATTGTATGTAGCCGGTGACTAAAAATTTTAGTCAAATTTCCAAAAAAAAAAATCCAATCCAAAAAGGGCAAAAAGCTTTGTTCGGTCTAAAGCGATCGAAGTCATTTTTAGCCATGTTCTATTATCACTATTTTGAATTCGTACATACTAAAAAAAATCTACAATAAACATGATTTCAAGGCCGAAAACAAGTGAATTTATATCTTATACGGTTTTTGATAAATTCCACGAAAAAAAAACTTTGAACTTGTTTCCTGTAAAATTCACTTTTTTGACTTAGCGTACTTTGGAATGGAGACATCGATATGTTTAAGAAGTCGCTTTTTTCCTCAAGGTATATTTAATTGTGCGACAGAATAAGGTGATATTATCCGTATGTGGAATAGTCCCTCTGCTGATTTTTATAAATACAATATGCAAAAATTTTCTATTGAAAATGAAAAAATAAAATTTTGACAAAATTGTCTATAGAAAAAAATTTTGACAAATATTTCTACGAAAATAAAATTTTGCAAAATTGTCTATTGAAAAAAAATTGACAACATTTTCTAAGGAAATAAAATTTTTACAAAATTTTCTAGAGAAAATTTCTTATAAAAATGATTTTGCGAACATTTCCTATAGAAATGAATTTTTGACAAAATTTTCTATAGAAATGAGAATTTCAGAACATTTTTCAGAAAATTTTTTATAGAAGTGAAATTTCGACAAAATCTGCTATAGACATAACATTTTGACAAAATTTCTTAGAGACATAAATTTGTGACATATGGAAATTAAATTTGTAGAAAATTTCCAGTAGACATTAAATTTTGACACAATTTTCTATAGAAATGAAATTTTCTATAGAAATAAAATTTTTCGAATATTTCCTATAGAAATAAAATTTTCAAAAAATTTCCTACGGAAAATATATTTTGCAAAAATTTTACCATAGAAATGAACTTTTAACAAAATTTTCTATAGAAATAAAAATTTTCAGAAAATTTCGCAATGAAATTTTCAGAAAATTTCGTATAGAAGTGAAATTTTCAGAAAATTTCGTATATAAATGAAATTTTCAGAAAATTACGCATAGAAATGAAATTTTCAGAAAATTTCGTATAGAAATGAAATTTTCAGAAAATTTCATATAGAAATGAAATTTTCAGAAAATTTCTGATAGAAATGAAATTTCCATAAAATTTCCTATAAAAATGAAATTTTGATCAAATTTCCTAAAAATATGAAATTTTGATTAAAATTCCTATATATATGAAATTTTCAGAAAATTTTCTATAGAAATGAAATTTTGACAAAATTTCCTATAGACATAAAATTTTGATCAAATTTCTTATAGACGTAAAATTTTGACAAAGTTTCCGAAAGAAAAGAACATTTCAAAAATAATTCCTATAAAAAGTAAATTTTCAGAAAATATAGAAATTGAAAGAAAAATGAAAAATTAAAATTTCAAAAAATTTTTTATAGAATTACAATTTCAGAAAAATTTCCAATAGAAATGAATTTTTCATAAAATTTCTTATAGATATGAAATTTTGAGAAGAAATTTTTATAAGAAAATTTCTTATAGAAATTAAATTTTCAGAAAATTTCCTATAGAAATGAAATTTTCAGAAAATTTTCTATAGAAATGAAATTTTCTGAAAATTATCTATAAAAATTAAGTTTTCAGAAAATTTTCTATAGAAATTATATTTTCAAAAAAAAATCCTATAGACAAAAAAAATTTTGATTAAATTTCTTATAGACATAAAATTTTGCAACAATTTGCTATAGAAATGAAATTTTGCAACAATTTTACTTTAAAAATTAAATTTTCAGAAAATTTTCTATAGAAATGAAATTTTCTGAAAATTTCTGAAAGCAATGAAAATTTCCTATAGAAATGAAATTTTGCAAAAATTTTACTTTAAAAATTAAATTTTCAGAAAATTTTCCAATAAATATGAAATTTTCTGAAAATTTCCAATAGAAATGAGATTGTCTGAAAATTTTCTCTAGATATTAAATTTTTAGGAAATTTCCTATAGGTATTAAATTTTTAGGAAATTTCATATAGAAATAAAATTTTGAAAAAATTTCCAACAAAAATGAAATTTTAACACAATTTCCTATCGAAATGAAATTTTCTGAAAATTTCCTATAAAAATGAAATTTTTTGAAAATTTGCAATAAATATTAAATTTTCTGAAAATTTCCAATAGAAATGAGATTTTCAGAAAAGTTTCTATAGAAATGAAATTTTCAGAAAATTTCCTATAGAAATGAAATTTCTAGAAAATTTTCTATAGAAATTAAATTTTCAGAAAATTTTCTATAGACATAAAATTTTTATTAAATTTCTTATAGATATAAAATTTGGACAAAGTCTCCTAAAAAATGAAATTTTGACAATATTTCCCATAGAAATGAAATTTTTACAAAATTTTCTATGGTAATAAAATTTTGCAACAATTTGCTATAGAAATGATATTTTCAGAAAATTTCTGAAAGAAATGAAAATTGCCTATAGAAATGAAATTTTCAGAAAATTTTCCAATAAATATGAAATTTTCTGAAAATTTCCAATAGAAATGAGATTTTCTGAAAATTTCCTGTAGAAATTTTTAGGAAATTTCATATAGAAATAAAATGTTGATAAAATTTTCAATAGAAATAAAATTTTAAACAAATGTCCAGCAAAAAATGAAATTTTTAGAAAATTTCCTTTAGAAATGAAGTTTTAAGAAAATTTCCTATAGAAATGAAGTTTTAAGAAAATTTCCTACAGAAATGAAATTTGGACAAAATTAGCTAGAAAAATTAGGTTAGGTTAGGTGGCAGCCCGATGAATCAGGCTCACATAGAATATTCAGTCCATTGTGACACCACATTGGTGAACTTCTCTCTTATCGCTGAGTGCTGCCCGATTCAATATTAAGCTCAAAGACAAGGGACCTCCTTTTTATAGCCGAGTCCGAACGGCGTTCCACATTCGAGTGAAACCACTTAGAGAAGCTTTGAGACACTCAGAAATGTCACCAGCATTACTGAGGTGGGATAATCGACCGCTGAAAAACTTTTTGGTGTTAGGTCGAAGCTGGAATCGAACCCACGACCTTGTGTATGCAAGGCAGGCATGCTAACCATTGCTCCACGGTGGCTCCCATCTATCCATATAGAACACTATATATAACATATCCCCGTAGATCTATTTATATCCACAACCATATCTGAACAGATGTAATTATATATACTTTGGTATTACTAGATATGATCAGATCCACCGATTTTTACACGGGTAGAAATTATATTTTCATAAAATTTCTATAAAAATGAAAGTTTGATCATATTTCATATAAATATGAAATTTTGATTAAATTTTCTAAAAAATGAAATTTTGATTAAATTTCCTATAGAAGTTAAAATTTCAGAAAATTTCTTAAAGAAATGAAATTTTTAGAAAATTTTTTATAAAAATGAAATTTTCCAAAAATTTCCTATAGAATTAAAATTTCAGAAAAATTTCCTATAAAAATGAATTTTCCAGAAAATTTCTCATAGAGATGAAATTTTCAGAAAATTTCCTATAAAAATGAAATTTTGATTTAATTTCCTATAGAAATTAAATTTTCAGAAAATTTCCTAAAAAAATGAAATTTTAATTAAATTTCCTATAGAAATTAAATTTTCAGAAAATTTCCTAAAAAATTAAATTTTAAGAAAATTTTCTATAGAAATGAAATTTTCAGAAAATTTCCTATAGGAATTAAATTTTCAGAAAATTTCCTATAGAAATGAAATTTTCAGAAAATTTTCTACAGAAATGAAATTTTCAGAAAATTTCCTATAGGAATTAATTTTTCAGAAAATTTCCTATAGAAATGAAATTTTCAGAAAATTTCCTATAGAAATGACATTTTCAGAAAATTTCCTATAAAAATGAAATTTTCAGAAAATTTTCTATAGAAATAAAATTTTTCGAAAATTTCGTACGGAAAAGATACTTGCAAAAAAATTACTATTTATTACTATTAAATTTGATAAAATTTTCTAGGGCCATGAAATTTTCAAAAAAAAAATCCTTTTGAAATGAAATTTATAGAAAGTTTCCTACAAAAAATGAAATTTTCAAAAAGAATTTCCTAGAAATGAGATTTTAATTTAAAGAATTAAAATTAAAAAAAAAAAATCTATAGAAATGAAATTTTCAGAAAATTTCCTATAAAAAGGAAATTTTTAGAAAATTTTCTATAGAAATAAAATTTTTCGAAAACTTCGTACGGAAAAGATATTTGCAAAAAAATTTACTATAGAAATGAACATTTAACAAAATTTTCTATAGAAATAAAATTTTCAGAAAATATCTAAATGAAGTGATATTATCAGAAAATTTTTTACAGATGTGAAATTTTCTGAAAATTTCCTATAGAAATGAAATTTTGCAAAATTTCCTATTGATATACATTTTGATAAAATTTTCTATGGAAATGAAATTTTCAGGAAATTTCCTTTAGAAATTATAGTTATATAGTTATAAAATATAGTTATAAAATTTGATAAAATTTTCTAGGGCCATGAAATTTTCAAAAAAAAAAAATCCATTTGAAATGAAATTTATAGAAAGTTTATAGAAATTTTCAAAAAAAATTCCTAGAAATGAGATTTTAATTTAAAGAATTAAAATTAAAAAAAAAATCTATAGAAATGAAATTTTGATAAAAGCTCCTATAAAAATAAATAGATTGATAAATTTTCCTATTGAAATGAAATTTTCAGAAAATTTCCTATAAAAAGGAAATTTTTAGAAAATTTTCTATAGAAATAAAATTTTTCAAAAATTTCGTACGGAAAAGATATTTGCAAAAAATTTACTATAGAAATGAACTTTTAACAAAATTTTCTATAGAAATAAAATTTTCAGAAAATATCTAAATGAGGTGATATTTTTAGAAAATTTTTTACAAATATGAAATTTTCAGAAAATTTCCTATAGAAATGAAATTTTTGAAAAATTTCCTATAGGTATAAATTTTGATAAAATTTTCTATGGAAATGAAATTTTCAGGAAATTTCCTTTAGAAATGAAATTTTCAGGCATTTTCCAACACGAAATGAAATTTTCAAAAAATTTTTCTAGAAATGAGATTTTGCAAAAATTGTCTAATGAACGAAAATTTGGAGAAAAATTCCTATAGAGTTCCTATAGAAATTAAATTTTGACAAAATCTCCTATAAAAATGAAACTTTGATAAAATTTCCTATGGAAATGAAATTTTCAGAAAATTTGTTTATGAAATTTTTAGGAAATTTCCTATAAAAATTTATTTTTTAAAAAATATAATATATAAATGAAATTATCAAAAAGTTTCCTATAGAAATGAAATTTTCAGAAAATTTTCTTAAATTTTTTTTCAGAATTTTAGAATATTATAGAAATAGAAATTAAATTTTGACAAAATCTCCTATAAAAATGAAACTTTGATAAAATTTCCTATGGAAATGAAATTTTCAGCAAATTTGTTTACGAAATTTTTAGGAAATTTCCTATAAAAATTAAAAAAAAATTTATTAAAAAAATATAATATAAAAATGAAATTTTCAGAAAGTTTCCTATAGAAATGAAATTTTCAGAAAATTTTCTTAAATTTTTTTTTTAGAATTTTTTTAAAAATTTTGAGAAAATTTCCTATAGAAATTGAATTTTGACGAAATTTCCTAAAGTTTTGAAATTTTGCAAATTTCAATTCTTTTGGTGTCTTTATTTTTTTCTAATATTTAAGGTTTTCATTACCTTTCGTCTTCCTTTCGTTTTTCAATAGGCCTTAATTTCCTTGTTTTTGTTCTTTTATTAAATATGACTTCCTTACGTCTCATTGAATTAAAACAAATTATAATGTCACCTCTTAATAAGCTCTATTATGTTTATCTTTTTAAGGGAGACATTTTTGTTTTTGGTATGAGGAGTTAGCTTAATACCCAGAACTTTATTTTGTGGCCCAAATCGATTTATCCAAAACCACTTCATAGCTCTTTGAGGTGTTGATGAACTTCAGCGAAAGGAAAAACTGAGCGGTTGACAAGAATAACAAAGAAAATACACACACACACAGGAACCTAGGAAAATATCCTGAAGCAGTATGAGAGGCTAGACTCAGGCACAAACAAAGTTCTGTTTTTTTTCATACACCCACCACATATATCTGGAGGGCCTAGAAACTTTTGTGCAAGGAAGTTAAAGGGAAGTGGAGAGGTGTTGGTATTGCCAAGACTTGAATGAGGGCTATCACATTTTGCTAACACTTCTGTGTTGATGTCTTGCGGGTTTCTTGCCATTTTGGGCGGTGAACTTCCTCTCATATAACCAGATTTTTATTCTAGTCACGCATGTTTTTAGCTTCAAAGCTTGTTTCCGGCATAACATTTTGGGATTCTCAGAAAATATTTTACTTGCCACAAATCCTCAAAATAACCTTAACTTTTTACTTTAGTGTGCTGGCCTTTACTTGTGGTGGTATAGTGCAGATGGCATTGAGATGCTTTGGTCTTCAGGCCAAACAAAACCTCGAAAATAACGTGTAAGGCTATGGCATCCTTTTCCAAAAAAAACCAAAAAAAAGCAAGGAGTTTGTAAACTCCTTGTGGCTAAGTTTTATTCTGTTTGTGTGTGAGAGAGAGAGTGAGACTAGGAGAGCTACTCTATGTAACCACCCGCATTTCTTTAGTCATGACTGTTACTAATTTAATTTTATTTTTGTTTTGACTCACTTCGTTTCCATTTGGTCCTCTTCTCCTCCTACGCTGTTGGCATTTTTCAGGATATTTGTTTTGCGAAAAAATCTTCCACTGATGATGACGATGGTGATAGTCTAGCAAATTTTCATCTTGTTTGTTTCCTAGACCATAGAGCTAGAAGAAAATTTGGCTTTTACTAATTGAATTTCTTTGTCAAATACGTGAGAGGACATCTTATATGCTGGCGATGATGATGATGATGATGGTATCCTGGCAATGTTTTGTCCTTTGCCCAATGCAAGCATAAAACAAGAACAAAGGTTTTTGCCTAAATATCGACTCCCTAGCTCCAAATCAGGGTTTAGGATATTCATTTATTTCCGTTGCTGTTTTTGTTTTTTTCTTCAGCTTTCTACATTTCCGTTTCCGTTGTATCATTGCCTGGTCTTATTATTATTATGCCTTGTGCCAAGTTTGAAGATAAGATTTAGTAATTTGTTTATTCTGTTGCCACTCTCTCTCTCTACCTCGCTCCCGCTCCTCTCTCACTCTCTTTCTCACTGTATAATGTTTTGATTGTATTTGTTAGTTCCTTAGCATAGTCTTGAGTCTTCATTACTTTGGAAAATACTGGTGTTGAGTATTTATTTAAATGTAATTAAAATGGACTTTAATTGTGATGAGACTATTTTTAATTGGATTTATTAGCAGCGAAAAGACATTAAGCGTATTTTGTTTACAAAAAGAGTTTCCCTCTGTTTTGTAAAGCTTACTTCCAGTTCTTCTTCTTCTTCTTCTTCGTATTCCATGGAGGCTTACACAAAGATGTCACAACTAATGAATACGGTTTTGTTGTGTTGTGAATTAATGAGTAAATGTTAAATAGATTTAAGTTTGTTAAGTTTAAATTAATAAAGGGAATTATATGCAAATATTTTTCGTTTCGTTGATCATTAAGGCGAATGAGTTATATTAATAGGAAAATACCATAGAGCGTATGATTGACATTTAGTCATTAACTTGAGGGCTTTGCTAACTAAACTGAGTAAATAAACTAAACAAAAATTACCAAAAAAAAAATAATTAAAATATATTTAATTTTCCGGTAATATCCCTTTCAAAAAATTCGAAGAAAATTTGTTTATTATAGATATGAAATCTTGAAAAAAATTCATACAGAAATTAATTTTACAGAAAATTTCCTATAGAAAAATTTTCAGAAAATATCCTATAGAAATGAAATTTTTAGAAAATTTCCTATAAAAATTAAATTTTCAGAAAATTTCTTATATAAATGAAATTATCAGGAAATTTCCTATAAAAATTAAATTTTCAGAAAATTTCTTATATAAATGAAATTATCGGGAAATTTCCTATAGAAATGATATTATCAAAAAAAAAAAAAAATATTCCTATATAAATAAAATTTTCTAAAGGAATAAAATGTGGAAAAGAATTCGAAGAAAATTTGTTTATTATAGATATGAAATTTTGAAAAAAAAAATATGATACAGAAATTAATTTTACAGAAAATTTCCTATAAAATGAATTTTTCAGAAAATTTCCTATAGAAATGAAATTTTCAGAAAATACCCTATAGAAATGAAAATTTCAGAAAATTTCTTATAGAAATGAAATTATGACAAAATTTTCTATAGAAATGAAATTTTCAGAAAATTTCCTATAGAAATTAAAGCATCAGGAAATTTCCTATAGAAATTAAAGCATCAGGAAATTTCCTATAGAAATGAAATTATCAAAAAAAAAAAAATATTTCTATAGAAATAAAAATTTCTGAAGGAATAAAATGCGGAAGAACATTTCATTTCTATTGGAAATTTTCTATAAAATTAATTTCTGTATGATTTTTTTTTTCAAAATTTCATATCTATAGTAAACAAGGTTAGGTTAGGTGACAGACCGATGTATCAGGCTCACTCGGACTATTCAGACTATTGTGGTACCACATTGGTGAACTTCTCCTTTATCACTGAGTGCTGCCCGATTCCATGTTAACCTCAATGACAATGGACCTCATTTTTATAGCCGAGTCCGAACGGCGTTCCACATTGCAGTGACACCACTTTGAGAAGGTTTGAAACCCTCAGAAATGTCAACAGCATTACTGAGTTGGGATAATCCACCGCTGAAAAACTTTTTGGTGTTCGGTCTAAGCAAGAATAAAAACCACGACTTGTGTATGCAAGGCGGGCATGCTAACCAGTGCACCACGGTGGCTCCAAATTCGCGAAATTTTGCATAGAGAAAAATTTTGACAAAATTTTCTGTAGAAATAAAAAGGTGGACAAAATGTTCCATAGAACTAAAATATTGAAAAAAGTGTCTATACAAATCAAATTTGACAAAAATTACTATAGAAATAAATTTACTTATGTAACTAAAAAATTATAATTTTGTATAGAAATCAAATTTTTGCAAAATTTTCTATAGAAATAAAATTTTGGCAAAATTTTCTATAGAAATAAAATTTTGGCAAACTTTTCCACAGAAATAAAATGTTGACAAAATTTTCTATAGAAATAAAATCTTGGTAAAGTTTGCTATAGAACTAAAATTTTGACAAAATTTTCTATAGAACTAAAATTTTGAAAAAATTTTCTATAGAAACAAAATGTTGACAAAATTTTCTATAGAAATAAAATTTTGACAAAATTTTCTATGGAAACAAAATTTTGGCAAAATTTTCTATAGAAATAAAATTTTGGCAAAATTTTCTATAGAAATAAAATGTTGGCAAAATTTGCCATAGAACTAAAATTTTGAAGAATTCTATAGAACTAAAATTTTGACAAAATTTTCTATAGAAATAAAATGTTGACAAAATTTACTATAGAAATAAAATTTTGACAAAATTTTCTATAGAAATAAAGTTTTGGCAAAATTTTCTATAAAAATAAAATTTTGGCAAAATTTTCTATAGAAATAAAATTTTGACAAAATTTTCTATAGAAATAAAATTTTGACAAAATTTTCCATAGAAATAAAATTTTGACAAAATTTTCTATAGAAATAAAATTTTGACAAAATTTTCTATAGAAATAAAATTTTGACAAAATTTTCTATAGAAATACAATTTTGAGAAATTTTTCTATAGAAATAAAATTTTGACATAATTTTCTATAGAAATAAAATTTTGCCAAAATTTTCTATAGAAATAAAATTTTGACAAAATTTTCTATAGAAATAAAATTTTGCCAAAATTTTCTATAGAAATAAAATTTTGACAAAATTTTCTATAAAAATAAAGTTTTGACAAAATTTTCTATAGAAATAAAATTTGGCAAAATTTTCTATAGCAATAAAATTTTGACAAAATTTTCTATAGAAATAAAATTTTGACAACATTTTAAAAAGAAATAAAATTTTGACAAAATTTTCTATAGAAATAAAATTTTGACAAAATTTTCTATAGAAATACAATTTTGAGAAATTTTTCTATAGAAATAAAATTTTCTATAGAAATAAAATTTTGACAAAATTTTCTATAGAAATACAATTTTGAGAAATTTTTCTATAGAAATAAAATTTTGACAAAATTTTCTAAAAAAATAAAATTTTGAAGAAAAAAATTCTATAGAAATAAAATTTTGACAAAATTTTCTATAGAAATAAAATGTTGACAAAATTCCCTATAGAAATAAAATTTAAAAAATTCTATTCTATAGAAACAAAATGTTGACACAATTTTCTATAGAAATAAAATTTTGACAAAATTTTCTATAGAAATAAAATTTTGACAAAATTTTCTATAGAAATAAAATTTTGACAACATTTTCTATAGAAATAACATTTGACAAAATTTTCTATAGAAGTTAAATTTTTAAAAAATTTCCTATAGAAATGAAAATTTCAGAAAATTTACTACGGAAATGAAATTTTCAGACAATTTCCTATAGAAATGAAATTTTCAGAAAATTTTCTATAGAAATGAAATTTTCAGAAAATTTCCTATAGAAATGAAATTTTCAGAAAATTTCCTATAGCAATGAAATCTTCAGCAAATTCCTATAGAAATGAAATATTCAGAATATTCCATACAAATTCTATAGAAATTACATATCAATGAAATTTTCAGAAAATTTCCTATAGTAATGAAATGTTCAGAAAATTCCATATATAAATGAATTTTTTAGAAAATTTCCTATAGAAATGAAATAGTCAGAAAATTCATTATAGAAATGGAATTTTCAGAAAATTTGCTATAGAAAGAAAATGTTGCTATATTTTCAGAAAATTTTCTATAGAAATAAAATTTATAGAAATTTTTCCACAAGAATGAAATTGTGCAAAAATATTCTGTAAAAATGAAACTTTCAGAAAATTTCATATAGAAATGAACGTTTGACAAAATTTCCTGTAGAAATGGTAAAAAGCCTTAAAAAATATCAAAAATAAAAAAGAATCAAAAAATATTTACTTTTACAGCAAGACAATTATCCCTTTCGAAGAATTCAAAATAAATTTGTTTATTAATAGAATAATAGTGCTGTTAATGTAATCTAGTAATGACCAATATAAAGTATAATTGAAGCGTACAGATTCAAACCGAGAGACCTAGAGCAACCCAGATCTTTCGGTATAAGAAATAATTTTCTTTGGGATGATTTTCTAATGATTTTTCTAGCAGTATAATAAGATCTAAAAATCTTGAAAAGTTTTCTTTGACATTTAGGGCGTATGATTACTATTAATTATTGGTACTACAGAGCGTATACGTTATATTAATATTTGCAATACATGTGTAAGATAACTGCCATAAAAAATATTTTTTTTTTTTCACTTTAAATATTTCACCAGCAACTATATATCCCACATATTTATCTTTGTGATGGTTTGCCATTGCATGATGGCCCAGAAAAAAATTGTATTACCACATAAAGCTTTTTACGTAAATGAAAAATCCTATTGTCTGGCCAGGGTTTTTATTTCTATTGCGTTTTTATGTTAAGTGTTAAAACACATGCCATGACACGTTTGAAACATGTTCGTGTACTAACGTTCACATGTTTCGGGGACTCAGCGCATAAACACTAGCGTAACATAATCCCGGAAATGTTTAACAAATACCAAAAACTCTAACTACAAACGCAACATAAAGACAGAAGCAAAAACATGTCTGTTCAAAAATAGCAAAAAAATCAAAATAGCAAATGTTATTTTATGATTATATTTTTTCTTGCATAACTACAGACGTTGGTGTGTGGTTGGCATGCAATGCTAGGGGATATGAAATTGAGTTTATGTATAAAATTGTTTTCATAACAAATTTCGACAATTACAAAAAAATCACGACAATTAATTGAAAACGTTAATAGATACATGGGAATATTTTATTTTAAATAAAATAAAATACTATATAAAATAACACATATATTTGAATATTGAATAGAACACAAATATTAACTCAATAAAATTATAATTTAAATAAATTACATTTTATTCTAAAAGAAAATAATTTACAATTTGGCCTTGAGTGCGTATAACTATTATTAATTAAGAAATATTCGGATGACTAAAATACTATAGGTTTAACCACAAGAAATAAAACTACACACTGCATAGCAATAGAAGGAAGAAAGTTAGAAGGAATCGTGATTGGACGCCAAAACTCGGGGTCATAAACGTGTCCAAGAGGAAAAGAGAAATAAAACAATTTTGCATTTGGTCTTGAGTGCGTATGACTATTATTAATTAAGAAAACCTATGGTGCGTATGATTATTACCAATGAAGAAAGCCGTTAGGTAAGACTTGACTTAGCTTTTAGTAAGTAAAATGGAAATTTTTGGTTAAAACTTGTCAAAGTTTTATTTCTGTAGAAAATGTTCTCAAAATTTTATTTCTACAGAAAATTTTGTCAACATTTTATTGCTATAGAAAATTTTCTCAAAATTTTATTTCTATAGACATTTTTTTGAAAATTTAATTTCTATAGAAAATTTTGTCAAAATTTTATTTCTATAGAAAATTTTATCACAATTTTATTTCTATAGAAAATTTTGTCACAATTTTATTTCTATAGAAAATTTTGTCAAAATTTTATTTCTATAGAAAATTTTGTCAAAATTTTATTTCTAAAGAAAAATTTATGTCAATAGAAAATTTTGTTAAAACTTTATTTCTATAGAAAATTTTGTCAAAATTTTATTTCTATAGAAAATTTTGTCAAAATTTTATTTCTATAGAAAATTTTCTGAAAATTTTATGTCTATAGAAAATCTTGTTAAAACTTTATTTCTATAGAAAATTTTCTGAAAATTTTATTTCTATAGAAAATTTTGTCAAAACTTTATTTCTATAGAAAATTTTGTCAAAACTTTATTTCTATAGAAAATTTTGCCAAAATTTTATTTCTATAGAAAATTTTGTCAAAATTTTATTTCTATAGAAAATTTTGTCAAAATTTTATTTCTATAGAAAATTTTGTCAAAATTTTATTTCTATAGAAAATTTTCTGAAAATTTTATTTCTAAAGAAAATTTTGTCAAAATTTTATTTCTATAAAAAATCTTGTCACGATTTTATTTCTATAAAAAATTTTGTCACGATTTTATTTCTATAAACAATTTTGTTAAAATTTTATTTCTAAAGAAAATTTTGTCAAAATTTTATTTCTGTAAAAAATCTTGTCACGATTTTATATCTATAAAAAATTTAGTCACGATTTTATTTTTATAGAAAATTTTGTCAAAATTTTATTTCTATAGAAATTTTTGTCAAAATTTTATTTCTTAAAAAAATTTGTCAACATTTTATATGTATATAAAATCATGTCACGATTTTATTTCTATAAAGAAATTTTATCAAAATTTTATTTCTATAGAAAATTTTATAAAAAATTTTAATTCTATAAAAAATGTTGTCAAAATTTTATTTCTATAGAAAATTTTGTCAAAACTTTATTTCTATAGAAAATTTTGTCAAAATTTTATTTCTATAGAAAATTTTGTCAAAATTTTATTTCTATAGAAAATTTTTCAAAATTTTATTTCTATAGAAAATTTGGCAAAATTTTATTTCTATAGAAAATTTTGTCAAAATTTTATTTCTATAGAAAATTTTGTCAACATTTTATTTCAATAGAAAATTTTGTCAAAATTTTATTTCTATAAAAACTGTTGTCAAAATTTTATTTCTATAGAAAATTTTTTCAAAACTTTATTTCTATAGAAAATTTTGTCAAAATTTTATATCTATAGAAAATTTTGTCAAAATTTTATTTCTATAGAAAATTTTCTGAAAATTTTATTTCGATAGAAAATTTTGTCAAATTTTTTTTGCTATAGAAAATTTTCCAAAAATTTTATTTCTATAGGAAATTTTGCAAAAATTTTATTTCTATACAAAATTATAAATTTTTTAAGTTATATAAATAAATTTATTTCTATAGTAAATTTTGTCAAAATTTGATTTCTATAAAAAATTTTTGTCAAAATTTTATTTCTATAAAAAGTTTTGTCAAAATTGTATTTTTATAAAAAATCTTGTCACGCTTTTATTTCTATATAAAAATTTGTCACGATTTTATGTCTATAGAAAAATTTGTCAAAATTTTATTTTTATAGACAATTTTGTAAAAATTTTAATTCTATAGAAAAGTTTCTCTAAATTTTATTTTTATAGAAAATTTTGTCAAAAGTTTATTGCTATAGAAAATTTTCTCAAAATTTTATTTCTATAGAATTTTTTTCCAAAATGTTATTTCTATAGAAAATTTTGTCAAAATTTTTTTTTTTTCTATAGAACACTTTGCCAAAAAATTTTTTTTTCTATAGAAAATTTTGTAAAAATCTTATTTAAAAAAAATTATAAATTTTATAAATTATATAAATAATAGAAAATTTTCTCAAAGTTTTATTTCTATAGAAAATTTTGTAAAAATTTTATTTCTATACAAAATTTTATCAAAATTGTATTTCTGTAGAAAATGTTGTCAAAATTTTATTTCTATAGAAAATTTTGTCAAAATTGTATTTTTATAAAAAATCTTGTCATGATTTTATTTCTATAAAAAATTTGTCACGATTTTATCTCTATAGAAAAATTTGTCAAAATTTTATTTTTATAGACAATTTTGTAAAAATTTTAATTCTATAGAAAAGTTTCTCTAAATTTTATTTCTATAGAAAATTTAGTCAAAAGTTTATTGCTACAGAAAATTTTCTCAAAATTTTATTTCTATAGAATTTTTTTCCAAAATTTTATTTCTATAGAAAATTTTGTCAAAATTTTTTTTTCTATAGAAAATTTTTTAAAAATTTTATTTAAAAAAAATATACATTTTATAAATTATATAAATAAATTTATTTCTATAGAAAATTTTCTCAAAATTTTATTTCTGTAGAAAATTTTCTCACAATTTTATTTCTATAGAAAACTTTGTCAAAATTTTATTTCTATACAAAATTTTATCAAAATTGTATTTCTGTAGAAAATGTTGTCAAAATTTTATTTCTATAGAAAATTTTGTCAAAATTGTATTTTTATAAAAAATCTTGTCACGATTTTATTTCTATAAAAAAATTTGTCACGATTTTATCTCTATAGAAAAATTTGTCAAAATTTTATTTTTATAGACAATTTTGTAAAAATGTTAGTTCTATAGAAAAGTTTCTCTAAAGTTTATTTCTATAGAAAATGTTGTCAAAAGTTTATTGCTATAGAAAATTTTCTCAAAATTTTATTTCTATAGAATTTTTTTCCAAAATTTTATTTCCATAGAAAATTTTGTCAAATTTTTTTTTCTATAGAAAATTTTGTAAAAATTTTATTTAAAAAAAAATTATAAATTATATAAATAAATTTATTTCTATAGAAAATTTTCTCAAAATTTGATTTCTATAGAAAATTTTGTCAAAATTTTATTTCTATAGAAAATTTTGTCAAAATTGTATTTCTATAGAAAATTTTGTCAGAATTTTACTTCTATAGAAAATTTTCTTAAAATTTTATTTCTTAAGAGAATTTTGTCAAAATTGTATTTCTACAGAAAATTTTAGTTTTGCTGCATATAGAAAATTGTTATATAATATATGATTTTGTCCCACATTAACTAATTTCCTATTTTGTGAATAATTTTAAATAGTTTTAAGATGCTTTTTTATCTGTGAACCTTCCACAAAATATTTAATAATCTTCTATATTTAGTAAAATTTCGTGTTTACAAAACCATGTAGGTGATTAAATTTTCTTTACATCCTTAACCAAATATTTAGGAAATAAGTAAAGTAGTTTAGTCAAGAAAGATAAATTCTTTGAAAAAGATTTGGCTTGGGTGCGTATGACGATTATTATTAATTAACACATAAGGCCTTGGGTGCGTATGATTTTTCGTTATTTAATTACACCATTAGCCTGGGGTGCGTATGACCATTACTAATTATGAAAACCTGTGGAATATAAGTTTTCTATAGTATTTTAAGATGTTAGAAGTCTTAAAATGCTACAAATTCCTTTAAAATTGATTTAAATTGAATTGATAATATTTACATTTATTTCAAAACTATGGTATGCCAATATCCTCAACAAGCTGTGATATATTAATTAAGAAACTGTCATTTTTATTGTCATTCATTTTTGTATTTTTGTTTTATTTATTTCAACGCCACTAGAATCCTTGAATTTCTTCCCTGACAGTTCGAAACAATTTATCGCCATCATTCATTCACTGCCGGATCAATGTCACCACAAAGAAAGAATATGCATAAATCCAGCATTTTGTGGATTCACTGTGGATAGTGGCCACCATCAGGCGATCCAACATTTATTCAACTTTCTTCAGCTTTTCCCCATTTTGCAATGCAACAAAGAAGCCAAGGGATAAACAATGGAATTGTTAGCGGTTTCGTTGGTGATGAGAATGAGGGTTGACGATGGTGGCCAGATGGTGATGGCAATGGCATTGATATTCCTTGTGAAAGGTTTTATTTTAATGAGTCGTAAAAGTGTTTACATTAATTTTAATGTGAATTTTATACTTATGCCAGGAAAGAGTCACAATGCTTGGCATATTGCATACTTATGTTAAAGTCAGAGACCACACGTGCAATTCGGACGTATACAATGGATTTATTATGGAGTAACGAAGAAAATGTAGAAAAAAAATTATGGGGAACTTACCAAATAGCTTCTATCTTTATCGTTGGTAATTAAATGGCACTTCTTTTGGATTCCGCCAAAACAAGAAGACATCCCAGGAAAAAGTGAAGATATCCCCTTTTGGCAAATTGAGTAAAATCCAATTATTAAGATCGAATAAAAACTTCGACATGCCCCTTGAATATATTGGCGGATGGGCGGACATATCCAAATACACTCAGAAAGTGAAGGTCAGATATGGGAACAGCAGTGTTAGCCTTGGGAAATTGTAAAAGGTGGCATAGAAGAAAAAAAAAATAAAAAGTGGCACAAAAAGCGTCAACTTTTTTTCTAAACAAAAGCTAATATTTAAAAATGTTTTCTATGAAATCGAGCCATTTTTCAAACTAGATATAGATAAACTCAATCCAATTTTTATGTTTAATGCATCGAA
This sequence comes from Haematobia irritans, assembly GCF_050003625.1. NCBI lineage: Eukaryota > Metazoa > Arthropoda > Insecta > Diptera > Muscidae > Haematobia > Haematobia irritans. The sequence continues at coordinate 11,386,484 of NC_134401.1, read as the reverse complement.
AATCAATGAATTCAAAAAACTTACATAATTCTTGCCAAAAAAGGTGGCACAAAAAGTGTCACACTTTTTTTATAAACAAAAAAACAATACGATCCTTTAAAATTTTTGCTTTGAAAATTCGCGTGTTTTACACATTGGATCTACATTAACCCAACACAATTTTTTTATTCAAATCGTAGAAAATCATTCCTTGAAATTGAAAATTCTTGGGAGAACACGATTTTCCTACTACAGAAATTTCGTTGCATATTTTCAGGCATCAAAATTATCCGCTTGATAGCTGTATGGTTTGATAAGGACAAATTTCACAAAATGTTTAGTTCGAGTATTTGTTAAGACACCCATGATATCCGTAATTCTTTCGGGGATCGAAATTTACGCAAATTATTGCACTAAAAAAGGAATGAACTAAAAAGTAGCACAAAAATTTGAAAAGTATGCCATTCAATGGCAAAATAAAAAAGTGACACAAACATTTCAAATTGCCATTAAAGACAAGCTTACATTCACAATTAAATGAACATTTGACCGTCAAAAATATTTGTTCACGATGAATACCACCCAATTTGTCAAACGCTCAAATAGGTTCGTCTCGATTGGTCGAAAAACAAAAAAATTCTCTAAAAATACGATTGCGGTGCTTCGAAACACGTCTATGTCATCGTGACAGGTGATGAGTTGTGGATTTAAGCTTACGAGTCTGAAAATAAACAGCAGTCGACTTTATGGGTGTTTCATGATGAGCCAAATCCAACAAAAGTTGAACGCGCACCAAGCACTTCCAAGCAAATGATCGCTTATTTTTCGGTAACTCTGTGTGACAGACTCTCTTAAAATATACTTTGCGTTACTACAGTCATTGATCTCAAAAGGATTTTTTTAAATTCCCTACGCAACTTTAAAAATTCTCTTTTTTCCCCTTTTTTAACAAAATTTTCTTTAGAAATAAAATTTTGACAAAATTTTATATAGAAATAAAATGTTGACAAAATGTTCTATAGAAATAAAACTCTGCAAAATTTTCTATATAAATAAAATTTTGGAAAAAAAATTCTATAAGAACAAAATTTTGAGAAAATTTTCTATAGAAATAAAATTTTCTATAGAATTAAATTTTTACAATATTTTCTATAGCAATAAAATTTTGAGAACTAAAATTTTCAAAAAATTTTCTAAGAAATAAATTTTTGACAAATTTTGCAATAGAAATAAAAATTTTACAAAAAAATTTTCTGTAGAAATACAATTTTAAGAAAATTTTCAACAGAAATAAAATTTTTACAATATTCTCTATAGAAATAAATTTTAACAAAATTTTCCATAGAAATAAATTTTAACAAAATTTTCCATGGAAATAAAATTTTGACAATATTTTCTATAGAAATAAAATGTTGACAAAATTTTTCTATAGAAATAAAATGGTGACAAAATTTTCTATAGAAATAAAATTTTGACAAGTTTTTCTATAGGAATAAAATTTTGACAGAATTTTCTATGGAAATAAAATTTTGACAGAATTTTCTGAAGAAATAAAATTTTGACAAAATTTTCAATAGAAATAAAATTTTGACAAAATTATCAATAGAAAAAAAAATATTTTCTATAGAAATGAAATTCTGAGAAAATTTTCCATAGAAATAAAATTTTCTATAGAAATAATATTTTGAGAAAATTTTCTATAGATTTCTTTTCTCAAAAATTTTGACAAAATTTTCCATAGAAATAAAATTTTGACAAAATTTTCTATAGAAATAAAATTTTGACAAAATTTTCTATAGAAATAAAATTTCGACAAAATTTTCTACGGAAATAAAATTTTGACAAAATTTTCCATAGATATAAAATTTTTACAAAATTTTCCATAGAAATAAAATTTTGACAAAATTTTCTATAGAAATAAAATTTTGACAGAATTTTCTATAGAAATAAAATTTTGACAGAATTTTCTATAGAATTAAAATTTCGACAAAATTTTCTATGGAAATAAAATTTTGACAAAATCTTCTACAGAAATAAAATTTCGACAAAATTTTCTATGGAAATAAAATTTTGACAAAATTTTCTGTAGAAATAAAATTTTGACAAAATTATCTATAGAAATAAAATTTTGACAAAATTTTCTATAGAAATAAAATTTTCTTCGACAAAATTTTCTATAGAAATAAAATTTTGACAAAATCTTCTATAGAATTAAAATTTTGACAAAATTTTCTATGGAAATAAAATAAAATTTTCTATAGAAATGAAATTTTGAGTCAATTTTCCATAGAACTAAAATTTTCTATAGAAATAATATTTTGAGAAAATTTTCGATAGAATTTTTTTCTCAAAATTTTTGACAAAGTTTTCAATAGAAATAAAATTTTGACAAAATTTTCTATGGAAATAAAATTTTGACAAGATTTTCTACAGAAATAAAATATTAACAAAATTTTCTATAGAAGTAAAATTTTAACAAAATTTTCTATGGAAATAAAATGTTGACAAAATTTTCTATAGAAATAAAATTTTGACAAAATTATCTATAGAAATAAAATTTTGACAAAATTTTCTATAGAAATAAAATTTTAACAAAATTTTATATAGAAATAAAACTTTGATAAAATCTTCTATAGAATTACAATTTTGACGAAATTTTCTATGGAAATAAAATAAAATTTTCTATAGAAATGAAATTTTGAGAAAATTTTCCATAGAAATAAAATTTTGACAAAATTTTCTATAGAAATAAAATTTTAACAAAATTTTATATAGAAATAAAACTTTGATAAAATCTTCTATAGAATTACAATTTTGACGAAATTTTCTATGGAAATAAAATAAAATTTTCTATAGAAATGAAATTTTGAGAAAATTTTCCATAGAAATAAAATTTTCTGTAGAAATAATATTTTGAGAAAATTTTCTATAGATTTCTTTTCTCAAAATTTTTGACAAAATTTTCAATAGAAATAAAATTTTGACAAAATTTTCTATGGAAATAAAATTTTGACAAAATTTTCCAAAGATATAAAATTTTTACAAAATTTTCCATAGAAATAACATTTTGACAAAATTTTCTATAGAAATAAAATTTTGACAGAATTTTCTATAGAAATAAAATTTTGACAGAATTTTCTATAGAATTGAAATTCCGACAAAATTTTCTATGGAAATAAAATTTTGACAAAATTTTCTACAGAAATAAAATTTTGACAAAATTTTCTATAGAAATAAAATTTTGACAAAATTTTCTACAGAAATGAAAAATTAACAAAATTTTCTATAGAAGTAAAATTTTAACAAAATTTTCTATGGAAATAAAATTTTGACAAAATTTTCTATAGAAATAAAATTTTGACAAAATTATCTATAGAAATAAAATTTTGACAACATTTTCTATAGAAAAAAAATGATGACAAAATTTTCCATAGAAATAAAATTTTGACAAAATCTTCTATAGAATTAAAATTTTGACAAAATTTTCTATGAAAATAAAATAAAATTTGCTATAGAAATGAAATTTTGAGAAAATTTTCCATAGAAATAAAATTTTCTATAGAAATAATATTTTGAGAAAATTTTCAATACAATTTTTTTCTCAAAATTTTTGACAAAATTTTCAATAGAAATAAAATTTTGACAAAATTATCTATAGAAATAAAATTTTGACAAAATTTGCTAAAGAAATAAAATTGTAACAAATTTTCTATAGAAATAAAATTTTGACAAAATTATCTATAGAAATAAAATTTTGACAAAATTTTCAATAGAAATAAAATTTTGACAAAATTTTCTATAGAAATAAAATTTTAACAAAATTTTCAATAGAAATAAAATTTTGACAAGATCTTCTATTGAATTAAAATTTTGACAAAGTTTTCTATGGAAATAAAATAAAATTTTCTATAGAAATAAAATTATGAGAAAATTTTCTATAGAAATAAAATTTTCTATAGAAATAATATTTTAAGAAAATTTTCAATAGAAATATAATTTTGACGAAATTTTCTATAGATATAAAATTTTTATAGAAATAAAATTGTGGGTAAATTTTTTATAGAAATAAACCGACAAAGTTTTCTTTAGAAATAAAATGTTGACAACATTTTCTATAGAAATCAAATTTTGACATAATTGCTATAGAAAAAAAATTTTCACAAAATTTTTTATAGAAAATATTTTTACAAAATTTTCTATAGAAATTAAATTACGATAAAATATTCTATAGAATGTTACAAACTTATTTTTATTGTATACGACCTGTATTTGATTTTTCCAATTGATAAACGAGCTCGACGTCTGTGTTTTTAATTTATTTTTATTTAATATTTCGTCCTTTTATTGAAAACATCATCGGGAAAACTGGAGATGTTACACATTCTCACTACACCAACAGAAAGAGAATGAACTATAAGACAGATACTGACAATTTGGAGCAAACCTACAGGAATCTGATCAGAAAAACAAAAGGGCGGAAGAACAATAGTTAGGATGACAAAAGACTCTGAGTCGTTAGGTTCTGTTTTCGTAAATGTTTTTAATTAAACATCAAATTTGTACATATTTCAATGTTTGTGTATATAATTTCTTTCCTTTTTGTACACTCAGAAAAATTTTCCGGATGAAGTCTTTCAATGAAAAGACGAAATATTGAATAGAAATAAATTAAAAACACAGACCTCGAGCTCGTTTATCAATAATTCATTTTCTATAGAAATAAAATTTTGACAAAATTTTTTATTGAATTAAAATTATGACAAAATTTTCTATAGAAAAAATTTTTGAAATTTTCTGTAAAATTTCCCATAGAACTAACATTTTAAGAATTTTTTCAAAAGAAATAAAATTTTTACAATATTTTCTAAAGAAATAAAATTTTGAGAAAATTTTCTATAGAAATAAAATTTTGAGAAATTGATAAAATTTTCTATAGAAATTAAATTTTGAAATTTTCTATGGAAATTTATTTTGATAGAAAGACAAAATTTGACAAAATTTTCTATAGAATTAACATTTTTACAAAATATTCTATAGAAATAACAATTTCAAAAAATTTTATATAAAAATACAATTTTCAGAAAATTTTCTATAAATATAAATTTTTGTTAAAATTTTCGATAGGAATAAAATTTTGACAGAATTGTCTATGGAAATTTTGATAATATTTTCTATAGAAAAGTTTTAACAAAATTTTCCATAGAAATAAAATTTTCAAGAAATTTTCTATAGAAACTTAATTTTGAAAAAATTTTATGTAGAATTAAAATTATAACAAATGTTCAAGCTCAAATAAAATAAAAAATAAATCAAATAAAATAAAAAAATTCAAAAACATAAAAATAAGATTTTTTAAATTTTGTAAATTGTTAGTAAAATTATATTCAACTTTTGGTAGATTAGTTTTGTCACGTGTGGCAACAGTGTTTTTTTATACAAACACACCAATGTAATTTAATTCGTGGTCATACATAGAAATAAAATTTTAAAAATCAAAATAACAAGCAACCGGATAGACATACATTATGAAATCGAATCGTAATGCTCAGAAGCTCTTAATCACCTTACAAATTTTTGCACAAAAATTCTTAGTGTTGAGTTACGGTTTTTTTTTTTATAAAAAAAAATCTGCCCTGAATTTGGAATAAAATCAAAATAAACAAGTCTGCGGATAGACGGACATTATTAAATAGAATTAACCTAAATAATTCTACAAAATTCTTCTCTCATTTTCTCACCTGAATAATTCCACATAAATCTTCTCTCAACCTAATATACCAATGTGTTTAAATACTCTTTCACGTTCTCTTACCCATATGTACACACACACACACACCCACCCATGTAGTTTAATGCGTGCTCATGCACAAAAGCATTAAATGATCGTAAAGTGTATTCTATGGTTTTATGTTTTTGTTGTTGTTTTTTTTTTTATTTTTCTCTGTTGCCTCTCACGCATATCCTCTCGTAGAGTACATGACATTTGCCTTAAAACCCCATAACGGGTATTGGGTCATAAAATTTCGCTGCTAATGTGTGTGTGTGTGTGTGAGAGGGGAAGTATTCGTATGCATATGAGCACTTTTAACAAACAAGTGCGTAGTACATGTGTACAGGATATTAAAAACTTCTTTCTTTATATTTTATTGATTAATGACATATCAAGTGGTTGTCATGAAAAAGGTGTCCTTTTTTATGTGTCTGAATGCTTTTGAAGAGCGAAGAGAAAACATTTTTAATTAATTTTTAATGTGTTCTGAAAACTGTTCGACATATAATGACATGGGCATTTTCGTATCGGTGGAAATGTGGATAAATTATAATTGAAGAGGTTGAATTTAAATATGCGAATTAAAGAAGAAACAGGAAAAATGTTATGGTTTGGCATGGGTGACATTAATTTCATGGTTTTGTTTTTTTTTCTGTGTTATTTCCTAATGCATTATATGAAGAGGGCAAATAAACTTTAAGCTATGTAAATATGTCTGTGCAAAAATATTAGTCTCCACATGATATACCGATCGAGTCAGAAAAGCATGCTGGCCCAATTTAGCCTTTACTATCCGTTCGAATCTTTAGTTTTCTTTTTCTAATTCTAAAACTTTATATTAAATAAAAATATTCAGAAATAATTTTTTTGGTCTAAGGATTCTTTAGTGATTTTTTTTTAATTCAAAAATTTTATAAATAAAAATATATAAAAATAAATAAAATTAATCAGAAATAATTTTTTTTAAGAAAATATTAAAACTCATATTGCCAAAATGTCTTAAAATTGGAGAAAGTGGTTTGTCCAATAAATAGAATGGACGATGTTGTGAAAATCCGAAAAATCACAAGTGTTGCCTCTCCTTTTTGTCCATGACCCTTTTTATACAAGGCAACCATTCCAATCATTGCACTGCCGTGTCTTTTGTATTCTTCTTTGATAACGACTTTATTCCTCTGAACTCTATGTAAGGATTTCCGTCACCAAAATACAAAATATTTAGTAAAGAGGGAGGGAGGGTCTATAGCTTAAACATGAAGAGCTCGTCTTTAAACTTCCGGATTTTCTATCCTAATTTTTGGAAACTTTCTAAATGAAAATGTATGTTAATTGAATTCCATTTGTGTTCTACTTTAAGGAAATGAGAATTTTTGAAAATATCCCAAGACACGTACAATATCATTCTTCTCAAAAAAAAAAAACTTTTATGGGACACAACTACATTGTGTTCTCTTGGCCAGACCAATGATTCTAGATATAAGACCAAATGAAAACTAAGGACAAGATAAATAATAAAATTTCACAGACTTAAAAGTGTAACAAAACGTGTTCTACATAACAAATTTCAAGTTGAAAACTGAAAGATATAAATGTTGTCCCATATATACAGGGGCCCTCATACACATGTCCATCTTTATATTCTTATTGAGAGCCTCCCAAAATTGCTATATTTTTTTAAATCTTTGCCCAAAAAGCTCACCATATAGCCTATGCCTTTGGGGAGGGGTTTCATCAGGGTTTAATAGTTCATTACCAAGGCACGGTAAGAACATGATGCACAAATGTATCTTCTTTTGTATTATGAAGGAATAAAATATAAATTTTTTTTTATGATCACATTGTTCGTCCTTAATGTTTCGTGTTTTTGTTAAAGGACTATGGGATAAAAGGAAGTGAAAAAAAAAATTTTTTGGGAAAATTTTACAACGCACTTTTCACTCATATGATTTTGCTTTTTAGGGTTTTTATATGAACTTTCTACCATAGCCTTGCTTAGTAGGTATGCCACTTAAGAATATATCAAACTTTGGGATTTTTTAATTTTCACGATATAAACCTTTTTATTCTCTACTTAAAAACTATGCACTTTTCACTCATATGTGTTTGTTTTTAAAGGGTTTTTAAAAGAAAATTTTGACAAAATTTTCTATAGAAAAAAAAATTTGACAAAATTTTCTGTAAAAATAAAACTTCTACAAAATTTTCTGTAAAAATAAAATTTTGACAAAATTTTCTGTAAAAATAAAATTTTGACACAATTTTCTATAGAAATAAAACCTTGACACAATTTTCTATAGAAATAAAATCTTTGACAAAATTTGCTATAGAAAAAAAATCATTGACAAAATTTACTATAGAACAAAATCTTTGACAAAATTGTCTATAGAAATAAAATTTTGAGAAAATTTTCTATAGAAATAAAATTTTGAGAAAATTTTCTATAGAACTAAAATTTTGAGAAAATTTTCTATAGAAATAAAATTTTGGCAAAATTTTCTATACAAATAAAATTTTGACAAAATTTTCTATAGAAAAAAAATTTTGAAAAAAATTTCCTATAGAAATAAAATTTTGACAAAATTTTCTATAGAAATAACATTTTGACAAAATTTTCTATAGAAATAGTATTTCTATAGAAATTTAAATAGAGATAAAGGAAAATACAACAAATAAAAATAAATAAATAAAATTTCGACAAATTTTACTATAACATTAGTATCTTGATAAAATTTTCTACAGAAATAAATTTTTTTGGAAAAATTTCTATAGAAATAAATTTTTTGGAAAATTTTCTACAGAAATAAAATTTTGACAAAATTTTCTATAGATATAATATTTTGACAAAATTTTCTACAGAAATAAAATTTTGACAAAATTTTCTATACAAAAACATTTTGACAAAATGTTCCCTAAAAACAAAATTTTTACAAAATTTTCTATAGAAATAAACATAGAAATAAAATTTTAACAACATTTTGTACAGAAATAAAATATTGACAAAATTGTCTATAGAAATAAAATGTGATAAAATTGCATATAGAAAAGAAAATTTTCTGTAAAAAGGACAATTTTCCGTAGAGTAGAAATAAATTTCTGAAATGTTGACAAAATTTTCTAAAGAAAAAAAAATTTGAGAAAATTTTCTATAGAAAGAAAATTTTGAGAACATTTTGTATAGAAATAAATATATGACAAAGTTTCCTATGGAAATAAAAATTCTCTGTAAAATAGAAAATTTTCTGTAGAATAGAAAAATGTCTGTAGAATAGAAAATTTCCTATAGAAATAAAATTTTGATTAAATTTTCTATAGAAATAAAATGTTGACTAAATTTTCTTAGAAATAGAATTTAAACAAAAAATTTTTCCAGAAATAAAATTTTTCGAAAAATTCCTACATAAATAAAATTCTGACAAAATTTTCTATAGAAATAACATTTTGACAAAATTTTCTATAGAAATAAAATTTTGACAAAATTTTCTGAAGAAGTAAAACTTTGACAAAATTTTCTATAGAAATAAAATTTTGACAAAATTTTCTAAAGAACTAAAATTTGAGAAAAATTTCTATAGAAATAAATATAGAAATAAATTTTTGACAACATTTTGTACAGAAATAAAATATTGACAAAATTTTCTATAGAAATAAAATTGTGATAAAATTTCGTATAGAAAAGAAAATTATCTGTAAAATATAAAAATTTCTGACAAAATTCACTATAGAAATGAAATGTTGACAAAATTTTCTAAAGAAATAAAATTTCGACAAAATTTTCTATAGAAAAAAAATTTTGAGAAAATGTTCTGTAGAAATAAAAATGTGATAAAGATAAAATTCCGTATAGAAAAAAAACTTTAAAATTTTCTGTAGAATAGAAAAATGTCTGTAGAATAGAAAATTTTCTAAAAGAATAAAATTTTGACAAAATTTTCTATAGAACTAAAATTTTGACAAAATTTTCTAAAGAAATAAAATTTTGAAAAAATTTTCTATAAAAAAAAGTTTGAGAAAATTTACTTTAGAATTAAATATAGAAATAAAATGTTGACAAAATTTTGTACAGATATAAAATACTGACAACATTTTCTATAGAAATAAAATTGTCATAAAATTTCGTATAGAAAAGAAAATTATCTGTACAATAGAAATTTTCCTGTGGAGTAGAAATAAATTTCTGATAAAATTCTCTATAGAAATGCACTGTTGACAAAATTTTCTATAGAAATAAAATTTTGAGAAAATTTTCTATATATATATATATATAAAAATGTGATAAAGATAAAATTTCGTAGAGAAAAGAATATTTTAAAATTTTCTGTAAAATCGAAAATTTTCTGTAGAATAGAAAATTTTCTATATAAATAAAATTTTTATTAAATTGTCTATAGAAATAATAAGTTGACTAAATTTTCTTAGACATAGAATTTTAACAAAATTTTCTGCAGAAACAAATTTTTTGGAAAATTTTCTATAGGTTAGGTTAGGTTATGTGGCAGCCCGATGTATCAGGCTCACTTAGACTATTCAGTCCATTGTGATACCACAGTGGTGAACTTCTCTCTTATCACTGAGTGCTGCCCGATTCCATGTTAAGCTCAATGACAAGGGACCTCCTTTTTATAGCCGAGTCCGAACGGCGTTCCACATTCCAGTGAAACCACTTAGAGAAGCTTTGAAACCCTCAGAAATGTCACCAGCATTACTGAGGTGGGATAATCCACCGCTGAAAAACTTTTTGGTGTTCGGTCGAAGCAGGAATCGAACCCACGACCTTGTGTATGCAATACGGGCATGCTACCATTGCACCACGGTAGCTCCCAGGGAGAAATTCCCTTACAAATAAAATTTTGACAAAATTTTCAAATTTCCATTAAAATGAAATTTTGACAAAATTTTCTATAGAAATAAAATTTTAACGAAATTTTCTATATTATAAAACTTTGACAACTTTTTCCATAGAGATAAACTTTTCACAAATTTTTCTATAAAATAAAATTTGGACAATTTTTTCTATAGATATAAAATTTTGTCAAACTTTGGTATAAAATTAAAATTTTGTCAAACTTTTGTATAGAATTAAAATTTTGACAAAATTTTCTATATAACTAAAAATTTTACAAAATTTTCTATAGAAATAAAATTTTGACGGAATTTTCTATTGAAACAAAGTTTTGAAAAAATTTTCGATAGAAATTAAATTTTGACCTATAGAAATAAAATTTTGACGGAATTTTCTGTAGAAGTAAAGTTTTGACCAAATTTTCGATAGAAATAAAATTTTGACAGAATTTTCTATAGAAATAAAATTTTGACACAATTTTCTATAGAAATAAAATTTGGCAAAATTTTCTATAGAAATAAAGTTTTGACAAAATTTTCTATAGAAATAAAATTTTGAAAAAATTTTCTATAGAAATAAAATTTTGACAAAATTTTCTAACGAAATAAAATTTTCCCTTCGTTTTGTTTTGTTATAGTTGGTTTTGTTCTTTAAGCATTGTTGTTGCTTTTTTGTTTCAGCTTAAAACCATACATTGACTAAACTACAAGTGTAGCTTAACCAACAGAGGAAAAGAATGTTTGTCAAATTTATTTGGGCAAAGCCCTATAGACTGCAAGATGGTTGGATGGACGCACGTTTCGGAATTACCACATTCCTCATCAGCATCCTCTACTTGCAGCAAAACTATCAACCTGCCAACTGCACTCAAATCGATGATTTGACAGTGGCATAGGAAAAGAGATATGTTTGTTTCGAATTTATTTCGGCATAAGCCGGCTATCATGCAAAACCATTTTTCGGAAGGTTCAAGTGTGGTTCACTTTTGGGTTTAGAGAACCGCCTGAATTTATTCTGATAATTGGTTGATAGTTTTGCTGCAAGTAGAAGATGCTGATGAGGAATATGATAATTCCGAAACTTGCGTCCATCCAACCATCTTACAGTCTATAGGGCTTTGCCGAAAAAAAATTTGACAAACATTCTTTTCCTTTGTAAAAATAAAATTTTGATAAAATTTTCTATAAAAATTAAATTTTGACAAAATTTTCTATAGAAATAAAATTTGAGAAAAATTTCTATAGAAATAAATATAGAAATACATTTTTGACAAAATAAACAGAAATAAAAATTTGAGGAAATTTTCTATAGAAATAAAATTGTGATAAAATTTCGTATAGAAAAGAAAATTATCTGAAAAATAGAAAATTTTCTGTAGAGTAGAAATAAATTTCTGACAAAATTTTCTATAGAAATGAAATGTTGACAAAATGTTTTACAGAAATAAATATTTGTCAAAATTTTCTATATAACAAAAATTTTGAGAAAATTTTCTGTAGAAATAAAAATGTGATAGTGATAAAATTTCGTATAGAAAAGAATATTTTAAAATCGAAAATCGAAAATTTTGTGTAGAATACAAAATTTTCTATATAAATAAAATTTTTATTAAATTATCTATAGAAATAATAAGTTGACTAAATTTTCTTAGACATAGAATTTTAACAAAATTTTCTACAGAAATAAAATTTTTGGAAAAATTTCTATAGAAATAAAGTTTTGACAAAATTTTATATAGAAATAAAATTTTGACAAAATTTTCTATAGAAATAAAATTTTGACAAAATTTTCTATAGAAATAAAATTTTGACAAAATTTTCTATAGAAATAAAATTTCGACAAAATTTTCTATAGAAATAAAATTTTGACAGAATTTTCTATAGAAATAAAATTTTGACAAAATTTTTTATAGAAATAAAATTTTGACAAAATTTTCTATAGAAATAAAATTTTTACAAAATTTTCTATAGAAATAAAATTTTTACAAAATTTGACAAAAAAAAAAAGAAATAGAATTTTGACAAAATTTTCTATAGGAATAAAATTTTGAAAAAATGTTCAATAGAAATCAAATTTTAAACAAAAATATTATTTAGAAATAAAATTTTGACTAAATTTTCTATAGGAATACAATTTTGATAAAATTTTCCATAAACATACAATTTTTACAAAAATGTCTATAGAAATAAAATTTTGACAAAATTTTCAATAGAAATAACATTTTAAACAAAAATATTCTTTAGAAATACAATTTTGACAAAATTTTCTATGAAAATATAATATTGACAAAATTTCCTACAGAAAATTTTGACAGTATCCCATTCTATAAAAATAAAGTTTTGAGAAAATTTTCTATAGAAATAAAATATTGAGGAAATTTTCTATAGAAATAAAATATTGAGGAAATTTTCTATAAAAATAAAGTTTTGAGAAAATTTTCTATAGACATAAAATTTTGAGAAAATTTTCTAAAGAAATAAAATATTGAGAAAATTTTCGGGGGATAACTATGTAACTAAAATTATAAATATATTTTTACACTAATAGAAAAACAGGAAAAAATAAAATATTTTACAGTTTTTTTTTTCAACTTAATTTCATTAATTCTAAAATATGCCAACGGATTTTCCTGCTCATGGTGGCCGTTTTTAATCCGTATTTCCATCTTCAGAGAATACCCTATGGAATTGTCACACCCTTGTTCATATTATTAAGGCTCATATGTTCGTTAGTTTACATAGACTAAAAACTACAATCGAGATTTGAAGAAAGAATCTTTAAGGGACCCAGAAAAAATATCCCTCCATATAAGTTAGCAAGGGAACCGCATAAGTGAGGAATTGTGTGCCATGCTAGCTGGTTGCCGCATAGAGACTCTTGAAACAGCAGCCCAAGATGAACATGAAGGAGTAAATGATGACAGAAAGTAGATGTCGAGTGCTATCTGAGATGGATGAATTCAAACTTATTTTAGCGTAAATATCTTATATGTGTGTATGGGTGTGAGGGTATGTGGATTTAAGTGAAATGCGACATTCTAGCCTAGGGACAATGAAAGGGTATTTCAATAAGAGCTACAATGCTTAAGGCAAATGCAGTCATCTTGTAAAGTGTAAAATAAATTCCAAATTATTTGAAAAGTTCTACAAATGGCTCTAAAAATAAGGAAAATATAATGAAAATTTATAAGTTTTTATTTGCAGATTTAAAGCCTCTTAAAAATTCGCCAATTTGCCAAAAATAAATAAAGAAATCTTGAAAAATTTAGCGTACAGATTTGGCACACATACTTATTGTCTGCACAAAAAAAGTTATAAGGTTAGGATACAAAAACGTTGCGTTGAAATAATGTAAACAAATAAACAAAATAAACGGTTGCTACACTTGGTAGAATTCTACCAAAAAGGTAGATTTTTTCACTGTTGGGTAGATTGGTAGAATTCCTGATGCTTGTGTAGATTTTGCAAATTATTCCTCTCCAACTAAGAGGAAATAAAATTTTCTATAGAAATAAAATTTTGAAATATTTTCTATAGACATTTTTTTTTAATTTTCTATAGAAAAAAAATTGTCAAAAAGTTTTCAATAGAAAAAAATTTTGAGAAAAGTTTTTACAGAAAAAAATGTTAACAAAATTTTTTATAGAAAAAAAATTTCTATAGAAATAAAATTTTGCAAAATAAAATTTTTTTGTTTGGTAAACTGTTCTCCAAATTTTGGTAGATTATTTTGGACTCTTTAGAAAAAAAAACTATGACAAAATTTTCTATAGAAAAAAATGTTGGCAAACATTTTCTATAGACAAAAAATTTGACAAAATTTTCTATAGAAAAAAAAAATTCTATAAGAAAAAAATGTTGACAAAAGTTTTTACAGAAAAAAATTTAACAATTTTTTTTTTTTTTTGAAAAAAAATTCTATAAAAAAAATTTGACAAAATTTTCTATAGAAAAAAAAATTCTATAAGAAAAAAATGTTGACAAAAGTTTTTACAGAAAAAAATTTAACAATTTTTTTTTTTTGAAAAAAAATTCTATAGAAATAAAATTTTGCAAACTAAGGTTTTTTGTTTGGTAAAATTTTCTCCAAATTTTGGCAGATTATTTTAGACTCGAGTGGCAACCGAGTTCCTAAACTTATAACCCTCTTAAGCTGACAATAAGGATGTCTACCATATCTGTTCTCTAAGTTTTTCAAGTTTTATGTTTTCTTTTCATTTTTTTTTTTTTTTGCAAATTGGTGAATTTTTAAGAGGCTCTAATGATACCGCACCAACTATGACAAAAGAGGCATTTGAGTCACCATAAGCATCAGCCCAAAAGCAACATTGTCGCTATCCCAGCGTCATAGTAATCGTCAACACCAACCATCAACATTATCCACATTTTTGATGGGTTGATGTGGGAGAAGGACAGCATACTCGTATAGACCCTATTAGGAGACCTCTATGAGCAAGTAGTTTAAGTTGTAGTAAATGGTTGAGAGAAATCTAGCAGCTGTCATTTTGGGCCATAAGTGCTTGCTCAACATTACACACACATACACACACACTCTCGCGCGTCATATATGCCTAAAAATATTTTGCACAATGTAAGAAAACGTTCACACACTAAACTAAGTTATCCATGGATGAGTGAAAGCAGAACAACACATAAACTCACACATAGCAATTTCTATTTATACACATTTGTGCCCATGTATTTGTATGTATTTTATTTAAGAGCTGAATGAAAAAGACACTTGTGGCAGATTTTTTTTTTTTTGTTATATGTTTATTTAATATACTTTTAGGCTCTCTTGTCTTGTGAGGAGCCCTTTAACCCTTTTTAATGGTAAAACGTGGTTATTGCTGCTCTTGTTGTTGTTTATGAAGAAATTTTGTCTTCCATTTAGACATCTTCCTTCTGCTAATGATGTCATTTAAACAAGACATTCAAAATCCCTTACCCCTACTTACATACATATATATTTTAAAAGAATAATAGAAACATTTTCGGTATCTAACTTTAAAAAAGACTTTGTTAATTTATATCAAAATTTTATTTCTTAAGAAAATTTATATCAATTTTACTTCTATAGAAAGTTTTGTCAACATTTTATTTCTATAGAAAATTCCGTCAAAATTTTTTTTTTCTATAGAAAATGTTGTCAAAATTTTATTTCTATTTTTCTATATATTTTGACAAAATTTTCTATATATATACAATTTTATCTAATTATACAATTATTTTTCGAGCTTTATGGACAGATATAGATTAAGGAACATGGTTAATAGAGCCATTGAAAAGAAAGGGCCCAAAATTGAGTCATCTCTCCCAAAGAAAGGGCCCAAAATTGAGTCATCTCTCCCAGCCAGATCTATACTAAAGGCTGTGGAAAGGTTCATTCGCCCGAACCGAAACATGTACAGTCCAGGCGTGTATAGATTTGTATCTGGCGTTTTCT
Organism: Haematobia irritans; assembly: GCF_050003625.1. Lineage (NCBI taxonomy): Eukaryota > Metazoa > Arthropoda > Insecta > Diptera > Muscidae > Haematobia > Haematobia irritans. The sequence continues at coordinate 11,370,450 of NC_134401.1, read as the reverse complement.
TTTCAATGGCTCTATTGACCATGTTCCTTAATCTATATCTGTCCATAAAGCTCGAAGAATAATTGTATAATTAGATGTAATTACATACATTTATCTATTATTTACAAAAATTTATTTCTAAAGAAAACTTATATCAAAAATTTATATCTATAGAAAATTTATATCAAAATTTTATTTCTATAGGAAGTTTTGACAAAATTTTATTTCTATAGAAAATTACGTCAAAATTTTATTTCTATAGAAAATTCCGTCAAAATTTTATTTCAATAAAAAATTTTGTAAAATTTTTATTTCAATAAAAAAATTTCTCAAATTTGTATTTCTATAAAAAATTTTGAAAAAATTTTATTTCAACAAAAAAAAATTGGTCATATTTTTTTTCAATAAAAAATTTTGTCAAAATTTTATTTCTATAGAAAATTTTGTCAAAATTTTAATTCTATACAAAAGTTAGACAAAATTTTATATCTATAGAAAAATTTGTCCAAATTTTATTTCTATAGAAAATAATATTTCTATGGAAAAAGTTGTCAAAGTTTTATTATATAGAAAATTTTGTAAACATTTTATTTCTGTAGAAAATTTCGTTAAAATTTTATTTCAATAGAAAATTTTGTCAAAATTTCATTTTTATAGAAAATTTTGTTAAACTATTATTTATATAGAAAAATTTGTCAAAATTTTATTTCTAAAGAAAATTTTTATCAAAAATTTATATCTATAGAAAATTTATATCAAAAATTAATTTCTATAGAAAATTTATATCAAAATTTTATTTCTATAGAAGGTTTTGTCAAAATTTTATTTCTATAGAAAATTCCGTCAAAATTTTATTTCTATAGAAAATTTTGTCAACATTTTATTTCTATCGAAAATTTGGTCAAAACTTTACTTCTACCGAAAATTCCGTCAAAATTTTATTTCTATAGGTCAAAATTTAATTTCTATAGAAAACTTTGTCAAAATTTTATTTCTATCGAAAATTTTTTCAAATCTTTGTTTCAATAGAAAATTCCGTCAAAATTTTATTTCTATAGAAAATTTTGTCAAATTTTTAGTTATATAGAAAATTTTGTCAAAATTTTAATTCTATACAAAAGTTTGACAAACTTTTTGTTTTTATACAAAAGTTTGACAAAATTTTATATGTATAAAAAAATTTGTGAAAAATTTATCTCTATGGAAAAAGTTGTCAACGTTTTATTACATAGAAAATTTTGTAAACATTTTATTTCTATAGAAAAATTCGTTAAAATTTTATTTCTATAGAGAATTTCGTTAAAAATTTATTTCTAAAAAAAATTTATATCTATAGAAAATTTATATCACTTTTATTTCTATGGAAATTTTTTAAAAATTTTATTTCTATGGAAATTTTTTAAAAATTTTAGTTCAATAAAAAAATTTGTCAAATTTTTATTTCTATAGAAAATTTTGTCAACATTTTAATTCTATACAAAAGTTTGACAAAATTTTAATTTTATACAAAAGTTTGACAAAATTTTATTTCTATAGAAAATTTTGTCAAAATTTTATTTCTATAGAAAATTTCGTTAAAATGTTATTTCTATAGAAAATTCCGTCAAAATTTTATTTCTATAGGTACAAAATTTTATTTCTACCAAAAATTTTGTCAAAACTTTATTTCTATAAAAAATTTTGTCATTATTTTATTTCTATAGAAATTTTGTCAAAATTTTATTTCTATTGAAAATTCTGTCAAATTTTAATTTCTATAGGAAACTTTGTCAAAATTTTATTTCTATAGAAAATTTTGTCAATATTTTATTTCTATAGAAAATTTTCTCAAAATTTTATTTCTATAGAAAATTGTGTCAAAATTTTATTTCTATAGAAAATTCTGTCAAAATTTTATTTCTATCGAAAATTTGGTCAAAACTTTACTTCTACAGAAAATTCCGTCAAAATTTTATTTCTATAGGTCAAAATTTAATTTCTATAGAAAACTTTGTCAAAATTTTATTTCTATCGAAAATTTTTTCAAATCTTTGTTTCAATAGAAAATTCCGTCAAAATTTTATTTCTATAGAAAATTTTGTCAAATTTTTAGTTATATAGAAAATTTTGTCAAAATTTTAATTCTATACAAAAGTTTGACAAAATTTTCATTTTATACCAAAGTTTGACAAAATTTTATATCTATAGAAAAAATTGTCCAAATTTTATTTTATAGAAAAATTTGTGAAAAGTTTATCTCTATGGAAAAAGGTGTCAAAGTTTTATAATATAGAAAATTTTGTAAACATTTTATTTCTATAGAAAATTTCGTTAAAATTTTATTTCTATAGAAAATTTCGTTAAAATTTTATTTCTATAGGAAATTTTGTCAAAATTTCATTTTAATGGAAAATTTTTTTAAAATTTTAGTTATATAGAAAATTTTGTCAAAATTTTATTTCAAAAGAAAATTTATATCAAAAATTAATATCTATAGAAAATTTATATCAAAATTTTATTTCTATAGAAAATTTTGTCAAAATTTAATTTCTATAGAAAAATTTGTCCAAATTTTATTTCTATAGAAAAATTTGTGAAAAGTTTATCTCTATGGAAAAAGTTGTCAAAGTTTTATTATATAGAAAATTTTGTAAAAATTTTATTTCTATAGAAAATTTCGTTAAAATTTTATTTCTAGAGAAAATTTGGTCAAATTTTTATTCCAACAGAAAATTTTATCAAAATTTTAATTCTATACAAAAGTTTGACAAAATTTTAATTTTATACAAAAGTTTGACAACATTTTTGTATCCATAAAAAATTTTTTCAAAATTTTATTTCTATAGCAGAATTTGTGAAAAATTTATCTCAATGGAAAAAGTTGTCAAAGTTTTATTTTTATAGAAAATTTAGTCAAAATTTTATTTCTATAGAAAATTTCGTTAAAATTTTATTTATATAGAAATTTTTCTCAAAATTTTATTTCTATAGAAAATTTTGTCAAAGTTTTATTTCCATAGAAAATTTTATCAAAATTTTATTTCTATAGAAAATTTTGTCAAAGTTTTAATCCATAGAAAATTTGATCAAAATTTTATTTCTATAGAAAAATTTGTCAAAGTTTTATTTCCATAGAAAATTTTATCAAAATTTTATTTCTATAGAAAATTTTGTCAAAATGTTATTTCTATAGAAATATTTGTCAAAATTTTATTTCTCTTATTATGCTAACATGGAGACTACAGTTTTAGAGTCGTTGAGAGATCATAGGTAGAACAAGTATATAGTATGGCCGTAAGTTCGGCCAGGCCGGATCGTATGTACCCTCCACCATGGATTGCATAGAAACTTCTACTAAAAACTGTCACTCACAATCGAATTATTTGGGTTGTGGTAACACTTGCCGATGGCAAGGTATCTTAACACCGTCCTTATATACCATACGTGGTATATATTAAACTAAAAAAGGCCGATTAAATACGTATATAGGTTAGGTGGCAGCCCAATGTACCAGGCTCACTTAGACTATTCAGTCCATTGTGATACCACATTGGTATATACGTATATAAGTTTGACAAAATTTTCTATAGAAATAAAATTTTGACGGAATTTTCTATAGAAATAAAATTTTGACAGAATTTTCTATAGATACAACATTTTCACAAACTTTTTTATGGAAAAAAAATTTTGACAGAATTTTCTATAGAAATAAAATTTTGACGGAATTTTCTATAGAAATAAAATTTTGACAGAATTTTCTATAGAAATAAAATTTTGAAAAATTTTCTATAGTTTATTTTGACAAAATTTTCTATAGAAATAAAACTTTGACAAAATTTTCTATAGTAATAAAATTTTCACAAAATTTTCTATAGAAATAAAATTTGGTAGATAATTGTTGGCGATATGGACCAATTTTTGTGTGATTGGGGATCAGCTATATATAACTATAGACCGATATGGACCAATTTTGGCATGGTTGTTAGCGGCCATATACTAGCGCAATGTACCAAATTTCAACCGGATCGGATGAATTTTGCTCCTCCAAGAGGTTCCGAAGATCAAATCTGGGGATCGATTTATATGGGGGCTTTATATAATTATGGACCTATATTGACTAATTTTTGCATGGTTATTAGATACCATATACTAACACCACGTACCAACTTTCAACCGGATCGGATGAATTGTGCTCTTCCTAGATGCTCCGGGGGTCAAATCTGGGGATCGATTTATATGGGGGCTATATATAATTACGGACCGATATGGACTAATTTTTGCATGGTTGTTAGAGACCATATACTAACACCACGTACCATCTTTCAACCGTATCGGATGAATTGTGCTCCTCCTAGATGCCCCGTTGGTCAAATCATTAATGACTCAACTTTAATACACACGATTTTCGAGTGCTACATTTAAATATTTTTCATTATTAGCCTGCGAATCCTTTAGCTATCTATTGTAGTATTTCCCTATCCATCCATGTGTATTTTAGTTGCAAACATTTTCCGACAAAGTTTACCAAATCCGCACCAGATTGAAACAGCTAACATACGTAATAGAGACCACATTGGTCTATGACAATTTTTCGTAACAAATTCTAAAGCATATTGTTTTCCGTTTTGTGTTTTTTTTTTTTTTTTGAACCTCAAACCATCAGAATTTCATTGCAGAAATAGGATAGAATTTTTATACCCGCATAACTATAGGAAACAATTAAATTAAATCTCTGTATAGAAAATCGAATATAAACCTGGTTACCAATTCGACCATAGTATGTGATTGTCAACGAACGCATGTTGTTTTGTGTGTATTCAATAAACTAAAATACCAGGAAAATAGATCATCCTCAGGGTACCGCAGTATTCATAGCCACAATCGATTTGCCATAAAGCAAGCATAGAGAGAGAATGTTTTTGTTATTTGATTCCCGTAATTGGACATTTAGATTTTTTATTTGGAATACTACAAGCAATAAAATGGAAATTTTATATCAATACAATGTGTTTTTTGTCTATAAAAAAAAAGTCGACAAAATCATCTACAGAAATAAAATTTTGACAAAATTTTTTATAGAAATAAAATTTCGAAAAAATCTTCTATTGAAATCAAATTTTGACAAAATTTTCTAAAGAAATAAAATTTTCGAAAAAAATTTTTTTTTTACAAAATTTTCGATCGAAAAAAAAATATGATAAAAGTTTCTAAGTAATAAAATTTTTGTTGAAATTTTGTGAAGAAATAAAATTTTGTTGAAATTTTCTATAGGAAATTTTTTATAAAATTTCCTATAGACATAAAATTTTGACAACATTTTCTTGAGAAATACAATTTTAATAAAAATTTCTATAGAAATAAAATTTTAAGAAAATTTTCTATAGAAATAAAGTTATGACAAAATTTTCTATAGAAATAAAGTTAAAGTTATTTTAAAGAATTTTCTATGGAAATAAAATTTTCACAAAATATTCTTTAGAAATAAAAAATCATATAGAGAAATAAAATTTTGAGAAAAGGTTCTATAGTAATAAAAATTTTTAAGAACATGATTTTGACAAAATTTTCTATAGAACTACAAATTTGACAACATTTTCTATAGAAAAAAATTTTTTTGAAAATTTTTTTAGAAATAAAAATTTGACAAAATTTTCTATGGAAATAAAATTTTCACAAAATTTTATATAGAAATAAAATATTGACAAAATATTCTTTAGAAATAAAATTTTTAAAATTTTGAGAAAAGTTTCTATATTAATAAAAATTTTTATAAATATGATTTTGACAACATTTTCTATAGAAATAAAGTTTTGACGAAATTTTCTTTAAAAAAAATTTTAATAAAAATTTGTATAGAAATAAAATTTTGACATTTTCTACAGAAATAAAATTTTGACAAAATTTTCTATAGAAATAAAATTGTGACAAAACTTTCTATAGAAATAAAATTTTGACAAAATTTTCTATAGAAATAAAATGTTGACAAAAAGTTTCTATAGAAATAAAATTTTGACGAAATTTGCTTTAAAAATAAAATTTTAATAAAAATTTGTACAGGAATAAAATTTTGAAAAAATTTTCTATAGAAATAAAATTGTGACAAAATTTTCTATAGTAATAAAATATTGTTGAAATTTTCTATGGTAATGTAATAAAATATTGTTGAAATTTAGGTCGAAAACCTTAGTTGTTAGTACCTTCATTTTTTTGTATTTATTTTCATAATTTATTATGATTTTAAATAAACTAATAATAATAATAATAATAATAATAATAATAATAATAATAATAATAATAATAATATTGTTGAAATTTTCTATAGAAATAAAATTTTGTCAAAATTTTCTTTAGAACTAAAATTTTTAGAAAATTTTCTATAGAAAAAAATAGTTAACAAAATTTTCTACAGAAATAAAAATTTGACAAAATTTTCTATAGAAATAAAATGTTGACAAAATTTTCTATAGAAATAAACAAAATTTTCTATAGTAATAAAATATTGTTGACATTTTCTATGGTAATAAAATATTGTTGAAATTTTCTATAGAAATAAAATTTTGTCAAAATTTTCTTTAGAACTAAAATTTTTAGAAAATTTTCTATAGAAAAAAATAATTAACAAAATTTTCTACAGAAATAAAAATTTGACAAAATTTTCTATAGAAATAAAATCTTGACAAAATTTTCTATAGAAATAAATTTATGGAAAAATTTTCTATAGAAATAAAATGTTGACAAAAAAAGTTTCTATAGAAATCAAATTTTGACGAAATTTGCTTTAAAAATAAAATTTAATAAAAATTGGTACAGGAATAAAATTTTGAAAAAATTTTCAATAGAAATAAAATTGTGACAAAATTTTCTATAGTAAAAAAATATTGTTGAAAATTTTCTATAGAAATCAACTTATGAGAAATTTTTCTAGAGAACTAAAATTTTGTCACAATTTTCTTTAAAACTAAAATTTTTAGAAATTTCTCTATAGAAAAAAAATTGACAAAATTTTCTACAGAAATACAAATTTTACAAAATTTTCTATAGAAATAAAATATTGACAAAATTTTCTGTAGAAATAAATTTTTGGCAAAATTTTCTATAGAAATAAAATGTTGACAAAAAAAGTAAAATTTGAACGAAATTTGCTTCAAAAATAAAATTTTAATAAAAATTTGTACAGGAATAAAATTTTGACAACATTTTCTATAGAAATAAAATGTTAACAAAAAAGTTTCTATAGAAATAAAATTTTGACGAAATTTTCTTTAAAATTAAAATTTTAATAAAAATTTGTATAGAAATAAAATTTTGCAAAAAATTTCTATAGAAATAAAATTTTGCAAAAAATTTCTATAGAAATAAGATTTTGACGAAATTTTCTTTAAAATCAAAATTTTGCAAAAAATTTCTATAGAAATAAAATTTTGCAAAAAATTTCTATAGAAATAAAATTTTGACAAAATTTTCTATAGAAATAAAGTTTTGACGAAATTTTCTTTAAAAATAAAATTTTAATAAAAATTTTAATAGAAATAAAATTTTGACAACATTTTCTATAGAAATAAAATTTTGACAAAATTTTCTATAGAAATAAAATAGTGTTGAAATTTTCTATAGAAAAATCAACTTATGAGAAAATTTTCTAGAGAACTAAAATTTTGTCAAAATTTTCTTTAGAACTAAAATTTTTAGAAAATTCTCTATAGAAAAAAAAAATTGACAAAATTTTCTACAGAAATAAAAATTTTACAAAATTTTCTATAGAAATAAAATGTTGACAAAATTTTCTATAGAAATAAATTTTTGGCAAAATTTTCTATAGAAATAAAATGTTGACAAGAAAAAGTTTCTATTGAAATAAAATTTTGACGAAATTTGCTTTAAAAATAAAATTGTGACAAAACTTTCTATAGAAATAAAATTTTGACAAAATTTTCTATAGAAATAAAATGTTGACAAAAAAGTTTCTATAGAAATAAAGTTTTGACGAAATTTTCTTTAAAAATAAAATTTTAATAAACATTTTTATAAAACTAATATTTTGAAAAAAATTTCTTTAGAAATAAAATTTTGACAAAATTTTCTATAGTAATAAAATATTGTTGAAATTTTCTATAAAAATCAAATTTTGAGAAAATTTTCTAGAGATTTTAGTTCTCTTTGTCAAAATTTTCTTTAGAACTGAAATTTTTAGAAAATTCTCTATAGAAAAAAAAATGACAACATTTTCTACAGAAATAAAAATTTGACATAATTTTCTATAGAAATAAAATGTGTGGCACGATTAATTCTTGACTAAATGGAAAAATTTCAAGAGTCCATTTAATGTTTTTCTTTATAGAAAATGTACCACTTTTTTTTGAAAATTGCGTATAATATATATTTTTGAAAACCTCAAAGCTGTATAGAAGTCAATTACCGTTTAGTAGATTTTTTTAGAAAATTTCTCAATATTTAATGATTCTATTTTGTCGTTTTACAATATGCAATTAAATTTTTTCGTAATAGGTCAACAGGATTCTCCACTGAACCTGGTAGTGAAATGAACTTAAAAATTCATTTAATTTAATTTTTATTGTAAAAATGTGTCACTTTTTAATATTAGTATGTTAGCTTTTATTACAAGTGATATATTTAATGTGGCAGTTTTGAAATTCTCCATTAAAACATTGTACAGCAGTAAATTATCTTTTAGTAGATTTTTTTTTTTTTTTGAATTTTGTTCAATATTTTTTTTTCACTTTTTTTTTTAATTTTTCTTTCATATCTTTCGATTAAATCACAATCTTCTCTTTCATAATTACTTTGTCTGCATCATCATACCGAACATCTTCTTTACGCTCCCTAACTTCCTTAAAATAGAAAAGCTGTTTTTTTCCTTCATGGGAGCCATAATTTCTCTATAATTATTGTATTATTTCTTCATTTGAAGCACGTTTTACCATTCACACCATAGCTCTTCGACACAGGAATGTCCAAAAAAACATACAATAAAACTGGTCACTTCTAACGTAAGGACCCTAGCATAATTGCTGGTAGTGAAACACAATATCCGTCTTTCGTAGCAACATTCATTACAATTTTTGGTATATCCAGCATGAATTTCTTCTTTTGCTATAAGTGTTGTTTTTTTTTTGTTGCTTTTTCACGAAGAATTCTCCAAATATTTGTTAACGGTAATTATGATAATTAAGAAATATTTTTGTGCAATACATATCTCATGCTCATGCTGTTTGGGCTGTTTCCGTTTCCGTGATGGTCTCGGTGTTTATTTTTTCGTTACTCCCACACAAACAGTTTTCTTTACTCACGTGGAGACTGGTTCTCTATTCTCTATCACCTCAAATATAAGGCACACCCACACTCACATACACTTACTCATAGCCAAAATTAGTGAAGGCTCATTCCATGCACCATATGAATTAATACATATTTGCCATTTAATGGGAAAATGAAATGAAATTTTTTCTCATGCACTATTTTTTCTCTCAAACAACCAAAGTAACGTAAATGTTGGCTATTCTATGCACTGCCATCCATGTATTCACACTAGTATCCAAAAAAGAATATCCTTTTTGTTGCTTGGAGGAGACCAGAAAAAAATCCTCGTTGTTACACAAACACGTATTAGTTCGAAGGAAGAAAAAGCCATTTTAGTAAAAGAACACGTAGTGATGCTGATGCCATTGCTCATTGAATGTTGTGAAACTTCAATGAGGATATTGTGGGTGTGTGATGACCACTTGAACAAGTAGGTATTTTACAATGAGAACAGTGGGTCAGTTTTTACTGTGTTCGAATTTAAGTTCTCTAGTGCCTATAGCCCAATTTCTTTAGGGCCTGACTTCTAGGAAGATTGGGGGATATAAAATATAAAATTTTCTATAGAAATAAAATTTTCTAAAGAAACAAAATTTAGACAAAATTTTCTATAGAAATAAAATTTCAACAAACGTTCCTATAAAAAACAAGTAAAGAAAATCTGAATTCGGGCGGGGACGACTATATTATACTCTGCACCACTTTGTGGATCTGCATTTTAGATACCAAGATACGGGAGAAAGACATTAATGGGAGCTATATCTAAATCTGAACCGGTTTCTTCCAAAATAAATAGGGTTCTATTCTGACCCAAAACATATACTTGTACCAAATTTGAAGTCGATTGGACTAAAATTGCGACCTAGACTTTGATTACGAAAATGTGTTCACGGACAGACGGACATAGCTATATCGACTCAGGAGCCCACCCTAAGCATTTTTGCTAACGACAACATGTGTATATATCGTCTCCTTCTGGGTGTTGCAAACATATACACTAACTTATAATACCCTGTTCCACAGTGTGGCGCAGGGTATACAAATTATGACAACATTTTCTATAGAAATTGACATTTTAACAAAATTTTCTTTGGAAATAAAATTTTGGAAAATTTTCTATAGAAATAAAATTTGGACAAAATTTTCGATAGAAATAAAATTTCAACAAAAATTTCTATAGAAATAAAATTTCAACAAAATTTTTTACAGAAATTGACATTTTGACAAAATTTTCTATAGAAACAAAATTTTGACAAACTTTTCTATAGAAATAAAATTTAGACAAAATTCTCTATAGAAATAAAATTTTGACAAAATCTTCTATAAAAATAAAACTTTGACAAAAATTTCTATCGAAATACAATTTTGACGCAATTTTCTATAGATATAATTTTGACAAAATTTTCTTTAGCGAAATTTTCTATATAAATAAAATTTTGGCAAAATTTTCTATATAAATAAAATATTGGCAAAATTTTCTATAGAAATTGACATTTTGACAAAATTTTCTATAGAAATAAAATTTTGACAAAATTTTCTATAGAAATTGACATTTTGACAAAATTTTCTATAGAAATAAAATTTTGACAAAATTTTCTATAAAAATAAAATTTTACCAAAATTTTCTATAAAAATAAAATTCTGACAATGTTTTCTATAGAAATACAATTTTGACAAAATTATCCATAGAAACAAAATCTTGACAAAGTTTTCTATAGAAATAAATTTTTGACAAAGTTTTCTATAGAAATACAATTTTGACAAAATTTTCTATAGAAATAAAATTTTGACAGAAATTTCTATAGAAATAAAATTTTGACAGAAATTTCTATAGAAATAAAATTTTGACGAAATTTTCTATAGATATAATTTTACCAAAATTTTCAATAAAAATAAAATTTTGACAAAATTTTCTATAGAAATAACATTTTGACAAAATGTTCTATAGAAATAAAATTTTGACACAATTTTCTATAGAAAAAAAATTTGAAAAAGTTTTCGATAGAAATAAAATTTTGATAAAATTTTCGATAGAAATAAAATTTTGAGAAAATTTTCTACAGAAATAAAATTTTTGAGAAAATTTTCTATAGAAATAAAATTTTTCAAAATTTTCTATCGAAATAAAATTTTTGACAAAATTTTCTATCGAAATAAAATTTTACTAAAATTTTCTATAGAAATAAAATTCTGACAAAGTTTTCTATAAAAATAAAATTTTGTCAAAATTTTTTATAGAAATAAAATTTTTAACAAAATTTTCTATCGAAGTAAAATTTTTGCAAAATTTTCTATGCAAATAAAATGTTGACAAAATTTTCTACAGAAAAAAAAATTTGACAACATTTGCTATAGAAATAAAATTTTGACACAATTTTCTATAGAAATAAAATGTTGACAAAATTTTCTATAGAAATAAAATGTTGACAAAATTTTCTATAGAAATAAAATTTTGACAAAGTTTTCTATAGAAATAAAATTTTGACGAAATTTTCTATAGATATAACTTTGCCAAGATTTTCTTTAGAAATAAAATTTTGGCGAAATTTTCTATATAAATAAATTTTTGGCAAAATTTTCTATATAAATAAAATGTTGGCATAATTTGGCATAGGAACAAAATTCTGAAAAAATTTTCTAGAAAAATAAAATTTTGACAAAAATTTTCTATGGAAATAAAATTTTGACAACATTTTCTATAGGAATTGACATTTTGACACAATTTTCTATAGAAATAAAATTTTGACAATATTTTCTATAAAAATAAAATTTTACCAAAATTTTCTATAGAAATAAAATTTTGTCAAAATTTTCTATAGAAATAAATTTTTAATAAAATTTTCTATAGAAATAAAATGTTGACAAAACTTTCTATAGAAATAAAATTATGACAAAATCTTCTATAGAAATAAAATTTTGACAAAATTTTCTATAGAAATAAAATTTTGACAAAATATATATATATATAGAAATAAAATTTTGTCAAAATTTTTTATAGAAATAAAATTTTTAACAAAATTTTCTATCGAAGTAAAATTTTTGCAAAATTTTCTATACAAATAAAATGTTGACAAAATTTTCTACAGAAAAAAAATTTGACAACATTTGCTATAGAAATAAAATTTTGACACAATTTTCTATAGAAATAAAATGTTGACGAAATTTTCTATAGATATAATTTTGACAAAATTTTCTTTAGCGAAATTTTCTATATAAATAAGATTTTGGCAAAATTTTCTATATAAATAAAATATTGGCAAATTTTTCTATATAAATAAAATGTTGTCATAATTTTGTATAGGAACAAAATTCTGAAAAAATTTTCTAGAAAAATAAAATTTTGACAACATTTTCTATTGAAATAAAATTTTGACAAAATTTTCTATAAAAATAAAATTTTACCAAAATTTTCTATAGAAATAAAATTTTGTCAAAATGTTCTATAGAAAAAAACTTTTGATAATATTTTCTATAGAAATAAAATTTTGACAAAACTTTCTACAGGAATAAAATTTTAACAAATTTGTGACACTTTTTGCGTCACATTTTTAAGAAAAGTCCCACATTTTTCTTAACAATGTCATTTTCATGGCAATTTCTATTCATATTTTTCTTATGCGATAGTGTGGCACCTTTTGTGCCACTTTTTTATGGAAAGTTAGCATTTTTATACCCACCACCATAGAATGGTGATGGGGGTATAATAAGTTTGTCATTCCGTTTGTAACACATCGAAATATCGACTTCCGACTATAAATTCTAAGACGATATAACAATGCCTGTCTGTCTGTCGTAATCACGCTACAGTCTTCAATAATGAAGATATTGTGCTTAAATATTGCACACTCTCGTCTTTTGTCTACTTGTCTACAGGCAGGTCAAGTTCGAAGATGGGCTATATCGGTCCAGGTTTTGATATAGAGCCCGTCTAAACCGATCCCCCGATTTGGGGTCTTGGGCTTATAGAAACCGTAGTTTTTATCCAATTTGTCTGAAATTGCAAATCTAGAGGTATTCTAGGACCGAAAAGAGGTGTGACGAAAACGGTGATTACCGGACTATGTTTTGATATAGCCCCCATATAAGCCGATCTCCCGTTTTATTCGTGGGCTTGTAGAATCCGTAGTTTTTATCCAATTTGCCTGAAAGACCATAAAGAGGTGTGCCGAAAATGGTGAGTATCGGTCCATGTTTTGGTATAGCCCCCATATAAACCGATCTCCCGATTTTACTTCTTGATATTCGATGTGTTATCATGATGAAAGACCAATTTTTTCATCTTCGTCAATGCGGTACTTTTGAATTGGGTTGTGTCACATTTTTAGGAAAGGTTTCACATTTTTACTGAACGATGTCATTTTTGTGGTAAATTTTAAAAAAATTCTCAATGGGAATGCTGGGAATTGGCCGATTTTAATTCATATTTTGTATATGCTCAAATACGGCACTTTTTGTGCCACCTTATTAAGAAAAGTTCACCTTTTTTCTTCACTATGTAATTTTAGTTTTTATTTTATGCGATAATTTTGCGAGCATTTAATTCTTTTTTTACTTACTTGAACGTCCAACTGGAAAAAGCTGAAAAATTGAAAAAAAATTAATAAATTAGAAAATTCAATATTTTAATAAAGTCGATTAGCGTTACTGCTGAGAATCGCAAAATAGTTGGCACACTCATTTAAAAAAAGTGCCGCATTTTTAACAAAGGAAAAAATACGAGTTAAAGCAATAGAGGTTTTTCCTATTAAATCCCCTTTTCAAATTAAATCTAAATAAAGCCAACAATCATTTCGTCTCAATTTCATCGAAATTCAATCCTGGAAATTAAAAGTTTATGCCAAAACCCGGTTTACCTACTACAGAAAAAAGTCATTGCATATTTTCAGGCGTTATAATTGTTCGATTGATACCATCATGGTTTGAGAATTAAAAAGGGCTCAAAATATCCAGCCACGGGCTCAAAATACCTACACGTATACCAAAATCCTAATTGCCATTTCTCCCCACTGTCTCTTCATTACTTTTCCTAGCAAAATACAGTAATGCCTACGATTTGGTTTGGAGAGCATGAAAAGTACCATGTTGTGGTCATTTAGTCTACGTGTTTGAAAAAGACCAGCAATGTCGATATCGGCATTAATGTTGAGTCACATACGCCATATACACCACACGCTTGTTGGCTCTCTTGTTCCATTACCCATCCACTCACACTCTCACACATACTCACAAACATACTAGGCTACTTGAGTTTTACTGGTTGTAAAGCTTAAGAGCAGCATAAGCAGAGGATATCGTGCCAATAGAGGTATTTCGTGGGGGGAGGGGTAAGAGTAGGAGTCAGAAAAGGAAACTTTTGCTAAGATTGCTTTTAATTATTTCCTGATTTATTTATGGAAATAGCGCGTGGTCTGAATTACAAAAGGAAATGGATTGACGATGGAAAGACTATCATGGAAAGGAGTGTTAGAGAAACTAACACAAAAAAAAAAAATCTAAACAATCATCATTTGTGTTAAGAACATGAGGATATTCAATGTCAAAAATAAGAAATTTTGTATACTACAAATCCAGAATATTATAACCAGGAATTTACTAAAAATTATAGAGATTTATAGGCAAGCATATTTAACAAAAATTTTTAATTTTAATATTGGGACAACATTTCCAAAGAAATAAAATTTGTAAAGAATTTTCTATAGAAATAGAATTTGGACAACATTCAGGATAGAAAAAAAGTTTGGACAAAATTTTCTATAGAAATAAAATTTGGACAAAATTTTCTATAGAAATAAAATTTGGGCAACATTTTCTATAGACATAATATTTGGGCACAGTTTTGGATAGAAATAAAATGTGGACAATATTTTCTATAGAAATAGAATTTGGACAACATTTTGGATAGAAATAAAGTTTGGACAAAACTTTCTATAGAAATAAAATTTGGACAAAATTTTCTATAGGAATAAAATTTGGACAAAATTTTCTATAGAAATAGAATTTGGACAACATTTTGGATAGAAATAAAGTTTGGACAAAACTTTCTATAGAAATAAAGTTTGGACAAAATTTTCTATAGAAATAAAATTTGGACAAAATTTTCTATAGAAATAAAATTTGGCCAACATTTTCTATAGACATAATATTTGGGCACAGTTTTGGATAGAAATAAAATGTGGACAAAATTTTCTATAGAAATAGAATTTGGACAACATTTTGGATAGAAATAAAGTTTGGACAAAACTTTCTATAGAAATAAAATTTGGACAAAATTTTCTATAGGAATAAAATTTGGACAAAATTTTCTATAGAAATAAAATTTGGACAAAATTTTCTATAGATATAATATTTGGGCACTGTTTTGGATAGAAATAAAATTTTGACAAAATTTTCTATACAAATAAAATGTTGACAAAATTTTCTATACAAATAAAATTTTGACAAAATTTTCTATAGAAATAAAATTTTGACAAAATTTCCCATAAAAATAAAATTTTAATAAAATTTTCTACAGAAATAAAATTTGGACAAAATGTTCTATGGAAATAAAATTTGAACAAAATTTTCTATAGAAATAATATTGGGACAACATTTGCAATAGGAATAAAATGTGGACAACATTTTCTATAGAAATAAAATTTGGACACATTTTTCTATAAAAATTAATTTATGAAAAAATTTTCTATAGAAATTTTGAGAAAATTCCCTATAGTAATGAACTTTTGACAAAATTTCTCAGGAAACTGAAATTTTGACAAAATTTTCTATAGAAATAAACTTTAGACAAAATTTTCTATAGGAATAAAATTTGCACACAATTTTCTATAGAAATGAAATTTTAGCACAATTTTTCATAGAACTGAAATTTTAACCAAATTTCCTATAGAAATAAAATGTTGACAACATTTGTATAGAAATAAAATTTGGACACAATTTTCTATAGAAATAAAATTTGGGAACAATTTTCTATTGCAATAAAATTTTGACAAAATTTTCTATAGGAATAAAATTTGGGGCTCAATTTTTTATTGGAATAAAATTTTGACAAAATTTCTTATAGAAATGAAATTTTTTATAGAAGTAAATTTTTGACAAAATTTTCTACAGGAATAAAATTTGGGCAGAATTTTCTATAGAACTAAAATTTTGACAAAATTTTTTTATAGATATAAAATTTTGAGAAATTTCGTATACAATTAAAATTTTGAGAAACATTTCTTTAGAAATCAAATTAAAAAAAAAAAAAAAAATTATATAGAAAAAATTACAAAAATCCCTGTAGTAACGAAATTTTGATAAAATTTCCTATGAAATTGAAGTTTTGAAAAAAAATTTCTATTTAAGTAAACTTTAGACAAAATTTTCTATAGGATTAAAATTGGGACAAAATTTTCTTTAGAAATGAAATTTTAGCACAATTTGTCATAGAACTAAAATTTTAACTAAATTTCCTATAGAAATCAAATTTCGGCACAATTTTCTATAAGATAACATTTAGGAACAATTTTCTATTGCAATAAAATTTTGACAAAATTTTCTATAGGAATAAAATTTGGGGTCAATTTTCTATTGCAATAAAATTTTGACAAAATTTCTTATAAAAATGAAATTTTGATAAAAATTTTTATAGAAGTAAATTTTTGACAAAATTTTCTACAGAAATAAAATTTGGGCACAATTTTCAATAAAATATCCTATAGAAATGCAAATAATTTTCTTTAAACAAAAATTTTGGACAAAATGTTTATAGAAATAAAACTTTGGACAAAATTTTCTATAGGAAGAACATTTTGATACAATATTCAATTGAAATGAAACTTTTACAAAAGTTTCTATAAAAATGAAATTTTGACAAAATTGCCTATAGAAATGAAATTTTGAAAAAATTTCGTATAGAAATAACATTTTGATAAAATTGCCTATAAAAGTAAACTTTGGACAGAACTAAAATTTGCGCATCATTTCCTATAGAAATGAAACTTTAGCAAAATTTTCCATAGAACTGAAATTTTGACCAATTTTCCTATAGAAATAAAATTTTGAAAAATTTTCTATTGGAATAAAATTTGGGCAGAATTTTCTATAAAAATAAAATTTTGATAAAATTTTTCTATAGAAATAAAATTTCAATAGAAATAAAATTTTGACAAAATTTTCTATAAAAATATATTTCGAAAAAAATCATTAGAAATAGAATTTTGACAAAATTTCCTACTGAAATAAAATTATGACATAATTTTCCATAAAACTGAAATTTTTACAAAATGTCTTATAGAAATAAGATTTTGACAAAATTTCCCATAGAAATGCAAATTTTACCAAATTTTCTATACTCGTAGAAATGAAATTTTCACAAAATTGAAATAAAATTTGATCAAAAATTTTCTTTAGAAATAAAATTTGGATAAAATTTCGTATGGAAATGAAATTTTGACAAAATCTCCTATAGAAAAAAATTGGAAAAATTTTATATAGAAATATAATTTGGACATAAATTTGAAATAAAATTTGGATAAAATTTCCTATGGAAATGAAATTTTGACAAAATTTCCTATGGAAATGAAATTTTGACAAAATTTCCTATAGAAAAAAAAATTGGAAAAATTTTATATAGGAATATAATTTGGACGTAATTTTCTATAGAAATGAAATTTTGATAAAATTCCCTATAGACATGAAATCTTGACAAAATCTCTTAAAGAAATAAAATTTTGACAGTATTTTCTACTGAAATAAAATTATGATATAATTTTCCATAAAACTGACATTTTAAACAAATTTCTTAAAGAAATAAGATTTTGACAAAATTTCCTATAGAAATGTAAATTTGACCAAATTTCCTATACTCGTAGAAATGAAAATTTCACAAAATTTTCCATTGAAATAAAATTTGACCAAAATTTTCTTTAGAAATAAAATTTGGATAAAATTTCCTATGGAAATGAAATTTTTACAAAATTTCCTATAGAAAAAAAAAATTGGAAAAATTTTATACAGAAATATAATTTGGACATAAATTTGAAATAAAATTTGGATAAAATTTCCTATGGAAATGAAATTTTGACAAAATATTCTATAGAAAAAAATATTGGAAAAATTTTATATAGAAATATAATTTGGATATAATTTTCTATAGAAATGAAATTTTGATAAAATTCCCTATAGACATGAAATCTTGACAAAATTTCCTAGAAAAAAAAAATTGAAAAAAATTTCTACAGAAATGAAAATTTGACTTAATTTTCTATAGAAATAAAATGTGAACAAAATTCCCTATAGAAAAAAAAAATTGACAGAATTTTCAATAGAAATAAGATTTGGACAACATTTTCCATAGAAATAAAATTTGGACAAAATTTTCTATAAAACTAGTAGTAGCTTTATTTTTTTGCCAACAATGATGCATATTTAAACACTTTGTGGATTTAAGCAAATTTCTGTCTGATAATTAAGCCGATTATGATAAGAATCCAAAAACGAAAATCCAGAGAAAAACCCCCAAGAACTGCAATTACAAAAATGCCGACGACAGCGTTGAATGCCACCAATGGCAGCCACACTTTCAGGTCCTTGGCATGGCCATAGACGTTGGCTTGGTTCTTATGCCAGACATTAGACAAATATTTTCGCCCGCTCGTCCTTCGCACTACGGTCTTCTAGCCGCAAAAGGGGATAAAGAATGTCAGGCATGTAAAACGAGTTGTTACCCATGAGTGTATTAACACCATCCAAGGGGGGGTGGAAATATGGTTATGGTAGTTGTGTTACCGCCATTATTTCTACGTTTTACACTTTTGTTGTAGCCGTTGTTTTTGTCTTTTAATCCTTATTATTTACATTGTGCTGCAAAAGCAACAACAACAACTGTATTATGCAATTTATAAAGAAGATGTTGTAGAAAAAAAGAAAATAATATAAGCAAAATACCAGAAGCACTCTGGCAAGTAACAATGTTAAAATCTCTACACAACAAATCCCCCGACACAGAATGCATGCACATCTATATTGCCAACATGCAAAAGGAGTAATGTCCCAAAAAGGATTAAGAATGGAAATATACGATACAAAATGTGGGAGTCGAAATAGGATTGCAACGAAAACTTTAACAGGGACATAATTAGATTGGAATTTAAATTCCTCCTGTAAACATGGATATATTTTTTTTAATAACCTAAAATATATTCACATATACGATAGCACTGTTAACGTTGTGCCACTTTAAAAGCAAATTTACAACTTTTTAAGTGTTGACACTTTTGTAACATGTCATAAATTTTTTTTTTTAATTTTCTATAGAAATAAAATTTTGACAAAACTTTTTTATAGATATAAAATTTTGAGAAAATTTCGTATAGAATTAAAATTTTAACAGAATTTTCTGTAGAATTAAAACTTTGACAAAATTTTCTATAGAAATAAAATTTTGACAAAATTTTCTATAAAATAAAATTTTGACAAAATTTTCTATGGAAATAAAATTTTGACAAAATTTTCTATGGAAATAAAATTTTGACAAAATTTTCTATAGAAATGAAATGATAACAAAATTTTCTATAGATATAAAATTTTGACAACATTTTCTATAGAAATAAAATTTTGACACAATTTTCTATAGAAATCAAATTTTGTGAAAGTTTTCTTCAGATATAAAATTTTGTCAAAATGTCTTATAGAAATAAAACTTTGACACAATTTTCTATAGAAATCAAATTTTGTGAAAATTTTCTTTAGATATAAAATTTTGTCAAAATGTTTTATAGAAATAAAATTTTGACATTTTCTATAGAAATAAAATTTTGACAAAATTTTCTATAGAAATAAAATTTTGACAAAATTTTCTATAGAAATAAAATTTTGACACAATTTACTATAGATATAAAATTTTGAGAACATTTTCTATAGAAATAAAATTTTGTGAAAATTTTCTTTTTTTTTTTTCTTTTCTTTCTTCTATAAATGTTCAAATATTCAAAATGTTTTATAGAAAAAAATTTTTATCGAAATTTTATCTCTATAGAAAATATTCTATAGAGATAAAATTTTTACAAAATTTTCTATGGAAATTAAATTTTAACAAAATAGTCATAGAAATAAAATTTTTGGGAAAATTTTCTTTAGAAATAAATTTTGACAAAATTTTCTATAGAAATAAAATGTTGACAACAATAACAAAATTTTCTATAGAAACAGAATATTAAACAAGTGTATACGGCCGTAAGTTCGGCCAGACCGAATCTTATGTACCCTCCACCATGGATTGCGTAGAAACTTCTACTAAAGACTTTCATCCATAATCGAATTACTTGGGTTGCGGTAACACTTGCCGATGGCAAGGTATCTTAAAACTTCTTAACACCGTCTTCTAAATTGAAAGTTAGTCCATACGGGGTATATATTAAACAAACCAAAGCCGATTAAATACGTCTATAATTCAGTTTGACAAAATTTTCTATAGAAATAAAATTTTGACAAAATTTTCTATAGAAATAAAATTTTGACAAAAATTTCTATAGAAATAAAATTTTGGTAGATTATTTTTGACAATATGGACCAATTTTTGTGTGATTGCGGATCGGCTATATATAATTAACTATAGACCGATATGGACCAACTGTTGCATGGCTGTTAACGACCATATACTAGTACTTTGTACCAAACTTCAACCGAATTGGATGAATTTTGCTCCTCCAAGAGGTTCCGGAGGTCAAATCTGGAGATCGATTTATATGAGGGCTATATATAATTATGGACCAATTTTTGCATGGTTGTTAGAATACTAACACCACGTACCAAATTTCAATCGGATCGGATGAATTTTGCTCCTCCAAGAGGTTCCGGAGGTCAAATCTTGGGATCGATTTATATGAGGGCTATATATACTTATGGACCGATATGTACCAATTTCTGCATGGTTGTTACAAACCATATACTTACACCACGTATCAAATTTCAACCGGATTGGATGAATTTTGCCCTTCCAGGAGGCTCCGATGGTCATATCTGGGGATCGGTTTATATGGGGACCGATATCGACCAATTTTTGCATGGTTGTTACAAACCATATACTTACACCACGTATCAAATTTCAACCGGATCGGATGAATTTTTCTCCTCCAAGAGGCTCCGGAGATCAAATCTGCGGATCGGTTTATATGGGGACCGATATCGACCAATTTTTGCATGTTTGTTAGATACCATATAATAACACCACGTATCAAATTTCGACTGGATCGCATGAATTTTGCTTCTCCAAGAGGCTCCGGAGATCAAATCTGGGGATCGGTTTATATGGGGGCTCTATATATAAATATGGACCGATATCGACCAATTTTTGCATGGTTGTTAGAAACCATATACTAACACCACATACCAAATTTCAGCCAGATCGGATGAAATATGCTTCTCTTAGAGGCTCCGCAAGCCAAATCTTTGGATCCGTTTATATGGGGGCTATACTTTACGTAATCTAATTACGTGATCCGATATGGCCCATTTGCAATACCATCCGACCTACATCAATAACAACTACTTGTGCCAAGTTTCAAGTCGATAGCTTGTTTCATTCGGAAGTGATTTCAACAGACGGACGGACATGCTGAATTTCACCACGACCCAGAATATATATACTTTATGGGGTCTTAGAGCAATATTTCGATGTGTTATAAACGTAATGACAAAGTTAATATTCCCCCCAACCTATGGTGGAGGGTATAAACAATTTTCTATGGAAATAATATTTTGACAAAAAAAAATAAAATTTTATTGAAATTTTCTATAGTAATTAAATTTTGCTGAAATTGCTATAGAAATAATAATTTTGATAAGAGTTTTAATAGAAATAAAATTTTGACCAAATTTTCTATAAAAATAAAATTTTTACAAAATTTTCTATAGAAAAAAAATTTTGAGAAAATTTTCTGTAAAAATAACATTTTTACAGATTTTCTATAGAAACAAAACTTTGACAAAATTTGCTAGTGTACTAAAATTTGGTTGAAATTTTCTGTAGAAGTATAATATATAGAGAAGTAAAAAATAAAATTTTTGTGAAAATTGTCTACAAAAGTAAAGTTGTGGAAAAAATAAATAAAATATAATAAAATTTTGACAAAATCATCTATAGAAATAAAATTTTCTATAGAAATAAAATTTTGACAAAATTGTCTATAGAAATAAAATTTTGACAAAATTTTCTATAGAAATAAAATTTTGACAAAAATTTTCTATAGAAATAAAATTTTGACAAAATTTTCTATAGAAATAAAATTTTGAGAAAATTTTCTAGATAAAACAAAATTTTGACAAAATTTTCTATAGAAATAAAATTTTGAGAAAATTTTCTATAGAAATAAAATTTTGAAAAAATTTTGTATAGAAAAAATTTTGACAAAATTCCGTATTTCTATAGAAAATTTCACCAAAATTTTATTTCTATACAGAATTTCGTAAAAATTTAATTTCTATAGAAAATTTTGTCAAAATTTTATTTCTATAGAAAATTTTAACAGAAATCTTCTATAGAAATAAGTTTTTGAAAAAATTTTCTATAGGACTAAAATTTTGGGAAAATTTTCGAAAAAAAAAACGAAATCCGTATTTCTATAGAAAATTTCAACAAAATTTTATTTCTATAGAAAATGTTGTGAAATTTTATTTCTATAGAAAATTTTGTTTAAATTCTAAAGTTTTGTTGAAATTTTCTATAGCAATAAAATTATGTTGACATTTTCTATGGAAATAAAATTTTGACAAATTTTTCTATAATAATAAAATTTTGAACCAATTTTCTATAAAAATTAAATTTTGACAAAATTTTATATAAATATAAAATTTTGAGAAAATTTTCGAGAGAAAACAAAATTTTCTATAGAAATAAAATTTCGACAAAATTTTGAAGAAGTAAAGTTTTGGAAAAGTTTTCTATAGAAATAAAATTTTGACAAAATTATATATTATATTATATTATAATATAGAAATAAAATTTTGAGAAAATTTTCTAGAGAAAACAAAATTTTGATAAAATTTTCTATAGCAATAAAATTTTGAGAAAATTTTCTATCGAAATAAAATTTTGAGAAAATTTTGTATAGACATAAAATTTTGACAAAAATCCGTATTTCTATAGAAAATTTCAACAAAATTTTATTTCTTAACAGAATTTCGTAAAAATTTTATTTCTATAGAAAATTTTGTCAAAATTTTATTTCTATAGAAAATTTTGTCAAAATTTTATTTCTATAGAAAATTTGAACAAAAA
Source organism: Haematobia irritans (assembly GCF_050003625.1). Lineage (NCBI taxonomy): Eukaryota > Metazoa > Arthropoda > Insecta > Diptera > Muscidae > Haematobia > Haematobia irritans. The sequence continues at coordinate 11,346,920 of NC_134401.1, read as the reverse complement.
TTTTCTATTGAAATAAATTTTTGAAAAAATTTTCTATAGGAATAAAATTTTGAGAAAATTTTCGAAAAAAAAACAAAATTTTCTATAGTAATAAAATTTTGACAAAAATCCGTATTTCCATAGAAAATTTCAACAAAATTTTATTTCTATAGAAAATTTTGTGAAATTTTATTTCTATAGAAAATTTTGTGAAATTTTATTTCTATAGAAAATTTTGTGAAATTTTATTTCTATAGAAAATTTTGTTTAAATTCTAAAGTTTTGTTGAAATTTTCTATAGAAATAAAATTATGTTGACATTTTCTATGGAAATAAAATTTTGACAAAATTTTCTATAGTAATAAAATTTTGAGAAAATTTTCAAGAGAAAACAAAATTTTCTATAGAAATAAAATGTTGACAAAATTTTGTATAGAAATAAAATTTTGACAAAATTCCGTAGTTCTATCGAAAATTTCACCAAAATTTTATTTCTATACAGAATTTCGTACAAATTTTATTTCTATAGAAAATTTGAACAAAAATCTTCTATAGAAATAAATTTTTGAAAAAATTTTCTATAGGAATAAAATTTTGAGAAAATTTTCGAAAGAAAACAAAATTTTCTATAGTAATAAAATATAGACAAAATTCCGTATTTCCATAGAAAATTTCAACAAAATTTTATTTCTATAGAAAATTTTGTGAAATTTTATTTCTATGGAAAATTTTATTTAAATTCTAAAGGTTTGGTGAAATTTTCTATAGAAATAAAATTATGTTGAAATTTTCTATAGAAATAAAATTATGTTGACATTTTCTATGAAAATAAAATTTTGACAAAATTTTCTTATAGTAATAAAATTTTGACAAAATTTTCTATAGTAATAAAATTTTGACAAAATTTTCTATAGAAATAAAATTTTGAGAAAATTTTCTATAGAAAAAAATTTTAAATACTTCTCTCATAAATTTCTTTATAATAAACCAAACCTCTTGAAATCTTCTACTACAATACCAACGACATAATAAAGCATATAATTATGAAAAAGCGGGGCAAGTCAATTTTAAATAAAATTTGCTTATGAGTAATTAGTGTAAAAGCCATAATTCATAGAATGCACAAACTCTTTCCACAATAAAAAAATATAGACTACACCAGCATATTTTCCATACCTTAATAAGGAGTTTCATATACCAAAGACAAAAGTTTAATATTTTCCCTTGCCCAACAATAGGGGAGAATGGTCCTATCCCTTATTACAGTTATGCTTTGTTTGCTAAAAATTCTACTGATGTTAAATTCTTATCTATTGTCTCCATTTCCCTAAAGGGTTGTTTTTCTAATTAAAATAATAATTATACCCTTCACCACTACTGTGGTACAGGGTATAATAAGTTTGTGCATTTGTATGTAACGCCAAGAAGGAGTAATTATAGACCAACCTTTTAGTATACGGATCGGCTTAGAATTAAATTCTGAGTCGATTTAGCGATGTCCGTCTGTCTGTCTGTCCGTCTGTCTGTCCGTCTGTCTGTCCGTCTGTCTGTCTGTCTGTCTGTCTGTTGATGTATTTTTGTGTGCAAAGTACAGCTCGCAGTTTTAGTCCGATTGTCCTAAAATTTGGTATAGGGTCCTGTTTCGGCTCAAAGACGATCCCTATTGATTTTGGAAAAAATCGGTTCAGATTTAGATATAGCTGCCATATATATTTTTCACCGATCTGGTCATAATTGGCGTGCATATCAACCGATCTTCCTCAAATTCCGTACATCCGAATATTTTATGAGTCTCGAAAAACTTGCAAAATATCAGCAAAATCGCTTCAGATTTAGATATAGCTCCCATATATAGCTTTCGCCCGATTTACACTCATTTGCCCACAGAGGCCAATTTTTTGCTCCGATTTAGTTGAAATTTTGCACAGGGAGTAGAATTAGCGTTGTAACTATGCGTGCCAAATTTGGTTGAAATCGGTTCAGATTTGGATATATCTCCCATATATAGATTTCGCCCGATTTACACTCATTTGCCCACAGGGGCCAATTTTTTGCCCCGATTTAGTTGAAATTTTGCATAGGGAGTAGAATTAGCATTATAGCTATGCGTGTCAAATTTGGTGGAAATCGGTTCAGATTTAGATATAGCTCCCATATATAGCTTTCGCCCGATTTACACTCATATGACCACAGAGGCCAATTTTTTGCTCCGATTTAGTTGAAATTTTGCACAGGGAGTAGAATTAGCATTGTAGCTATGCGTGCCAAATTTGGTTGAAATCGGTTCAGATTTAGATATAGCTCCCATATATAGCTTTCGCCCGATTTACACTCATTTGCCCACAGGGGCCAATTTTTTGCCCCGATTTAGTTGAAATTTTGCATAGGGAGTAGAATTAGCATTATAGCTATGCGTGCCAAATTTGTTTGAAATCGGTGCAGATTTGGATATATCTCCCATATAAAGCTTTCGCCCGATTTACACTCATATGACAAAAGAGGCCAATTTTTAACTCCGATTTAGTTGAAATTTTGCACAGGGAGTAGAATTAGCATTGTAGCTATGCGTGCCAAATTTGGTTGAAATCGGTTCAGATTTAGATATAGCTCCCATACATATTTTTTTCTGATTTCGACAAAAATGGTCAAAATACCAACATTTTCCTTGTAAAATCGCCACTGCTTAGTCGAAAAGTTGTAAAAATGACTCTAATTTTCCTAAACTTCTAATACATATATATCGAGCGATAAATCATAAATAAACTTTTTCGGAGTTTCCTTAAAATTGCTTCAGATTTAAACGTTTCCCATATTTTTTTACTAACATTGTGTTCCACCCTAGTGCATTAGCCGACTTAAATTTTGAGTCTATAGATTTTGTAGAAGTCTATCAAATTCTTCCAGATCGAGTGATATTTAAATATATGTATTTGGGACAATATATAGCCCCCAACACATTTGACGGATGTGATATGGTATCGAAAATTTAGATCTACAAAGTGGTGCAGGGTATAATATAGTCGGCCCCGCCCGACTTTAGACTTTCCTTACTGGTTTTTTATTTAAATACTAACACACACACACCTTTGAAACACAAACACAAAACATTCGAAAGAAAATATTTTTTTGTCTCATACTTAAAATTGTAATTTATAATAATCACATTAGCATCATCATCATCACAACCATTAGATAGACTAAAAACAAACGAAAGACATGGGTATCTTAGAATAAAAGAAAAAGACTCTGTCTCTCTCTATGTGAACTCCAATGGCAAAAGGATGGCAAATACAATTTAAGAAAGGAAATTATGAAACATTTTTATTTTACCAAAAGAAGGAACTTTTACTCCTTATTACAGCAATTTGTCGGAGAGCAAATACAAAAAACAACAAACTCATACATTCCCATAGTCCAAATAGAAAACCAACAGAAAAATTGTCTTCATACCTAATTATAACTCTAAACAATTTTCTTCCCTTTGTAGATGAGTAAATAACCACAAATTGTCTATGTATGTGGGTGTCTCTTAATAGTCTGTTCAAGACAGACGTGGAGTCTTTAGAAAATAACTCTTACCAAGCTCCTTTAACATACCACAGAGTGTCACATACAATTTTAAGAACCCAGTAAAACAAAAACAAGTATATACGGCCGTAAGTTCGGCCAGGCCGAATCTTATGTACCCTCCCTCGGGATCGGTTTATATGGGGGCTATATATGATTACTGACTGATATGGACCACTTTTGGCATGGTTGTTTAATATCATGTACTAAATTCACGTACCAAATTTCAACCGAATCGGATGAATTTTGCTCTTCCCAGGGGCTCCGGAGGTCAATGGTATATGGGGGCTATATATAATTATGGACCGATTTCGACCAATTTTTGCATGGGTGTTTGAGGCCCTATATTAACACCACATACCAAATTTCAACCGAATCGGTTGAATTTTGCTCTTCCATGAGGCTCCGGAGGTCAAATCTGGGGATAGGTTTATATGAGGGCTATATATAATTATGGACCGATGTGGACCAATTTTTGCGTGGTTGTTAGAGACCATATACGAACACCATGTACCAAATTTCAGCCGGATCGGATGAAATTTGCTTCTCTTAGAAGCTCCGCAAGCCAAATCTGGGGATCGGTTTATATGGGGGCTATATGTAATTATGGACCGTTATGGACCAATTTTCGCATGGATGTTAGAGACCATATACTAACACCATGTACCAAATTTCAGCCGTATCGAATGAAATTTGTTTCTCTTAGGGGCTCCAAAAGCCAAATCGGGGGATAGGTTTATATGGGGGGCTATATATAATTATGGACCAATGTGGACCAATTTTTGCATGGTTGTTAAAGACCATATACAAACACCATGTACCAAATTTCAGCCGGATCGGATGAAATTTGCTTCTCTTAGAAGCTCCGCAAGCCAAATCTGGGGATCGGTTTATATGGGGGCTATACATAATTATGGACCAATTTTTGCATGGTTGTTAGAGACCATATACCAACACCATGTACCAAATTTCAGCCGGATCGAATGAAATTTGTTTCCTTTAGAGGCTCCAAAAGCCAAATCGGTGGATCGGTTTATATGGGGGCTATATATAATTATACACCGATGTGGACCAATTTTTGCATGGTGGTTAGAGACCATATACTAACCCCAGGTACCAAATTTCAACCGGATCGGATGAAATTTGCTTCTCTTAAAGGGTCTGAAAGCCAAATTGGGGGATCGGTTTATATGGGGGCTATATATAATTATGGACCAATGTGGACCAATTTTTGCATGGCTGTTAAAGACCATATACTAACACCTTGTACCAAATTTCAGCCGGATCGGATGAAATTTGCTTCTCTTAGAAGCTCCGCAAGCCAAATCTGGGGATCGGTTTATATGGGGGCTATATATAATTATGGACCGTTATGGACCAATTTTTGCACGGTTGTTAGAGACCATATACCAACACCATGTACCAAATTTCAGCCGGATCGAATGAAATTTGTTTCCTTTAGAGGCTCCAAAAGCCAAATCGGTGGATCGGTTTATATGGGGGCTATATATAATTATGGACCAATGTAGACCAATTTTTGCATGGTTGTTAAATACCATATACTAACATCATGTACCAAATTTCAGCCGGATCGGATGAAATTTGCTTCTCTTAGAAGCTCCGCAAGCCAAATCTGGGGATCGGTTTATATGGGGGCTATATATAATTATGGACCGTTATGGACCAATTTTTGCATGGTTGTTAGAGACCATATACCAACACCATGTACCAAATTTCAGCCGGATCGAATGAAATTTGTTTCCTTTAGAGGCTCCAAAAGCCAAATCGGTGGATCGGTTTATATGGGGGCTATATATAATTATACACCGATGTGGACCAATTTTTGCATGGTTGTTAGAGACCATATACTAACACCAGGTACCAAATTTCAACCGGATCGGATGAAATTTGCTTCTCTTAAAGGGTCTGAAAGCCAAATTGGGGGGTCCGTTTATATGGGGGCTATATTATTTGGGAGCCACCGTGGTGCAATGGTTAGCATGCCCGCCTTGCATACATAAGGTCGTGGATTCGATTCCTGCTTCGACCGAACACCAAAAAGTTTTTCAGCGGTGGATTACCCACCTCAGTAATGCTGGAGACATTTCTGAGGGGTTCAAAGCTTCTCTAAGTGGTTTCACTGCAATGTGGAAAGCCGTTCGGACTCGGCTATAAAAAGGAGGTCCCTCGTCATTGAGCTTAACATGGAATCGGGCAGCACTCAGTGATAAGAGAGAAGTTCACCAATGTTGTATCAAAATGGACTGAATAGTCTAAGTGAGCCTGATACATCGGGCTGTCACCTAACCTAACCTAACCTAACCATGGGGGCTATACGTAAAAGTGGACCGATATGGCCCATTTGCAATACCATCCGACCTACATCAATTACAACTACTTGTGCCAAGTTTCCATTCGATAGCTTGCTTCGTTCGGAAGTTAGCGTGATTTCAACAGACGGACGGACGGACATGCTCAGATTCGAAAATGTGCCACAAAACCTCCCACTTGTCATAAAAGTTGGCAAGAGCGTTCAAAAAAGTAGCTTGGATCCCAAAAAAGTTTACCACAAAAACTACCAAACAAAGAAGCTATTTTGTCAAAATTTTATTTCTACAGAAAATTTTGTCAAAATTTTATTTCTATAGAAAATTTTGTCAAAATTTTATTTTTGTAGAAATTTTTGTCAAAATTTTATTTCTATAGAAAATTTTGTCAAAATATTATTTCAATAGAAAATTTTTCAACATTTTTATTTCTACATAAATTGTTATCAAAGTTTTATTTCTATAGAAAATTTTGTCAAAATTTTATTTCTATAGAAAATTTTGTCAAAATTGTTATTTCTATAAAAAAAATTATATCTATAGAAAATTTTGTCAAAATTTTTATTTCTATAGAAAATTTTGTCAAAATTTTTATTTCTATAGAAAATTTTGTCAACATTTTATTTTTGTAGACATTTTTGTCAAAATTTTATTTCTATAGAAAATTTTGTCAAAATTTTATTTCTATAGAAAATTGTGTCAAAATTTTTATTTCTATTTCGACTGAACACCAAAATGTTTTTCAGCGGTAGATTATTCCCTCACAGTAATTCTGATGACATTTCTCAGCCTTTCAACTCACATATTAAGTCCATGTCTTAAAACCCAAAGCTTATTTTAAAACAATCCTTCTAATTCGTTTGGTTTTCTATCATTTATCTTAACTCATTTTATGTTAACTTTCCCTCCTACACGCCAGTAACAAATTGTTTTATTAAAATTATAATAAATCACTTTTGCATCGCCACAGACACTTCATTATATCTGGCAAATTTGCTATAAATTATGAAATGTGTAAGGCTAACAAACAAACAAAAAACCGACAGGAAACCAAAGAAACGAAAAACAATACAAATGACAAAAGAATTCCTTCACAGATATTATATGCCAGTGGAGGATTGGTGAAATCATTAAAACTCTTACACACATACATACAGACATATAAAAGAAGGATAAATAAGAAGGGAACAAACCGAGTACCATATCAAATTCATTTTGGGCGCCTTTGGATGCTGGATTTAAGGAATGAAGACACGGTGAACTAGATTGAAGGGGGTATGGTCCAGCTCATTTATGAGCATTATAAGGAGTAAAATTAGTTTGGGTGAAATGCGATTTTTAATCTAATCAAGCTAAAATTTTCAAATATAGAATTTTTGGACAAAATTTTTTATAAAAATAAAATTTTGACAAAATTTTCTATAGAAATGAAATTTGGCCAAAATTTTCTATAGAAATAAAATTTTAACAAAATTTTCTACACAAATAAAATGTTGAGAAATTTTCTGTAGACATGAAATTTGGACAAAATTTTCTATAAAAATAAAATTTGGAGTAAATTTTTTATGGAAATAAAATTTTCAGAAAATTTTCTATAGAAGAAACATTTTCAGAAAATTTTCTATAGAAATATAATTTTGAGAAAACTTCCTATAGAAATAATTTTTTAGAAAATTTTCTATGGAAATAAAATTTTGACACAAGAATTAAAATGTTGACAAAATTTTCTATAGAAATAAAATATTAATAATAGAGAAAATACACCGCTGAAAAACTGTGTCGAATCTGGGATTGAATCCATGACTTTATTGTGCACGGCTGGCATGTTGACTATTACACCACGGTGGCACCCAACTGTGATATAACTTCGGTCCTATTGAGTTTCCCATCATTTATTTATTGCTACCCTTTACAATACGACTTGATATCACGCGTATGTATTGTGTATTCCCCCTTAAGGATTTTCTAATTTGTATGCTCCTCTTTTTCCATTTTTCTTAGTTTCTTTATTTTCTTTCTATACAACAAAATCTGAAGTAATGTGGCTGGTGTTAAAGTTAGAGATGCTTGGCTATTGTCTTATAATTAGAGTGACAATTTGATATAAAGCCAGCTAGTTTAAGAGAACAAGAAAAATCGCGAGAGAAGAGAGAGAGGTCTCAATCAGTCGAAATAATAGTAATCACACATATACTCACATACACACACCCATAGACCATATACACAACACCTAACAAAGTAACATAAATCCTCCATTAAAATATTGCATATCCCAGGGCGCATTCATTGTTAAGCCAACACGTGACTCAAATGAAAGGCGCTAAGCAACGTATTCAGGTGGGTTTTGAGAGAGGGGGTTTTGGCTGGAGCTATAACATTTTTTCCTTTAGCTATTCTCCATTCGTGGGTGGATTCAATTGAAATATGTATTTATTTAGATGGTGTTGCTTATGGCTTCCGAGATGAGACAAAAACGAAATCATAAAAATAACCTTACATCGTGATGGTTGTTATTGTCACCAAATATGTTTTTTTGTTATCTGTTGTTTCTGTCTACAATAAGCAATTATTTGTAATAGTCTGAGAATTGATTGCTTCATACAAATCATAGTATAGAAAAAATTATTGATACCAGGTATATGGTGGCTTATGCCATATTGAATTTCTCATTAAATTTGTTTTATAATTGCGTTCATATTTCGTTTGAGAGTAAATGAACAAATTTCCTATGGCGGAAGGATGTTACTTTTTCCAATGAAATATGATATTGGAAATGTCATATACACAAATTCTCTTTAGTTTATATTCTTGATAAGTAAATTGTTAACCTTGGTATACTAAACAAAATTATGTTTTATGAAACTTTTGTTTCATAAGAAATTTGTCTCACTCTGGGGAATCTAACTGACAGTTATCTTGGAATTATTCTCATTCAAGGTTAATTCCAAATCGATAACAAAGTAAATGTTGACAAAATTTTATTTCTATAGAAAAATGTGTCATACTTTTATTTCTATGGAAAATTATGTCAAAATTTTATTTCTAAAGAAAATTTTGTGAAAATTTTATTTCCATAGAAAATTTTTTTCAAAATTTTATTGCTATAGAAAATTTTGTCAAAATTTTATTTCGATAGAAAATTTTGTCGACATTTTATTTCGATAGAAAATTTTGGCAAAATTTTATTGCTATAGAAAATTTTGTCAAAATTTTATTGCTATAGAAAATTTTGTCGAAATTTTATTTCTATAGAAAATTTTGTCAAAACTTTATTTCTGTAGAAAATTTTGTCAAAACTTTATTTCTATAGAAGATTTTGTCAAAATGTTGTTGCTATAGAAAATTTTGTCACAATTTTATTTCTGTAGAAAATTTTGTCAACATTTTATTTCTATAGAAAATTTTGTGAAAATTTTATTCCTATAGCAAATGTTGTGAACATTTTATTGCTATAGAAAATTTTGTCAAAATTTTATTGCTATAGAATTTTTTTTTAACATTTTATTGCTATAGATAATTTTGTCAAAATTTTATTGCTATAAAAAATGTTGCCAAAATTTTATTTCAATAGAAAAGTGTGTCAAACTTTTATTTTTATGGAAAATTATGTCAAAATGTTATTTCTATAGAAAATTTTGTGTAAAACAGAGTGTGAAGCTGTGTACACCAGAACAAATCCTTGAAAACGGTTTTGACGAAGTCAACCGAAATATTGGAAATAAAAATAAAAGAAAAACATCATATCTATGTTTTTTAATCGACCTATTGCCGAAACTATGAAAAATAATTCATAAAGATAAATAAAAAGGTCAACGATAATTATCCAGAAATAAAAATTTTTTCTATAGAAAATGTTGTGAAAATTTTACTGCTATAGAAAATTTTGTCAAAATTGTATTGCTATATTTTGTGAAATTTTTATTTATATAAAAAAATTTGTCAAAATTTTATTTCTATAGAAAAGTTTGTCACAATTTTATTGCTGTAGAAAATTTTGTCAAAATTTTATTTAAATAGAAATTTTTCCCAAAATTTTATTGCAATAGAAAATTTTGTCAAAATTTTATTTCTATAGAAAATTTTGTCAAAATTTTATTTCTATAGAAAATTTTGTCAAAATTTTATTTCTATAGAAAATTTTGTCAAAATTTTATTTCTATAGAAAATTTTGTCAAAATTTTATTTCTATAGAAAATTTTGTCAAAATTTTATTTCTATAGAAAAATTTTATTGATATAGAAAATTTTGTCAAAATTTTATTGCTATATTTTGTGAAATTTTTATTTATATAGAAAAATTTGCCAAAATTTTATTTCTATAGAAAATTTTGTCAAAATTTTATTGCAATAGATTTTTTTTTAACATTTTATAGCTATAGAAAGTTTTGTCAAAATTTTATTCTTATAAAAAATTTTGTCAAAATTTTATTTCAATAGAAAAGTGTGTCAAACTTTTACTTTTATGGAAAATTATGTCAAAATGTTATTTCTATAGAAAATTTTGTGAAAATTTTTTTCTATAGAAAATGTTGTCTAAACTTTACTGCTAAAGAAAATTTTGTCAAAATTGTATTGCTATATTTTGTGAAATTTTTATTTATATAGAAAAATTTGTCAAAATTTTATTTCTATAGAAAAGTTTGTCAAAATTTTATTGCTGTAGAAAATTTTGTCAAAATTTTATTTAAATAGAAATTTTTTGTGAAAATTTTTTTCTATAGAAAATGTTGTGAAAATTTTACTGCTATAGAAAATTTTGTCAAAATTGTATAGCTATATTTTGTGAAATTTTTATTTATATAGAAAAATTTGTCAAAATTTTATTTTAAAGAAAATTTTGTTAAAATTTTATTTCTATAGAAAATTATGTGAAAATTTTATTGCTATAAAAAATTTTTTCAAAATTTAATTTCAATAGAAAATTTTATCAAAATTTGATTTCTATAGAAAATGTTTTGCAAATTTTATTTCTATAGAAAATTTTGTCAAAATTTTATTTCGATAGAAAATTTTCTCAAAATTTTATTTCTATAGAAAATTTAGTCAAAATTTTATTTTAAAGAAAAATTTGTTAAAATTTTATTTGTATAGAAAATTTTGTCAAAATTTCATTTCTATAGAAAATTTTGTCAAAATTTAATTTCAATAGAAAATTTCATCAAAATTTTATTTCTATAGAAAATTTTGTCAACATGTTATTGCTATAGAAAATTTTGTTAAAATTTTATTTCTATAGAAAATTTTGTCTAAATTTTATTTCAATAAAAAATTTTGTCCAAATTTCATTTCTATAGAAAATTTTGTCAAAATTTAATTTCAATAGGAAATTTTATCAAAATTTTATTTCTATAGAAAATTTTGTCAAAATTTAATCTCCATAGAAAATTGTGTCAAAATTTTATTTCTATAGAAAATTTTGTCAAAATTTCATTTCTATAGAAAATTTTGTCAAAATTTAATTTCAATAAAAAATTTCATCAAAATTTTATTTCTATAGAAAATTTTGTTAAAATTTAATCTCCATAGAAAATTTTGTCAAAATTTCATTTCTATAGAAAATTTTGTCAAAATTTAATTTCAATAGAAAATTTCATCAAAATTTTATTTCTATAGAAAATTTTGTCAAAATTTTATTTCTTTAGAAAATTTTGTCAAAATTTTATTTTTATAGAAAATTTTGTCAAAATTTTATTTCTATAGAAAATTTTGTCAACATGTTATTGCTATAGAAAATTTTCTGAAAATTTTATTTTTGTATAAAATTTTGTCAAAATTTTATTTTTGTATAAAATTTTGTCAAAATTTTATTTCAATAGAAAAATTTGTCAAACTTTTATTTCTATAGAAAATTTTGTCAAAATTTTATTTCTTTAGAAAGTTTTGTGAAAATTTTATTTCTATAGAAAATTGTGTCAAAATTTTATCTCCATAGAAAATTGTGTCAACATTTTATTTCTATAGAAAATTTTGTCAAAATTTTATTGCTATAGAAGATGTGTGAATAAGCAACGGTTAGCATGCCCGCCTGGCATACACAAAGTCGTGGGTTCGATTCCTGCTTCGACCGAACACCAAAAATTTTTCAAAGGTGGATTATCCCACCTCAGTAATGCTGGTGACATTTCTGAGGGTTTCAAAGCTTCTCTAAGTGGTTTCACTGCAATGTGGAACGCCGTTCGGACTCGGCCATAAAAAGAAGGTCCCTTGTCATTGAGCTTAACATGGAATCGGGCAGCACTCAGTGATAAGAGAGAAGATCACCAACGTGGTATCACAATGGACTGAATAGTCTAAGTAAGCCTGATACATCGGTCTGCCACCTAACATAACCTAGCTCTTTATTGGAGTGGAATATTTTGCAAAATCCGCCAAAACATTAAAAATTCTACCAATCTACCAAAAAGTAAAAAATCTACCATTTTGGGTAGAATTCTACCTTCCGTTCTACCAACCGTGCTCAGGACCGGTCCTGAGCATTATTGCCAAAGACACCATGTGTCAATTTCGTCTACTCCTGGGTGTTACAAAAATATGCTCGTGCTTATAATAATACTCGTAGGGTATAAATATGTTTAAAGGTCTGCGGCATTATTGATACATGCCATTTCAATTGCATGATAGACAGAGATATTTCTTATCAATCAACAAAATACCTAGATTAGGTCATTATACTTTGATAGGAGAGAAATTCAACCAACGCATTCAACATTCACTCAATTTCAGTTTCCTAATAATGATAAAGTATCTTCATCATTGTCGCAGTCCATTTTCCAAGACCAAAATTGATTGGAATTAATTTTGCCACATTTATTGTGAAAATGTCAATGCAACCCCCTCATATTCTCAAATAATTGCCTAGTACTGTATATTCTTATACGATTTGACCATTTACTTCTATTTTTATGAAATGCGTTATCGCAGTTGGCTTGTTCAATGTCTTATGACATAGACATGTATCAAACTAACAAGTTGTCTGTTTTTTTTTATATGACTGGCACGAGGAAACACAGAGAAATTTCTTAAAGGTTATGACAATGATCAATGTAAACCATCGCCCCTCCCACAAACCCCTTCCATTTCATCCATATTCACTGACATGTTAAAGGCAAATAAAGGATGACACTTTATGCCAATATTGATGTGAAAATAATATCCCATCCATTCTAACCACTAAATATGTGCGAGTCGTAGTAAAAGAGCAAGAGAGTGTAAGAAAAGCAATAGCGACAGCAGCAGCAGATAATTGACATTTTTATTATTGGTTGAATGTCATGGGAATCCCCTCCATCTTGTTTGTTTGTCAATTCATTATTTGTTGTCTTGGAATGTGCATGGTGATTGTGACAGATGCCAAGTGGATATGGTGCAAGGTTGATTGGTTATGAATGAGAGAACAAAGACGGAATGTTCTGTTATTGGCATTTATTTGCTTAAGTCACCATGTTCCATGTAGACGCATGTTCATTTTGTGTTGAAAGTTTTTTTTTTTTTTAATATTTTTGACAGGATTTTGATATGATAACCAATGTCAAGATGGCGGAAATGGTAAAGGGAGGTAATATGATGAAAAAACATATTGACAAAATTTTCTGTAGCAATAAAATTTTGACAAAATTTTCGGTAGAAATAAATTTTTGTCACGATTATCATTAGAAATAAAATTTTCACAAAATTTTCTATAGAAATAAAATTTTGCCAAAATTTTCTATTGAAATAACATTTTGACAAAATTTTCTATAGCAATAAAATTTTGACAAAATTTTCTATAGAAATGAAACTTTTACAACATTTTCCATAGAAATTAAATATTGACAAAATTTCCTATAGCAATAAAAGTTTGACAACATTTTCTAACGAAATACAATTTTTACAAAATTTTCTATTGAAATAACATTTTGAAAAAATTTTCTATAGAAATAAAATATTGACAAAATTTTCTTTAGAAATAAAATTTTGACAAAATTTTCTTTAGAAATAACATTTTGACAAAATTTTGTATAGAAATAAAATTTTTACAAAATTTTCCATAGAAATAAAATTTTTACAAAATTTTCCATAGAAATAAAATTTTGACAAAATTTCCTATACCAATAAAATGTTGACAACATTTTCTAAAGAAACACAATTTTGACAAAATTTTCTATTGAAATAACATTTTGAAAAAATTTTCTATAGAAATAAAATTTTGACAAAATTTTCTATAGCAATAGAATTTTGAGAAAATGTTGACAAAAATTTCTATAGAAATAGAATTTTGAGAAAAGTTTGACAAAATTTTCTATGTAAATGAATGTTTGACAAAATTTTCTAAATAAATAAAATTTTGACAAAAATTTTCTATAGAAATAAAATTTTGACAAAATTTTCCATATACATAAAATTCTGACAAAATTTTCTATTGAAATAACATTTTGACAAAATTTTCTATAGAAATAAAATTTTGATAAAAATTTCTATATCAATAAAATTTTGACAAAATTTTCTATATACATAACATTTTGACAAAATTTTCTATAGAAATAAAAAGTTTTCTATAGAAATAAAATTATTACAAAATTTTCTATAGAAATAAAATTGTTACAAAATTTTCTATAGAAACAAAATTTTGATAACAATTTCTATGGCAATAAAATTTTGCCAAAATTTTCTATAGACAACAACAATAACAAAACAAAACGAATGGAAAAAGAAGAGGAAGCACGCTCAAAATAAACGCAGCCAACTGAACTCAAATCGATGATTTGACAGTGGCATAGGAAAAGAAATATATTTGTTTCGAATTTATTCCGGCATAAGCCGGCTATCATACAAAACATTTTTTCGGAAGGTTCAAGTGTGGTTCATTGTTGGGTTTAATGAACTGCCTGAATTTATTCTGATAATTGGTTGATAGTTTTGCTGCTAGTAGAGGATGCTGATGAGGAATGTGGTAATTCCGAAACGTGCGTCCATCCAACCATCTTGCAGTTATTTAGAAATAAAAATTTCTATAGAAATAAAATTTTTACGAAATTTTCTATGGAAATAAAATTTTTACGAAATTTTCTATAGAAATAAAATTTTTACAAAATTTTCTAAAGAAATAAAATTTTTGACAAAATTTTCTATAGAAATAAAATTTTGACAAAAATTTTCTATATAAATAAAATTTTGACAAAATTTTCTATAGAAATAAAATTTTTATAAAAATTTCTATAGCAATAAAATTTTGACAAAATTTTCTATATACGTAAAATTTTGACAAAATTTTCTATAGAGATAAAATGTTGACAAAAATTTCTATAGAATCAAATTTTGACAAAATTTTCTATAGAAATAAAATTTGGATAAAAATTTCTATAGCAATAAATTTTTGACAAAATTTTCTATAGAAATGAATTTTTGACAAAATTTTCTAAAGAAATAAAATTTTGACAAACATTTTCTATAGTAATAAAATGTTGACCAAATTTTCTATATACATAAAATTTTGACAAAATTTTCTATAGAAATAAAAGTTTGATTAAAATTTCTATAGCAATAAAATTTTGACAAAATTTTCTATATACTTACATAAAATTTTGACATTTTCTATAGAAATAAAAATTTTACGTAATTTTCTATAGAAATAAACTTTTTACAAAATTTTCTATAGAAATAAAATTCTAACAAAATTTTCTATAAAAATGATTTTTTTTGCAAAATTTTCTATAAAAATAACATTTTTACAAAACTTTCTACAGAAATTAAATTTTGACAAAATTTTCTATAGAAACAAAATTTTGATAAAAATTTCTATAACAATACAATTTTGACGAAATTTTCTATTGAAATAACATTTTGACAACATTTTCTATAGAAATAAAATTTTGACAAAATTTCCTATAGAAATAAAATTTTGATAAAATAAAATGTTGACAAAATTTTCTATATACATACATAATATTTTGACATTTTCTATAGAAATAAAAAGTTTTCTACAGAAATAAAATTTTTACAAAATTTTCTATAGAAATAAAATTTTTACAAAATTTTCTAAAGAAATAAAATTTTTACAAAAATTTCTATAGAAATAAAATTTTAACAAAATTTTCTATAGAAATGAATTTTTTATAAAATTTTCTATAGAAATAAAATGTTTACAAAACTTTCTATAGAAATTAAATTTTGACAAAATTTTCTATAGAAACAAAATTTTGATAAAAATTTCTATAGCAATAAAATTTTTACAAAATTTTCTATAGAAATAAAAAGTTTTCTATAGAAATAAAAAGTTTTCTATAGAAATAAAAAGTTTTCTATAGAAATAAAATTTTTACAAAATTTTCTATAGAATAAAATGTTGACAAAATTTTCTATTGAAATAAAAATTTTTACAAAATTTTCTATAGAAATAAAATGTTGACAAAATTTTCTATTGAAATAACATTTTGACAAAATTTTGTATAGAAATGAAATTTTGACAAAATTTTCTATATACAAACATAAAATTTTGACTTTTTCTATAGAAATAAAAAGTTTTCTACAGAAATAAAATTTTTCCAAAATTTTCTATAGAAATAAAATTTTTACAAAACTTTCTATAGAAATAAAATTTTAACAAAATTTTCTATAGAAATTAATTTTTATAAAATTTTCTATAGAAATAAAATGTTTACAAAACTTTCTATAGAAATTAAATTTTGACAAAATTTTCTATAGAAACAAAATTTTGATAAAAATTTCTATAGCAATAAAATTTCGACAAAATTTTCTATATACATAAAATGTTGACTAAATTTTCAATAGAAATAAAATTTTGACAAAATTTTCTATAGTAATAAAATTTTGATAATATACATAAAATTGATATACACAAAATTTTGACAAATTTTCTATAGAAATAAAAAATGTTTTCTATAGAAATAAAATTTTGACAACATTTTCTATAGAAATGAAATTTTGACAAAATTTTCTAAAGAAATAAAATTTTGACAAAATTTTCTATAGAAATAAAATTTTGACAAAATTTTCTATATAAATAAAATTTTGACAACATTTTCTAAAGAAATAAAATTTTGACAAAATTTTCTAAAGAAATAATATTTTGACAAAATTTTCTATATTATTAAATTTTGATAAAAATTTCTATAGGAATAAAATTTTGACATTTTATATAGAAATAACATTTTTACAAAACTTTCTATAGAAATTAAATTTTGACAAAATTTTCTATAGAAATTAAATCTTGACAAAATTTTCTATCGAAATAAAATTTTGACAAAATTTTCTACAGAAATAAAAGTTTGATAAAAATGTCTATATAAATAAAATTTTGACAAAATTTTCTATAGAAATAAAATTGTGATAAAAATTTCTATAGCAATAAAATTTTGACAACATTTTATATATACATATCATTTTGAGAAAATTTTCTATAGTAATAAAAAATGTTTTCTATAGAAATGAAATTTTGACAAAATCTTCTAAAGAAATGAAATTTTGACAAAATTTTCTATAGAAATAAAATTTTGACAAAATTTTCATCAAAAATACAATTCTTACAAAATTTTCTATAGAAATTAAATTTTGACAAAATTTGCTATAGAAACAAAATTTTGATAAAAATTTCTATAGAAATAAAATTTTGACAAAGTTTTCTATATACATAAAATTTTGACAAAATTTTCTATAGAAATAAAATTTTGACAAAATTTTCTATAGAAATAAAATTTTGATAAAAATTCCTATAGCAATAAAATTTGGACAACATTTTCTATATACATAAAATTTTGACAAAATTTTCTATAGAAATAAAAAATGTTTTCTATAGAAATAAAATTTTGACAACATTTTCTAAAGAAATACAATTTTGACAAAAATTTTCTATAGAAATAAAATTTTGACAAAAATTTTCTATAGAAATAAAATTTTGGCAAAATTTTCTATAGAAACAACAATTTGATAAAAATTTCTATAGCGATAAAATTTTGACAAAAATTTCTATATACATTAAATTTTGACAAAATTTTCTATAGAAATAAAATGTTGACAAAATTTCCTATAGAAATAAAATTTTGATAAAAATTTCTATAGCAATAAAATGTTGACAAAATTTTCTATAGAAATAAAATGTTGATAAAAATTTCTATAGCAATAAAATTTTGACAACAATTTCTATATACATAAAATTTTGACAACAATTTCTATATACACAAAATTTTTACAAAATTTTCTATAGAAATAAAATGTTGGCAAAATTTTCTATTGAAATAAAATTTTGACAAAATATTCTATAGAAATAAAATTTTTACAAAATTTTCTATAGACAAAATTTTCTGTAAAAATAAAATTATGACAAAATTTTCTATAGAAATAAAATTCTGTCAAAAATTTTCTATAGAAATAAAATTTTGTCAAAAATTTTCTATAGAAGTAAAATTTTGTCAAAAATGTTCTATAGAAATAAAATTTTAACAAAATTTACAATTTTTGCGTTCAGCCGTGTCTGTCCGACCGTCTGTCTGTGAACACATTTTTGTGATTAAAGTCTAAAGAAGTGGTGCTGGATATAACATAGCATGATTTTAAACTTTCCTTACTGGAGAATATGCGAAAAAAAATTTTACTACCGAAAAGATCGACTGAAACACGCTATTCAACATCGATTTGTCAAATTTGGCAACTTTTCGAAAATTCGACTTTTTTAGTTTATTCGCCCATAGAATACTTTTAGTGTATGAGAGCTCTTTGTTGTATATTTAATGTGGCTCTTTGCGAATAAGTAATGCATATAAAAAAGGTTTTCTTATTCAAGTGCAAATGACCGATATACATCTCTAGACATTGTCAATAGTGAATTTCAAACAGTAAAGTAGTTGATAAATACAAAGATAGCTAAAAAAACACACACACACACAGCTACAGAAATAAGACTAAAAGACTGACAAATGCCCATCAATATTAAAATACCAATATACTGCATTAGTAAATACGATGACAATTGAACTTTAACACACACATACACACACGCCCACATGCTTTCAATATAAAAGAGTCACAGTGATGATTATATTTGTCCCCATCATACAGAAGATCCCATAAATTCATGTTAATATTAAAGAGCGTTGAAAAGCGTGAGAGCGAGAGACAGTGATTGAAAGAGAGGGTGAGTTGTAGTAAAAACAGAACAGAAATACTGCAAGACTTGTTACAAGCAATAAGACTAACAAAAAGATATACACGAATTTTATCATAAAGAAGCGAAAAAACGAATAATAAATAAACAAATAAATGTCATTCAGACAAATAAATATGAAAACGTTGTCATGCTGATGACAATTTAAGATGTCACCCAAAAACAAAAAAATATCACAAAGACATGAAGAGCAAAGAAAAACGATTGAAGCCAAAAACTCATATATACATTAACACACACACATACTTGTGTCTTTAGTGCCAAAGGACATTGAACGTCTATTTCACACCCTGTAAATCATACAGACGTGCAGTGTAATTTCGAAGGCATTTGCCTCAAAAGACATAACTTGAAAATAATTCTTATGGCTTTTGCGCTGGGCTTAATACGTCATAAATAGTTAACGAAAAATTCTTAGACATTGCCAATAAATTGGATATTCTGTTGACAATAAACTTTGTTGGTTATTCACTGGAATTAGTTATGGATAATATTTGTTTGCCAACGATAGTCTAGAGAATTTTGAGGGTGCGTTGGGTGCATTATTTTTGTTTTTTTTTTTAATAAGCCTTAAGAATTTAAGCGAAAAATTGTAGGGTGGTACATTCATTTATTAACAAAAAAAAACATTATAAAACAAGTAAGGAAAGTCTAAAGTCGGGCGGGGCCGACTATATTATACCCTGCACCACTTTGTAGATCTAAATTTTCGATACCATATCACATCCGTCAAATGTGTTGGGGACTATATATAAAGGTTTGTCCCAAATACATACATTTAGATATCACTCGATTTGGACAGAATTTGATAGACTTCTACAAAATCTATAGACTCAAAATTTAAGTCGGCTAATGCACTAGGGTGGAACACAATGTTAGTAAAAAAATATGGGAAACATTTAAATCCGAAGCAATTTTAAGAAAACTTCGCAAAAGTTTATTTATGATTTATCGCTCGATATATATGTATTAGAAGTTTAGGAAAATTAGAGTCATTTTTACAACTTTTCGACTAAGCAGTGGCGATTTAACAAAGAAAATTTTGGTATTTTGACCATTTTTGTCGAAATCAGAAAAACATATATTGGGAGCTATATCTAAATCAGAACCGATTTCAACCAAATTTGGCACGCATAGCTACTATACTAATTCTACTCCCTGTGCAAAATTTCAACTAAATCGGAGTTAAAAATTGGCCTCTGTGGTCATATGAGTGTAAATCGGGCGAAACCTATATATGGGAGCTATATCTAAATCTGAACCGATTTCAATCAAATTTGGCACACATAGCGACAATGCTAATTCTACTCCCTGTGCAAGATTTCAACTAAATCGGAGCAAAAAATTGGCCTCTGTGGGCAAATGAGTGTAAATCGGGCGAAAGCTATATATGGGAGCTATATCTAAATCTGAACCGATTTGGCTGATATTTTGCAAGTTTTTCGAGACTCATAAAAATCGACTCAGAATTTAATTCTAAGACGATCGGTATACTAAACGTATACCGAACGTATTACATACAAATGCACAATCTTATTATACCCTGTACCACAGTAGTGGTGGAGGGTATAAAAATCTATAGAAATAAAATCTCGAGAATTTTTTTTTTTTTAGAAATAAAATTTTGAAAAAAAAAAATTTATAGTCATAAAATTTTGAGAAAATTTTCTATGAAAATAAAATTTGGAGAAAATTTTTTATAGAAATAAAAAATTTAAAAATTTTTCTACTCAAATAAAATATTGAGAAAATTTTCTATAGAAATAAAATTTTGGAAAAATTTTCTATAGAAATAAAATTTGAAAAAATTCTCTATAGAAAGAAAAAAATTATAAAAACAATCTATAGAAATACAATCTCGAAATTTTTTTGTTATGGAAATAATATTTTGAGAAAAAATTTTATGGTCATAAAATTTAGAGAAAATTTTCTAGAAAATAAAAGTTGGAAAAAATTTTTTTATAGAAATAAAAATTTGAGAAATTTTTCTACTCAAATAAAATATTGAGAAAATTTTCTATAGAAATAAAATTTTGGAAAATTTTTCTATAGAAATAAAATTTGAAAAATTTTTCTATAGAAAGAAAAAAATTATAAAAAAATCTATAGAAATAAAATATTGAGATTTTTTTTTAGAAATAATATTTTGAGAAAAAAATGTATAGTCATAAAATTTTGAGAAAATTTTCTATGTAAATATAATTTTGAGAAATTTTTTTTATAGAAATAAAAATTTGAGAAATTTTTCTACTCAAATAAAATATTGAGAAAATATTCTATAGAAATAAAATTTTGGAAAAATTATATATAGACGTAAAATTTGAAAAAATGTTCTATAGAAAGTAAATATTGCCAAAATGTTTCCATAGGAATAAAATATTGAAAAAAAATTGATATAAAAATAAAATTTTCCAAAAAAAAATTCTATAAAAATAAACCTTTGCAAAATATTTTGACAATACAAATTTTCTGTTGAAAAAAAAATGAGAAGAACTTCGAAAGAAATAACATTTTTAAACAAATTCCTATAGATGTGCCTATGAATAAAATTTGCGTAAATAAAAAAAAATTATGTTTTCTAGGACTAAACAAGGACGAAATTTTTTGCATAGTAGGCGTTTAGTGCAGTATGTAGCCCTGCTTTCTTTAGAATTGCAGTTTAAAATCTCTTACAATAGTTTAATCACTGATGGACGGACATTTGTAAGAGAAACAGACTAACGGACATGGTTCATATGGACCGGCATGACAGAATTTCAGAACCATATCATTTTATGGAGACTCGGAACAATATATAGAGACCCTACAAATGGAGTTTTGATAAAGGATATTAAATTTTTTTTGTTCTGTATTAAAGTTCGAACGCCCGAGGGACACCCATACGAATACATTATTCATATGGTGGGAAAGCAATATCTCCATGCTTTAGAAATGAAATGCAAAACTCAATACACCTTTCATACTAAAGTGAAAGTTATAACAAGTATATACGGCCGTAAGTTCGGCCAGGCCGAAGCTTATGTACCCTCCATCATGGATTGCGTAGAAACTTCTTCTAAACACTGTCATCCAGAATCGAATTACTTAAGTCGCGGTAACGCTTGCCGATGGCAAGGTATCTTAAAACCTCCTAACACCATCTTCTAAATTGTATGTAAGTCCATACGTGGTATATATTAAATCAAAAAAGATCGATCCAATACGTATATAATTCAGTTTGACAAAGTAGACATACAATTTTGACAAAATTTTCTACAGAAATAAAATTTTAGCAAAATTTTCTATAGAAATAAAATTTTCACAAAATTTTCTATAGAAATAAAAATTTTGACAAAATTTTCTATAGAAAGAAAATTTTGACAAAAATTTCTAC
The DNA here is from genome assembly GCF_050003625.1 of Haematobia irritans. Lineage (NCBI taxonomy): Eukaryota > Metazoa > Arthropoda > Insecta > Diptera > Muscidae > Haematobia > Haematobia irritans. Next base: position 11,324,519 of record NC_134401.1, on the reverse strand, counting down.
AGAAATAAAATTTTAACAAAATTTTCTATAGAAATAAACTTTTGACAAAATTTTCTATAGAAATAAAATCTTGGTAGATTATTTTTGGCTCGAGTGGCAACCATGATTATGAACCGAATAAAATTTGAACAAAATTTTCTATAGAAATAAAATTTTGACAAAATTTTCTATAGAAATAAAATTTTGACAATGATGAAAATTTTATTATGAACCGAATAAAATTTTAACAAAATTTTCTCTAGAAATAAAATTTTGACAAAATTTTCTATAAAATAAAATTTTTGGCTCTAGTGGCAACCATGATTATGAACCGAATAAAATTTGAACAACATTTTCTATAGAAATAAAATTTTGACAAAATTTTCTATAGAAATAAAATTTTGACAATGATGAAAATTTTATTATGAAACGAATAAAATTTTAACAAAATTTTCTATAGAAATAAAATTTTGGTAGATTATTTTTGGCTCTAGTGGCAACCATGATTATTAACCGATATGGACCAATTTTTGTGTGATTGGACCAATTTTGGTATGGTGGTTAGCGACCATATACTAACACCACGTTCCTAATTTGAACCGGATCGGATGAATTTTGCTCCTCCAAGAGGCTGCGGAGGTCAAATCTGGAGAACGTTTTATATGGGGGCTATATATAATTATGGACCGATATGGACCAATTCTGCCACGGTTGTTAAAGATCATATAATAACACCATGTTCCAAATTACAACCGGATTGGATGAAATTTGCTTCTCTTGGAGACTTCGCAAGCCAAATCTGGGGATCGGTTTATATGGGGGCTATATATAATTATGGACCGATGTAAACCAATTTTTGCACGGTTGTTAGAGACCATATACTAACACCGTGTACCAAATTTCAGCCGGATCGGATGAAATTTGCTTCTCTTTGAGGCTCCGCAAGCCAAATCTGGGGATCGGTTTATATGGGGGCTATATATAATTATGGACCGATGTGGACCAATTTTTGCATGATTGTTAGAGACCATATACCAACACCATGTACCAAATTTCAGCCGGATCGGATGAAACATGCTTCTCTTAGAGGCTCCACAAGCCAAATCTGGGGATCGGTTTATATGGGGGCTATATATAATTATGGACCGATGTAAACCAATTTTTGCACGGTTGTTAGAGACCATATACTAACACCGTGTACCAAATTTCAGCCGGATCGGATGACATTTGCTTCTCTTTTAGGCTCCGCAAGCCAAATCTGGGGATCGGTTTATATGGGGGCTATATATAATTATGGACCGATGTGGACCAATTTTTGTGTGATTGGACCAATTTTGGTATGGTGGTTAGCGACCATATACTAACACCACGTTCCTAATTTGAACCGGATCGGATGAATTTTGCTCCTCCAAGAGGCTGCGGAGGTCAAATCTGGAGAACGTTTTATATGGGGGCTATATATAATTATGGACCGATATGGACCAATTCTGCCACGGTTGTTAAAGATCATATAATAACACCATGTTCCAAATTACAACCGGATTGGATGAAATTTGCTTCTCTTGGAGACTTCGCAAGCCAAATCTGGGGATCGGTTTATATGGGGGCTATATATAATTATGGACCGATGTAAACCAATTTTTGCACGGTTGTTAGAGACCATATACTAACACCGTGTACCAAATTTCAGCCGGATCGGATGACATTTGCTTCTCTTTTAGGCTCCGCAAGCCAAATCTGGGGATCGGTTTATATGGGGGCTATATATAATTATGGACCGATGTGGACCAATTTTTGCATGGTTGTTAGAGATCATATACCAACACCATATACCAAATTTCAGCCGGATCGGATGAAATATGCTTCTGTTAGAGGCTCCACAAGCCAAATCTGAGGGTCCCTTTATATGGGGGCTATACGTAAAAGTGGACCGATATGGCCCATTTTCAATACCATCCGACCTATATCGATAACAACTACTTGTGCCAAGTTTCAAGTCGATAGCTTGTTTCGTTCGGAAGTTAGCGTGATTTCAACAGACGGACGGACGGACGGACGGACGGACGGACGGACGGACGGACGGACGGACGGACGGACGGACATGCTTAGATCGACTCAGAATTTCACCACGACCAAGAATATATATACTTTATGGGGTCTTAGAGCAATATTTCGATGTGTTACAAACGGAATGACAAAGTTAATATACCCCCATCCTATGATGGAGGGTATAAAAATTCTAACATCTAATACCAAATTGAACTTTCATTCTAAACTCAATCTGCTGTCGCAGAACTCAATTGGGTTAATATGGAGAAGAAAAAAATCCTAGTGTCATAAACTTTTTTTTTTAGAATTCCTGCTGCATACATATCCCCAATGCTAAGATTTCCAACACCTATGGCTCATATACTATAACCTCCAACATCCTTTTCTTTTGATATCCTTTTACCAACCCCCCCCCTCCCCACCCCCTTTTGATGCGCGGAAATGGTGTGAAAATAATTGACAAAATATTTTACCATTTGTTGGGACGTTGGTGTTATATATATATTTTTTTTTATTTTTTCTTTGTATTCCACTTAATGGTGAAGAACCCAACATAAACATTTCATTCGTTACAATTCAATTCAATCGAGTGGAAAAAATGCTCGAACAACAACAGCTGCTACATGAGGGGCAACACCAACATCAATAGCAATTGCACTCCGTATTCCCATTGTAACAGGTTCTTTTTACACCGGAAGGAAACAGCAACCCTCTCACAGAAAGTATGAGAAACGGAGAAAGAGCGTGAGACCATAAAGTATCCCAGTATGTTAGTTTAGGAGTATGAGGGGATCTATGTATGAGTGTGTCTGTTTTGTGTTTGGGTTGTGGGGATATGAAATGTGAATTTTTATATAGAAAACATTTTGTATTGACTTCAAAAAGTTACACGAAAAAAATGAAACATCATGCAAATTGTATTTTCAATGGAAGTGAAAGGCAAACGATAAGCTAGTGAAGTTGAATACAAAACAACACAAATAAACAAAAAAGTTTATAAACTTCGCTAACAAGAAAAGTATAAACTTTTAAATAAAGCTATTGTGGAGTTATAGTTCTTTGGCAAAAAAAAATAAAACACAATATCCATCTAAGATACAATTTTTACATTTTTGTAAAAGACAATAAATCATGGAAAGTATAAATATTTCAATGGAAATATATAATATTGACGACAAAATATTAAGAGAATTAAAATTTCGAGAAAATTTTCGACAGAAATGAAATTTTGTAAGGAAATAAAATTTTCTATAAATTTAATTTCCCATGTAAATAAATTTTTTAAGAAAATTTTCTAAAGAAACAAAATTTTGAAAAAATTCTATAGAAACAAAATTTTGAAAAAATTCTATAGAAATAAAATTTTGATAAAATTTTCTATAGAAATAAAATTTTGACAAAATTTTCTATAGAAATAAAATTTTGACAAAATTATCTATAGAAATAAAATTTTGACAAAATTATCTACAGAAATAAAATTTTGACAAAATTTTCCATGAAAATAAAATATAAACAAGTAAGGAAAGTCTAAAGTCGGGCGGTGCCAACTATATTATACCCTGCACCACTTTGTAGATCTAAATTTTCAATATCATATCACATACGTCAAATGTGTTGGAGGCTATATATAAAGGTTTGTCCCAAATACATACATTTAAATATCACTCGATCTGGACAGAATTTGATAGATTTCTACAAAATCTATCGACTCAAAATTTAAGTCGGCTAATGCACTAGGGTGGAACACAATGTTAGTAAAAAAATATGGGAAACATTTAAATCTGAAGCAAATTTTAAGGAAACTTCGCAAAAGTTTATTTATGATTTATCGCTCGATATATATGTATTAGAAGTTTAGGAAAATTAGAGTCATTTTTACAACTTTTCGATTAAGCAGTGGCAATTTTACAAGGAAAATGTTGGTATTTTGACCATTTTTGTCGAAATGAGAAAAACATATATATGGGAGCTATATCTAAATCTGAACCGATTTCAAGCAAATTTGGCACGCATAGTTACAACGCTAATTCTACTCCCTATGCAAAATGTCAACTAAATCGGAGTTAAAAATTGGCCTCTGTGGTCATATGAGTGTAAATCGGGCGAAAGCTATAAATGAGAGATATATCTAAATCTGAACCGATTTCAACCAAATTTGGCACGCATTGCTACAATGCTAATTATACTCCTTGTGCAAAATTTCAACTAAATCGGAGCAAAAAATTAGCCTCTGTGGTCATATGAGTGTAAATCGGGCGAACGATATATATGGGAGCTATATCTAAATCTGAACCGATTTCAACCAAATTTGGCACGCATAGCAGCAATGCTAATTCTACTCCCTGTGCCAAATTTCAACTAAATCGAAGTTAAAAATTGGCCTCTGTGGTCATATGAGTGTAAATCGGGCGAACGATATATATGGGAGCTATATCTAAATCGGAACCTATTTCAACCAAATTTGGCACGCATAGCAGCAATGCTAATTCTACTCCCTGTGCCAAATTTCAACTAAATCGGAGTTAAAAATTGGCCTCTGTGGTCATATGAGTGTAAATCGGGCGAACGATATATATGGGAGCTATATCTAAATCTGAACCGATTTCAACCAAATTTGGCACACATAGCAACAATGCTAATTCTACTCCCAGTGCAAAATTTCAACTAAACCGGAGTTAAAAATTGGACTCTGTGGTCATATGAGTGTAAATCGGCCGAAAGCTATATATTGGAGCTATATCTAAATCTGAACCGATTTCAACCAAATTTGGCACACATAGCTACAATGCTAATTCTACTCCCTGTGCAAAATTTCAACTAAATCGGAGCAAAAAATTGGCCTCTATGGTCATATGAGTGTAAATCGGGCGAAAGCTATATATGGGAGCTATATCTAAATCTGAACCGATTTCTATCAAATTTGGCACGCATAGCTACAATGCTAATTATACTCCCTGTGCAAAATTTCAACCAAATTGGGGTAAAACTCTGGCTTCTGGGACCGTATTAGTCCATATCGGGCGAAAGTTATATATGGGAGCTATATCTAAATCTGAACCGATTTCAATAAAATTTGTCACACTTAAATATAGTACTAATTGTTCTTCTTGTGCAAAATGTTAAGCAAATTATGGTAAAACTCTGGATTCTGGGGCCATATAAGTCCATATCGGGCGAAATATATATATGGGAGCTATATCTAAATCTGAACCGATTTCATCCCAAATCAATAGGGATCTATTCTGAGCCAAAACACATACTTGTGCCAAATTTCAAGTCGATTGGACTAAAACTGCGACCTAGACTTTGATTACAAAAATGTGTTCACGGACAGACGGACATCGCTATATCGACTCAAGATCCCACCCTGAGCATTTTTGCCAAAGACACCATGTGTCTATCTCGTCTCCTTCTGGGTGTTGCAAACATATGCACTAACTCAAGAGCCCACCCTGAGCATTTTTGCCAAAGACACCATGTGTCTACCTCGTCTCCTTCTGGGTGTTGCAAACATATGCACTAACTTATAATACCCTGTTCCACAGTGTAGAGCAGGGTATAAAAAATTAAGGCAAATTCGATCAAACAACTTTTTTCGGGAGGTAGTAATTCACGTTGGGTTTAGTGAATTATCCGAATAATTCGTTCGATAGTTTCGCTGCAAGTTGTTGTTGTAGTTTCATCCATTTTGTAATATGCTTAGGTAGTTCAATTAGTAGCCAGATCAAGGAACTCTGCGACAAGGATGGGGTGTGTCCAGAGTGATCTGTTGGTGAGACGGGTAGGCTTAGCTGGGCAAGCGAAAAGGTGACAAGTGTGATGTGGCCCTTGATTACAGATGGGACACACGTCAGCTACGCTGCTATCAATTACTGATAAGTAGGAATTGAGGCGGCTGCACTTGCCAGAACTTTTTCCTCCGGTGCTATGGGCGGTGGTGGGACTCCGAGAACAGGATTAACCTTGTAGCTTCTCACCGCTTCAGCTACAGTATCTTCATAAATCCTGTTCAGACATGCCTGGTATGCTGCTTGATCTCTTTTATAACGCTGGATCTCGCGCTCTAGAAGTTGAAGATCAACCCTTACATTCCTGGGTGGAGGTTGTCTATCCACAAGATGGTGATTTGGATGACTGCTTCGATAGCAACCCAAGAGGTACTGCTTCGACAACATGTAATTGTGTCGACGCACTGGGATGATCTTGGTCTCCACAATAAAGGTATTCCAGGGGTGTAGGTTAGGTTAGGTTGGGTTGCGGAGACATCCTGTTGCGGTTCTAAGGACGGCATTCTGACAGGTCTGTATGTTATGCCACTGCGTGTCCCTCGTGTCCACACTGGCGCTGCATTATTTACCACTGACCGGCCAATTGTCTTATATGTAGTCAACAAGGTTTCTTTGTCCGCACTCCAAATGCTGTCGGCAAGCGACTTGAGGACCTTGTTTCTACCGCAGTGACATGAGCGGACAACTTAAAGAGGCTGTCGACTGTGACCCCGAGAATCTTGGGGTAATTTGTGGTCGGAATTATTACGCCGTCGACTCTGATATTCAACAGCCTGCGTACCTCCCCGTCCATGTAGTGAATAGTGTAGCTGAGGATTTGGTGAAAATTTCTTGCAGTGAATTAACTGGTAATATCAGCGAGGTAGACGTTCAATCGATCGCATATGTCATCAACAATGGGCCCGAATACCATGGTTGTACAATCGTCCGCATATGATACAATCTCAAAGCCGTCAGGAGGGGGTGCAATCGAGGACAGGTAGATATTAAACAGTGCCGGAGATATTACCCCACCCTGGGGAACTCCCTGTTTAACTCTATGGGGTTTTGACTTCTTGTCCCTGAATTCCACGTACGACTGCCGTCCGTACAGATAAATCGGAACCCAAAGCTTGGTTACTGCCGGTAGGGACGTATTCTCGATGTCCTCGAATAGTGTGGCATGGTTGACCGTATTGAGTGACTTCGATAGGTCAAGCACCACGTGGACCGTCCTGACATTCAACTGCCTGCGTACTTCTGGCTGAGGATTTAGTTGGAGATATCCTCAAATTCCTTGCAGTGAAATAACTGGTAATGGGCTCGGATGCCGGGATTGTGCAATCGTCCGCATACGATACAATCTTGACGCCGTCAGGGGTGGAATCGATGACAGATAGAGATTAAACAGTGCCGGAGATATCACCCCACCCTGGGGAACTCCCTGTTTAACTCTATGGGGTTTTGACTTCTTGTCCCTGAATTCCACGTACGACTGGCGTCCGTACAGAAAATTCAGAACCCAAAGCTTGGTTCCTGCAGGTAGGGACGTATTCACGATGTCCTCGAATAATGTGGCATGGTTGAACGAATCGAATGCCTTCGATAGCTCAAGGGCCAAGAAGACCGTCCGGTGACACGGCTTGGGCTGATTGAGTCCCATATTAATGTGTGCAGAAATGGCATGCAAGGCTGTCGTCGTGCTATGTACCTTACGGAATCCATGTTGTTGGTGGGCAGCTGGAAAATTCTCCACAAGGCTGGGTAGCAGTAGTGCCTCAAGTGTCTTGGCTACGGGCGAGAGAAGGGATATCGGTTTGTACGATTCATCTTTACTCTAATCTTTGCCTGGCTTCAGTAGTGGAATCACCCTTCCCATCTTCCAGACATCGGGTATAATGAGTGATTCCAAGGACAAATTAAGGAGTCTGGTCAGGTACTCAACTCCCAGTATTCCCAGATGCTTCAGCATTAGCATTGAAATTACGTCGGGGTCCAGAGCCTTGGATGGTTTCGCACTGTTGATGACATTGATATTTTCGGCTGTGGTAAATTGTGGTGTGTCATTGGCTCGGAGACCACGTATGCGACGAGTAGCTTTCCTTTTCGCTCTATCACTCTCGGTATACTCGACAAACTGTTGGTTGAGAAATCTGGCGCATCTCTTCGGATCAGTCACCGTCACGTCGCCAAAGATGACTGCCATCCCATCATCCCTTTTGGTGGGGTTCAAGAGGGCTCTCACTGTTGACCACAATTTACCAGTTCCTGTGCCTAAGTTACATTGCTCTAACCAAATGTTCCGCTTGTGCTCGTCGACTATCTTACTAATCTCTAGATTCAGTTCCCTGCTTCTAGGATCAGCAGGGTTAGCACGACGGCGTTCATCACGCTCGTCTGCGAGTCCCGCCGCTTGACGCTTGGGCGTCGCTTGGGCAATTCGACCAGCGGGTATAAAGCGAGCGGCTGTTGCGTTGATTATGTCCCGGAACACCCTCTGGGCAACCTGAACATGAGAGGGGGACGGGAGCTCACTGAAGCGGCGATTTGTGTATTCTCTGAAGCCTTCCCAGTTGGAGTTCTTTTGATTGATAAACGTCCGGCGTTCAGAGGGTATGAAATCGGAGGGTCGGTTAATGGTGAGAATTATGGGGAGGGGGTCTGAACCGAATGATATGACGGGTTGCCAGGAAACGTCATTTATCAGACCTGGCGATGCTAAGGATAAATCTGGGGAACTGCTGCAATCACTCATAATTCTGGTGGGGGCCTTTTCGTTCTCCGTGCAAACGGTGGAGTCATCTATTTGATCTACCAAAGCTATGCATCTCTGGTCATTACCTAGAAGAGAATGCAAAAGTTCATGGTGGGCATTAAAGTCTCCTTGCACCAATCGGTTATGCCCGCACAATAGCCACTCAATGTTTGAGCTATAACCTGGAGCACAGCTACCAACCGACGGTATATACAGATTGTATAGCTCTATGTCGGCAGCCCCAGACTTGACTGCTACCCCCATACATTCCATATACGGGTCACTAGTGTCTGGCACAAGCGGGATAGGTTGTACAATTAAAGCCAGGCCACCACCTCAACTTCTTGTGCGATCCTTTCGTAGCACATTGTATCCATCACAATGGCGTAGGCTGGAGGTGGAATTCAGCTTAGTTTCCTGGATCGCCGCGACCCTTATCCTTTTCCGATTCATAAAGTCCACGATCTCGCTAATATTACCTCGGAGTCCGTTGCAATTAAATTGCAAAAACGATGCACTATCCGTAACTGGTACAACAATATTGGGTGTAAGATGCTTGCGGCGGATAATATTGTTGTACGGGAGATGTCGCATAGTGTGACGACCCACTGCTGCTGTCGTTGGCACTGCATCCTGCCCCGTAGTCAGTATGACTATACTCCCGCAGCCATGTTAGGTCGGAACAGTCCCGGAAGTGTACTCACTCCAAGCACTGGTTACACCTCACCGAAACCGAACGGTGGTGAAACAGTTTTCGGCAGACTGAACAGTACCATGATCCGAGATTTTCCTCTATCCCAGCTCGGACCAACAGCAAATGGAGAAGGCTCCCCGGGATGCACGCTCTCCAACACGGACGAAACAACACGTACACTGATTTGGAAGCCGCTGGCCAATGGGTGGGATCCATCGAGTCAATCCGTTACGAAGAACCCGCCGCCGTGGGATTGCTCTGAAAGTAGAGGATGCTGATGAGGAATGTGGGAGTTCAGAAATGATCGTCCATCCAAACAGATTGCAGTCTAAACACATTAAGCAAATAAATTTGACAAGCATACTGTACCTCAATAATAACAATTTTCCATGGAAATAAAAGTTTGTCAAAATTTGCTATTGGCTTACAATTTTAAGAAATTTTTCTAATTAAATAAAAGTTTGAGAAAAAATTTTAAATGAATAACAATTTAAAATTTTTTTTTAATATAAACACAAATATTTTGAAAAAAAAAAAAACCTATACAAATAAAATTTTCAGAAAATTCAAAAGAAAAGAAAGATAAGTTTTAGAAAAGTAGCTATGAAAATAAAAAAATTACACATTTTCTATAAATAAAAAAATTTACAAAATTTGAAAAAAATTTCTAAGAAATAAAATTTTGAAAAAAAATTTCTAAAAACTAACAGCTTGAAATTTTTTTCTTTTTTTTTACATTTTTAGAAAATTTTCTACAAAAAATAAATTTTCACAAAAGTTTATACAGAAATTAAATTTTGAGAAAATTGTCTAAAATTTTGAATAAGTTCATAAAAATAAAAATTTGAGAAAAATTTCGTTAGAAATAATATTTTGACAAATTTTTCCTGAGAAACATAGTTTCGAACAAAAAACAAAATGTTGACAAAATTTTGTATGGAAATAAAATTATCAGAAATCTTTAGAATCTAGAATCTGTAGAAATAAAATTTTCTGAAAATTTTCTACAGAAATAAAATTTCCATAAAATTAAATATTTCAGATAATTGTTATAGAAATAAAGTGTTCAGAAAAATTTCTAAAGAAATAAAATGTTCCAAAAACTTTCTATATAAATAAAATTTTCTATAGAAATACATTTTGCAGAAAATTTTCTATAGAAATAACATTTTCACAAAATTCTCCATAGAAAAAAATTCAGAAAATTTTCTGTGGAAATAAAAATTTCAGAAAATTTTCTATAGAAATAATTTTTTTTTATTTTTTAATTTTAAAAATATTCTATAGAAAAATAATTTTTATAGAAATGAAACAGTTTGACATTTCCTATAAAAATAATAAATTTAAAAATTTTAATTTTTAGGAAATTCTCAATAGAAAATTTTATTTGTTTTCAAAAACAAAGAAAATTTTCTATAGAAATAACATTTTCCCAAAATTCTCCATAGAAAAAAAATCAGAAAATTTTCTTTAGAAATAAAATTTGCAGAAAATTTTCTATAGAAATAAAATTTTGTCTTTTTTTTATTTTTTAATTTCAAAAATATTCTATAGAAAAATAATTTTTATAGAAATAAAACAGTTAGACAACATTTGCTATAAAAATAACAAATTTAAAATTTTAGGAAATTCTCAATAGAAAAACAATTCCCCAGAAATAAAATTGCATAGCAGTGACCTCTGAACTATCCCTAAAATGTCAACGTTGACCATTATTTCTGTCGCCAAAATAAAACACACATCGCTCATTGTATACATTCCATTTGCCTAAAAGCCTTTTAATACCTTCGTATATGTATTGCGTATGGAATTTATTAAAAAGCAAACATAAAAATTCCTTCTTTTTTTATAATATGAGATAAAATGAAAATATACACAAAAGAAATCCTTTTTATGCATTCAGGAGAATGTCTCGCCAAAAATTTTTTCCGGTGAAATCCAGACAACAGCAACACGTGCCTTGCACGCTTGCCTCAACAAAAGACAAAAAAGGACCAAAAACAGATTCCTGAAAAGAATCAAAACTTTCAGATATTTTCCATTGCCTTTTGTGTATGGATGTGTTATCATTAAAAAAAAATCCAACAAGAGATATCAGGGAAAGGTTGTATTTCAATGGAATAAAACAAAGAAATAGGCAAAGCAAAAACTTAAATGTCAGGAGCAGGAGTCAGGCAGAAGATTGTGATAGCACCAAAGAGTTAACTGATAAAAAAAACTGCACATTAAGCCCAGTAAATGAAAATTAATTTGTCTGGACTTTCAACGATATGCGAATACGCTACGTTTTTAAATAAACACTATGACACATAATGTTTAACACAACGAAATATAAACAACCCAACACATAGACACATATATGTGCAAAAACTAACACATACACGTCTACACAGTCCAGGATGCCCATTATGTTGGTACAATTTACCATCAAATGCAAAAGGCATTATATCCCACATCAATAAAATATTTTGTAAAAATTGTATTTCTATAGAAAATTTTGTAAAAATGTTATTTCTTTAGAAAAAACATTTTTTCTATAGAAAATTGTGTCAACATTTTATTTTTCTAGAAAAAAATTTTAAATAATGTTTTATTTCTCTAGAAAATGTTGTTAAAGTTTTTTTACTATAGACAAGGGAGCCACCGTGATATAATGGTTAGCATGCCCGCCTTGCATACACAAGGTCGTGGGTTTGATTCCTCCTTCGACTGAACACCAAAAAGTTTTTCATCGGTGCATTCTCCCACCTCAGTAATGCTCAGTAATAATTTCTGATTGTTTCATAGCTTCTCTAAGTGGTTTCACGGCAATGTGGAACGACGTTCGCACTCGCCTATGAAAGAGGAGGTCCCTTCATTGAGCTTAACATGGAATCGGGCAACACTCAGTTATAGGAGAGAAGTTCACCACTGTGGTATCACAATGGACTGAATAGTCTAAGTGAGCCTGATACATCGGAATGCCACCTAACCTAACCTTCTATAGACAATTTTGTCAAAATTTTATTTCTATAAAAATTTTGTCAAAATTTTAATACTATAGCAAATGTTGACAAAATTTTTTTACTATAAAAAAATTTGTCAAAGTTTTATTTCAAAAGACAATTTTCTCAAAATATAATTCTTATAGAAAATTTTGTCAAAATTTTCTTTTTGCAGAAAATTTTATATCTATAGAAAATTCCTTCAAAATTTTACTTCCTCTAGAAAATTTTGCAAAATTTTATTTTCATAGAAAATTTAGTCAAAATTTTATTTATATTGTCAAAATAGAAAATTTTGTTTTATTTCTATAGAAAATTTATTTCTATAGAAAATTTTGTGAAACATTTATTTTTATAGAAAATTTTATGTATTTTTATAGAATTTGTTTTTTTTTTTTTTTAATTTTATTTCTAAAGACAATTTTGTCAAAGTTTTATTTCTAAAGAAAATTTTGTCAAAATTTTATTTTTATAGAAAATTTTGCCAAAATTTTATTTTTATAGAAAATTTTGCCAAAATTTTATTTTTATAGAAAATTTTGCCAAAATTTTATTTTTATAGAAAATTTTTTAAAATTTTTTATTATTTCCATAGAAAATGTGATTTTTAAAAAATTATCATTTAGCTCATTTACTATTGAATCTAGTAATTTGAAACGTGGCAAACATATTTTTTGCAGACTTTTTATAAAATAGCACTCTTTTTCATAAAGCAAAGCTGAGTTTTTGAATTCAGAGTTACAAAAAAAGGACTTTTTGTTCTCGCTTTTCAGTTCTCAGATAGCATTGTCTACACATGTGGTAGTATAGTGGGCTCAGACGGAACAAAGATAATGGCTAACCAGCCAGCCAGCCAGCCAACCAAGCAACAGAACAAGCGACGTCCATGCCGAGGATTACATTTAAGAGATTAAAAGTGTAGCAATGACATAAACGTGGTCCACTTAAGACAGCACGTGATTTATGTAACATTAGCTGTTAGTTTCTGATGTCCTTTTAGGTCTTCCTTTTTTTTTTTGCATGGGGATACAGTATCCTTTGGCATTGTTTGACAAAGAAACGAAAATCTGGGGGCAAGAGCATAGGTATGATCTGAAAAAGATTAACCATTACATAAGTGATTAAAATTTCAAAAAAAAAACAAAGACTTTTCTCCGTGCCTGGTGTGCTTAGAAAAGAGAAAAGGATAATGTTTTAATTACAACACAGACATGGATCAAAGTTCAAAAGGATTATGGTAAGAAAAGGGTTTGAGTGGCTAGGACATTGTTGGTGTTGCTAGAGGTGGAGGACTAATTAATTACAATGTCACATAAGCCGAAAATAGTTTTAGCATAAAAATTGGGATTAAAAACTTGATAATAATATAATTAGTTTTACAGGAACTGTAAACAGATTCCACAAACCCTTAAAAAATAATTAATACCTTTTTTTAGGAGAGCTTTGGAAAAATGTCTAAATAATATATACGAGAAAAAAGGTTGACACTTTTTTATTTCCCATAATCCCTTTACATAGTTATTTTTAATGAGATAAGTGGAAAAGAAGGACTTGGATATTAGGCCAATGGAAAAAATTGTGCTCTTTTATAACAACTAAAAAACTAATTATAAAGTATTCTATAGAAATAAAATTTTGCAAAAAAATTTGCATAGAATTAAAAATTCTATACCAACAAAATTTTTACAAAAATAAAATAAAATTTTCACTAAAATTAAATAAAATGTTACAAAATGTTTCTATAGTCATAGAATTTTACAAAATTTTTCTATAGGAATAACATTTTACAAAAATTTCACAGAATAAAGTTTTTTTTTAGAAATGTTCCTATAGAAATAAATTTTTTTATAAATTTTCTTACAGAAATACGATATTGTAAAAATTTTTCTATGAAAACAAAATTGTACATAAATTCGCTACAGAATTAAAACAAAAACTGGTTTATAGAAATAATATTCTACAAAAATGTTTCTATATATAGAAAATTTCTATATACTGCTATATAGACAAATTTCCACAAGTTTGAATTTCTATATATTTTTTCTGAAAATTTTATAAAAAAATTACATTGTAAAAAGCATTTAGTCAATTTACAGCTGAAACTAATCATTCGAAACAAATATATTAAATTGTTAGAATATTTTGTATACAAAACAAATTCAAAATTTTGAGAAAATATTTTATAAAAATAAAATATTCGATTTTTTAAAAAAAAAATTTTTGAAGAAAATTTTCTGTATATAGAAAAATTATATAAAATAAATTATATAAAATTATATATAGAAAAATTATATATTTTCACAAAAATTTATAAAAGATTGACTTTTAGAAAATTTATAAAAGATTGACTTTTAGAAATAATATTCTAAAAAAATTATATAAGTAAAATTTTTTTGGCAACAAGTTTGTTTACACAATTTATTCACACAAATTATTTAAAGCTAATTTTCATAATTTTTCTATGCATACCTTCTTCGTAATCCCTAAAACAAATTCAAAATTTTGAGAAAATATTTTATAAAACTAAAATATTAGATTTTTTTTATAAAAATAATTTTGAAGAAAATTTTCTGTATATAGAAAAATTATATAAAATAAATTATATAAAATTATATATAGAAAAATTATATATTTTCACAAAAGTTTATAAAAGATTGACTTTCTATAGGAAATTTTTTAAAATATTATATTTCCATAGAAAATTTTTTGCAAAATTTATTAAAAAAAAGTAGAAAAAACTCTATTTTATAAAACTAAAAGTTTGGAAAAAAAATTTATAGAAATAATATTCTAAAAAAATTATATAATTAAAATTTTTTTGGCAACAAGTTTGTTTACACAATAATGTTTACACAAATTATTTAAAGCTCACTTTCATAATTTTACACAAATTATTTAAAGCTAATTTTCATAATTTTTCTATGCATACCTTCTTCATAATCCCTAAAGCAAATTCAAAATTTTGAGAAAATATTTTATAAAACTAAAATATTAGATTTTTTTTATAAAAATAATTTTGAAGAAAATTTTCTGTATATAGAAAAATTATATAAAATAAATTATATAAAATTATATATAGAAAAATTATATATTTTCACAAAAATTTATAAAAGATTGACTTTCTATAGGAAATTTTTTAAAATATTATATTTCCATAGAAAATTTTGTGAAAAATTTATTAAAAAAAAGTAGAAAAAACTCTATTTTATAAAACTAAAAGTTTGGAAAAAAAATTTATAGAAATAATATTCTAAAAAAATTATATAAATAAATTTTTTTTGACAACAAGTTTGTTTACACAATTATGTTTACACAATTTATTTACACAAATTAATTAAAGCTCACTTTCATAATTTTACACAAATTATTTAAAGCTAATTTTCATAATTTTTCTATGCATACCTTCTTCATAATCCCTAAAACAAATTCAAAATTTTGAGAAAATATTTTATAAAACTAAAATATTAGATTTTTTTTTATAAAAATAATTTTTGAAGAAAATTTTCTGTATATAGAAAAATTATATAAAATAAATTATATAAAATTATATATAGAAAAATTATATATTTTCACAAAAATTTATAAAGGATTGACTTTCTATAGGAAATTTTTTAAAATATTATATTTCCATAGAAAATTTTGTGAAAAATTTATTTAAAAAAAATAGAAAAAACTCTATTTTATAAAACTAAAAGTTTGGAAAAAAAATTGTATAGAAATAATATTCTAAAAAATTATATAAGTAAAATTTTTTTGGCAACAAGTTTACACAATTTATTTACACAAATTATTTAAAGCTCACTTTCATAATTTTACACAAATTATTTAAAGCTAATTTTCATAATTTTTCTATGCAAACCTTCTTCATAATCCCTAAAACAAATTCAAAATTTTGAGAAAATATTTTATAAAAATAAAATATTCGATTATTTTTATAAAAATAATTTTTGAAGAAAATTTTCTGTATATAGAAAAATTATATAAAATAAATTATATAAAATTATATATAGAAAAATTATATATTTTCACAAAAATTTATAAAAGATTGACTTTCTATAGGAAGTTTTTTAAAATATTATATTTCCATAGAAAATTTTGTGAAAAATTTATTTAAAAAATAAATAGAAAAAACTCTATTTTATAAAACTAAAAGTTTGGAAAAAAAAATTTTATAGAAATAATTTTCTAAAAAAATTATATAAGTATTTTTTTTTTGGCAACAAGTCAAAATGTTTACACAAATTATTTAAAGCTAATTTTCATATTTTTTCTATGCAAACCTTCTTCCCTACACTACACAATAATCATCCTCACCCCATATAAGCCCATCGAAATACCCAATACACACAACCCCTAACCTAATTTGGCGCAAAAAAAAAGCACACAAGAATTTCCTAAACCAAAATATGCATTCATTCAAATAAATCTAAGTCGGCAAAGAAATAAATTACAAATCAAAACAGAAAATCTGGTCATTCACATATTCCAAAGGCATTCAAAATGATTTGTTGGCGAATACTTGGAGCATCCACACCATGGTGGCGGGCCTCTTGCCAAGGCCACAAAGGGCCAAATGGAAAAATATACGTACTTTTCATTTGATCCTTTGAAGCTCCTTTCATGCTTGGTGCGTGCCACACAGCGCCAGAGAGTGTTAATGGTCTATTAATGGCCTTAAATTAATCACAAACATAATTACAAGGCATTAAAATCAAATAATAAAAGCTAATTTGGCAAAAAAAAAACACACTCCCCCTCACAGTTAGACCTAGCCCGAAGGGCCAAGAAGAAAGGACTAACTTGGTGGTAAGATGTAGGCGCTTAAGTAAAAGTAAAACAAAGGATATTTAAAAGGAAGGGAGAGATGTTAATAAAATTATGGTAAAATCTATGATAGGAGAATTCCAATAGATATCGCATAGTATAATGTTGGGTAGTAGAAAAAGCTGTTTCGTATGTTGGCAATAGACGCCGTCGAAGTTTTCTATCTCATATGCTATAAAGGCCAGGTTTGACGGAAATTCACACATAGAAATAAAATTAAAAATTATTTCCATAGAAGTAAAATAAAAATTTCTTTCCACGGAAATGAAATTTTGACACAATATTTTCTATAGAAATAAAATTTAGACAAAATTTTCTATAAAAAAAATTTGGACTACATTTTCTATAAAAATAAAATATGAACAAAAATTTTCTATAGAAATAAAATTTTGACAAAATTTTAGAGAGAAATAAAATTTTGACAAAATTTTAGATAGAAATAAAATTTTGACAAAATTTTCTAAAGAAAAAAACTTTTGACAAGATTTTCTAAAGAAATACAATTTTGACAAGATTTGCTATAAAAATAAAATTTTGACAAAATTTTCTATAGGAAAAAAATTTGGACTAAATTTTTTATAAAAATAAAATATTGACAAAAATTTTCTATAGAAATAACATTTTGACAAAATTTTCGATAGATATAACATTTTGAAAAAATTTGCTATCAAAATAAAATTTTGACAAAATTTTCTATAGAAATAAAATTTTGACAAAATTTTCTATAAAATTTTGACAAAAATTTTCTACAGAAATAAAATTTTGACAAAATTTTCTAAAGAAATAAAATTTTGACAAAATTTTCTATAGACAAAATTTGCTTTAAAAATAAAATTTTGACAAAATTTTCGATAGAAATAAAATTTGGCAAAATTTTCTATACAAATAAAATTTTGACAAAAATGTCTATACAAATAAAATGTTGACAAAATTTTCTATAGAAATAAAATTTTAAGAAAAATTTCTATAGAAGTAAAAGTCTGACAAAATTTTGTATATAAATAAAATTTTTACAAAATTTTCTATAGAAAAAAATTTGGACTAAATTTTCTATGGAAATAAAATTTTGACAAAATTTTCTATAGAAATAAAATTTTGACTTATTTGGAAAATATTGACAACAATTTTCTATAGAAATACAATTTTGACAAAATTCCCTACAAAAATAAAATGTTGACAAAATTTTCCATTGAAATAGAATTTTGACTAAATTTTCTACAGAAATAAAATATTCACAAAATTTGCTACAAAAATAAAATGTTAACAAGATTTTCTATAAAAATAAAATTTTGACAAAATATTCTATAGATATAACATTTTGAGAAAAAATTCTATAGAATAAAATTTTCTATAGAAATAAAATTTTGACAAAATTTTCTATAGAAATAAAATATTGCCAAAGTTTCCTATAGAAATAAAATTTTGATAAAATTTTCTTCAGAAATAAAATTTTTACAGATTTTTCTATAGAAATAAAATTTTGACAAAATTTTCTATAGAAATAAAATTTTGATAAAAATTTGCTATAGAAATAAAATTTTGACAAAATTTTCTATAGAAATACAAGTTTAACAAAATTTTCTAAAGAAATAAAAATTTGACAAAACTTTCTATAGAAATAAAATTTTAACAAAATTTTCCATAGAAATAAAATTTTCACAAAATTTTGAGAAAAATTTCTATAGAAAAAAAATTCTGACAAAACTTTTTAAAGAGATAAAATTTGGACAAAATTTTCTATAGATATAAAGTTTTGACAAAATTTTCTATAGAAATAAACTTTTGACAAAATTTTCTATAGAAATAAAAGTCTGACAAAAATTTCTATAGAAATAAAATTTTAACAAAATTTTCAATAGAAATAAAATTTTGACAAAATTTTCAATAGAAATAAAATTTTGACAAAATTTTCTATAGAAATAAAATTTTGAGAAAAATTTCTATAGAAAAAAACATCTGACAAAATATTTTAACGAGATAAAATTTTGACAAAATTTTCTATGGATATTAAATTTTGACAAAATTTTCTACAGAAATAAAATTTTGAGAAAAATTTCTATAGAAATAAAATACTGAAAATTTTTTCTACAGAAATAAAATATTGACAAATTTTTTCTACAGAAATAAAATTTTCTACAGAAATAAAATTTTGACAAAATTTCCTATAGAAATACTAGTTTAACAAAATTTTCTGAAGAAATAAAATCTTGACAAAATTTTCTATAGAAATAAAATTTCGACAAAATTTCCTATAGAAATAAAATTTTGACAAACTTTCCTATAGGAATAACATTTTGGCAAACTTTTCGATAGAAAAAAAATTCTGACAAATGTTTCTATAGAAATAGAATTTTGACAAAATTTTCTATAGAAATAAAATATTGACAAAACTTTTCTATAGAAACACAATTTTGACAAAATTCTCTACAGAAATCAAATTTTGACAAAATTTTCTATAGAAATAAAATGTTGACAAAACTTTCTATAGAAATAAAATATTGACAAAACTTTTCTTTAGAAATACAATTTTGACAAAATTCTCTACAGAAATAAAATTTTGACAAAATTTTCTATAGAAATAAATTTTTGAGAAAATTTTCTATAGAAATAAAAGTCTGACAAATTTTTTTATATTTTTTACATAAATGTTGACAAAATTTTGTATAGAAATAAAATTTTTACAAAGTTTTCTATAGATATAAAATTTTTACAAAATTTTCTATAGAAAAAAATTTTGACTAAATTTTCTATGGAAATAAAATTTTGACAAAATTATCTATAGAAATAAAATTTTGGCAAAATTTCTTATAGAAATAAAATTTTGATAAAATTTTCTATAGATACAAAATTATGACAAAATTTTCTATAGAAATAAAATTTTGAGAAAAATTTCTATAGAAATAAAATTCTGACAGAATTTTGTATATAAATAAAATTTTACAATATTTTCTATAGAAATAAAATATTGACAAAAATTTTCTATAAAAATAAAATTTTGACAAAATTTTCTACACAAATAAAATTTTGATAAAAAATTCTATAGAAATAAAAGTCTAACAAAATTTTTTATAGAAATACAATTTTGACAAAATTTTCTATAGAAAAAAATTTGGACTAAATTTTCTATGGAAATAAAATTTTTACAAAATTTTCTATTGAAATAAAATTTTGACAAAATTTTCTATAGAAATAAAATTTTGACAAAAGTTTCAATAAATATAAAACTTTGACAAACTTCTATAGAAATAAAATTTTGAAAAAACTTTCTATAGATATAAAACTTTGACAAACTTTTCTATAGAAATAAAATTTTGACAAAATTTTCTATAGAAATAAAATTTTGACAAAATTTTCTATAGGAATAAAATTTTCACAAAATTTTCTATAGAAAAAAATGTTTACAAAATTTTCTATAGAAAAAAATTTTGACTAAATTTTCTATGGAAATAAAATTTTGAGAAAAATTTCTATAGAAATAAAATTTTGAAAAAAATTTCAGTAGAAATAAAATTCTGACAAAATTTTTTAAAGAGATAAAATGGTGACAAAATTTTCTATGGAAATAAAATTTTGGCAATTTTATTTCTATAGAAATACAATTTTGACAAAATTTTCTATAGACAAAAATTTGGACTAAATTTTCTATGAAAATAAAATCTTGACAAAATTTTCTATTGAAATAAAATCTTGACAAACTTTTCTATAGAAATAAAATTTTGACAAAATTTTCTATAGGTATAAAATTTTGACAAACTTTTCTATAGAAAAAAAATTCTGACAAAATTTTCTATAGAAATAAAATTTTGACAAAATTTTCTATAGAAATAAAATATTGGCAAAACTTTTCCATAGAAATGAAATTTTGACAAAATTCTGTACAGAACTAAAATTTTGATAAAATTTTCTATAGAAATATATAGAAATAAATAGAAATATAGAAATAAAATTTTGACAACATTTTCGATAGAAATAAAATTTTGACAAAATTTTCTATAGAAATAAAATTTTGACAAAATTTTCTATAGAAATAAAATTTTCACAAAATTTTCTATAGAAAAAAATGTTTACAAAATTTTCTATAGAAAAAAATTTTGACTAAATTCTCTATGGAAATAAAATTTTGAGAAAAATTTCTATAGAAATAAAATTTTGAGAAAAATTTCAATAGAAATAAAATTCTGACAAAATTTTTTAAAGAGATAAAATGGTGACAAAATTTTCTATGGAAATAAAATTTTGGCAATTTTATTTCTATAGAAATACAATTTTGACAAAATTTTCTATAGACAAAAATTTGGACTAAATTTTCTATGGAAATAAAATCTTGACAAAATTTTCTATTGAAATAAAATCTTGACAAACTTTTCTATAGAAATAAAATTTTGACAAAATTTTCTATAGGTATAAAATTTTGACAAACTTTTCTATAGAAATAAAATTCTGACAAAATTTTCTATAGAAATAAAATATTGGCAAAACTTTTCCATAGAAATGAAATTTTGACAAAATTCTCTACAGAACTAAAATTTTGATAAAAATTTCTAAAGAAATAAAAGTCTGACAAGAAATAGAAATAAAATTTTGACAAAATTTCCTATAGAAATAAAATTTTGACAAAAATTGCAATAGAATTATGACAAAATTTTCTATCGTCCCTTGTTGGCATATTTTTGCTTAAAAAATATATTAAAAGAAATAAAAAATAAAGCGTTTTACGTAAAAGAATTACAAAACAGTCACTTTCTTTTCTTAGTCACAATGAAATTCGGAGTAGATTTAACGGTGTATGTCCGTCAAGCTGTTGAAATCACAATTGCTTTATTTTTCGATTGAACTTCCAGAAGGGAAAATATCTTATCATCTAGGATCTAGCTTAGTTACATATCTTCTATGAAAGACAAACGAATTTCATTATTTTGTTTATTTATTTCTTTAGTTGATCAAATTCCTATTTTCTCCATTTTATTACTTTATATAAAAATCTTATGGAAATCAGTTGTAATTAGTATTTGAATATATATTATTTTATTCATAATTTGTTTTATTTTTGTATCAAAATTCTTATGTTCTTTTAATAGAATTTAAAATTATTTTCTGATTTATATTCATTTGTTTTTAAATTATTTCATTTAAATTCATGAATTCATTGGAAGCCAGTGATAGCAAAAACCCAAAACACATATCAAACGAAATTAAATCCATGTATCATGTACCATGAGTTCATAACCAAATATTTCTCGGTGCCAATCATAATTCCATTTTACTCAGTTAATTCCCAAAATTTTTTCTTTTGCTTTTTTTTGCAAATGACACATACCACATGAGTTATTTTACGAATTTGTGCGTATGAGATATTTTCGTATGTCGTTACATTTAGTAGCATTTCATATTATATGCAGTTGTAATGATAAAAATATAATTTTAATTTTAATACTCTATACGAAAAATTTTGTGAATTTTTTTTCTATAGAAAATTTTGTCATAATTTTATTTCTGCAGAAAATTTTGTCAAAATATTTTTTATATAGAAAATTTTGTGAAAATTCTATTTCTGTAGAAATTTTTGCCATAGGTTTATTTCTATACACAATTTTGCCAATAATTTTTTCTAAGAATTTTTTTTTCAAAATTTTAGTTATAAAAAATTTTGTAAAAATTCCATCGAAAATTTTGCCAAAATTTTATTTCTATTGAAAATTTTGTCAAAATTGTATTTCTATAGAAAATTTAGTCAAAATTTTATTTCTATTTTAAAATATACCAAAACATAAAAAATTCTACCAATCTAAATAAACCAAACTATCATTTTTGGTAGAATTCTATCAACTGTTGCAACCGTGGTCGCAACGCAGAACAATCAATTCCTAGTGGTACAAACATTTGTTTGACATAATGACATTGCAAGTTCTCACACATCGACTGAAACAACGGCATTTCGTCGTATAGTCCAAACTAGGCACCGAATGACTTCCTCAGTCAATCAATATCTGTATTAGAATGGCAAAAATGCCTTGAGCATTGGTTCAAACGCATGCAAAGTGAATAAATCTTAATGGGGAGTATTTTGAAAAACAATAAAGCGATTGAATTGCATCACAAATAACTTTATTTTCGAATGCAATAGATCGAAATGCTTTTCATAATCTTGTAAACAATAAAATAAACTGTCACTAGAATACATGTGTCACCTGTTAAGGTTAAGGTTAGGTTAAAGTGGCAGCCCGATTAAGATTCAGGCTCACTTAGACTATTCAGTCCATTCAGTCCATTGTGTGTCACCTGTTAGACTAGCTGTTAATAATGAAGCAACCTGAAAATTGTTGCAATACGTATCAGCCACCCTGTATGCTGGTCATAAAGGATAATCCAATATCTTATCTATATTCCATGTCTCTATTCCCCCAGACACTAATACAGAAAAACGAAAGCATGCACTTCTCTCATATTTAGATACCATTGGTGATACCCTCTATGGCACCATGTATTTCATGTTAACTTTTTGTGTTAGGCTGTTTTATATCATGTTTATTGTCGCAGTTGTTATAAAAATAATAATAATAATAATACTCATGACATTGTTAAAACAACACGGGTGAACATATGCACCAGAAGTTGTAATGCCCGAAATGGGCAAACATTTCAATGTGGCTTTGTCATTCATGTGAAAAATGGTCTCAATTGTAAGGTACTCTTAATGGTTTGGGAGAGAAAGAGAAGAAGGTAGTGTATAAAGAGGTGAGTGTATGTTATACAAATGGGTGTTGGGTATGGGTTTATGAATATGAGAGCGTTTGTGTGCGTGGTTGTTTGAGTATCATAACATGGCTGTATGTTTATGTTAACATTTCCTGCATTTTATTTTGCATTCCGTATTTGTGGTTTATGACTATTATTGTGACGTCCAAGAATCACCATTGTACAGCATTTGAACTCTTTTCACCTCTTCTCACCCACACTAAATACTTATTCTCCCCACCTTGGTTAAACCATACCAAATGTTTGGAGACTAATTCCAGAGCATTACCACATACACATGCGAAAATAAAACAAGCGATAATTTCTCCGTTAATGAAAAATAATGTTCGGGTATTGTACATTTTGTCGTCATCGCTGGTTTTAGGTTGTTCTTGCTATGAAATTCCTTTGGCCTTTTACTTAAAAGGAAAGGGCAAAAGGCATATTCATTGTAGTATAAATGATGTATAACAAAAAAAAGGATGTTGGTGTTGTAGGAAGTGTCCCGCTTTCATGTACATATCATTGCATAATTAGTACCTTGGGATAAAGATTAAGATAATAAAAAATGTTAACAGGGACTAAAGATTTAAATCCATGGCGGAGGGTATGTGTGTTCAGTATTACCTGTGATACTATCGTGCCACCATTGGCAAATTTGTCACTTTACTACTGTTTCTTTGTCGTACGACTTAGAGGTGTGCACATGACACGAAATTGTCGTGACTCACGGAATTTTTCGGGACTCAAACCAAAATGTCGTGCGTGAGTCACGTAAACAATATCTTCGTGAGTGTGCGTGAGTATCGAATTACGCTCACGAAAATAATCCCGCTCTCCAACATTAAACGCTTAAAAGTTAAATTCATTTGCAATTTTAGTGACACCTAGGATGTTAACGCTCTCGATTTTAATCGTGCACATAATTGCAGACACGTCCCTCAGGTAAATTACTCATAAAATTATTCGTGAGTCACGACATTATTCGTGAGTCACGATATTTTTCGTGAGTCACGACATGTTCGTGGGTGAGTAAAAGTTTTCATTTCGTGAGAGTGCGTGAGCGTGGGACCTACCAAACAATATCGTGCGTGAGTGCGCGTGAGTAAGATTTTTCCGTTGTGAGTGTGCGTGAGCATGAGTAAAATATTACTCACGTACACACCTCTAGTACGGCTAAGTACAGTTCTAGTTTTATGCTACCTATTTGGCCTTATTATGCCACTTTTTTCTAATTCAGTCGCGGTAATAAATAAGGTCCAACACAAGCAATTTTCCATAGTGCAGGGTATATGATTGAGCCCCACATTTGGAATGTGGTAATTACCACATGAGGAATGTGGTAATTCCGAAACGTGCGTCCATCCAACCATCTTGCAGTCTATAGGGCTTTGCCCAAATAAATTTGACAAACATTATTTTCCTCTGTTGGTTAAGCTACACTTGTAGTTTAGTCAATGCATGGTTTTCAGCTGAAATAAAACAACAACAATGATTAAAGAACAAAACGAATGAAAAAAATTTTATTTTCATAGAAAATTTTGTCAAAATGTTATTTTCGTAGAAAAGTTGTCAAAATTTCATTTTCATAAGAAATTTTGTCAAAATTTTCTACAGAAGATTTTGTCAAAATTTTATTCTATAGAAAGATGTGTCAAAATTTTATTTCTATAGAAAATTTTGTCAAATTTTATTTCTATAGAAAATTTTGTCAAAATTTTATTTCTATAGAAAATTTTGTCAAAATTTTATTTCTATAGAAAGTTATGTCAAAATTTTATTTCTATAGAAAATTTTGTCAAAATTTTATTTGTATAGAAAATGTTGTCAAAATTTTATTTCTATAGAAAATTTTGTCAAAATTTTATTTCTATAGAAAATTTTGTCAAAATTTTATTTCTATAGAAAATTTTGTCAAAACTTTATTTCTATAGAAAATTTTGTCAAAATTTTATTTCTATAGAAAATTTTGTCAACATTTTATTTCTATAGAAAATTTTGTCAAAACTTTATTTCTATAGAAAATTTTGTCAAAATTTTATTTCTATAGAAAATTTTGTCAACATTTTATTTCTATAGAAAATTTTGTCAAAATTTTATTTTCATAGAAAATGTTGTCAAAATTTCATTTTCATAAGAAATTTCTCAAAATTTTCTAGAGAAAATTTTTTCAAAATTGTATTCTATACAAAATTTTGACAATATTTTATTTCTTTAGAAAGTTTTGCCAAATTTTATTTCTTAGAAAATTTTATCAAAATTTTAGTTTGATAGAAAATCTACAAATCAATACACGCCTGGACTGTACATGTTTCGGTTCGGGCGAATGAACCTTTCCACAGCCTTTAGTATAGATCTGGCTGGGAGAGATAACTCAATTTTGGGCCCTAAATGTTTTCTCCATAAGGAGTAAGCATTACAAATTGAATCATCTTTTCTCCCACTGTACATCATCTTTTTATATAACTTACAAGTCCCTTAATCTTATTTTTATTTCGTTTTGTTACATAGTAATGCAACAACACGTAATTTATTTTTAGAAAGCTAATTTTGTCAAAAATTTTTTTTCCTATAGAAAATTTTGTCAAAATTTTTTTCTATAAAAAATGGTTCTATAAGTTTAATTCGGTAGAAAGTTTGATAGAAAATTTTGTCACAATTTTATTTCTATAGAAAGTTTTGTCAAAATTTGTTTCTATAAAAAATGGTGTCATAAGTTTAATTCGGTAGAAAGTTTTGTCAAAATTGTATTTCAATAGAAATTTTTGTCAAAATTTTATTTCTATAGGAAATTTTGTCAAAATTTTATTTCTATAGAAGATTTTGTCAAGAATTTTTTTCTATAAAAAAATTTGCAAAAATATATTTCTATAGGAAATGTTGTCAAAATTTTATTTATGTAGAAAATTTTGTCAAAATTTTATTTCTTTAGAAAATTTTGCAAAATTTTATTTCTTTAGAAAATTTTGTCAAAATTTTAGTCTGATAGAAAATTTTTTTCTATAAAACTATACTTATGACAAGTTTAATTCGGTAGAAAGTTTTGTCAAAATTTTATTTTAATAGAAATTTTGTTCAAAATTTTATTTCTATAGGAAATTTCGTCAAAATTTTATTTATATAGAAAATGTTGTCAACATTTTATTTATGTAGAAAATTTTGTCAAAATTTTATTTATATAGAAAATGTTGTCAAAATTTTATTTATGTAGAAAATGTTGTCAAAATTTTATTTCTTTAGAAAATTTTGCCAAATTTTATTTCTTTAGAAAATTTTGTTAAAATTTTCAACTAAATAAAATCTTGTCAAAATTTTATCTCCATAAAAAAACTTTGTCAAAATTTTATTTATATAGAAAATGTTGTCAAAATTTTATTTATATAGAAAATTTTGTCAAAATTTCATTTCTATAGAAAATTTTGTCAAAATTTTATTTCTATAAAAATTGTGTCGAAATTTTGTTTTGATAGAAAATTTCATCAAAATTTTATTTATATAGAAAATTTTGTCAAATTTCATTTCTATAGAAAATTTTGTCAAGATGTTAATTCAATGGAAAATTTTGTCAAAGTTTTATTTCAATGGAAAATTTTGTCAAAATTTTATTTCAATGGAAAATTTTGTCAAAATTTTATTTCTATAGAAAATTTATTTTTTATAGAAAATTCCTTTTGTATGAACTGAAGTTCGCCGCGTCAGGTCGTTTGCGATTATGAAAAAGCTAATTCCAAATATTTGGGGCTGAAGTCATCTCCCCTCTGTTTGTTAGCAAGCCAATCATAATGTCATCAGTTTATAGAAATTTTCAACATACTACTTTTCAGGCAAAAAAATCCTCAAACCTCGAAAAATTTTAAAAAAAATCTAAAATGTGCAAAAAAACTCATATTGAATATGACGTTGTCTTCATTCATGACCTCTCATATGGTATTCAAGCTATACTCCAATATACGAAGTACCCTCAAGTATCTTCTATTGAAAAATTTCAAAAGTTCTTAGACTAAATGCAGCAAAAGAATGCTAAAGCAGAAAAACTTCTCCCGCATCTCAATAGTTGGCAGAAGCATTGAAATGCCAGCGACAGCAACAATGGGCCAAACAACTTGAGCTGTCGTCTGATGACATTCTTTTGTGGCCAAAGAAGAAAAGCAAGAAACATTTCAAAGGAAAACGTAGTAAAAGAAAGAAAGACACCGAGCGAAAAAAAAAACTCCTCTCAAGTAATACAAAACCAAGAATTTGGCTGTCAGCCCAATTTAATAGTTTTCAAATCGTTGCAATCATTTTGCCAGCAGCAATTTTTATATTTTCTTCTCTTGTTGCCTGGTTGGTATCCTTCCGTCATTTGAGACCATTACTGCATAATCAACATGATCATCAGCGTCATTTCGTTGGCCATATCGCCTTCGTTTGATGGAATAGGAAAAAAATTGATAGCATCATATCGAACTGGTAGCCTTTGGCTCTTCGTTCTTGGAAAAGATAGCCAAAGCTCGAGGCATTTTCATTTTCAGCGAATGTAATAAGTCAAAAACTCAAAGACGTATAAATTTTCCATTTGTCGGTGTTTTTTTTTATTTTTTCATTTTAGTTTAACCATCTCTAGATGATATTGACAATAAATGAAATTGCTTGGCAAAGGTTCCAAGTGGAGAAAAGCCTTTGGCATATAAAAATAAGATTTTTATATGCCAATAGAAATAAAATTTTGAAAAAATATTCTATAGAAATAAAATGTAAAGAAAATTTTTTATGGAAATAAAGTTTTGAAAAAATATTCTATAGAAATAAAATTTTGAGAAAATTTTTTATAGAAATAAAATTTTGACAAAATTTTCTATAAAAATAAAATTTTGACAAAATTTTCTAACGAAATAAAATGTTGACAAAATTCTCTATAGAAACAAAATTTTCTATAGAAATAAAATTTTGACACAATTTTCTATAGAAAAAAAATTTGACCAAATTTTCTATAAAAACAAAATTTTGATAAAATTTTCTATCGAAATAAAATAAAATGAGGGCTTCTATGAAGAGCATAAAGAAATTTCCTTTACAATTTCTAAAAGTGGTCGAACAAAACAATATGGACGGACGGACGGGCAGGGTTTGATACACTGCGAATTTCATTACAATCAAGGACAGCAAAATATATGAACTAGCACCTTATTTTTGTACTGCATTAAAAATTGAAAATTTTTCTTCAATAACAAATCCGGACATTTTTATTTGATCCACTTACGAGTATATACAAAATAACGCCCAAAAGGATGTTTAGAGTCCTTTTTCACTTTGTTGCATTAAAAAAAAAAACAAATCCATTGCAAACTCCATTCCAACATTTAAAATCTCAATTAATTCTCCATCAACTCCAACTAAACAGTTATATTATCCACATAATTCTTTTCTCCATCATTAAATTAAATTGTGAAAAATACCACATTATAATGCGGATTATTTCAACTGAATCGTTTAATATTAAAAGGCTGCAATCACAAGTGTTCTGCACTTTTGAATATTAAATCGTCAGCTCAAAATCGTAATGCTGTGCAAGGTAGAAAACAAAAAACAACTCCATCGTTGGCAATAAATTGCGTTTTGCATGTAATCAGGTTGATTTGCATCGTGGTAAAAAGAAAGCACGAACGACAGACATCCTTAAAGGTATGAAGCCATTTCGCTAAATACAAATCAACATCAAGAATTATAATTAAATGAAAATACTAACGAAGGAATGTAGAGTAGAGAAGATATGCTAAGCATTGAGATGCAATGGCAGCAGAGAATATACTTCAGTCCCTTGCTTTTAAATCGTGAAATAAATGCACAGAAAGAAAATGTAGATGGGAACTAAATGAGAAATTTTATATCTATAGAAAATTTTGTCAAAATTTTATTTCTAATTTTGTCAAAATTTTACTCTTTTAGAAACTGTTGTCAAAATTTTATTTTTCTAGAAAATTTTGTCAAGATTTAATTTCTACAGAAAATTTTATCAAAATTTTATTTCTATAGAAAATTTTGTAAAAATTTTATTTCTATAGAAAATTTTTATAAAAATTTTGTTTCTATAGAAAAATTTATCAAAATTAAATTTCTATAGAAAATGTTGTCAACATTTTATTTCTATAGAAAATTTTGGCAAAATTTTATTTCTATAGAAAATTTTGTCAAAATTTTCTTTCTATAGAAAATTTTGTCAAAATTTAATTTCTACAGAAAATGTTGTCAAAATTTTATTATTATAGAAAATTTTGTCATCATTTTATTTCTATAGAAAATTTTGTCAAAATTTTGTTTCTATAGAAAATTTTGTCAAAATTTAATTTCTACAGAAAATTTTCTCAAAATTTTATTACTATAGAAAATTTTGTCAAAATTTTATTTCTATAGAAAATCTTGTCAAAATTTTATTACTATAGAAAATTTTGTCAAAATTTTATTTCTATAGAAAATTTTGTCAAAATTTTATTTCTATTGAAAATTTTGTCAACATTTTATTTCTATAGAAAATTTTGTCAAGATTTAATTTCTACAGAAAATTTTGTCAAAATTTTGTTTCTATAGAAAATTTTGTCAAAATTTAATTTCCACAGAAAATTTTGTCAAAACTTTATTTCTATAGAAAATTTTGTCAAAATTTTATTGCTATAGAAAATTTTGTCAACATTTTATTCCTATAGAAAATTTTGTCAAAATTTTATTCCTATAGAAAATTTTGTCAAAAATTTATTTCTATAGAAAATTGTATCAAATTTTTATTTTTATCGAAAATTTTATCAAAATTTTATTTCTATAGAAAATTTTGTCAAAATTTTATTTCTATAGAAAATTTTGTCAAAATTTTATTCCTATAGAAAATTTTGTCAAAAATTTATTTCTATAAAAAATTTTGTCAAAATTGTCAAAATTGTTATAGAAAATTTTGTCCAAATTTCATTCCGATGGAAAATGTAGTCAAAATTTTACTTCTATAGAAAATTTTGTAAAAATTTTATTTCTATAGAAAATGTAGTCAAAATTTTATATCTATAGAAAATTTTGTTAAAAATTGAATTTCTATAGAAAATTTTGTAAAAATTTTATTTCTATAGAAAATTTTGTCAAAATTTTATTTCTATGGAAAATTTTGTAAAAATTTTATTTCTATAGAAAATTTTGTCAAAATTTTATTCCAAGAGAAGATTTTGTACAAAATTTATTCCTATATAAAATTTTGTCAAAATTTTATTTCTGTAGAAAATTTTGTCAAAATCTTATTCCAAGAGAAAATTTTGTTCAAAATTTATTCCTATAAAGAAATTAGTCAAAAATTTATTTCTATTTCTATAGAATTATTTCTATAGAAAATTTTGTCAAAATTTTATTCCAAGAGAAGATTTTGTACAAAATTTATTCCTATAGAAAATTTTGTCAACATTTT
Organism: Haematobia irritans; assembly: GCF_050003625.1. NCBI lineage: Eukaryota > Metazoa > Arthropoda > Insecta > Diptera > Muscidae > Haematobia > Haematobia irritans. Next base: position 11,293,309 of record NC_134401.1, on the reverse strand, counting down.
ATTTCTGTAGAAAATTTTGTCAAAATCTTATTCCAAGAGAAAATTTTGTTCAAAATTAGTCAAAAATTTATTTCTATAGAAAATTTTTGTCAAAATTTTATTTCTATAGACAATTATGTTAAAATTTTATTTCTATAGAAAATTTTGTCAAAATTTTATTTCTATAGACAATTATGTTAAAATTTTAAAATTTTGTCAAAATTTATTTTTCTATAAAAATTTTGTGAAAATTTTATTTCTATAGAAAATTTTGTCAAAATTTATTTTTCTATAAAAATTTTGTCAAAATTTTATTTCTATAGAAAATTTTGTTCAAACTTTTATTTCTATAGAAAATTTTGTCAAAACTTTATTTCCATAGAAAATGTAGTCAAAACTTTATTTCTATAGAAAATTTTGTAAAAATTTTATTTCTATAGAAAATTCTGTAAAAATTTTATTTCTATAGAAAATTTTGTCAAAATTTTATTCCAAGAGAAAATTTTGTCAAAATTTTATTTCTGTAGAAAATTTTGTCAAAATCTTATTCCAAGAGAAAATTTTGTTCAAAATTTGTTCCTATAAAGAATTTAGTCAAAAATTTATTTCTATAGAAAATTTTGTCAATATTTTATTTCTATAGAAAATGTTGTAAAAATTTTATTCCTATAGAAAATTTTGTCAAAAATTTATTTCTATAAAAATTTTGCCAAATTTTATTCCAAGAGAAGATTTTGTCCAAAATTTATTCCTATAGAAAATTTTGTCAAAATTTTTCTTCTGTAGAAAACTTTGTCAAAATTTTATTTCTATAGAAAGTTGTGTCAAATTTTTATTTTTATCGAAAATTTTATCAAAATTTTATTTCTATGGAAAATTTTATTTCTATAGAAAATTTTGTCAAAACTTTTTTTCTATAGAAAAGTTTGTAAAAATTTTATTTCTATAGAAAATTTTGTCAAAATTTTATTCCAAGAGAAAATTTTGTTCAAAATTTATTCCTATAAAGAATTTAGTCAAAATTTTATTTCTTATTTCTTGCAGTCTATAGGGGTTTGCCCAAATAAATTTGACAAGCATACTTTTCCTCTGTTGGTTAAGCTACACTTGTAGTTTAGTCAATGCATGGCTTTAAGCTGAGATCAAAAAACAAAAAAACAACAATAACGATTGAAGAGAAGCCAACAATAACAAACAAAACGAATGAAGATAGCGGAAACACGCTCAAAAACAAACCCAGCCAAATACATACAAATCGATGATTTGAGTTTGGCAAAGGAAAAGAGATATGCTGGCAAATTTGTTTAGGCAGTAGCCGACTATCAAACCTTTTTTCGGGAGGTTCAAGTGTAGTTCACGTTGGGTTGAGTGAATTACCCGAATTTATTCTGATAATTGGTTGATAGTTTTGCTGCAAGTAGAGGATGCTGATGAGGAATGTGATAATTCCGAAACAGCTGTACATCCAACCATCTTGCAGTCTATAGGGCTTTGCCCAAATAAATTTGACAAGCATACTTTTCCTCTGTTGGTTAAGCTACACTTGTAGTTTAGTCAATGCATGGCTTTAAGCTGAGATCAAAAAACAAAAAATTGTATTTCTATAGAAAATTGTGTCCAATTTTTATTTTTATCGAAAATTTTATCAAAATTTTATTTCTATGGAAAATTTTGTCAAAATTTTATTCTTCTAGAAAATGTCAAAATTTTATTTTTATAGAAAATGTTGTCAAAATTTTATTTCTATAGAAAATTTTGTCAAAATTGCACTTCTATAGAAAATTTTGTCAAAATTGTATTTCTATAGAAAATTTTGTCAAAATTTTATTTTTATCGAAAATTTTGTCAAAATTTTTTTCTTTAGAAAATTTTGTCACAATTTTATTTCTATAGAAAATTTTGTCAAAATTTTATTTTTCTATAGAAAATTTTGTCAAAATTTTATTTCTCTAGAAAATTTTGTCAAATTTTATTTTTCTATAGAAAATTTTGTCAAAATTTTATTTCTTTAGAAAATTTTGTCACAATTTTATTTCTATAGAAAATGTTTTCAAAAATTTATTTTTCTAGAAAATTTTGTCAATTTTTATTTTTCTATATAAAGTTTTGTCAAATTTTAGAAAATTTTGTTAAAATTTTATTTCTCTATAAAATTTTGTCAACATTTTATTTCTATAAAAAAATTTGTTGGAATTTTATTTCTTAGAAATTTTATTGCTATAGAAAATTTTCTCAAAATTTTATTTCTATAGAAAATTTTGTCAAATATTTTTTCTACCATCTGTGGCAACCGTGATTGTAACACAATGATTGGTGTTTCGCCGTGACGGCTATAAGCAGAGGGATCGATGCCATTCAGATAAATATCGAATGGGATTTCCCTTCCTTGATAAAATAAAATCCCATTTTTGCAAGACTATAAAAAAAATGATTTTCTTAAATTTGCTAGAGCTAGAGTCAGAGCTTTAAAACTCCAAATTTCTATCCTTTCATCTCACAGTGTATTCAGAAACAGCAAACTATGGTGACGACAATGCCAACAAAATATCAACCTTAAATTATTTTTCATTTGAAAAAAAAATACAGCAAAACAGTCTCACAAAGCTTAAGCAATGCAGAAAAAACCACCAGCGTTAAGCGAAAACAAAAGTGAAATGCTAGACAAAATAAAATAACAAAATAATTTTTAACGAAAAACAAACAACAACTCCGCCAGACCATTTGCTTTGATGTCTTTACCAAAGTACTCCAAATCTAAATGAAATCGTATCGCATACAGCATGGCAATACTTAATCCCCCAACCCACTCCCACCCACCCAAAATGAAAAGGATAATACTTAGGAAGAACGAAATATTCCTGAATACTTAGCGAAAGGCAAATGCTGCTACAAATGTTTGAGACCAACAAGAAATGCACTGGAGTCAAACTCTTAACATTGTTGTCACAAGTTAAGCCACACAGCATCAACTAAAACCGGGGAAATGGGTAGAAACAAAATGCCAACAAAAATCCAAGTCAAATATCCAATCTCGCCTTTTTTACGTTTGCATTCGAAATCACCAACAACACCTACCCCACCACAAAATGGGTGGGTTTAGTAAGCAGCAAGAGGTGCATTATGCACAGTTGATGTCTAGAGAGAATCCATTTTTGAGACCATTACAAATGCAAAGATTATTGTCGTCGTTGCCAATGGCATTACCACAACTACATTACTACACGAACAACAACAGCTGGAACTAACATAAGCAGCAGAGAGATCTAAAGTGTGGTGACAAAAGCATTCACAATCACTCACACATATACATGCATGTAATTCTCAGCTAATGCTGATACAAAAACACTTCAATGGGTGTTTAAAGAGATGCTAACAAAAGTCCACAATAAACCACACACACATAATTTAATCATTAGGCTTTTTTTTTAAGAAAATCATAGAATATATCACAAGATCGAGCTAGAAAAGGCGAAATATCACAAAATATCCCTATGTGGGACTTAAATATATAGGTCTTTAATGGCATTAAGGCAAATAGTAACGTAAAGTTGAAGGTAAATCGTACTTTTTGGTGCTTTAATAAACTGTGCTCATATTCCCCAGCACAAGCATGTCTCTCTGTTTTCCAATCCTTCATGTTTCCGACACATTTAAGTGCCATAGTTGTCATGGTGTTGCACTGTATTATCAGTACAAGGAAAACATCAGAAATGTTTTAAACATGGTGTTTTGCACCATGGAACAATGTCATTAGTGAAATTAAAATGTGCAAATAACAATTTTGATTTATTGCACGAATCATTTGAAGTTCTCTCCAATGTAGGGCGGTGTCGACATGGAATGATTAGCCCAGTAAGGATGTCCGTATGTTAGGGAGCTGAAATGTTTTCTGTGTATTTTTCTTGTTTTATTTGATTTCACTATAAGTGAATCAAATAAAAAATTTTCGAAGTGATAATATCAAAGACTGAATATGGTTTTCAGACTACAAGAGAGTAAAATGACAATTTCAAGGTTGTGCTTCTTTTTTAATAGTGCGGATATAAAAAGACTTTCGTATAAACCGTTATTGTAAACCAGATTTATGATATTGTACCGATTCCCCCATTAAAAAATTTCGTCAACGAAAATATCCCCAATTTGGAGAAAATTCCCCAATACTGGCAACACTGATAGCAAATATAGAAACCTACTTTTCTCTCTAGGACTGAATCTGGTTTTCAGTCTACAAGAGAGTAAAATGACAATTTCAAGGCTGTGCTTCTTTTTGAATAATGCGGATATAAAAAGACTTTCGTATAAACCGTTATTGTAAACCAGATTTATGATATTGTACCGGTTTCGAGAAAATCCCCACAACTATCCCAAAATTTAGGAAAAATTCCCCAATTCCCCCATTAAAAAATTTCGTCCACGAAAATATCCCCAATTTGGAGAAAATTCCCCAATACTGGCACTGACACACATACTGACACTGATAGCAAATATAAAAACCTACTTTTCTCTCTAGGACGCTTAGTTTAGGAGATAAGAGCAAAAGAAAAATTCCAATTTCTTTAGGATTTGGATGGAATTTTTGATTTGTTTCGGGGGATCTCGAATTCATCTACTTTTCTTCTAGGTCGTTTATGCAGATATGAGCATTAGGAGTTGTTCATATAAAAATTTTATTTATTTATTTTTTTTAACCTTCTTTTCAATCTAGGACCACGGTTGTCAATCGAGCCAAAAATAATCCATCAAAATTTGGAGAAAATTCTACCAGAAAAATTCAAACAAAAAAATCTTATATATTCTTCTTTTATTTCTATAGGAAATTTTGTCAACATTTTATTTCTATAGAAAATGTTCTCCAAATTTTAGTTCTAATAAAAATTTTCTCAAAATTTTAGTTCTATAGAAAATTTTCTCAAAATTTTATTTCTATAGAAAATTTTCTCCAAATTGTATTTCTATAGAAAATTTTCTCAAAAAGTTTTGTCAAATTTTTTTTCAAAAAAGTTTTGTCAAAATTTTATTTCAAAAAAGTTTTGTCAAAATTTTATTTCAAAAAAGTTTTGTCAAAATTTAGTGACTATTTTGTTTCTATGGAAATTTTTATCAAATAAAAAATTTTGTCAAAATTTTATTTCTATTAAAAATTTCTCAAATTTTATTCCTATGGAAAATTTTCTCCAAATTTTATTTCTATAGAAAATATTGTCAAAATTTTATTACTATAGTAAATTTTCTCAAAATTTTATTTCTATAGAAAATTTTGTAAAAATTTTTGTTTCTATGGAAATTTTTATCAAATTTTTATTTCTATAGGAAGGTTCACTTAGACTATTCAGTCCATTGTGATACCACATTGGTGAACTTCTCTCTTATCACTGAGTGCTGCCCGATTCCATGTTAAGCTCAATGACAAGGGACCTCCTTTTTATAGCCGAGTCCGAACGGCGTTCCACATTGCAGTGAAACCACTTGGAGAAGCTTTGAAACCCTCAGAAATGTCACCAGCATTACTGAGGTGGGACAATCCACCGCTGAAAAACTTTTTGGTGTTCGGTCGAGGCAGGAATCGAACCCACGACCTTGTGTATGCAAGGCGGGCATGCTAACCATTGCACCACGGTGGCCCCCGTGGTGCAATGGTTAGCATTGCAATATTGTCAAAATTTTATTTCTATAGGAAATTTTCTCAAAATTTTAGTTCTAATAAAAATTTTCTCAAAATTTTAGTTTTATAGAAAATTTTCCCAAAATTTTATTTCTATAGAAAATTTTCTCAAAATTTTATTTCTATAGAAAATTTTCTCCAAATTGTATTTCTATAGAAAATTTTCTCAAAATGTTTTGTCAACATTTTATTTCAAAAAAGTTTTGTCAAAATTTAGTGAAAATTTTGTTTCTATGGAAATTTTTATCAAATTTTTATTTCTATAAAAAATTTTGTCAAAATTTTACTTCTATTCAAAATTTCTCAAATTTTATTCCTGTAGAAAATTTTCTTCAAATGTTATTTCTATAGAAAATCTTGTCATAATTGTATTACTATAGTAAATTTTGTCAACATTTTATTTCTATAGAAAATTTTGTAAAAAATTTTGTTTCTATGGAAATTTTATTTCTATAGAAAATTTTCTCAAAATTTTAGTTCTAATTAAATTTTTCTCAAAATATTAGTTCTAATAAAAATTTTCTCAAAATTTTAGTTCTGTAGAAAACTTTCTCAAAATTTTATTTCTATAGAAAATTTTCTCCAAATTGTATTTCTATAGTAAATTTTATCAAAAAGTTTTGTTAAAATTTTATTTCAAAAAAGTTTTGTAAAAATTTTATTTCAAAAAAGTTTTGTTAAAATTTTGTGAAAATTTTGTTTCTATGGAAACTTTTATCAAATTTTTATTTCTATAAAAAATTTTGTCAAAATTGTATTTCTATAAAAAAATTTTACAAATTTTATTTCTATAAAAAATTTTCTTCAAATTTAATTTCTATAGAAAATTTTCTCCAAATTTTATTCCTATAGAAAGTTTTGTCAAAATTTTATTTCTATAGTAAATTTTTTCAAAATTTTATTTCTATAGAAAACTTTGTCAAAATTTTATTTCTATGGAAAAATTTTGAAGAGAAATATTGTGCAAAATCTACCAAAACATGAAGAATTCTACCAATCTACGAAAAAGTACAAAATCTATTATTTTTGATAGAATTCTACAAACTGTGACAACCGTGTCTAGGACGCTTAATTTAGGAATTAGATTTTTTAGGATCTATCCAAATGCTGTGCATAATGCTCCTTTTTTTACTCATTTTCACAAAATGTAATAAAAAAATCCATAGGAATTTTCTCAAGCAAGATTTCGTCTTACTTATTTCAACCTTTGACAATAGCATCTCTGGATAGTAGATAGGGACAGAAGGAATCCCGAGACAAGCATATTTACTGCAATTTTCGTGGAGTATATAAAGACAAACAAGCATAAAAATATTTAAATTATAAAATATAGTAAATTTTATCAAAAAGTTTTGTCAAAATTTTATTTCAAAAAAGTTTTGTCAAAATTTTGTGAAAATTTTGTTTCTATGGAAATTTTTATCAAATTTTTATTTCTGTAACAAATTTTGTCAAAATTCTATTTCTACAGAAAATTTTTACAAATTTTATTTCTATAAAAAATTTTCTTCAAATTTTATTTCTATAGAAAATTTTCTCCAAATTTTATTCCTATAGAAAATTTTGTCAAAATTTTATTTCTATAGTAAATTTTTTGTTAAAATTTTATTTCTATAGAAAACTTTGTCAAAATTTTATTTCTATGGAAAAATTTTGAAGAGAAATATTGTGCAAAATCTACCAAAACATGAAGAATTCTACCAATCTACGAAAAAGTACAAAATCTATTATTTTTGATAGAATTCTACAAACTGTGACAACCGTGTCTAGGACGCTTAATTTAGGAATTAGATTTTTTAGGATCTATCTAAATGCTGGGCATAGTGCTCCTTTTTTTACTCCATTTCACAAAATGTAATAAAAAAATCCATAGGAATTTTCTCAAGCAAGGTTTCGTCTTACTTATTTCAACCCTTGATAATAGCATTTCTGGATAGTAGATAGGGACAGAAGGAATCTCGAGACAAGCATAGCTACTGCAATTTTCGTGGAGAATATATAAAGACAAATATAAAGACAAACAAGCATAAAAATATTTAAATTATAACATATCAAATTAAATATACTTAGGCTTAGGGATATTCATGAGATCTAAGATCAGCATTAACCCCCCTGGGAAAGGTGTAGATAAAGTTTGTATTGTCACCAATACCAACATACAATTCACAGCTTTAAAAATATTTTTTCTTGGTTATTTTTAATTTTAACCCTACTTTTGGAGTTCATTTTATTTTTAATAACAATGCTAATTTTAATTTTACTTGAATATTGAGCAATCTCAATATAAGACATTTTTTTATTTTAATTTGTTTTAGAGTTTTTTTTAATTAAATTTAGTTAATTTAATTGTATTTTAGTTTTTATTTTAATTCATATTTTAATATAAAATTTTAATAATTTAAATTTAATTTAATAAAATAATAAAATACCATACTAATTTATTTTGGATTTCGTATTCATGTCCCACTGTTGCTTGAATGTGACGTCAACCTCTCTGGATATGTCTATAATTAATTTGGTTAAAAACTTGGTAATTACTTTGTCTTGAGATTTCTTTTGTTTTGAAAAAAATGCTTGAAATATGTCAAAAGCAAATTAAGTAACTAATCATTCCAGCTGCTTTGAAAGATGTGGAGAATACACTGTCACAAGCAGTTACGGAAAGTTTTGTACATACAATAGAAAGGGATACAAAAGAATTATAATGAAATTTAAAAATAAATATATATGTATGTATCTTAAAAAAATAGGGTAATCTAAAAATGCAATTTGAATATTTTTTAAATAATTTTTTAAATATTTTTTTTTATGTCTTTATGGAAATTTAGAAAATTGGTTTTAGTGCTATTTTATTACTGTGATCACGCAGAGATCAAAAATAACACTTTGCTCTTGAAACATGTTTGGGATGATCATATTCTTCCTCTGGATGATATAAGTGGTATATGGATAACTTTTGATTTTTTATGATCCTTTTATATAGACTATGTATTGTCACAAAACTAAATCTAAGCTTTTGTCGGGTAGTAAATACTAAAATCTTATATATATTCTTATATATATTCATAATTGTAAAATATGTGTTCGTGCTTATGACTAATTCAAATATTAATAGTTTTTCTTTAAATTGACCACGAGCATTACATTTGTTATGCTTGCCGAGATTCCTACTGTCCCTATCTACTACCCAGAGACAGACTATAGCCAACTAATGGAATAAGTATTACGAAAGCTTTTTTTCGGAAATTTCCCATGGGTTTGTAAATACTTTGAAGAAGGACTTCTAACACGTGTAACACGTTTGGTTTGATGTAAATGCCATTGATTGGGTAGAGTGTCAAATTGGACAGACACGTCCATAAAAGGATATATCACAAAAATTCAGAGGAATGGCAATTTGAAGCTTTTGAGGTATATACAGTGAAACCTCTCAAACTTGGACACTCTTAAAACAGGATACCTGCCAAATGTGGACAATTGTCTGGGGACATTTGCCACATTAACACATAAAAATTAACATCTCATTTCAATAGAAATAAAATTTTGACAATTTCTCTAAAGAAAAAAATTTTGTCAATTTCTCTATAGAAATAAAATTTTGACAACATTTTCTAAAGAAATAAAATTTTGACAACATTTTCTAAAAAAATTAAATTTTGACAAAATTTTCTAAAGAAAGTAGAGAGTTTGCTGATGAGGAACGTGGTAATTCCGAATCGTGCGTCCATCCCACCATCTTGCAGTCTATAGGGCTTTGCCCAAATAAATTTGACAAACATTCTTTTCTTCTGTTGGTTAAGCTACACTTGTAGTTTAGTCAATGTATGGTTTTAAGCTGAAATAAAAAACAACAACAGAAATAAAATTTTGACAAATTCTTTATAGAACTAAAATCTTGACAAAATTTACTATAGAAATAAAATTTTGACAAAATTTTCTAAAGAAATAAAAATTTTACCAAAATTTCCTATGGGAAATTGGTGCAAATTACCCCAGATGGACCTGTAGTGATGCTTCAGTTTCTTGTAATTTTTACTTATTGGGTCTACACATTTACTGAAATACAAATATTAGTGGAATCCATTGTTCAATATATTCATGTCCAAAAGTTCCTTTTCCCGTAGCCTTAATACCTGTCGAGATTCCTACAGTCCCCATCTACTACCCAAAGAATGCACACAAAAGAGCTGGAATAATTAATGCAAAATTTTCGGTTGAGTTGTTAAATAAAACAAACTGGCACTAATCAATTACTTTGAGAGAAAATTTCATCCACAGTATAGGGAAGTACATCCATTAAATTTACAGGCCATATATAAAAAAGAAAACATCCAAACTGATATTTAGAGCAATTTTAATGATCTAAATTTCAAATTATCCTTAATGCCTTCTCTTCTATAAAACATGATACAATTAGAAGTGCCACCACCTTTGACTTGTATTCTTTAATTGTCCTTAAAATATCATTCCTCATTTGTGTTCGTTTGCAAAACCATAATGACTGTTTTTCACTTTTTGTTGTAAGACCTTTGAAATTTTTCTTCTTCTCAAACAATATGCCTCGTTAAAAACTTTATTCTTTGTTTCAATCTAAATGCAAAGAAAAAAAAACAAGAAAAACAAAACCAAGAAATTGGATTTAGGAAACTACTATGCATCTCTCTCCTATAGAGAATACGAAATAGAGCTTGCAAATCGAATTTTAATGACTTTCGCATTTATCAATGTCAAATGAAGGGGAAAAATAGAGCAAATCAGGTGAAAGATACAATACTATGATGCTCGCATTACACAAAAGAAGCAGAAGTTCAAGTATGGAAATGAGTTTATAAATTCGGAAAAATTGGAATAGTTGTAAATAAAATTTCAAAGGAAATAAATAGAACGGAATAGAATAGAAATGAAAGGCATTCATCATGGTCATAAAAACAATCCAAGACACCTAATATATAAGGATATATGAGTTAGTAATATAATATAAAAATTTGGAATAGTTTCATTATTATTGTTTTTTGATTTTTAACTGCCTTCCTATTTGACTACAGTTCGGAATAAGTGCAGGACTCATGAAGGATGTGAGGAAGTCCGTAATAGCAGTCATCGGTTGCCACAGTTCGTAGAATTCTATCAATAATGGTAGATTTTTTTACTGTCTGGTAGATTGAAAGAATTCTTGATGTTTTGGGAGATTTTGCGTCATAAATTTTCTATAGAAATAAAAATTTGACACAATTTTCTAAAGAAGTAAAATAAAATTTGAAAAAATTTTTCTTAGAAATAAAATTTTGACAAAATTTTCTGTACAAATAAAATTTTGACAAAATTTTCTACAGAAACAAAATGTTGACAAAATTTTCTATAGAAATAAAATGTTGTTGTTGTTTTCGATTTCAGCTTAAAACCATGCATTAACTAAACTACAAGTGTAGCTTAACCAACAGAGGAAAAGAATGTTTGTTTGTCACATTTATTTCGGCAAAGCCCTATAGACTGAAAGATGGTTGGGTGGACGCACGTTTCGGAATTACCACATTCCTCATCTAGCATCCTAATTTTGTCACAATTTTGTATAGAAATAAAATTTTGACAAAATTTTCTGAAGGAATAAAATTTTGAAAAAAATTTTCTAAAGAAATAAAATTGTGAAAAAAATTATACACAAATAAAATTTTGACAAAATGTTCTATAGAAATAAAATTTGAAAAAATTTTCTATAGAAATAAAATTTTGACAAAATTTTCTATAGAAATTAAATTTTGACAAAACTTTCTATAGAAATAAAATTTGACAAAGTTTTCATTGAAATAAAATTTTGACAAAATGTTCTATAGAAATAAATTTTTGAAAAAATTTTCTATAGAAAAAAAAATTGAAAAAATTTTCTATAGAAATTTAATTTTGACAAAATTTTCTATAGAAATAAAAATTTAACAAAATATTCTGTACAAATAACATTTTGACAAAATTTTCTATAGAAATTAAATTTTGACAAAATTTTCTATAGAAATTAAATTTTGGCAAAATTTTCTATAGAAACAAAATTTTGACAAAATGTTCTATAGAAATAAAATTTTGACAAAATTTTCTATAGAAAATAAAATGTTGACAAAATTTTCTATAGAAAAAAAATTTGAAAAAAATTCTATAGAAATAAAATTTTGACAAAATTTTCTATAGAAATACAATTTTGACATAATTTTCTATATAAATAAAATTTTGACAAAATTTTTTTGCGCAAATAAAATTTTGACAAAATTTTCTACAGAATCAAAATTTTGACAAAATTTTCTATAGAAATAAAATTGTGACAAAATTTTCCATAGAAATAAAATTTTGAAAATTTTTTCTATAGAAATAACAAAAAAATTTTGACAAAATTTTCTATAGAAATAAAAAAAATTAAACAAATTTTCCATAGAAATTTTGAAAAAATTTTCTGAAGAAATAAAATTTTGACAAAATTTTTTATAGAAATAAAAATTTTATCAAAATTTTCTATACGAATTACAAAATTTTCTTTAAAAATAAAATTTTGACAAAATTTTCAATAAAAATAAAATTTTGACAAATTTTCTATAGAAATAAAGTTTTGAAAAAATTTTCTATAGAAATAAAATTTTGACAAAATTTTCTATAGAAAATAAAATGTTGACAAAATTTTCTATAGAAAAAAAATTTGAAAAAAATCTATAGAAATAAAATTTTGACAAAATTTTCTATAGAAATACAATTTTGACATAATTTTCTATAGAAATAAAATTTTGACAAAATTTTTTTGCGCAAATAAAATTTTGACAAAATTTTCTATAGAAATAAAATCTTGACAAAATTTTCCATAGAAATAAAATTTTGAAAATTTTTTCTATAGAAATAAAATTTTGAAAATTTTTTCTATAGAAATAACATTTTGAAAAAAAATTTTGACAAAATTTTCTATAGAAATAAAAAAAATTAAACAATTTTTCCATAGAAATTTTGAAAAAATTTTCTGAAGAAATAAAATTTTGACAAAATTTTTTATAGAAATAAAAATTTTATCAAAATTTTCTATACGAATTACAAAATTTTCTTTAAAAATAAAATTTTGACAAAATTTTCAATAAAAATAAAATTTTGACAAATTTTCTATAGAAATAAAGTTTTGAAAAAATTTTCTATAGAAATAAAATTTTGACAAAATTTTCTATAGAAAATAAAATGTTGACAAAATTTTCTATAGAAAAAAAATTTGAAAAAAAATCTATAGAAATAAAATTTTGACAAAATTTTCTATAGAAATACAATTTTGACATAATTTTCTATAGAAATAAAATTTTGACAAAATTTTTTTGCGCAAATAAAATTTTGACAAAATTTTCTATAGAAATAAAATCTTGACAAAATTTTCCATAGAACTAAAATTTTGAAAATTTTTTCTATAGAAATAACATTTTGAAAAAAAATTTTGACAAAATTTTCTATAGAAATAAAAAAAAATTGGCAAAATTGTAACAAAATTTTCTATAGAAAAAAAATTAAACAAATTTTCCATAGAAATTTTGAAAAAACTTTCTGAAGAAATAAAATTTTGACAAAATTTTTTATAGAAATAAAAATTTTATCAAAATTTTCTATAGGAATTACAAAATTTTCTTTAAAAATAAAATTTTGACAAAATTTTCAATAAAAATAAAATTTTGACAAATTTTCTATAGAAATAAAGTTTTGACAAAATTTTTATAGAAATAAAATTTTGACAAAATTTTCTATAAAAATTTAATTTTGATAAAATATTCTATAGAAATAAATATTTTATTAAATTTTCTATAGAAAAGTTGGCAAAATTTTATATACAAATTAAATTTTGACAAAATCTTCTATAGAAATAAAATTTTAACCAAATAAAAGAAAGAAATAAAATGTTCAAAATAATTTTCTTGTTTGGTAAAATTTTCTCCAATTTTGGTACACAGAAAAAATTTTCACGAAAATTTTTTCAATTAAAATTTTAATTGAGTTTTAAAAAATTTTCAATTAAAAATTTAATTGATTCAACAAATTTTTTAATTGAAACAAAAATCAATCACAAAAATTAATAGTATCAATTAATATTTTAATTGGATCAATTAAATTTTTAATTGACCTTCAATTAATTTTTTAATTGATATTATTATTTCTGTGATTGAAGACATTTCAATTAAAAAATTAATTGGATCAATTAATTTCGTGATTGAATCAGAAAAAATTTTTTTTTGTGTGTAGATTGTTATATCCTCCACCATAGGATGGGGGGTATATTAACTTTGTCATTCCGTTTGTAACACATCGAAATATTGCTCTAAGACACCATAAAGTATATATATTCTTGGTTGTGGTGAAATTCTGAGTCGATGTGAGCATGTCCGTCCGTCCGTCCGTACGTCCGTCCGTACGTCCGTCCGTCCGTTGAAATCACGCTAACTTCCGAACGAAACAAGCTATGGACTTGAAACTTGGCACAAGTAGTTGTTATTGATGTAGGTCGGATGGTATTGCAAATGAGCCATATCGGTCCACTTTTACGTATAGCCCCCATATAAACGAACCCCCAAATTTGGCTTGCGAGGCCTCTAAGAGAAGCAAATTTCATCCGGTCCGGCTGAAATTTGGTACATGGTGTTAGTATATGGTCTCCAACAACCATGCAAAAATTAGTTCACATCGGTGCATAATTATATATAGCACCCATATAAACCTATTCCCAGATTTGGCTTGCGGAGCCTCTAAGAGAAGCAAATTCCATCCTATCCGGCTGAAATTTGGTACATGGTGTTAGTATATGGTCTCTAAAGACCATGCAAAAATTGGTCCACATCGGTGCATAATTATATATAGCTCCATATAAACCGATCGCCAGATTTGACCTCCGGAGCCTCTTGGAAGACCAAAATTCATCTGATTCAGTTGATATTTGGTACGTGGTGTTAATATATGGCCTCAAACACCCATGCAAAAATTGGTCGAAATCGGTGCATAATTATGTATAGCCCCCATATAAACCGATCCCCAGATTTGACCTCCGGAGCCCCTTGGAAGAGCAAAATTCATCGGATTCGGTTGAAATTTGGTACGTGATGTTAGTATATGGTATCCAACAACCATGCATGAATTGGTTCATATCAGTCCATAATTATATATAGCCCCCATATAAACCGATCCCCCGATTTGGCCTCCGGAACCTCTTGGAGTAGCAATATTCATCCGATCTGGTTGAAATTTGGTACGTGATGGTAGTATATGATATTTAACAACCATGCCAAAAGTGGTCCATATCAGTCCATAATCATATATAGCCCCCATATAAACCGATCCCAAGATTTGGTTTTGGAGCCTCTTGGTACATTGTGCTATTATATGGCCGTTAACAACCATGCCTAACTAGGTCCATATCGGTCTATAGTTATATATAGCCTTCAGATAAATCGATCCCCAGTCACACAAAAATTGGTCCATATCAAGTTCATAATTGTATATAGCCCCCATATAAGCAACCCCCATATTTCAATTCTGGCTCCCTACGTACCGTGCAAAAGTCCATATCGATTCGTAATTATTTGTAGACTTACATACCTTTTTGTCTAATATATACCACGTGTGGACTAACTCACAATTTAGAAAACGATTTAAGATACAACAACCCAAGTAATTCGATTGTGTATAACAGTCTTTCGTAGAAGTTTCTACGCAATCCATGGTGGAGGGTACATAAGATTCGGCCTGGCCGAACTTACGGCCGTTTATACTTGTTTTTTTTTTTTTTTGGTCGAGTGGCAACCGTGGTTCTTTTGAAGATATTTTCTACTTTTGGGTAAATGTGCGAATAATCACCTTTTGACCTCTACTTTGTATTAAACCACAGAGTCTCCCATTTCAAGTCGGTTTTTTTGAAAGGGATTTTCTTTTGCCTCACTATTTCAATACTGAAAACGGGATTTTCTTACACTTCACTTAAGCTTTCGTTTGTATTTGCTACACTGACTCCACAGTTTGCTGTGCTACAATTACCACCATCTCCAGAGAGAGAAGGAAAAAGATAGGGAGTAAGAGATCCAATGCGACCACATTTTGGTAAGTATTCCACCACTGACACTTCGGACTTCTATACTGAGATCCCCGTTTGTTTTACCATCATTGAATCTTCAGAGAGGGAGAGAGAGTGAAAGATCCAAGGTAGCCACATTTTGATAATAAATTCACCACTGATTCTTTAAAATTCATATCATGAGGGTAATTTGTGTGAAAAAAGCCCACTGAAGATTTCGTTTGCATTTTCCTTATTGAGAGCTCAGTTTGTCCTACTATCATCCAGTCTTCAGAGAGGGAAAGAAAGTATGATTAAAATTTCAAATTTCAAATCATGGGGGTAGTATGGGTACATTAGTTTTTCCACACTTGTATAAGCATTTCACCATTGACTCTTCTAAATTCATATATTGAGAGTAAATTGTGCGAATATGTTAATCCCACTGAGGATTTAAATTGCATGCCCCCTATTGAGATCTTAGTTTAAGTTTTATCATTGAGTATTCAGAGGGAGAAAGAAAGTAAGATCCACACTTCAGACTTTAAATCTTGAGAGTAATTTCACTCCATTACACCATTGATGCTTTGGATAGCAGTTCTCTACTTGACGAAAGTTTTCCCTATCATCATTAAATCTTTAGAGAGAGAGAGAGAGAAATGCATCGAGCCTTCAGAAAGACAGAGAGGGAGTAGAGCCCAAAGTAGACAATCATTTCCCTGACACTGCCAGTCAAAGTTCCCAGGGAGAGAAAGAGGCAGATAGAGAGATAGCGCGAGGTTTCGATATGCAGTCTTACTATTTCGACTACGGTTTAAAATTCCCTCATAGAAACTATGAAGTTGAATAAGTGTATGGTCTCTCTAGACAAATATTTGGCAAAAATAGGTGTCAAACTTTTTTTCACGGAGCATTTTCGAAATATCTGGATACCGTTGCCGATTGGTAAATACGCCAACCGTAAAGTTTGGTGCCCAATATGAAGTATAAAGGTTTTTTGGTTTGACAGTGGCAACGAATTTGCTTTTTGGTTTTATCACTCAGTGTGATTGTACCATAGTCTCTACTAAATCTTTTTAATTAAAAATTCAATCTTATTGACACAATGAAAGAATCTATAAAAAATATTCCATGTATTTAAAGAACATTAATTGCGATTTTCCCATTGGCATTTATGCAGCTTTAGCGATTTCCCATGAATTTTCCTTTGTGGTTTATAGTTTTGCAATTTTTTTCTTGTGTTTTCTTTGCCATATACAACTTATCAACGTCGCAAGGAGATAAGAAAAAGGAATAAAAGAGGAAAATGTTTGTGGCACTTTGATGCATTTGGTTCCTGGTTTATGGTATTTTTTATTTCTTTTTTTTTGTGAAAATTCCATAGAATTCCAGAGAAAAAGCTAACAAATCAGCAATAACGAATTATAAATGAGCTTGTCATAAAATGAGTATGTCAGAAAAGGATTTTTTTAATTCTAGAACGCATGGAAACACTGCGGGCCGAGTTGGATGAATGGGCACGTGAGACATGTAAAACGATGTGGACCAATGCAACGGTTGAAAGGGTAGCGAAAATACCAGACTAGCTTACCCAGACAAGAAAAGGACTGGAGAACTACTCAAGAAGAGTAGGACGACAGACAGGAGAGCTGTGAGAATAACGACCGGGCACCTAGAATTAAGAACACATCTTAACCGAATATAAGCTTCAGAAAATGGTGCATGTAGGGCGTATTTTGAGGATGATGAGACCTTGGAACAATACCTTTGTCAAATAAAACGATGTGGACCAATGCAACACGTTCGGAAGGGCGAAGATTAAAAAAGTCAGGAAAATTTCTCAGGAAAAGTAGGACGACAGTTAGTAGGAGTGTGGGAATAATGAACGGGCATCTAGAATGGAGAGTACATCTGCAGCAAATAGGAGCAGTAAAGCATGGTGCATCCTGGGCATGTTTTGAGAATGATGGGATCTTGGAATTATACCTTCGTCACTGTCCTCCCATGACTAGGCAAATAGTTACCCATATCAGTAAAAAGTGGTTCTGGACAAGGACTATAGGATGACAGTCAGTAGGGCTGTGGGAATAATATACGGCCACTTAGAATTGAGAGCATATCTGCGGCGAATAGGAGCTGCAGAGGATGGTACATGTAGGGTGTGTTTTGAGGATGACGAGACCTTGGAACCCTAGCTTTGTCACATAAAGCGATGTGGACCATTGCTGCGATCGAAAAAGCAGCGAAAACACCGGATCAGGTTACTCAGACAAGAAAAAGACTGATGAAGCACTCAGGAAGAGTAGGAAAACCGTCAGGAGACCCGTAGAATTAATGACAGGACACCTTGAAATGAGAACACATCTGTGGAAAATAGGAGCTGCAAAGGATGGCGCATGTAGGGTGTGTTTTGGGGATGATTAGAACTTGTAACTCTGCCTTTGTCGCTGTCCTGTTGTCCTACTAGGCAAAGATTTAATCGTATCGCTGATGAGGTGATTCGGGACCTGGCCCAACTTGTAAACCTGGGACCGGAAAAAAATTAGGGAATTCTTTAGAGGCAAAGAATTCCATGAATAAAAGATGTTTACGATCTACAGAAGAAATTATAGTTTCGGAAGAGCGAAGAGACCTACTCGGGAAGAGTAAGACGGCAGTAAGTAGTGCTGTGGGGAGAATGGCCGGGCACCTAGGAGCTGCAGAAAATGGAGCATGTAGCGCTAGTTATGAGGATGATTAGACCTTGTAACTCTCCCTTTGTCGCTGTCCTGTCGTGACTAGGTAGAGTTTTAATTGTATCGCTGATGAGGTTATTCGGGACCTGGCCCAGTTTGGAAACCTGGGACTGGAAACAATTTAGGGAATTCGTTAGGGGCACAGACTTTCAGGAATGAAATATGGCTACGATGTGCAGAAGAAGTTAGAGCTTCGGAAGGGCGAAGATTAAAAAAAATCTAGAGAACTACTCGGGAAGAGTAGGACGGCAGTCAGTAGCGCTGTGGGAATAATGGCCGGGCACCTATGAGCTGTAGAGGATGGAGCATGTAGCCTTTGTCACAGTCCTGCCGTTACTATGCAAAGATTTAACCGTATCGCTAATGGGGTCATTCGGGACCTGGCCCACCATGGAAACAATTTAGGGAATTCGTTAGGCGCACAGAGTTCCAGGAATAAAAGGTGGTTACTATTTACAGAAGAAGTTAAAGCTTCGAAAGGGCGAAGATTAAAAAAATCGGGAGAACTACTCGGGAAGAGTAGGACGGCAGTCAGTAGGTCTGTGGAAATAATGGCCGGTCACTTAGAATTCAGAGCACATCTGCGGCGACTAGGAGCTGCAAAGAATGGCGCATGAGGATGTTTATACCTTAGAACTCTACCTTTCTCACTACCATACCGTTACTAGGTAAAGAATTTCCTCTATCGGTGACATTCGGGACCTGATCCAGTTTGGAAACCTGGAACTGGAACCAAATTAGGGAATTCGTTAAGGGCACAGAGTTCGAGGAATAAAAGATGTTTACGATGTACAGAAGAATATAGAGCTTTGGAAGGGCGAAGATTAAAAAATTTCCGAAGAGCTACTCGGGAAGGGTAGGACGGCAGTTAGTAGCGCTGTGTGACATAGAGTTCCAGGAGTAAAAGATGAGTACGATGTACAAAAGGAGTTAGAATGCACAAAAGGAGTTAGAGCGCACAACAAGCCGAATACTGGCCCCATAACCTTTTTCCCCATAACCTAGATCTCGAACGAGACTGTGATTGAATTTAGATTCTTGAATCGCATTGATGTCCACTGAGACCACTATACGTCTCTTTTGATTCCTCGAGGTAATTTTCTCAACTTCTCCTTCTTTTTCTTCTCCTTTCGGGTCGCTCAAGAGCTTCAATTTATTTGTATTCCTTAATGTTGCCTAAAACATCCAACCAGAGACCGTAAGTAAAGCGAGTATGTTCCTCAAACTACATTCAAACTACATTCCCGCAGATCGGTGAGAGCCTGTATGAAAAAGGAGCCCAGTATCTTGTTTCTTCTAAAGAATACTACTGAAGTGTTACAAGTCTTCCGTAACATTAGGGTCCAGACACCATCGTCATCTTTAAGGCCTATTCTTACCATACTTTGCCCATGGGTGTTATGTCCAGTTATAATGTCAATTAAAGGTCTCAAAGGTCTGTTAACCCGTCACCATCAGAATTTCGCCATTCCTACGATTCTGTTCGTCCCATATCAACTTGGTTTGCTTGCAACCTTCCAAAGAAACCCTTAGCCATAGTTCGTCAAATTTTACATGAATCCTGTAAATATATAAAGACAGCAGAGGAATAACCTCCGCAAGGACATTATTTCCACGAGCCCCCTCCTTAGCCAGCGAATTTGCTTCTTCATTTCCCATTATCCCACAGTACCGAGAGTTATATTGTGCGGTTCAGTGCGAAGCCTAAGCTCTCTACGACAGCGGCTGACCATTGCCCAAGGCCTTTATATCTGCTTGACTGTCGTGAAGGTTAGGTTATGGAGGATGAGACCAGCCCGTAAAAAAAAGGGCCGGCTCCCACTTTAGACCATGTTGATCCATTATGTTTCCTCAATGTTGTTCCACCTCAATCATTTGAGTTTGCAGGCGAGTTCCGAAAAAAGTTTTCCTAGGTTTTCCATCCCGAGGCCTTTATGAAGGCAAGTATATCCTTCATGTTGCAGTTCCGTACGTGTGTTATATGCTGAATGAAAAAAAAGAGCCCAGTATCGTGTTTCTTCTAAAGGATAATGCTGGACACTGGCACAGAAAATGGTAGGAGTCTTCTGTTGCCTCTGGGTCCAGACACCATCTACAAATATCATCAGTCATTAAGCTAATCCTTACCATGTGTTTTCCAAGGGTCTTGTGTCCTGTTATGATGCCTAGCAATGCTCTCAGATCATCTCTGCGGGTCGCAGAGTTCTTGAGGCTCTTGTCGTCCCAAATCAGCTTGGTTTGCTCGCAGAGGAAGCCCAACGTTCCTTCCATAAATCATCGTATCGTATATTGATCAATATAAGGATAGCGGGGGGAAGACATCCGTAATGATGTTGTTCGTCCCGCATGCGCCTTCTTTAGCCAACACATCCGCCTTCTCATTTCCCCTTATTCCATAATGTTCAGGTAACCAGCACAGAGTGATATTATACTGTTCAGTGAGAACTCTAAGCTCTCTACGACAGCGACTGACTACCTTCGACGTTATGTTCGGGTTTCCTAAGGCTTTAATTGCTGCCTGACTGTCGATGAAGAAGCTGATATCGCTCCTGAATATCGACCTCATCAACAATAGTTCTGCAGCTTTCGCAATGGCAAACACCGCCTGAAAGATGCTGCATCCGTCATCCATCTTGTATGAATCGCTGATACCCAGCTCTTCGCAGTAGATACCACTGCCCGTGCCCTCATCCATCTTCGAGCCGTCCGTATATATATTCAAAATGTATGCGTCCCTCTCTCCACTCCTCTATACTTGGTATAATCGATCTCAGCTGTCCCTCATATACATGCTGAGTTGCCTAAAGTCCGTCCTAATATCTCGCCCAACTGAAGCAACGAGTTCCATGTGTCTGCTTGCTGCATTTCCGAGCGAATCTAGGCTTTTCAGCCTCATGAGTACAATCTCCGCTTGTCTTCTGATATGCAGATCCAGCGGGGTGATTCCCATCAGTACCTCTAATGCTGCTGTGGCCGTTGTCCTCATTGCGCCAGTCATAGAAATAAGGGCCGTCCTTTTTATCCGGTTGAACTTCTGTATATGATTCTGATGGTTCGTAAGCATCCACCAGACGTGGCATCCGTAGGTGGCCACAGGACTCACAACTGCCGTGAACAGCCAGTGAAAGAGGGAGGGTTTCATTCCCCAACCAGCCTTTGACACGCATAAAGTGCCGCGTAGGTCTTAGACTGAAGAAGACTGTCGATGAAGAAACTGATATCGCTTCTGAATAACGGCCTCATCAATGGCGACTCCAATCTGCTTTTTCAGTTTCCTTTATGCCACAGTAGCTAGAGTTACATTATGCTGTTCAGTGGGAAGCCTAAGCTCTCTACGGCAGTGTATTACTACCTTAGACCTTATGTCTAAGGTTGTAATACACCCAAGGACTTTACTGCTGCTTTACTATCGATGACGAAACTCATATCACTTCTTAATAACAGCCCCATTAATAGGGACTCAGTAGCTTTTGAAATTTCTGTCTGAAAGATATTGCAATCGGTATCTAACTCGTAAGACTCTCGTATTTCTAGTTCACTACAATAGATGCCGCTACAAAATCCTTCGTCCATGTTAGATCCATCTGTATGTTTACTATCCTTATGAAAGATTTTTTTTCAGGCACACAAACACGATAAACTTTAATCGTGACTCATAACCAAGTCATGGACTCATATGAGCCGCGAAATCTTCCTAGCACATCCTACACTTTATTTATCATATCCTCTTTTCCAAATTCAATATAACCCTAACAAATCAAATCTATCTATCAACTATACTGCCTTGCAATGCCATAGGGTATACTGTTAAAATAAATAGCATAATATGGTTTCTTGGCTGACGAAAGGATAAAGAAATGGCAAGATAAACTATGGGAAATACTTGGTGCATGTATGCAATTTATAAAGTGGAAGCCTCCTACACAAAAATAGTTTGGTTGTCAAGGGAAAATTGTTTTCGAATCCTTCTATATGGGAAGCACCAAAGAAGCACAATTATTTTTTTCACAAGATAGATTGTGATCATTGATTTACATTCCCATAAGGCTTTGAGTAAAATAAATGCTTTAAGGGTTAGCAAAATAGTCTTAAATTTCAATCGAAGATCACCAATACAATGGCCTAAGAGTAAATAAATAAGAAATGCGGATTGTCCTGAATTCCATACAACATTTAAATGGATGTACAAAAGGACAGTTAAACAACGGATGGCTAGAAGGAAGAATCAGTGGACCGAAAGAGAAAATATTTTTTTTTTCGTGTAAATTGAACGGACGATCTCACAGACAGACGGACATCCTGGTGGACATCTCTTCCCTCCATTGGCAACTTTGTATCAGTTAATCTATTTTTTTCCTACCATAAAATAATTTGCGGTATAAGAAAAAAAACAAACAATAACACCTACGAGAAATTAATAAACCAATATAGAAAATTAATAAACCAAATCTGTCGCACATGCACACACGCTCGTATACGTCTACTCCACACACTCACACACCACCACCACCACAATTTGTTCACTTAATATAAATATTTAATTTTCTTCCAAATATAAATGAAACAAATAATCCACAAAACGCACCAAAAAAAAAAACAAATACATTGAAATTTGAGGCACGTGCCTTTTACCATCATAATCCTAGCTAGGCTTCATCTCATCTCGGCATCTTAGCCTCAAACATCCTAGTCATCACTTGGTGGGAAAATCTAATTATGCAAATCAAATTTTCCATAGCCATGGCATTCACAATGCGAAGGAAATTTGCACATGCCCATACATACAAACACACAAAATTTCCATGCCACCTTCTGCATTCAAATACGCAGTGGAAAAATTCATAAAACCTTCTTTAGACAGTCAGTCGTACATTCATTGAGTTAGTCAGCATTTTTCGTGTGACACCTTGCGTCGCAAGTTTACTCGCGATAAAGCAGAATGTGTCAACAACAAATCTAAATCAAATTCTTTTGATTAGATTTCGTAGCAAACGATTTACGTGACAGCTTCCCAATGATGGGTAGTCGGGCATCAGTTCATAACGATGGCCCAAATCTATTCAATAGTCAGCCTTAGATGAGGAATTATGTACTGCCACATGCATGTATGGGGTTCGGGTAAGACGGTGGCTATGCTCCATAAGGTGCTAAAACATCATAGTGTGGTAGGTGTTAAATAAAATCAAATTGAATTTACTATAGATCTATAGGCGAGGAAACATTTTTGATAGTCCTCGATTATGGTTAGGCGTAAATACATTTGATTTGTAGGCACGTAGATGGAAGAAAATAAAAAAATATTTCCATCAAGTGGCAACAAATGTGAGGATTCTTTGTAGTTTACGAGTCGTATGATTCAAATTTTCAAGAGTATACGATTTTCGAAAAAATCCTTAAACATAAGCGCGGAAGAAAATTTTGAAATTATGTATTGAAAAGTAACTTTGAAAAATTTTACCTTAATTTCGAGCAATTTAGGAATTTATTCCCAGAAGCGAAATAAATAGCAACACAGGAATTTATTCCCATTTAGGAATTTATTCCCAGAAGCGAAATAAATAGCAACACAGAAACCTCCGGGCCTACTGTTCCACCACAGAGACCTTCAGGCCTACTCGTCCTCCTCAGAGACCTTCGGGCCTACTGTTCCACCACAGAGACCTTCACGCCTACTGTTCCACCACAGACACCTTAAGGCTTACCCTTCCTCCTCAGAGACCTTTGGGCCTATTTTTCCGCCACAGAGACCTTTGGGCCTACTGCTCCCGCACAGAGAGCTTCTGGCCTACTGGTATTCACAGAGACCTTTTGGACCTACAGTTTCACCACAGATACCTTCAGAGCCTACTGTTCCCCCACAGAGACCTTCGAGCCTACTATTCCCCCACAGACCCCTTCGGGCCTATTGTTCCCCCACACAGACCATCGGACCTACTGTTCCCCCGCAGAGCCCTTCGCATCTACTGTTCCCACGCAGAGACCTTCGCACCTACTGAGCCTACTGTTCTCCCACAGAGACCTTCGAGCCTACTATTCCCCCACAGACCCCTTCGGGCCTATTGTTCCCTCACAGAGACCATCGGACCTACTGTTCCCCCGCAGAGACCTTCGCACCTACTGTTCAAACACAGAGATCTTTAGGTCTACTGTTCCTCCACCTTTGGGCTTACTGTTCCACGACAGAGACCTACGAGCTTACACTTCCTTTACAGAGACCTTCGGGCTTATTGTTCCACCACAGAAACCTTCGGGCCTACTTTTCCTCAGCAGAGACCTTAGGACCTACTGTTCCTCCACAGAGACATTCGGGCTTACTGTTCCACGACAGAGACCTTCGGGCGTACTCTTCCTTTACAGAGACCTTCGGGCCTATTGTTCCACCACAGAGACCTTTGCTCCTACACATTTCAATATATTCAATATTTCAAAGTGGAAACAAATGTGAGGATTCTTTGTAGTTTACGAGTCGTATGATTCAAATTTTCAAGAGTATTCGATTTTCGAAAAAATCCTTAAACATCTCATATAAGCGCAGAAGAAAATTTTGAAATTATGTATTGAAAAGTAACTTTGAAAAATGTTACCTTAATTTCTAGGAATTTAGGAATTTATTCCCAGAAGCGAAATAAATAGCAACACAGAAACCTCCGGGCCTACTGTTCCACCACAGAGACCTTCAGGCCTACTCGTCCTCCTCAGAGACCTTCGAGCCTACTGTTCCACCACAGAGACCTTCACGCCTACTGTTCCACCACAGAGACCTTCAGGCTTACCTTTCCTCCTCAGAGACCTTTGGGCCTATTTTTCCGCCACAGAGTCCTTTGGGCCTACTGTTCCAGCACAGAGAGCTTCGGGCCTACTGGTGTTCACAGAGACCTTTTGGACCTACAGTTTCACCACAGAGACCTTCAGAGCCTACTGTTCCCCCACAGAGACCTTCGAGCCTACTATTCCCCCACAGACCCCTTCGGGCCTATTGTTCCCCCACACGGACCATCGGACCTACTGTTCCCCCGCAGAGACCTTCGCATCTACTGTTCCCACGCAGAGACCTTCGCACCTACTGAGCCTACTTTTCTCCCACAGAGACCTTCGAGCCTACTATTCCTCCACAGACCCCTTCGGGCCTATTGTTCCCTCACAGAGACCATCGGACCTACTGTTCCCCCGCATAGACCTTCGCACCTACTGTTCAAACACAGAGATCTTTAGGTCTACTGTTCCTCCACCTTTGGGCTTACTGTTCCACGACAGAGACCTTCGAGCTTACACTTCCTTTACAGAGACCTTCGGGCTTATTGTTCCACCACAGAAACCTTCGGGCCTACTTTTCCTCAACAGAGACCTTCGGGCCTTCTGTTCCCCACAGAGACCTTCGGACCTACTGTTCCTCCACAGAGACATTCGGGCTTACTGTTCCACGACAGATACCTTAGGGCTTACTCTTCCTTTACAGAGACCTTCGGGCCTATTGTTCCACCACAGAGACCTTTGCTCCTACTGTTCCTCCACAGAGACCTTCGGGCCTTCTGTTCCCCACAGAGACCTTCGGGCCCACTGTTCCTAAACAGAGACATTCGGGCTTACTGTTCCACGACAGATACCTTCGGGCTTACTCTTCCTTCACAGAGACCTTCGGGCCTATTGTTCCACCAAATAGACCTTCGCTCCTACTGTTCCACCACAAAGACCCTTGGACGTACTGTTCCTTGCAGCGAGACCTTCGGGGCTACTGTTCCTATCTCCCACAGAGACCTTTCCTATCTCCCACAGAGACCTTCGGGCTTTCCTATCTCCCACAGAGACCTTCGGGCCTTCTGTTCCCCCACAGAGACCTTCGGGCCTACTGTTCCACCACAGAGACCTTCGGGCTTTCCTATCTCCCACAGAGACCTTCGGGCCTTCTGCTCCACAACAGAGACCTTCGGGCCTACTGTTCCACCACAGTGACCTTCAGGTCTTCTGTGTCCTCGTAGATTTGGTAGTATTTGTAGTAGTAGTTTGCATGATAGTCGTAAGTAATACTAACCACCGACCTCGACCGATTTTCAACCCAAAACTGATCCCGACACCGGAAACCGGACACCACCTGCACAAAAAACAACACTAACAACCAACTGAAAGCCGAAGATCTCATCAGCTGTTCTAAATCCCCTACAAATCGTCGAATAAAAAAGTTGCCGATCGACTACACAACTTTCCAATCGCCAACGAAGTATTAAGCATCGAATACAAGAGACTCCAATTATCAACGAATTATCAACTACCGATTATCGACGAAACAACTATCACCAACGAACCGCATCAACTCATCAACTACCGAGCATGGACGAACCAATGTTCTCCTCCACTACCGACTACGTTAACATTTTTATTTCTATAGAAAATTTTGTCAAAATTATATTTTTATAGAAAATTTTATTTTTATAGAAAACTTTATCAAAATTGTATTTCTATAGAAATTTTTCTCAAAATTTTATTTCTATAGAAAAGTTTGTCAAATTTTATTTCTATAGAAAATTTTATTTCTATTTTTATTTCTATAGAAATTTTTGTTAAACTTTTATTTCTGTAGAAAATGTTGTCAAAATTCTATTCCGTTAGAAAATTTTGTCATAATTTTATCTCTATAGAAAATTTTGTCAAAATTTTATTTCTATAGAAAATTTTGTCAAATTTTATTTCTACAGAAAATTTTGTTAAATTTTTATTTCTATAGAAAATTTTGTCAAAATTATATTTTTGTAGAAAATTTTGTCAAAATTCTATTCCGTTAGAAAATTTTGTCATATTTTATTTCTATAAAAAATTTTGTCAAAATTTTATTTCTATAGAAAATTTTGTCAAATTTTATTTCTATAGAAAATTTTGTTAAATTTTTATTTCTATAGAAAATTTTGTCAAAATAATATTTTTGTAGAAATTTTTGTCAAATTCTATTCCGTTAGAAAATTTTGTCAAAAATTAATTTTTATAGAAAATTTTGTCAAATTTTATTTCTATAGAAAATTTTGTTAAATTTTTATTTCTATAGAAAATTTTGTCAAAATTTTAATTGTATAGAAAATTTTATCAAAATTATATTTTTGTAGAAAATTTTGTCAAAACTCTATTCCGTTAGAAAATTTTGTCAAAATTCTATTCCGTTAGAAAATTTTGTCATAATTTTATTTCTATAGCAAATTTTGTCCAAATTTTATTTCTATAGAAAATTTTGTTAAAATTTTAATTGTATAGAAAATTTTATCAAAATTTTATTTCAATAGAAAATTTTGTCAAAATTATATTTTTGTAGAAAATTTTGTCAAAATTCTATTCCGTTAGAAAATTTTGTCAAAATTCTATTCCGTTAGAAAATTTTGTCAAAATTTTATTTCTATAGAAAATTTTGTCAAAAATTTATTTCTATAGAAAAGTTTGTCAAATTTTATTTCTATAGAAAATTTTGTTAAATTTTTATTTCTATAGAAAATTTTGTCAAACTTTTATTTCTGTAGAAAATGTTGTCAAAATTTTATTCCGTTAGAAAATTTTGTCATAATTTTATTTCTATAGGAAAGTTTGTCAAACTTTTATTTCTATAGAAAATTTTGTCAAAATTTTAATTTCATAGAAAATTTGATCAAAATTTTATTTCCATAGAAAATTTTGTCAAAATTTTATCACTATAGAAAATTTGTGAAGTACTTTTTAGTTGGAGAGGAATAATTTGCAAAATTTACCAAAACATCAAGAATTCTACCAATCTACCAAACAGTAAAAACTCTATCATTTTTGGTAAATTAGAATAGATTTTTATTTGCCGATAGCCATCACTGCATTTCGTCACTGATTTTGGACCTCACATAAGAAACGCACGTAAATAAGTGTACGTCAATCGCCTATCGCTATGGTTATGTTCACACACAAATTTTTTTTTCCAAAACATCTTTGCCAATTTCTGCTCGATAACTTCACTTTCAATGCTAACAGACAAAAATGGCAATATATTGACATTTTCCAAACAGAATGTCGAACTTATTCTACCCCCACAATAACAGAAACAATTTATCTTCGCAATAAAAACCCCATCTATTATAAATGTAATTCTGCTTCACCCTGCTTGTATTATCAATCAATTAATTGGTTCATCAAAAACTCTCCTAGCTACGGTGCTATGCTAAAGTCTTCCATATGAATATATGCATATACATGGGCGCTTGGCTTGTTGTTGTGTTTTAGTTATCTTGTTGTTGTTGCAAAACTGGTTCATTCTCTTTCTCATAGCGAATGAACCACTACTTTGAATTTTGTTTATACCTTAACATTACATCCCTACAAACATTCATGGTGAATATATACATTCCCACCACATTATTGAGAGTCAATACAAAATCCCATTGAGAGCATAATGTACGACAACCATTGGTTCATTGAGTTGAGTTCAATGAAATGTTTATTCAGTTTGCTGTGGGATCTTAAAACGTAACGACGCGAGGTGATTCGTGAGTGTGTCTGGTTTTCCTCTTATATCAGAGTCAAACAATAATTTAATTAATTTGGTGTACATACAAAAACTGAGAAATACAAAAATTTTTTGTAATCGTTTAACATTGAGCAATTGAATATATAAGTTATTCTTAAACAAAGGTAAGTTTTTTTTATAAGACATTGATTTTTCAATAAATATTTTGGTCAAAAGTGAAGTACAATATTTTCAATTTTCCTGTTTGTTGCTAGCTTTGTGTACGCAATGTATAGAAGTATAGGGCATACAGTGGCTCACATGCGAAGCATTTAGGGCACTACAAAATGAGTTAGTACATATTTATATAGGGAGAGAAAGGAGAATATTCACATTTGGTTATAAGCAATGATCTTAACACAATTGTTAGTTTAAAAATATTTTTATTATATAATTATTGCTACAAAAAAATATGATCTTATTTTATTGAGGTAAATAACTGTTATCGATGAAAATTGTTTGTTAAATATAATTTATACACTATTTTTTTTTTCAATGTGTCAAAATTTCATTTATATGGGAAATTTTGGTAATATTTTATTTCTATAGGAAATTTTTTCAGCATTTTATTTCTATAGAAAGTTTTGTCAAAATTTCAATTCTAGAAGATTTTTTGTCCAAATTTCATTTTAATTTGGCTACATTTTATTTCTATAGGAAATTTTGTCAAAATTTCATTTTTAAAGGAATTTTTGTACAAATTTCATCCATATAGGAAATTTTACCAAAATATCATTTCTATATGAAATTTTACCGAAATTTCATTTCTATAGAAAATTTTGTCAAAATTTCATTGTTATAGAAATTTTGCCAAAATGTAATTTTTATAAGAAGTCATCCCTAAATTTAATTTCTATACCAATTTTGACAAAATTTAATTTCCAAAATTTCATTTCTATAGCAAATTATGTCAACATTTAATTTCTTTAGGAAATTTTACCAAAAAGTAATTTTTATTACAAATTTTGCCTAAATTTCATTTTTTTTATAAAAAGTTTCGGCTAATTTTTGCCAAAATATCATTTCTACAGGAAATTTTGTCAAACTGCTACACGAAATTTTGCCAAAATTTCACTTCTATAGGAAATTTACCCAAAAAAATTTTTTTTTTTTTAGAAACTTTGCCAATATTGCATTTTTATTAGAAATTTGACTTAAATTTAATTTTTCTTAGAAATTTCATTTCTGTGGGAAATTTTGCCAAAAATGTACTTCAATAGTAAATTTTACCAAAACTTCATTTTTATTGGAAATTTTGCAAAATTTTATTTTTATTAGAAATTTTTCCAAAATTTCATTTTTATTAGAAATTGTGCCCACATTTCATTTTTATAGGAAATTTTGCACAAAATATCATTTCTACAGGAAATTTTGTAAAAATTTCACTTCTATAAGAAATTTTGTCAATATTTCACTTTTATAGGACATTTTGTCAAAATTTCATTTCTAGAGAAACTGTCAAAATTCTATCTCTAACGGCCGAAACACAAAGCAAAAAGCAGGCGTGCTTTATAATTAAACGGTGTGTTCATTGTGTGTCGGCCTTAAGGAAATTTTTGTCAAAATTCCATTTCTTAGGAAATTTTTGTCAAAATGTCATATCAATGGGAAATTTCGCCAAAATTTCGTTTCTATAAGGAATTTTGTCAAATTTTAATTTCTAAAGGACATTTTATCAAAATTTCATTTCTAAAGGAAATTTTGTCAAAATTTTATATCCAAATTTCGACAAATTTCTATTTCTATGGGAAATTTTGCCAAAATTTTTATTTCTTTAGGATATGTAGCCAAAATTTATTTTTTTTAGAAATTTTGCCAAAATGTAATTTTTATTAAAATGTTGACCAAAATTTTATTTTTACAAGAAATTTTGTCATTTCTATATGAAATTTTGTCAAAATTTCATTTCTAAGAAATTTTGCCAATATTTCATTTTTATTAGAAATTGTGCCTACATTTCATTCTTATAGGATATGTTGTCAAACTTTCATTTCTAAAGGAAATTTGGTCAAATTTTCACATCTATAGGAAATTTTGTCAAAATTTCTTTTTTAGGAAAATGTTCAAAATGTCTAAATCAAAAATCTAGGGAAATTTTAGTCAAAATTCCATTTCTAAGGATTTTTTTTCAATATTTCATATCAATGGGAAATTTCGCCAAAATTTCATTTCTATAGGAAATTTTGCCAAAAATTTAATTTCTATAGGAAATTTTCCAAAATTTCATTTCTATAGGAAATTGTTCCAAAAATTTCAAATTTTTATAGGAAACTTTACCAAAATATCATTTCTATAGGTAATTTTGCTTAAGTTTAATTTTATAGAAAATGTTTGTGAAAATTTCATTTCTATAGGAAATTTTTATCAAAATTTCGTTTCCATAGGAAGTTTTGTCAAAATTTTATTTCTATAAGAGATTTGGTCAAAATTTCATTCTAAAGGAAATTTTGTAAAAATTTCATATCCATAGGAAATTTCGACAAAATTCTCTTTCTATAGAAAATTTTGCAAAAATTTTAATTTCTAAGGAAACTTTTGTCAAAATTTCTTTTCTATAGGAAATTTGCCCATAATTTCATTTCTCTAGGAAATTTCGCCAAAATTTCATTTCTATAGGAAATTTTTCCAAAATTTCTTTTCTATAGGAATTTTTTCCAAAATTTCAACGAAAAGTTTATTTCATTTCTAAAGAAAATGTTGTCAAAATTTAAAATTTTTAAATTTTATAGGAAACTTTACCAAAATATCATTTTTATAGGTAATTTGGTTTAAGTTTAATTTTATAGAAAATTTTTGTGAAAATTTCATTTCAATAGGAAATGTTTATCAAAATTTCGTTTCCATAGGAAGTTTTGTCAAAATTTTATTTCTATAAGAGATTTTGTCAAAATTCATTTCTAAAGGAAATTTTGTAAAAGTTTCATATCCATAGGAAATTTCGACAAAATTCTCTTTCTATAGAAAATTTTGCCAAAATTTTAATTTCTAAGGAAACTTTTGTCAAAATTTCTTTTCTATAGGAAATTTGCCCAAAATTTCATTTCTCTAGGAAATTTCGCAAAAATTTTATTTCTATAGGAAATTTTTCCAAAAATTTCATTTCTGTAGGAATTTTTTCCAAAATTTCGTTTCTAACGAAACGTTTATTTCATTTCTAAAGAAAATGTTGTCACAATTTCAAATTTATAGGAAATTTTGCCAAAATCTCATTTCTAAAGGTAATTTTGCACATTTTTTTCGTTTCTATAGGAAAAAATTTTATTTCACTCACTTTATCGATTTTCGTCAAATTTTCTTTCCATAGGTAATTATGTTAGAATTTTAATAATTAGTGTAAATTTGCACATTGGTCTATAATTCGTTTATAATCTTCTAAGAAATCCCTTTTCAAATCTTACCTGTGAGCAACGATGTATCACACCAAGACACTATGTGACTGTGAGCCACTGTGTTGCAAACTCAGTTGATACATATTTTCTTTTCATTTGTTGTTGTTTTTTTTATTTCTCTGTTACATTCGTACATCCAACAAAATGTGTGGCGTTGTTGAATATTATTCTGCTTGATGGTTTCTTTTCATTTCTTATTGCCTACCTAACCATCCTCTTGCATGGCTACAATGAGTTTGGTGGTGTCTACACTCGTCTTATGTTGTTGTTGTTTTCCTCTTTTTTTCTAACTGTCCATAGAGTGGTGAAGATACAAACAAATTGAGAGAATTTATAAACATACTCACATGGTGGTGGAATTATTTCTCTGTGAATTGCTTGCTTGTCTGGCTGTGTGATTAACTCAATTTAATTACTTTGCCGTTGGTTGGTTGCTTGCTGTTGTTGTTATTATTGTGTCTTGTTGTTCTATCAACGAATACCATACGACCGACAACCAGTCAGCCAAGCACATGAATTTAATTGCATTAAACCAGCAGAATTGATTAATGTTTTGGCGCAGACGGCAGCAGTGAGTGAGTGTATGAAGAAGGAATGAGGGTTAGCGTGTGTGTGCGTTCATTTTGTTGTTGTTTATATCGATTATTCATTTAGATTGAAATGGAAAAAATAATTAAAAGTTAATTGGTATATTTTTCTTGTCTGCTGGTGGATGAAAAATATCGATGCGAATAAAATTTTAAAAGTAGGTTTCAG
This sequence comes from Haematobia irritans, assembly GCF_050003625.1. Lineage (NCBI taxonomy): Eukaryota > Metazoa > Arthropoda > Insecta > Diptera > Muscidae > Haematobia > Haematobia irritans. The sequence continues at coordinate 11,260,245 of NC_134401.1, read as the reverse complement.
TAATAGCAGTTGTTTGTATTACACAGTGGGCTCAGGCTGTATATTTCGGAATAGGGGGAAAAAAGTGGCTGTGCTGTGCAGTAGATGGCGGTTACCAAACCGTTAGAAAAAAAAACAAAAAATGTTTCTTATATGTGTTTTTTTCTTATAAGCAATTATTGTTTATAAGAAACCAGATTCTTATAAATATACATATATGGATATTAGAAAATTCTAATGGGAAAAAATTTGACAAATCTTCGATGTTTGAAAGAAAAAGCTAGAAAATTATATTTTTCCCACGCATAAGATTGGAATTGATCATGGATTCTAAAAATGAGGGAAATTTTGTCAAAATTTTATTTTCATAGAAAATTTTATCAAAATGTTAATGACTATAGGGAATTGTGTTACAATTTCATTTCAATAGGAAATTTTGTTACAATATCATTTCTATAGGAAATTTTGTAATAATGTCATTTCTATAGGAAATTTCGTCCAAATTTCACTTCTATAGTAAATTTTTGTCGAAATTTCATATATATGAGAAATTTTGCCAAAATTTCTTTTCCGAAAAAGTTTCCGAAATTCTCCAAAATATCATTTCTATAGCCAATGTTACCTAAGTTTCATTTCTATAGAAACTTTTGTCAAAATTTTATATCTATAGAGAATTTTGTTAAAATTGTATTTCAATAGAAAATTTATTTTATTTTCTATAGAAAATTTATTTTTATACCCTCCACCATAGGATGGGGGTATATTAACTTTGTCATTCCGTTTGTAACACATCGAAATATTGCTCTAAGACACCATAAAGTATATATATTCTGGGTTGTGGTGAAATTCTGAGTCGATCTGAGCATGTCCGTCCGTCTGTTGAAATCACGCTAACTTCCGAACGAAACAAGCTATCGACTTAAACTTGGCACAAGTAGTTGTTATTGATGTAGGTCGGATGGTATTGCAAATGGACCATATCGGTCCACTTTTACGTATCCCATATAAACGGACTCCCAAATTCTGCTTGAGATCGCTCTAAGAGAAGAAAATTTCATCCGATCCGGCTGAAATTTGGTACATGGTGTTAGTATATGGTCTCTAACAACCATGCAAAAATTGGTCCATATCGGTCCACTTTTACGTATAGCCCCCATATAAACGGACACCCAAATTTGGCTTGCGATTGCTCTAAGAGAACCAAATTTCATCCGATCCAGCTGAAATTTGGTACATGGTGTTAGTATATGGTCTCTAACAACCATGCAAAAATTGGTCCACATCGGCCCATAATTATATATAGCCCCCATATAAACCGATCCCCAGATTTGACCTCCGGAGCCTCTTAGAGGAGCAAAAGTCATCCGATCCGATTGAAATGTGGTACATGGTGTTAGTATATAAGCCGATCCCCATATTTGACTTCCGGAGCCTCTTAGAGGAACAAAATTCATCCGATCCGGTTGAAATTTGGTACGTGGTGTTAGTATATGGTCTCTAACAACCTTGCAAGAATTGGTCCTTATCGGTCCATAATTATATATAGTCCCCATATAAATCGATCCCCAGATTTGTCCTCCGGAGCCTCTTGGAGGAGCTAAATTCATCCGATCCGGTTGAAATTTGGAACATGGTGTTAGAATGTGGTCTCTAACAAACACGCAAGAATTGGTCCATATCGGTCCATAATTATATATAGCCCCCATATAACCGTTCCCCAGATTTGATCTCCGGAGCCTCTTGGAGGAGCAAAATTCATCCGATCCGGTTGAAATTTCCAACGTGGTGTTAGTATAAGGCCGCTTACAACCATGCCATAATTGGTCCATATCGGTCTATAGTTATATATAGCCGATCCCCAATCACACAAAAATTGGTCCATATCGGTTCATAATCATGGTTGCCACTCGAGCCAAAAATAATCTACCAAAATTTTATTTTTATAGAAAACATTGTCAAAATGTTATTTCTATAGAAAAATTTGTCAAAATTTTATTTCTATAGAAAATTTTGTCTAAAATTTTATTTCTATACAAAATGTTTTCCAAATTTTATTTCTATAGAAAAATTTTTCCAAATTTTACTTCTATAGAAAATGTTGTCAAAATTTTATTTTTCAAAATTTTATTTCTATAGAAACTTTAAACTTAATTATATACGTACTTAATCGGCTATCCATGGTGGAGGGTACATAAGCTTCGGCCTGGCCGAACTTACGGCCGTATATACTTGTTATTTTTATTTTCTATAGAAAATATTTAAATTTTTTCAAAATCTACCAAAATATCAATAATTCTACCAACCTCCCAAGCATTAAAAATCTACCATTTTTGGTAGAATTCTACCAACTGTGGCAACCGTGGTTAAGAAACTGCTGTCCCAGCCATATTTGAACAAACAGGAACATCGAATGAGCGGCGTACAAAACGTAGTCTTCAGTAGGTCCAAAGAGGCTGGTTAATCGCTAGAACAAGTATATAGTACTGAAATTCTAATTTTTTATCCGTTTTTTAAACGTAGTATTCAAGCCGACTATACTCACAGGTATTCTAATTTATTCCACGATATTTTGTATGGTTATTATGATGATCAGCTTCTAATTTTGACGTCTTAAACAGCAATATTAACAGGCTGTAATAAATTATAAAAATCTATTCCTTTTTTTTTGACTTCGGAAAATCGAATTAGAAAATTATTTGATGTCCCAATATGAAGTTATATATATATATTTTTTTTTCAGTCCAATAGATGACTTTGGCCCCCTGTAGAGTATGGCTATTAATTCCTAAATTGAATTTCAAATCACCCTTAATTCACTCTAGAACACTGTAGTCATTTTTATACCCTCCACCATAGGATGGGGGTATATTAACTTTGTCATTCCGTTTGTAACACATCGAAATATTGCTCTAAGACCCCATAAAGTATATATATTCTGGGTCGTGGTGAAATTCTGAGTCGATCTAAGCATGTCCGTCCGTCCGTCCGTCTGTCCGGCTGTCCGTCCGTCTGTGGAAATCACGCTAACTTCCGAACGAAACTAGCTATCGACTTGAAACTTGGCACAAGTAGTTGTTATTGATGTAGGTCGGATGGTATTGAAAATGGGCCATATCGGCCCACGTTTACGTATAGCCCCCATATAAACCGATCCCCAAATTTGGCTTGCGGAGCCTTCCGGAGCAGCAAAATTCATCCGATCCGGTTGAAATTTGGTACGTGGTCTAAGTATACGGTCTCTAACAACCATGCAAAAATTGGTCCATATCGATCCATAATTATATATAGCCCCCATATAAACCGATCCCCAGATTTCACCTCCGGAGCCTCTTGGAGGGGCAAAATTCATCCGATCCGGTTAAAATTTGGTACCTGATGTTAGTATACGGACTCTAATAACCATGCAAAAATTGGTCCATATCGGTCCATAAATATATATATATAGCTCCCATATAAACCGATCTCCAGATTTGACCTCCGGAGCCTCTTGGAAGAGCAAACTTCATCCTACCCGATTGAAATTTGGTACGTGGTGTTAGTATATGGTCTCTAACAACCATGCAAAAACTGGTCCATATCGGTCCATAATTATATATAGCTCCCATATAAACCGATCCCCAGATTTGACCTCCGGAGCCTCTTGGAGGGGCAAAATTCATCCGATCCGTTTGAAATTGGGTACCTGATGTTAGTATATGGTCTCTAACAAGCATGCAAAAATTGGTCCATATCGGTCCATAATTATATATAGCTCCCTTATAAACCGATCCCCAGATTTGAACTCTGGAGCCTCTTGGATGAGCAAAATTCATCCGATCCAATTGAAATTTAGTACGTGGTGTTAGTATATAGTCTCTAACAACCATGCAAAAATTGATCCGTATCGGTCCATAATTATATATAGCTCCCATATAAACCGATCCCCAGATTTGACCTCCGGAGCCTCTTGGAGGAGCAAAAGTCATCCGATGCGGTTGAAATTTGGTACATTTCGTTAGTATATGGCCTCTAACAGCCATGTAAAAATTGTCAAATTTTATTACTATAGAAAGTTTTGTCAAAATTTCATTTCTATAGAAAGTTTTGTAAAAAGTTTATTTCTATAGCAATATTTGTCAACATTTTATTTCCATAGAAAATTTTGTCAAAATTTTATTTCTATAGAAAATTTTGTAAAAAATTTATTTCTGTAGAAAATTTTGTCAACATTTTATTTCTATAGACAATTTTGTCAACATTTTATTTCTATAGAACATTTTGTCAACATTTTATTTCTATAGAAAATTTTGTCAACATTTTATTTCTATAGAAAATTTTGTCAAAATTTTATTGCTATAGAAAATTTTGTCAACATTTTACTTCCATAGAAAATTTTGTCAACATTTTATTTCTATAGAAAATTTTGTCAAGTTTCTATTTCTATAGAAAATTTTGTCAAAATTTTATTTCTATAGAAAATTTTGTCAAACTGAATTATATACGTATTTAATCGGCCTTTTTTTTTTGTTTAATATATACCCCTTATGGACTAACTTACAATTTAGAAGACAGTGTTAAAAAGTTTTACGATACCTTGCCATCGGCAAGTGTTATCGCAACCCAAGTAATTCGATTGTGGATGACAGCCTTTAGTAGAAGTTCCTACGCAATCCATGGTGGAGGGTACATAAGATTCGGCCTGGCCGAACTTACGGCCGTATATACTTGTTGGTATTGATGTGGCTGTGAAAAGCCCATAGTGTTATGCTGTACAATCATCCTTCCATTTTCCACCCATATACTTCACACATTTTTTTTAAATAGGAATCGAGTTCCTTACTTAAAATTTAAGATTTCCTAGTCAAATCGTCCTAACAAACTACATCACCATGGTAGCATAGTAGAATACAGGTCACATCTCAACTCACCCCCGCTCCCTTTCGCAGGTATACGGTAGAGTTGTAGTAATTTTTTGCTATGAAATAACTTTTTAAAATTATATTTGTGTTCTTGGGTATATGCTGTACGGGGTTCATTTTTACAATTCATTTTTTAATTATTTTTCGTGCCATTCTTGTTGTTGTCGTTGATGTGTGTTGTGTTTTTGCTTTCGTAGAGAAGAGGTGAATTTGCTTAAGAGTGTTCTCTTGTTGTCTCTCACTTTAGTTGGTATTTTGAGGAGAGTTAAAAAAAATGTCTGTTAGAGTGAGAGAGTAATGTTGAGGTGAATATATATTTAATTAAATTTAATTGTTTATTATACGTCGTTGTTGGTTGTTTTGCCTTAACGATGAAATTAAATAGAAATGGGTAATTGATATTGATTGCATTTGAAATTGTAGTCTATAATGGAAACAACAACAACAGTGGACTAGATGACTGTCATTGTATATACAGACATACATACATACATACATACATACAATGGTAATCATCCTGAGGTACGGTAATAGTGTGTACCCAGCGGCGTAGTTCATATGCTTGGAAGGCCTTTTTCCAGGCCTGTCTAGGCATTACATAGGCCTACTTAGGACATTACACCTCCCTTTCCATTTAACATAGGGTGAGATTGGAGGGCAAGGCCTTCTTTGTAGCTTACATAAAAGGACGTTCACCAGCCCTCTAAATAGAAGGAGTTCTACAGGGGTGTATAAGAATTCCTACATAATTACTGAAAATAAAACCACACCTTCGCTCCTTCTTATTACAGGCATGTTGCAGCGCTACGTCAAGAAGGTGCTCTGTAGTACAGGCTGTAATATACCCTACACTAACTTAACGGCATTTTAGATTTTTAATACAAAGAATGCTTGTAAGCAAGAGTTTTTTCTATAGACATAAACAAAAATAAAATTTCGAATAGAATTAAATATTTGACAATATTTCTATAGAAATAAAATTTTGACGACATTTCTATAGAAATAAAATGTTAGCAAAATTGTATATAGAAATAAAATTTTGACAAAATTTTTTATAGAAATAAAATTTTGACAACATTTTCTATAGAATTAAAATTTTGACAAAATTTTCTATAGAAATAAAATTTTGACAAAAATTTCTATAGAAATAAACAAAAATAAAAATTTCGAATAGAATTAAATATTTGAAAATATTTCTATAGAAATAAAATTTTGACGACATTTCTATAGAAATAAAATGTTAGCAAAATTTTCTGTAGAAATAAAATTTTGACAAAAATTTCTATAGGCATAAAATTCTGACAAAATTTTCTATAGAAATAAATTTTTGACACAATTTTCTATAGAAATAAAATTTTCACAACATTTCCCAAAAAGATAAAATTTTGACCAAATTTTATATAGAAAAAAAAATTTGACAACATTTTCTATAGAATTAAAATTTTGATAAAATTTTCTATTGAATTAAAATTTTGACAAAATTTCTATAGAAATAAAATTTTGACAAAAATTTCTATGGAAATAAAAGTTTGACAAAATTTTCTATAGAAATAAAAATTTGAAAAAATTTTCTATAGGAATTAAAATTTGACAAAATTTTCTATACAAATTAAAAGGTTTGGCAAAATTTTCTATAGAAATAAACTTTGACAAAATTTTCTATAGATATAACATTTTGTCTAAATTTTCTATAGAAATAAACAAAAATAAAAATTTTGAATAGATTTAAATATTTGACAATATTTCTATAGAAATAAAACTTTGACAAAATTTCCTATAGAAATAAAATTTTGAAAAAATTTTCTATAGAAGTAAAATTTTGACATCATTTTCTATAAAAATAAATTTTTGACAAAATTTTCCATAGAAATAAAATTTTGACAAAATTTTCTTTAGAAAAAAAACAAAAATAAAAATTTTGAATAGAATTAAATATTTGACAATATTTCTATAGAAATAAAATTTTGAGGCCATTTTTTATAGAAACGAAATATTGACTACATTTTCTATAGAAATAAAATTTTCTATAAAAGTAAAATTTTAACAAAATTTTCTATAGAAATAAAATTTTGACAATTTTTTCTATAGAAATAAATAAAAATAAAAATTTTGAATAGAATTAAATATTTGGCAAAATTTTCTATAGAAGTAAAATTTTGGAAAAAATTAAACTTTTTGGAAAAGTGGTCTGCTGGTACGAATTTTGGAAAAATGTTGATCCAAAGTAAAAATTCATTATGACAATGCTGTCTACAAGTAAAACAATTAAAAACATTTACAAAAGTAATACAATAAATAATTGATTGACCCAATTAAAAAAATAATTGAATTTTTCGATCAAAATCAATTGAGTTCTTTAGCCAAACCAATTTGAAAGTGCGTAGAAATCAATATATTTTTTATTTCTAATTAATTTTATAATTAATTCTATAATTATTGTGATTGATTGAATTTTCAATTAAAAAGTTAATTGGATCATATTTAAATTAATGTTTATTTTTAATCCTCTTTTTCAGCACTATGGAAAATAATATCGATAACTCCAATGAGGAGTTAAGGAAACTTTTAACGGAGTGGAATTTGGAACAACACTATGAAAATTTCGTTCAACATAAAATTACCATGAAAATCCTGCGAATACTACAACATAGACATGTAGAGAGACTTTTCGCAAAAGCTACAGTTGGTGACCAGGCCATATTTGAACATCGTTTGGAAATATGGAAACAGACAATGCTATTGGAGGATTTTCCCATATCCAACTCGAAAAAAATAGAAAGTCCAGCTACAAATACGACATGTACCACAATAGAAAAAACTTTAGAGGAAAAAATTCAACCAAAAGAAATACCCTTGGAACTTGAACACACATCCAATGACTATTCACCACAAATTCCAGAAATCTATGTGGGAAATGAAAGTAATGATACAGCCGATGATGATTTACTTGAAACTTTGGAATCTTCTAGGCGAAAATCACATGCTTACACTCCTCTACAGGTGAAATCCTTTCAGGGAATGAATCGTTCACCCCATATGATACCGCCATTGTCAAGAACATCACATGGCGGTGGTATTCCATCCAGTGGATCATCATCGAATATGATGCCAACAATGTCCCCGAATATATCCGCTGGAATGCCACAAATAACATCGAATATGTCACCCAGTATGGCCACAAATATGATGTCCAATATGATAGCCAATATGAGTCATAACATGAATTCCCCCAATATGGGTATGCCTGCTCCCTCCTCAAATTTGGCTATGGATCAATCACAACTTCAATCCTCGGCCCCGGTCCGTTATAATTTGAGTAAAATTCTTACTGAAACCAGTGGGGGTCAAATTATTTTGAATTATTATGATAAACATAAAATCCTACGAGAGGAACATCGCACAGCTTTGATAAATGTCATAGCTCGCTATATTGATGCCAATGGATGTAATCTAACATTGGCCGAAAGTAATAGTTTGGAAGGTCAAATTGTTCAAATGTTTCCCACGGAAAGAGAAGAATTCTATCGTACCGCAAAACGGGGTAGACTCTATAATAAAATTGCCAATATGAAAAGGGTCTATAAGAAATTCAAAAAGGATGTGGAACACAATGTTTCAGCATCGAATCCCTCGTCTCCAGTTACCAGTATTATAAGTAAGTTATATATATATATATATATATATATATATATATATATATATATATATATATATATATATATATATATATATATATATATATATATATATATATATATATATATATATATATATATATATATATATATATATATATATATATATATATATATATATATATATATATATATATATATATATATATATATATATATATATATATATAAAAAACCGGCCCGAAAAAAAAACAAATAGCAACAAATTTACCTCAATTTATTTTTTTTAAAAAATAAATAAATTTAGCGTAATTCACTTTAATTTAAATTAAATTAAATTAAATTAAATTAAATTAAATTAAATTAAATCAAATTAAATTAAATTAAATTAAATTAAATTAAATTAAATTAAATTAAATTAAATTAAATTAAATTAAATTAAATTAAATTAAATTAAATTAAATTAAATTAAATTAAATTAAATTAAATTAAATTAAATTAAATTAAATTAAATTAAATTAAATTAAATTAAATTAAATTAAATTAAATTAAATTAAATTAAATTAAATTAAATTAAATTAAATTAAATTAAATTAAATTAAATTAAATTAAATTAAATTAAATTAAATTAAATTAAATTAAATTAAATTAAATTAAATTAAATTAAATTAAATTAAATTAAATTAAATTAAATTAAATTAAATTAAATTAAATTAAATTAAATTAAATTAAATTAAATTAAATTAAATTAAATTAAATTAAATTAAATTAAATTAAATTAAATTAAATTAAATTAAATTAAATTAAATTAAATTAAATTAAATTAAATTAAATTAAATTAAATTAAATTAAATTAAATTAAATTAAATTAAATTAAATTAAATTAAATTAAATTAAATTAAATTAAATTAAATTAAATTAAATTAAATTAAATTAAATTAAATTAAATTAAATTAAATTAAATTAAATTAAATTAAATTAAATTAAATTAAATTAAATTAAATTAAATTAAATTAAATTAAATTAAATTAAATTAAATTAAATTAAATTAAATTAAATTAAATTAAATTAAATTAAATTAAATTAAATTAAATTAAATTAAATTAAATTAAATTAAATTAAATTAAATTAAATTAAATTAAATTAAATTAAATTAAATTAAATTAAATTAAATTAAATTAAATTAAATTAAATTAAATTAAATTAAATTAAATTAAATTAAATTAAATTAAATTAAATTAAATTAAATTAAATTAAATTAAATTAAATTAAATTAAATTAAATTAAATTAAATTAAATTAAATTAAATTAAATTAAATTAAATTAAATTAAATTAAATTAAATTAAATTAAATTAAATTAAATTAAATTAAATTAAATTAAATTAAATTAAATTAAATTAAATTAAATTAAATTAAATTAAATTAAATTAAATTAAATTAAATTAAATTAAATTAAATTAAATTAAATTAAATTAAATTAAATTAAATTAAATTAAATTAAATTAAATTAAATTAAATTAAATTAAATTAAATTAAATTAAATTAAATTAAATTAAATTAAATTAAATTAAATTAAATTAAATTAAATTAAATTAAATTAAATTGAATTGAATTGAATTAAATTAAATTAAATTAAATTAAATTAAATTAAATTAATATAAAAAAACAATAAAAATAAAATAAATTAAAAAAATATTTTATGTTATTTTTTATATTTTATTTATATTATTTTTACAAAAATACATTTTGTTTTTTTCTGTCTTTATTTGTAGAGGAAGAATTCATTGAAGAACTTGATGATGCAGCCATTCAAGAAATGCGAGAAAAAATTCAATCAAATGAAGAATTTCTGGAATTTTGGAGACGTACACAAACATCTCGATTGAAGGACATTGATAATATTGATAGTTTACATGATATTTTGGAAAAATGGCAGGAATACAAACAACCAAATGTCATGGATTATGTGAGTACACAAAATTTGTAGAAAAAATTATGCGCAGGAATATATGACCGCTTTTACTTTTACTTTACAGATAACCATGGATTTTCAAGCTAAATTTCCCACAGCTACCAGATTTTCAGATGTATTTTATGCAAATTTTGCAAAAGTGGAAAAAATGTTATTTGCAAAAATCAGTACAGGTTCGGCGGGCTATAAACATTTGCAGATATACAGAACAGCCAATATAGGTAAATATATTGCCACAATATCGAAATTAGTATATTTTAACCATTTTATGCTTTTGTTTCTGTTTAGAATGCAAATATCTAATAATGTTATGGGTCCTGCATCAATTATTCCCCCCAAGTCATCAAACTAAAGTCGATGAAATGGGTGTCAAACGTAAGAAACGTTACTCAATTCAAGATTCTCAAAATTCCTGCATTTGTATTAGAAACTCTCGAGCCGGTATTGAAAGTATGTTGTGCATGCGCACTACAGCTACCCCTCCTATGATATTAGTTGTTGGTGATATGGCCAGTGAGATTGAAGAGATTTCAGTGCATTTTGAAGGTTATCAATATCCCTGTCATTCTGTGGTACAAGCTGCCGAAATATGTTTGTCAATTATTTTTCCTTTTTAACATTGATTTTCCAGAGGAATCGGTATTGTACTATAACTTTATACAGACTTTCTTTTTGAATATACCGCCAGAATTGAAAACCTCTAAAATATTTACAACCATCAATGAAATTAATGCTTGTGAAATGTAATTTTTTTTTATGTTTGTCATCGTGTAAAGGTAGATTTTTAGTTATGTTTAGAACAAAACGAAAAAGTAGTTTCGTGACTTTAATGTAAGATTTTTAATTTATATGTTTCTTTATAAGAAAAAAATGCAATAAAATAAAAAAGAGAACAGAAATGACCCCATCAGATAATAGAAATATATCCTGTTTATTTTTATATAATATGATGTGAGGTAAGTCAGTAAATAGGTCTGAATTAATTTAATGAATCATTTAATTTTTTGTTTAATTTAATTAATTTGAACTTTATATATAGTAGTATTTAATACAATTTATTTTGTGTATTTTAATTTAAATTATTAATTCTGTTTTACTCCATTTATTTTAAATTATTTTTTAATTTACTTTATTTTTAATTTTAATTTTAATTTTAATTTAATTTAATTTAATTTAATTTAATTTAATTTAATTTAATTTAATTTAATTTAATTTAATTTAATTTAATTTAATTTAATTTAATTTAATTTAATTTAATTTAATTTAATTTAATTTAATTTAATTTAATTTAATTTAATTTAATTTAATTTAATTTAATTTAATTTAATTTAATTTAATTTAATTTAATTTAATTTAATTTAATTTAATTTAATTTAATTTAATTTAATTTAATTTAATTTCATTTCATTTCATTTCATTTCATTTCATTTCATTTCATTTCATTTCATTTCATTTCATTTCATTTCATTTCATTTCATTTCATTTCATTTCATTTCATTTCATTTCATTTCATTTCATTTCATTTCATTTCATTTCATTTCATTTCATTTCATTTCATTTCATTTCATTTCATTTCATTTCATTTCATTTCATTTCATTTCATTTCATTTCATTTCATTTCATTTCATTTCATTTCATTTCATTTCATTTCATTTCATTTCATTTCATTTCATTTCATTTCATTTCATTTCATTTCATTTCATTTCATTTCATTTCATTTCATTTCATTTCATTTCATTTCATTTCATTTCATTTCATTTCATTTCATTTCATTTCATTTCATTTAATTTAATTTAATTTAATTTAATTTAATTTAATTTAATTTAATTTAATTTAATTTAATTTAATTTAATTTAATTTAATTTAATTTAATTTAATTTAATTTAATTTAATTTAATTTAATTTAATTTAATTTAATTTAATTTAATTTAATTTAATTTAATTTAATTTAATTTAATTTAATTTAATTTAATTTAATTTAATTTAATTTAATTTAATTTAATTTAATTTAATTTAATTTAATTTAATTTAATTTAATTTAATTTAATTTAATTTAATTTAATTTAATTTAATTTAATTTAATTTAATTTAATTTAATTTAATTTAATTTAATTTAATTTAATTTAATTTAATTTAATTTAATTTAATTTAATTTAATTTAATTTAATTTAATTTAATTTAATTTAATTTAATTTAATTTAATTTAATTTAATTTAATTTAATTTAATTTAATTTAATTTAATTTAATTTAATTTAATTTAATTTAATTTAATTTAATTTAATTTAATTTAATTTAATTTAATTTAATTTAATTTAATTTAATTTAATTTAATTTAATTTAATTTAATTTAATTTAATTTAATTTAATTTAATTTAATTTAATTTAATTTAATTTAATTTAATTTAATTTAATTTAATTTAATTTAATTTAATTTAATTTAATTTAATTTAATTTAATTTAATTTAATTTAATTTAATTTAATTTAATTTAATTTAATTTAATTTAATTTAATTTAATTTAATTTAATTTAATTTAATTTAATTTAATTTAATTTAATTTAATTTAATTTAAGTTAATTTAATTGTAATTTAGTTTAATGGAAAAATTGATAAAATCAAATAACATGTTAAAACTCCAATCTATCCATGAGGGGGGTCACTTTTGAACAAAATAATGTGGCTTAATGCCTAATTAATTTAAACATTTGAATTTGTGTTATTAGCTATGTGATATTATAAAATCGATATTAACAATATGTATTACAGACATACTGTTATGCCATTTTAATCTCTATTGAGATAACCTACACACATCTGCTAATAAACAAAAATAAACGCCATGGGAAGATAGACGAGAATATTTGAAAACTTTTTAGGTATCTAAAGCATTTATGAATATGGCTTAATTACAAATTCAATTAATATCAAATGACAAAATGGACAATACCACACAGTCTACAACATCAATGGATGTTGATAATAAATATTTAATACATTTATTATAGTATTAACACATTTTAGTGCGACATTCTCAAATGCAATGGACAAATGTTAATGTGTAAGTGCAATATCATGAGAATATGTAAAAAATTTAAATTTTTAAATTTAAAAAGTTTTAAAAATATTTAATATATTTATTGAAATAGTTTTTTTACTATTAGAGGTATTGAAAAAAAATTAACAATAACTGGAAGCCTCAGAAAAATATCTCTAAAGTTCAAAGGTTTCTGAAAGTTTTTATGCCACCTTTTTGTCGCAATGTGGTTAATTAATTAATTATTTTTTTTTACATTTTTATCCCTATTCCCATTAAAATGTATGTGTGGCCGGCATCTTAATAAATAATCGACTTTAAAAGTCTACACTTATGTGTGAGAATTGTTACCTTCTTATCATATTGAATATTCGAGTACCGCCTAAAAGTATGCAAAAATTTTTGTAGTGTAAATAAATCGAGCTAATAGCCTGCATATTAAATGCCAACGAGTAGTTTTTCAATTAAATGGAGATACAATGAAACAGAACAAGTATTTACCGTAGTAAGTTGGGAGCCACCGTGGTGCAATGGTTAGCATGCCCGCCTTGCATACACAAGGTCGTGGGTTCGATTCCTGCTTCCACCGAACACCAAAAAGTTTTTCAGCGGTCGATTATTCCACCTCAGTAATGCTGGTGACATTTCTGAGGGTTTCAAAGCTTCTCTAAGTGGTTTCACTGCAATGTGGAACGCCGTTCGGACTCGGCTATAAAAAGGAGGTCCCTTGTCATAGAGCTTAACATAGAATCGGGCAGCACTCAGTGATAAGAGAGAAGTTCACCAATGTGGTATCACAATGGACTGAATAGTCTAAGTGAGCCTGATACATCGGGCTGCCACCTAACCTAACCTAACCTACAGTAGTAAGTTCGGCCGGGCCGAATCTTAAATACCTACCACCATGAATCATATATAATAGTTTCCTTTGAAAACTCCTGGGGGGGGGGGTTTATGATAGATATTTTCACAAGCAGATCAGTTCAACCAGTACGCTTCCCACAGATAAAGATTTTACCTATGAAGACTAGATCAGATTCTGGATTAATAAGAACCATTTTTTCTTTGTGTTTTAGAGGAATCATAAACATCTCTTGTTAGTGTGCAAGAAAATGATGAAATAACGCCTTGATTTGAAATCTAAAATCTGTGTATTTCCCAATTATTTAAATGACTACGAGAAGTAAAATCTGGAAATTGTGCATTCAGCTTCAAGCAATTTTCATGATCAGTGCGCCTTCTATACCCTCAATAAGTGAAATCGGTCTATATGCAGGCCTTATCAATAAAACAGATAAAACTAAATCATATACCTTTTGTTATGGGTCTAAAATGCCAGTAGATTTTCAATTTGTGGCAAATCGGATAAAAACTACAATTTTTAGAAACCCTAGGAGTGAAATCGGGAGCTCGATGTAATGGGGCTATACCAAAACATGCAAGAATACACACAGTATTCACCACATTTAATTCTAGTTCTAGAATCTAGACCCCAAATCGGAGGGTCGGTTTATAAGGGGGCTATATCAAAAACTGTACCGATACCCAATATATTCGACACACCCCTTTATGGTCCTAGAATACCTCTAGATTTCCAATTTCAGGCAAATTGGATAAACACTGCGGATTCTAGAAGCCCAAGAAGTAAAATCGGGAGATCTATCTATATGGGGGCTATATCAAAACGTGGACCGATAGTCACCATTTTCGGCACAACTCTTTATTTTCCTAGATTACTTCTAGATTTCCAATTTCAGGCAAATTGGGTAAAAACTACGGGTTCTAGAAGCCCAAGAAATAAAATCGGGAGATCGGTTTATATGGGGGCTATATCAAAACATGGTCCCATAATCACCATTTTCAGCACATCTCTTTATTTTCCTAGAAAACCTCTAGATTTCCAATTTCAGGCAAATTGGGTAAAAACTGCGGATTCTAGAAGCCCAAGAAGTAAAATCGGGAGATCTATCTATATGGGGGCTATATGAAAACACGGAATGATACTCACCATTTTCGGCACACCTCTTTATGGTCCTAGAATACCTCTAGATTTCCAATTTCAGGCAAATTGGATAAAAACTACTGCTTCTAGAAGCCCAAGAAGTAAAATCAAAACATGGACCGATGCTCACAATTTTCGGCACACCTCCTTAAGGTCCCAGATTACCTCTATATTTCCGATTTGAGGCACATTGGGTAAAAATTAGATTTCCAATTTCAGGCAAATCGGATAGAAAATACACATTCTAGACGCCCAAGAAGCAAAATCGGGAAATCGG
The DNA here is from genome assembly GCF_050003625.1 of Haematobia irritans. Classification (NCBI taxonomy): domain Eukaryota; kingdom Metazoa; phylum Arthropoda; class Insecta; order Diptera; family Muscidae; genus Haematobia; species Haematobia irritans. The sequence goes on along the minus strand of NC_134401.1, from coordinate 11,244,447 downwards.
TTCATATGGGGGCAATACCAAAACATGGACCGATAGGCACCATTTCAGGTACACTTTTCGGTGGTCCTAAAATACCTCTAGATTTCCAATTTCAGGCAAATTGAATAAAAACTACAGTTTTTATAATCCTAAGACCCTAAATCGGGAGGTTGGTTGGGGACTATACCAAAACTGGGTCCGATAATCACCATTTTCTAGATTACCTCTAGATTTCCAATTTCAGGCAAATTGGATAAAAACTACGGATTCTAGAAGACCAAGAAATAAAATCGGGAGATCGGTTTGTATGGGGGCTATTTCAAAAAATGGTCAGGTACTCAACATTTTCGACACACTCCTTTATGGTCCTAGAATACCTCTAGATTTCAAATTTCAGGCAAATTGTATAAAAACTACGGATTCTAGAAGCCCAAGAAGTAAAATCGGGAGATCGGTCTATATGGGGGCTATATCAAAACATGGACCGATACTCACCATTTCTCAAAATTTTGTTAATATTTTATTCCTATAGAAATTTTTATCAAAGTTTTATTTCTATAGAAACTTTTGTGCGGATATAAAACTAAAAAAAAATATTTTAAAAAAATGTATTTTCTTTGAAATTCATTCTATGGGATCTCTTGACAATAATTTTTTGTTGAAATGTAGTAAAAAGTATTTTTTCGCTCAAAAAATGGAAAATTGTATTTTCCATCCCTGGTAGGATCCCAGAGAATCTATCAATCGCTCAAAAACTCTCTCTTTACAGTATGAACCCATAGACATTATAATACATAGATGAGCCATAGGTGTCAAACTATGTTTGACAGTTCCGAAGATTAAGAATAAACGAGAAAAATAAGAGCACGCTTACAATCTCTTTCGTTTTCCTTTTTTGCCCAAAACCGCGAAAATAATTTAATTTTGAGCAGCTTTGCTCTTTACGAACAAGACAAAAGCAAATGCGCGAAAATTAATGTTTGGGACTGACTCTTTACGAAAAAATCAAAACGAAAAGTCAGAAAATTAATTTTTGGAACTGACACATTTTAAAGAGAATAGTATTATAATGTATATGGTCAACACATGTTCACGGCACCGGAAACTCTCAGTTGTGTGTGTTTTTTTATCGGAAGAGAACATACAATTAAACTCTTCTTTTTTCACTCGCAGTTTTGAGTTTTTTTTTGTTTCCCTTTATAACCACCACACCAGGGATGGAAAATGCAGTACTATAGTACTTTTTTCAATACTTTTTCAACCTGGTCAGTACCGTAGTACCCCCGCGAATGATTTAGTACTTTTTGTGTAGACATTTTTGAGCCGATATCAGATTTATGGTACACTAGTTTTGACAAAATATGTTAATATTTTGAGAAAGTTTTTAAGAAACTTATTTGCTAATAGTCTTTTACAATTTTGGCAAAACAGACAAGTTCATGCGGGAAGAAAATCTCGATTTTGTAAAAGCCATAGTCAAAAACACGATTTTATTGAATTTCAATAATGTTTTTGTCGAAAAAAGCATGTGATTCTATATTACGCTTCCACATGAATACTTTATAGATAAGAAGTTATTGATCGCGTACAAAAAAAATGCGAACCATTCAAGGTCGAAACTTGAGACAAAAATAATCTACCGACATTTGGAGAAAATATTACCAAAAAAATATTTCGCAAAAATGTTGTCAAAATTTTATTTCTACAAAAAATTTTGTAATTTTTTTTCTTTTGGAAAATGTTATTTTATTTTTTTTGTCAAAATTTTGATTTCTATAGAAAATTTTGTAACAATTTTGATGTCTATAGAAAGTTTTGTTAAAATTTTGTTTCTATAGAAAATTTTGTCAAAATTTTGTTTCTATTGAAAATTTTGTCAAAATTATATTTCTATAGAAAATTTTGTCAAAATTTTGTTTTTATAAAAATTTTTATCAAACCTTTTTTTTTATAGAAAATTTTGTCAAAGTTTTATTTCAATAGAAAATTTTGTCAAAATTTGGTTTCTATAGAAAATATTGTCAAAATTTTGATTTCTATAGAAAATTTTGTAAAAATGTTATTTCTATAGAAAATTTTGTCTAAATTTTATTTCTATAGAAAATTTTGTCAAAATTTTATTTCTATAGAAAATTTTGTCAAAATTTTATTTCTATAGAAAATTTTGTCAAAATTATATTTCGGTAGAAAATATTTTCAAAATTTTATTTCTATAGAAAATTTTGTTAAAAATTTATTTAAATTTATCTACAGAAAAATTATGAAATACCATGAATTCTATAAATCTACCAAACCGTGATTACAATACTGTAGTCTTTGTAAGCAGATATATAAATAAAAATGTAAAATTGTGGATTCGACAAACAAAATTTTATTTTCTTAAAAATTTACTCTAAAGGTGCTCTTGACAATAATCTTCCAATGGAATTTTTGTTGAAATTTTGTGAAAAGTACTTTTTCGCTCAAAAAAATACCTTTTTTGTACTTTCTTAAAAATTGTATTTTCCATCCCTGCACCACACCATTGCAAATTTATATTGCTGCTCTTCCCTTGTCAACAATGTTGATGCTCTGTAAATCCTCTGCTTTATTCACCACTATGTTATCTTAATTTTTTTTTGGTGAACACTGTTAAGCAATGGGGAATTCAGTTGAACCACAAGCAATGTATGCTCATATTTAATGGAAGCTTGTGTGTGTGTGTGTGAAGAAATGTAAATCTTATGTTATTTTCCTATATCTTATGGTTGATGTATTTCTAGTAAACAAAAGTACAGCACGTAAGTGATCTAACAGTTATGTATTGCACAAAATGAATTTCTCCATTAACAACAAATGTATGTAATCATTTTAAAAACTTTGAACACTAAACAAACTTACATGTAAAGCACCAATTGGATTTATTCAAATTATTTGACGAGTATATTTGTCATGGGTATAGTTTTTTTTTAACACTGTTATATAGTCCTCAGAAGAAATAGAAAAATACACACAACACTACAAAATAGCAAATCTTCATAACACATAACACGAACTTTACGGTACGAGCATAAAAACCGAACTGTTAGTTTAGTTTTTGCATGACAGTAAAATAACCTGTTGAGTAAGGAGAGTAAGCGGAACGCATATTGACGGCAACGGAAGCAGTGTTGCCAATTTATTGCTTTTAGCACCAAATTTAGTGCTTTTCGATTTATAAAAAGCACCAAATTGCCTTTTTGGTGCCTTTTCAAAAAAAGCACCAACTTGGTGCTTTCTGGCATTTTCATTTAGTGCTTTTGGTGCTTTTTTTATTTTGAACAGTATTAAGTTTAATTGATACAAAAATTTTGATTAGACTTTCAAGAGCCGAAGAAACTCAAATTTATTGCCAAATATAGAATTTGATTGTTATGAAGTTGGTATTGATTATTTTTTAATTAATATTGTTATTTAGGGTATTCTGTAGGAAAGTCGAGCGATGAGTGTCGAATTTTTGAATTTGGTAATTTTATTTTTGAATTTGGTAATTTTATTTTTTTGCAAATTTTATTATAACTTGATGGGGAATAGCCAAAAATAAATTTTCACAAAGTTTGTATTCCTTAAAATGAATTATTATTATTGTGAAAAAAAAATGACTATTTTAGCAGCTAAATTCGATCTTAATACACACCTTAACTTCTTAAAATTCAATTCACAAAAGTTCTATAATACATCTTCGGAAGTTTTTTTTTTCGATTTTGTGGTGGAAGGTGGTATGTTAGAATTTATAATATATTTTTGGTGCTTTTTGGCCTTGGGGAGTTGGCAACACTGAACGGAAGCTCTCTCAATGTTTGTTTCTTTTTTTATCGAAAGACAACATACAGTTATGCTCCACTTTTCTCACTGGCAGTTATTGTTGTTTTGTTTCTCTTTAGGATTGTAATATAGCATATTTGAAGGGGGAATATCGCAAAAATAACACAGAATTAATGTTAGTATACGATAACGATTGTTTTTAAGGAGAAAAGGGAAGAACTTCTTCTTCCTTCATAGAGTCTAATATCCCAGCAAAGTTCTTCTAACATAAATGCACAACTTTAAAAACACTTCCAAAAATTTCCTCCCAAAGATGTTATTTATTTTAACTACGCAGGAAGTTCTCAATAACTCGCTTTTTTCATATTTTGAATGGGCAAATTTAATTTTTTGCAGGTTTGGTTGATACCATCGTTTAATAAATACGGCTATTATGTTCTAGAATAAGGTTATTAAGGGAAATTTTTGAAAAACTGAGATACATATATATGGGAGCTGTATCTAACTCTCAATCGATTGACATGATTTTTCCACATATAGTTAGTACTACAGAAGATTAGATTACAACAATTTTTAGTAAGATCGGTTGATAAATAAGGATTTTATGGCCAAATTTTGGAAAATCGGACATACGCTTTGTGCTATAGAAGACTAAATTTAGCCAAATTTGAGTAAGATCGGTTGATAAATAAGGGTTTTATGGCCAAATTTTGGAAAATCGGGTGATGCATATATATTGGAGCTCTATTTAAATCTGAACCGATTTCGATGAAATTTTGTACATACGGTTAAAACTATAGAAGACTAGATCTAGTCAACTTTGAGTAAGATCAAGTAATAAATAAGGCTATTGTGACCACATTTTGGAAAATCGGGTAATGCGTATATATTGCAGCTCTATTTAAATCTGAACCGATTTCGATGAAATTTTGTACATACGGTCAGAACTACAGAAGACTAGATTTAGCCAACTTTGAGTAAGATCGGGTAATGAATAAGAGTTTTATGGCCAAAATTTGGGAAAATTGGGCAATACATATGTATGGGAGAAATTTCTAGGGAAGGAATTTTTGACCAAAACCTTGCAATTTCTCTATCTGGCAACTATCAAATACACTATCTCTCCATCTCTCTTTTGTTGGTTTTTTTCGGTGTAAACGAACGATTTTCAGTAAAAATTTTTTAACGTAGCTAATATCGTCGTTTTCGAGTCAAAAATCGGAAAATCGGAGTTTTTCAATTTTTTTAAGAGAAATTCGTCAAAATGCCGGTAAATCGGCAAAATTGGCAGTACTGGTCTTAAATTTGTTATACTTTGTGAATATAGTACAGAATATAATAAAATAAAAATAACCCATCATTGAATTTGATGTACATTATAAAAGAGAACAAAACCCAAAAATGCGAGTGAGAAAAGTAGAGCTCAACTTTTATGTTCTCTTTCGATAAAGAAAACAAAAAACAAACATTAAGAGAGCTTCCGTTACCATCAATATGAGTTGCATGCGTTTAATATCCACTTCCTCTCCTTGCTCAACAGGTTATTTTATTATCATGCAAAAACTAAACTAACAGTTCGGTTTTTATGCTCGTACCGTACAGTTGGTGTTGTGTGTTTGCTATTTTTGTAGTGTCGTGTGTGTGTGTTTTTTTATTTCTTCTGTGGACTATATAACAGTGTTAAAAAACTATACCGATGACAAACATACTCGCCAAAAAATTTGATTAAATCCAATTACATGTAAGTTTGTTTACTGTTCAAAGTTTTTAAAATACTTCCATACATTTGTTGTTAATGGAGAAATTCATTTTGCCCAATACATAACTGTTAAATCACTTTTACTTTTGTGCAAGTAGTTTTAATGAGTATGAAATTTTGCGTTATTTACTAGAAATACATCAGCCATAAGCCGTTTTGTGTGGTAGGAAAATAAACTATGTTAAGATCTGCATTTCTTCACACACACACGCACAAGCCTACATTAAATATAAGCATACATTGCTTGTGGTCTACCGTTCAACTGAATTCCCCATTGCTTAACAGTGTTCACCAGAAAAAATTAAGAGAACATAGTGGTGAATAAAGCAGAGGATTTACAGAGCAACATCATCGTTGATAAGGGAAGATCGGCAAAAAAATTAACAATGGTGTGGTGAAAGGGGAACAAAAAAAAACCAAAACAAATGAGTGAGATAAGAAGAGGTTAATTTTATGATCTCTTCCGATAAAAAACAACACACAAACACTGAGAGTTTCCGTTGCCTTCAACATGAGTTGCCTGCATTTACTATCCGCTTCCTCTCCTTACCCAACTCAACATTTTATTGTGATCCAAAATTGAAACTAACAGTTAGTTTTTCATGCTTGTATCATCGTTTAGTTGGTTACGCTAATTTTCCACGGACGATATTTTGTGTAGTTTTGTGTTTTACTTTATTTCTTCTATGGACTATATAAGTGTTAGAAAACTATTTATACCCATGACAAAGATACTCGCCAAATGAATAGTGTTTTCCAGGTAAGTCTTTATTTAAGTACAATTGGTACTTTACATGTAAGTTTTTCAGTTTATAGCTTTAAAAAATATCAAAATAAATTTGATGTTATATGAGAAATTAGGTTTTTTACCAATATGTACATGGTTGTTAGATCATTTACGTACTGTACTTCTGTGGAAGTAATTTTGATGAGTACATAATATTTCGTTATTTAATAGAAATACAACAGCAAAATAAAGTTTTGTCAAAATTTTCTTCAAAAATAAAGTTTTCAAATTTTTTTCAAAATAAAGTTTTGTCAAAATTTTCTTGTCGAAATTTTCTTTTCTGCAGAAAATTTTGTCAAAATTTTCTTTTTTATCGAAAATTTTGTCAAAACTCTATTTTGCTATAGAAAATGTTGTCAAAATTTTTATAAAAATTTTTTCTATAAAAAGTTTTTCAACATTTTATTTGTATAGGATATTTAGTCAAAAATTTATCTCAGTAAAAAATGTAGTCAACATTTTATGTATATAGAAAATTTAGTAAAAATTCTATCTCTATAGAAATGTTTCTCACAATTTTATTTTTACAGAAAATTTTATCAAGATTTTATAGCGATAAAAAGTTTAGTCAAAATTTCATTTCTATAGAAAATTAAGTCAAAATTTTATTTCTATAGAAATTTTTGTCAAAATTTTATTTCTATAGAAAATTTTGTCAAATATTTTTTTTTCTATAGAAAATGTTGTCAAAAAATTTTTTTGTATAGAAAATTTAACCAAAATTTTATTTCTATAGAAAATTAGTCAATTTTTTTTCTATAGAAAATTTAGTCAAAATTTTATTTCTATAGAAAATTTTGTCAACATTTGTTTTTTTTTATTGAAAAAATTTAATAGAAAATTTTGTACAAATTGTATCTCTAGAGAAATTTTATTTGTATAGAAAAATTTATAAAAAGTTTAGTCAAAATTTTATTTCTATAGAAAATTAAGTGAAAATTTAATTTCTATAGAAAATTTTGTCAAAATTTTATTTCTATAGAAAATTAAGTGAAAATTTAATTTCTATAGAAAATTTTGTCAAAATTTTATTTCTATAGAAAATTAAGTCAAAATTTTATTAATATAGAAAATTTAGCCAAAATTTTATTTCTAAAGAAAATTAGTCAAAAATTTTTTTCTATAGAAAATTTAGGCAAAATTTTTTTTCTATAGAAAATTTTGTCAACATTTGTTTTTTTATAGAATATTTTGTACAAATTGTTTCTCTATAGAAATTTTATTTGTATAAAAAAAAATTATCGAAATTTTATTTCTATAGAAAATTTTGGCAAAATTTCATTAGTGTAGAAAATTTTATCAAAATTTTATCTATAGATAAAATTGTTCATCAGTTTATTTTTAGAGAAAATTTTATTTCTATAGAAAATTTTTTCAAAATTTATTTCTATAGAAAATTTAACCAAAATTTTATTTCTATAGAAAATTAGTCAAAAAAAAAAATTTTTTTTCTATAGAAAATTTAGTCAAAATTTTATTTCTATAGAAAATTTTGTCAACATTTGTTTTTTTTTTTATAAAAAAAAATTTAAAAGAAAATGTTGTAAAAATTGTATCTCTAGAGAAATTTTATTTGTATAGAAAAATTTATAAAAAGTTTAGTCAAAATTTTATTTCTATAGAAAATTAAGTGAAAATTTAATTTCTATAGAAAATTTTGTCAAAATTTTATTTCTATAGACAATTTTTTCAAAATTTTATTTCTATAGAAAACTTAACCAAAATTTTATTTCTATAGAAAATTAGTCAAGAAATGTTTTCTATAGAAAATTTAGTCAAAATTTTATTTCTATAGAAAATGTAGTCAACATTTGTTTTTTTAATAGTAAATTTTTAAAAATTTTATCTCTAGAGTAATTTTATTTGTATACAAAAATTTATCGAAATTTTATTTTATAGAAAAATTTGTCAAAATTTTATTAGTGTACGAAATTTTATCAAAAGTTTATCTCTAGATAAAATTGATCAAAACTTTAGTTTTAGAAAAAATTTGTGAAGTACATCTGGATGGAGAGGAATATTTTGTAATATCTACCAAAACATTAAGAATTTTACCAATCTACCAAACAGTAAAAAATTTACCATTTTTGGTAGAATTCTACCAACTGTGGTAACCTTGTTCTGGGCCAATATAAGTGCATATTGGGTGAAAGATATATATGAGAGCTATATCTAAATCTGAATCGATTACAACCACATTTGGCATACTTTACGACACTATTAATTGTCCTCTTTGTGTAAAATTTAAAGCATATTAAGGTAAAATTCTAGCTTTTGGGACCATATAAGTATATATCAGGGGAAAATATATATTTATGGGAGCTATATCTAAATCTGAACCATTTTCTTTCAAAACCAATAAGGTTTTATTCAGACCCCCAAAAAAAATGCATGTGCCAAATTTGAAGATGAATATGGGTTCACAGACATACGGACAGACGGACATGGCTATTTCGATTCAGGAGCACGGTTGGTAGAATTCTAGCAAAGATGGCTCATTTTTTATTGTCTGGTAGATTGGTAGAAATCTTAATGTTTTGGTAGCTTTTTCAAAATATACCTCTCCACATAAGGGGTACTTCAAAAATTTTCTACATAAATAAAAATTTGACAAATATTTCTGTAGATATAAAATTTTTACAAAATTTTCTATAGAAATAAAAATTTTGCCAAAATTTTCTGTAGAAATAAAATTTTGAAACAATTTTCTACAAAAATAAAATTTTTACAAAATTTTCTATAAAAATAAGTTTTTGACAAATTTTTCTATAGATATAAAAATTTGAGAAAATTTTCAGTAAAATTAAAATTTTAACAACATTTTCTATAGAAATAAAATTTTAATAACATTTTCTATACGAATAAAATTTTGACAAAACTTTCTATAGAAATAAAATTTTGACAAAATTTTCTATAGAAATAAAATTTTGACAAAATTTTCTATAAAAATAAATTTTTGACAAATTTTTCTATAGATATAAAATTTTGAGAAAATTTTCAGTAAAATTAAAATTTTAACAAAATTTCCTACAAAAATAAAATTTTGACAAAATTTACTATAAAAATAAATTTTTGACAAATTTTTCTGTAGATATAAAATTTTGAGAAAATTTTTAGTAAAATTAAAATTTTAACAAAATTTTCTATAGAAATAAAATTTTGACAAAATTTTCTACAGAAATTAAATTTTGACAAAATTTTCTATAGAACTAAAATTTTGACAAAATTTTCTATACGAATAAAATTTTGACAAAAATTTCTATAGAAATAAAATTTTTACAAAAATTTCTAGAGAAATAAAATTTTGACAAAATTTTCTATAGAACTAAAATTTTGACAAAATTTTCTATAGAACTAAAATTTTGACAAAATTTTCTATAGAACTAAAATTTTGACAAAATTTTCTATAGAAATAAAATTTTGACAAAATTTTCTATAAAAATAAAATTTTTACAAAAATTTCTAGAGAAATAAAATTTTTACAAAAATTTCTATAGAAATAAAATTTTGAAAAAATTTTCTATAGAAATAAAATTTTGACAAAATTTTCTATAGAAATAAAATTTTGACAAAATTTTCTATAGAAATAAAATTTTTACAAAAATTTCTAGAGAAATAAAATTTTTACAAAAATTTCTAGAGAAATAAAATTTTGACAAAATTTTCTATAGAAATAAAATTTTCACAAAATTTTCTATGGAAATAAAATTTTTACAAAAATTTCTAGAGAAATAACATTTTTACAAAAATTTCTAGAGAAATAAAATTTTGACAAAATTTTCTATAGAAATAAAATTTTGACAAAATTTTCTATAGAAATAAAAAATTTTCTATAAAAAAAAACACAAATAAAATGTTTACAAAATTTTCTAAAAAAAATAAAAAGGTAGATTGGTAGAAATCTTAATGTTTTGTAGCTTTTGCAAAATATACCTCTCCACATAAGAGGTGCTTCACAAATTTTCTACATAAACAAAATTTTGACAAACATTTCTGTAGATATAACATTTTTACAAAATTTTCTATAGAAATAAAATTTTGCCAAAATTTTCTGTAGAAATAAAATTTTGACAAAATTTTCTACAAAAATAAAATTTTGACAAAATTTTCTATAAAAATAAGTTTTTGACCAATTTTTCTATAGATATAAAATTTTGAGAAAATTTTCAGTAAAATTGAAATTTTAACAAAATTTTCTATAGAAATAAAATTTTGATAACATTTTCTATACGAATAAAATTTTGACAATTTCTAGAGAAATAAAATTTTGACGAAATTTTCTATAGAAATAAAATTTTGACAAAATTTTCTATAAAAATAAAATTTTGACAAAATTTTCTGTGAGAATAAAATGTTTACAAAATTTTCTGTGAGAATAAAATTTTTACAATAATTTCTAGAGAAATAAAATTTTGAGAAACTTTTCAGTAGAATTAAAATTTTAACAAAATTTTCTATAAAAATAAAATTTTGCGAAATTTTTTATAGAAATAAAATCTTAACAAAAAATTTCTATAGTAATAAAATTCTGACAAAAATTTCTATACAAATAAAATTTTTACAAAAATTTCTAGAGAAATAAAATTTTGACAAAATTTTCTATAGAAAAAAAAATTTTGACAACATTTTCTATAAAAATAAATTTTTCTATAGATATGTTGAGAAATTGTCAGTAAAATTAAAATTTTAACAAAATTTTCTATAGAAATAAAATTTTGACAAAATTTTCTACAGAAATTAAATTATGACAAAATTTTCTAAAGAAATAAAAATTTGACAAAATTTTCTGTAAGAATACAATTTTGACAAAATTTTCTGTAAGAATAAAATTTTTACAAAATTTTCTATAAAAATAAAATTTTGACAAAATTTTCTAGAGAAACAAAATTTTGACAAAATTTTCTATAGATATAAAATTTTGAGAAAATTTTCAGTATAGAATTAAAATCTTAACAAAATTTTCTATAGAAATAAAATTTAGCGAAATTTTCTGTGAGAATAAAATGTTTACAAAAATTTCTGTGAGAATAAAATTTTTAAAATAATTTCTAGAGAAATAAAATTTTTAGAAAATTTTCAGTAGAATTAAAATTTTAACAAAATTTTCTATAAAAATAAAATTTTGCGAAATTTTCTATAGAAATAAAATTTTAACAAAAATTTCTATGGAAATAAAATTCTGACAAAAATTTCTATAGAAATAAAATTTTTACAAAAATTTCTAGAGAAATAAAATTTTGACAAAATTTTCTATAGAAAAAAAATTTTGACAAAATTTTCTATAAAAATAAATTGTTGACAAATTTTTCTATAGATATTTTGAGAAATTGTCAGTAAAATTAAAATTTTAACAAAATTTTCTATAGAAATAAAATTTTGACATACATAAATTTTGACTACAGAAATTAGGTTTTGACACAATTTTCTATAGAAATAAAATTTTGACAAAATTTTTATACGAATAAAATTTTGACAAAAATTTCTATAGAAATAAAATTTTTACAAAAATTTCTAGAGAAATAAAATTTTGACAAATTTTTCTATAGATATAAAATTTTGAGAAAATTTTCAGTATAGAATTATAATCCTAACAATATTTTCTATAGAAATAAAATTTAGCGAAATTTTCTATAGAAATAAAATTTTGACAAAATTTTCTATACGAATAAAATTTTGACAAAAATATCTAGAGAAATAAAATTTTGACAAAATTTTCTATAGAAATAAAATTTTGACAAAATTTTCTGTAAGAATAATATTTTTACAAAAATTTCTAGAGAAATAAAATTTTAACAAAATATTCTATATATATATAAATTTTTGACAAAATTTGCTATATATGTAAAATGTTGACAAAATTTTCTATATATATAAAATTTTGACAAAATTTTCTATAGAAATAAAATTTTTACAAAATTTTGTAAAGGAACAAAAAAAATTGACAAAATTTTCTATAGAAATCAAATATTGATAAAAATTTTCATATAAATAAAATTTTAACAAAATTTTATAAAAAAATAAAAAAAGTGACCAAATTTTCTATAGAAATAAAATTTCATCAAAAACTCCAAGTTTTTTTTCATTTGGTAGTTGTTGGGTAATCCTTGAGAAAAACCATTAAGGACTTCGTCCCATTGGTTTTCGATATTAAAAATTGCCTAATAATTTATAGAAAATTCCTTTAATCCAATTCATCTTATTTCCCATTATCTCAGCAACATCTTTGCCTGACACATTCAATTCATCATTTTAATTAGATGGCCAGAATCTCGGATGGTCATTTATTAATTGTTTCCATTTAATATTCCATTTCATTTGTTTTGTGGTGATTGGGGGAGGGGGCGGAGAATATTGTTTCGTATTTTTTTTTCTTCGAACATTTGTGGCTTCTGTTATAGTTAACGTTTGTTGTTGATTTTATCATAAAAGGCAAACAAACGAAAGAAAGAGAAAATAATTTTTTTGGCAGCAGCTTTAGCCATAACAATGAACAAACGAAATTTCCATTTAATTACATTTTAACAAGATTTAATCAAAACAAAGTAATAACAAAAAAGACGGCTCTTTAATGACAAACAGTAGCGGTAGAAGTATTGGCAGAGCGAGGCCAAAAATTTGAATTTCAAATTTTGAATGGAACCGTTACGAAAGGCAAAAGCAATGTAGCCATTCAATAAAATAAGAAATAAGAAACAGACGAGAAAATAACCATTCAAGTGTAATAAATATGAACAATAGATCTAAGAAATAAAGGCAGATGTAATGATTTTCTTTTTTTTTTGTGACCAACAAATATGAAATTTGAAAAGCAAAGAAATCAAAAGAAATCAAAAGAAAAATTCTTGCTGGGACAATTTTTCAATATGAATTCGACCCTACGGCTGAAAAGGGAAAGGAAACGCAAACACAAAAAAAATATTTTGGAAGTAAATATACTCGCGGCCAGCACAATAAACAATAAACACAATTAGAAGTGAAAAGCTAAGGATGCTGGAGAAAAGTTATACACTCAACAAAAATACGAAAAGAGAAGGTAACATAGTGGGAGGAATCCCCCTTCATATAAAAACCACAACTTCTTCACGAGAGCATGTGATCCTTTTGGCCTTATAGTTTTTGCTTCTTTTCCAATTTTTTTTCTTTTTCCTAATTGTAATACAAATAATTTTTCTCGAGTGTATATTAAAACTTTTCCACCAAATCTTAATTCATCGAATTTAAATTTATGATGCTTTCGACACACTCCTCCTCAATATTTTTCAAAATTGAAACTTTAGGTCTTTCATTGAGATTAGATGCTGAAATCCGAAATACAAATTAAATGCTCATTTGCGGGCAATAAAAGATGCCTCAATTCTTTTACAAATGGCCAAATGAAATTATCTTTGAGGGATTGAAATAAATCTAAACGGTTTAACTTTTTGCGCCCATCATCCTCCCACGCAAAAGCCTTTGAGCTAAGAATATTTAAAAATCTTTACCACATTTTCAAATTGCAAAGGATAAGGCATAGGAATACGAATTTGTATTCGGTATTTTAAATGGCAATGAATATAGAAGGAATAAGAAACTGAGGACTGAGGATGTAAATGCTATGGACTGTTTGACTTGCTTGGCGGCGTCGTTAGCGTCGTCTGAAAGGCTGGGATTTTTTAATTAAATTATTTGATGGAAATATTTGATGTTTCTTTTTGTATATTGGAATTAATTTAAAACTGTAGGCTGTGATTTGAATATGATTATGAGGTTTGTGGGCAAAGAAACGCTGTTTCTTTAATATATAGATTATTAATTGGCATTGAAGAGACTGTAGAGAAAACAGTTCATTGCCAAAATGATGCTAAAATTAGGTTATGTTTATTGCAAAAAAATATAAATATCTTATTTCTCTTAATGTTTATTTCAATAGAAAATTTTTTCAAAATTTAATTTATATAGAAAATTCTGTCAAAATTTTATTTTTAAAGAAAATTTTGTCAAAATTTTATTTCTATAGAAAAGTTTGCCAAATTTTATTTCTATAGAAAATTTTCCAAATTGTATTTTTATAGAAAATTTTACTAAAATTTTATTTCTATAGAAAATATTTTATACCTATAGAAAATTTTGTCAAAATTTTATTTCTATAGAAAATTTTGTCAATATTTTATACCTATAGAAAATTTTGTGAAAATTTTATACCAATAGAAAATTTTACTTTTATAGAAAATTTTTGGCAAAATTTTCTTTCTATAGAGAATTTTGTCACAATTTTATTTTTATAGAAAATGATGTCAACATTTTATTTCTAGAAAATTTTTGGCAAAATTTTATTTATATAGAAAATTTTTGTCAAAATTTTTTTGTATAGGAAATTTCTGGCAAAATTTTATTTTTATAGAAAATTTTATCAACATTTTATTTCTCTAGAAAATTTTTGTCAAACTTTTGTATCTATAAAAAATTTTGTCAACATTTTATTTCTATAGAAAATCTTTGTCAATATTTCATTTCTTTGGAAAATTTTTGGCAAAATTTTCTTTCTATTTTGTCACAATTTTATTTCTATAAAAAATTTTGTCAAAATTTTTATTTCTATAGAATATTTTTGACAAAATTTTATTTCTCTAGAAAATTTTTGCCAAAATTTTATTTCTCTAGAAATTTTTTGCCAAAATTTTATTTCTATAATATTTTTGGCAAAATTTTATTTCTCTAGAAGATTTTTGTCAAAATTTTATTTCTACAGAAAATTTTATCAAAACTTTATTTCTATAGAAAATTTTATCAAAATTTTATTTCGATAGAATATTTTTGGCAAAATTTTATTCCTATTGAAAACTATATCAAAATTTTATTCCAATAGAAAATTTTTGGCAAAATTTTATCTCCAAAAAAAATTGGCAAAATTTTATTCCTCTAGAAAATTTTTGTCAAAATTTTATTTCTATAGAAATTTTTGGCAATCTTTTATTTCTATAGAATATTTAGTCAATATTTTATACGTATAGAAAATTTTGTCAAAATTTTATTTCTATGGAAATCTTTGTCAATATTTTATTTCTTTAGAAAATTTTGGGCAAAATTTCCTTTCTATCGATAATATTGTCACAATTTTATTTCTATAAAAAATTTTGTCAAAATTTTATCTCTATAGAAAATTTTCTCAAAAATTTTATTTCGATGCAATATTTTGTCAACATTTTATTTTTATAGAAAATTTTGTCAATATTTTATACATATCGAAAATTTTATTTCTATAGAAAATTTTTGGCAAAATTTTCTTTCTATAAAGAATTTTGTCACAATTTTGTTTCTATAGAAAATTTTGTCAACATTTTATTTCTATAGAAATTTTTATCAAAATTTTATTTCTATAGAATATTTTTGGCAAAATTTTATTTCTATAGAATATTTTTGGCAAAATTGTATTTCTATTGAAAACGTTATCAAAATTTTATTCCAATAGAAAATTTTTGGCAAAATTTTATTCCTCTAGAAAATTTTTGTCAAAATTTTATTTCCTTTCTATCGATAATATTGTCACAATTTTATTTCTTTAAAAAATTTTGTCAAAATTTTATTTCTATAGAAAATTTTCTCAAAATTTTATTTCGATGCAATATTTTGTCAACATTTTATTTTTATAGAAAATTTTGTCAATATTTTATACATATAGAAAATTTTAATTCTATAGAAAATTTTTGGCAAAATTTTCTTTCTATAAAGAATTTTGTCACAATTTTGTTTCTATAGAAAATTTTGTCAACATTTTATTTCTATAGAAATTTTTATCAAAATTTTATTTCTATAGAATATTTTTGGCAAAATTTTATTTCTATTGAAAACGTTATCAAAATTTTATTCCAATAGAAAATTTTTGGCAAAATTTTATCTCCAAAAAAAATTGGCAAAATTTTATTCCTCTAGAAAATTTTTGTCAAAATTTTATTTCTATAGAAATTTTTGGCAATCTTTTATTTCTATAGAATATTTAGTCAATATTTTATACGTATAGAAAATTTTGTCAAAATTTTATTTCTATGGAAATCTTTGTCAATATTTTATTTCTTTAGAAAATTTTGGGCAAAATTTTATTTCTATAGAAAATTTTTGGCAACATTTTCTTTCTATAAAGAATTTTGTCACAATTTGGTTCTATAGAAAATTTTGTCAACATTTTATTTCTATAGAAATTTTTATCAAAATTTTATTTCTATAGAATATTTTTGGCAAAATTTTATTTCTATAGAATATTTTTGGCAAAATTTTATTTCTATTGAAAACGTTATCAAAATTTTATTCCTCTAGAAAATTTTTGTCAAAATTTTATTTCTATAGAAATTTTTGGCAAACTTTTATTTCTATAGAAAATTTTCTCAAAAATTGTATTTCGATATTTTTATCAATATTTTATACCTATAGAAAATTTTGTCAAAATTTTATATTGCTGTAGACAATTTTTGTCAAAATTTTATTTCTACAGAAAATATTATTATTATTTATTTCTATAGAAAATTTTATTATTATTTATTCTATAGAAAATTTTATTTCTATAAAAAATTTTGTAAAAATTTTATTTCTATAGAAAATTTTATCAAAATTTTTATTTCTATAGAATATTTTTGACAAAATTTTATTTCTCTAGAAAATGTTTGCTAAAATTTTATTTCTATAGAAAATTGTATCAAAATTTTATTTCTATAATATGTTTGGCAAAATTTTATTTCTCTAGAAGATTTTTGTCAAAATTTTATTTCTATAGAAAATTTTATCAAAATTTTATTTCTATAGAAAGTTTTATCAAAATTTTATTTCTATAGAAAATTTTCTCAAAAATTTTATTTCTATAGAAAATTTTCTCAAAAATTTTATTTCGATATAATATCTTGTCAACATTTTTTTATAGAAAATTTTGCTCAATTTTTATACCCATCACCACTACTGTGGTACAGGGTATAATAAGTTTGTGTATTTGTATGTAACACCAAGAAGGAAAAGTCTGGGACCCATCGTTTAGTATACCGATCGTCTTAGAACTGAATTCTGAGTCGATTTAGCGATTTCCGTCTGTCTGTCTGTCCGCCCGTCTGTCTGTATAGATAATTTTGTGTGCAAAGTACACCTCGCAAATTTGACACAGAGTTTTACATTGGCTAAAAGACAATCGCTTTTGATTTTGGAAAAATTCGGTTCAGATTTATATATAGCTGCCATATATATTTATCACCGATCTGGCCATAATTGACGTATTTATCAACGTATTTTCCCAAAATTTCGGCCAGCCAAATATTTTGGGGCTTTCGTAAGATGTGCAAAATATCTGCCAAATCGGTTCAGATTTAGATATAGCTCCCATATATATCTTTCGTCCGATTTGAACTTATATGGCCTCAAAAGGCAGATTTTTGCCCTGATTCGCTTCAAATTTTGCACAAGGAGTACATTTAATAGTATCATTAAGTGTACCAAATTTCGTTGAAATCGGTTCAGATTTAGATATAGCTCCCATATATATTTTGTGTCCGATTTTCACTTATATGGCCTCAAAAGCCAGAGTTTTGTCCTGATTTGCTTCAAATTTTGCACAAGGAGCACGTTTTAGAGTATAAATCAGTGCGCTAAATTTGGTTGAAATCGGTTCAGATTTAGATATAGCTCCCATATATACCTTTCGTCCGATTTCGACTAATATGGCCTAAAAAGCAAGAGGTTTGCCATGATTTGCTTCAAATTTTGCACAAGGAGTACGTATGAGTAGTATCGTTAGTGTGCTAATTTTGGTTGAATAGCTTCCATATATATCTTTCGGCCGATTTACACCCATATGACCACGGAGACCAAAATTATTCTCCCATTTATGTTTTTTGCTGAGATAGCAGGATTATTATTCCAACTATGCATGTCAAATTTGGTCAAAATCGGTTCATATTTAGATATAGCTCCCACATATATGTACGCCAGAGTAGGGGAAATATGGTAGAATGTTTCAACTATGAATCAATTGGAGTTTCCTCCAATTGATTCGATAGTTTCCACATAGAATACATTTAATATGCTATTTAAGTGCGTCATCTTGATCTAATATGGCCAAAATACCCACAAAATACCCATATCGTAGTCATATCCTACACACTGTAATGCCAAACTTTCCACAGAATGGTCGAATTTTCAATAAACCTCCGACTTGTGGAAATATCGCCCGAATTGCCCAAATAATATATCACAACCCACAATTGACCACATATCTTGGCGAGATTTAACCAATATCCTTGTAAAATCGCCACTGCTGAGTAGCAAAAATTGTAAATATTACTCAAATTGTCCTATATCTCGAATACATATGTATCGCCCGATAAATCATAAATGCTATTTTGTACAATTGCATTAAAATTGCTCTAGCTTTATATTTCCCATATTTTTTTACTAACATTGTGTTTCATCCCAGGGTGTTAGCCGATTTAATTTTTAACTCTAGCGATTTTGTAGAAGTACAAAAAATTGTCTCCAAATCTTTTCAGATATAAATCAGATATGGTAACACAAATTTTGGTCTACATAATGGTGAACGGTATAATATAGTCGGCCCCGCCCGACTTTAGACTTTACTTACTTGTTTTTTCTAAATAAAATTTTGTCAAAATTTTATTTGCATCGAAAGTTGTCAAAATTTTATTTCTATAGAAAATTTTGTCAACATTTTATTTCTATAGAAAATTTTATCAATATTTGATACCTACAAGAAATTTTTGTTAACATTTTATTTCTGTAGAAAATTTTTGTTAAAGATTTTATGTCTATAGAACATTTTAGGCAACATGTTATATCTTTAGAAAAATTTGTCAAAATTTTATTTTTATAGAAATTTTTGTCAAAATTTTGTCAACATTTTATTTCCATATAAAATTTTTGCCAAAATTTTATTGATATAGAACATTTTGTCCAAATTTTATATCAAGAGAAAATTTTACCGAAATTTTATTTCTATAGAAAACTTTCTCAAAATTGTATTTCTATAGAAAATTTTTTCAAAATTGTATTTTTATAGAAAATTTTTTCAAACTTTTATTTCTATACAAAATTTTGTCAGCGGTTATTTCTATAGAAAATTTTGTTAACATTTTATTTTATAGAAAATTTTGTCAAAATTTTATTTCTATAGAAAATTTTGTCAAAATTTTATTTCTATAGAAAATTTTGTTAAAATTTTATTTCCGTAGAAAATTTTTGGCAAAATTTTATTTCTATAGATTAGTTAGTCAAAATTTTATTTCTACAGAAAAATTTCTCAACATTTTATTTCTATAGCAAATTTTTTTAAAATTTTAATTATTTTTTAAAATTATATTAATAATTCTCACGGTATTTATCTCTCATTAATATATTCCACAAACAAGGTCAGGTTCATTGTTTCCATACACTCGTCCATATTATCTAGAATATAATGAATCATTTACCCTTTGACTGCAATGGCCTTTAATTTTTATTATTCTTTTTTATCATATAGTCTGTAAAATATTCATATCCATTTGTTTACCATCCATCAATCAATCATAATGGTTTACTTTGCTTTTCGTAGTTTTTTTCTTTGTTGTTGTTCATTTCACTCCGCCCAAAAAAACATATGCTGAGGTTGCATTAAAATAACCAACCATGTGGCAACTGCAACATGATGATGCATCATCACTCATCACCCATTCGTTTTGGATGTCCTTATTGTTTTGGCTTAATGCCTGAAACTTTTTTTACAAAAAAAAGAATTCGCGTTTTTTTTTCCAACATTTATGAGAGAATAACTGCATAATCATCATCGAAAGGATATAATATCACCGCATATAGAGAAAAACAGAACACAAACTAAAACAGAATATTGACATTTGTGCCAACAATGAAAGGATTGAATACAAATCTTCATGTATAATAAAAATTGAATGATGGATATGAATTTGAATGGCATTATAGTGTTTAACGAGATTAGATTTCGCATAGGCCAGCGGTTGAATCCATAGATCTACATGCGGCATAGGCGTACATAAAATCTCGGTAATAAATAAAGCAAAATACATAGTTCAAATAACTTTAAAATTTATTGGCGTGTCTATAGTCCCATTGACATAAATTTTAAAAAATAATAAAAATTTTGTGGCATACAATATTTTTAAATAGAATCTGAATTTGGAAATTTAAGTTCTGGTTACAACGTTGAAAAAAAACTTGTTTTCTAGTATCAATTAGGCCAAAGACAAATTTAGTAAACCAATTTCATTTGAAATGAATTCTTTGTGCGTTTCTTCGCTTCTTACCAAATCAAAAAAAAAAAAACTTTAAACCTGGGCAACCGTTTTTTTTGTGCCGGAGATTATTAAACTTAAACTTAAATAAAAGAAAATTTACACAATAAAATTTGGACCAAATTTTCTAAAAAAATAAAATTTTTACACAATTTTCTATAAAAATAAAATTTTGACAAAATTTTCTATAGAAATAAAATTTAGACAAAATATTCTATAGAAATAAAATTTTGAAAAAATTTTCAACAAAAAGAAAAATTTGGAGAAAATTTCCTATACAAATAAAATTTTCACAAAATTTTCAACAGAAATAAAATTTTCACAAAATTTTCTATGGAAATGAAATTTTGACAAAATTTTCTGTACAAATGAAATTTTGATAAAATTTTCTTTAGAAATAAAATTTTGACAACATTTTTTTGTTAAAATTTTATTTTTATACAAAATTTTGTCAAAATTTCATTTCTATAGAACATTTTATCAAACTTTTATTTTTATAGAAAAATTTCTTTCTATGGAAAATTTTGTCAAAATTTTATTTCTATGGATATGGTCAATTTTTTTCTATACAAAATTTTGTCAAAACTTTATAGCTATAGAAAATTTTATCAAAATTTTCTATAAAAAATTTTGGCATTTTTTTTTTTGCTATACAAAATTTTGGCAAATTTTTTTTTTCTACACAAAATTTTGGCAAATTTTTTTTCTATACAAAATTTTGGCAAAACTTTATTTCTATAGAAAAATTTTGTCAAAATTTTATTTCTATAGAAAATTTTGTCGAAATTTTATTTCTATAGAAAATTTTCTAAAAATTTTATTTCTATAGAAAATTTTCTAAAAATTTTATTTCTATAGAAAATTTTCTCAAAATTGTATTACTATAGAAAATTTTCTCAAAATTGTATTGCTATAGAAAATTTTATCAAAATTTTATTTCTATAGAAAATTTGATCAAAATTTTATTTCTATAGTAAATCTTCTCAAAATTTTTTTCTATGAAAAATTTTGTC
This sequence comes from Haematobia irritans, assembly GCF_050003625.1. Taxonomy (NCBI): domain Eukaryota; kingdom Metazoa; phylum Arthropoda; class Insecta; order Diptera; family Muscidae; genus Haematobia; species Haematobia irritans. Next base: position 11,222,856 of record NC_134401.1, on the reverse strand, counting down.
AAAATTTCTATAGAAAATTTTTGTTAAAATTTTATTTCTATACAAAATTTTGACAAAATTTTATTTTTATAGAAAATAGCGTAACCCGGCCCGCTTCGCTGCGCCTTCCGAAGCGTATTTGGAGGAACATTTTGCGTTAACTTAGTCAACTATATCCTTCGTGCTGAAAACAAATTCGAAAAGATTTGAATTCTTTTAAACAAATCGGACTACTTGATTTTTCGTTTATAGGTACAAATACGGCGGTAGAGGGTGTACCCTTTCCTCCAAATTTTTTTTAATAATATTCTGTATTCAAGTAGTTGGACAATCTTCTATATTTCTTGTGAATTTTAAGTGTGGTTTGTGAAGGAAAGGTATCCTTTTCCTCAACAAATCTGAAAATTAAGCACTATATTATCCAATAAATCGGAAAAAGCAAACGTAGTAAAAAATTTTACCACATTAACATTTGCTAAAATGTTGGAAAATGATGTACCCTCTACGTTGGCTACCAATTTCATGTAAATTTAAGTTCTTTACTAAAAAGAAGTCTGGCAGAAGCCTGTGCAAAAATCATAAAATTATGTACCGAGTTCCAATTTATGGACAACCCTCTACTTTGAATTTAAGAAATAAAACGGACAAAAGGGCACCCTCTCCCCACCTTCGCACCACTCCGACCTGATATCGGACTATCACGTACCCTATATTAATTTCGCAACTACTCAATGGTCCCTATAAATTCTATCGAAGTAAATCGATAGAATCGATTCCCACGTTCCCTGTAAATTTCAAGTAGATCGGCGATGTTCCCACGTTCCCTGTAAATTTCAAGTAGATCGGCGATGTTTAAATTTTGCTCTATTGTTTTAAAGGGACGTCACTTTCCCCGATACAATATCGACAAACCCCATAGTGAATAGCACCTAACCTTCCCTGAAAATTCTTTAAACCTTCCTTCAAGTGTGGGGCAAGGAAGGTTGCCTCTTCGTTCATAACCTTCCCCCACTGCTTTTGTAAATTTCAAGAAAACTTAATTTTTTTGCAGTTTTAGAGGAGGACCTCCTTCCCGACCAAATATCGAAAAGTGATGTAGCGTATCTTTTGTAAACGTCCCAGAAAATGTCAAACAAATTATAAGCCTAAAGGGTCGGCCCCCCTTCCGTCCAAATATCACAAAATCAGGTATCAACTATTAATATCGTAACCTCTCCCCAGTCCTCAAGTAACTCGGTAAAGTTTAATTGTTTCTCTGTATGTACTGAAGAGAAGCGGATGTCTCCCTATGCCCTTTTATTTTTATTAAAAAATCAGGAAAGTGATATAAATTTCATAACCCGTTTTACCGTAAATTTCAGTTGGGGGAGTTTAGTTTTGTTTGTACTTTCAAAAAAAAAAAAAATCAAAGGGGAGGTCCCCCTCCCCGACCAAATACCGAAAAATAATGTAGCGGATTTTTGTCTAGATGCCAACCCCAACATTCAATGAAAATTTCAAGCAAATCGCATAATTTTGTTCCAAGTTTCAAAAAGTAGGGCAAGGGGGAGGTCCCCCTCCCCATCCACATATGAAATCATCAGGTACCCCATATTAATTCCATAACCTCACCACATGTTTTCTGCAAATCTCAGATAATTTAGAGAATTTTAGTTTTTCACTGTACTTTAAAAAAGTCGAACAAAGGGGAGGCCCCCCTCCGCCGCCAAAATATCGAAATAAAAAGTAGAGGATCTTTGTCTAGATGCCAACCCCAATCTTCAATGAAAATTTCAAGCAAATCGGTCAACTTTGGTCTAATTTTCAAAAAGTCGGACAAAGGGGAGGTTCCTCTCCGCGACCATATGTCAAAAAATGAGGTACCCTATTTTCAGCACATGAGTGCCCCCCACGATCTCTGAAAGTTTCAAGTAAATCGGTTCAGCCGTTTTCGCGCCAACCCGGAACATACAAATAAACAAACAAACAAATAAACAAACATAATTTGAATTTTATATATATAGATTTTCTAAAAATTATACTTCTGTAGAAATTTTTTTCAAAATGTTATTACTATAGAAAAATTTGTCAAAATTATTTGCTATAGAAAATTTGATCAAAATTATATTTCTATAGAAAAAAAATTAATTTCTATAGAAAATTTTCTCAAAATTTTTCTATGAAAAATTTTGTCAAAATTTCTATAGAAAATTTTGTCAAAATTTTATTTCTATAGAAAATTTTTTAAAAATTTTATTTCTATAGGAAATTTTTTCAAAATTTTATTACTATAGAAAATTTTGTCAAAATTGTATTGCTATAGAAATTTTTTTTCAAAATTTTATTTCTATAGAAAATTTGATCAAACTTTTATTTCTATAGAAAATTTTCTCAACATTTTTTTTTTCTATGAAAAATTTTATCAAAATTTTTATAGAAAATTTTGTCAAAATTTTATTTCTATAGAAAATTTTCTAAAAATTTTATTTCTATAGAAAATTTTCTCAAAATGTTATTACTATAGAAAATTTTGTCAAAATTGTATTGCTATAGGATGTTTTTCAAAAATTTTATTTCTATAGAAAATTTGATCAAACTTTTATTTATATAGAAAATTTTCTCAACATTTTTTTCTATGAAAAATTTTGTCAACATTTCATTTCTATAGAAAATGTTGTCAAAATTTTAGTTCTGTAGAAAATTGTGTGAAAATTGTATTTCTGTTGAAAAGTTTGTCAATATTTTATTACTATAGAAAATTTTGTGAAAATTTTATTTTTGTTGAAAATTTTGTCAATATTTTATTACTATAGAAAATTTTGTCAAAATTTTATCAAACTTTTATTTCGATAGAATATTTTCTCAAAATGTTATGCCTAAAAATTTTGTAAAAATTTTATTTCTATGGAAAATTTTATTTCTATAGAAAATTTTTTTTTTTCTATACAAAATTTTTTCAAAACTGTATTGCTATAGAACATTTTATCAACATTTTACTTCTGTAGAAATTTTGTCAATTTTTTTTTTTCTATACAAACTTTTGGCAATTTTTTTTTTTTTTCTATACAAAATTTTAAAAAATTTTTATTTCTACAGAAAATTTTTTAAAAATTTTATTTCTATAGAAATTTTTTTCAAATTTTATTACTATAGAAAATTTTGTCAAAATTGTATTGCTTTAGAAAATTTTATCAAAATTTTATTTCTATAGAAAATTTGATCAAACTTTTATTTCTATAGAAAATTTTCTCAACATTTTTTTCTATGAAAAATTTTGTCAAAATGTCTATAGAAAATTTTGTTAAAATTTTATTACTATAGAAAATGTTGTCAAAATTTTATTGCTATAAAAAATTTTCTCAAAATTTTATTTCTATAAAAAATTTTCTCAAAATTTTATTTCTACAGAAAATGTTGTCAAAATGTCAATTCTATATAAAAAAAGCTCTTACACATTTCGGAACTTCAGTGGCTTTAGTTCAAACTCAAAGTGGCTCATCTCATCCGAAATAGCAAAAAAAAAAAATAAATAACCATATGTAAATGCCCTCAATTCTTACTCTGCTAAGAGTATTATCATCATAATACTTTAATATATATTAGCTTAAAGATCGTAAAGGATTTCCGTATTGTTTTGGATTAATATTTCGAATAGGATTATTAAAAAATACCCCTAAAAGCAATGAAAACCAGCGCTGAGAAAAGGTGTGAGTGATATTTAAATTTCCTGAATGTGTGTGATGACTTTAACATGGCACTTGTATGTGTGTGTGTGTTTGATTTTAATTTTGCGTGATTTTAATTTTGAATGAGAGCATACACAAATATTTTTTTGTCTAGCTTTGTTATCAGACATGTATATGTGTGCATGAGTATGTGTTTAAGACTCTCAGAGGACATAAGTAATATTGACTTTAAGCGAGACATGATAATATATGCTCAGGGGGTTTAACAAAAATGGTTTAAATATTTTTAATCATATTAATGGGGGAGATTATACAATGTATTGAAAAGAGAAGAGTGGAGAATGAAGAGAAAACAAATGCAATTTAAAAATTTAAAGAGAGAAATATTAAATATTGTGGTGTGAGATTAAACTGGAAGCATGCAGTGTGAAGAGATTAGACCACACATATAAAAGTGAAAAATTAATTTTCGCAACAAATAAGAACATTTAACAAAATTTTGATTTCAGATTTCCATAATATGTTCTTAAAGTTTAAACAATTTGCAGATATTTTTGCATATTTGATTGTGCATTCTAATTTAATTGCAGTATTTTGGAAGTTGTTGGGAGAAAATTTTCAAAGTTACCTCTATGGATTTTAAAACAATTCTTATTTGAAATTTGTTAATACATTTTTTAATTCAACATTTAACCGCATCGATGCATCATTTTATGGCCTCTAAGGAATTAAAAAAAACGATTTCCTTAAAATTTTTTTTCTTTGAGTTATCTCACAACCAAAATTAAATCATCTCTATTAGATAAGAATCCAGAAGAACAAAACAACATACTTTCCCAATGTTTTTTTAGATATCGATCCAATCATGAAAGAAAGCATATATAAATAAATAAAATAAAGCAATAGATTTTTAAACCACAAACTGCAACCGCAATACACACATAAAAGCATTCGAATAGCTAGCAATCATTGACAACAACTGGTGAAGAAAACAGGAAACGGAAATCGAATGTCGTTGCCTGTGGGCTTTCACTGGGTTTTATTTTGCAAACTTAAAACAAGAGGAATAGAAATAGATATCACTATAAATAAATATGCCATGATATTTTCTTTAGTGAATACGGGGGCGTATTTTATTACTATAAATATAAGAGAAGTATTTTGTAGCAGAAATTTAAAATTAAAAATTTATTTTAACATCAATAATGTCTTATACTTTATTCAAATTGGACTTCTAAAAATCCACTTTAACTAGACTTCAGCTGCCATTTGCCTTATAAAAAGAGGATTTGAAATACACGTTTAGTAGATTTCGAATCTAGTGCGAATGGGCTATTATATAAAAACTAAATTCAATTAAGCCGATAGCCTTTGAAGCTAGTGCTTTAATGTTTATTATAGTTTTTAAAATTGTAATAAATAGATAAATAAATAAATAATAATAACAAATTCAATTGTCAATGAAAATTAAATTCATAAAATTGAGCATTTTAAAATTCAAATGCCAATAAAAAAAATAAAAATAATTAAAATCAGTTCGTTACGACAAAAAATTTTAACTTAAAATTTTCCACATAAATTTGGATTATAGGTGGTTCTCCCTTAAATTTTTAAAGCTTTTGTAATTTTTATATTTTCTATAATTTTTATTCCCTTATATATTTTGCTATATAAAAGAATACTTGGATTTAAAAGCATATCACAGACTTCCCATCACAAATATCCTTTACTCCAAGAACATCCTATTGGGGCAAAAAAATATTTATTTTTTTTTTGTGTCCAAGGGTAGAAAAATTGCATTGATTTTTCCAGAAAGAAAATTTCGTTTTTGTGCTCATGCACAGCAGACATTGCCTTTGGGATTAGTAAATTGCATTTTCTGTAGAAAATTGAATTGTACATAAACATGAGCAATTTTTGGAAAACGAAGTGACTCGGAACAAGAGTCATATGGGGACAAAAAAAGAAATTAAAATAAATAAAAAAAAACTTAAATAATAAATAAATAAAACAAGTATTTGGAGAGCAGATTTTTTTGTTATACCCTAATTCTACTGAATTAGTATACAACGTCAAGGATTGGTTTGTATGAAATTTTTGAACAAATATATGCTAATAAATGAAAATATTATGGCAAAGTTTATGTAATCAAAACGATGTATACAGGCTGGCTGATATGAAATACAACAAAGTAACGAGCTGTATTCATTTTTGTTTTATTTAATGCATATAAGCAAATTTTGACCCTTTGATAGTTTGGTCCATATCAAGCTAAGTGTCAACCTTACTTTCCAAAAGGGTTGAGATGCAAAAATCACACAGATTGAGATCCAAATTTCAATGGCCTGCAAACGGCCGACACAGCCATCATAAGCTGTACGAAAAAGGCTATCTCCAAATTACCAAGTGCAAAAATCGACCGGATTGACGGCCTACGATTAATTGCATGCAAACGGCCGACAATGCCATTGCACGGTGTACGAAAGTAGCTCTTGAAAATTCCCCTGCTGCAAAACTCCAACTGGTTGAGATCACGGTTGCCACAGCTGGTGGAATTCTACCAAAAATGGTGCAAAAATCGACCGGATTCACGTCCTACAATTAATGGCAAACGCCCGACAATGCCATTACACGATGTACGAAAGTAACTCTCTTCAAAATTCCCCTGGTGCAAAACTCCAACGGATTGATATCACGGTTGATACAGTTGCTGCAATTCCACCAAAAATGGTAGATTTTATACTGTTTGGTAGATTGGTAGAATACTCGTTATTTTGATAGATGTAGCAAAATATTCCTCTCCAGCTATGAGGAAATTATACATTTTTAATAGCAACAAACTTTTGACAAAATAAAATTGTGACAAAATTTTCTATAGAAGTAAAATTTTGACAAAATTTTGTATAGAAATAAAATTTTGACAAAATTTTACATAGAAATAAAATTTTGACAAGATTTTCTATAGAAATAATATTTTGGAAAAATATCTATAGAAATAAAATTTTGATAAATTTTGCTATAGAAATAAATTTTTTAACCAAATTGTCTATAGAAATAAATTTTTTAACCAAATTATCTATAGAAATAAAATTTTGACAAAATTTTCTATAGAAATAAAATTTTGAAAAAATTTTCTACAGAAATAAAATTGTGACAAGATTTTCTACAGAAATAAAATTGTGACAAAATTTTCTATAGAGATAAAATTTTGACAAAATTTTCTATAGAAATTACATTTGGACAAAATTTTCCATAGAGATAGAATTTTAACCAAATTTTCTATAGAAATAAAATGTTGATAAAATATTCTATAGAAATAAAATGTTGACAAAAGTTTCTATAGAAATAAAATTTTGACCAGATTTTCGATAGAAATAGAATTGAAATAGAAATAGAAAATGTTGATAAAATATTCTATAGAAATAAAATGTTGACAAAATTTTCTATAGAAATAAAATTTGAACAAAATTTTCTACAGAAAAAATATTTTGACAATTTTTTTTTTTTTTTTTAAATAAAATTTTGATCAAATTATCTATAGAAATAAAATTTTGACTAAATTTTCTATAGAAAACATTTCTTGACTAATTTTCTATGGAAACAAAATTTTGGCTAAATTTTCTATAGAAATAAAATTTTGAAAAAATTGTCTATAGAAATAAAATTTTGACAAAATTTTCTATAGAAATAAAATTTTGATAAAATTTTCTATATAAATAAAATTTTGACAAACTTTTCTATAGAAATAAAATTTCTCCAAATTTTGGTAGATTATTTTTGCTCGTGTGGAAACCGTGATTGAGATCCACAGAACAATGGTCTGCAATCAGCTGCATAAAAGTGTCTCTCTCCAAGACACATCTGGCGCAAAACTCCAACGAATTGAGATCAAAAATCGATGGCCTGCACTCGGGCGACAAAGCCTTCTCACGCTGCACGAAAGTGGCTTTCTCCGAAATTACCTTGGGGAAAAATCCAGACGGATTGAGATCAAAGATCGATGGCCTGCACTCGGCCGACAAGCCACCTCACGCTGCACGAAAGTAGCTCTTTCCGAAATTACCCTGGCGAAAATTCAGACGGATTCAGATCCAAAGGTCGATGGCTTGCAATCGACCGACAAAGCCATCTTACGCTGCATGAAAGTGGATCTCTCCAAAACTCCCCTACTGCAAAACTCCAACGGAATAATATACAAAAATCGATGGCCTGCATTCGACCGACAAAGCCATCTCACGCTGCACGAAAGTGGCCCTCTCCGAAATTACCCTGATGCAAAACACCTACGGACTAAGATCCAAAGATCGATGGGCTGATATCGGCCGACAACATCTCATGCTGCACGAAAGTGGCTTTCTCCAAAATTCCCCTAGCGCAAAACTCCGATGGATTGGAATCCAAGGATCAATGGTCGACAAATCCATTCTTTTAACTCTCTCTGCAGAATGGCGCAAATTTATTATTTATCCTCTTTATTTCGATAAGTTTTTATTTCATGTTTTTTTTTTTTCTTTAAACAATAATTTTAATTTTCCAAAGAAAACCACAAGAAAGGAGTTTCAAAACCTTTCTTTTATGGCTGCATAGTAAGAAAATACAGAAACGCAAATTTATTACAAAAACCTCCTTTATTACGATACGATTTTATTGGGTGTTTGTGGCATATGGGGAAAATATGTTTTTGCGATTAACACCCTTCGAGCAAATGTTTTAATCATAAACCATAAATCGCCTGCTGAATTGCCCTTTCCCTGCAAAAAAATAACGCATGAAAATAAATATAAAACTCCCTATAAGAAAACATTGTATGGCAAATGTTGAGACCATTAATTGTGGATATCGAGCTATAGCCACAAAACCTAAAGGAAAACAACAACAACAAAAAAAACACTTTTGTGGCAACGTAATCATATTTGAACATGCAATCGTAAATATAGAGTAAAACATAAGTTTTCCTTCCCCCCCCCCACCCATCACTCCAACACAATCGTTGCTATTATAAATAGTTGACGAAGCCTAAAGAAAACTATGGGTTTGTTTTTATGACCCCAAAAAAGATTCTCTGATGGCTTAACCATTCTTGAGAATTCTCAACGATCAAACTAATATTACACTGGAAAAATATTGTTGTTGTTTCCTCTTGTTTGAGGCTCTTTTTCCGTGTTCTCTTTGGGGTCTTACTATCTTGTTGGTAATTTGTTCTTTTGTAGATATTTCCTCGGGAGAATTCAAATTGAATTCAAATTCAGTTCTCTTGCTCTCTCTCTCTCTCTCTCTCTCCCGCTTACTTGTTACTTTTGTTTATTTCCCGAAATGTCTTGGGAAAACTCAGCTCAATTTTTGCTCTCTTCTCTCTCGTGCTCACTTGTTACTTCTGTTTATTTATTCAAATTTTATAGCTATTGTCTTGAGAGAAGTCAATTTAAGCTCTGTTTCTCTCCATGTATCTTTCTCCTAAGGCCCCAAAACAAAGCATTAGTTTATGATTTCTCCAAGAGGACTTTCTCTAGTTGTGTGGCAATTTTATTTGCTTATTATGGCATATTTTGTATTATTTTTTATTCTATCACAAGGCGGAGTAAAGCAACAAAACCAAATCGAGAACCGGGCAAAACGAATTACCAACATTACAATTATTCCTGACCAAAAGATGGCAATAAGGATGATGACGATAGTAGTGATGGGTGAAGGCTGTCAACACCAATATCACAACAACCTCATCACTACCGGGCAGGCTAACTCATAAAACTCAACACCCAAGTTTTAGTTTTATGGCCTTCATGCGTGTCACAGACCAAACTCTTTGGATTGTTGGGTTATGATTGTGTTTTTATTTATTGACTATTTATTGAGGATTGTGAGGAGGGAGAGAGTTCGTAAATGTTACCAACTACAATAATACCCTCTGGACATACAACCATATATATATCGATAATAACTACATCCTTTTTGCTATGTTTTATTTGCTATGCTATATTATTAGTTATGAGGCATCATAACATTGTGACCAACCACTCATTTCCATGCTACAAAACAATTCATTGTGCTTATGGGAATCGCTTGGGAATTTTGAAATGTGTTGCAAACGGATAAGGATAAAATTTTTGAATATTTGCCAAGGTACTGTTTCTATCACAAATGAAGTATTTCTAATTATCTGGAAAAAGGTGGAAAAGGATATTTCCTGCCATACCATACCAATTTTAACAAAATTTTCTATAGACATACACTTTTGACAAAAATTTCTATAGACATACACTTTTGACAAAAATTTCTATAGACATAAAATTTTGACAAAAATTTCTATAGACATAAAATTTTGACAAAATTTTCTATAGAAATAAAATTTTGACAAAATTTTCTACAGAAATAAAATTTTGATAAAACTTTCATTAAAAAATAAAATTTGTCAAAATTTTCTATAGAAATAAAATTTGTAGAAATGAAATTTTGAAAAAATTTTCTATAAAAATAAAATTTTGACAAAATTTTATATAGAAATAAAATTTTGACAAAATTTTCTATAGAAATAATTTTTTGACAACATTTTCTATAGCAAATAAAATTTTGACAAAATTTTCTATAGCAATAAAATTTTGACAAAATTTTCTATAGAAATAAGATATTGACAAAATTTTTATAAAAATAAATTTTTGACAAAGTTTTCTATAGAAATAAAATTTTAAGAAAATTTTCTATAGAAATAAAATTTTGACAACATTTTCTATAGAAATAAAATTTTGAAAAAATTTTCTTTGGAAATACATTTTTATTTTATTTAAATAAAACTTTTAATTTTTTACAGAAAAGAAATTTTGAAGAAAAAAAAATTCTATTGAAGTAAATTTTTGATGAAATTTTCTATTGCCTTTGAGGGAAAATAATCACTGTTATCATTTTGATGACAATCATCATCAGAAATGCCAATATCGATTTGGCATTTCTGCCGGTGTATTTGTAAATATAATTATATCACATATATATATAACTACTAGAATAATATTATGTTATTGAAATTTTCTACATTTCCATCACTTAATAAACATTTATAAATAAGAGTTTGCATCCACCACTTGAACAAAACCTAAACTAACAATTAAATGAATATAAAATTTTAATATAATTAGTTTCATTGCCATTAAAACACAATTCAATATCGACAAAGCAAAACCAGAAAATATGTATATTTATAACAATTATTTTCAAATTGTGTTCAATAAAAATTGCCACAAATACAAGTGGCATATGAAGAGTTTCCAGTTGAGTTAGAATAGCTATTGATCTCGATCACAAGCAATTGTGGATTAAATACAAAAATAAAGCTGAAAAGTCTACAAGAAATTAAAAATTTTAAATGTGAGGAAAATTGGCTGAATTACGGTACCTATAATTGTTATAGATTTAAATTATTTATTGCGATAAGCACCGTGTTTAAGAATAGATCCTTGTCTGGTTTATATAGGCGTATGTTTGTTATTATTAACATGAGGTGGCGTATGATTGTTATTATTAAGAATTGGCCCTTAGTGCGTATAATAATTATTATTTGAAAATTTTATAAATATTACTTATAAGTTACGATTGCGATTATAATATATTATTGTTAATCTTTTCTTCCATGCCAACCTCTCACCTACATTCACCTTTGTGTTTATTTATCATAGCATGTATGCTATATAAATCAAGTGCTCACTATAAACAATCGATAATAATGTTATAACCAAATGTTAACCACATCATAATTTCATCATCTACATACATAAATTTATTATATAAATTTCATAGTAAAATGTCATTTAATTGCATTGGCAAACAATAAAAATAATAACACTTAAATTATACTTAATTGTTGTTTAAATAAAAATCAACACACAAATCAAATAGATATATAATATAATGCGAAAGTTATATTGATTCAATAAATTGCATGTCGTATGGAATATGGGTTTTGTTAAAAATTAAAAATACAACAACAAATGCAAAAATAATTGCAAGTACATCTGCTATTGATAAAATATAAAGGAAACATAATAAGTAGCATTGATAAAGCTAATAAGAAATTTAAAAAAAAATTATATTAATATAAAAAAAAAACAAACAAAGGCATTGACTGCAAGACTCTCAGTCCTCTCTCAGCCTTATACTTTAGGACTTCACTTCTTTTTCCTTTTACAAATAGATAATGCGTTGTGCGTTTTGCTTGTAGTTCTAGCTCTTTTGCTTAACATTTCACTTTCTCACTATGCATCCCTCTCTCTCTGTTTCTCTCACTCTCTGTTGTGGATCCAAAATTGTACTATGACAAATTCTGTTTGTCAAGCACACAAACACAACCATCTATTGAAGCATTCATCTACATTGGCTTTGTGAGAAGTTCTCTGATAGAAGATCTGATATTCTTGAAGACCTTGAATAAAAACTTGAGATTCGAGCCTTAATTTAAGTTCTAATAAATATATATTTACTTTATATTTTTTATATCGTTTCACAATTAATTTTGTACAATTTTTGTTTTTGCTTACTGTAGTTTTTATGGCTCTTTAGCAATGACTAAGAATATGCCTCTTTTGCTTAACATTTCTCTTTCTCACTATGCCTCCCTTTCTCTCTCTCTGTTTCTCTCACTCACTGTTGTGGATCCAAAATTGTACTATGACAAATTCTGTTTGTCAAGCACACATCACAACCATCTATTGAAGCATTCATCTACATTGGCTTTGTGAGAAGTTCTCTGATAGAAGATCTGATATTCTTGAAGACCTTGAATAAAAACTTGAGATTCGAGATTTAATTTAAGTTATAATAAATATATATTTACATTATATTTTTTCATATTGTTTCACAGTTATTTTGTACAATTTTTGTTTTGCTTACTGTAGTTTTTATGGCTCTTTAGCAATGACTAAGAATACACGTCTTTTGCTTAACATTTCTCTTTCTCACTTTGCCCCTCTCTCTCTGTGTTTCTCTCCCTCTCTCAATGAATCCAAAATTATATTATGACAAATTCTGTTTGTGAAGCGCACACGTACACAACCATCTATTGAAGCATCCATCTACTTGTGCTTTGTGAGAACTACTATTCTCATATACATACGTATGTATGTCGAGGGTTAAGGAACAAAACTAACTCAGAGTTCTGCAGTGCTTGTCATCAAGTCTCTTTTTTCCAGCATAAATAGCTTTCAGCTAATGGTAAATTTATTAATTATTTATGCATTTTCTTGCATGCTTTAGTTCAAATGGCAACAGCAACACACATTTTCTTCATTTGCCCCCCTCTCCTTATTTGGAAATGTAGCAAATTTCAAAAGCCATTCATGTTTAAGTGAGAGTAGAAATTCAACAAGCAGAGATTTTTTCTCTTTTTTTTTCTTTAGAACCCTAATAACACTTTAAGTAAATACTTGTTTTTTTTTTTTATAAACTAGGGTGCATAAAAAATTACCAATGGCATAAATGGCTCTTTGTCAGCAAAGAGCTAGTAAGGATATATTTGGGGATTTGAATGGACATGAATTAAAGTACTGTGAATAACTAGGGCAATAAAATTTTTGATTGAAAACTAAAATAAAAATATGAAGTATGTTTTCTAATAGAGAAAAATATTCTAATTTCTATAAAAATAAAATGTTGACAAAAATTTCTATAGAAATAAAAAAATGGTGAAAAATTTTTGATGAAATTTTCTATAGAAATAAATTTTTGAAAATAATTTCTATGGAAATCAAATTTTGAAAATATATAGAAATAAAATTGTGAAAAAATTTTCTATATAAATAAAATTGTGAAAAAATGTTCTATATAAATAAAATTTTGACAAAATTTTTTATAGAATTTGGAAAAATATTTCTATAGAATTAAAATTTGGGCAAAATTTTCTATAGAAATAAAATTTGGGCAAAATTTCCTATATGAATAAAATTTTGAAAAAAATGTTCTATAGAAACAAATATTTTACAAAATTTCCTATATAAGACAAATTTTGAAGTTTTGACAAAATTTTCTATAGAAGTAACATTAAGACAAAATTTTCTATAGAAAAAAAATTGACAAAATTTTCTATATAAATAAAATTCAAAAATTTCTATAAAAATAAAATTCTGAAAAAATTTCTATAGAAAAAAAAATTTAAAAAATTTTCTATAGAAATAAAATTTTGACAAAATTTTCTAGAGAAATAAAATTTTGGCAAAATTTTGTAAAGAAATAACATTTTGAAAAAAAATTGTCTCTATACGTAAATAAAATTTTGCTAAAATCTTCTATAAAAATAAAATTTTTACCGAACTTTCTATTAAAAAAATTATAAAATTATCTATAGAAATAAAATTTAGAAAAACATTTCTATAGAAATAAAATTTTGACAAACTTTTCTATAGAAATAAAATTTTGTGAAATTTTCTATAGAAATAAAATTTTGACAAGATTTTCTATAGAAATAGACTTTGCCAAAATGTTCTATAGAAATAAAATTTTGAGAAACCTTCCTATACAAATAAAAATTAGACAAAATTTTCTATAGAAATAAAATTTTGTCAAAATTTTCTATAGAAATAAAATTTTTGACAAAATTTTCTATAGAAATAAAATTTTTGACAAAATTTTCTATAGAAATAAAATTTTGAGAAACCCTTCCATAGAAATAAAATTTAGACAAAATTTTCCATAGTAAGAAAATTTTTACAAAATTTTCTATAGAAATAAAATTTTGAAAAAATTTTCTATAGAAATAAAATTTTGATAAAAAATAGAAATAAAATTTTCTATAGAAATAGACTTTTGAAAAAGTTTTCTTTAAAAATAGACTTTTGACAAAATTTTTTATAGAAATAAAATTTTGACAAAATTTTCTATAGAAAAAAAAAACTTGACAAAATTTTCTATAGAAGTACAATTTTGAAAAACCTTTCTATAGAAATAAAATTTTGACAAAATTTTCTATAGAAATAAAATTTTGAAAAAGATTTTCTATAAAAATAAAATTTTGGCCAAACTTTCTGTTGAAAAAAAATTGATAAAATTTTCTATAGAAATAAAATTTTGAAAAACCATTCTATAGAAATAAAATTTAGACAAAATTTTCTAAATTAATAACATTTTGACAAAATTTTCTATAGAAATAGACTTTTGACATAAATTTTTTTAAGTTTCTATAGAAATAGACTTTTGATAAAATCTTCTATAGAAAAAAAATTTTGACAAAATTTTCTATAGAAATAAAATTTTGTCAAAATTTTCTATAGAATTAAAATTTTGTCAAAATTTTCTATAGAAATAAAATTTTGACAAAATTTTCTATAGAAATAGACTTTTGGCAAAATTTTCTATTGAAATACAATTTTGAGAAACCTTTCTATAGAAATAAAATTTAGACAAAATTTTCTATAGTAATAAAATTTTTACAAAATTTTTTATAGAAATAAAATTTTGACAAGATTTTCTATAGAAATAAAATTTTGACAAAATTTTCTATAGAAATACAAGTTTCTATAGAAATAGACTTTTGACAAAATTTTCTTTAGAAATAGACTTTTGACAAAATTTTCTATAGAAATAAAATTTTGACAAAATTTTCTATAGAAAAAAATTGACAAAATTTTCTATAGAAATACAATTTTGAAAAACCTTTCTATAGAAATAAAATTTATACAAAATTTTCTATAGGAATAAAAGTTAGACAATATTTTCTATAGAAATAAAATTTAGACAAAATTTTCTATAGAAATAAAATTTTGACAAAATATTCTCTATTGGAAAAATTTTTTATAGAAATAAAATTTTGAAAAAATTTTCTATAGAAATAAAATTTTGTCAAAATTTTCTATAGAAATAAAATTTTGACAAATTTTTTATACAAATAAAATTTTGACAACATTTTCTATAGAAATAAAATTTTGAAAAAGATTTTCTATATAACTAACATTTTGCTAAAATTTTCTATAAAAATAAAATTTTGACCAAACTTTCTATTGAAAAAATTTGATAAAATTTTCTATAGAAATAAAATTTTGAAAAACATTTCTATAGAAATAAAATTTTGACAAAATTTTCTATAGAAATAAAATTTAAAAAAAATTTTCTATAGAAATAAAATTTTGACAAAATTTCCATAGAAATAAAATTTAAAAAAAAATTTTCTATAGAAATACAATTTTGAAAAACATTTCTATAGAAATAAAATTTTGACAAAATTTTCTATAGAAATAAAATTTAGACAAAATGTTCTATAGTAATAAAAATTTGACAAAATTTTCTATAGAAATAGACTTTTGACAAAATTTTCTATAGAAATAAAATTTTGACAAAATTTTCTATAGAAATAAAATTTTGACAAAATTTTCTATAGAAATAAAATTTTGACAAAATTTTCTATAGAAATAAAATTTTGACAAAATTTTCTATAGAAATAAAATTTTGACAAAATTTTCTATAGAAATAAAATTTTGACAAAGTTTTCTATAGAAATACAATTTTGAAAAACCTTTCTATAAAAATAAAATTTAGACAAAATTTTCTATAGCAATAAAATTTTGAAAAAATTTTCTATAGAAATAAAATTTTGACAAAATTATCTATAGAAATACAATTTTGCAAAATTTTCTACAGAAATAAAATTTTCTATAGCAATAAAATTTTGCCAAAATTTTCTAAAGAAAAATAATTTTGAAAATAAATAGAAATACAATTTTGAAAAACCTTTCCATAGAAATAAAATTTAGACAAAATTTTCTATAGAAATAAAATTTTGACAAAAATTTCTATAGAAATAAAATTTTTACAAAATTTTCTGTATGAATGAAATTTTGACAAAATGTTCTAAAGAAATACAATTTTGACAAAATTTTCTATAGAAATAAAATTTAAAAAAAAAATTTCTATAGAAATAAAATTTTGACAAAATTTTCTATAGAAATAAATTTTTGACAAAATTTTCTATAGAAATAGACTCTTGACAAAATTTTCAATAGAAATAAAATTTTGTGAAACCTTTCTATAAAAATAAAATTTAGACAAAATTTTCTATAGTAATAAAAATTTGACAAAATTTTCTATAGAAATAGACTTTTGACAAAATTTTCTATAGAAATAAAATTTTGACAAAATTTTCTATAGAAATAAAATTATGACAAAATTTTCTATAAAAATTAAACTTTGTCAAAATTTTCTAAAGAAATAAAACAAACAACAAAGGACAGATTAATTCATGAAGAAAAGTACAAAAATCCCTTGGGACCCACCCTATAACGGAGGATTAAATAGAGCCTTCGTATTTTAATACAATTTTTCCTTAGCTACCAAATTAAGGTCATTTGATCTTGACTTGCATCCCTCTGTTGTTTTCGCTCTTTATAACAATAATGTCATTTAATATTTAATTATTTCTTCGGAGCCATATTTGACCAACAGCTATCGATATAATGAATTCAAAATGAAAGTAAGAAAAATTACTTTTAAAAAACATATTTTACCAAGAACACAAAAAACGGATGAAAATAAGCAAGGAAAATGGAAAACACAAACAAGTCTTTTGATGCAAGCCATTTTTTCGGTGAAATAATTGACGATTCGTGGCCATAAATAGCCATGGTAAAATTCCGGAAATTAAATGGAAATATGAACTATATTGGCCAAGTTTAATGTACGACAACCACCATCGTTAATACCAGCAACCATTGGCATGCCTATCAATGACAACATCTGGCTGAGAGCCATATTTCGCACCAGTCTTACATCCTTGAGCATCATTGAAAGTAAAAACGACTACCGATTGTTGGCATAAGTGAAAACATAAATAAATTCTTAAAATTGGTTTAATAAAAAAATAAATGCAGAAGATGTAAAAACTGAAGGAATACACAAAACGAAAAATTATAGAGCTTGGAATAAGGACACCAAAGGGTAAATGTATACAAGGACAAAGACACACACCTCCAAACACCCTCCCAAATGGTTATACATCCTTATGCTATAAAATGATTTATACTGAAAATTATGGTAAAAGGAATGGCAAAAGAGATTGCATTATTGGTTATATAAATCTTGGAAAAAAAAATTATAAGGGATAAAATGACATTTATCAATGTTAATAAGGTATATGGTCAATTTTTTTTCAAGTGCTACATTAAATTTAAAAAATATTAAAAAAAATGTACAGTAAAAAAACTACCAAACAAAACATATTATTTCGCAGTGTTTTATCAAATTTTGTGGTTACTAATTTCTTCAAAGGAAATGTTTTATTATCTCATTTATTTTAATAGAAAAATTTGGCGAAATTTTATTTCTATAGAAGATTTTCTTTTCTACAGAAAATTTTGTCAAAATTTATTTCTAAAGATTTTTTGTAAATTTTATTTCTATAAAAAACTTTGTCAACATTTTATTTGCTCAAAATTTTATTTCTATAGAAAATTTTGTCAAAAATTTTTTTTTTGAAAATTAAAAAAAAAAATTATTTCTATAGAAAATTTTGTTAAAATTTTATTTCTATCGAAAATTTTGTCAAAAATTTATTTATCTAGAATGTTAGCCTAGTTTTTTGTCCAAATTAATTACTTTACATATTATTACAATTTTAATACGAGCTAATTGGACATCAAGAATAAGGAATTGGTATTGTTAGGCTATTCAAAAGAAAACGCCAGATACCCATCTTAAAAGCCTGACTATACATATATTTCAGTGTCGGCCAATCCACATTTTCATAGTCTCTAGTAAGATCTGGCTGGGTGAGATGATTCAATGTTCTCAAAATTTTATTTCTATAGAAAATTTTGTATACATTTTATTTCTATAGAAAATTTGATCAAAGTTTTATTTCTATAAGAAGTTTGGTCAAGATTTTATTTTTAGAGAAAATTTTATTTCTATAGGAAATTATGTGAAAGTTTTATTTCTATACAAAATTTTTAATTTTTTTTCTATAACATATTTTGTTAAAATTGTATTTAAATAGAAAATTATGTCAAAGTTTTATTTCTATAGAATTTTTTTTTAATTTTATTTCTATAGAAAATTTTGTCAAAATTTTATTTCTGTCGAAAATGTTGTCAACAATTTATTACTGTCGAAAATTTTATCAAAACTTTATTGCTATAGAAAATTTTGTCAACATTTTATTTCTATAGAAAATTTTGTCAAAATTTTATTTCTATAGAAAATTTGGTCAAAATTTTATTTCTATAAGAAGTTTGGTCAAGATTTTATTTTTAGAGAAAATTTTATTTCTATAGAAAATTATGTGAAAGTTTTATTTCTATACAAAAATTTTTTTAAATTTTATTTCTATAACATATTTTGTTAAAATTGTATTTCAATAGATAATTATGTCAAAGTTTTACTTCTATAGAATTTGTTTTTTAATTTTATTTCTATAGAAAATTTTGTCAAAATTTTATTTCTGTCGAAAATTTAATCAAAGCTTTATTGCTATAGAAAATTTTGTCAACATTTTATTTCTATAGAACATTTTGTCAAAATTTTATTTCTATAGAAAATTTTGTCAAAATTTTATTTCCATAAATAATTTGGTCAAAATTTTATTTCTATAAGAAGTTTGGTCAAGATTTTATTTTTAGAGAAAATTTTATTTCTATAGAAAATTATGTGAAAGTTTTATTTATATACAAAAATTTTTTAAATTTTATTTCTATAACATATTTTGTTAAAATTGTATTTCAATAGAAAATTATGTCAAAGTTTTATTTCTATAGAATTTTTTTTCTCTATAGAAAATTTTGTCAATATTTTATTTCTTTCGAAAATTTTGTCAACAATTTATTTCTGTCGAAAATGTTGTCAACAATTTATTACTGTCGAAAATATTATCAAAACTTTATTGCTATAGAAAATATTGTCAACATTTTATTTCTATAGAAAATTTTGTCAACATTTTATTTCTATAGAAAATTTTGTCAAAATTTTATTTCTATAAGAAGTTTGGTCAAGATTTTATTTTTAGAGAAAATTTTAGTTCTATAGAAAATTATGTGAAAGTTTTATTTCTATACAAAATTTTTTTTTAAATTTTATTTCTATAACATATTTTGTTAAAATTGTATTTCAATAGAAAATTATGTCAAAGTTTTATTTCTATAGAATTTTTTTTTTAATTTTATTTCAATAGAAAATTTTGTCAAAATTTTATTTCTGTCGAAAATTTTGTCAACAATTTATTTCTGTCGAAAATTTTATCAAAACTTTATTGCTATAGAAAATTTTGTCAACATTTTATTTCTATAGAAAATTTTGTCACCATTTTATTTCTATAGAAAAGTTGGTCAAATTTTATTTCAATAGAAAATTATGTCAAAGTTTTATTTTTATAGAATTTTTTTTTTTAATTTTATTTCTATAGAAAATTTTGTCAAAATTTTGTTTCTGTCGAAAATGTTGTCAACAATTTATTTCTGTCGAAAATTTTATCAAAACTTTATTGCTATAGAAAATTTTGTCAAAATTTTATTTCTATAGAAAATTTGGTAAATTTTTTTTTTCTATAGAAAATTTGGTAAAAATTTTATTTCAAAATTTGTCAAAATTTTATTTCTATGAAAAATCTGGTCAAAATTTTTATTCTATAAGAAGTTTGATCAAGATGTCAATGTTTTATTTATTCAAATTTTATTATTGTAGAAAATTTTATCACTATTTTATTTTTATAGAAAATTTTGTGAAAATTTATTTCTATAGAAAATTTTGTCAAAATTTTATTTATAAAGAAATTTTTTTCAAAATTTCATTTTAATACTAAATTTTATTTCAATAGAAATTTTGTCAAAATTTTATTTCTACAGAAAATTTTGTCATAATTTTATCTCTATAGAAAACTTTGTCAACATTTTATTTCTGTCGAAAATTTTATCAAAATTTTATTTCTATAGAAAATTTGGTCAAAATTTTATTTCTATAGAAAATCTGGTCAAAATTTTATTTCTATAAGAACAAACTTCAATGTTTTATTTTAACAGAAAATTTTGCCACAATTTTAATTCTATAGAATATTATGTAAAAGTTTTATTTCTATAGATTTTTTTTTTAAGTTTTATTTCTATAGAAAATTTTGTCAAAATTTTATTAGTATTGAAAAAATGTTCCAAAATTTTATTTCTATAGAAAATTTTGTCCAAATTTTATTTCTATAGATTTTTTTTAAATTTTATTTCTATAGAAAATTTTGTCAAAATTTTATTATTATAGAAAAAAATTTATTTCTGTTGAAAATTTTGTCCAAATTTTATTTCATATTTGTTGTTTTGATTTCAGCTTAAAATCATTGCGTTGACTAACCTACAGGAGTAACTTGACCAATAGAGAAAAATAATGTTTGTCAATTTTATTTGGGCAAAGCCCTATAGACTGCAAGATGGTTAGATGGACGCACGTTTCGGAAATATCACATTCCTCCTCAGCATCATCTACTTGCTGCAAAACTATCAACCACTTATCAGAATAAATTCGGGTAGTTCACTAAACCCAAAGTGAACTATACATGAACCTTCCGAAAAAAGTTTTATGATAGTCTGCTTTTGTCGAAATAATTCTTTGTAGTTTAGTCAACGCAATGGTTTTAAGCTGAAGTCAAAATAACCAATATGATTGAAAAACAAACCAACAATAAAAAACAAAACGAAAATTTTATTTCTATAGAAAATTTTGTAAAAATTTTATTTCTATAAAAAATTTTGTCAAAATTTTAGTTCTTTGTCAAAAAAATTTTTTCTATAGAAAACTTTGTTAAAATTTTAGTACTATAGAAAATTTTGTCAAATTTTTATTTCTGTAGTAATTTTTGTCAAAATTTGAAGTCTGTAGAAAATTTTGTCAAAATTTTATTTCTATTAAAAATTTTATAAACATTTTATTTCTGTAGAAAACATTTTCGTTGCGAATTAGTTTTAACTAAAAAAATTGTTACCAGTCCAGTTGCTAAGTAATGTCTGGGTATATAGGCTGGTTTTTATTCCATTATATCCATATATACGTTATAGAGTTTACGAGGTGGTTTGCTAACCCAACTCCAACAGAGTTTCATGAAAATGGGGGTTAATAAGGTCGGGTTATATACTCGTATAAAAACACCCATTTTTGTTTGTCATTATTCCTATTGGTCAATCAGTTAAAGTTCAGACCTTGGGTGCGTATGATTAATCCAATTAACCTGAACACATTGATGTACATCATACGCCACAGTTTACCCAACCACAAATGTAATCATAACAGGTGTTTTAATTATGGCCTTTTTGTACTCATATTCTTTTCAGTTCATAGCGATTCCTTTGTTGTTGTTGTTGTTGCTTTTTTTGCGTAAGCCATGTAGTCATCTTATTAAATATTGCTTTGGTTTGCATTAATTCATAATTTCACTGTGAAGTTCTTTTTTTCTTTTTATCGTCGACATTTATTTTATTGGTATATAATTTACAAGAAGGCATACGATAAAATTATCCATTCACACATTCATTGACGTGGAAAGCAATTAATTTCAACTTATTTGCCCACACGTAACGCGGTGAACTCATTTGTGGCCTTACAACAAAAAAACAACAGAGAAGAGCAATTGCTATTCACTATTGCAGATTTTTTGAGTTGTATTTAATTTTAATTAAAATGAGCTATACTATAAAGTGTATTTTTTTTTTTGTTTTTTGTAATGAGAGAAATATATGGGCAATTTAATGATATTGTTGACAAAATTTTCTATAAAGAAATAAAATTTGGACAACATTTTCTGCCGAAATAAAATAATGAAATACCAACCCTGTTTAACAAGACAAACCTAACTAGAAATAAGAAAAGTGAACTTAAATGAATTAAAATGAATGAATTAAGTAATAGTTAAGAATTATTAGAATAAAGTTGGTAACTCTGCGCGACGTCCAACGTACTTCATTAAATGTAATAACAAGTCTCCAATTAGCCAAAAACAAAAAAAAATACACTATTTTAATGGCTCTTGTCTCTGAAGCACAAACCAACTCACTTGAACATCAGAGACCGAAGCGGTAAGAGTCAACGACTTCTTTCATCAATAAACCAACACCATCTTAAATTGAAATATATTTCATTTCTTTTATTTCATGTTTGGGAAAATTTCTATTACAGCTTGCGAGACGAATATATACTTACAGTCCACATTCTAAATAATCTCATAGTTGTACAACAATTTTGACAAAATTTTCTATAGCAATAAAATTTTAAGAAAATTTTCTATAGAAATAAAATTTTTAGAAAAATTTCTATAGAGATAAAATTTTGACAAAATTTTCTATAGAATTTCTGTAGAAAATTTTGTCAAAATTTAAGTTCTGTAGAAAATTTTATCAAAATTTTATTTCTATAGAAAATTTTGTCAAAATTTTATTTCTATAGAAAATTTTGTCAAAATTTCATTTCTATAGAAAATTTTGTCAAAATTTTATTTCTATAGAAAATTTTTGCAAAATTTTAATTTCTATAGAAAATTTTTGCAAAATTTTATTTCTATCGAAAATTTTATGAAAATTTTATTTCTATAGAAAATTTTTGCAAAATTTTATTTCTGTGGAAAATTTTGTCAAAATTTTATTTCTGTGGAAAATTTTGTGAAAATTTTATTTCTGTGGAAAATTTTGTCAAAATTTTATTTCTATGGACAATTTTGTCAAAATTGTATTTCCATAGCAAATTTTGTCAAAATTTTATTTCTATTTTTATTGTTATAGAAAATTTTGTCAAAATTTTATTTCTATAAAAATGTTTGTCAAAATTTTATTTTTATAGAAAATTTTGTCAAAATTTGATTTCTATAGAAAATTTTGTCAAAATTCTATTTTTATTGTTATAGAAAATTTTGACAAAATTTTCTATAAAAATAAAATTTTGACAAACATTTTTATAGAAATAAAATTTTGACAAAATTTTCTATAACAATAAAAATAGAAATAAAATTTTGACAACATTTTCTATGGAAACACAATTTTGACAAAATTTTCTATGACAATAAAACTTTGACAAAATTGTCCACAGAAATAAAATCTTGACAAAATTTTCCACAGAAATAAAATTTTGACAAAATTTTCCACAGAAATAAAATTTTGACAAAATTTTCCACAGAAATAAAATTTTGACAAAATTTTCCACAGAAATAAAATTTTGACAAAATTTTCCACAGAAATAAAATTTTGCAAAAATTTTCTATAGAAATAAAATTTTCATAAAATTTTCGATAGAAATAAAATTTTGCAAAAATTTTCTATAGAAATTAAAATTTTGCAAAAATTTTCTATAGAAATAAAATTTTGACAAAATTTTCTATAGAAATGAAATTTTGACAAAATTTTCTATAGAAATAAAATTTTGACAAAATTTTCTATAGAAATAAAATTTTGAAAAATTTTCTATAGAAATAAAATTTTGATAAAATTTTCTACAGAACTTAAATTTTGACAAAATTTTCTACAGAAATTAAATTTTGAAAAAATTTTCTATAGAAATTAAATTTTGATAAAATTTTCTTTATAAATAATATGTTGACAAAATTTTCTATAGAAATTAAATTTTAAAAACATTTTCGATAGAAATAAAATTTTGCAAAAATTTTCTATAGAAAAAAAATTTTTAAAAAAAAATTCTATAGAAATAATATATTGACAAAATTTTCTACAGAAATAAAATTTTGACACAATTTTCTATAGAAATAAAATTTTGACAAAATTTTGTATGGAAATACGATTCTGAAAAAAATTTCTATGACAATAAAATGTTGACAAAATTTTCTATAACAATAAAATTTTGATAAAATTTTCTATACAAATGAAATTTTGACAACATTTTCCACAGAAATAAAATTTTGGAAAAATTTTCTATAGAAATAAAATTTTGACAAAATTTTCGATAAAAATAAAATTTTGACAAAATTTTCGATAAAAATAAAATTTTGCAAACATTTTCGATAGAAATAAAATTTCGCAAAAATTTTCTATAGAAATAAAATTTTGACAAAATTTTCTACAGAAATAAAGATTTGGCAAAATTTTCGATAGAAATACAATTTTTACAAAATTTTCTATGACAATTAAATTTTAAAAATATTTTCTATAACAATAAAATTGTGACAAAATTTTCTATACAAATGAAATTTTGACAAACTTTTCCACAGAAATAAAATTTTGCAAAAATTTTCTATAGAAATAAAATTTTGATAAAATTTTCGAAACAAAATTTTGCAAAATTTTCTATAGAAATTAAAATTTTGCAAAAATTTTCGATAGAAATAATATGTTGACAAAATTTTCTATAGAAGTTAAATTTTGACAAAATTTTCTATAGAAATTAAATTTTGACAAAATTTTCTATAGAAATAAAATTTTGACAAAATTTTCTATAGAAATTAAAATTTGAAAACATTTTCGATAGAAATAAAATTTTGACAAAATTTTCTATAGAAATTCAATTTTGAAAAAACAAAAATTCTATAGAAATAATATATTGACAAAATTTTCTACAGAAAAAAAATGTTGACACAATTTTCTATAGAAATAAAATTTTGACAAAATTTTGTATGGAAATACGATTTTGGAAAAAATTTCTATGACAATAAAATTTTGACAAAATTTTCTATACAAATGAAATTTTGACAACATTTTCCACAGAAATAAAATTTTGGAAAAATGTTCTATAGAAATAAAATTTTGACAATTTTTCGACAGAAATAAAATTTTGCAAACATTTTCTATAGAAATTAAAATTTTGCAAAAATTTTCTATAGAAATAATATGTTGACAAAATTTGCTATAGAAATAAAATTTTCTATATAAATACAATTTCTACAAAATTTTCTATAGAAATACAATTTCTACAAAATTTTCTATAACAATAAAATTTTGACAAAATTTTCTATACAAATGGAAGTTTGACACAATTTTCCACAGAAATAATATTTTGCAAAAATTTTCTATAGAAATAAAATGTTGACAAAATTTTCTATAGAAATAAAATTTTGACAAAATTTTCTATAGAAATAAAATTTTTAAAACATTTTCGATAGAAATAAAATTTTGCAAAAATTTTCTACAGAAATAAAATTTTGACACAATTTTCTATAGAAATAAAATTTTGACAAAATTTTCTATAGAAATAAAATTTTGCAAAAATTTTCTATAGAAATAAAATTGTGACAAAATTTTCTATACAAATGAAATTTTGAAAAAATTTTCTATAGAAATAAAATTTTGACAAAATTTTTTATAGAGATAAAATTTTGACAACATTTTCTATAGAAATAAAATTTTGACAAAATTTTTTATAGAAATAAAATTTTGACAAAATTTTCTATAGAAATAAAATTTTGACAAAATTTTCCACAGAAATAAAATTTTGCAAAAAATTTGCTATAGAAAAAAAAATTGTTCAAAAATTTTCTACAGAAATAAAATTGTGCAAAAATTGTCTACAAAAATAAAATCTTTACAAATATTGTCTAGAGAAATAAAGTTTTGGCAATGCTGCAACAAAATGGCTCTGCGGTTTTTGTTATTTCTCTCCACAATGCCTTTGGGTCAAAAGTAAAACTGTCTGTCGAGCCAGGACTGAGCCGTGTATAGTTGACCTGGTATGGATGGTTAATCATAATAGATATAGTTATTATTTTTATTTAGAAAACGCTATTAGAAATATTTCACAATATTAAATACATTTATTTTTAATTCTTTTTCAAAACACAAATGTCTGAAAAAATATATTTTTTTAAATAAAGATTTATTGAATTTTTAAAAATTTCGTGAAATGTCCCATTTAAATGCCAAATGAGAATAAAATACATATTTGTATGCGTTCGGTTTAATAACTTTAATGTGACCCAATTGTGAAATTGCACCGACAGCAGTATGTGCAAATATTTTCACTAGAATTTGTCCTCTATTGATTTATTCAATGAATATGAAGGAAAAACTGTAATTAATTGCCAACGCGCATATATCATATATGGTCAGGTGGTTAAGGTAGACTTTATCTATTGACTTTTTCAATTGTATTGTTATTAAATTTATATTTATTATTAACATTAATGGAACCACAAAAGTGGTTACATTTGTAAATGGAGCAAATCGTTTTTTTGTTGTCGATTTGGTGGATTTATTATCATTTAATTACATGATTTTAAATCACATTTTTTCCCACAACAATTATAAAATAATTATATGCTATTTCAACACAAAATTTTATTTGTTTAACCTATATATATAGATGTTGTAGTAATTTTTAATTTAAAAAAAAATTAAAAAATAAATGAAATAAAAATATGCAAATTTAAAATTAATTTTAATTTAAATAAGAAAACAATAGTAGTGATATTTGCTATGATTTAATCGATGAATTCGAGTGGAAGTACATGCTGAGATTAATTTAATTATTAAATAGAAATAGAGCATAATCACAGTTACTACAGTTGGTAGAATTCTAGCAAAATTGGTAGATTTTTTACTGTTTGGTAGAATTAAAAAAAGGACAAATTTTTTTATAGAAATAAAATTTTTACAAAAATTTCTATTGAAATAAATCTTTCACCAAATTTTCTATATAAATAAAATTTTCACAAATTTTCTATAGAAATAGAATTTTGACAAAATTTTCTATAGAAATAAAATTTTGACAAAATTTTCTATAGAAATAAAAATTTGAAAAAAATTTCTATAGAAATACAATTTTGACAAAATTTTCTACAGACATTTCAAGATACAGTTACTACAGTTGGTAGCATTCCCAGTTACTACAGTTGGTAGAATTCTAGCAAAATTGATAGATTTTTTACTGTTTGGTAGATTGGTAGACTTAAAAAAAAATTGGCAAAATTTTCTACAGAAATAAAATTTTTACAAAATTTTCTATAGAAATAAAATTTGACAAAATTTTCTATAGAAATAAAATTTTCACCAAACTTTCAATAGAAATAAAATGTTCACCAAATTTTCTATAGAAATAGAATTTTGACAAAATTTTCTATAGAAATAAAAATTTGAAAAAATTTTCTATAGAAATAAAATTTTGACAAAATTTTCTACAGACATTTCAAGATACAGCCTGCAATCATCTACTATATTTGCCACTATGTTTGTAATGATACATTGGCCTTAGACGCCAAAAAGTATATATATCCTGGGTCTTGATGAAATTCTGTGTCGATCTAGCGATATCCGTCCATCCGTCTGTCTACTTCGTCTGAACGAAACAAGCTATCGACTTGAAACTTAATACAAGTAGCTGTTATGGATGTAAATCGAATGGTATTACAAACACTAATACAACAGTTGGAAGAATTTTATCAAAATTGGTAGATATTTTACTGTTTGGTAGGATTGGTAGAATTCTCGATGTTTTGGTAAATTTTGCAAAATTATTCTCTACAACAAAGAGACAAAACCATAGAAAAAAATATTCACAAAATTTTAGATAGAAATATTTTTTTTTTTATTTTCTATAGAAATAAAATTTTGACAAAATTTTCTATAGAAATAAAATGTTGACAAAATTTTCTATAGAAATACAATTTTGACAAAATTTTCTATAGAAATACAATTTTGACAAAATTTTCTACAGAAATAAAACTTTGATAAAATTGTATGTAGAAATAAAATTTTGACAAAATTTTCTATAGAAATAACATTTTGACAAAATTTTCTAAAGAAATACAATTTTGACAAAATTTTCTATAGAAATAACATTTTGACAAAATTTTCTATAGAAATAACATTTTGACAAAATTTTCTTTAGAAATAAAATTTTGACAAAATTTTCTATAGAAATAAAATTTTGACAAAATTTTCTATAGAAATAAAATTTTGACAAAATTTTCTATAGAAATAAAATTGTGACAAAATTTTCTATAGAAATAAAATTTTGGCAACATTTTCTATAGAAATAAAATTTTGACAAAATTTTCTATAGAAATACAATTTTGACAAAATTTTCTATAGAAATAAAATTTTCACAAAATTTTCTATAGAAATAAAAGTTTGACAAAATTTTTATAGAAATAAAATTTTGACAAAATTTTCTATAGAAATAAAATTTTGACAAAATTTTCTATAGAAATAAAATTTTGACAAAATTTTCTATAGAAATTAAAATTTCACAAAATTTTCTATAGAAATAAAATTTTGAAAAAATTTTCTATAGAAATAAAATTTTGACAAAATTTTCTATAGAAATACAATTTTGACAAAATTTTCTATAGAAATAAAATTTTCACAAAATTTTCTATAGAAATAAAAGTTTGACAAAATTTTTATAGAAATAAAATTTTGAAAAAATTTTCTATAGAAATAAAATTTTGACAAAATTTTCTATAGAAATAACATTTTGACAAAACAAAACTTTGATAAAATTGTATGTAGAAATGAAATATTGACAAACTTTTTTATAGAAATAAAATTTTGACAAAATTTTCTATAGAAATAAAATTTTGACAAAATTTTCTATAAAAATAAAATTTTGACAAAATTTTCTACAGACATTTCAAGATACAGCCTGCAATAATCTACTATATTTGTCACTATGTTTGTAATGATGCATTGGCCTTAGACCCCAAAACGTATATATATCGTGGGTCTTGATGAAATTCTGTGTCGATCTAGCGATGTCCGTCCATCCGTCTGTCTACTTCGTCTGAACGAAACAAGCTATCGACTTGAAACTTAATACAAGTAGCTGTTATGTATGTAAATCGAATGGTATTGCAAACACTGTTACCACAGTTGGAAGGATTTTATCAAAATTGGTAGATTTTTTACTGTTTGGTAGGATTGGAAGAATTCTCGATGTTTTGGTAAATTTTGAAAAATTATTCTCTACAACAAAGAGGCAAAGCTTTTCCATAGAAATAAAATATTCGCAAAATTTTAGATATAAATTTTTTTTTTTATTTTCTATAGAAATAAAATTTTGACAAAATTTTCTATAGAAATAAAATTTTATATGGAAATAAAATTTTGACAACATTTTCTATGGAAATACAATTTTGACAAAATTTTCTATAGAAATTAAACCTTGATAAAATTGTCTGTAGAAATAAAATATTGACAAAATTTTCTATAGAAATTAAATTTTGACAATATTGTCTATAGAAATAAAATTTTGACAACATTTTCTACAGAAATAAAACATTGATAAAATTGTCTGTTGAAATCAAATGTTGACAAAATGAACTTGTATATGAAAGGCGGGAATGCTAACCATCGCACCACCGCGGCTCCCTAGAAAATTTGGTCAACAGTTTACTTCTATAGAAATTTGATCAAAATTTTATTTCTATAGAATATCTTGACAATCTTATTTCTGTATAAAACTTTGATAAAATTGTCTGTTGAAATCAAATGTTGACAAAATTCTCTGTAAAAATAAAAATTTGGAAAAATGTTCTATAAAAAAAAAAATTTGAAAACACTTTTCTATAGAAATAAAATTTTGACAAAATTTTCTACAGAAATAAAACTTTGATAAAATTAACTGTTGAAATCAAATATTGACAAAATTTTCTATAGAAATTAAATTTTTGACAACATTTTCTATTGAAATACATTTTTCTATGGAAATAAAATGTTGACCAAATTTTCTATGGAAATAAAATTTTGACAACATTTTCTTTAGAAAAAAAATTTTGACAAAATTTTCTATAGAAATAAATTTTGACAAAATTTTCTATAGAAATAAAATTTTGACAAAATTTTCTATAGAAATAAATTTTGACAAAATTTTCCATAGAAATAAACATTGATCAAATTTTAAGAAAATTTTCTATAAAATAAAAAATAAATTTTTTTAAATTTTTTAATTCAGAATGAGGTTCGTGCGAAATATTTGTGGTGCTCATATGACCGAAATTATTTTTAAATGTTTACAGATAAGAAATTATCTACCAAATAATTTGTTTTTAAATTTCAAATCAACAAGCTCTTAGAAAAACACCCACTATGATCAATGCAAAATGCCACTGTTATTTGTGACCATCTCAAAGTTTAGAACCCCAACTATTATAACTATTCCTCAACGACTTTTGATATTACCAGAATTTCACATTTTGATAGTTGAAATCTTTTTTTTCTAAAATTATTCTTGTTCGTTCTATCTTTAGTAATTGACTTATTCCATTCCAAAGCTATAGTATATAATATTTTACAATCTCCTATCTTTTTATATATTTTCATAATACAATGCAAGAAAAAACAAAAACTTCATTAAAACTTTCAATCCCACTACTCCTTCTATTCCATTCCATTCTCCACCATCCAATATAAAAACACTTTGAGCATCCATTACGCGTCTACATTGCTTAATTTACAATCTCCCATGTATATCACTCAATGGGATCGAAAAAATAACGCTCAATTGTGAAACTCTTAAAAAGTCAGCCATCACTTGAACCATAGCCCATACCCCATAATCCATTTATGGCATATTTATATGTGCTGGCCCCTTTGTTGCCTCCCCCACCTCTTCTGTCAAAAGCAAGGAGAAGAAAACACATATTTCCATGAATATGACACTCAACAAACCAGAAACAACAAAAACTGGGTTAAAAACTACAACCCCATCAAGCTGAAACGAGAGAATTCTCATTCTCCAAGACTGCCAGCTATCTTAACCCTACCCCGTTGCCTTTTGTGACTCGTCATCTCTTGGCCATACGAAAAACCAAACATGTACAAAAGTAATTTGTAAAAGTTGATGACATATGCATATAAATTGCTCCGTAACTGAAATATGGATACCAGTGGAATAAAAACACAAAAAAAAAATCAGACGGATGAAGTGTAAAGGGACCCTGGGAGCTATATCAAAATTATGACACTGGCGAAAACATTCATTTTTTATGGTATGCGTATCAAGAGAAAAAAGAAAGACAACAGGTTTATGGTGGGAGTTTTTCTTCTTTAGAAAAATTAAATCTTGGTGAAAAATTAGATTTCAATGGATCTGAAGATGTGCTAAGAAATAGTTTTTAAAATTAACAAAAATTAGAAAATTAATTAAAAACGAAATTTTGTCAAAATTTTATTTCTATAGAAAATTTTGTTAAAATTTTATTTCTGTAGAAAATGTAGTAAAAATTTAATTTGCCCAAGATTTTATTTCTATAGAATATTTTGTCAAAAATACATTTCTATAGAAAATTTTCTCCAAATTTTATTTCTATAGAATAATTTTCCAAAATTTTATTTCTATAGAAATTTGGTCAAAATTTTATTTCTATAGAAATTTTGTCAAAATTTTATTTCTGTAGACATGTTAGTCAAAATTTTATCTCTATAGAATATCGTGTCAAAACTTTATTTCTGTAGAAAATTTTCTCAAAATTGTGTTTCTCTAGAAAATTTTGTCAAAATTTTATTTCTATAGAAAATTTTGTCAAATTTGTTTCTATAGAAAATTTTGTCAATTTTTTTCCTACAAATGTTTTGTCAAATTTTATATCTATAAAAAAATGTTCTCCAAATTTTATTTCTCTAGATAATTCTGACAAAATTTTATTGCTATAGAAAATTTTGTCAACATTTTATTACTATAGAAAATTTTGCCTAAATTATATTTCTCTGGACAATTTGGTCGAAATTTTTATTCTATAAGAAGTTTGATCAAGATTTTATTTTTACAGAAAATTTTGTCACAATTTTATTTCTATCGAAGGTTTTGTCAAAATTTTATTTCTACAGAAAAATTTGTCAACATTTTATTTGTATCGAATGTATTATTAAAATGTTATTTCTAGAGAAATTTTTGTCAAAATTTTTTGTTTTCTGTAGAAAATTTTGCCAAAATTTTATTTCTATTTGCCAAAATTTTATTTCTATCGAAGATTTTGTCAACATTTTATTTCTATGGAAATTTTGTCAACATTTTATTTCCATAGAAATTTTGTCAAATTTGTTTCTATAGAAAATTTTGTCAATTTTTTTTTCTACAGAATGTTTTATCAAATTTTATATCTATACAAAATTTTCTCCAAATTTATTGCTATAAATAATTCTGACAAATTTTATTTCTATAGAAAGTTTTCTCCTCCAAATTTTATTGCCATAGAATATTGTGAAAAAAGTTTATTTCTATAGAATATCTTGTCAAAATTTTATTTCTATCGAAGATTTTGTCAAAATTTTATTTCTATAGAAAATTTTGTTAAAATTTTATTTCTATAGAAAGTTTTGTCAAAAAAAAATTCTATAGAAAACGTTGTCAAAATTTTAGTTTTATAGAAAATTTGTCAAATTTTTATTTTTGTAAAAATTTTTGTCAACATTTTAAGTCTGTAGAAAATTTTGTCAAAATTTTATTTGTATTGACAATTTTGTCAAAATTTTATTCCTATTCAAAATTTTGTCAACATTTTATTTCTATATAACGTTTTGTTAAAAAATTATTTCTATAGAAAATTTTGTCAAAATTTTATTTCTATAGAAAATTTTCTCCAAATTGTATTGCTATAGAGAATTTTGTCAAAATATTATTTCTATAGAAAAATTTACCAAAACTTTATTTCTATTGAAGATTTTGTCAACATTTTATCTCTATAGAAAATTTTGTCAAATTTGTTTGTATAGCAAATTTTGTCAAATTTGTTTGTATAAAAAATTTTGTCAATCCTTTTTTCTATTGAAAATTTGTCAAAATTTTATGTATATAAAAAATTTTCTTCAAATTTTATTTTTATAGAAAATTCTGACAAAATTTTATTTCTATAGAAAATTTTGTCAAAATTTTATTTCTATAGAAAAGTTTGTCAATATTTTATTTCTATAGAAAATTTTCTCCAAATTTATTTTTTATAGAAAATTTGGATATATTTTATTTCTATTGAAATGTTTGTCAAGATTTTGTTTCTGTAGAAAATTTTGTCAACATTATATTTTTATAGAACATTTTGTTATAATTTTATTTCTATAGAAAACTTCTAAAAATTTTATTTCTATAGAAAATGTTGTCAAAATCGAATTCCCGTTGAAGAATTTGTCAAATTTGTTTTTTCTAGAGAAAATTTTGCCAAAATTTGATGTCTATAAAAATTTTCTCGAAATTTTATTTCTATAGAAAATTTTGTCAAAATTTTATTTCTATAAAAAATTTGGTCAAAATTTTATTTCTATAGAAAATTTTGTCAAAATTTTATTTCTATAGAACATTTTGACAAAATTTCATTTCTATAGAAAATTGTGTAAAAATTTTATTTCTATCGAAAATTTTGTCACAATTTTATTTCTACAGAATATCTTGTCAAAATTTTATTTCTATAGAAAAGTTTGTCAAAATTTAATTTTTATAGAATTTTTTTTCAAAATTTTATTTTAATAGAAAATTTTGTCAAAATTTTATTTCCATAGAAAATTTTGTCAAAATTTTATTTCTATAGAAAATTTTGTCAAAATTTTATTTCTATAGAAAATTTTGGCAAAATTTTATTTTTATAGAAAATTTTGTCAAAATTTTATTTTTATAGGAAATTTTGTCAAAATTTTATTTTTATAGAAAAATTTACCAAAATTTTATTTCTATCGAAGATTTTGTCAACATTTTATCTCTATAGAAAATTTTGTCAAATTTGTTTGTATAGAAATTTTTGTCAATCTTTTTTGTCTATCGAAAATTTCGTCAAAATTTTATGTCTTTTAAAAATTTTCTTCAAATTTTATTTTTATAGAAAAGTTTGTCAATATTTTATTTCTATAGAAAATTTTCTCCAAATTTTTTTTTTATAGAAAATTTTGTCTATATTTTATTTCTATTGAAATGTCTGTCAAGATTTTGTTTCTGTAGAAAATTTTGTCAACATTTTATTTCTATAGAAAACTTTCTCAAAATTTTATTTCTATAGAAAATGTTGTCAAAATTGAATTCCTGTTGAAGAATTTGTCAACTTTGTTTTTTCTAGAGAAAATTTTGCCAAAATTTGATGTCTATAAAAATGTTCTCGAAATTTTATTTTTATGGAAAATTTTGTCAAAATTTTAATTCTATAGAAAATTTGGTCAAAATTTTATTTCTATAGAAAATTTTGTCAAAATTTTATTTCTATAGAACATTTTGTCAAAATTTTATTTCTATAGAAAATGTTGTCAAAATTTTATATTTGTAGAAAATTTTATTTCTATAGAAAATTTTGTCATTTTGTGTTTACAGAAAATGTTGTCAAAATTTTATTTATATGAAAAATTTTGCCAACATTTTATTCGTATAAACTTTATTTCTATCGAAGATTTTGTAAAAATTTTATTTCGAAAATTTTGTCATTTTTTACAGAAAATTTTGTCAAAATTTTATTTCTATAGAAAACTTTGCAAAATTTTTTTCCTTTAGAATGTTTTGTCAAAATTTTATTTCGTTAGACATGTTTATTAAAATTTTATTTCTATAGAAAATATTTTACAAATTTTATTACTATAGAAAATTTTGTCAAAATTTAATTTCCATAGAAAATTTTGTCAACATTTTATTTCTATCGAAGATTTTGTCAAAATTTTATTTCTATTGACAATCTGGTCAAAAGTTCATTTCTATAGAAAATTTTCTCTAAATTTTGTTTCTATAGAAAATTTTGGACATGTGTATATTTTTGTATTTGCATATAAATTTGCTTGTTAGAGTATTTGGGTAGAGTAACAAAAAAGCTGTTGAAAATAAAATTAAAAGTGAAAATATTATTCCTTTGGGTGATTTTAGCAAGCGGATGTATAAAACCAACAAAAAAAACTGCTAGCTTGTCAAAGAAAAGTAGGGGAATCGTGAATTCACCAATAAAATACAAAAAAAAACTAACCAATAAAAAGCTTGGAATTGTGTGTTTTTGCCACAAGATCAAGGGTAACAAAATGAAAAATATTATAAACCCTTACTAGCCTATCTACTACTACGTATCCTTACAGTAACAGGAAACTAGAACTGGGAAATGTGGTGGAAAATAAAACCGAAAAGAGGTTTGTTTTTCGTGAGGTCGATGAAAACGTTCAAAATTAATATGCCATGCATCACTTGCCAGTTCATGGAAAGTGAAGTCATAACTCTTTTTTTCATACCCATAGTAGCCACAAAAAAAAACAAAAAAGCAAGTATCAATATCGATAATGGCCAAATGTTAACATTGATGATGGAAAACGTGTTACACACTTTCCCATTTGGCCTTTTTCTTGGTATTGCTTTTGGCTTTGCCAGGCTTGACCAACAAAACCAATGAACTTTATATGCAAACCCCGATAGTGTGTTTCATCTTGGTCCTGGGTGTTGAGAACCTTTTTAATTTACATCTCTGAAAAAAATCTTTTTTGTTTTCCTACAGATTTCCTACGCCTGAATATCCTTTGCCTGTGCTGATTTTAATAGCATGTTTGGTATTTCTGAGAAAATTAGCATAATTTCTTGAATAGCGCACATTATTTCGACAATTTAAAATACTTTGGGGTTGAATAAAGACAAATATTTTATATGCCTTAAATGCATAGACTAACACATATATGGTAGACAAGGGAATTGTTAGGCAAATTGATGTAGCAAAGACCAACTAATAAACAAAATCGATGAGGTTGTTCTTTGCGAAAAGGGATATAAAGTTATAAGGCATCATTTATGTAAGACTATTGATAAGGACCTTCGGAGAGGGGGTGGTTTATGGTTATAAATGTTTTACAATCATTTGTAATATACGAAGGTTGCATATGAAATTTTGCAAAGTGGTCAGATTTTCTAATCCTGAAAATAATTGAGCAACATAAATTATTGCTATGGAGTTTTCAACCCTAATTTTCATGTGCCCCAATAAATATGATATGACTTGGAAAGTTTTACTCGTTGATAGGACCACTGGGATGTAAATAATTTTTTAGGTCAATTTGCTAGAACATGGGTGGTGGAAAAGGGTCTGGGCCCAATCGCCGAACCACAACAGAATCCTGCACTTAGGGCACGGATATCCGTAGGACCATGGAAGCAAGAGTATACGGTGAAACCTTACAAACTTGGACACTGCTGATACTGAACACCTCTCAAAGTGTCAATGGTACCAGAGACATATACAAGAAGGTTAAGACATTCACGAATATCCGTAGGACCATGGAAGCAAGAGTATACAGTGAAACCTTCCAAACTTGGACACTAACACCTTTCAAAATTTGACAAAACTCGTGAGACTTTTTATACCCTGCGCCACACTGTGGAACAGGGTATTATAAGTTAGTGCATATGATTGCAACACCCAGAAGAAGACGAGATAGACACATGGTGTCTTTGGCAAAAATGCTCAGGGTGGGCTCCTGAGTCGATATAGCCATGTCCGTCTGTCCGTGAACACATTTTTGTAATCAAAGTCTAGGTCGCAGTTTTAGTCCAATCGACTTCAAATTTGGTACAAGTATGTGTTTTGGCTCAGAATAGAACCCTATTGATTTTGGAAGAAATCGGTTCAGATTTAGATATAGCTCCCATATGTATTACAGGTTGGCTGATAAGTCCCCGGTCTAACAAAGAAAAACACATTTTTTTTGTCAAAATTCGTTTTTATTATTCAACATAGTTCCCTTCAAGAGCGATATAACGATTATAATGACCTTCCTTTTTCCATTTTTTGATACCATTTTGGTAGTACTCCTTCGGTTTTGCCTCAAAATATGCCTCAGTTTCGGCGATCACCTCTTCATTGCAGCCAAATTTTTTCCCTGCGAGCATCCTTTTGAGGTCTGAGAACAAGAAAAATCGCCGGGGGCCAGATCTGGAGAATACGGTGGGTAGGAAAGCAATTCGAAGCCCAATTCATGAATTTTTGCCATCGTTCTCAATAACTTGTGGCACGGTGCGTTGTCTTGGTAGAACAACACTTTTTTCTTCTTCATATGGGCCGTTTTGCCACGATTTCGACCTTCAAACGCTCCAATAACGCCATATAATAGTCACTGTTGATGGTTTTTCCCTTCTCAAGATAATCGATAAAAATTATTCCATGCGCATCCCAATAAACCGAAACCATTACTTTGCCAGCGGACTTTTGAGTCTTTCCACGCTTCGTAGACGGCTCACCGGTCGAGTTAACCGCTGCAAACACCGCTCAGAATCATCAACACGTTGTTGTTTTTGGTCAAATGTGAGCTCGCGCGGCACCCATTTTGCACAGAGCTTCCGCATATCCAAATATCGATGAATGATATGACCAACACGTTCCTTTGATATCTTTAAGGCCTCAGCTACCTCGATCAACTTCATTTTATCATTTTGTGGATTTTTTTGACGTTTTCGTCGGTAACCACCTCTTTCGGGCGTCCACTGCGTTCACCGTCCTCCGTGCTCATTTCACCACGCTTGCATTTTGCATACCAGTCAATTATTGTTGATTTCCCTGGGGCAGAGTCCGGAAACTCATTATCAAGCCAAGTTTTTGCTTCCACCGTATTTTTTCACGAAATTCCTTTTTTCCATTTTTTTCACAATAACAAAAGTTGCTTCACAAAAGACGCTCTATCTCACAAACTAATTGACTTACAGACGTCAAATTTTGACACGAATCATTTGAAGGTTGGTACTATATAAAAATAATATGCATTTAATACTAGCGACGCCATCTATGTGTCAGACCGGGGACTTATCAGCCAACCTGTTATTTCGCCCGATATGGACTTATATGGCCCCAGAAACCAGAGTTTTACCCTAATTTCCTTAAAATTTTGCACAAGAAGAACAATTAGTACTATAGTCAAGTGTGCCAAATTTTATTGAAATCGGTTCAGATTTAGATATAGCTCCCATATATATCTTTCGCCCGATATGGACTAATACGGTCCCAGAAGCCAGAGTTTTACCCCAATTTGCTTAAAATTTTGCACAAGAAGAACAATTAGTACTATAGTCAAGTGTGCCAAATTTTATTGAAATCGGTTCAGATTTAGATATAGCTCCCATATATATCGTTCACCCGATTTACACTCATATGACCACAGTGGCCAATCTTTTACTTCGATTTAATTGAAATTTTGCACAGGGAGTAGAATTAGCATTGTAGCTATGCGTATCAAATTTGGTTGCAATCGGTTCAGATTTAGATATAGCTCCCATATATATCTTTCGCCCGATATGGACTAATACGGTCCCAGAAGCCAGAGTTTTACCCCAATTTGCTTAAAATTTTGCACAAGAAGAACAATTAGTACTATAGTCAAGTGTGCCAAATTTTATTGAAATCGGTTCAGATTTAGATATAGCTCCCATATATATCGTTCACCCGATTTACACTCATATGACCACAGTGGCCAATCTTTTACTCCGATTTAATTGAAATTTTGCACAGGGAGTAGAATTAGCATTGCAGCTATGCGTGCCAAAATTGGTTGAAATCGGTTCAGATTTAGATATAGCTCCCATATATAGCTTTCGCCCGATTTACACTCATATGACCACAGAGGCCAATTGTTTGTTCCGACTTAGTTTAAATTTTGCACAGGGAGTAGAATTAGCATTGTAGCTATGCGTACCCAATTTGGTTAAAATCGGTTCAGATTTAGATATAGCTCCCATAATTTGTTTTCTTTATAATTTGTTTTCTTTAGCTCCCATATATATGTTTTTCTGATTTCAACAAAAATGGTCAAAATACCAACATTTTCCTTGTAAAATCGCCACTGCTTAGTCGAAAAGTTGTAAAAATGACTCTAATTTTCCCAAACTTCTAATACATATATATCGATCGATAAATCATAAATAAACGTTTGCGAAGTTTCCTTAAAATTGCTTCAGATTTAAATGTTTCCCATATTTTTTTAATAACATTGTGTTCCACCCTAGTGCATGAGCCGACTTAAATTTTGAGTCTATAGATTTTGTAGAAGTCTATCAAATTCTGTCCAGATCGAGTGATATTTAAATGTATGTATTTGTGACAAATCTTTATATATAGCCCCCAACACATTTGACGGATGTGATATGGTATCGAAAATTTACATCTGCAAAATGATGCAACATGTTTCTGTTCTACTTTTTTGTTGGACCATACTTTTTTGCAATTTTTTGTACCTTTTTTCATGTTATGCCAATTTTGAATTAATTTATTTTAGACTTTTCTTTTTATTTTGTTTAATTTGTGAACTCACATTTCCTCAATCTCCATAGAGATAATTATTGTAAATGTTGTAATGTCTAAAAATTATTGTTTCTGGTTCTTTCATGGGACTTCCGAAAGCTCTGTCTCTGTATTTCTCACGTTTTCTGGCCGCCTGCCTTTACTACCACTATAATTTCTCCATTAGACCTTTTTCCAATCTACATAGGGATAATTCTTTTAAATATCAAAAGATTGTTTCTGGATCCTTCATTAAAGTCTTTCTCTGTATTATTCTCCCTCTCTCTCTCTCTCTCTCTCTCTCGTTATATGACCGCTGCTATAATTCCTCTGTTAGACATTTAAACTTCTCTCTCTCTCTCTAATCATACCACACACTCTCTTTACCTCTTATTTTCAAATCCCGTTTACTATACTTCGCCCCTATGTCCTCAACTAAGCGTTCTAGAGCTAAAATGATGTTAATTCGTGATCACCCCCAAAAATTGAAAATTCAATTCAAATCCCCCAAAAAAAATTCGAATTTTTATATGAAAAACTTGTTTTGGTCATATTTCCTTAAATATGCGTCCTAGAGCCAATAGGACGTTTATTAGTGACTACCCCCTAAAAATTGAAAATTCCATCCAAATCTCAAAAAAAAAAAAATAAAATTTGTATATGAAAAAATTATTTTGACCATAACTCCTAAACAAAGATGTTAATTCGTGACAAAAAATTGAAAATTCCATCCAAATCTCAAACAAAAAATAAAATTTCTTTAATCACTTACAATATCTATAGAGATAATTTTTGTAAAATCTAAAAAATCTCCATTAGACCCTTAAATTTCACTCCGTAATCATCCCTCACGTTCAATATACCTCTTCTTTCTCTGTATTTTTCCCTCTCACTTTTTTTTATATCACCTCCTTCATAATTCCTCCATTAGAGCTTTAAACTTCTCTAGGCTATCATATTTCAAGGTCACTTCTTTTAAAATCCCTCTTCTGTACTTCTTCCATACCTATTAATACGAGTTTTTATTTGCCAAATAATCGAGTTTACTATAAATACAATTTTTTTGGAACCAAATTTGTTTAAACTCTTTAGAGATCATTTTGGTAAATATCTTAATATAGTTTTGAATTCCTTGAAGGAACTCATAAAAGCATTTGCTCTATATTTCTCACTCTCTCTCTCTCTCTCTCTCTCTCTCTCTCTCTCTCTCACTTTTATTTATATCACCACCGTTATAATTTCCCCATTAGACATTTAAACTTCTCTGTGTAATCACCTCTCTCTCCATCTATGTTGTTCTCTTAAAATCCCTCCACTGTAATTCACCCATATTTACTACTATGAGTTTGAAAATATGACAAAATAAAAATTTCGCTTGCTAAAAATAAACGGTCAGACGTCAAAAGGAAAAAATTCTAACACAAACATTCTCGCACAAATGAAATTTATTATAATATCCTAATATATAAAAATAGACAAAAAATAAATCATCAGCACCACATAAAAAAATCATGGTCAGATGGGCATTTTTAGAGCACCTTACTTTGTCTCCTCTCTCTCTTTCTAATCAGATCTTAAAAATACCTCTTTCAGCTTTTAATCACAGATTTCTCTTCTACATTCCCTTTTCCAAATGCCAAAATTTACCTTCCACATGTCGCTCTAAGAAACAATGTTATAATATTTTCCTTTTGGTCTTAATATAACTTAGTAAACCTGTCTCTAGTTACCCCCCGCTTCGCTTGTTTAAACCCTCTAAAATATTATTCAATTTTCTGCCTATCCAACTGTCATTCTAATTAACTGTCGCTTGTCTTCCATTATCCTACACACCTGCTTTGGTCAATTTCATATCCTTTTGCCTTCCTCATCATTCCAAATTACTTTGTCTTATACATCCACCTCGGTCCCCTATCAACATCCCTCTGATTCTGTGTTCTCTGTCTAAAAATGAGATTATTCAATTAAGATTAGTTGATGACATTTGTAATTATTATCATAATGCCATAAGTCCATAGGAATGACTATGTCTCCGTTTTTAGCTAGACATAGAAATGCGTTATCATCACTAAAACTCGTGGTGAAAGTTGCAAAGACAAATGTTTTATTATTTTTATTTTCATCTTCTTCCTCATTTTCTCCACCTGCCACATGGCTTTGGTAGCAAATGAGAGCACAAAAAAGGGAACGTAACGTAAACATGTAATCCCCTAGATTACAATTAATTACAAATAAATCTTTTAACATTTATTTTTATGCGTTTCCCAGGAAGTTAAAATGCCTTAGCAGCATAGTTATATGAAAGGAATCAAAAAATTGATATATACCTAAAAAAAGAGATAAGCTTTAATAGAAATAGAAATCATATATGTATGTATGAAATTCTTTTAAATAAATGGCATAGATTTTCGCAAAATCAAAACTACCGCGATTAGCTATTTGCCTAAAAAAAGTTTTTCTTTTACCTTGAGCCCAAAAGTGCTATAGGGTATACTCTTGAAATCTCACTTTTTAACCAATCCTTTCTCCGCTTTGACCAGAAGTTAGCTTCATTTAACCTTCAAAGCCTTTCTTGACTTTCCATGTAATTGCTTCGTTACCACAAATATTTACTCTGTGCTACCATAAAATTGTTCCTCCATAAAGACCAGAAGAAAATTAATTTCTTTGTATATTTTTTTGGTGTTTGCATAAAATTAATTTCACTATCGCTATTACAGTATTCCCGGCGTATACCGTCCACACCTTTAGATCTTGAAACATTTTTTTTTACCTTGGCTTGGCCTTAAAACCTTAATTGCTCTATTTATGTATGATAATAAAATTGTTTGGTATTTTTATAGTACGTTGTTGAACTGCGTTCCACAAAATCTATATAAATTTCTTTAAATCTTTCAAATGAAGTAATTTATGTGAATTATAATCCAATATCACGAATTTGTATTATCATAACATAGTGAATTATTCGAATATATTATAAGTAATTCTTCTAAATTAGGCTATATCTATATGGCAACTATCTATCCATGAACTTATCGATAAATATTTCTCAAATATAATATGTTCTCCATATTTGAATTGTTGTTCTAATAGATAAATCAATTTCACTCAAATAATCATAACGCCTGCGTGCGAACCATTTTACTTCACTAGTGCATTACAATCTGAAGCGGTAAGAAGCTATCCCCTGTCAATAAACTGCATTAAACTGAATCTGGATTACTTTTTTTCTTCTACTTGCATATAATATAACTGCATAAACTCTTGCGGAGATATACATTAACACCATACAGTCCACTTATAGAATCCCGCAATTGTTCATGGTCCTTTCGATCCGTCAGGAAAAGTGAAGGAACTGATTTGCTATATTTTGTTGGATCACGTCCACTGCCTTTTAATTTGCAAACATATTTTCACCAAATATTATGGAGAGGAGGTACGTACAATTTATTAAATTGTGAACGGTCAGGGATATCAGTGTTTGGTTTAAAACTTAAATTGGAATCAACTAACTTTGTACAGTGAAATTGATGGTTATAATTATGCACTGAATTTACTGCTTTTTTCCATCTGAAAATTTGATTCAGAGAGCACATAGTCACCGCGTATTAAACACAATTTGTAAGCTTTGTTACGCAAGGCTAGTGGAGATAAGAGAGTAGAACTCTTTTCGATGTTACTTCATTTAATTTGGTGCTTCACGAGTATCCAATATATAAATTTCACCTGCGTTTCATATAGACACGTGAATTTAGGAATATATTAAGATCATTCTTTCCGAGGAGAAATAAATATTTGAATGGAAGAGGAAGTTATCTCTTTGGAAAGATTCTGACAACACTTTGTGTTAAAATTGTTCTACGGCTTCTTTATGCTGCCAAATAAAGGAAAAGAAAACGGAACGAAGAGACAACGTATGACTTACATTTACATGGAGTATTAATTTCAGTTTAACATATATCTTCTGTTGTCAATGCTTTGTGTTTGATTTTCTTTTACTTACCGGTAACATTGCACTGTTATCATATGTCTATTTATTGTCTGCATTTAAATTCCACATATTCCATGCATACTGCAAACATTGATGATCGACATTTCATATGACTAATGGTAATGTTTATTACATACATTGGCTCTGGCATCAAATTATTCTTACATTATTAACATTTGTAAAGACATCTTAACATTCATTCATTCTCTCTTGCAACATTCCTACAATAATAATAATAAACATCGGCTGTTGTTTAACGCTCACCTGCAACATATTTACCAACATTCCAACTCACCTACAACAAACCAGAGAGGAACTCTTTAAATGTTACCTTTAGTGGAAATATACCATAATATCATTCGAACGAGAAAAATAATTCCAACGAGAAAAATAAACGCAAAATACAGCCCAATTATTACTTCATTTCATAGTCACATATTATATTGAAATTATTTCTCTGTCATTGTGGCTCTCATCAGAAAGTCTCCCGTCAGAGTTGCCAAGTGTCTTGGATTATCGAGAGGAAAATTCCTAATTTAACTTTCGTTCATATATTATCTATTGTAATCGTTTTCTTGAATTTAGACTG
Organism: Haematobia irritans; assembly: GCF_050003625.1. Taxonomy (NCBI): domain Eukaryota; kingdom Metazoa; phylum Arthropoda; class Insecta; order Diptera; family Muscidae; genus Haematobia; species Haematobia irritans. The sequence continues at coordinate 11,178,574 of NC_134401.1, read as the reverse complement.
TTTTCGTTGTATTTGATTTTTTTTTTTTTTTTTAAATTTAAAGTTAATTCCACGTTGTCATTACTGGGAAATAAATGGATAAGATAAATTTCCATTTAAATAAGAAAACACAAGTCGGATTTCGAAACGTAGTGAGGCAACACTGATTTTCTTTCAATTCATTAATGCCCAATATTAATGAAGTGAGAATAGTATCTTGATCAGAGTCCAGTGTCATATGTGGTGATCATTCTACTTTGATATCAAGAAGTGCACACGTGATCAAGAATTTGAGAAATTAATTTTGGAAATTTATGAACTACATTTGTGATGGAATTTAATATGAAGGAACTTAATAAAGAGGAAGAAAGTGATTATTAACGAAAATAAGAGAAAAGCTAGAAAGTTACTGTGTTGTTTGCTAAAAACAAGGAGAAGCAGTTATTGGTTTTTGTGCATGAATATCCCATTTGGAAACTCCTATTATTTTCCGTTGGAGAAGGGATTTGTGTGGCCATTGGAGTGAAAATTTTCCCTAGAGTTTGTATTTGTGTTGGAACTGGTTCAATACTTGCCATTGGTGGAGTGTCTAACGATGCCCTGGTACACGGTTTAAGTTGTGGGTGGATACCAAAGGCAACAAGGTGTTTAGTCTTCTTGTATTCGGTGAGTCATCTTATATTCGGTGAGTCATATTGTAATTGTTTGGGTTACTAACATCTTGTTTACGGAAAGAAGCTTGCGTAAATAAAGACGAGGGAAAGTTCCTAAATTCTTTTCTTGATAAAAAAAGAAGACAAATTTCATACTTAGTCATATTATGTTTATGACCGCTCCAGATGGAAGAGGGGATAAATTGGAAATTAAATAAAATAATTTTCATAATTGGCATACACCGAAACTGAAAAAACATTTTGAAAAGTTTGATAGTAGAGTTTGGCTGGAAGATAATAATTTTCTTTGAAAGAAATATTTATTGTCGTATCATATTCAAGTTTCTGTAAATCTGAGTCATATTTTATGCGAATATTACTTGTTTTTTAAATGTATTTAATGATTGCATATGGGAAATACTATTCCTAAAATTGCGGAATGACACAAATATTTTGAGAGAAGGATAATTGAAGTACCTCTTGAGTGCTGGTGAGCCCATTGAAGGATCTATTAGAACACTAAACCTTTGATTTATGAATATTTTATTTGAGATTTGCTGATATTACTTACTGGTTATTTTGTTGAAATTTACCCAACGTTACACTCAAAAAAAAAAAAAAAAAAAAAAAAAAAAAAAAAAGAGTTTACTTGAGCCAAAGTTTAGCCTTCCCTTAAGTATTTTGGTATTGATTACGAGTCAAAGATGCGGCTTCTTTAAAATAAAGAAAGTTTGAGTGACTTATTTGGCTTTAAATCTGTAAAAAAAAAAATTAATTAAAATTAGAATACAGATCTCATTTATCAAATTTTCATTCGTTTTTCGCGGTATATAACAAATGCCAATTTAAAAATCCAAATTATAATGGATACTTCGAAGCAAAACATGTTTTCATAATTCAAAAAAGAAAGAAGGGAAAAGAAACTTTAAACCGACGCTAAATCTTTAAAATAAGTCTTGGCCTATATTTGAAGAGTTTTTAGATCTAAAGTTTCAATATTAAGGTTAATTTAAGGACAATTTCTTTAAATAAAAAATGTGTTTCTTTATCGTAAGGAAAATTGGCGTAAGTGCAAAGTTATGCGACTTTATCTGAGTGACGGAAACATATAAATTCGTGTCATATATTTAATCGAAAAATTTTGAAGCAAAGATTATAAACTTAATTTAATTAAAATTTCATTATTTTAAAGAAATTTGTCCTCAATATTTTACAAATTTCGTATCCTAAGATATAGGTTGCGTAAACCTTAAAATTGCGTAAAATTTTTTTCAATGTACATGTAACAATTTTTTGGTTATGCTGTTGAACTTTGCACATATTTACATATTGTTGCAAGACACTGCTATTTTTGGATATTTATTGATTTATTATAAAGAATATACCTGCATTTTGAATTTTTTGAATTGGAATTTATTGTTGTTGAATTTTTAAATATAAATGGTTTAAACAAAAGGAAAAGATATAAAAGGAAATTAGACCAAACTGAAGTTGTATGATTTCATGAGTATACATTAATGGAACAGTATTACCACAACCTCATTGCTTACTGAAATTACATGCAAAAAACAAAAAAAAAGTTTTACCTTATACAGAAGGAAAAGAAACCCATAAAGGTAAATGCTCAATTTTTTTTTTTCATTTCACATCATGAATCCCTATCATTGGAATTGTTTCTATTTATTTATTTCGTCACAATGAATTAAGACGTGAATTTAATTTTGTGTTAACACGTCATTTTAAGATTGGAACCCTTGAAAACAAGTTGAAGTCAACTGGAAGTCGAATTATTTTCTCCATGGGTTTGATTTCAAAAAAGTTATGCTAATATCAACAATATTGCAAAAGTTAATTATTGATACGTCCAATACCCTGCAACAGCAACAACAACAGTTAATTTGAGGCGAAATATTGTTCTATGAATGCATGTTGAGGATAAATTTGGAAGAGAGTTATAGAGTGAATGTATGAAACCAAATTTCAAAGAGAGACTGTTTACAAATGTTCATGTCTGAAATTTCTATTTGAAGAGAATTTATAGCTATCCACATCATTCTGATATCTAAACAATTCATTGGATGTTACATGAGTATTTCGGTATTCATAGAACTGTAAAGAAGGAGAAAGAAAACTCTGTAGACTTTCGAGCATCGACCTGTAAACTTAGCTTTCTCTTATCATAGTCTTTTTTAACAACAGACATCTGTTAGTTATTATTCTTTGCTCTATAGAAAGAGACTTTGTTAAGAGAGATAATTTACTCTTGATTGGAAACCTGTTCTCTTGGGTGTATCTCACAGATACACAACGAGAAGTATCTCATTTAATATTGGAATAAAGATAACACTACACAATCTAGATATTTTTTAAAAGTTTCTGTAATAAAAACTTATTTTTCTTTGGGTGTGAAACATACGAACAATTACTGAACTGAATTTAGGAATTTTATAATTGCTCTAGTGGAGCTAAAACTTGTTCATTTATTTCACCTGTTGCATATGAACTCTTCATTTGTTGAATGATAAAATTTGCATTATTCATATTACTCTGGTTTAAATACTTACTTCATTTGGGATATTTGTACTTGTGAAACTGAAGAAAGGGATTTGAATTGAATTTAAGAATTACTCTAGTGAATTTTAAACTTTGATTTTATTTCATTTGTCGCAAGTAAGAGTCTCAAAGAATACTTATTGAATTGCTCTAGTAAGCTGTCACACTTTCGGCTCTTAAATTTGTAAGAGTGTTCGAATATTTGCTGACTATATTCCATATCGATCCTGCTGAGACATGTCTTCACAAAAGTTTATTTTCTTTTCTGACCAATTGGTCACTTACTGTGCGAACTTTAATGCTTGCGATATATCTGAGCATACACATTCAAGCTTGCAAGTTGACTTGGAAGACTTAGAACGCCGATGGCACACTTTGACGCAAGTCTATGAAAGTGATATGACTACGCAGGAGGGGTTCACTAAGGAACAAAGGGAATCAATGCATTCAAAGTTCAATGAGTCTTGCAAATCTTACAAAATTTGCAAAACTGCTATTTTAGATTTAATCGGAATTGAGAAAAGGAGAATGGAAGAACAACGGCGTCCAAATACCATTCCTGAAAGTAGGCCTACGGATGACACGGGATTCTCAATAAAAGTTCCACCGTGTGATACGGAATTATTTAGTGGCGGTTACGATAAATGGCCCAGTTTTCGAGACATGTTCTCTGCTATTTATATTAAACATCCGAAACTTTCACCTGCACAAAAACTATTTCATTTGCGAGCCAAAACGCGAGGAGAGGCAAATCAAATTATAAAACAATTTGCGCTCACTGACGACAACTTCAATTTGGCGTGGGAGGCTCTACGCCAACGATATGAAAATAAACGTATATTGATTAATCATCAATTGAGGAAAATTTTTGAGGCTGAGCGTGTGGTTTCGGAAAAAGGGAAATCTTTACGCAACTTGCAATATACAATAAATAATTGTCTATCCGTTCTGAAAGCCTACAATATATCTATTCTTTCATGGGATCCTATTTTAGTTTTCTGGGTTTCATCACGGTTACCGGATGAAACATTAACAGCATGGGAAAATTCGCTTACTGACCATAAGGAATTACCATCGTGGAAACGGTTGGATGAGTTTATTTCGAAAAGGCTTGATATGTTAGAGTCAATCTCAGATATGAGAAAACCCTCGAGCACAACCAACATGCAACAGAAAACTCAAAGTTTTCATACTAAGACTGAAAGTAACTACAGACCTTGTAAAGTTTGCAAGCAAAATCATGCTTTGCGAACATGTTCTAAATTCAAATCCTGGACAACATTTCAAAGAAAGAAATTTGTAACTGAAAATAGCGTATGCGAAAATTGTCTCTCATATGGCCATACTACATCAGCATGTCAAAGCGATCATTTATGCCAAAAATGTCAACAGAAACATCATTCACTTTTGCATCCTGAAAGTCGAGGTAGACACCAACGCAATCTGTCGTCACAGGTTGCAACATTTCATGCTGACACCTCATCCGATGATCAGCCGACCACGTCGGCGAACGCTTACTCTGAACCCAGTTCCCACGTTCACTCAAACTTTGCTAGTTCTGATGAGGAGACTGTTCTACCGACTGCTTTGGTTGATATGGAACATTTAGGTACGGTTTTCACTATTCGAGTTTTTATAGATCAGGGATCCCAGGAATCGTTCATTTCCACTAGAATTGTTAATCGGTTCTCAATTCCGACCAAGAAATCTTTCACGAGGATATCTGGTCTTGGGGGAGCTGTTTTAGAAAATTCGACTAGAATATGCAATGTCACTTTGAAATCTCGGAAATCGAAATTTACGTTACACACTTCTGCTTTGGTCGTTTCAAACTTGAAAAATCTAATGCCATGTGCACCCACGTATATCTCGGATTGGTCCAACTTAGATCGACTCGATTTGGCTGACCCAAACTTTTTCAGGCCTGGTCCCATTGATATGTTGCTGGGAAGTGATGTTTTACCGACCATTATTAAACCGGGTATAGAGAAAAACTTAGCAGGAAGCCTCTTGGCTCAGAACTCGGAGTTTGGTTGGCTTATCAGTGGCCCTCCAAAGCGACGAACAATCACTTCTTTCGCTTCATGGGTTACGACAAAGGAAACATTGAACGAAGATGTTAGGAATTTTTGGGAGCTGGAGGAAATCCCAAAAATTAAACAACGTTCAGACACTGATATTTGGTGTGAAGATTTTTACCGCAAGACAACACGTCGTTTGCCGAATGGGAGATACAAAGTGAAACTTCCATTTCGTCATGATCTCCCGGCCGAAGTGGCTCTTGGATCTTCCAGACGATCCGCTATGGGACAATACTTACACATGGAGAAGAATTTACAGAAAACTCCAGAACTTTTTAATGAGTACTCAAATGTCTTATCTGAATATATTGAACTTGATCATATGGAACAAACTGTATCAACTGAGCTCTGTCAAAATTCACGATACCAATCCTTTTATCTACCGCATCATGCCATAGTGAAGCCGGAGCGTACTTCGACTAAGGTTCGAGTGGTATTTAATGCTTCAAAGAAAACATCTACTGGATTTTCTTTGAACGACATTTTGCACACTGGGCCTATCTTGCAAAACGATCTAATGAACATTATACTGCGTTGGCGTTTCTTTAGATATGTTTTCAACGGCGATATTCAAAAAATGTATCGTCAAATTTATGTACATGAAGACGATCGTCAATTCCAGCGAATTCTATTCAGAAATTCTGAAACTAATTTCATACGAGATTATGCCTTAAAAACTGTGACATTTGGAGTAAACTGTGCTCCATATTTAGCCATCCGCACACTGTTACAACTTAGTGAAGATGGAAAATCCACTCATCCAACTGCGTCATCCATTTTGCAGAACCAAATATACGTTGATGATGTTCTTTCTGGGGGACATTCTTTGCCTGAAGCGAAATATTACTTAACTCAACTTGTTGATCTACTTGACTCCGCGGGATTTCCTCTGAAAAAGCTTACAGCAAATCATACTGACATTTTGGAAAATTTGCCCCCCGAAGATCTTCTAAATGAAGATTTCTTGAAACTGGAGAATACAAGTGAAGCGAAGACATTAGGCATTCGATGGAATGCAATGAATGACTTGTTTTATTATAAAGTTTCGGTTATTACTGTTCCGACTCCTCCTTTGACAAAAAGGAAAATACTGTCCATTATTGCCAAGATATTTGATCCCGCTGGCTGGTTAGCTCCGATTATAATTATGGCTAAAATCCTTTTGCAACAACTGTGGATTGACGGCACTGAATGGGATGAGGAAGTCAAACCTCATTCACTTGAGAAATGGAACCAATTTATTTTGAACTTTCCTGATATTGAACTCATTAAGATCCCCCGCTGGATTCACTACTCCCCCGAAAAACGGGTCCAAATCCACGGCTTTTGCGATGCTTCGGAGAAAGCATATTGTGCTTGCATATATGTTTGCACCATTTCCTCGGAAAATACTCGAACTTCGCATTTACTCGCATCAAAAAGCAAAGTGGCTCCCTTGAAAACGTTGAGTGTGCCTAGATTAGAACTCTGTAGCGCAGCGCTGTTGTCGAGATTATTGAAAACTGTTTCTCAAAACTTGACTTTCTCAATAACTGATATATATTTATGGTCTGATTCTACGATTACCTTGGCTTGGCTAGACAAGCCACCATACAATTGGAAAACCTTTGTAGCCAACAAAGTTTCAGAAATATTGGAAAATGTGGGAAACGTCACGTGGAGACATGTTCCAACGACAGATAATCCCGCCGATATCGGTACTCGTGGGTGTACCGCATCGGAACTTAGCACTAACTTGCTTTGGTGGCACGGGCCGAAATGGCTTTTAAAATCTGATGAATTCTGGCCAAAATCCATTACATTCAAGGAACCTGATCTAGATCGAAAAGTATGCACTTTCCACACTGACATGCAAACTGAGGATATATTAGATCGTTTTTCTTCTTTCGATCGAGCTCTACGAGTATTATGTTACATTTATCGATTCATAAGAAAATGTAAGAATCAAACTTTGCCGAACATACAAAATAACTTTATCACTAAGGAAGAAGTAATGATTGTCAAATTCAATTTAATACGTTCGGCGCAAAAAATGTACTATCCATCTGAATATCAAGCACTTGAGAGCAACATGCCCATTAATTCAAAAAGTAAATTGCTAACGCTAAACCCAAAACTTGATGAGTACAAACTGCTACGAGTAAATGGTCGATTGGCGAATGCTGATCTTAGTTACAACGAGCGACATCCAATAATATTGCCTGAGAAATCACGTTTCTGTAAGCTATTTATTGAATTCACTCATAAGATGCTGCTCCACTCTGAACACCAAGTCATGTTGCGTGCAATTCGCCAGGAATTTTATGTGGTCCGCTTAAAAAGTTCCATAAGACAGTGTATAAGAAACTGTCACACCTGTGCGATTTATAAACACCGTATTCGTACCCAGATAATGTCGTCCCTGCCAACTGAAAGATGTACTTTTTCCTTGCCATTTACATATACTGGAGTGGACTTTGCGGGACCATTTGATTTGAAAACATCTAGACTTCGGAACGCAAAGCTGCACAAAGGATACGCTGCAATTTTTGTATGTATGTCAACTCGTGCTGTTCACTTAGAGGTTTGTTCGGAACTGACAAGTGAGGCTTTTTTGTCTACTTTCACTCGATTTGTAGGAAGGCGCGGATTCCCTAATAAAGTTTATTCTGATAACGGAACGAATTTTGTTGGTGCTAGTAGGGTACTGAAAACTGAATATGAGAATTTTTTGAGAAATGTCCAAGTATCTGTTTCTGAAAAATATAGTACACATGGGTTTTCGTGGCAATTTATTCCGCCTCACGCCCCACATATGGGAGGATTGTGGGAGGCTGCTGTGAAGAGCATGAAAACTCACTTACGAAAAGTGGCTTCCAATATTAAATTCACTTTTGAGGAATTTTCCACTTTGTTGATTCGGATAGAAAGCATTTTGAATTCTAGACCCCTTTCACCAATCAGCGAAGACCCCAATGAACTGATTCCACTGAATCCTGGTCACCTTTTGAGGGGAGCTCCTCTTATTGCAGTTCCTGAAGAATACTCTGATAACTTGACACTTATGAATCGCTGGAAACGACTAAAGACACTACAAATACAATTTGCGAAAAGGTGGAAGACAGAGTACATTTGTGAATTGCAGAAACGACACAAATGGAAATCCACCCAACTGAATTTGAAAGTCGATGACTTTGTAATAGTAAAGGAAGATAATCTTCCACCTAATGAATGGTGTCTTGGTAGAGTTACAAAGGTTTTCAGAGGTAGTGATTCTAATGTTCGTGTCGCTGAAATTCGGACACAAAACGGAACACTGATTCGCCCATTAGTAAAACTCTGTATATTACCAAATGCTTAGAAATTACATTTCCAACCGTTCACAACTTAATAAATTTACGTTTACAGCTCACTATCTAGCCTTCCAAAATGCCGCATTTGTTTCAAGAGGCATACATTGAAAAACTGCCAAGCTTTTTATAACATGGATGTTACAAAACGAAGACAAGAAGTGAAAGAAAAGCGATTTTGCTTCAAATGCCTGTGTTCATCTCATACCCGTGAGTGGTGTAGATCTCGCAAAACTTGCATTGTGTGTAACAATAATCATCATACACTATTGCACGTCGATGACCACAACAAGCCTCGCCGTTCTCACCAAACTAATAATTCCAGCTCGTCACAAAGCTCTCACCGCCAAACTGAAAATTGCAGTCGCCCTAATTCAACATGTTCATCGACTAGAGCTAATCAGCCACGTCATCACGTTACCGGCAAAAACCAAGGTTCACTGCGTACTCCTCCATTGGTACACGAACGACTGAGTCGGAAAAGGAAAATTCACGTTTTCCTCCCCACCGCTTTAGCAAGGCTTCTCACACCTGATGGTCCTGTAAAAGTGAGATTACTGTTGAATTCAGCTGGCCTACGAACTTATGTTCTCAAATCTATGGTACAACGTTATCATCTACCAACAACGCGGAAAAACGAAGACGAATTCTGCACACTCAGCCTGCAATCGTTCTACGACTCAGCAGTAAAGATTCAGATCACGGGAGTGGTTCAACGTCGATTTGAGGTAGAAATACCAGAGACCACGGAGGACAAAAAACTGCAATCAATTTACAATCATATAGTGGACTTAGCTGACCCTCATTTCTTCAACCCGGTTAATATTGAAGTGGTTATTGGAAATGATCAGCTTTCTAAGATTCTATTGGCGGGCCTTATCCAAACATCCACCTCTATGCCTATTGCTCAAAGTTCAGTTTTTGGTTGGGTTATATCTGGTGCTTGTAATTATTAACTTGCAACGCTGCAAAGGGGGCGGAATGTTGAACTGCGTTCCACAAAATCTATATAAATTTCTTTAAATCTTTCAAATGAAGTAATTTATGTGAATTATAATCCAATATCACGAATTTGTATTATCATAACATAGTGAATTATTCGAATATATTATAAGTAATTCTTCTAAATTAGGCTATATCTATATGGCAACTATCTATCCATGAACTTATCGATAAATATTTCTCAAATATAATATGTTCTCCATATTTGAATTGTTGTTCTAATAGATAAATCAATTTCACTCAAATAATCATAACGCCTGCGTGCGAACCATTTTACTTCACTAGTGCATTACAATCTGAAGCGGTAAGAAGCTATCCCCTGTCAATAAACTGCATTAAACTGAATCTGGATTACTTTTTTTCTTCTACTTGCATATAATATAACTGCATAAACTCTTGCGGAGATATACATTAACACCATACAGTCCACTTATAGAATCCCGCAATTGTTCATACGTTTTTGCCACGCTCTGTAAACACCTGAAAGAAAGTGAAAAAGAAAGGGAGAAAAGTTGCAAGAAATTTTATTAAGAAAGTATGTATATGAAAGGCAATGTGTTGGAGAGGTGGTAAAGTTGGCAAACGAGGGTGGTAAACATAAGTGGGGAAGTTATTAAAGGATCAAGTGAATATTGTTTCAACCAAAAATTACAAAAAAAGAAGCCATAGATATGAAGGATAATTAAGATTTTTTATGAACCCAATTTTTCACAAAGGAAAGCCGGCCAAATATTTAAGGATTTACAGTAACACAATATCGCCAAAATGTTCCCAATTAATTTAATTGATTCAAATAATTTCTTAATTTCGTGAGTGAAGACAAAAACTAATTTTCTTTGTGGTTCTTTTTTCGGTTCCCTTGTTGGATCTCATAGAGTTCTCTTTATGTAAATAAGTTCATTTCCTTCATTGGATCTCAAAAAGTCTCACTACATTCCCTCTATCTCTCTCTCTCTCTCTCCTTTTAAAACATCTCCAATAAATTTTAAATTGGATCTCTAAAAGTCTCACTACATTCGCCCCTCTCTCTCACTCTTCTTTTAAAACCTCTCCAATATATTTCAAATTCCAAATAAGTGTATGTGGTTAATCCTGAACTGTAAAAAATCCGAAGAAATTTAGTTAGAGCAAATTGTCGATGAGCACATGGGATAAAGTTAAAGAACATATTAAAAAGAAACAAGTATATACGGCCGTAAGTTCGGCCAGGCCGAATCTTATGTACCCTCCACCATGGATTGCGTAGAAGCTTCTACGAAAGACTGTCATCCACAATCGAATTACTTTGGTTGTGGTATCTTAAAACTTCTTAACATCGTTTTCTAAATTGTGAGTTAGTCCATACGTGGTATATATTAGACAAAAAAGTTATGTATAGGTAAGTACAAATAATAACGAATCGATTTGGACTTTTTCACGGTACGTAGAGAGCCAGAATTGAAATATGGGGGTCGCTTATATGGGTGCTATATAAAATTATGAACTAGATATGTACCAATTTTTGTGTGATTGGGGATCGATTTATCTGAGGACTATATATCTATGGGCCCATATGGACCTAGTTAGGTATGGTTGTTAACGGCCATATACTAGCACAATGTACCAAATTTCAACTGACTCGGATGAAATTTGCTCCTCCAAGAGGCTCCAAAACTAAATCTCGGGATCGGTTTATATGGGGGCTATATATGATTATGGACTGATATGGACCACTTTTAGCTTGGTTGTTAAATATCATATACTACCACCACGTACCAAATTTCAACCAGATCGGATAAAGTTTGCTTCTCCATAAGGCACCGGAGGTCAAATCTGGGGATCGGTTTATATGGGGGCTATATATAATCATGGACTGATATGAACCAATTCCTGCATTGTTGTTGGATACTAACTTCAGGTACCAAATTTCAACCGAATCGGATGAATTTGGCTCTTCCAAGAGGCTCCGGAGGTCAAATCAGGGGATCGGTTTATATAGGGCCTATATATAATTATAGACCGATTTCGACCAATTTTTGCATGGGTGTTTGAGGCCATATATTAATATTATATGGGAGCTATATATAATTATGGACCGATGTGGACCAATTTTTGCATAGTTCTTAGAGACCACAAACTAACACCATGTACCAAATTTCAGCCGGATCGGATGAAATTTGCTTCACTTAGAGGCCTCGCAAGCCAAATCGGGGGATCGGTTTATATGGGGGCTATATATAATTATGGACCGATGTGGACCAATTTTTGCATAATTATGGACCGATGTGGACCAATTTTTGCATAGTTCTTAGAGACCACAAACTAACACCATGTACCAAATTTCAGCCGGATCGGATGAAATTTGCTTCTCTTAGAGGCTCCGCAAGCCAAATCGGGGGATCGGTTTATATGGGGGCTATATATAATTATGGACCGATGTGAACCAATTTTTTTATGGTTGTTAAAGACCATATACTAACACCATGTACCGAATTTCAGCCGGATCGGATGAAATTTGCTTCTCTTAGAGGCCTCGAAAGCCAAATTTGGGGGTCCGTTTATATGGGGGCTATACGTAAAAGTGGACCGATATGACCCATTTGCAATACCATCCGACCTACATCAATAACAACTACTTGTGCCAAGTTTCAAGTCGATAGCTTGTTTCGTTCGGAAGTTAGCGTGATTTCAACAGACGGATGGACAAGCTCAGATCGACTCAGAATTTCACCACGACCCAGAATATATATACTTTATGGGGTCTTAGAGCAATATTTCGATGTGTTACAAACGGAATGACAAAGTTAATATACCCCCCATCCTATGGTGGAGGGTATAAAAAGGTATCATTGATAATTGACCTATTTTAAGAATCCATCCTTATTATTCTCCATAAGATGTAGCCTTATATATATCTAAGGATTTCTCCCTTTTACTTCATTTGGGCTCTAAAAACTGCTTGCAATACTCCACTATATCACTCTTCGCTCTCTTTAAAATTCGCTCTCTCTCTCTGGTCAAAGATAATTGAGTTTTTTATTAGCATAACTTCATACTTTTCCATAGGGTGAAGCCTTGTACATCTAAGGATTTTTTTCAGGTTCCTTCGTTTGAACTCTAAAAGCTCTTTGCAATACCTCCACCTACCACTCTTCACTTTTAAAATCCACTCTCTTTCTGTGATTCTCTCATTCTATCTCCTCAATCACAATGGACTGCCACTTTAACCTAAGCTAACCTACCTCCTCAATAAGATATGTTATACCCAGGGGGCACTCTTCTTAGCAAATGTCTTTCTACTTTTCGCGGTTCAGTATTCAGCACGTAAATTTTATGGAGTAGAAAAACATTTTGTGGAAAGTAGAAAAATATTTTGATAAGAAGAGTACGTGTTACTATGATTTGTATGAACCGAATTCACCATGCCCCATGGTGATAGATTTTATTAATAAAATTGTTTCCTGTTATCAAATGAAAGTTATTTACACGCTCTTTCTCTATCTCTCGCTCTATCTATACATTCCTCTATTTTTCCCTACATCTCCCTTCATGTAAAACCGGTCATTGTATTTTCTTCACTAGATCTCTAACAAGTCTCTCTGGATACCTATCTCCCACTCTCTCTCTATCTTTGCTTATAAAATCTCCACTATATTTCAAATTTGATCAATCATGAACTGTAAAAATTAGGAAGAAATTTTGCTACAGGATATCGTAAAAGAGAAAAGGCTATAGTGGTCGAAGTGGTAGGCGAAGGAACACGGAAATTGGTAGGAAATTACTGCATAAAGGAAGAAGTCGATAGAATTTGATTTAAACCTGATGTTCCCACTATGTTTACTTATTGAACCTGTAAACACTCCCTCACTCTCTATTTTCCTTACAATATTTCATTCGAAGTGGGATTATTTCGACAATCTCAATGAAGATCATGTGGTCAATCCTTAACAGTAGAACGAAATTTTTCTAAGAAAAAAAGTCAATTAATGGCATTGGATTATAGTGATCGAAAAGGGTGTAAACGAAGAGAGTAAACTATAGCCAGAGATCGAGAGAATTTGGTTTAAATCGGATTTAGTAAATATTAGAGAGAGAAAGAGAGTGAGAATAAGCAGCATATAAAATTGAGATTTTTCATTTGCCGAATGGTGCACTCGTGACAGAAAAAAATGTTGTATATATTAGAGGTCTGCATCGAATAACTTTTCACTACATGTATGCAATTCGCTGTCGAATATAGTACATACACTGTCTTTCTCTCAGAGCGCAAGTAATGAAGTGAAGAGAACACTTGCTTGTCAAATACCACCAAATACTTATCCGAAACAATATGTGTTCCGAAAAAAAGGAACAATAAAAATGTAAGTACTTGAGAAAAAGTACAACATGGATTCTCTTCACTTCACGTGGTACCACAAGTATTTCTCAGTTATGTGCGAAGCAAACTTTCCATTATTATTAATCATAGATATGTATGTATTTCACATATTTCATATATTTATGTATGTCACACACTTACCTTAACGTTTGCTGTTCTTTATAACAAACCAAAACATATATTATGGAGAGTAACTGTTTTTTTGTATTTCTGAAACTGCACGTGGTACATGGAGTACTCTATGAAGTTTTGTTCTCGCAACATATTTGACGTGATCACTATGAGTACACTTCAATAAGAGAGAAAGAGGAATATGTGTTTGTTGGTAGTGAAGACATCAGAGTAGCAACAAGAAGTTACTCGTGGCTTTTGGTGTTCATCAAAATGTGTACCAATAGTTTTGCGACTCTCTCAAATAGATGTACTCATGTAGCAAGTACACGTGTACTCTGCATGTACAAATGGAATGGTGCAGACCTCTAGTATATATCTAAGAATTTTTGTTGATTCCTTCTCCTCTCTGTATTTCCCTCCCTCTATCACTCTCTTACTATCACTCCACTATGTTTCTTCATTGGATCTATAAAAACTCTCAGTCTCTGTGTATTTCTCTTATTCCACGTCTACAATGTAAAAATTAAAATGAATTAAAATTTTTGACAATAGAAAAGAAAAATGCTCTTCTGTAGAAAATTAGTAATAATTAAAAAATAAGATTAAGAATTCCAAACACAACATCAGGAGAGCGGTTGTCGTCTTCCAAATGTTCGACAAATGAAAACCAGTGGTAAAAAATTCAAATCAATTACCAAACAATCGATTATGTTTTTGCGAAACTTGGAAGATTAAGTAAGTACGGAAAATTGATCGGAAATATGGAATAGTTGTCTCGATAAAATCGCTAGGATGTAATCGATTTGGTAATTACGTTTTTTACCACTGGGTTATTAGCGAGAATGTACTTCCAAATACTCAAGTTAAATTTGGTTTATATATGGGATATATTATCGAAATCAGTCCAAATAAACACTGATGAGGAGTAAAATTTTAGGCCCTAGTTCCCATGAAATGATTCCAAAATTTTAGAAAAATATCTTGGCCAAGCAGAGTAAAATTATAAACTAGCGCCTGGGCCCACAAAAAAATGTGTTTTTAATCCTAATGACCTTATTGGATTTTTAATAATAAAAACAATTTAATGTAAAACTGTTTTATTATACTGAACTGATTTCTGAAAAATCCCAAATTTATAAAAATTCCCTCGAAAAAATTTCGTCCCCATCCAGGAAAAATTCTCAATATTGGCAAAACTGGTTATATTGGTCTTTCTCTCTCTCTCATCCCATTTCTCTCTCTCTTACACGATTGTCACAGTTGTAGAAACTAAATTTGGACAAAATTTTCTATAGAAATAAAATTTTGCATAGAAATAAAATTTTAACAAAATTGTCTATAGAAATAAAATTTTGACAAAATTTTCAAAAAAAATAAAATTTTGACAAAATTTTTAAAAGAAACTAAATTTTGACAAAATTTTTAAAAGAAACTACATTTCGACAAAATTTTCTACTGAAATACAATTTTGACAACATTTTCTATAGAACTACAATTTTTACAAAATTTTCTATAGAACAACAATTTTTACAAAATTTTCTATAGAAATAAAATTTTGACACTATTTTCTATAGAAATAGTATTTTTCCGAAACTTTTCTATCGAAATAAAATTTTGACAACATTTTCTATAGAAATAAAATGTTGACAGAATATTCTATAAAATTTAATTTTGACAAAATTTTCTTTAGAAATAATATTTTGGCAAAATTTTCTATAGGAATAAAATTTTGCGAAATAAGATTTTTTTGTTTGGTAGTTCTTTGGTGAATTTTCTCGAAATTTTGGTATATAATTTTTAGCTCGGGTGGCAACCGTGCTCTTTTCCCTTATATCATCTTTGCGAATCCCTCTAAGCCCTAACATAAAATGACCTTTTCACCAAATCCCAATAAAGTTTTTGTGGTTAATCCTTTAGTGTATATACTGTGTTTTTATTATCATTTTTTTTTCTTCTTGCTAATTTTTCATTTGCACTTTCCCTACGAAGCTAATAACTTAATTCACTTCTTTTTTCCACCCCAATGACTTGGCCAAGAAAAGGGCAAAGTCACCACAAAATAAAATTGCAAAACAATGAGGAAAAACAGAAAATAGCAACAACAATAAAAAAATACTAACTAATAATAAATTGTCTTAACTGAAAACGGATGTTTTAATTTTTCAAGAAAATGAACTGGAACAGTCTGCCAAAAATATCTCTGGCACAATTGCTTCACGCTCACTTACAAGCCAAATAGAATGTAATATAGCCAAAGACAAACACACACACTGACACTGACATACCCCATCAGCAATACTCTCATACTTATGCTCCAAGAGATATTTATCAATTTTGCCAAAGTAAAAGAAATGTTCGTCCTTTTTTTTGGCATGTTCATTTGTTTTGCAATCTCCTCTCTTCAAATACGGAGTCCCCCAATCCATTTAAAATTAAGATGATGCATTGTAGGAGTAGGGCATGTAGCGATGAAAGTCGAAATTTTCTTTCCTTAGAAAACCTCTATATTCTTACATATCCTGCTTTTTTTTGTTTGTGCCCCAGAAGGAAGTTTCTTAAAATCAATGAGTTGATAAGTTGCCTTTGGGGTTAGAAAAAATGCAGCTGGAGTTAAAGCAACAAGGCAAGCTAGTATGGCATCTAGCTATGGTATTAGCTTTAAGTCTTACATTCCTTTAGTTTATATAGCACAATGTTCGAGTTTATATCTGTGTGAAGGAAGAATTTACCCTTGTCTGTTGTGCTAGCTTCCTTTTTAATAAAGAAATACATTTTCAATTCATTGAGCTGCAAGTTATTTATTTAAACTCATTTGTTGATGTCAATAACATAAGATCTAAAATATTTGCAAGAGCAAGTGAGAGAGAGAGGTTAGCAGAGACTATATCCAATTTGTGTGTGTGTGTGACGAGTGTCTAAACTAAACGCAGCTTTGTTTTATCAAACCTTCTGGCAGCCATCATCGAAGACATTGTAGAAACTTATAACCATGATGATATGGATTGAAGATGATGATGACTATGTTTGGAAAAAAGACATTGCTCATATTAATGGACGGACAGCGTAACAGATGAAAAGAAATTTGATAATAAAAAAATGTAGAATGTTGCTAGTGGCTCAAAGCACAAATATCCTCTTCCAAGTATATGATTGATATAAAAATATTAAAAACAAAATAATGGAAGAGCATCCTATATCTATAGAAAATTAAGTCAACATTTCATTTTTATAGAAAATAATGTCAAAATTTTAGTTCTATGCAAAATTTTGTCAAAATTTTATTTCTATAGACAATTTTGTCAAAAATTTTATTTCTATAGAAAATTTTTGTCAAACATTTTTATTTCTATAGAAAATTTTGTCAAAATTTTATTTCTATAGAAAATTTTGTCAAAACTTTATTTCTATAGACAATTTTGTTCAAAAATTTATTTCTATAGACAATTTTGTCAAAATTTTATTTCTATAGAAAATTTTGTCAAAATTTTATTTCTATAGACAATTTTGTCAAAATTTTATTTGTATATAAAATTTTGTCAAAATTTTATTACTATAGAAAATTTTTTTTTAAATTTTATTCGAAAAAATTTTTCTCAAAATTTTAGTTTTTGTAGAAAATGTTATCAAAATATTATTTCTATAGAAAATTTTGTCAACATTTTATTTCTTTTTTTATTTCAGCTTAAAACCTTACATTGACTAAACTACAAGTGTAGCTTAACCAACAGAGGAAAATATAGACTGCAAGATGGTTGGATGGACGCACGTTCGGAATTACCACATTCCTCATCAGCATCCTCTACTTGCAGCAAAACTATCAACCAATTATCAGAATAAATTCAGGCAGTTCATTAAACCCCATAATATATATATATATATTATATATATATATATATATATATATATATATATATATATATATATATATATATATATATATATATATATATATATATATATATATATATATATATATATATATATATATATATATATATATATATATATATATATATATATATATATATATATATATACTATATATATATATATATATATAATTAATTTAATTCTATTTTATAGAAAATTTTGTCAAAAATTTTATTTCTATAGAAAATTTCTTCACATTTTATTTGTGTAGGAAATTTCATCACAATTTTGATTCTATAGATTTTTTTTTCAAAATTTTATATTTAAAGAACATTTTGTCAAAAATTTTATTTCTATAGATATAAAAAATATATATAAAATCTTATTTCTACAGAAAAATTTCTCAAAATTTTATTTTTACAGAAAATTTTGTCAAAATTATATTTCTATGCAAAAATTTGTCAAAAATTATATATCTATAGAAAATTTTAACAAATTTTATTACTATAAAAATTCTGTAAAAATTTTATTTCTATAGACAATTTTATAAAAATTTTATTTCTATAGACAATTTTATCAAAATTTTATTTCTATAGAAATTTTTTTCAAAAATTTTATTTCTTTAAAAAATGCTTACTAAAATTGTTTTCTATAAAAAATTTTATTTCTGTAGAAAATTTTGTCAAAATTTTATTTCTGTAGAAAATTTTGTCAAAATTTTATTTCTATAGGAAATTTTGTCAAAATTTTATTTCTATAGCAAATTGTGTCAAAAGTTTATTACTATAGAAAATTTTCCCAAATTTTTTTTTCTTTAGAAAATTTTCCCAAATTTTTTTTTCTTTAGAAAATTTTATCAAAATTTTATTTCTATTAAAAATTCTGTCAAAATTTAATTTCTATAGAAAATTTTGTCAAAATTTTATTTCTAAATATATATTTTTTAATTCTGTTTTTATAGAAAATTGTGTCAACATTTTATTTCCAAAAAAAATTTTGTCAAAAATTTTATTTCTATAGAAAATTTTGTCCAAAATTGTATTTCTTTAGAAAATTTTTTCAAAAATTGTATTTCTGTAGAAAATGTTGTCACAATTTTACTTCTATAGGAAATTGTGTCAAAATTCTATTCTTATGGAAATTTTTTGTAAAATTTTATTTCTACAGAAAATTTTCTCAAAATTTTATTTTTATAGAACATTTTGTCAAAATTTTATTTTTATAGAAAATAATTTTAGTTCTATGCAAAATTTTCTCAAAATTTTATTTCTATAGAAAATTTTGTCAAAATTCTATTCTTATGAAAAATTTTTGTAAAATCTTATTTCTACAGAAAATTTTCTCAAAATTCTATTTTTATAGAAAATAATGGTAACATTTTAGTTCGATGCAAAATTTTGTCAAAATTTTACTTCTATAGAAAATTTTATTTCTATAGGCAGTTTTGTCAAAAATTTTATTTCTATAGAAAATTTTGTCAAAATTATATTTCTATTTAAAATTTCATCAAAATTTTATTTCTATAAAAAATTCTGTCAAACTGTTATTTCTGTAGACAATTTTGTCAAAATTTTATTTCTATAGAATATTTTGTCAAAATTTTATTTCTATAGAAATTTTGTTAAAATTTTATTTCTATAGAAATTTTGTTAAAATTTTATTAATTTTGTTTGTTATTGTTGTTTTTGATTTCAGCTTAAAACCCTGCATTGAGTAAACTACAAGTGTAGCTTAACCAATAGAGGAAAAGTATGCTTATGAAATTTATTTTGGCAAAGCCCTATAGACTGCAAGATGGTTGGATGTACAGCTGTTTCGGAATTACCACATTCCTCATCAGCATCCTCTACTTGCAGCAAGACTATCAACCAATTATCAGAATAAATTCGGGTAATTCACTCAACCCAAAGTGAACTACACTTGAACCTTCCGAAAAAAGGTTTGATAGTCGGCTATAGAATAGAAAATTTTGTAGAACATTTTGTCAAAATTTTATTTGCATAGAAAATTTTGTCAAAAATTTTATTTCTATAGAAAATTGTGTCAAAAATTTTATTTCTATAGAAAATTGTGTCAAAATTTTATTACTATAGAAAATGTTATCAACATTTTATTTCTATAAAAAATTCTGTCAAAATTTTATTTCTATAAAAAATTTTGTCAAAAATTTTATTTCTATATAGGTTAGTTGGTAGCCCTATCTATGTATCAGGCTCACTTAGACTATTCAGTCCATTGTGATACCAAATTAGTGAACTTCTCTCTTATCACTGAGTGCTGCCCGATTCCATGTTAAGCTCAATGACAAGGGACCTCCTTTTTATAGCCGATTCCGAACAGCGTTCCACATTGCAGTGAAATCACTTAGAGAAGTTTTTAAACCCTCAGATATGTCACCAGCATTACTGAGGTGGGATAATCCACCGCTGAAAAACTTTTTGGTGTTCGGTCGAAGCAGGAATCGAACCCACGACCTTGTGTATGCCAGGCGGGCATGCTAACCATTGCACCAAAGTGGCTCCGTATATAAAATTGTGTCAAAATTTTATTACTATAGAAAATTTTCTCAAAATTTTAGTTTTGGTAGAAAATATTATCAAAATTTAATTTCTATAGAAAATTTTGTCAAAATTTAACTTCTATAGAAAAATTTGACAAAATTTTATTTCTGTAGAAAAATTTTTCAAAATTTTATTTTTATAGAAAATTTTGTCAAAATTTTATTCTTATGGAAAATTTTTGTAAAATCTTATTTCTACAGAAAATTTTGTCAAAACTTTTTTTCTATAAAAAATTTTGTCAAAATTCTATTCTTATGGAAAACTTTTGTAAAATCTTATTTCTATAGAACATTTTGTCAAAATTTTATTTCTATATAATTTTTTTAATTCTATTTTTATAGAAAATTGTGTCAACATTTTATTTCCATAGAAAGTTGTGTCAAAATTTTATTTCTATTGAAAATTTTGACAAAATTTGTATTTCAATCGAAAAATTTTTTCAAAATTTTATTTCTATAGAAAATTTTCGCAAAATTTTATTTCGATAGGAAATTTTGTCAAAATTCTATTCTTATGGAATATTTTTGTAAAATCTTATTTCTATAGAAAGTTTTGTCAAAGTGTTCTTTCTATATATTTTTTTTTAATTCTACTTTCTTAAAAAAATGTGTCAACATTTTATTTCCATAGAAAATGTTGTCAAAAATTTTGTTTCTATATAAAATTTTGTCACAATTTTATTTCTATAAAAAAATGTGTCATGATTTTATTTTTATAGAGAATTTTATCAAAAATTCTATTTCTATAGAAAAATGTGTCAAATTTTCTTTCTGTAGAAAATTTTGTCAAAAATTTTATTTCTATATAAAATGTTGTCACAATTTTATTTCTATAGAAAATTGTGTCAAAATTTTATTTTTATAGAAAATTTTCTCAAAATTTTATTTCTATGGACAATTTTTGATTCGGATCCAAAAAGAATTTTTATTTGCATAAATGGGGGACATTTAAATAAAACTAGGATGCCACAAAAAGAATTGAAACTGTCAGCGAGGACTTCTCTCCCCCACAGAAAAAAATTTTCTGATACACAACTTCATCCACAAAGCCATATAAGCTATAAAATGGTAGCCTCTTCCCTACATGGTCCATTTCAATTTCAGTTAGTTAAATTCCCTAAACAAATATTATCCACTCGATGGCATATGCTCAATATTAAACGACATTTTTTATTTTTTTTTTTTCTCGTTTTTGCAAAACCATATTCATCCCCATGGGAACCAATCATTCATATCTCGACTAGAGCCTTAAGCAAAATCTAAATTATCTAATTTTCTCTGGTTAAAAAAAGGAATATAAACATAAAAGTAATATGGTCAAAATAAGAAGTCTTTTTCTTGGGTTGAAAGAAAAATATTTCAAAAATGTCCATCATCTATTTAAGAAAATTTATTTTCTTTATCCCATAGCTATCCAAAGAGAAAACAAAACCCAAGAGAAGAAGAAAAAAAAAGCAAAACGGATCAGAAGACAAAATAAAATTGTTTGAAAATTACTACAAATTCTTCTTTTTTATTGGCATCGTATGTGTGTAATTTCGAAAATGAGTTGCAATTTTGCCACAGTTGACTTTTTCGTCCATTTACCTTTATTGGCTAACTTCCCTTGGGTTTTGCTCTGCCATCACTTTATTTCCTTTAAGCTAAATAACACAGCTTTAAAAGTTGTTCAAATTTTCAGCTATCGAAGATAGATAACCACCATTGGCTTTTGCTATCATCATTAAGAAATACACTGGCATGGAAGATAAAGTCCTCCTCTTAGTCATTTTGTCAAATGATTACTTCTCAACGCAGAGATTCTCAATACGTTACACAAAAGAAGATGGAAGATTGGATTGAGATTGGGTGGTAGATTTAACATTGGCAACATATGCTATTGATGGCAGTACTTAATCCATTTAATGACCCTAGAAAAGCAATGCAACATGTTGGCAACACTAATAATCAAACAGATACTTGAGAACACAAACAGACTTCAACACACACACACACATACATATACAAACTCATGTTAGCACTTTGAAATTTTTACTTTAATATAACCCAGGCACAAGTGCTCTCTTCTCTGTTAACTTGAGTTAATGATATTGAAGTCGATAAAAATAGCATCAGCAGCAGTAACAACAACAACAACACAACATCAATATTAATAATGGGATAAAAACAAAGAACTCTCACCCCACAACAACGGTAAAATGATTATCAACAGTAATAACAAAGAATGCTGCCTTATGATGGTGACAATGATGCCGAAGACTGTAGTTAAATACTTCACACAAGTCTTACAGGCCATTTAGAGGGAGATAGCGTAAATAAGAATTTGCTACATAAATGAGCATTGAGAGTGAAAGATATATGGAGGTAGAATTTGTTAGAGAGTGTGTTTGAAATTAGATTTCATTTGAAAATAATAACCAACGACATATAAAGAAAAAATATGAAATTATCAGGATCATAATAGAAGAGTAAACTAACGTAAAGTGAAACCTTTATAGATGGAAAATTCTGAAACACTAAAAACCAGAATTCGTATTATCACCATAACATCAATCTCTCATTAATGGGGACCTCTCTTACAGAATGGCTGATATGCAATACCATAAAGTTAAGAGATAATTTTTTCTATATAGAAATACGATTTTCTATAGAAATAAAATTTTGAGAAAATTTTCTACAGAATTAAATTTTGACAAAATTTTCCGTAGAAATAAAATTTTGACAAAGTTTTATATAGAAATAAAATTTTGACAAAATTTCCCGTAAAAATAAAATTTAGACAAAATTTTCTATAGAAATATGTTTTGACAAAATTTTCTATAGAAATAAAATTTTGAGAAAATTTTCTATAGAAATAAAGTTGTGGCAAAATTTTCTATAGAACTAAACATTTTGGCAAAATTTTCTAAAGAAATAAAATTTTGAGAAAATTGCATATAAAAAAAATCTTCCTAAGAAATAACATTTTGGAAACATTTTCTATAGCAAAAAAACTTTCTAAAGAAATAAAATTTTGAGAAAATTTTATATAGAAAAAAATCTTCCTATAGAAACAAAATTTTCCATAGAAATAAAATTTTGGAAACATTTTCTATAGAAATAAAATTTCGACAAAATTTTCGATAGAAATAAAATTTTAACAAATTTTTGTATGGAAATAAAATATTTACAAAGTTTTGTATGGAAATAAAATGTTTACAAAATTTTCTATAGAAATAACATTATAACAAAAATTTCCAAAGAAATAAAATTTTGACAAAATTTTCCATAGAAATAAAATTTTGATAAAATTTTCCATAGACATAAAATTTTGAAAAAAAAAAAATTATATAAAAGTAAAATTTTGGCAAAGAAAATTTTCTATAAAAATAAAATTTTGAGAAGATTTCTACAGAAATAACATTTTTAGAAAATTTTCTATAGAAATAAAATTTTGGCAAAATGTTCTATTGGAATAAAATTTTGACAAAATTTTCTATAGAAATAAAATTGGCAAAATTTTCTATAGAAATAAAATTTTGACAAAATTTTCTATATAAATAAAATTTTGACAAAATTTTCTATATAAATAAAATTTTGACAAAATTTTCTATAGAAATAAAATTTTGAAAAAAATTTATATAAAAATAAAATTTTGGCAAGAAAGTTTTCTATAAAAATCAAATTTTGGGAAAATTTCTACAGAAATAATATTTTTAGAAAATTTTCTATAGAAATAAAATTTTGACAAAATGTTCTATTAGAATAAAATTTTGACAAAATTTTCTATAGAAATAAAATTGGCAAAATTTTCTATACAAAATAAATTGTGACAAAATTTTCTATAGAAATAAAATTTTGACAAAATTTTCTATAGAAATAAAATGTTGAAAAAATTTCCTACAAAAATAAAATTTTCACTAAATTCTCTACAGAAATAAAATTTTGACAAAATTTTCTATAGAAATAAAATTTTGATAAAATTTTCGATAGAAATAAAATTTAAAAAAAAAATATATAAAAATAAAATTTTGAGAAAATTTCTACAGAAATAATATTTTTAGAAAATTTTCTATAGTAATAAAATTTTGATAAAATGTTCTATTGGAATAAAATTTTGACAAAATTTTCTATAGAAATAAAATTTTGACAAAATTTTCCGTAGAAATAAAATTTTGACAAAATTTTCCGTAGAAATAAAATTTTGACAAAATTTTATATAGAAATAAAATTTTGAGAAAATTCTCTAAAGAAATAAAATTTTCACTAAATTCTCTAAAGAAATAAAATTTTGAAAAAATGTTCTATAGAAATAAAATTTTGATAAAATTTTCCATAGAAATAAAATTTTGAAAAAATTTATATAAAAATAAAATCTTGACAAAGAAAAATTTCTATAAAAATAAAATTTTGAGAAAATTTCTACAGAAATAATATTTTTAGAAAATTTTTATAGAAATAAAATGTTGACAAAATTTTCTATAGAAATAAAATTTTGACAAAATTTTCTATAAAAATAAAATTTTGAGAAAATTTCTACAGAAATAATGTTTTTAGAAAATTTTCTATAGAAATAAAATTTTTGATAAAATAACATTTTCTAAAGAAATAAAATTTTGAGAAAATTTTATATAGAAAAAAATCTTCGTATAGAAACAAAATTTTGACAAAATTTTCTATAGAAATAAAATTTTATTCGTTTTGTTTTGTTATTGTTGGTATATTCTTCAATCATTTTGTTGTTTTTAATTGCAGCTTAAAACCATGCATTGACTAAACTATAAGTTAACTAACAGAGGAAAAGAAATTTTGTCAAACTTATTTGGACAAAGCCCAATAGACTGCAAGATGGTTGGATGGACGCACGTTTCGGAATTACCACATTCCTTATCAGCATCCTCTCTTGCAGCAAAACTATCAACCAATTATCACAATAAATTCAGGCAATTCACTAAACTCAAAGTGAACCTTCCGAGAAAAAGGTTACACGATAGCCAGCTTATGCCGAAATAAATTCGTACAAACATATCTCTTTTTGAAAAAATGTTCTATAGAAATAAAATTTTGACAAAATTTTCTCTCGAAATAAAATTTTGACAAAATTTTCTAGAAAAATAAAGTTTTGACAAAATTTTCGATAGAAATAAAATTTTGATTATTTAAAGTACGAATATTTGTGCGAATATCGCTAGTAGTTCTCGATATATGGGCCTATCAATTTATATTTTTTTTTAATAATTTAACAAAGTGGGCACAGTATTTTGGACCTTGAAAACTTTTTCCAAAAAAAAAATGATTTGGAACCACTGTGCGGTGATGCTTGAGAAAATTTTCAGCTGTGCTCTTCGGCAAGTAAGCACGACTATTTCGGAACTTCTATGGCTTTAATCCAAGCTGATTTTCCAGCAAGTTTTCTACTAATGCGGCTTAGATTTTGATCAAGTCTGACCTTCACTTTTCGAATAATTTCTGGTGTTTTTACCGTTTTTCGTCCACTTAGTGGACACGATTTTCTAACCAAATACAAAGCAATCACGATTGAGTTAAACATGGAATCGAGCAGCTGTCAGTGACAACAGAGAAGTGCACCACAACTGCTTAAAACTGCGAGATGTACTATTATTTGATGATATATCTGAAAACAATATAATTGGCACCTGGCCAAGCACCAATAATTTCCAGTAAAATCTTAAAGAATCAATGACAACACTATGCCATTTGCCACAAACAAATGGGTATAGGCTTTATTTTGGTGCCAAAATAAAAACAAAAATCTCTTCTAACAGTAATCCATTAAATATTTTTGCCTTAACACACCACCTGCATTACCTTTCTTATGTTTCCTCTTGCTCTCAGCTCTCACTCATCAATAAGAAATACACGTAAGCAAGTGTTTACCTAGCTTCTAAAACTAAAGCAAAAAAATTCATTATCATGGCAACCCTAATTAATATTTTTTAATACGATTGTTTTCTTCTCTTGCTCTGCTCTTCCTCGCATAACCACTCATAATGTAACAGATGACAATAACGATGGAATCGTGAAACAATCGACAACAATGTCAACTTTAACAGCTCACACACTGACACGCGTATAGCACTCTCATGCTCACCATAAGGCTGGTGTTAATGGGTGGATAATTTATAAAAACCAAAGAAACCAGTGGGGCCATAATGATTTATTTTGGTTCTATTAATGCGTTAGAAATTTACACCCAATTCATAATAAATCATAGAAAATTAATAATAAATAAAAATTGTTTGTTTGTGCTTTTTCACATACACTTACACAGTCACAAAAGAAAATATACTCTTTGTTTATATACACTTACACAGTCACAAAATAAGCTTTATTAGATCGATCGATTAAATGGAATTTATTTAAGAGTATTAAATTATTAAAAATTTAATTAATGCAAATGTCGGGTATTATTTTATAAACTAGTAAAAGTATTTAAAAGTAAAAATTGTAGGTCAACAACTTTAAAAGTGATTTATTCAATTGCCCTTTATGATCTGGTATCATATTATTATGTATTTATAGTGATGGTGTTAGGAATAGATATGTAAATATCTTTCAAAAGTATTAAATATTCACATGGAAGCATTGAACTTGAATTAACCTAAGAGGAATACAAATTTTTTAGCTTAAAATTTTAAAGAAAATAAAAAATTTAAATAAACTAATGTCTACATTATAAGTTTTACATTTTCTGTATAAAAAAATTAATCAAATATTTTTTCTAAATATTTTACCGATTAAGTCACTTTTTCTTTTAATGCGTTTTGTATTTATTTATATTCAAGTGTTCACATGAAATTTTATGCCATATATATTTATATGTTGAATATTGAATTACATTCAATATTCCATGAAGAAGAATGAAAATAGACTGAAGAAATTTTTTTATGCAACTTTATATAAAATGCAATAACATGAAACTTAATTTAATCCAATAAAATTTAATGAATGTGAAGAAGTAAAATCGATACAGTCAAGTGTGATGCCTTCCATTAAAACTGAGAAATGTAATTTTTTTATAAAGGAATTACATTTTGGATAATGAAGATGCAAAGAGGATCCAAGTTTCCTCATTTAAAGTAAACTAACATAAACCTTAGCCGGTGGCCTAGAGTGTTCTATAGTCGTAAATTAAATATCCAATAAGATAAAAATTGGATATGGTTTTCTTGCTATAGTCATTTCCATTAGAATAAATATTTTTATACCAATAATTACTCTGTGGAACAAGGTATTACAACTCAGTGCATATATTTGCAACACCAAGATGGAGACGAGACAGACTCATAACGTCAATGGCAATATTACTCAGGACTGGCCTTTGAGCTCGCTTAACACAGTTGGTATAATTCTACCAAAAATGACAGATTTTTTACTATTTGGTCGATTGCTAAAATTCTTGATGTTTTGGTAGATTTTACCAAATATTTCTTTCCAACTGAGAGGTACTTTAAAAATTTTTCTCTAAAAACTAATCATCATTTGTAAAAAAATTTCTGTAAAAAAATAAAATTTTGACAAAAATTTCTATAGAAATAAAATTTGGACAAAATTTTCTATAGAAATAAAATTTTGACAACATTTTCTATAGAAATAAAATTTTGACAAAATTTTAATAAATTTTTCAATAGAAATAAAATTTTGACACAATTTTCTATAGAAATAAAATTTTGACAAAATTTTCTATAAGAAATAAAATTTTGACAAAATTTTCTATAAGAAATAAAATTTTGACAAAATTTTCTATAAAAAATTTAATTTTTGACAAAATTTTCTATAAAAACTAAAATTTTGACATAATTTTCTATAGGAATACAATTTTGACAAAATTTTGTATAAGAAATAAAATTTTGACAAAATTTTCTATAGAAATAAAAATTTGACAAAATTTTCTATAGAAATAAAATTTTGACAAATTTTTCAATAGAAATAACATTTTGAGAAAATTTTCCATAGAAATAGCATTTTTAGAGAATTTTCTATGGAAATAAAATTTTCACAAAATTTTCTATAGAAGTAAAATTATGACAAAAATTAAAAAAAAAACAGAAATAAAATTTTGTCAAAAATTTCTATAGAACTAAAATTTAGACAACATTTTCTATAGGAACAAAATGTTGGCAAAATTGTCTACAGAAATAAAAGGTTGACAAAAAATTCTATAAAAATTAAATTTGGACAAAATTTTCTATAGAAATAAAATTTTGACAAAATGTTCTATAAAAAAATTAAATTTTTGACAAAATTTTCCATAAAACTAAAATTTTGACATAATTTTCTATAGTATTAAACCTTGACAAAATTTTGTATAACAAATAAAATTTTGCCAAAATGTTCTATAGAAATAACATCTTGAGAAAATTATGACAAAAATTTAAAAAAATAGAAATAAAATTTTGTCAAAAATTTCTATGGAAATAAAATTTAGACAACATTTTCTATAGGAACAAAATGTTGGCAAAATTGTCTACAGAAATAAAATGTTGACAAAAAATTCTATAAAAATTAAATTTTGACAAAATTGTCTATAGAAATAAAATTTTGACAACATTTTTATAGAAATAGAATTCTAGCAAAAATTTCTATAGAAAAAAAAATCATAATAAAAATTTCCATAGAAATTAAATTATGACAAAAATTTCTAGAGAAATAAAATTTTGACAACATTTTCTATAGGACAAAATTGACAAAATTTTCTATAGAAATAAATTTTTGATAAAATTTTCTATAGAAAAAAATATTTCCAAAAATTTCTATAGAAATAAAATTTTGCAAATTTTTTTATAGAAATAAAATTTTAACAAAACTTTCTATAAAAAATAAAATTTTGACAAAATTTTCTATAAAAAATAAAATTTTCACAAAATCTTCTATAAGAAATAAAATTTTGACAAAATTTTCTATAAAAAATAAAATTTTGACAAAATTTTATATAAAAACTAAAATTTTGACAAAATTTTCTATAGAAACAAAATGTTGACAAGATTTTATATAAAAAAAAAATTGATAAAAATTTCTACAGAATTAAAGTTTTGTCAAAAATTTCTATAGAAATAAAATTTAGGTAACATTTTCTATAGAAAAATTTTTTTGGCAAAATGTTCTATAAAAAATTAAATTTTTGACAAATTTTTCTATAAAAACTAAAATTTTGACTTAATTTTCTATAGAAAATAAAAGTTGACAAAACTTTATATAGAAATAAAATGTTGACAAAAATTTCTATAGAAATAAAGTTATGTCAAAAATGTCTATAGAAATAAAATTTTGATAAAATTTTCCATAGAAATAAAATTTTGACAAAATTTTCTATAGAAATAAAAATTTGACAAAATTTTCAATGGAAATAAAATTTTAACAAAATTTTCTGTAGAAATAAAAATTTGACAACATTTTCTATAGAAATAAAATTTTGACAAAATTTTCTATAGAAATAACATTTTGAAAAAATTTTCCATAGAAATAACATTTTTAGGGAATTTTCTATGGAAATAAAATTTTTGCAAAATTTTCTATAGAAGTAAAATTATGACAAAAATTAAAAAAAAAATAGAAATAAAATTTTGTCAAAAATGCCTATAGAAATAAAATTTAAAATTCTATAAAAATTAAATTTTGACAAAATTTTCTATAGAAATAAAATTTTGAAAAAATTTTTATAGAAATAGAATTCTAACAAAAATTTCTATAAAAATAAAATCATAATAAAAATTTCCATAGAAATTAAATTATGACAAAAATTCCTAGAGAAATAAAATTTAGACAATATTTTCTATAGGAATAAATTTTTGACAAAATTTTCTATAGAAATAAATTTTTGACAAAATTTTCTACAGAAATAAAATTTTTCCACAAATTTATATAGAAATAAAATTTTGCAAAAATTTTCTATAGAAATAACATTTTGACAAAATTTTCTATAGAAATAAAATTTTTAGTAAATTTTCTATTAAATTAAATTCTGTCAAAAACTTCTATAAAAATTAAATTGTGACAAAATCGTCTTTAGAAATAAAATTTTGACAAAATTCTCGATATAAGTAAAATGTTGACAAAAATTTTTCTAGAAATAGAATTCTGACAAAAATTTCTATAGAAATTAAATTTTCCCAAAAATGGCTATAGAAATAAAATTTTGACATTTTCTATAGAAATAAAAATTTCTATCGAAATAACATTTTCTATCGAAATAAAATTTTGACAAAATCTGTCTATAGTAAAATTTTGACAAAATTTTTTATAGAAATAAAATTTGGACAAAATTTTCTATAGAAATAAAATCTTGCAAAATAAAATTTTTTGTTTGGTAGTTTTCTAGTAATATTTTCTCCAAATTTTTGGTAGATTATTTTTGGCTCGAGTGGCAACCGTGCCCATGTCTATCTGTCGTTCGGTTCATCCGTCTGTCTGAAACACATTTTTGTAATCAACGTCCAGGTCGCAGTTTTAGGTCAAACGACTTCAAATTTGTCACACCCAGTAAGAGATGAGAAAGAAATATGGGGTCGTTGGTAATACTGCCCACACACAGAAAAAATTTCAGGAAAATTTTTCCAATTAAAATCTTAATTGAGTTTTCAAAAATATTCAATTAAAAATTTAATTGATTCAACAAATTTTTTAATTGAAACAAAAATCAATCACTCAAATTAATAGTATCATTTAATTTTTTAATTGGATCAATAATTTTTTTCATTGGCTGTCAATTAATTTTTCAATTCATACTATCATTTCTGTGATTGAAGACATTTCAATTAAAAATTTAATTGGATCAATTAATTTCGTGATTGAATCAGAAAAAATTTTTTTGTATGCATGGTTAGCCTTTGAGTCTTATATAGCCATGTCCGTTCTTCCCATTCGTCTGTCTGTAAACACATTTTTATATCAAAACTAAAAGATAGACATATGGGATCTTCCGTAATACTACTCAAGGTCGGCCTCTGAGTCCATCTAGCCATGTCCGTCTTTCTGTCCGCCTATCCGTATGTCTGCCCGTCCATTCATCCGTCTGTTTGTCAGTTTTATAATCAATGTATTGGTCATAGTTTTAGTCCAATCGCCTTTAAATTTGGCACGTGTATACATTTTAGGTGATAATACCACTTTAATTAAGGATTTTTTCTCAATGTAACAATGTGTTCCGATTGAAGCTAATGGAATTGTTTGCCTCTACACCCCAATCTTTGTAAAATTTCAGTCATTTATGGTTTTTATACTTATACTTACTTACATTTCATTTCATTATTCTCTAATTCAGTACTTGTATTTCAATTTTTTTTTACCATGTTATGGGCTTATTTTGATGATTATATATTTTTTTTTATTTTTTCCTATTTTATTTCAGGAATAACATTATAAATGTATATAGAATAATTTGAGTACTTGACTTTATAAATATAATAATAATTACTCAGGATTTGTTATAAGTAATATAAATTAATTGGCCTTATAAGCTTTGTATTACGGAAAATTTTTGAAATAAATAAATAAAATAGAACTTTTATTGAATTCGGTGTAGATTTATATATAGCTCCCATATATTTTCTTTGATCCTATTTACTCTCTTATAATCACAGAGGTCAAAGTTTTAATCCGATTTAGGTGAAATTTTACATAGGTCGTAGAATTAACATTCTTACCATGCGCCCACAATTTTGTCAAAATAGGTTCAGATTTAGTTATAGCAAATATGGCTTTCGTCTGATAGAGATTCATAGGACAATGGAGGCCAAATCCGAAGATTCTAAAATTTGCCAAAAAGAGTACATTCAACATTGCCAAATTTAGTGAAAATCGGATCAGATTTAAATATAGTCCCCATATATGTGGATGGATGTTCGATGGAGCGGAATATGGCTAGAACCCCCAAAATCAACGAGATTGTATTTCAAAATATGCGGTTTTGCAAAATTGCATATGGCTTTAGATTTAAATATTTCCCCTACGTTTTACTAATATTCTGCTCAGTCCCATGACATTACACGGTTCAAATTTTAAGTCCAGAGATTTTGTGGAAGTGTAAATATTTTTTTAAATATATGTATTAGGACAATATAAATCTTTTTAGTACCCAACACATTTGAAGAATTTGGTCAGGGTATAATATAGTCGCCCCCACTCGACTTTAAATTTTCCTTACTTATTTCATTCAAACTTTCATTAAAGAGATTTCTCCATCTCATTGCCATCATTTTCTAACCATCAATCATTTAGTTACTCCACATTGTCGTTGTTTGTAATGTAAGTGATGTTGCAAATATGTTTTTTACATCCTTTCAAAATGTTTACTAGTCCTTTATTGAGAAATATTTGCAATGTTTATGGGTTGCCGCCGCCGCCAATCGTTTTTACTATGACAGTGATGGGGGTAATGCCGACAAAGTTACTATGGCGACATACCATAATAATGATTATGCTCTATGCTAAGTTCACATTGAAGTTCATCAACAGTATTGATAAATGACTACAAATAGAGAAGACTGAGAATTCCTTTCAGTGCCAAATATCTACACAAAAAATATGCAATGGAAATGTAGTTTGCTGTTATTTTTGTTTCTGCACTCTCCATCAATGATTTGAGAGTAAGAGAAAAAGAGAAGAGCAAAGAGCAGACAGAATGCAATTCGTATTGTGGGTGTTTGTATGGGGGATTTACAGCTGCCCATTATCATTATCTCTCAGTCTCTCTATCAATATGATAATGTTTGTTTGTGTTACTTCAAAATGTGTTAGCTATGTTGATTGTTGGATTTTGGGTGACATGGACTTATCGTAATCTCAAATTTCCACTATTAATGTCTATGTGTATGATGAATTGTCATTGTGATATTTGCTGTAACATTGTACGAGTATGTACATAATATACAGAGAGGGAGAGTAGCTCTTTTGTATATATATGAGGGTTAGATGAATTACCAAAATGAAGTAAGTTGGACTAAATAAATTTAAAATGGAATGGAATTAATTAAATAAAAACTAAAATAAATTATATTTAATTATGATAAATTATGAGGGTTGTCTTTTATATTTCGGGATTGAGCAAACCTAGTGTTGCAATCTACCAAATGAAAGCTCTATGGTAAAGCTTGACATTTTTGAGCTTATAGGTACTTGAAACTTTTCGATATAAGATCGCTATTTGTGTTGTAAACAGAAACTAAAAAAATTAATTTCAGCCGAAAAATGGAATTAAATCGTGAAAATTTCCAAGCGAATATTTTTTACAACTTTCGACGTCGATTAACTCAACAACAGTGCATCGATTAACTAAAAATCAATTTTTGGCGACGAAACCCCGTCAAGGATAGGTATTTAACGATGGTATGGTGAATTTAACCAATGACGATGTAGTTCACGAAGATCGTCCTAAATCAATTGCTGTTCCGGAAACCATTAATGCTGTGCGCCAACTAATATTGTAATATTGTCATGTGACCTAATGTGAAATTGAGAAAACTTTAGGTATTAGTGGGACCTGCATACATTCAATATTGCCTGAACATTTGACCGTCAAAACAAATTTTGTTCGCGTTGGATCCACGATTGCCACTCGTGGTGAAAATTATCTAGCAAAATTTGAAGAAAATTTTACCACAATCTCGTTAAAAAAAACATCTTGCTTTGAAGTTTCTGTTTAAATCTTTGTGGTTAGTATGAAAAAAGTGTTATTTTTTTCTTTGAATGAATAAACGATCCCTCCTATTAGCGACATTTTGTTGGAGGCATACATACCCTTGAATTCTAAATGTGTCGACTTTTATATGTTTTAACGATTTTGGCTTGCACCAACAAGTGAAAATTGCTACTTCACAATGGACTTTGATAGAATGAAATAACGCGAAAATTAAAATTTTTACAGATATCGAATTATAAAAAAATTTCTCAAAATTTTATTTCACTATAAAATTTTGTCTAAATTTTATTTCTATAGAAAATGTTGTCATAATTTTATTTATATAGAATATTTTGTCAAAATTTTATTTCTATAGAAAATTTTGTCAAAAATTTATTTCTATAGAAAATTTTTTCTATATTTATTTCTATAGAAAATTTTGTCAAAATTTTATTTTTATTGAAAATTTTGTCAGAATTTTATTTTTATAGAAAATTTTGTCAAAATTTTATTTCTATAGAAAATTTTGTGAAAAATTTATTCCTATAGAAATTTTTCTCAAAAATTTCATTTCTATAGAAAATGTTGTCAAAATTTCTTTTTTATAGAAAATTTTATTTTTTTATAGCAAATTTTGTCAAATTTTTATTTCTATAGGAAATTTTGTCCGAATTTTATTTTTATAGAAAAATTTATTTTTATAATTTTATTTCTATAGCAAAATTTTGTCAAAATTTTATTTTTTATCTAAAATTTTGTCAAAAAATTTTTTTTTTATTGAAAATCTTGTCCGAACTTTATTTTTATAGAAAAATTTATTTTTATAATTTTATTTCTATAGAAAATTTAGTCAAAATTTTATTTTTATCGAAAATTTTGTCCAAATTTTATTTCTATAAAAAATTTTGTCAAAATTTTATTTTTATCGAATATTTTGTCAAAATTTTATTTCTATAGAAAATTTTGTCAACATTTTTTTTCTATAGAAAATTTTGCGGAAAATTTATTACTATAGAAAGTTTTCTCAAAAATTTCATTTCTATAGAAAATTTTGTCAAAATTTTATTTCTATAGAAAATTTTGTCAAAATTTAATTTCTGTAGAAAATTTTATTCCTTTTTTATTTTTTATCGAAAACGTTGTCAAAATTTTTATTTCTATAGAAAAATTTGTCAAAACTTTCTTTCTATAGGAAATGTTGTCAAAATTTTGTTTCTAAAGAAAATTTTGTCAACATTTTATTTCTAAAGAAAATTTTGTCAAAATTTTATTTCTGTAGAAAATTTTGTATAAATTTGATTTCTATAATTTAAGTAGTCGAGTTCGAAATTTCCAAAGATCAGCAGTCTTTTTTTCTAAATTTTATTTCTATAGACAATTTTTATAGAAAATTTTGGCAAAATTTTATTTCTATAGAAAATTTTGTCAAAATTTTATTTTTATAGAAAATTTTGTAAAATTTTAGTTTTTATAGAAAATTTTGTCATAATTTTATTTCTATAGAAAATTTTTTTTAAATTTTATTTCTATAGAAAATTTTGTGGAAAATTTATTACTATAGAAAGTTTTCTCAAAAATTTCATTTCTATATAAAATTTTGTGAAAATTTTATTTCTATAGAAAATTTTGTCATAATTTAATTTTTAAAGAAAATTTTGTTGAAAATTTATTCCTATAGAAAGTTTTCTCAAAAATGTCATTTCTATAGAAAATGTTGTCAAAATTTTATTTCTATAGAAAATTTTGTCAAAATTTTATTTCTATAGAAAATTTTGTCAAATTTATCGAAAACGTTGTCAAAATTTTATTTCTATAGAACGTTTTCTCGAAATTTGATTTCTAAAGAAAATTTTGTCATAATTTAATTTCTGTAGAAAATTTTGTCTAAATTTGATTTCTATAATTTAAGTAGTCGAGTTCGAAAGGCCTCCAGTAAGACTCCCTATTTGCAAAGATCAGCATTCAGTTTTTTTCTTCAAAGATTCAGTTACCTTCGCCCGACTTTTTTCAAAATTTTATTTCTATAGAAAATTTTGTCAAAATTTTATTACTATAGAAAATTTTGTCAAAATTTAATTTCTATAGAAAATTTTGTCAAATTTATCGAAAACGTTGTCAAAATTTTATTTCTATAGAAAGTTTTTTCAAAATTTTATTTCTATAGAAAATTTTGTCAAAATTTAATTTCTGTAGAAAATTTTGTTTAAATTTGATTTCTATAATTTAATTAGTCGAGTTCGAAAGGCCTCCATTAAGACTCTCTATTTCCAAAGATCAGCATTCAGTTTTTTTCTTCAAAGATTCAGTTGCCTTCGCTAGACTTTTTTCAAAATTTTATTTCTATAGAAAATTTTGTCAAAATTTTATTTCTATAGAAAATTTTGTCAAAATTTTATTTTTATAAAAAATTTTGGCAAAATTTTATTTCTATAGAAAATTTTGTCAAAATGTTATTTCTACAGAAAATTTTTTCTTTAGAAAATTTTGTCAAAATTTCATTTCTATAGAAATTTTTTTTTAAATTTTTACAGAAATTTTTGTACGAATTTCATTTTTAGAGAAAATTATGTCAAATTTTTATTTTTATAGAAATTTTTGTACGAATTTTATTTTTAGAGAAAAATTTATTTTTATAATTTTATTTCTATAGAAAATTTTATTTTTATTGAAAATTTTGTCATCATTTTATTTTTATAGAAAAATTTATTTTTATAATTTTATTTCTATGGAAAATTTTGTAAAAATTTTATTTCTATAGAAAATTCTATAGAAAATTTTGTCATAATTTTATTTCTATTGAAAATTTTATCAAAAGTTTATTTCTACAGAAAATTTTGTGGAAAATTTATTACTATAGAAAGTTTTCTCAAAAATTTCATTTCTATTTTGTCAAAATTTGTCAAAATTTTATTTCTTTTTTATTTTTTATCGAAAACGTTTTCAAAATTTTATTTCTATAGCAAATTTTGTCAAAACTTTCTTTCTATAGAAAATTTTGTCAAAATTTTCTTTCTATAGAATATTTTGTCAAAATTTTATTTCTATAGAAAATATTGTCATAATTTTATTTCTATAGAAAATTTTGTCAAAATTTTTTTTCTATAGAAAATTTTGTGAAGAATTTATTCCTATAGAAATTTTTCTTAAAAATTTAATTTCTATAGAAAACGTTATCAAAATTTCATTTCTATAGAAATTTTTGTCAAAATTTTATTTCTATAGAAAATTTTGTCATAATTTTATTTCTATAGAAAATTTTGTCAAAATTTTTTTTCTATAGAAAATTTTGTGGAAAATTTATTGCTATAGACAGTTTTGTCAACAATTTCATTTCTATAGAAAATTTTGTCAAAATTTTATTTCTATAGAAAATTTTGTCATAATTTAATTTTTAAGAAAATTTTGTTGGAAATTTATTCCTATAGAAAGTTTTCTCAAAAATATCATTTCTATAGAACATTTTGTCAAAATTTTATTTCTATAGAAAATTTTGTCAAAATTTTATTACTATAGACCATTTTGTCAAAATTTAATTTCTATAGAAAATTTTGTCATAATTTAATTTTTAAGAAAATTTTGTTGGAAATTTATTCCTATAGAAAGTTTTCTCAAAAATGTCATTTCTATAGAACATTTTGTCAAAATTTTATTTCTGTAGAAAATTTTGTCAAAATTTTATTACTATAGAAAATTTTGTCAAAATTTAATTTCTATAGAAAATTTTGTCAAATTTATCGAAAACGTTGTCAAAATTTTATTTCTATAGAAAGTTTTCTCAAAATTTTATGTGTATAGAAATTTTTTTCAAAATTTTATTTCTATAGAAAATTTTGTTAAAATTGTGTTTCTAAAGAAAATTTTGTCAAAATTTAATTTCTGTAGAAAATTTTGTCTAAATTTGATTTCTATAATTTAAGTAGTCGAGTTCGAAAGGCCTCCAGTAATGCTCTCTATTTCCAAAGATCAGCATTCAGTTTTTTTCTTCAAAGATTCAATTGCCTTCGCTCGACTTTTTTTAAAAATTTTATTTCTATAGAAAATTTTGTCAAAATTTTATTTCTATAGAAAATTTTGTCAAAATTTTATTTCTATAAAAAATTTTGTCAACATTTTTTTTATTAGAAAATTTGGCAAAATTGTTTTTTATAAAAAAATTTGGCAAAATTTTATTTTGATAGGAAATTTTGGCAAAATTTTATTTCTATAGAAAATTTTGTTTAAATTTTATTTATATAGAAAATTTTGTCACAATTTTATTTCTATAGAAAATTTTGTCAAAGTTTTATTTCTATAGAAAATTTTGTCAATACAAAATTTTCTATGGAAATAATATAATTTTGTTAAAATTTTATTTTTATAGAAAATTTTGTCAAGATTTAATTTTTATAAAAAATTTGGTCAAAATTTGATTTCTATAGAAAATTAAATTTATATAGAAAATGTAAGTAGCCGGGTTTGAAAAGCCTCCCTTAAGACTCTCTATTTCCAAAGATCAGTTTTTAGTTTTTTTTCTGCAAAGATTCGGTCAACTTCGCGCGACTTTATATAGAGACAAATTCTACAGATAATTTTTTTTTCTCATAACATTTTTCATTTTAGTCTCCATAAAATTTCTATAACAAAATGTTTCATGAAAATTAAGCACAATTCAATTTGTTCTGCTTTAAACTTTTCCATATATATTTTTTTATCCATCTATAAAAAAACTTAATTTCTCCATCCATGTATGTACTCAGCGTAGAAACAGCGAAAAAAATATAACAACAAAATTTTGTAAATAAATTCACGGAAATGCGCATACCATGTCTTCTCCTGTAGTATGTTAGGGTACATAGTTGTTAACTTTGTTAACAACAGCAAAACAACATTCAGGAAGCATTAGTGCAGGCACCAACTCCAACAACTTTGTCCCCAGGCGAAAGTGAAATATTCGTAGAACGCAAACGAATGCATAAAAAATAAAGTTGAGAGAAAACCTACGGACATGGCCGCAAATATCACCAGCATATGTTTGTATATGACTGTTGAAATCACAATACGCCATGATGACTCCACAGCACTAGAGCATTTTTGTGTAATTGTTATTCTTCTTCTTCTATAGTCTAAATTTTTATGTTGTTCTAAGGTGTTGTTGATGAACTTTTGTGTATACACTAAGCGAAAAAATATGAGATTTGTTTGATATTCTTTTTTGGAAAGCAATGCAATATCTTGATTTTTCATAATTGCACTGGGTGGCGGATAAGTGTTATTAATTCATCTAGACCTGGTTGCGTATTCGTATAATTTTTTAGTTACAAAATATTATGTATACGGTCGAGAGCACTTCTTCCTTTATAAACCGTCAGTCTTGGGTAAAAAAGGTAAACTCCCTTAAAATTTGGAAATCTTCAGAAATATCGCTGGTATTACTGAGAAACAATAAACCATCGCTGAGAATGTCTGTTCGATAGAAACTAGGATTCAACCCATGACCCTTTGTACGAGTATGCGAACAATTATACCACTTAAACCATAGTGGTATAATTGTTTTCAAAAAAGTTTCAAAAAAAATCACTTAATTTATCTATTCAATTAAGTTCCAATTTTAAATATTTAAAATTTCCTTGAGTGTATTGTCCCCTTCCTTCTTCATGAGTTAGTTAATTAAACGCACAAAAAAAGTATTTGTTCTTAGAACCAGAACAGAGCACTAACTAAAATATAAACTATGGAAAGTACAACAAATCTCTTGAGAGTTTTTCAACAAAACTACCAAACATAAATAGCAAAGGATCATCCAAGCAAAAATAATGGTAAGGTAAATGCCACGACAACGAGTATACTGGGTACAAGTTACATTAACCAAAAAAAAAAAAAAAATGTGGGGAATTTCTTGGAAGTGCCAGCTACAATTCTAAAATAATCCAGGGATCTATGATATATTTATCCTACTTATCAATTGGTTTTAATTTTGCTGGCAAGTTCAATTCAATTTTAGTAATTCGACAGGTGACGAATAAGTATTATTAATTGAGGCATACCAGGTGGCGTATGTAGGTCGATATTTCAAGAAACGTATCGTGCGTATACGCAATATGTATTCAGGATTGGTATAAAATGTATGTAAATGTTTATAACCAGTATATTGGGTTATAATCATGGTTGCCACTCGAGCCCAAAATATCTACTAAAATTCGGAATTTTGTGAAAATTTTATTTCTATAGAAAATTTTGTCAAAATTTTATTTCTAAAGAAAATTTTGTTAAAAATTTTATTTCTATAGACAATTTTGTCAAAATTTTATTTCTATATATTTGTCAAAATTTTAGTTCTATAGAAAATTTTACTCAAAATTTCATTTCTATAGAAAATTTTGTCAAAATTTTATTTTAATAGAAAATGTTTTGTGAAAATTTTATTTCTATAGAAAATTTTGTCAAAATTTTATTTCTAAAGAAAATTTTGTTAAAAATTTTATTCTATAGAAAAGTTTGTCAAAATTTTATTTCTATATATTTGTCAAAATTTTAGTTCTATAGAAAATTTCACTCAAAATTTTATTTCTATAGAAAATTTTGTCAAAATTTTATTTTAATAGAAAATGCTGTCAAATTTGTATTTCTATAGAAAATTTTGTCAAAATTTTATTTCTATAGAAAAATTTCGCAAAAATTTATTTCTATTGAAAATTTTACTCAAAATTTTATTTCTAAAGAAAATTTTGTCAAAAATTTTATTTGTATAGAAAGATTTCTCAATATTTTATTTGTACAGAAAATTTTCTCAAAATTTTATTTCTATAGAAAATGTTCTCCAAATTTTATTTCCATAGAAAATTTTGTCCATTTTTTTCTAGAGAAAAGTTTGTCAAAAATTTTATATCTATAGAAAATTTTCTCAAAATTTTTTTTTTTCTATGGAAAATGTTGTCAAAATTTTATTTCTATACAAAATTTTGTCAAAATTTTATTTCTATTTATACAAAATTTTGCACAAAATTTTATTTCTGTAGAAAATTTTCTAAAATTGTATTTCTATAGAAAATCTTCTCTAAATTTCATTACTATAGAAAACTTTGTCAAAACTTAATTTCTATAGAAAATTTTGTCAAAATTTTATTTCTATAGAAAATTTTGTCAAAATTTTATTTTTATAGAAAATTTTGTCAAAATTTTATTTCTATATCAAATTTTGTCAACGTTTTATTTCTATACAAAAATTTTGTCAAAATTTTATTTATAAGCCAATGTTATTAATTTTTTTCTATATACAATTTTGTCAATATTTGATTTCTATAATTTTTTTTTCAAAATTTTATTTCTATAGAAAATGTTATCAAAATTTTATTTCTAAAGAAAATTTTTTAAAGACTTTATTTGTATAGAAAATACTGTCAAAATTTTATTTCTATAGTAAATTTTACTCAAAATTGTATTTCTGTAGAAAATTTTATTTCTATAGTAATTTTTGCTCAAAATTTTATTTCTATATAAAATTTTGTTAAAATTTTATTTTTTTTATTCTGTAGAAAATTTTACTCAAAAATTTATTTCTATAGAAAATTTTTCAAAATTTTTTTTTATAGAAAATTTTGTCAAAATTTTATTTCTAAAGTAAATTTTACTCAAAATTTTATTTCTATAGAACATTTTGTCAAAACTTTATTTCTATAGAAAATTTTGTCAAAATTTTATTTTTATAAGAATGTTTGCCAAAATTTTATTTCTATAGAAAATTGTTGTCAAAATTTTATTTCTGTAGAAATGTTTGCCAAAATTTCATTTTTATAGAAAATTTTGTCAAAATTATATTTTTTAGAAAAATTTGCCAATTTTTTTTTCTATCGAAAATTTTGTCAAAATTTTATATCTATAGAACATTTTGTCAAAACTTTATTTCTATAGAAAATTTTGTCAAAATTCTATTTCTATAGAAAATTTTGTCAAAATTTTATTTCTATAGAACATTTTGTCAAAACTTTATTTCTATAGAAAATTTTGTGAAAATTTTATTTCTATAGAAAATTTTGTCAATATTTTTTTTCTATAGAAATGTTTGTCAAAATTTTATTTCTATAGAAAATTTTTGTCAAAGTTTTATTTCTATAAAAATGTTTGTCAAAATTTCATTTCTATAGAAAATTTTGTCAAAATTTTATTTTTATAGAAAATTTTGCAAAATAAGATTTTTATTGCTTGATAGTTTTTGGTAAAATATTCTCCAAATTTTGGTAGATTATTTTGGGCTCGTGTGGCAAACGTGAATAGAACTCCAACTAACTTCTATCTATCAGTAGGTCATGCTAACGATTGCTCCACATTGGTCGCTTCCAAATTTACCCAGCGTTTCATACTCACTTCAAAAAGAGCTCCCATCTCCAACTCCTTCACTTTACCTCTATTTCATTGATTACGCTAAAAAATCACCTTGATCAAAAACAATTCTACTTATCGAAATTCCAATAAAAATTTAACTCTTCTTTTT
This sequence comes from Haematobia irritans, assembly GCF_050003625.1. Classification (NCBI taxonomy): domain Eukaryota; kingdom Metazoa; phylum Arthropoda; class Insecta; order Diptera; family Muscidae; genus Haematobia; species Haematobia irritans. Next base: position 11,135,994 of record NC_134401.1, on the reverse strand, counting down.
CACACAGAACTTTGCAAGTACGTACGGAACTCAAGAGTTTGAAAATTGTTTAATTAAACAACACCAAGAAGTATTTGTTCTTAGAACCAAATAGTGAACTAACTATAAAACTTATACTAAACAGAGCAAGTAGAGCAGATCTCTTGAGATTCATTGAAAAAAACTACCAAACTTAAATAGCAAGAGAACACCTAAACAACACTGGTAAACCAAGACCAATAAAATTGAAAAGGGTAGGAATGAAGCTCAATTTACCACGAATTGTATGGTATTTTCTGGATACACCAAGGACAACATAACTCAAATAAAACCAAAAAAAAATAAATAAATGTCAGTTATATATTTCCAGATACAATTAGAAAATAGAATAGAAGCAACTAAACTCGGATAGGGATAGGATAGGGATATGATAAGGATAAGATAAGGGTAGGGATAGGATATGAAATGAATAAGAGGAACATCAAATTTTGACAAAATTTTCTATAGAAATAAAATTTTGACAAAAGATTTCCATAGAAATAAAATTTTGCCAAACATTTCTATAGAAATAAAATTTTAACAAAAATTTCAATAGCAATAAAATGTTGACAAAATATTCTGTAGAAATAAAAGTATGACAAAATATTCTCTAGAAAGAAATTTTTGCATAGAAATAAAATTTAGACAAAATTTTCTATAGAAATAAATTTTGACCAAAGTTTCTATAGCAATGAAATTTGAACAAAATTTTCTACAAAAAAAAACTGAACAAAATTTTCTACAGAAAAAAATTTGGACAAAAATTTCTACAGAAAAAAACATTTGGACTAAAATTTATTTAGAAAAAAAATTTTGACCAAATTTTCTATAGAAATAAAATTTTGACAAAATTTTCTATAAAAATGAAATCAATTTTTTCTATAGAAATAAAATTTTGAAAAAATTTTCTATAAAAATGAAATCAATTTTTTCTATAGAAATAAAATTTTGACACAATTTTCTATAGAATAAAATGTTGACAAAATTTTCTATAAAAATGAAACTTTGACAAAAATTTCTATAGAAATAAAATTGTGACAGAATTTTCTTTGGAAATAAAATTTTGACAAATTTTTTTATAGGAATAAAATTTTGAGAAAATTTTCTATAAAAATTACATATTTACAAAATTTTCTATAGTAATAAAATTTTGACAAAATTTTTTATAGAAATAAAAGTTTGGCAAAATTTTCTATAGAAATAAAATTTTGACAAAATTTTCTATAGAAATAAAATTTTGACAAAATTTTCTATAGAAATAAAATTTTGACAAAATTTTCTACAGAAATAAAATTTTGACAAAATTTTCCATAGAAATAAAATTTTGACAAAATTTTTTATAGAAATAAAATTTTGACAAAATTTTCTACAGAAATAAAATTGTGACACAATTTTCTCCAAAAATAAAATTTTGTCAAAATTTTCTCCAAAAATAAAATTTTGACAAAATTTTCTACAGAGATAAAATTTTGACAAAATTTTCCATAGAAATAAAATTTTGACAAAATTTTTTATAGAAATAAAATTTTGACAAAATTTTCTACAGAAATAAAATTTTGACAAAATTTTCTCCATAAATAAAATTTTGACAAAATTTTCTACAGAAATAAAATTTTGACAAAATTTTCATAGAAATAAAATTTTTACAAAATTTTTTATAGAAATTAAATTTTTACAAAATTTTTTATAGAAATAAAATTTTTACAAAATTTTTATAGAAATAAAAATTTAACAACATTTTCTATAGACAAAAATTTTTACAAAATTTTTTATAGAAATAAAATTTTGGCAAAATTTTCTATAGAAATAAAATTTTGAAAACATTTTCAATAGAAATAAAATTTTGACAAAATTTTCTATAGGAATAAAATTTTGACAAAATTTTCTATAAAAATTAAATATTTACAAACTTTTCTATAGAAATAAAATTTTGACAAAATCTTCTACAAAAATTAAATATTTACAAAATTTTCTATAGAAATAAAATTTTGACAAAATTTTTTATAGAAATAAAAGTTTGGCAAAATTTTCTATAAAATAAAAGTTTGGCAAAATTTTCTATAGAAATAAAATTTTGACAAAATTTTCTATAGAAATAAAATTTTGACAAAATTTTCTCCAAAAATAAAAATTTTGACAAAATTTTCTACAGAAATAAAATTTTGACAAAATTTTCCATAGAAATAAAATTTTGACAAAATTTTTTATAGAAATAAAATTTTCACAAAATTTTCTACAGAAATAAAATTGTGACACAATTTTCTCCAAAAATAACATTTTGACAAATTTTTCTCCAAAAATAAAATTTTGACAAAATTTTCTACAGAGATAAAATTTTGACAAAATGTTCCATAGAAATAAAATTTTGACAAAATTTTTTATAGAAATAAAATGTTGACAAAATTTTCTACAGAAATAAAATTTTGACAAAATTTTGTATAGAAATAAAAATTTAACAACATTTTCTATAGAAAAACATTTTGACAAAATATTCTTTAGAAATAAAATTTTGTATAGAAATAAAATTTAGACAAAATTTTCTATAGCAATAAAATTTTGACAAAATTTTCTACAGAAAACATTGGACAAAATTTTCTACAAAAAAAAAATGGACAAAAATTTTTTATAGAAATAAAATTTTGACAAAATTTTCTATAGAAATAAAATTTTGACAAAATTTTCTGTAGAAATAAAATTTTTACAAGATTTCTATAGCAATAAAATTTTGACAAAATTTTCTATAGCAATAAAATTTTGACAAAATTTAGACAAAATGTTGGACAAAATTTTCTATAGAAATAAATTTTTGAAAAAATTTTCTATAGATATAAAAATTTAACAACGTTATCTATAAAAAAATTTTGACAAAATATTCTTTAGAAATAAAATTTTGTACAGAAATAAAATTTAGACAAAATTTTCTATAGCAATAAAATTTGTACAAAATTTTCTACCAAAAAAAATCTATAGAAATAAAATTTTGACAAATTTTTTTATAGAAATAAAATTTTGACAAAATTTTCTATAAAAATTAAATATATATAAAAATTAAGTTTCTATAGAAATTCAATTTTGACAAAAATTTCCATAGAAATCAAATTTTCACAAAATTTTCTCCAAAAATAAAGTTTTGACAAATTTTTCTACAGAAATAAAATTTTGACTGAAATAAACTTCTAAATAAAAGAATAAACAAATTCTTTGGAGGAGAAAACATTGTTTTCATACTAACCACAAATTGTTGACAAAAACGTTCAAATAAGATTTTTTTTTAATTTGGTAAATTTTTGTACCCTCCACCATAGGATGGGGGGTATATTAACTTTGTCATTCCGTTTGTAACACATCGAAATATTGCTCTAAGACCCCATAAGGGTGCCACCGTGGTGAAATGGTTGGCATGCCCGCCTGGCGTGCACAAGGTCGTGGGTTCGATTCCTGCTTCGACCGAACACCAAAAACTTTTTCAGCGGTGGATTATCCCACCTCAGTAATGCTGGTGACATTTCTGAGGGTTTCAAAGCTTCTCTAAATGGTTTCGCTGCAATGTGGAACGCCGTTCAGGCTCGGCTATAAAAAGGAGGTCCCTTGTCATTGAGCTTAACATGGAATCGGGCAGCACTCAGTGATAAGAGAGAAGTTCACCATTGTGGTATAACAATGGACTGAATAGTCTAAGTGGGCCTGATACATCGGGCTGCCACCTAACCTAACTTAACCTTAACTCTTTCCCTGGCTGAGGATATCTCTACCCGATTCTTCTCCTTTACCTTAAAGATGTAGCCAGTATTTCAGAGGTGTTTAATTTCCATTTAAATAATGTTTGGTGTTTGTCATTGCTTAGGGTTGAATTTAGTTGCTTTTAATATTCATCTTCCATAAAGGTTTTTCTAAAAACCTTTGATTCATGTCTACATATTTAAAACATCAATTATTTGGCCATATGGTAATTATTTTTTAGGATTCTTCGAAATCGAGTCTTCTCCTTTTTTTAGTATCCCAAGGCAATTATCCCAAATTGTCTGTCATTTCACTAAAGTTCGGTCATAATGATCTATTTCATTTGCAAAAACATCAAATCCAAATGTTACATAGATTTTTTTTATCTTTTAACATCCATTGAATACAAAAATATGTAGAAATAAATCCCTGTATACCTCATCAATAGTGAAGGACACTTATTGGGTACAAAAGATGATTTGTTAGCTCAGTTCTTCGTTTTTATCAAAATACAAAATAAATCAAAAAAAAAAATCTTTTCAACACACTCGCACACTCTGCATACGAAAGTGAAAAAAACTACATAAAAACCTGAACTTACACTTACAAATCAAATGCATTTCAGGGCAGAAGTAGTTACAAGTGTTATGCAGATAAAAGACCCTTTGGTAGCTGAAAACCTCAATTTATCTGTTACACATAAAAATATATTGTTTTTTTTTTCTGCTTTCAGATAGTAAATCAATATGTCAATTTATTATATTTTTATACATAAATTTAGCATATCACAGAGAGAGGCAAAAGAAATGTGAATATTGAGAAACAAAAAAGGTATAAATACGAGTAGGTATCCAGCGTGGTATAAAGGTGAGGTGCCATAGTTTACTGTATGACCAGGTCCCCGGATAAAGCGAATTATATTGGCTCAGTTATCCGCAGACATCGATCTTGTGTTCCTACCACGCTTATTGAAAAGTTTTTAGTTTTCTCTCTCCCTCTCCTGGTGGTGTAAAATATCAAAATGTAATCAAATATGTGTGTCACCCTGTTTGTTTTATCTCTATAATATATGAATATGATTCTTTAGCATATGTTATATTCCTAACTACAAGGGAAATTTAAATCTAACCTTTAAGAATGCTTTGTTTTCTCTCTCTCTCACACTCTTTTTATTTCGTTTACCACAAAACCCTAACAATAGCAAACACTTCTATACACAAGTACAAAAAAAACATATATGACAACATTGTTATTTTCTTCTAGTTCTCCTTAGAGAGAAATAAGAGAGAGAGGGAGAAAGACATGTATCAAGAGGTGTTTTCTTAACATGAGATAATACATACGTCGTGTGTGTGTGTTTGTCTATATGCTTTGTTCTATGATTTTTCCATAGAAGCTCAAATGTATGAGATGATAAAAAATTGCTCTTCGGAGGACATTTAAGAAAAAAAAAATTAAAATACCTGTCAAAATTTTGAAATATGATTCACAATATACACTCAAAGGTTAAGTGTCTGTGGTCTTATATGTGAGAGGATCTTGTTAACGTTGATTGTGTTTTGTCTTTGCTTAAATTGGAATAGGCTAAGGAGGGAAAAATGCAATTTTTCTAAACTTTCAAAAGAAAACTTTAATACAGGTCAACCATTATTATATGAGAAGAATTTCGGTTTAAAATATGAAAAACCTGGAACAAGTATTGAGAAATTTTAGGCATGAGGTCATCTATAAATTCAGTGTTAGATAAGTTAAAGGGGATATTATACCACAGGTCTCATTTCGAGAAATATAGAAAAAATATTTCAGTAGAGGGACCACACGTCCGAAGGACTTATTGGAGAAGAGTACCCTCAGAAAAATGGTAACGAAATTTTCCACATCCGTTTTAACTTTGTTTTATGAAAATTTTTGTAAAATTTGTGTCAAATTTTGCTAGAAAAAAGGTATGTTTAGGTAAGTCTACAAATAATTACTAATCGATATGGACTTTTGCATGGTACGTAGAGAGCCAGAATTGAAATATGGTGGTCGCTTATATAGGGGCTATATATAAGTATGAACTGGATTTTGTGTCATTGGGGATCGATTTATCTGAGGGCTATATATAATTATAGACCGATATGGACCTAGTTGGGTATGGTTGTTAATGGCCATATACTAGCACAATGTACTGACTGAAATTTGCTCTTCCAAGAGGCTCCAAAACCAAATTTCGTGTTCAGTTTATATGGGGGCTATATATGATTTTGGACTGATATGGACCACTGTTGGTCTCCAAAAGACACCGGAGGTCAAATCTGGGGATCGGTTTATATGGGGGCTATATATAATTATGGATTGATATGAACCAATTCCTGCATGGTTGTTGAATACCATATACTAACATCACGTACCAAATTTCAACCGAATCGGATGAATTTTGCTCTTCCAAGGGGCTCCGGAAGTCAAATCTGGGGACCGGTTTATATGGGGGCTATATATAATTATCAACCGATTTCGACCAATTTTTCCATGAGTGTTAGAGATCATATGCTGACACCATGTACCAAATTTCAGCCGGATCGGATGAAATTTGCTTCTCTTAGAGGCTCTGCAAGCCAAATCTGGGGATCGGTTTATATGGGTGCTATATATAATTATGGACCGATGTGGACCAATTTTTGCATGGTTGTTAGAGACCATATACTAACACCATGAACCAAATTTCAGCCGGATCGGATGAAATTTGCTTCTCTTAGAGGCGCCGCAAGCCAAATCGGGGGATCGGTTTATATGGCGGCTATACGTAAAAGTGGACCGATATGACCCATTTGCAATGCCATCCAACCTACATCAATAAGAACTACTTGTGCCAAGTTTCAAGTCGATAGCTTGTTTCGTTCGGAAGTTAGCGTGGTTTCAACAGACGGACGGACGGACGGACATACTCAGATCGACTCTGAATTTCACCACGACCCAGAATATATATACTTTATGGGGTCTTAGAGCAATATTTCGATGTGTTACAAACGTAATGACAAAGTTAATATACTCCCACCCTTTTTAAATGAATAAATTTTATTTAAGCGCCAATTTAACAATTTTTAACTTAATTTTTTTTTTAATATGAAATTTTCTTAAACAACATAAAAAATTGTATTATTTTTAATAAAATGTTTTCAATTTGAGAAGTTCAATTTACTGATACCAATTTACTGATACCAGGCTGTATTCTTTATGCCACATTACATTTACTGCATTTCGACCAACAAGTCTGCCACAGTTTACAAAATTTAGGATAATTCGATGACACTCCCGATTCCATCTGCGATAAAACAAAAGTAAATACTCTTGCACCAGGTGGTGCACTTATTCGAGTCATGCTCGTATGACCATAATAATTCATAGCATGTAGCTTAAAACTTGATATTTTCTAAGACAATTTGTGGCGACTTCACCCCTGTTCCATAGACGTATACGTTATATTATTTCCCATGAACGCAAATAATATAACTTATACGCCTATAGGGACATTAAAGGTTTTTAACCTTATAGGGACATTACTGTACCAAAAAATTATTGTGAATATCTTAATCAACAATAGACATATCCTTAATGCCACATTCCATTTACTGTTGTTTGGTAAATAGACTAACCAATCTGTAGTAAGGCTATGCGAATTATAGTTCTGGTTGGAAAAAGAGAAAAAACATAATGCGATACTCAAAATAACTCCTGATCTGCCAATAGCAACAGGCTATATTCTTCGTGCCACATTCCATTTACTGCATTTTGATAAAAAGACGAACAAGTCTGCCACAGTTTACAAATATAGAAGAATTCGAGGACACTCCCGGTAAAATAAAAAAAGTAGATGCTCTTGCACCAGATGGTGCACTTATTCGAACCATCCTCGTATAACCATATTACTGTAATTGATAGCACGTAGCCTAAAACCTGATATATTTTAAAATTATCTTTGGCGACATCATTCCTGTTCCACGGACGTATACGTTATATTATTTCCCATGAACGCAAATAATATAACGTATACGCCTACAGGGACATTACTGTACCAGTAATATCCCTATTACTGTACGCCTATACTGACATTACTGTACCAATTAAATTTTGTGAATATTTTTAACAACAAACCGTACATTTATGTACTAAAAATTCCATTTTTTATTTAGAAAATTCAAATCCTAGTATTTAATTTTATCATTTCCTCCCCCAATCCGCTTTGTCGCGTAAACACAAAAGATATATCAACATCATTGTGGGCAGTAATTATACCGGAACTTCCTTTTGTCATAATCATAACAAATTACACTTATTTCTGGTGTCATTTTTGCCACACTCATATACACTCAGTACACTTCAAACCCAAACAAAACCACTCAAAATAAGAAGCAGAAAAAACCGAAAACACAAAAACTTGGTCTTATATACTTAATTAAGTGTTTACTCTGGCTATTGTCCTAGCTGACCAGCAATCCATACAGACATATTCAAGTATAGCCCTGTTGGTGTTATGAACAAATCCTTGTGGACAATTCTAAAGACCATTTCGATTGTTTGTGACAAGTAGCCATGATGATGATGATGCCGATGATAATCTTACCATTCATGCCTCTTTATATTTTGCTATGTTGGAGTATTCCTATACATGCAGTAGTCTATCATAGTCAGCTTTGCTATAAGAATTGATTTATTTGTCCTTTTTTTGGGGGGAGGGAAATTCTCTACAGATGCCTTTAGGCCATTGTAGCTAACTTTGATTCATTCAACTGGCCAGTTAGTCTGATGATGCTGATGACGATTGAATTCTTTATGACTTTTATCTGTGCCATGGCTCTGTGACCATTGTTGGTCTATCATATTTGTCTGTGAAGTCCAAGTAGTTCAAATCTAATATTTCTGATGTCTTTTCCGTGTTTGCTGGCAGCATACCATAGTGCATTCTTTGGTTTGCTACACTAACAATTAAACGGTTCCTTGTCGTCTACGAAATAGAATGCGTGCCAGTGCACTCACGTTTGAGAGGCATATGCTACGTTATAGGGTAAAAGGTTAGACTAGGATCTCAAATTCAATTTGGATGTTTTTCTAGATACCATACAGAGATGGTCAATATAGAAAATTTTGTCAAAAGTTTCTTTCTATAGAAAAATTTCTCATAATTTTATTTCTATAGGAAATTTTGTCAAAATTGTATTTCTATAGAAAATTTTGTCAAAATTTTGTTTCTATAGAAAATTTTTTCTCACAATTTTACTTCTACAGAAAATTTTACCACAAGTACATTTCTATAGAAAATTTTGCAAAAATTTTATTTTTATAGAAAAGTTTCAAAAATTTTATTTCTATAGAAAATTTTTGCTAAATTTTATTTCTGTAGAAAATTCTGTCAAAATTTTATCTCTATAGAAAATTTTGTCAAAATTTTAGTTTTATAGAAAAGTTTCTTAAAATTTCATATCTATAAAAAATTTTCTCACAATTTTATTTCTATAAAAATTTTACTCACAATTATATTTCTATAAAAAATTTTTTCAAAATTTTATTTCTATAGAAAATTTTCTCAAAATTTTATTGCTATAGAAAATATTCTAAAAATTTTATTTCTATAGAAAATTTTGTCAAAATTTTATTCCTATAGGACAGTTTTTCATAATTTTATTTCTATAGAAAATATTCTCAATATTTTATTTCTATAGAAAATTTTTGTCCAAATTTTTTTTTTATAGAAAATTTTCTCAAAATTTTATTGCTATAGAAACTTTTCTAAAAATTTTATTTCTATAGAAAATTTTTTAAAAATTTTATTCCTAAAGAAGATTTTTTGAAATTATATTCCTTAGAAAATTTTCTAAAAATTTTACTTCTATAGAAAATTTTCTCAAAATTTTATTGCTATAGAGAATTTTCTACAAATTTTATTGCTATAGAGAATTTTCTAAAAAATTTTTTTCTATAGAAAATTTTGTAAAAATTGTATTTCTATAGAAAATTTTATCAAAAGTTTATTTCTATCGAAAATTTTGTCAAAATTTTATTCCTATAGAAAATTTTCTAAAAATTTTATTGCTATAGAAAATTTTCTAAAAATTTTATTTGTATAGAAAATTTTGTAAAAATTGTATTTCTATCGAAAATTTTATTCCTATAGGAAATTTTTTCATAATTTTATTCCAATAGAAAATTTTCTAAAAATTTTATTTCTATAGAAAATTTTGTTAAAAAATGTATTCCTATAGGAAATTTTTGCATAATTTTATTTCTATAGAAAACTTTTTCAATATTTTATTCCTATAGAAAATTTTTTTTTTTTGTCAAAAAAATTTTTTTTCTATGGAAAATTTTCTCAAAATTTTATTGCTAAAGAAAATTCTCTAAAAATTTTATTTCTATAGAAGATTTTCTCCATTTTATAGAAAGTTTTCTCAAAATTTTATTTCTAAATATAGATAAGAGAGAAGTTCACCACTGTGGTATCACAATGGACTGAATAGTCTACGTGAGCCTGATACATCGGGCTGCCACAAAACCTAACCTAAATATAGAAAGTTTTGTCAAAATTTTATTTCTATAGAAAATTTTCTCAAGATTTTATTTTTATAGAAAATTTTCTCAAAATTGTATTTCTATAGACAATTTTATCAAAATTTTATTTCTATAAAAATGTTTGTCAAAATTTTATTCCTATAAAAATTTTTCTCAAAATTATATTGCTATAAAAAATTTTGTCACAATTTTATTCCTATAGGAAATTTTTTCATAATTTTATTTTTATAGAAAAAATTCTCAATATTTTATTTCTATAGAAAATTTTTGTCAAAATTTTATTTCTATAGAAAATGTTGGCAAAAATTTTTTTCTATAGAAAATTTTCTAAAAATGTTATTTCTAAAGAAAATTTTTTTAAAAATTTTGTTCCTATAGGAAATTATATCATAATTTTATTCCTATAGAAAATTTTCTAAAAATTTTATTCCTATAAAAATTTTTCTAAAAATTTTATTACTGTAGAAAATTTTGTCGAAATGTTATTCTTATAGAAAATTTTCTCAAAATTTTATTACTATAGAAAATTTTCTAAAAATTTTATTTCTATAGAAAAGTTTGTAAAAATTGTATACCTATAGGAAATATTTTCATAATTTTATTTCTATAGGAAATTTTCTGAATATTTTAATTTTGTAAAAATTTTATTCCTATAGGAAATTTTTCATAATTTTATTTCTATAGAAAAAATTCTCAATATTTTATTTCTATAGAAAATTTTTGTCAACATTTTATTTCTATAGAAAATGTTGTCAAATTTTTCTTTCTATAGAAAATTTTTTCAATATTTTATTGCTATAGAAAATTTTCTACAAATTTTATTTCTATAGAAAATTTTTTAAAAATTTTATTTCTAAAGAAAATATTTTTTTAAAATTTTATTCCTATAGGAAATTTTTTCATAATTTTATTCCTATAGAAAATTTTCTAAAAATTTTACTCCTATAAAAAATTTTCTAAAAATTTTATTACTGTAGAAAATTTTGTCGAAATGTTATTCTTATAGAAAATTTTCTCAAAATTTTATTGCTATAGAAAATTTTCTAAAAATTTTATTTCTATAGAAAATTTTGTAAAAATTGTATACCTATAGGAAATTTTTTCATAATTTTATTTCTATAGGAAACTTTCTGAATATTTTAATTTTGTAAAAATTTTATTCCTATAGGAAATTTTTCATAATTTTATTTCTATAGAAAAAATTCTCAATATTTTATTTCTATAGAAAATTTTTGTCAACATTTTATTTCTATAGAAAATGTTGTCGAATTTTTCTTTCTATAGAAAATTTTCTCAATATTTTATTGCTATAGAAAATTTTCTACAAATTTTATTTCTATAGAAAATTTTTTAAAAATTTTATTTCTAAAGAAAATATTTTTTAAAATTTTATTCCTATAGGAAATTTTTTCATAATTTTATTCCTATAGAAAATTTTCTAAAAATTTTATTTCTATAGAAAATTTTCTCAAAATTTTATTGCTATAGAAAATTTTCTAACAATTTTATTTCTATAGAAAGTTTTGCAAAAAATTTATTCCTATAGGAAATTTTTTCATAATTTTATTTCTATAGAAAATTTTGTCAATATTTAATTTCTATAGAAAATTTTGTCAAAATTTTATTTCTAAAGAAAATTTTCTCAAAACTTTATTTCTATAGAAAATGTTCACATAATTTTATTTCTATAGGAAGTTTTTTTACAATTTTATGTCTATGTTAATGTCAAATCATCGATTTGAGTACAGTTGGCTGGTTTTATTTTGAGCGTGTTTCTTCTTACTTCATTCGTTTTGTTTTGTTATTGTTGGTTTAGTCTTCAATTGTTTTGTTGTTTTTGATTTCAGCTTAAAACCATGCATTGACTAAACTACATAGAAAAATAATGTTTGTCAAATTTATTTGGGCAAAGCCCTATAGACTGCAAGATGGTTGGATGGACGCACGTTTCGGTATTACCACATTCCTCATCAGCATCCTCTACTTGCAGCTAAACTATTATTTGTACTTTGCCTAAATAAATTTGACAAAACAATTGTTTCCTCTGTTGGTTAAGCTACACTTGTAGTTAGTCAGTGCATGGTTTTAAGGTGAAATCAAAAACAACAAAATGTCACCTTTATAGAAAATTTTCTCAAAATTTTATTTCTATAGAAAATTTTTCGTAAAATTTTTTATCTATAGACAAATTTCTTAAAATTTTATATCTGTAGGAAATTTTCTCAAAATTTTATTTATATAAAAATTTTTTACTTTTTTATTGGAAATTTTGTGAAAAATTATTATAATTTTATTTGGATAAAAAATTTTCTTACAATTTTATAACTACAGAAAATTTTCTGATTTTTTATTTTTTATAGTAAGGCTATGCGAATTACAGTTCTGTTTGGAAACAGACAAAATGCACAGTGTGATACTCAAAATAACTTCTGATCTGCCAATAGCAGTAGCAGGCTAAATTCGTAATGTCGCCTCCAATTTACTGCATTTTGATATAGCGAACAAAAGAAAGAACAGAAGCCAATAGAATATGCAAAATAATGTTTTATCTGCCAATTACAGCAGGCTATGTTCCTAATTCCATATTGCATTTACTGTCTGCCATAGTAGAGGAAGTAAGATCATGCAAAATATCACTCTGGTTGTAAAAACAAAGCTATCGCTAGTGCAATATTCATAATAATACCTGATCTATCAATTACAAAAAATTATGTTCCTAATGCCATATTCCATTTAATGTTGTTTGATAAAGCGATCATCAAGCCTTCCGTAAGAGTGGTAAAAGGCCATGTGAACTGTCGCTCTGGTAACAAAAAAATTATTTTAATAATTTAAGAGTACCTTCATTGCCCCAACTCTGATATATATGTTACTATTTGTCTCTTGATTTGTGTGTATGTGTGTGTGTGTTTGTTTTTTATTTCAAAATGTCGGTTGTCCAATTGTCAAAAACATTCTCTGATGTTGTCATGACCATTCACCATCACCAGCCAAACCAAAGACTTATATTTTGGTAACATTTCACCAAAAAAACGAAAACAAAAACGAATCACTTGCAAAACAATGGATGAAACGCAGCTTTAACAAACTTCAAAATGAAAAATGGCTTTTCTCTGGGCCAACACGATATGACAAAATGTTTTCGCATGGCAAGTGACAAGAAGCTGAAACGAAAACTGTAAAAACAAACAAAAAATTCAACAAAGTGAACCGAGTGCCATCATAGAATCTTTGGGGAGCAAGAAAGAGAAGTGTCATAGTTATTCCATTGCTATCAAAATTTTATTTAATTTGTAGTGTTTTGTTTTACAATGATAATATGACGGAGCAGAAGATTTTCGAGGAGTAAGGAGAGTTCTCATTGTTTTTGGCTTCGTTGATTTTTCCCCTCCATTATATATGTGGTTCATCATAATTTTTGTGCAAAGATAAAACTGTTGCAAACTAATGCAAAACATTTGTATCAGTTAAAAAAATAAATATTGCAAAAAAGGACTTGGAAAATGAGTGGATTTTTTTCTCATACATTTTTTTCCGTTTTGTGTAAAATAGAAAAATTGTGTAGAGTTTCAAATGGGAATCGTAATGATATATACAGTTTTTACTTTAAAACTAGGAATTACATAGAAAAGTGCTTCAGATTTGTATAAATCGAGGGAGAAATGAGTTTTTTTATTTTTTTGATTTATTCTATTAAAAATTTTGTCAAAATTTTATTTCTATAGAAAATTTTGTCAAAATTTTATTTCTATAGAAAATTTTGTCAAAATTTTATTTCTATAGAAAATTTTGTCAAAATTTTATTTCTATAGAAAATTTTGTCAAAATTGTATTTCTATAGAAATTTTTGTCATAATTTTATTTCTATAGAAAATTTTGTCAAAAACTTTATTTCTATAGAAAATTTTGTTAAAATTTTATTTCTATAGAAAATATTGAAAACAAAAACGAATCACTTGCAAAACAATGGATGAAACGCAGCTTTAACAAACTTCAAAATGAAAAATGGCTTTTCTCTGGGCCAACACGATATGACAAAATGTTTTCGCATGGCAAGTGACAAGAAGCTGAAACGAAAACTGTAAAAACAAACAAAAAATTCAACAAAGTGAACCGAGTGCCATCATAGAATCTTTGGGGAGCAAGAAAGAGAAGTGTCATAGTTATTCCATTGCTATCAAAATTTTATTTAATTTGTAGTGTTTTGTTTTACAATGATAATATGACGGAGCAGAAGATTTTCGAGGAGTAAGGAGAGTTCTCATTGTTTTTGGCTTCGTTGATTTTTCCCCTCCATTATATATGTGGTTCATCATAATTTTTGTGCAAAGATAAAACTGTTGCAAACTAATGCAAAACATTTGTATCAGTTAAAAAAATAAATATTGCAAAAAAGGACTTGGAAAATGAGTGGATTTTTTTCTCATACATTTTTTTCCGTTTTGTGTAAAATAGAAAAATTGTGTAGAGTTTCAAATGGGAATCGTAATGATATATACAGTTTTTACTTTAAAACTAGGAATTACATAGAAAAGTGCTTCAGATTTGTATAAATCGAGGGAGAAATGAGTTTTTTTATTTTTTTGATTTATTCTATTAAAAATTTTGTCAAAATTTTATTTCTATAGAAAATTTTGTCAAAATTTTATTTCTATAGAAAATTTTGTCAAAATTTTATTTCTATAGAAAATTTTGTCAAAATTTTATTTCTATAGAAAATTTTGTCAAAATTGTATTTCTATAGAAATTTTTGTCATAATTTTATTTCTATAGAAAATTTTGTCAAAAACTTTATTTCTATAGAAAATTTTGTTAAAATTTTATTTCTATAGAAAATATTGAAAACAAAAACGAATCACTTGCAAAACAATGGATGAAACGCAGCTTTAACAAACTTCAAAATGAAAAATGGCTTTTCTCTGGGCCAACACGATATGACAAAATGTTTTCGCATGGCAAGTGACAAGAAGCTGAAACGAAAACTGTAAAAACAAACAAAAAATTCAACAAAGTGAACCGAGTGCCATCATAGAATCTTTGGGGAGCAAGAAAGAGAAGTGTCATAGTTATTCCATTGCTATCAAAATTTTATTTAATTTGTAGTGTTTTGTTTTACAATGATAATATGACGGAGCAGAAGATTTTCGAGGAGTAAGGAGAGTTCTCATTGTTTTTGGCTTCGTTGATTTTTCCCCTCCATTATATATGTGGTTCATCATAATTTTTGTGCAAAGATAAAACTGTTGCAAACTAATGCAAAACATTTGTATCAGTTAAAAAAATAAATATTGCAAAAAAGGACTTGGAAAATGAGTGGATTTTTTTCTCATACATTTTTTTCCGTTTTGTGTAAAATAGAAAAATTGTGTAGAGTTTCAAATGGGAATCGTAATGATATATACAGTTTTTACTTTAAAACTAGGAATTACATAGAAAAGTGCTTCAGATTTGTATAAATCGAGGGAGAAATGAGTTTTTTTATTTTTTTGATTTATTCTATTAAAAATTTTGTCAAAATTTTATTTCATTAGAAAATTTTGTCAAAATTTTATTTCTATAGAAAATTTTGTCAAAATTTTATTTCTATAGAAAATTTTGTCAAAATTTTATTTCTATAGAAAATTTTGTCAAAATTGTATTTCTATAGAAATTTTTGTCATAATTTTATTTCTATAGAAAATTTTGTCAAAAACTTTATTTCTATAGAAAATTTTGTTAAAATTTTATTTCTATAGAAAATATTGTCAAAATTTTATTTCTATAGAAAATGTTCTCAAAATTTTATTTCTTCAGAAAATTTTGTCAAAATTTTTATTTCAATAGAAAATTTTGTCAACAATTTATTTCTATAGAAAATTTTGTCAAAATTTTATTTCTATAGAAAAATTTGTCAAATTTTTATTTTAATAGGAAATTTTGTGAAAATTTTATTTCTATCAAAAAATTTCAAAATTTTATTCCTATAGAAAATTTTGTAAAAATTTTATTTCTATAGAAAATTTTGTCAAAATTTTATTTCTATAGAAAATTTTGTTAAAATTTTATTTCTATAGAAAAGTTTGTCAAAATTTTATTTCTATAGAAAATTTTGTTAAAATTTTATTTCTGTAGAAAATTTTGTCAAAATTTTATTTATATAGAAGATTTTGTCAAAATTTTATTTCTATAGAAAGTTTTATCAGAATTTAGTTTCTATAGAAAAATTTGTCAAAATTTTATTTCTATAGCAAATTTTGTCAAAATTCTATTTCTATAGAAAATTTTGTCAAAATTTTCTTTCTATAGATAATTCTGTCAACATTTTATTTCTATAGAAAATTTTGTCTAAATTTTTTTTTATCAAATTTTTTCTACCAAATTTTATTCCGTAGAAAATTTTGTCAAAATTTTATTGCTGTATATAAAATTTTATCAAAGTTTTATTTCTATAGAAACTTTTGTCAAAATTTTATTTCTATAGAAAATTTTGTCAAAATTTTATTTCTATAGAAAATTTTGTCAAAATTTTATTTCTATAGAAAATTTTGTCAATATTTTATTTCTATAGAATATTTCGTCAAAATTTTATTTCTGTAGAAAATTTTGTCAAAATTTTATTTCTATAGAAAATTTTGTCAAAATTTTATTTCTATAAAAAATTTTGTCAAAATTTTATTTCTATAAAAAATTTTCAAAATTTTATTCCTATAGAAAATTTTGTCAAAATTTTATTTCTATAGAAAATTTTGTTAAAATTTTATTTCTATAGAAAATTTTGTCAAAATTTTATTTATATAGAAAATTTTGTCAAAATTTTATTTATATAGAAAATTTTGTCAAAATTTTATTTCAATAGAAAATTTTGTCAAAATTTTATTTCTATAGAAAATTTTGTCAAAATTTTATTTCTATAAAAAATTTTGTCAAAATTTTATTTCTATAGAAAATTTTGTCAAAATTTTATTTCTATTGAAAATTTTGTCAAAATTTTATTTTTATAGAAAATTTTGTCAAAATGTTATTTCTATAGAAAATTTTGTCAAATTTTTATTTCCATAGAAAATTTGGTCAAAATTGTATTTCTATAGAAATTTTTGTCAAAATTTTACTTTCATAGAAAATTTTGTCAAAATTTTATTTCTATAGAAAATGTTGTCAAAATTTTATTGCCATAGAAAATTTTGCCAAATTTTACTGCTGTAGAAAATTTTGGCAAAATTTTATTTCTGTAGAAAATTTTGTCAAAACTTTATTTCTATAGAAAATTTTGTCTAAATTTTATTTCTATAAAAAATTTTGTTACAATTTTATTTCTATAGAAAATTTTTTCAAAATTTCATTTGTATAGAAAATCTTGTCAAAATTGTATTTCTATAGAAAATTTTGTCAAAATTTTATTTCTATAGAAAATTTTGTAAAAATTTTATTTCTTTAGAAAATTTTGTCAAAATTTTATTTCTATAGAAAATTTTTGTAAAAATTTTATTTCTATAGAAAATTTAACTATAGAAAATTTTGTAAAAATTTTATTTCTATAGAAAATTTTGTCAAAATTTTATTTCTATAGAAAATTTTGTCAAAATTTTATTTCTTTAGAAAATTTTGTCAAAATTTTATTTCTATAAAAAATTTTCAAAAATTGTATTTCTATAGAAAATTTTCAAAAATTTTATTTCTATAGAAAATTTTGTCAAAATTTTATTTCTATAGAAAATTTTCTCAAAATTTTATATATCCAGAAATTTTTCTCAAAATTTTATTTCTAGGCCGAAGGTCTCTGTGGTCGCACGGCAGATTCGAAGGTCTGTGGAGGAGAGCAGCCATTTCTTCTTAGCACTGTGCCAAGAAATATCACTACGTGCACAGTAACAAAATTTTTTAGCGAATATGGGCGTGATGCGTTGACTCCAGCTGCGCTCTTGCATTGGCAAAAATTTAATTATTTATGAAGATACATGGTAGAAAATCCACCACAATCGACCGCAAGCGAACTCTGTTTGATATGCCATATATTGTTTTTTTTTTTAAGGCAAGAAAACCAAGAAAAAATAAAATGCAACTTTCCACGATGATAACTATGATGCAACGAACTAAAACAAATGTTGATTGTGAGGGAGATAGGTTTATGTGGAAGGAACCATAGTAAGGATTCAGAAAAAGCAAAGTTCCGCTAGAATACAAACAAGTATGTACTCCATAAGTTCAGCCAGGGCGAAACATAAACACTCTAAGGATTTCATATAAAGTGAAAGCTCTCAAACGTAGATACTCCGAAACGTGGACACCTCCCAAAAGTGGTCAATAATCGTGAGGGATTTGCTATATTAAAAAATTTTGATTAACCTCCTTCCCACCTGTGGACAAAATTTAGCGACCGTAAGTGTCCATTTCCCACAAGAAGATCGGTATAAATGGTAAATCAAACGAAGCTTAATTTAAAATTTGCACATATAAAGTCCTACATCAGATGGGACAAAACTCTTGCTTCTGGGGTATCGGGCGAAAGCTATATATGGAAGCTATATCTAAATCTGAACCGATTTCTTCCAAACTCAATAGGGTGCCGTTTTGAACCAAAAACCATAATTATGTCAAAGTTGAAGTCGATTGAACTTAAATTGCGACGTAGACTTTGATTACAAAAATGTATTCACAGACAGACAGACAAACATGGCTAGATCGGCTCAGAGACAGGGTTGCCACAGTTGTCATAATTCTACCAAAAATGGTTAATATTTTACAGTCTGCTAGATTGGTAGAATGCTTTATGTTTTGGTAGATTTTTTATAGAAATAAAATTTTGACAAAATTTTGTATAGAAATAAAATTTAAAAAAAAATCTATAGAAATTAGAAATTTTGACAAAATTTTCTATAGAAATAAAACTTTAAGAAAATTGTCTATAGAAATAAAATTTTGACAAAATTTTCTATAGAAATAAAATTTTGACAAAATTTTCTATAGACATAAAATTTTGACACAATTTTCTATAGAAATAAATTTTTGTATGTTAGCCTGATATCAATACAGGCTGGTTCAATGTCCACATCATTTAAACTAGAAATTATTACAATATTTATCGAGCTTATTGGACAGGAAGATTAAGGGAATTGACATTATTAAGTTACTGAAAAGAAAATGCCAGATACCCATCTCGCAAGCCTGACTATAACATACATATATGTTTCAGTGTTGGCCACAACACATTTCCATAGTCACCGTGGTGTAATGGTTAGCATGCCCGCCTTGCATACACAAAGTCGTGGGTTCGATTCCTGCTTCGACCGAACACCAAAAAGATTTTCAGCGGTGGATTATCCCACCTCAGTAATGCTGGTGACATTTCTGAAGGTTTCAAAACTTCTCTAAGTGGTTTCACTGCAATGTGGAACGCCGTTCAGATTCGGCTATAAAAAGGAGGTCCCTTGTCATTGAGCTTAACATGGAATCGGGCAGCACTCAGTGATAAGAGAGAAGTTCACCAATGTGGTATCACAATGGACTGAATAGTCTAAGTGAGCCTTATACATCGGGCTGCCACCTAATCTAACCTCACCTAACCTAACCTAACCTAACCTAACCATAGTCTTTAGCGAGATCTGGTCGGGGGAGATGATTTAATTTGGTCCTTTTGTGTTAATTTCTTATGAAATTTACATACGATAATTATTCTTCCCAAATTTAACCATTTTTTCACCCGCACTGTGCATCATCTTTCCGTAAAATTATACGAAATAACATTTTGACAAAATTTTCTGTAGAAATCAAATTTCAGAGGCACGGTTGCCACAGTTGTTTTAATTCTACCAAAAATTTGAGATACTTTACTGTCTCCTAGATTGGTAGAATGCTTTATGTTTTGGTAGATTTTTTATAGTAATAAAATTTTGACAAAATTTTCTATAGTAATAAAATTTTTGTATAGAAATAAAATTTTGACAAAATTTTCTATAGAAATAAAATTTTGACAAATTTTTCTGTAGAAATAAAATTTTTACAAAATTTTCTATCGAAATAAAATTTTCACAAAATTTTCTAAAAAAAAAAATAAAATTTTGACAAAATTTTCCATAGAAATAAAACCTTGACAAAATTTTCTATATACATAATATTTTGACAAAATTTTCTATAGAAATAAAACCTTGACAACATTTTCTAAAAAGAAATAAAATTCTGACAAAATTTTCTATAGAAATAACATTTTCACAAAATTTTCTATAGAAATTAAACCTTGACAAAATTTTCTACAGAAATAAAACCTTCACAAAATTTTTTTTAGAAATAAAATTTTGACAAAATTTTCTAAAAAAAATTAAATTTTCTATAGAAATAAAATATTGACAAAATTTCCTATGGACATAAAATGTTGAATATTCCCTAGAAATAAAATTTTGACAAAATGTTCTATAGAAATAAAATGTTGACAACATTTTCTATAAAAATAAAATTTTGACAAAATTATCTGTAGAAATAAAATTTTGACAAAATTGTCTATAGAAATAAAACCTTAACAAAATTTTTTATAGAAATAAAATTTTGATAAAATTTTCTAAAAAAAAATAAAAATTTTGACAAACTTTTCTATAGAAATAAAACCTTCACAAAATTTTTTGTAGAAATAAAATTTTGACAAAATTTTCTAAAAAAAATTAAATTTTCTATAGAAATAAAATATTGACAAAATTTTCTATAGACAAAAATTTTGACGAAATATTCTATAGAAATAAAATTTTGACAAAATATTCTATAGAAATAAAATGTTGACAACATTTTCTATAAAAATAAAATTTTGTCAAAATTTTCTATAGAAATAAAGTT
The DNA here is from genome assembly GCF_050003625.1 of Haematobia irritans. Taxonomy (NCBI): domain Eukaryota; kingdom Metazoa; phylum Arthropoda; class Insecta; order Diptera; family Muscidae; genus Haematobia; species Haematobia irritans. The sequence continues at coordinate 11,114,913 of NC_134401.1, read as the reverse complement.
TTGACAAAAATTTTCTTTAGAAATTACATTTTGGACAAAATTTTCTATAGAACTAAAATTTTCTAAAGAAATACAATTTTGACAAAATTTTCTATAGAAATAAAGTTTTGACAAAATTTTCTAAAGACATAAATTTTTGACAAAATTTTCTATAGAAATAAAATTTTTACAAATTTTTCTATAAAAATAAAATTTTGACAAATTTTTCTATAGAAATAAAATTTTGACAAAATTTTCTACAGAAATAAAATTTTTACAAAATTTTCTATAGAAATAAAATTTTGACAACATTTTCTATAAAAATAAAAATTTTGACAAAATTATCTGTTAGAAATAAAATTTTGACAAAATTTTATATTTATATATACAAAACTTTGACAAAAATTTCTATAGAAATAAAGTTTTGACAAAATGTTCTATATAAATAAAATTTTGTCAAAATTTTCCATAGAAATAAAATTTTTACAAAATTTTCTAAAAAATACAATTTTGACAAAAATATCTATAGAAATAAAATTGACAAAATCTTTTATAGAAATAAAATTTTGCAAAAATTTTCTATAGAAATAAAGTTTTGCAAAAATTTTCCTATAGAAATAAAATTTTAAAAAAATTTTCTATAGAAATAAAATTTTGACAACATTGTCTATAGTAATAAAATTTTTACAAATTTTTCTATAAAAATAAAATTTTGACAAAATTTTCTATAGAAATAAAATTTTGACAAAATTTTCTACAGAAATAAAATTTGTACAAAATTTTCTATAGAAATAAAATTTTGACAACATTTTCTATAAAAATAAAATTTTGACAAAATTATCTGTTAGAAATAAAATTTTGACAAAATTTTATATATTAACAAAACTTTGACAAAATTTTCTATAGAAATAAAGTTTTGACAAAATGTTCTATATAAATAAAATTTTGTCAAAATTTTCTATAGAAATAAAATTTTTACAAAATTTTCTAAAAAATACAATTTTGACAAAATTATCTATAGAAATAAAATTTTGCCAAAATTGTCTATAGAAATAAAATTTTGACAATATTGTCTATAGAAATAAAATGTTGTCAAAATTTTCTAAAGAAATAAAATTTTGACAAAATTTTCTATAGAAATAAAGTTTTGACAAAATTTTTTATAGAAATAAAATTTTGACAAAATTTTCTAAAAAAAATTACATTTTGACAAACTTTTCCATAGAAATAAAGTTTTGACAAAATAATATTTTGTTGTTTGGGAGTTTTCTGGTAAAAATTTCTTCAAATTTTGGTAAATTACATTAGGCTCGTGTGGCAACAGTGCTCAAGGTCCGTCCCTGAGTATGATTGCCAAAGACTATATGTGTCTGTCTCGTCTCCTTCTGATAGTTGCGGATAGAGAGGGAAACCGTGACCTGTGTCATGTAAAAACTAAAATAAGTTACTTTAAGAAGCATATGTACGATTCGACTTGACCACACTTTCAGTCTTATTTTTTTGTCGATATCTACAATAGCAATTCTAGCCTGTTTTGACCTCAGTGAGAGTAAATATGAACTCATCCATTTAGCAGACTTTGTGGTGGTCGAGACTTTTGTTGTTTTATACTTTCAGTATCCACTTTTTCCACTTTTTGTGTATTCCAGAGATACTTTTGAAATGCTTCAGTGGTCTTAACTTTTTGATAAGTTTAATTAGTGGTTAAGTTTAGTTTATTTTTATTGTGGTTATTTGTAAAAACATATTTTTTTTTTGTTTTGGCATAGTTAGTTGCTAGCGTATTTTTTCTCCTTCGCTTGCTTTTATTTTGCCATGAAATCAAGAGGGTTAAGTTTTAGTTTGTTGTAGTGGGGTTGGTATCATTTATTTTTGTATGAATGGCTATTGAAGGACTTTTGAATGACAGTTAAATATTTCAAATATTTTTTTTTTTCATTGATAAGAGATTTTATTAAAGTTTCATAAAAATTCATTCTTAAATGGGGGGGAGAGTGAATTTTTGTTTTGTTTAAGAAGAGAATTTCTGATTTAATGAGAATACTGGAATTTGTTTTCTAGTGTTCTTGAAAGTTAAACATTTGTTGGGCTGAAAATGAAATTGATCCCATTACTTTTTTATAATAAAATTGGGTAGGCAAACAATTACAAGACAGAATCACAATATCTCAATATAACACAATATTTTTTGTTTATTAAATTGTTTTGATTATACGGTTTCATACCTAATAATCTAAAAATCCAGTACTACATATATAGCTTAGGCCCAAATTCCCATTTAGTATTTCAAAAATAAATGCCTAAATAATTTACTGAATATAAAAAAAACGATAACACACAAAATAATCCTTATGACTTTCGGATTATTAATGTAGACAAGTTAGTATATTTGTATGTAGGTTTATGCCCATAATCTTTTAATTGGAATATGAATAAATTAGGCTCGTTACAAAAAATATACACTAGACAAAAATACCAAAAATTTAACATTCAAAATTCACACCCAAAAATCCATGCACCCACAGAAACCATAAAAACCGAAGAAATTAAAGAAAATATGTGTAAACAGAGAGTGTGTTTAAGTCTAAAATGAAGGGAGAGTGAGTGTGAGTGAGATTTGGGAGAAAAAAAAGTCATGATTGCTACCATTAGCAGCTCGTTAAGCACAAATGTCGTTTAACATTTCCGCACTGACACGCATGCAGCCACATTTGCCTTCGACACATTCATAAACTCTAAGACTCTCTCTCCCTCTTTCTCTCCCCATCGTGCTTGCTCTTTTATGGGCTCTGTTAAAAATACATCAAACTTATAAATTCCCCTTCATGGACATATGTGTAGCCCACCAAAAAAAAAAACACATACACCCACAAACACACATCCGTGTACATAATCATAAATCGTTTATTAGTCAAAGTGTTCATTTCATGGTGTTCGTTATGCCTTCATTTTCATCTTGCTCTTTTACCATGGGGTCGTCGTTAACAAGAAATATAAGAAACTTATGAAAGCTGTCGCCTTTGAAACGAGGAAACCAAAGATCCATAACAAACTTCTTTTGAATGTTTTTTTTTTTTTTTTTGGTATTGGGTCATGTAGAGAACATCCAAATTGTTGTTGTTGTTGGTGATGCAAAGGATAAACTTCAAATGTAATTTATCAAAAGCGGAAGTAGAGTAAATCAAAAACAATTTAAGTTATGCCAGTTACCATAATTTTTTCATAGAATTTGTTTTTTTTTTTTCGCAAACATTTTCATTTTCATGTTTTCCTTTGCTGTTGCTTTTTTTTTTGTGGGGGATCCTACCCATGATTAGTCTTCAAAGGCCTTGGATTGGGCTGTGGGTGGGGTAAATTGTTAGCCAGCTGTTGAAAAGTGTGAAAAAAATATACAAGTTGTTATGATTTATTTATATATTAAACAAATTATGTGTGTAAGTGTGTGTGTGTACATGGGTGTGCTAACGTGGGTGGGAAGATGATATAAAATTACCGGGTAACAATTGTTTGAGCTAACAAAAGAAAATATAATTTTCACGAAACAATTTACAAGTGAAATTGAAAGTTTGCAAGATGACAAAATTGGAAATATGTTAATGGGAAAATTTTGAGAATGAATGGAGATGGTAGCCTCATGGGTAGTGTGATATGGGAGAATATTTCTACCAATTACATCATAACGAGAAAATTACGTAGGAAAGTAAGAAAAAAATCCTGAAGCAATTCTACTCAATTAGTCTATCGTCACATTTGAGGTGTTTGAATGAAAAGAAGATCACTTGGAAGAAAAATATTAAAATAGTTTTTTGTTTTTACCAATAAATGGAAAATGTATCCCGAATTAATGAGTGCTGTTCAAATGGAATGTAATCCACGGTCATAGAAGGCCCAGTTTATAGCCCCATTTCCGATACTTAAATCAATTTCGCTTATATTCTTTTGGGATCATCAAATTATAACAAAATAGACTTAAGTTTGGTATTAAGGCAGCCCCTTATTTCAGGCTCACTTAGACAATACAGTCCTTTGGTCTGGTAATTGTTAGTGGACTTCTCGTGATCGTCAGATGGGCCAAAAGTCAGTATTACATTAGGATTAGAAAGGTGTTTTTGGATCACTCAAAAAATAATAGTTGGGATTCAATATTTTTAGACGCTTTTATGGGGAGAACAGCATTCCTAACTGTAGCTAATTTAGTAGAAAAGTTACTTCCTAAACTCTCAAGAACTTTTGTCGACACATTCATTTATGCGTATGAATAATATTAATTGTAAAAACATACGGGTCACCCATGCGTATGAATTATGTGAATAGTTCATCAAAGCGTATGAATAATATTAATTCGGAGAACTACTTCAAATATATTAAAAAAAAAAAAAACAAACAAAAAATGCAAATAATACCACATACATGTAAAGGTTTTTGCAATAAGAAGTGAATAATATTAATTAGATAAAAACAAAACAAAAACCTACAAGCAAAGGGTGATGTTTTAGCTATTATCTTTTTGGTCAGATAACCCAAAAATAATCTACCAAAATTGGGAGAAAATTCTACCAAAAACAAACCAAAAAATTAAGTCACAATTTTATTTCTATGGAAAATGTTATCAAAATTTTATTTTTATAGAAAATTTTGTCAAAATTTTATTTCTATAGAAAATTTTGTCAAAATTCTATTTCTATAGAATATTTTATCAAAATTTTCTTTTTATAGAAAATTTCGTGAAAATTTAATTTCTAACAAAAAAAATTATCAAAAGTTTACTTATATAAAAAATTTTGCCAAAATTTTATTTCTTTAGAATATTTGATCAAAATTTTATTTTTATAGAAAATGTTGTCAAAATTTTATTTCTATAGATAATTTTGTCGAAATGTTATTTCTATCTTATTTTGTTAAAATTTTATTTCTATAGAAAATTATGTCAAAAGTTTTTTTCCTTAGAAAATTTTTTTCATTTTTTTATATAGAAAAAAAATAAATTAAAATTTTATTTCTATAAAAAGTTTTGTCAAACTTTTATTTATATAGAAAATTTTATCAAAATTTTATTTCTACAGAAAATTTTGTCAAATTTTATTTCTATAAAAAATTTTGTAAAAATTTGATTTCTATAGAAAAATGTTTTAAAATTTTATTACTATAGAAAATGTTGTCCAAATCTTTGTTTATAGAAGATTTTGTCAAAATTCTATTTCTAAAAAAAAAATTCTCAACATATTATATATCTATATACATTTTTCTCAAAATGTAATTTGTATGAAAAATATTTACTTTCTATAAAAAATTTTCTCAAAATGATAGTTCTATAAAAAAATGTTCACACTTTTATTTCTGCAGAAAATTTTCTCAAAATGTTAATTCTACAGAAAATTTTGTCAAAATGTTATTTCAAAATTTTATTTATATAGAAAATAAAATTATCTATATATAGAAAATTTTGTCAAAATTGTATTTATATAGCATATTTGGTCAACATTTTATTTCAATAGAAAGTTTTTCCAAAATTTTATTTCCATAGAAAATTTTGTCAACATTTTTTTCTATACAAAATTTTGTCAGAAATTTATTTCTATAGAAAATTTTGTCAAAATTTAATTTCTGTAGAAAATGTTGTCAAAATTTTACTTTTTTGGAAAATTTTGTCTAAATTTTATTTCTATGGAAAATCTTCTCGAAATTTTATTTATTTCTACAGAAAAATTTTTCAAAATTTTATTTTTATATAAAATTTTATTCTATAGAAAATTTGGCAAATTTTCTTCCTACAAAAAAGTTTGTCAAAATTTGATTTCTATAGAAAACGTTCTTACAATTTTATTTCTAAAGAAAAACTTTATCAAAATTATATTTCTTTAGAATATTTTTTCACAATTTTATTTCCATAGAAAATTTTGTCAACATTTGTATTCTATACAAAATTTTGTTAGAAATGTTTCTATAGAAAATTTTGTCAAAATTTAATTTCTGTAGAAAACGTTGTCAAAATTTTACTTTTTTGGAAAATTTTGTCAAACTTTAATTTCTGTAGAAAATGTTGCCAAAATTTTACATTTTTGGAAAATTTTGTCAAAATTTTATTTCTATAGAAAATGTTCTCAATATTTCATTTCTATTAGCAATGTTCTCGAAATTTTATTTCTGTAGAAAATTTTCTCGAAATTTTATTTCTATAGAAAATTTTGTCAAATTTTTATTTCTACAGAAAATTTTGTCAAATTTTTATTTCTATAGAAAATTTTATTCTTTAGAAAATTTGGCAAATTTTCTTCCTACTAAAAACTTCTTCACAATTTGATTTCTACACAAAATTTTCTTACGATTTTATTTCTAAAGAAAAACTTTATCAAAATTTTATTTCTTTAGAATATTTTATCAAAATTTTATTTTTATAGAAAATGTTGTCAATCTTTTTTTTTCTATACAAAATTTTAACAGAAATTTATTTCTATAGAAAATTTTGTCAAAATTTAATTTCTGTAGAAAATGTTGTCAAAATTTTACATTTTTGGAAAATTCTGGCAAAATTTTATTTCTATAGAAAATGCTGGCAACATTTTATTTCTATAGAAAATGTTCTCAAAATTTTATTTCTATAAGAAATTTTCTCGAAATTTTATTTCTATACAAAATTTTGTCAGAAATTTATTTCTATAGAAAATTTTGTCAAATTTTTATTTCTACAGAAATTTTTTGTTAAAATTTTATTTCTATAGAAAATTTGGCAAATTTTCTTCCTAAAAAAAAACCTTGTCAAAATTTGATTTCTATAGAAAATTTTCTTACAATTTTATTTCTAAAGAAAAACTTTATCAAAATTTTATTTCTATAGAAAATTTGGTCAACATTTTATTTCTATACAAAAATGTTGTCAAATTTTACTTCTTTAAAAAATGTTTGCAAAAGTTTATTTCTATAGAAAATTTTGTCAAAATTTTATTTCTATAGAAAATTTTCTCAAAATTTTATTGCTTTAGAAAATTTTGTCGATATTTTATTCCTGTAGAAAATTTTGTCAAAATTTTATTTCTTTAGGATATTTTATCAAAATTATATTTTTATAGAAAATGTTGTCAACATTTTATTTCTATAGAATATTTTGTCAAATTTTTATTTCTGTAGAACATTTTGTCAAAATTTTTTTTTCTAAAGAAAAGTTTGTCAAAATTTTATTTCTAAAGAATTTTTTGTCAACACTTTATTTCAATAGAAATTTTTCCCAAAATTTTATGTCTATAAAAATTTTCTCAACAATTTATTTCTGTAGAATATTTTATCAAAATTTTATTTCTATAGAAAATTTTGTCGAAATTTTATTTCTATAGAATTTTTTATATTCTCCACCATAGGATGGGGGTATATTAACTTAGTCGTTCCGTTTGTAACACATCGAAATATTGCTCTAACACCCCATAAAGTATATATATATATTCTGAGTCGTGGTGAAATTCTGAGTCGATATACGCACGTCCATCTGTCCGTCCGTCTGTTGAATTCACTCTAATTCCGAACGAAACAAGCTATCGACTTGAAACTTGGAACAAGTAATTGTTATTGATGTAGGTCGGACGGTATTGCAAATGCGCCATATTGAACTACTTTTACGTATAGCCCCCATATAAACCGAGCCCCAGATTTGACCTACGGAGCCTCTTGGAGGAGCAGAATTCATCCGATCCGGTTAAAATTTGGTACGTGGTGTACGTATATGGTCTCTAACAACCATGCCAAAATTGATCCATATCGGTCCATAATTACATATAGCTCCCATATAAACCGATCCCCAGATTTGAAAACTGAACCTGTTGGAGATGCAAAATTTATTTGGTTGAAATTTGGTACGTGGTGTTATTATATGGTTGGGAGCCACCGTGGTGCAATGATTAGCATACCCGCCTTGCATACACAAGGTCGTGGATTCGATTCCTGATTCGACCGAACACCAAAAAGTTTTTCAGCGGTGGATTATCCCACCGCAGTAATGCTGGTGACATTTCTGAGGGTTTCAAAGCTTCTCTAAGTGGTTTCACTGCAATGTGGAACGCCGTTCGGACTCGGCTATTAAAAGGAGGTCCCTTGTCATTGAACTTAACATGGAATCGGGCAGCACTCAGTGATAAGAGAGAAGTTCACCAATGTGGTATCACAATGGACTGAATAGTCTAAGTGGGCCTGATACATCGGGCTGCCACCTAACCTAACCTAACCTAACCTATTATATGGTTTCTAACTACCATGCCAAAATTGGTCCATATCGGTCCATAATCATATATAGCACCCATATAAATCGATACCCTGATTTGGATTTGAAGCCTCTTGGAGGAACAAATTTCTTTCGATTCAGTTGAAATTTTGTATTTTGTGTAATAATAATAGCTATGCAAAAATTAGTACTAATAGCCATGCAAAAATTAGTATATCAGTCCATAATTATATATAGCCCCCATATAAACCGATCTCGAGATTTGACCGCCGGAGCTATTGGAAGAGCAAAATTCATCCGATCCGGTTGAAATTTGGTACATGGTGAAATTTGGTACATTTCGCTAGTATATGGGCGCTACCAACCATGCCAAGATTGGTCCATATCAGTCTATAGTTATATATAGACGATCCCCAAAAATAATCTACCAAAATTTTATTACTATAGAAAATTTTGTCAAAATTTTATTACCATAGAAAATTTTGTCAAGATTTTATTACTATACAAAATTTTGTCACAATTTTATTATTATAGGAAATTTTGTCAAAATTTTATTATTATAGAAAATTTTGTCACAATTTTATTATTATAGAAAATTTTGTCAAAATTTTATTTCTATAGAACATTTTGTCAAAATTTTATTATTATAGAAAATTTTGTCAAAATTTTTTTATTATAGAAAATTTTGTCAAAATTTTATTTCTATAGAACATTTTGTCAAAATTTTATTACTATAGGAAATTTTGTCAAAATTTTATTATTATAGGAAATTTTGTCAAAATTTTATTATTATAGAAAATTTTGTCAAGATTTTATTATTATAGAAAATTTTGTCAAAATTTTATTTCTATAGAAAATTTTGTCAGAATTTTATTTCTATAGACAATTTTGTCAAAATTTTATTCCTATAGTTGTTTTTTTAAAGTATTCATAGATCGATAATGCAGTGTTCATGCAGTACGCTTTCAGTAGAACTGTCCTTCAAGTAAGCATGTTATTTTAAAGGGAGATAAGTATTTCCAGTTTTGTTGGACAATCAGAGTCCATCAATATATCCTGAGAGTTGTTTATGTATCATTTTCTTTTGAAATTGGTTTACCATCTCCATTGTTTGTCATTTGTAAAGGAAAGTAAACATTAGAAAAAAAAGTAAATTTTCTATTTTTCTGACCATTTGTAAATGTTGAGATTTGATATTTGATGTCATCATTTCTCATTCAAATGGATAGCTATAGCTTTGTTGGTTCGTTCTTCTTTCTGTGTTTTTTGTGTGTCTCCTCTCAAAGCTTCTTTGCCTGTTCATTTATTCAACATTTATCAGAGATAACCATGTAGACAAACCATAAACATACAAGTAAGAGCCATAAATGCAAATTCTTTCTTTTTTTCCTGATATCCTTACACTCTAGATAAGAGCGTTTTTTTTGTGGTTTGATTTGGGTAAGCATACTTTTCAAATAAGAGGGAATTAGTTTATACAGACATTTATGTATGTGGGTCCTTCTTGCCTTAAAATGGGACCAACCAAAGTTGCTTTTCAAGTTGATTGTCTTGTCCCCGAAGAATTTTTGGGAAAATATTCCTTTTCGATTGGCTGTATTTTTAGTTAAACTCATCACAAATAGAATTGTTAGTCAAAAGTTCTGTGATAGGGAGAATTGGTCCTGGTCCTTCGATTCCTTTAAGAGTCTTAACTAAATGGCATTTTTTTTTCTAGCTAAATTGTCATTTGTATGCAAAATAAATCATTTAAACGATTTTCGATAGAGGAACAAATGTTGTTCGTTCACAACAACATTTACATCTACATTGGCAACACCACCACCATCAACAACAAAAACAACAACCATAATCGACAACATCTACAAATCCAAGTAAATATTATCATTCTAGGGATCCCAACCACATTGAGGAACCACAACCACACTAGCAATAGCAAAAGACCAAAAGACCAAAAGAGATGAAGAACCAAAATGGGCATCCTAGAGATCGAATAAAACGGAAATTAAATGTGGTCATATGTAAATGTTTCCACAATTCTCTACCAAAGGGAGAGATGTAAATCATATGGTGAGTATAAGTGTGAGTTCGTGTGTGTTTGAGAGTGTGTAGTCTTAATGAAGGTTTAAGTTTAGAGTTTAAGGAAATAGATTGAGTGTAGGTATGTGTTTGCATGTGTGTGTTTCCCCTCTCAATATTTGTTCTCATTGATTATCATTTCATTTCGATTACTTTCTATCAGTAAAAGTTTGCTTGTTTGCTTTTTGTTTGTTTTGTTAAGGGAGTATACTCGTACTCGTATTCGGCCAAAGCATCGATAAAACGGATATGACATTGAGACCTTGTGAGACATGACCTTTGTGAAATTAAATTTTCAAATTCATTTAACCAAAAAAAAAAACACAAAAATGCATTTAAAATATTCTATGTAAAAACCTCAATGGTCCAAAAAAGGAAATGGCAAAATGAATAAATTGAAAGTTTAGTTGCTTGTTTGAATTCTAAGGAAATTGGCTTAATCAGCATATCAATTGGTGAAGGGATGTGATTTTGGAATTATTTGGATAAAATTAAGTTAAATGGAAAGCCATAAAATTTTAGTATAACTTTGGCCTTTGGTTTCAGTGTCATAGCCACACTCCAGATATGACCATTTTTAAGGTAATCTGGATCGTCGTTGAACAGCTTCTCAACGATTTCAATACATTGTAGTCTTTGCTAAAATTCGTTTTTTTTTTCGAATAGTAAAAAATCGAGTACCCCAAAATATGAATAACCTTTTTATCCGTCAAAAAAAAAATAACGATCGAAAATGGCTGATATTACCAACAAAAGTCGAACATACGTAACATACGAAATTTTAAAATAACCATTAATTTTTAATCAAACCTATCATATGTGTCACATAAAATCTTTTGCGCAACCATCACTCGTACGAAGGTTACATTTTATATTTCGGGATTAGACAACCCAAACCCCATGGTAAATCTTGACATTTTTAAGATTCTATGTACTTAGAATACGAGCGCTATTTAGTATTCGGCCGAAAACGAAAGGACGAGTATTGCACCAAGGTGCCTCTATCGATAACATGGCCCATATTCGCCAAATGTGCTAGGAAGAAGAACTGGGCTAGAACTGTCCCAACAGCCGGAAAGGTAAGACAAAACAGGTCACTGTATTATAAATTTGGCCCGAGTTGACCCAAAATTAAAGAAAAAAAGGGAAAAGAACAAGTCATATTTCACAAGTAGGTTACTTACATCTCCAGCCTCATCAGTGGTCCTGAGATCACTATCATACCCAGCAAAAAAAGCGTCACCAAAAAAGTAATGAAAATGTTCTTTTTGGATCCGGAAGTGGTGCAAAATTGACGCAGAAGCGATGAATTTAACATGGGCTTGTCATATGATGGAAGTCCTCCATTTGCACTGAATTTGCATCACTTCTCTAGGTGTGATCCGAATTCAATGTTTGGGATGTAAATTAAAAAATTCTGTGATATTTTGGCAAATAAATATTTTTTATAATGTTTTATAATTTTTAATGGATTTTAACGCTTGTCGGAAACGTTTGACCTCAAATATTTTCAAAAAATCACAATTTTTTCAGATTGGATTAAGCATTTTTTTCGACAAAATTTAATTTATTTGTACCATTTTTTGAATTCCTACTCTGTTTTTAATGTATTTGAAAGAAAAAAAGTTGAAATTACCAATTAAAAGTATGAACAAATCAAGTTGAATTAAAAGAACTTCCTGTGTAGTTCAAATAAAGAACATCATTGAGAGTGCATCTTCTGGAAGTGCTTTTAGAGTTGTGCCTTTGGAAGAACTTCCAAATTTTTTTGCTGAGTAATTGTTCTTCAGTTCCTTATAAATTGTATACATAAGCACGGTTGCCACTCGAACCAAAAAAATACCAAACAAGTATATACGGCCGTAAGTTCGGCCAGGCCGAAGCTTATGTACCCTCCATCATGGATTGCGTAGAAACTTCTTCTATACACTGCCATCCACAATCGAATTACTTAAGTTGCGGTAACGCTTGCCGATGGCAAGGTATCTTAAAACCTCCTAACACCATCTTCTAAATTGTATGTAAGTCCATACGTGGTATATATTAAATCAAAAAAGATCGATCCAATACGTATATAATTCAGTTTGACAAAGTAGACATAAAATTTTGACAAAATTTTCTACAGAAATAAAATTTTAACAAAATTTTCTATAGAAATAAAAATTTTGACAAAATTTTCTATGGAAAGAAAATGTTGACAAACATTTCTACAGAACTAAAATTTTAACAAAATTTTCTATAGAAATAAACTTTTGACAAAATATTCTATAGAAATAAAATCTTGGTAGATTATTTTTGGCTCGAGTGGCAACCATGATTATGAACCGAATAAAATTTGAACAAAATTTTCTATAGAAATAAAATTTTGACAAAATTTTCTATAGAAATAAAATTTTGACAATGATGAAAATTTTATGATGAACCGAATAAAATGTTAACAAAATTTTCTCTAGAAATAAAATTTTGACAAAATTTTCTATAGAAATACAATTTTTGACAAAATTTTCTATACAAATAAAATTTTGGTAAAGGGTGATTCTTTTGAGGTTAGGATTTTCATGCATTAGTATTTGACAGATCACTTGGGATTTCAGACATGGTGTCAAAGAGAAAGATGCTCAGTATGCTTTGACATTTCATCATGAATAGACTTACGATCTGCCACAACGTCGAATTTTCAGTGAATGGGCCCTAGAAAAGTTGGCAGAAAATCCGCTTTTTTATCGACAAATTTTGTTCAGCGATGATGCTCATTTCTGGTTGAATGGCTACGTAAATAAGCAAAATTGCCGCATTTGGAGTGAAGAGCAACCAGAAGCCGTTCAAGAACTGCCCATGCATCCCGAAAAATGCACTGTTTGGTGTGGTTTGTACGCTGGTGGAATCATTGGACCGTATTTTTTCAAAGATGCTGTTGGACGCAACGTTACGGTGAATGGCGATCGCTATCGTTCGATGCTAACAAACTTTTTGTTGCCAAAAATGGAAGAACTGAACTTGGTTGACATGTGGTTTCAACAAGATGGCGCTACATGCCACACAGCTCGCGATTCTATGGCCATTTTGAGGGAAAACTTCGGAGAACAATTCATCTCAAGAAATGGACCGGTAAGTTGGCCACCAAGATCATGCGATTTGACGCCTTTAGACTATTTTTTGTGGGGCTACGTCAAGTCTAAAGTCTACAGAAATAAGCCAGCAACTATTCCAGCTTTGGAAGACAACATTTCCGAAGAAATTCGGGCTATTCCGGCCGAAATGCTCGAAAAAGTTGCCCAAAATTGGACTTTCCGAATGGACCACCTAAGACGCAGCCGCGGTCAACATTTAAATGAAATTATCTTCAAAAAGTAAATGTCATGGACCAATCTAACGTTTCAAATAAAGAACCGATGAGATTTTGCAAATTTTATGCGTTTTTTTAAAAAAAAAAGTTATCAAGCTCTTAACAAATCACCCTTTAGATTATTTTTGGCTCTAGTGGCAACCATTTTGGTATGGTTGTTAGCACCATATACTAACACCACGTTCCTAATTTGAACCGGATCGGATGAATTTTGCTCCTCCAAGAGGCTCCGGAGGTCAAATCTGAAGAACGTTTTATATGGGGGCTATATATAATTATGGACCGATATGGACCAATTCTGGCACGGTTGTTAAAGATCATATACTAACACCATGTTCCAACCGGATTGGATGAAATTTGCTTCTCTTGGAGACTTCGCAAGCCAAATCTGGGGATCGGTTTATATGGGGGCTATATATAATTATGAACCGATGTGGACCAATTTTTGCATGGTTGTTAGAGACCATATACCAACATCATGTACCAAATTTCAGCCGGATCGGATGAAATTTACCTCCCTTTTAGGCTCCGCAAGCCAAATCTGGGGATCGGTTTATATGGGGGCTATATATAATTATGGACCGATGTGGACTAATTTTTGCATGATTGTTAGAGACCATATACCGACACCATGTACCAAATTTCAGCCGGATCGGATGAAATATGCTTCTCTTAGAGGCTCCACAAGCCAAATCTGGGGATCGGTTTATATGGGGGCTATATATAATTAAGGACCGATATGGACCAATTTTTTCATGGTTGTTAGAGACCATATACCAACATCATGTACCAAATTTCAGCCGGATCGGATGAAATTTTCTTCTCTTTGAGGCTCCGCAAGCCAAATCTGGGGATCGGTTTATCTGGGGGCTATATATAATTATGGAGCGATGTGGACCAATTTTTGCATGGTTGTTAGAGACCATATACCAACACCATGTACCAAATTTCAGCCGGATCGGATGAAATTTACCTCCCTTTTAGGCTCAGCAAGCCAAATCTGGGGATCGGTTTATATGGGGGCTATATATAATTATGGACCGATGTGGACCATATACCAACACCATATACCAAATTTCAGCCGGATCGGATGAAATATGCTTCTGTTAGAGGCTCCACAAGCCAAATCTGAGGGTCCCTTTATATGGGGGCTATACGTAAAAGTGGACCGATATGTCCCATTTTCAATACCATCCGACCTACATCGATAACAACTACTTGTGCCAAGTTTCAAGTCGATAGCTTGTTTCGTTCGGAAGTTAGCGTGATTTCAACAGACGGACGGACGGACGGACGGACGGACATGCTTAGATCGACTCAGAATTTCACCACGACCCAGAATATATATACTTTATGGGGTCTTAGAGCAATATTTCGATGTGTTACAAACGGAATGACAAAGTTAATATACCCCCATCCTATGATGGAGGGTATAACAAGAAAAAAACTTATTTTGTCAAAATTTTATTTCTATAAGAATTTTGTCAATGTTTTATGCGTTTAGAAATTTTTGTACAATTTTTTATAGTGCATTTTCTGAAACTTTTCTTTCTACAGTAAATTTTTTCAAAATCTTATTCATATAGAAAATGTTGTCAAAATTTTATATTTATAGAAAATATTGTCAAAATTAAATTTTTGTAGAAAATGTTGTCACAATTTTATTTCTATATACAATTTTGCCAAAGTTTTATTTCTATAGAAAATGTTGTCCAAATTTGCCAATTGCCACTCGAGCCAAACAAAAACATCTTATTTTGTCAAAATTTTATTTCTATAAAAATTTTGTCAATGTTTTATTTCTTTAGAAATTTTATTACAATGTTTTGTAGTGCATTTTCTGAAATTTTTCTTTCTACAGTAAATTTTGTCAAAATTTTATTCATATAGAAAATGTTGTCAAAATTTTATTTTGATCGAAAATTTTGTCAAAATTTTATTTTGATCGAAAATTTTGTCAAAATTTTATTTTGATCGAAAATATAGTCAACATTTTATTTTTATAGAAATTTCTTTCAAAATTTTATTTTTATAGAAAATTTTATTTCTATAGAAAATTTTGTAAAAATTTTATTTCTATAGAAAATTTGTCAAAATTTTATTTCTATAAAAAAATTATTTTTGATTTCAGCTTAAAACCATGCATTGACTAAACTACTAGCTTAACCAACAGAGGAAAAGAATGTTTGTCAAATTTATTTGGGCAAAGCCCTATAGACTGCAAGATGGTTGGATGGACGCACGTTTCGGAATTACCACATTCCTCATCAGTATCCTATACTTGCAGCAAAACTATCAACCAATTATCAGAATAAATTCAGGCCGTTCACTAAACCCAAAAGTGAACCACACTTGAACCTTCCGAAAAAAGGTTTACACGATAGCCGGCTTATGCCGAAAAAAGTTAGTACAAACATATCTCTTTTCCTTTTATTTCTATAGAAAATTTTGTCAAAATTTTATTTCTATAGAAAATTTTGTCAAAATTTTTTTCTATAGAAAATTTTGTCAAAATTGTATTTCTATAGAAAATTTTGTCAAAATTTTATTTCTATTGAAAATTTTGTCAAAATTTTATTTCTATAGAAAATTGTGTCAAAATTTTAGTTCTATAGAAAATTTTGTCAAAATTGTAGTTCTATA
Organism: Haematobia irritans; assembly: GCF_050003625.1. NCBI lineage: Eukaryota > Metazoa > Arthropoda > Insecta > Diptera > Muscidae > Haematobia > Haematobia irritans. The sequence goes on along the minus strand of NC_134401.1, from coordinate 11,098,660 downwards.
GAAAATTTTATCAAAATTTTATTTTTATAGAAAATTTTATCAAAATTTTACTTCTATATACAATTTTGCCAATGTTTTATTTCTATGTTGTAAAAAATTAATTTTTATAGAATATTTTTTTTAAATTTTATTTTTATAGAAAATTTTGTAAAAATGTTGTAAAAATTTTGTAAAAATATTATTTCTATAGCAAATTTTGTCATAATCTTATTTCTATAGAAATTTTTATCAAAACTTTAGTTCTATAGAAAATTTTGTCAAAATATTCTTTTTATAGAAATTTTTTTCAAAAGTTTAGTTCTATGGAAAATTTTGTCAAAATTGTATTTTTATAGAAAATTTTGTAAAAATTTTGTCACGATTTTAGTTCTATAGAAAATTTTTTAAAAATTTTATTTTTATTAGTTCTATGGAAATTTTTGTCAAAATTGTATTTCTATAGAAAATTTTGTCAAAATTTTATTTTTATAGAAAATTTTGTCAACATTTTATTTTTTTTAGAAAATTGTGTCAAAATTTTATTTCTACAAAAATTTTTGTCAAAATTTTATTTCTACAGAAATTTTTGTCAAAATTTTATTCCTATAGAAATTTTTGTCAAAATTTTCTTTTTTTAGAAAATTTTGTTAAAATTTTGTTTTTATAGAAAATTTTGTTAAAATTTTATAGAAATTTTTGTACCTCTTAGTTGGAGAGGAATATTTGGGAAAATCTACCACAAAATTAAGAATTCTACCAATCTACCAAACAGTAAAAATTTACAATTTTTTATAGAATTCTACCTACTGTGGTAACCGTGCACATAAGCTGTACGTTGTTAAATCAGTATCCATCAGTAAAATTATGGTAATTAATATTTTTCTTATGACATAAAAGGATACATTAACATTTGCGTTCTAATTTCTAAAAGCAAAAATTGTATTTGCCGAGACCCTGCACATTATTGATTCCACCTCAAATGATATTAAACTCATTTTAGATTTTTTTAAATATAAAATAATTGGAGAACTCTTCGGCGAAGATATAATAAAGCCAGTCTGCCCGAGTAATACTTGTGTACGACTTTATAATAGCCTTCAATTTTCATATGCCCTCTAATTCAACAAATAATATAACTAATACGCCCTATTGTTTCCTATTTATATAAATCATACAAACCCTAGTACAAACATTAATACAACTCATACGCACTATGGGTTTCTATTGGTGTAAAAGGGTCTTCACCAACACTGTGGTGATGATTTATCAATCAAACAACATTTTATAACATTTTGGAATATCATCACATAGATAAATAATTAGTGAACTCTGTGGCCGAAATATAATCAAGTGAGTCCGTCCGATTAATACGTACTTACGTCTTTATAATAGTTTCCAATTTTCATATGCCTTTTAATCCAACAACTAATATAACTCATACGATCTACTGGCTCCTATTTAGATAAACCATACAACCACTCGAAAAAAAATCAATACAACTCATACACAGCATAAGTTTCTATTTGTATTAAAATATGTTTACCTAAAGTAAAAGATTCAAACTAATTTGATAAGAAAACCATTTGAGAATATTTATTGTATATCGACACATTCATAAATAATTGCAGAACGCTTTGCCGAAGATATCATTAAAACAGTCTGCCCGATTAATATGCCCTAAAGTTTTTATAAAGCCTCCGATTCTCATATGACCTCTAGTCTAAAAATTTATATAACTCATACGCCCTATTCATATAAATCATACAAACCCAAGTACAAACATTAATACAACTCATACGCCCGATAGGTTTCTATTTGTATAAATCATACAACATGGCATGGAAAAGCCTATTATCAAATCATCATCCGGAAATCATAACAAAACCAAATCAGTTCCCACTTGTGATTTAAAATGTTTGGCGAAAATTTAATTTGGTTTATTAGAACTCATTAATCATCATCAACAAAAGTCAAATTATTTGGCAAAGTTGTGGTTTTCCTCTCCCCTAAGGGCGCCAAGCTGTGATTTATCATTGAAATATTCAAGCGAGTTTCCACCCATTCCCCCAATAAACTCTAACAAACTATCTGCTCTATTATGTAGTAACTACACTGCATTTTATAACCTTCAAACATTTGGAAATTTTGTATTTCTGTGCTGCCAACAATATGTATTCCCTATTTTTCACAAAATTATTCTTTTGCTTTCGCGAGCAATGATAAACATTGTAAAATTTATGATAATTACCGTATATGACAGAGGTAGGAAATGAGAACACCAGGGAAAATGGAATTTAAAGCAAAAATTTTAAATAACAAAAAAAAAAAACTTTTTGCATTATGTTACATTGCATAGCATTGAAAACAAAGTAGTAAAATGTTGCACTATAATAAGAAACTTATATGAAGGCATATGTATGAGGAGATCTCTAAAATAAAACCTGCAGCTATATTTGGAACTTTTATACGAATGGAAAAATTGAGAACATCAAATACACTAGGCAAAACTTTTAATGTATATAATAAGGCAATTTAACTTTTTCCCTCTATCAAAACATATGTAAATTTTAAATGAAATGTGTTTTTACCAAAGGTGTTTTATCTCATTTCAATTTGTATTGAAAAATTGTAAGTTAAAAAATAATACTGAAAAAAGGAATGATACACCAATAATAAAAAAAAAATTACGAAAAAACAATATCTAAAAAAAAAACATTTAATAACACTTTTAAGCATGTATTGATAATTCTTATCAATCATACGAACCCTGGGCCAATATTGATATATATCATACGCACCGAATACCTCAACCAAAAGAAATTGGAGCTCAAAAAAGGAAATTAACAGGGACTCTGAAGACGTATGAAGTTTGACTACAACTAAGAGCTGCTTCACACATTTTCCATAGAAATGTAACTTTGACAAAATTGTTTTCTATCAAAATCAAAATTTTCTATAGAAAAAAATTTTCAATAGAAATACAATTTCGACAAAATTTCCTACAGAAATAACATTTTGACAAAATTTTCTATAGAAATAAAATTTTGGCAAAATGTTAGAAATAAAATTTTCTCTGGAAATAAAATTTGGAGAAATTTTTCTATAGAAATAAAATGTTGACAAAATTTTCTAGAGAAATACAATTTTGACCAAATTTTCTATATAAATAAAATTTTGACCAAATTTATTATAAAAATAAAATTTTTACAAAATTTTCTATATAAATAAAATTTTGGCAAAATTTTCTATAGAAATAGAATTTTGACAAAATTTTATATAGAAATAAAATTTTGACCAAATTTTATTTTATATAAAAAATAAAATTTGGAGAAATTTTTCTATAGAAATAAAATGTTGACAAAATTTATTATAAAAATAAAATTTTTACAAAATTTTCTATAGAAATAAAATGTTGACAAAATTTTATATAGAAATAGAATTTTGACAAAATTTTATATAGAAATAAAATTTTGACCAAATTTTATTTTATATAAAAAATAAAATTTGGAGAAATTTTTCTATAGAAGTAAAATGTTGACAAAATTAATTATAAAAATAAAATTTTTACAAAATTTTCTATAGAAATAAAATTTTGACAAAATTTTTTGTAGAAATAAAATTTTGACAAAATTTTTTATAAAAATAAAATGTTGACAAAATTTTCTATTGAAATAAAATGTTGACAAAATTTTCTATAGAAATAAAATTTTCTCTGGAAATAAAATTTGGAGAAATTTTTCTATAGAAATAAAATTTAGACAAAATTTTCTATAGAAATACAATTTTGACCAAATTTTCTATATAAAAAAAAATTTGACCAAATTTATTATAAAAATAAAATTTTTACAAAATTTTCTATATAAATAAAATTTTGGCAAAATTTTCTATAGAAATAGAATTTTGACAAAATTTTATATAGAAATAAAATTTTTACCAAATTTTATTTTATACTAGCGTAACCCGGCCCGCTTCGCTGCGCCTTCCGAAGCGTATTCGGAGGAACATTTTGCATTAACTTAGTCAACTATATCCTTCGTGCTGAAAACAAATTCGAAAAGATTTCAATTCTTTTAAACAAATCGGACTACTTGGTTTTTCGTTTACAGGTACAAATACGGCGGGAGAGAGGGTACACTCTCTCCAAATTTTTTTAATAATGTTCTGTATTCAAGTAGTTGGACAATCTTCTTTATTTCTTGTGAATTTTAAGTGGGGTTTGTCAAGGAAAGGTATCCTTCTCCTCAACATATCTGAAAATTAAGCACTATATTATAATAACATACAAAGAATTACTGTTTCCCATCCAATAAATCGGAGAAAGCAAAAGTAGTAAAAAATTTACCACATTAACATTTGCTAAAATGTTGGAAAATGATGCACCCTCTACGTTGGCTGCCAATTTCATGTAAATTTAAGTTCTTTACTAAAAAGAAGTCTGGCAGAAGCCTGTACAAAAATCATAAAATTATGTACCGAGTTCCCATTTACGGACAACCCTCTACTTTCAACTTAAGAAAAAAACAACGGACAAAATGGAACCCCCTCTTTACTAAAATGAAGACTAAAAAGAAGTCTGGCAGAAGCCTGTACAAAAATCATAAAATTATGTACCGAGTTCCCATTTACGGACAACCCTCTACTTTCAATTTAAGAAAAAAAAACGGACAAAAGGGAACCCTCTCCCCACCTTCGCTCCACTCCGACCTGATATCGGACTATCACGTACCCTATATTAATTTCGCAACTACTCAATGGTCCCTATAAATTCTATCGAAGTAAATCGATAAAGTTTATTTCAATTTGCCCCTTCCCCAACCAGATATCGAAAAATCATATACTAATTTAAAAATTATGTATAAATTTAATCACCTCCTGTCACGTCCCTGTAAATTTCAAGTAGATCGGAGATGTTTAAATTTTGCTCTATTGTTTTAAAGGGACGTCACTTTTCCCGATACAATATCGACACCCCTAACCTTCCCTGAAAATTCTTGAAACTTTCCTTCAAGTGTGGGGCAAGGAAGGTTGCCTCTTCGTTCATAACCTTCCCCCACTGCTTTTGTAAATTTCAAGAAAACTTAATTTTTTTGTAGTTTTAGAGGAGGACCTCCTCCCCGACCAAATGTCGAAAAGCGTATCTTTTGTAAACGTCCCAGAAAATTTCAAGCAAATTATAAGCCTAAACGGGCGGCCTCTCTTCCGTCCAAATATCACAAAATCAGGTATCAACTATTACGGTTGACGGAGGTTACGATCTCTCCCCAGTCCTCTGTAAATTTCAAGTAACTCGGTAAAGTTTAATTGTTTCTCTGTATGTACTTAAGAGAAGCGGATGTCTCCCTATGCCCTTTTATTTTTATTAAAAAATCAGGAACCTGATATAAATTTCGTAACCCATTTTTTCTCTAAAATTTCAGTCGGGGGAGTTTAGTTTTGTTTGAACTTTCAAAAAAAAAAAAACAAAATTTGGGCAAAGGGGTGGTCCCCCTCCCCGACCAAATATCGGAAAATAATGTAGCGGATTTTTGTCTACATGCCAACCCCAACATTCAATGAAAATTTCAAGCAAATCGCAGAATTTTGTTCCAAGTTTCAAAAAGTATGGCAAGGGGGAGGTCCCCCTCCCCATCCACATATGAAATCATCGGGTACCCCATATTAATTCCATAACCTCACCACATGTTCTCTGTAAATCTCAGATAATTTAGAGAATTTTAGTTTTTTCACTGTACTTTAAAAAAAGTCGAACAAAGGAGAGGCCCCCCTCCGCCACCAAATATCGAAATAAAAAGTAGCGGATCTTTGTCTAGATGCCAACCCCAATCTTCAACGAAAATTTCAACCAAATCGGTCAACTTTGGTCCAATTTTCAAAAACTCCGACAAAGGGGTGGTCCCCCTCCGCGACCAGGTTTCAAAAAATGAGGTACCCTATTTTCACCACATGAACGCCCCCTACGATCTCTGAAAGTTTCAAGTAAATCGGTTCAGCCGTTTCGGAGCCAACTCGGTACATACAAACAAACAAATAAACAAACATAAATTGAATTTTATATATATAGATAAAAAATAAAATTTGGAGAAATTTTTCTATAGAAATAAAATGTTGACAAAATTTTCTATAAAAAATAAAATTTTCACAAGATTTTCTATAGAAATAAAATTTTGACAAAATTTTCTATAGAAATAAAATTTTGACCAAATTTTATATAGAAATACAATTTTGACAAAATTGTTTATAAAAATAAAATTTTGACAAAATTTTCTATTGAAATAAAATGTTGACAAAATTTTCTATAGAAATAAAATTTTTACAAAATTTTCTTTAAAAATAAGATTTTGACAAATTTTTTTTATAGAAATAAAATTTTGACCAAATTTTCTATAGAAAAAAATTTGGAACAAAATTTTCTATAGAAGTAAAATTTGGACAAAATTTTCTATTGAAATAAAATTTTGACACAATTTCTATAGAAATAAAATTTTGACAAATTTTTCAATAGAAATAAAATTTGGAACAAAGTTTTCTATAGAAATAAAATTTTGAGAATTTTTTTATAGAAATAAAATTTTGACAAAACATAACAATTTATCTTTTTCCCTCTATCAAAACATAGGTAAATTTTAAATTAAATATGTTTTTGCCAAAGGTGTTTTATCTCATTTCAATTTCAATACACATACTGAAATTTGTATTTAATTGAAAAAAGTAATGATGAAAAGCAAAAAAAAAAGAATGATACAAAATATCTAGAAAGATCACTGCCCAGTTAGTTCTTTAATTATTCCACACTTCATTATTCCAATAGTCCATTGTCTTTAATTATTTTTGGTCTTCAACTTTTTAATCTACGTCGCATTTCTTTATTTTTCTCATTCATTTTAATTTTTCAACACAAAAAACTGAAATCTCTTATTAAAAACTTTGGGCTTCTTCACGTTTTATACCATTAAACAATTCATTAATTTTTATAACCATTCCTTGCGGTTTAATATAAATTCAACATAACAGAAAATGAGCAAAATAAGAGATGCTGAAAGCGCACACAGAGAGTAAAAAAAATAACAAAACTCATCGCAAGATACCCTTTTGAAAAGAAGAAATTCCAACACCAACCCCCACCAAAAAAAGGAAAAACTTCCCAGAATATTTTCTTATGTTAATTAACCATAGCAGGCTGAATAATTTTCATGCAAAAATTCTCCCAAATCATACGAAATAATATTCATTGGCATTCACAGTATGATGCGGAACCTTTATTGGCCATTTTTTAGGAAGCCCTGCCTTTGGGCGAAAAGAATTTAAATTCCAAAAAAGGGATTTCTTGTGGTTGCTTTTGATTTGATTTTAATTTGATTTTCTTGTACATTTTTTCTTTATTAGTCATTTAATATTTATTGAAAGAGTTTTATTTATATTTGTCCCAAGATGTATTTTGTCTTCTCCTATAATAGATAGGGTCAGTTTACCATAACAAACATAAACTATTAGCTTGAAGGTAACATTAACAATTTTAAGAATTTATTGATAATTCCAATCAATCATACGCACCTTGGGCCAATATTGATATACATCATTCGCACCGAATACCCCAGCAAAAGAATTTTTTTTTTATAAAACTAAAATTTTACCAAATTTTTTTATAGAAATAAAATTTTGACAAAATTTTCTATAGAAATAAAATTTAGACAAAATTTTCTATAGAAACAAAATGTTGACAAAAATTTCTATAGAAATAAAATTTTGACAAAATTTTCTATAAAAATAAAATTTTGACAAAATTTTCTATAGAAATAAAATTTTGTCAAAATTTATCACAGAAATTAAATGTTACCAAAATTTTCCACAGAAATAAAATGTTGACTAAACTTTCTATAGAAATATAAAATATTGACTAAACTGCTTCTAGAAATAAAATGTTGACAAAATTTTCTATAGAAATAAAATATTGACAAAATTTCCTATAAAAATAAAAATTTCAAAAATTTTTTATAGAAATAAAATTTTGGAAAAATTTCCTATAGAAATAAAATTTTTTGGTATAGTTTGGTAAACATTTCTCTAAATTTTGGTATATTTTTGGTCAAGTGGCAAACAAAAAAAAAATTGCAAAATTTTATTCCTATGGAAAATTTTGCCAAAAATTTATTTCAATTGAAAATATTGTCAACATTTTATTTCAATAGAAAATTTTGCCAAAAATTTATTTCAATTGAAAATATTGTCAAAATTTTATTTCTATAGAAAATTTTGTCAAAATTTTTTTTCTAAAGAAAATTTTGTCAAAATTTTATTTCTATAGAAAATTTTGTCAAAATGTTATTTCTATAGAAAATTTTGTGAAAGTTTTATTTCTATAGGAAATTTTGTCAAAATTTTGTTTCTATAGAAAATTTTGTTAAAATGTTATTTCTATATGTATATGTATAGACATTTTTTTAAAAATTTTATTTGTATAGATTTTTTTTTTAATTTATTTGTACAGAATTTTTTTTAAAAATTTTATTTCTATAGAAAATTTTGTCAAAATTTTATTTCTAAAGAAAATTTTGTCAAAAATTTATTTCTATAGAAAATTTTGTCAAAATGTTATTTCTATAGAAAATTTTGTAAAAATCTTATTTCTATAGAAAATTTTTTTAAAATTTTATTTCTAAAGAAAATGTTGGTAAAATTTTATTTCTATAGAAAATTTTGTTAAAATTTTATTTCTATAGAAAACTTTGTCAAAATGTTATTTCCATAGAAAATTTTGTGAAAGTTTCATTTCTATAGGAAATTTTGTCAAAATTTTATTTCTATAGGAAATTTTGTTAAAATTTTGTTTCTATAGAAAATTTTGTTAAAATGTTATTTCTATATATATATATATATATATATATATATATAGATATATATATATATATATATATATATATATATATATATATATATATATATATATATATATATATATATATATATATATATATATATATATATATATATATATATATATATATATATATATATATATATATATATATATATATATATATATATATATATATATATATATATATATATATATATATATATATAAATATATATATATATATATATATATATATATATATATATATATATATATATATATATATATATATATATATATATATATATATATATATATATATATATATATATATATATATATATATATATATATATATATATATATGTATAGCAATTTTTTTTTTAAATTTTATTTGTATAGATTTTTTTTTTAATTTTATTTGTATAGAAATTTTTTTAAAAATTTTATTTCTATAGAAAATTTTGTCAAAATTTTATTTCTAAAGAAAATGTTGGTAAAATTTTATTTCTAAAGAAAATTTTGGTAAAATTTTATTTCTATAGAAATTTTTTTTAAAATTTTATTTCTATAGAAAACTTTGTCAAAATGTTATTTCTCTAGAAATATTTCTATAGGAAATTTTGCCAAAATTTTGTTTCTGTAGCAAATTTTGTCAAAATTTTGTTTCTATAGGAAATTCTGGCAAAATTTTATTTGCATAGTAAATTTTGTAAAAATTTTATTGCTATAGAAAATTTTGTCAAAATTGTATTTCTATAGAAAATTTTGTCAACATTTTATTTCTAAAGAAAATTTTGTTAAAATTTTATTTCTAAAGAAAATTTTGTTAAATTTTTAATTCTCAAGAAAATTTTGTTAAAATTTTATTGCTATAAAAAATATTGACAAAATGTTTTTTATAGAAAATTTTGTCAAAATGTTTCTTGCTACAGAAAATTTTGTCAAAATCTTAATTCTATAGAAAATTTTGCCAAAATTTTATATCCATAGAAAGTTTTGTCAAAATGTTGTTTCTATAGAAAATTTTTGCGAAAAATTTATTTCTAAAGAAAATGTTTTAAAATTTTATTTGTATAGAAAATTTTGTCAAAATTTTATTTGTAGAGAAAATTGTGTCAAAATTTTATTTCTATAGAAAATTTTGTCAAAATTCTTTTTTTTTCTATAGAAAATTGTGTCAAAATTTTATTTCTATAGAAAATTTTGTCAAAATTCTTTTTATATAGAAAATTTTGTCAAAATTCTATTTCTATAGAAAATTTTGTCAAAATTTAATTTCTATAGAAAATTTTGTCAAAATTTAATTTCTATAGAAAATTTTGTCAAAATTTTATTTTTATAGAAAATTTTGTCAAAATTTTATTTCTATAGAAAATGTTATTAAACTTTTATGTCTAAAGAAAATTTTGTTAAAATTTTATTTGTATAGTAAATTTTGTTAAAATTTTATTTCCATAGAAAATTTTGTCCAAATTTTATTTCTATAGAAAATTTTTGCAAAATTTTATTTCTATAGAAAATTTTTGCAAAATTTTATTTCTATATAAAATTGTGTTAAAATTTTTATTTCTACAGAAAATTTTGTCAATTTTTTCAAAGAAAATTTGTGAAGTACTTGTTAGCTGGAAAATAATAATTCGCAAAATCTACCAAAACAACAAGAATTCAAACCAATCAACCAAACAGTAAAAAACTACAATTTTTGGTAGAATTCTACCAACCGTGGCAATCGTGATATTATCCCAGTAAACAATTTAAGGTAAAATAAATATAAACAGGGACTCGGAAGACGTATTAAGTTTGTCCGAGCGATACGTGTTCACCACTTTATAATAATTTCCAATTCGCATACGAACTCTGGTCTAAATATTAATACAACTCATACGCACCCTAGGTTCCTACTTGCGAAGATAAGATAAGGACTGCTCGTCGAAGATATACGGTAGCTTAAATTAAAGTTCCAGATATACCACAACTGAGTCAGTCCGTCCAAACGATATTAATTCTTTATAATATATTCGGAAGCCTATACGGCAACTTTCACTTAATATAATATTAGTATAAATCATACGCTCCCATATACCCAAATTAATATTTGTCATACGCTCTGATGGCCTCATAACTCAAGTTGTCATTTTTACATATTTCACCTATTTTGAAACATTGTTGATTTATTTTAAAAATGATAGCCATGCTAATAGGTTCATCTATTTCTTAAGTTCATTCAGCATTTTCACTCACAACCACCGCCCCCCCTACATCTGGAGCCACAATAAAAATTATGTTAATCTACTGATATCAATTTAATATGATTGATTCTTTGAAATGTGAATTTATTTTTACTTTTTATTGCTTACCATAATATATGTACATATTTATGGAATATGTTTGCCAAGAAATTTATGTTGCATACTATATTTTTACCTGAAGTTGCCATACAATAAATTCTTCATCTTATGAAAGTTCTCAAAAGCTTCAGCTAAGCTCATTGGGAATATATCTAAACAAGTCAGACGAACTGTCCAATTGTTTAGTGATCTGTTTATTATTTGGTTTGTCGGAAAATGAAAATAAAATCCAAGAGCTAGTCATAGAATTGGGTCGATATAGGGATATGACAATTCGAGTGTATTAAAGTGGGTAAAAAGGTTTGAAAGTCAAATGATAGACAAGAATAACTTCTCTCAAATCTGTATTCTTCCCAATGATAAGATGAGAAAATTTATCTTAGTATGGCACCACAGTTGCTATAAAATTGCACTTAATATTTTCTCCAACTACTGTTTTTTAATATTTATTGCATTTTACTCTCTGCGGGGTCAGCTATAATAACTGAAACTTTTCAATTGTACTTGATTTGCCTTGCAAATCTGGGAATAATTCCTATTTTTTATTCATATTATTATTAGTCATACGCACTAGTGTTCATTAAATAAAATATATCATACGCTCCCTGACCCATGAATTAATATACACCATACGCCATTTTTGCTAACTAAAAAATCTAGGAATAATGCATATTATTATTAGTCATACGCACTAGTGGGCATTAAAATAAAAATATGTCATACGCTCCTTGGTCCTTTAATTAATATTCATCATACGCCATTATCACTAACATTTCAGTTTATTAATAATTTTCTATCTTTAGAAAACAAATTCCTTAAATTACCCCCTCTATTATATCTCCTATTACAAGTAGTAAAACTGAAATTGTATTAACATGCTTGACTTGTTAGATAAATTGCAAATAACAAAAGTTTTCCATGATTACATTATATTCCAAAGTCCAGAGTAGCTAAAGCAATAGCGATAGTACCATTAGTCCTAGACAGATACACAACAAAATAAATGTCAATTTATTTTCATCAAAATAATAGCAACAGCAGCAACAACTACAACATCAGCAACATTATTCTACTTCAGCAACAAATACTCAATTTCAGTCAAACACAACTGATTGATGTTGCCTTGTAATACTAGACGTTGCTCCCCCAACAAACTTCCACAATCACCCAGCAATTCTTCGTAGAAGCATAAGAAAAAATCAACATTCATTCTTCCCCCTTTTTTTCACCAAACTAGGGACACAATAACAATGACTGAGATATGAGTTGAGATAGCAGACAATGACTTGAATTAATCTAAAGAATGTCAGGATGCCATCATCGTTGTTCGCACAACCACCACCACCACCATCACCGCCATCATCTTCTGCTCAGCGTAATCATCATCATTGGCATTTGAACAAAATAACCCCTCAGTGGACTAAAGATTCCTATTCATGGTATCTATTTGCCTGATTGTCACCTTTCTGTTGGTATGAAAAAAAGAACCAAGTGGCATATGGACCTCTTGATTTGTCACTTCATGGACTTTATCAGGATCTCACGTTCTAACCACAGGATAGCAATAGCAGCTCTACCTAGAAACCACAACAACACAATATCCAGCATGCCATACTGGCACAGCAATGTGTTGTCATCACATCACCAGAGTGGACCGTTTGAATACTGGTATGACCATTCAATGGTTTCATGATGGTTTCTTACCTGGTCTGGTCGTAGACGACTTGATTGGTTTTCAACAACAATTCCATATTAATTTACACACTTTCCATGGCATTAGCTTTGATTTTGTATCATCAGGGAACTTTCATTGGCCGAAAAGGTGGACGGGCAGAGGAATGATAAAAACAAATCTTAATAAGTCTTTTTAACACCACAAATAAATTGAATTCAGCCGTCAATTATAAAGATGCCTTAATAAAAAATCACATTCAGCCTTGCTGAATTGAAGATTTTCTCCGTAGAAACCCTCTTCAGCGAGACTGAATTGTGAAAAACTATATTCAGCCAAGCTGAATTGAAAAATTTTCTGTAAAAAATCATATTCAGCCAAGCTGAATTAAATATTTTGTATAAAAAATAATATTCAGCCAAGCTAAATTGATTTTCTCCGTAGAAACCCTCTTTAGCGAGACTGAATTGTGAAAAACTCTATTCAGCCAAGCTGAATTGAAAATTTTTCTGTAAAAAATCATATTCAGCCAAGCTGAATTATATATTTTGTATAAAAAATAATATTCAGCCAAGCTAAATTGATTTTCTCCGTAGAAACCCTCTTTAGCGAGACTGATTTGTGAAAAACTCTATTCAGCCCAGCTGAATTGAAAAATTTTCTGTAAAAAATCATATTCAGCCAAGCTGAATTAAATATTTTGTATAAAAAATAATATTCAGCCAAGCTAAATTGGCAATTTTCTGTAAAAAATCCTATTCAGCTATGTGAATTGAAGATTTTCTACAAAAAAAAAATCCTATGCAATCAGGGCTGAATTGAAAATCTTCTTTTTCATTCAGGCTGAATTGAAAATTTTCTATAAAAAATCTTATTCAGCCAGGAAAAAAATTTTTTCTTTACAAAGTCTAATGCAGCCAATCTTAATTGGAAATTTTCTTTAGAAAATCCTATTCAGCATTAAAGATTTTCTGCAAAAAAAAAACATATTCAGCTAGACTAAATTAGAGATTGAAAAATCCTATTCAGCCAAAAAAAAATTAAATAATTTCTATAGAAAATCTCATTCAGCCTGGATGAATAGAAGAAATTTTCTGTTCATCATAGCTGAATACACAAATTTCTTTATAAAATCCAATTTAGCATAGCTCAATTCAAGAATTTTGTTAGAAAATCCTATTCAGCAAGGCTGAATTGAAGATTTCCTTGAATATTTCCTATAGATAGTTCTATTCAACCAGGGTGAATTGAAGATTTTTCATAAAAAAAAATTCTACAAAAAATCCTATTCAGCCAGGCTGAATTGAAATTTTCTTTACAAAATCTTATACAGTCAACCTGAATTGGAAATTGTCTTAAGAAAATCCAGTTTGAATTGAATATTTTCCATCAGAAATCCTGTCCATCATGGCTGAATTCAAGATTTTCTATAGAAAATCCTATTCAATCAGGCTAAATTGAAATTTTTCTATAAATAAATCATATTCAGCCAAAATAAATTGAAATAAATTGAATTTCTATAGAAAATCCTGAAACTGAATTTACTATTTTCTTTTCCAAATCTTTTTTTTCGAATTCAGCTTCTTTACGAATTCAGCCAAGCGGAATTGAAGATAGAATCCTATTCAGCCAAGTTTAATTGAATTTTTTCCATAGAAAATCCTATTTAGCATTGCTGAATTCAAAAATTCTTTTGGAAAATCCTATTTAGCATTGCTGAATTCACAAATTTCTTTAGAAAATCCTATTCAGCATTGCTGAATTCACAAATTTCTTTAGAAAATCCTATTCAGCGTGGATGAATTGAAGATTCAGTCAAGCTGTATTGAATATTTTCTATAGAAAGTCCTGAATTGAAGATTTACGATTTTCTGCAAAAACTACCCAATTCAGCCAATTTTCTTTGGAAAATCTTATTCAGTCAACCTTAGTTGGGCATTAATATTTTCCATGGAAAATATTTGAATATTTTCCATAGAAAATTCTGTTTAACTTTGCTGAATTCAAGAATTTCTTTAGGAAATCCTATTCAACCTTAAGCAACGAGGCTGAATTTAAAAAAATATATTTACGAAATCCTATTTAGATAAGCTGAATTGAAGATTTTATATAGAAAATCCTATTCAGCCAGGTTGAAAATTTAGAAAATCCTATTTATTCATGATGGACTCATGATCTTCTATTGAATGTCCTATTCAGCTAAGCTTTTCTATAGAAAATTCCATTCAGCCAAGCTGAATTGAAGATTTCCTGTAGGAAATCCATAAAATTTTACTTTCCACATAAATATATATTTTTTTCCAAATGATGAAGGTGAGGTCTTCAAAATATCCACATCCACATCTTCACTATATTGTCGTCCGACTATCCTTTGAATATCTCATTAAGCTGAAAATCTATTTAAGTATGTGTTGTTGCCACTAAAAACCTACAAAATACTAACAAACTTCTACGAATGGCTCAGCTAACAAACAGAACATTAATGCCGAAAATAAAAACACCAGTCACAACAAATGCCAATTACAAAACTAACAGCGAAATAATAATTTAAGCCTTTTCAGTTTGGACAATAGCATAGTAAAAGGACATGACCGTCGAGAGTATGTGTATAGGTATGGGATTGAGTGTAGTGTATGTGGGTGTGGGTGTTTCAATGTGTCTGTTTCATGCTTCGTGTGGATGTGTGAGTATTTTGAATGCTTGTTTATGCGAAGATTAGAGTATTGTGTGAATATCCGTTTGAAAACGTTAGTTTTTCTATGGCTTTGGAAGGCCGGTCCAGTCAATCGAATGGCCAACCAAAAGACCAATCTCCGGCCTGGTCATCCTAACCATGAAAAGTGTTGATTTTGAACGTTGCGGTTTTGATGTTTGTGGCATTAACAATGAATGACATGAAATGCCTGCGAGAGATGTTTCACAAATATTTCCACAATCTCGCTTTCTCTTCTACATTCGGGTGACAGGTGAGTGGGGAAAATGGCAATGTTAAAATTCTGTAGAAAATTGTATAAAGGACGCCTAATTACAATCACATAGACACATGTCCTAAAAGGGATCAATTTATACTCTGTCGCTATAAAGACACAAAAATGGGAAACAACCAAGGGTTGTTTTGTCAAAATTTTATTTCTATAGAAAATTTTGTCAACATTTTATTTCTATAGAAAATTTAGTCAAAATTTTATTTCTATAGGAAACTTTGTCAAAAGTTTATTTCTATAGAAAATTTTGTCAACATTTTATTTTTATAGAAAATTTTATCAAAATTTTATTTTTATAGAAAATTTTGTCAAAATTTTATTTTTATAGAAAATTTTGTCAAAATTTTATTTCTATAGAAAATTTTGTCAAAATTTTATTTTTATAGAAAATTTTTTCAAAATTTTATTTTTATAGAAAACGTTGTCAAAAATTGATTTCTATAGAAAATTTTGTCAAAATTTTATTTCTATAGAAAATTTTGTCAAAATTTTATATCTATAGAAAATTTTGTCAAAATTTTATATCTAGAGAAATTTTTTCAAAATTTTATTTCTATAGAAAATTTTGTCAAAATTTTATTTCTATAGAAAATTTTCTCAAACTTTTATTTCTATACAAAATTTTCTCAAAATTTTAGTCCTATAAAAAATTTTCTCAATATTTTATTTCTATAGAAAATGTTGTCAACATTTTACTTTTATCGAAAATGTTGTCAAAATTTTATTTCTATAGCAAACTTTGTCAAAATTTTATTCCTATCGACAATTTTGTCAAAATTTTATTTCTATAGAAAATTTTGTCAAAATTTTCTTTCTATAGGAAATTTTGTCAAAATTTTCTTTCTATAGGAAATTTTGTTAAAATGTTCTTTCTATAGGAAATTTTGTCAAAAATTTATTTCTATAAAAAATTTTCTCAAATTTTTTTTCTATAGAAAATTTTCTCAAAATTTTATTTCTATAGAAATATTCCTCAAAATTTTATTTCTATAAGAAATTTTGTCAAAATTTTCCTACTATAGGAAATTTTGTCAAAATTTTCTTTCTATCGGGAATTTTGTCAAAATTTTCTTTCTATAGAAAATTTTGTCAAAATTTTATTTCTATAGAAAATTTTGTCAAAATTTTATTTCTATAGAAAATTTTCTCAAACTTTTATTTCTATACAAAATTTTCTCAAAATTTTAGTCTTATAAAAAATTTTCTCAATATTTTATTTCTATAGAAAATGTTGTCAACATTTTACTTTTATCGAAAATGTTGTCAAAATTTTATTTCTATAGCAAACTTTGTCAAAATTTTATTTCTATAGACAATTTTGTCAAAATTTTATTTCTATAGAAAATTTTGTCAAAATTTTCTTTCTATAGGAAATTTTGTCAAAATTTTCTTTCTATAGGAAATTTTGTTAAAATGTTCTTTCTATAGGAAATTTTGTCAAAAATTTATTTCTATAAAAAATTTTCTCAAATTTTTTTTTCTATAGAAAATTTTCTCAAAATTTTATTTCTATAGAAATATTCCTCAAAATTTTATTTCTATAAGAACTTTTGTCAAAATTTTCCTACTATAGGAAATTTTGTTAAAATTTTCTTTCTATCGGGAATTTTGTCAAAATTTTCTTTCTATAGAAAATTTTGTCAATATTTTATTTCTATAGGAAATTTTGTCAAAATTTTATTTCTAAAGAAAATTTTCTCAAATTTTATTTCTAATGAAAATTTTCTCAAAATTTATTTCTAATGAAAATTTGGTCAACATTTTATTTCTATAGAAAGTTTCGTCAGAATTTTATTTCTATAGAAAGTTTCATCAAAATTTCATTTCTATAGAAAAATTTTGTCAAAATTTTATTTCTATAGAAAGATTTGTCAAAAATTGATTTCTATAGGAAATTTTGTCAAAATTTTCTTTCTGTAGGAAATTTTGCCAAAATTTTATATCTATAGAAAATTTTGTCAAAATTTTATTTCTATAGGAAATTTTGTCAAATTTTTTTTCTATAAGAAATTTTGTCGAGGTTTTATTTCTTTATAAAATTTTTCAAAATTTTCTTTCTATAGACAAATTTGTCAAAATTTTAGTTCTATAGAAAATTTTGTCAAAATTTTGTTGTTATAGAAACTTTCGTCAAAATTTTATTTCTATAGAAAATTTTGACAAAAAAAAATATTTCCATAGAAAAATTTTTAATAAAAAAAAATTTAAAATTTTTGACAAAAAATTATTCCTGTAGAAAGTTTTGTCAAAATTTTATTGCTATAGAAATTTTTGTCAAAATTTTATATCTATAGAAAATTTTGTCAAAATTTTATTTCTATAGAAAATTTTGTCCAAATTTTATAAGTATACAAAATTTTCTCAAAATTTTTTTCTAATGAAAATTTGGTCAAAATTTTATTTCAATAGAAAACTTTGTGAAAATTTTATTTCTATAGAAAATTTTGTCAAAATTTTATATCTATAGAAAATTTTCTAAAAATTTATTTCTAATGAAAATTTTGTCGACATTTTATTTCTATAGAAAATTTAGTCAAAATTTTATTTCTATAGGAAATTTTGTCAAAATTTTATTTCTACAGAAAATTTTGTCAAAGTTTTATTTTTATAGAAAATTTTGTCAACATTTTATTTCTATAGACAATTTTGTTAAAATTTTATTTCTATAGAAAATTTTGTCAGTATTTTCTTTCTGTAGAAAATTTTGTCAAAATTTTATTTCTGTAGAAAATTTGGTCAAAATTTTGCTTCTATAGGAAATTTTGTCAAAATTTTAGTTCTATAAAAAAATTTCGTCAATTTTTTTTATAGAAAATTTTGTCAAAATTTTATTTCTATAAAAAATTTTGTCAAAATTTTATTTCTATAAAAAATTTCGTCAAAATTTTATTTCTATAGAAAAATTGGTCAACATTTTATTTCTATAGAAAGTTTCGCCAAAATTTTATTTCTGTAGAAAATTTTGACAAAAAATTATTTCCGTAGAAAATTTTGTCAAAATTTTCTTTCTATAGAAAATTTTGTCAAAATTTTCTTTCTATAGAAAATTTTGTCAAAATTTTCTTTCTATAGAAAATTTTGTCAAAATTTTCTTTCTATAGAAAATTTTGTCAAAATTTTCTTTCTATAGAAAATTTTGTCAAAATTTTCTTTCTATAGGAAATTTTGTCAAAATTTTCTTTCTATAGGAAATTTTGTCAAAATTTTCTTTCTATAGGAAATTTTGTCAAAATTTTCTTTCTATAGGAAATTTTGTCAAAATTTTCTTTCTATAGGAAATTTTGTCAAAATTTTATTTCTATAGGAAATTTTGTCAATTTTTTTTTCTATAGGAAATTTTGTCAAGATTTTATTTCTATAGAAAATTTTGTCAAAATTTTCTTTCTATAGGAAATTTTGTCAAAATTTTCTTTCTATAGGAAATTTTGTCAAAATTTTCTTTCTATAGGAAATTTTGTCAAAATTGTCTCTCTATAGGAAATTTTGTCAAAATTTTCTTTCTATAGGAAATTTTGTCAAAATTTTCTTTCTATTGGAAATTTTGTCAAAATTTTTTGTTCTATAGAAAATTTTGCCAATATTGTATTTCTATAGAAAATTTTGTCAAAATTTTATTTCTATAGAAAATTGGCTAAAATTTTATTTCTATAGAAAATTTTGTCAAAATTTTATTTCTATAGAAAATATTCTGAATTTTTTATTTCTATAGAAAATTTTATCAAAATTTTATTTCTATTGAAAATTTTGTCAAAATTTTGTTTCTATAGAAAATTTTGTCAAAATTTTATTTCTATAGAAAATGTTGTCGAAATTTCATTCCTATAGAAAATTTTCTGAAACTTTTATTTCTATAGAAAATTTTCTCAACATTTTCTTTCTATAGAAAATTTTCTCAACATTTTCTTTCTATAGAAAATTTTGTCAAAAATTTATTTCTGTAGAAAATTTTGTCAAAATTTTATTTCTATACAAAATTTTATCAAAGTTTTATTTCTTTAGAAAATATTGTCAAATTTTATTTCCATAGAAAATTTTGTCAAAATTTTATTTCCACACAAAATTCTGCCAAAATTTTATTTCTATAGAAAATTTTTTCAAAATTTTATTTCTATACAAAATTTTCTCAAAATTGTATTTCTATAGAAAATTTTGTCAAAATTTTATTTCCATAGAAAATTTTGTCAAAATTTTATTTCTGTAAAAAATTTTGTCAAAATTTTTTTTCTATAGAAAAAATTTTCCAAATTTTATTTCTATAGAAAATTTTGTCAAATTTTTATTTCTATGGTTTGGCTATAGCTTGGCTATTTACATAACATCAGATATTGACACTTAATCTCTACATTTTTTCCAAATCTTGTGGCAAAACAAACCAAGTGAGAAAGAAAACAACCTCTATCAAAATGTCATATACATTCCATTCTTAGTTAGTGAGCAAAAACAGAACTAAAATTATCTAAGTGACATAACTCAAATACAGAGTCATTCAAAACAAGAAACTAATAGAATTTTCATTAAAAAATCTATTTTATAGTCATATGTCAAGTGGCCAACCCACCGGAAAAAAAACCCACCAGAAATAAACCAACATGCACACTTCTATAGGTGTTTGCTGTGTCATACAGCCAAGTAGAATAGGTAAAAAAGGGGAATAAGCTTGACCAGAAATCCTTGTCAGTACCCAAGGTTACAGTGGAAATATTCTAAGACTTCTTTAAAAATATATATTTTTTTGTAATTTGTTTGTAATTTTTATTCATATTAATGTTAAATTAGATATCTGATTTAGAATATTTTCTTATAAAAATATCTGTGTTTTTTTTATTTAATTTGAAAAAATTTCTAAATACTAACAATTAAATACTAGGGAGCGTATGATCGTTTGTTTTATTTTGTTCAGTATGTATACGCTCCATAGTCCGTTTCTTAAATATTAATTAATATTAATTATACACACCATAGGACACTGACTTCTCTAAACTTTATTTACGTGTTAATTTTATTATTTTATTTACAGAAATGCACTTTTCGTCCATTAGTATAACACTGTATCAGCTCAATAGTCATATGTCATAGCCATAACTGGAAATTCAGGTAATATAATCATAAATTCAAACTTTCGATCGTCTTTTTGTTTTAGTTTCAGTTTTCGTTTGCTTTGTTGGCCACAGAATGGCTCAGGACACCACAATCACATGCAAATTGATAGACACACACATTCGCAAAACGCCCATAATAGAAAACATACACCCAAAAGGAATGTGATGCTCTCTAACCCCCTCTACCTATAGGCCTTGCTGGTCACTGTACCCCAATTAAAAGGAAAAAGAAACAGAACATTCACATGCATAGGAAAACTCGGTTGTCTGTTGTGGGCACAATTTGCATAAACATTCCGTTGAGACCAAAGTAAGAGTATTGAAATGCCACAAAAAATGCCAGAGATATGGAGAGGCCAATATGCCGATACTATGGATACATGGATACCAACACGAACCAAACAAAAAAGTGGCTAAAATAACCAAAGTATGTACATGACAAAGTACTTCTGGACTACGGGCCTAGTTGGACTTATGTGAGTTTATGCTGTAGAGAAAGAAATATAAGAGCAGAATAGTTTGATATTGGATGTGTTCCAAAGATTATAATATAAACTGGATATATTTCAACATGAAATTGTATATTGGTATAAGTCTAAAATTTGATCTGAATCGTTGGATCCTGTGATGTAAACACTGCTTAGGTTCGTAGATTCAATATCAGAGATGTTTTCATCAGATTTATGGGTTATTTCTATAAGTGGTGTCCCCTATAATGGGGCACTCCACTCTATTGGAAGATTATATATGGACTTTTTAACGCTGTCCCTTTTGGTTAATGTTGACTTAGGCTCCTTTAAACTCAAAATCCTCTATATACTCTATTTGTGTGTTTTACTGCATTCAGGTGTTCAATGTTCATATACATGATTATGAATGTCCATAGACATTCGTTCCATCATTGTTTTACATGTTTGGCATGGAAATGTATGCGTGCGTGTGTGTGTGCATTTGTGTATATTCATGGTTTGATACATCTCAGGCATGAATGTAAGGACATTTGTATGATAAAGTGACATGTTTCATTTTTTGACATTTTGACAGGAATAAATAAGAACAATACAAGTGACAGAAATACGAAAAAAAACTGCACAAAAGGGATGGAAACATCAAAAGCTACTTCTGCAACAATCCTTGAATGCGATTGGAAAAATTACACAATTTTTTTTATGATTTGTAGGTGATCACAAAAATTGAAAGGTAATTGTTTTAATTTAAAGATTTTTTAACTCGGATAAAAAGGGGATTTAAGATCTTTAGAAAAATGCCAAAACATTTATTTCCATAGAAAATTTTGTCCAAACTTTATTTCTATAGAAAAATTTCTCAAAATTTTATTTCTATAGAAAACTTTGACAAAATTTTATTTCTATAGAAAATTTTGTCAAAATTTCATTTCTATAGAAAACTTCGACTTGTTTTGTAAAAATTTTATTTCTATAGAACATTTTGTCAAATTTTTATTTCTATAGAAAATTTTGTCAACATTTTATTTCTATAGAAAATTTTGCCAAAATTTTATTTCTAAAGAAAATTTTGTCACACTCATATTTCTTTAGATTTTTCAACATTTTATTTTGTCACAATTTTATTTCTACAGAAAATTTTCTCAAAATTTTATTTCTATAATTTTTTTTTTAAATTTTATTTCTATAAAAATATTTTTTCAAAAATTTATTTCTATCAAAATTTTGTCAAAATTTTTTCTATAAAAAATTTTGTCAAAATTTTATTTCTATAGAAAAGTGTGTAAAAATTTTATTTCTTTAGAAAATTTTGTCACACTCATATTTCTTTAGATTTTTTTTTTTCAAAATTTTATTTCTACAGAAAATTTTCTCAAAACTTTATTTCTATAAAAAAATTTATCAAAATTTTTTTCTATAAAAAAATTTGTCAAAATGTATTTCTATAGAAATTTTGTCAAAATTTTAATTTTGTTGTCAAAATTTTAGTTTTATAGAAAATTTTGTCAAAATTTTAGTTCTATGGAAAATTTTCTCAAAATTTTATTTCTATAAAACTTTGTCAAAATTTTATTTCTATCGATAATATAGTCAAAATTTTATTTCTATCGATAATATAGTCAAAATTTTATTTCTATCGATAATATAGTCAAAATTTTATTTCTATAGAAAATTTTGTCAAAATTTTATTTCTATAGAAAATTTTGTCAAAATTTTATTTTTTAGAAAATTTTGCAAAATTTTATTTCTATAGAAAATTTTGTCTAAATTTTATTTCTATAGAAAATTTTGTCAAAATTTTATTTCTATAGAAAAGTTTGTCACAATTATATTTCTATAGAACATTTTGTCAAAATTTTATTTCTATAGAAAATTTTATCAAAATTTTATTTCTATAGAAAATTTTGTCAAAATTTTATTTCTATAGAAAATTTTTCAAAATTTTATTTCTATAGAAAATTTTGTCAAAATTTTATTTCTAAAGAAAAGTTTGTCACAATTATATTTCTATAGAAAAGTTTGTCACAATTATAATTCTATCGAAAATTTTGTCAAAAATTTTTTTTTCTATATAAAATTTTGTCAAAATATTTTTTCTATACATAGACAATTTAAGCACCTCTTTGTTTATTTATTTATTTATTATACCCTCCACCATAGGAAGGGGAGTATATTAACTTTGTCATTCCGTTTGTAACACATCGAAATATTGCTCTAAGACCCCATAAAGTATATATTCTTGGTCGTGGTGAAATTCTGAGTCGATATGAGCATGTCCGTCCGTCTGTTGAAATCACGCTAACTTCCGAACGAAACAAGCTATCGACTTGAAACTTGGCACAAGTAGTTGTTATTGATGTAGGTCGGATGGTATTGCATATCGGTCCACTTTTACGTACAGCCCCCATATAAACGGACCCCCAAATTTGGCTTGCGATTGCTCTAAGAGAAGCAAATTGCATCCGATCCGGCTGAAATTTGGTACATGGTGTTAGTATATGGTCTCTAACAATCATGCAAAAATTGGTCCACATCGGTCCATAATTATATATAGCCTCCATATAAACCGATCCCCCGATTTGGCTTGCGGAGAAGCAAATTTCACCCGATCCGGCTGAAATTTGGTACATGGTGTTGGTATATGTTCTCTAATGACCATGCAAAAATTGGTCCACATCGACCCATAATTATATATAGCCCCCATATAAGCCGATCCCCAGATTTGATCTCCGGAGCCTCTTAGAGGAGCAAATTTGGAACATGGTGTTAGAATGTGGTCTCTAACAAACACGCAAGAATTGGTCCATATCGGTCCATAATTATATATAGCCCCCATATAAACCGTTCCCCAGATTTGATCTCCGGAGCCTCTTGGAGGAGCAAAATTCATCCGATCCGGTTGAAATTTGCAACGTGGTGTTAGTATAAGGCCGCTAATAACCATGCCAAATTTGGTACATATCGGTCTATAGTTATATATAGCCGATCCCCAATCACACAAAAATTGGTCCATATCGGTTCATAATCATGGTTGCCACTCGAGCCAAAAATAATCTACCAAAATTTTATTTTTATAGAAAACATTGTCAAAATGTTATTTCTATAGAAAATTTTGTCAAAATTTTATTTCTCTAGAAATTTTTGTCAACATTTTATTTCTATAGAAAATTTCTATAGAAAATTTTTTCCAAATTTTATTTCTATAGAAAATTTTGTCAACATTTTACTTCTATAGAAAATGTTGTCAAAATTTTATTTTGTCAAAATTTTATTTCTATAGAAACTTTAAAAATCTACCAAAACATCAAGAATTCTACCCATCTATCAACGTATACGCCCCAATAATTAATATTAGTCATACGACCCAATGTTCATTAATTTGTATTACTCATACAACCCTCAGTTCTCTTGAATTAAAATATATTTGATAAATCCTAGAAAGTGATAGAATTATTTAGAATTATTTAATTATTACCTCTACAGATTTGACAATCAATTCTTTTAAAAGTGCAAGCTATTATAGTATTGCAGATGTATTAATTTCGGTGGAATATTCAAAAAAAAATTCTAGACCCCATAGAAAATTCGGGTTTACACCTCATCTTTTCTACCAAATACGCTATATAGCCATATTTTAAGTATGAAAAATAACACATACATGCTTTTTGAGTCATATAATTAAGATATATCTTTGTATATTCATAACTCATACGCCGCTAGGGCATTTAATTTATATTAATCATACGGCCCAAAGTACTCTGAAACCATGCTGAAATATATGCTGAAAATTATCAATATTTTTACATTAAACATAACCCACTAACTGCATATATATAGTTTTTCCGTATGCTATGTATGAGTAATACATTGAATATTAAATAGAATTTATTCACATCTTTAATTAGCTAAAAAGTCAATAAAATCATACCCCTGTCATAGTCAGTAAAAACGTGGTATTTATTTAAGGCCCATACTCCCATGTTTCATACATATTTCATGAATTGCAAATTAACTTAATGTTCTTTTAAATTAATTTCAAAACAAATTATATCCTACGCCTTTGGCGATTAATTGAGCGATAGCTTTTCTAATGAAATCACATGTGTAGTAAGAGAAATTGCAAAAGTTAAGATTAAGTAAAAAGATGAAATACTTGCTACATATTATTTGAAATATGATGAAGACATAGATATTTATTTCTATAGAAAATGTTGTGAAAATTTTATTTCTATAACAAATTTTGTCAAAATTTTATTTTTATAGGAAATTTTGTCAAAATTTTATTTCTATAAAACATTTTGTGAAAATTTTATTTCCATAGAAAATTTTGTGAAAATTTTATTTCTATAGAAAATTTTGTCAACATTTTATTTCTAAAGAAAATGTTGTCAAAATTTTATTTCTAAAGAAAATTTTTGTCAAAATTTTATTTCTATAGAAAATTTTGTCAAAATTTTATTTTCATAGAAAATTTAGTCAATGTTTTATTTCTATAGAAAATTTTGTCAAAACTTTATTTCTATACAAAATTTTGTCAAAACTTTATTTCTATAGAAAATTTGGCATAATTTTTATTTCTGTAGAAAATGTTCTCAAAATTTTATTTCTATAGAAAATTTTGTCAAAATTTTTATTTCTGTAGAAAATTTTCTCAAAATTTTATTTCTATAGAAAATTTTGTCAAAAGTTTATTTCTATCGATAATATAGTCAAAATTTTATTTCTATAGAAAATTTTGTCAAAATTTTATTTCTATAGAAAATTTTGTCAACATTTTATTTCTATAGAAAATATTGTCAAAATTTTATTTCTATAGAAAATTTTCTCCAAATTTTATTTCTATAGAAAAATTTCTCAAAATTTTATTTCTATAGAAAATTTTCTCAAAATTTTATTTCTATAGAAAATTTTCTCAAAATTTTATTTCTATAGAAAATTTTGTCAAAATTTTATTCCTATAGAAAATTTGTCAAAATTATCTCAGAATTTTATTTCTATAGAAAATTTTGTCAAAAGTTCTTTTCTATAGAAAGTTTTGTCAAAATTTTATTCCTATAGAAAATTTTGTCAAAATTTCATTTCAAAATTTTTTTTCTATAGAAAATTTTGTCAATATTTTCTCAAAATTTTATTTCAATAGAAAATTTTGTCAAAATTTTATTTCTATAGAAAATTTTGTCAAAATTTTATTTCTATAGAAAATTTTCTCAAAATTTTATTTCTATAGAAAATTTTGTCAAAATTTTATTCCTATAGAAAATTTGTCAAAATTATCTCAAAATTTTATTTCTATAGAAAATTTTGTCAAAAGTTCTTTTCTATAGAAAGTTTTGTCAAAATTTTATTCCTATAGAAAATTTTGTCATAATTTCATTTCTATAGAAAATTTTGTCAAAATTTTATTTCTAAAGAAAATTTTGTCAAAATTTTATTTCTAACGAAAATTTTCTCAAAATTGTATTTCTATAGAAAATGTTGTCAAACTTTTCTCAAAATTTTATTTCTATAGAAAATTTTGTCAACATTTTCTCAAAATTTTTTTTCTATAGTAAATTTTGTCAATATTTTCACAAAATTTTATTTCTATAAAAAATTTTGTCAAAATTTTATTTCTATAGAAAATTTTGTCAAAATGTTATTGATATAGAAAATTTTGTCAAAGTTTTATTTTTATAGAAAATTGTGTCAAAATTTTATTTTTGTAGAAAATTTAGTCAATGTTTTATTTCTATAGAAAATTTTGTCAAGATTTCTATTTCTGTAGAAAATGTTCTCAAAATTTTACTTACATAGAATATTTTGTCGAAATTTTATTTCTAAAGAAAATTTTTGTCAAATTTTTATTTCTATAGAAAATTTTGTCAAAATTTTATTTTTATAGAAAATTTTGTCAAAATTGTATTTCAATAGAAAATTTTGTCAAAATTTTATTTCTATAGAAAATTTTCTCAAAATTTTATTTCTATAGAAAATTTTCTCAAAATGTTATTTCTGTAGAAAATTTTGTCAAAATGTTATTTCCATAGAACATTTTGTCAAAATTTTTATTTCTGTAGAAAATGTTCTCAAATATTTATTTCTATAGAAAATTTTGTCAACATTTTATTTCAATAGAAAATTTTCTCAAAATTTTATTTCTATAGGAAATTTTGTCAAAATGTTATTTCTATAGAAACTTTTGTCAAAATTTTTATTTCTGTAGAAAATGTTCTCAAAATTTTATTTCCATAGAAAATTTTGTCAAAGTTTTATTTCTATAGAAAATTTAGTCAAAATTTCATTCCTATAGAAAATTTTGTGAAAATTTTATTTCTATAGAAAATTTTGTCAAAATTTTTATTTCTGTAGAAAAATTTGTCAAAATTTTTGTTTCAGTAGAAATTTTTTTCAAAATTTTATTTCTATAAAAAATTTTGTCAAAAGTTTATTTTTATAGAAAATTTTGTCAAAATTTTATTCCTATAGAAAATTTTGTCAAAATTTTATTTTTATACAAAATTTTGTTAATGATTTATTTCTATGGAAAATTTTGTGAGAATTTTATTTTTATAGAAAATTTGGCAAAATTTTATTTCTATAAAAAAAAATTTGTCAAAATTGTATTTCTATAGAAAACTTTGTCAAAATTTTATTTCTACAGAAATTTTTCTGAAAATTTTATTTCTACAGAAATTTTTCTCAAAATTTTATTTCTATAGGAAATTTTCTAAAAATTTTATTTCTATAGAAAAGATTTTTTTTTGCTTTACAAAATGTTGTCAAAATTTGTTTGCTTTAGAAAATTTTGTCAAAATTTATTTGCTTTAGAAAATTTTGTCAAAATTTATTTTCTTTAGAAAATTTTGTCAAAATTGTATTTCTATAGAAAATGATGTCAAGATTTTTATTTCTATAAAAAATTTTCGCAAAATTTTATTTTTATAGAAAATTTACAAAAATTTTTTCTATTTGTATTCATTTATAATTTAAACTTTGGTTCTTCGTTAAAATTAAATCTTCCATATTTGCTAATTGGTTTGGGCCCATCCCTAATTGGCTAATTTCTATTATATGCCTTCTTTCTCCATCTACCATAAATACATTGTTTTAATTGTCAAGCCTTCAATTAACTCGACATTCCATTAAATATTCGACGTAAATAAAGCTATGGACATTGTTTGTCTACTGCAGATGTATGGCAAAGCGAATAAATGAATGAAGCGATACAATATGGTTAGCCTTAAAAGTTTCGAGGCATAAATCAATAATTAATTGACCGTCTGGACATATTGACTTCTTCTTACACCATAAGCCATAATGATGACGCTTCGCCATATGGGCGCAGTTTGTAATGCAGGAAACTCATAAAGTTCGTAGTAAAGGTAGCCAGGCTTTTGTTCATTCTCATTCTAGTCCTTGTCCGCTACATGCCTAGCTTTCGGCTATGCTATTTGCATAATAAGTATTTAGTTACCCAGGCCTCCATCAAATGAACTCATCAACTCTGTCACAACAGGCAAATATTGTGAACGTGTTATAGTGGAAATTTATTTGTTTACACGGTATTATATTTCAAAATTGAAAGCCATTACCATAATTAGACTGTCAGTCAATTTGGTGGCCAGTTATGTCGCCTTTCCACTTACATCCCTTACCCAAATTCCCAATAACTACATTCAATGGCATTTCAGGCTTTATCATTGTAGATTGTAAGCAGGTGCGGGCAATGAGTTTTTTTCTTTGTTCGTCATAGTTTATAGCCCGTAGATCCTTGCAATGACAGGTGTTCCATTGGGGAAGCTTTTTAAAACTCGTCGTTGATTTATGGCCGCACTATGGTATTAAGTTTTTTTCCTACCTAAAGGATGATTGTAATCGACCTGAAAAGCAAAGAAAAAAACAGAAAAAGGAACTGAAAAAAATAATCAATTATATAAATTATAGCATTCAGTTGAGCGGAAATATCAAGCGAAAAAAAATAGGGTAAATTGAAGCGATTATATTGTAGGGGTTCTATATTTTTGCTCTGTCAGCAGATAAACAAAATCAATTGAGAAAAAACTACATTCTGATTGTCCATATTGGGGGTAAATATTTATGGCTTAGAATACATTTTTATCAGATTTAAATTTACATATTCTATTTTTTACCAGATCATAATAAAATTATGGCCTGTTGGGGATTAATAGGGCGTATGAGTAATGAGAATGTCAATCTGTATCACTCTAATGAATTTAAAATTAATTACCTATTAAATAGGAATTAACATAACACCATTTATTTATGTGAAAATTAAATAAATAGGAAATATGAAAACAAAACAAAATCCTTGGATAATACTCTACATTACTTACACTTCAATTAGGCCTTTAAATATTATTATTTATACGCTCAATTATTATCAATCATACGCAATAAATAGTAATTGTTATTTACATTTCATTTAGGCCATGAAATATTATTACTTATACGCTCTAAGGTATATGAATTATTATCAATCATACGTACCCTAGTTCTTATATATACAAAACTCCAATAAACGATATAACAGATGGATTTATATTGGTGTACACATCCAAACAAACCCAAATTAGAAATTCATTTATTTTCCCTCTTACTCTTAAGTGAATTCAACAACATAACTAAGGGATTACAAAAAATTACACAAAATTAAATCTTAAACCAATATAATAGACATTAGGTTTGATCCAAGATTACTTGAAGTGGATAACAAACCCGTTCTTTGGTTTATACGTGTTTTTTGGCAAGTATTTATATTTATAAATATTTATGACTTAGATTGAGATGTTTATCAAATTTAAATATACATACTATCATTTTTTAATGGATCACAATAAAATCATTGACTCATTGGATTAATGGGGCCGTATAAGTAATGAGAATGTCAATATGTATCACTTAAACGAATTTCAAATTAATTACCCATTAAATAGGAGTTAACATAACACCACGTAATTATGTGAAAACTAAACCTAGAGAAGAATATTACTTTATAGTGGGGAAAACAAAAAAAACTTAGATCATGGACATCCTTCATTTCAATCTTGTATAGGTGAAATAATTCTAACTGTAACCACAGTTGCCACCCGTGCCAAAAAATAATCTACTAAAGTTTTAAGAAAATTTTACAAAAAATTTACCAAATTAAAAAAAAATATTTTCAAGTTTTTGATCAAATGTTCGTAGATATTATGAAAAAATGTTTTTTTTTTTGAAAGAAATGTTTTACTAATTTATTTTATATTCCTTGAAAATGTGTCGAATTTTAAATGTTTTAGCTTGCATCAACAAGGCAAAGTTAATGCTTCTACAAAAAGGAAGAACTTACGCACTTAGTATGACCTTATGGAAAAATTAAAATTTTTGAAAATAATGAATTTAAAGGAATTTTTGCCCAAATGTTATTTCTATAGAATATGTAACAACAATTTTTATTTTTATAGAAAATTTTTGGAAAATTTCATTTTATAAAAAAACATTCTCACAATTTTAGTTCTATAGAATTTTTTTTTTAAATTTTATTTCTATAGAAAATGTTGTCAACATTTTATTTCTATAGAATATTTTGTCAAAATTTCATTTCCAATGAAATTTTTGTCAAAATTTTACTTCCAATGAAATTTTGTTTCAATTTTATTTCTATAGAAAATTTTATCAGATTTTATTTCTACAGAAATTTTTTTCAAAATATTAATTCTATAATAATTTTAGACAAAATTTTATTTCCATAGAAATTTTTGTCATAATTTGAATTCCATAGAAAATTTTGTCAAATTTTTATTTTATATAGAAAATTTTGCCACAATTTTATTTTATATAGAAAATTTTGTCTAAATTTTGTTCCTATAGAAAATTTTGTCAAAATTTTATTTCTATAGAAAATTTTGTCAAAATTTTATTTCTATAGAAAATTTTGTCAAAATTTTATTTCTATAGAAAATGTTCTCAAAATTTTGTTTCTTTAGAAAATTTTGTCAAAATTTTATTTCTATAGCAAATTTTATCACATTTTATTTCCATAGAAAATTTTGTCAAATTTTTATTTCCACAGAAAATTTTCTCAAAATTTATTTCCATAGAAAATTTTGTCAAAATTTTGTTTCTAAATTAAATAATTTTTGGAAAATTATATTTCTATAGAAAATTTTTTCAAAATTTTATTTTATATAGAAAAATTTGTCAAAAATTTATTTTATATAGAAACTTTTGTCAAAATTTTATTTCTATAGAAAATTTTGTCAAAATGTTATTTATATAGAAAATGTTGTCAAAATTTTATTTCTATAGAAAATTTTGTCAAAATTTTATTTTGTATAGGAAATTTTGTCAAAATTTTATTTTGTCATAGAAAATTTTATCAAATTTTTGTTTCTATAGAAAATTTTGTATAAATTTTATTTCTATAGCAAATTTTGTTAAAATTTTATTTCTGTAGAAAATTTTGTCAAAAATTTATTTCTATAGATAATTTTATCTAAATTTTATTTCTATAGAAAATTTTGTCAAAATTTTATTTTATATTGAAAATTTTGTCAAAATTTTATTTTATATAGAAAATTTTGTCAAATTTTATTTTATATAGAAAATTTTACCTAAATTTTATTTCTATAGAAAATTTTGTCAAAATTTTATTTTTATAGAAAATTTTGTCAAAATTTTATTTCTATAGAAAATTTTCTCAAGATTTGGTTTCTACAGAAAATTTTATCAAATTTTATTTCCATAGAAAATTTTGTCAAATTTTTATTTCCATAGAAAATTTTGTCAACATTTTATTTCCATAGAAAATTTTGTAAACTTTTAATTTCCATAGAAAATTTTGTAAAAATTTTATTTCCATAGAAAATTTTGTAAAAATTTTATTTCCATAGAAAATTTTCTAAAAATGTTGTTTCTAAATTAAATAATTTTTAAAAAATTTTGTCAAAATTTTATTTTAAATAGAATTTTTTTTTTAAATTTTATTTTATATAGGAACTTTTGTCCAAATATTTTTTTTTTATAGAAAGTTTTGTCAAATGTTTGTTTCTATAGAAAATTTTGTTAAAATTTTATTTCTATAGAAAATTTTGTCAAAAATTTATTTCTATAGAAAATTTTGTCTAAATTTTATTTCTATAGAAACTTTTGTCAAAATTTTATTTTATATTGAAAATTTTGTCAAATTTTTTTTTTATATAGAAAATTTTGTAAAATTTTATTTTATATAGAAAATTTTGCCTAAATTTTAATTCTATAGAAAATTTTGTCAAAATTTTATTTTTATAGAAAATTTTGTCAAGATTTTATTTCTATAGATAATTTTGTGAAAATTTTATTTTTATAGAAAATTTTATCAAATTTTATTTCCATAGAAAATTTTGTCAAAATTTTATTTCCATAGAAAATTTTGTAAAAATTTTATTTCCATAGAAAATTTTGTAAAAATTTTATTTCCATAGAAAATTTTCTAAAAATGTTGTTTCTAAATTAAATAATTTTTAAAAAATTTTGTCAAAATTTTATGTCTATAGAACATTTTTTCAAAATGTTATTTCCATATTTTTCAAATTTTGTCAAAATTTTATTTACATAGAAAATTTTGTCAAATTTTTATTTCCATAGATAATTTTGTCAAAATTTTGTTTCTAAATTAAATAATGTTTGAAAAATTTTATTTCTATAAGAATTTTAGACAAAATTTTATTTCTATAGAAAATTTGATTTTAAATAGAAAATTTTGTCAAAATTTTATTTCTATAGAAAATTTTATTTTATATAGAAAATTTTGTCAAAATTTTATTTTTATAGAAAATTTTGTCAAAATTTTATTTCATATAGAAATTTTTGTCAACAGTCAAAATTTTATTTCTGTAGGAAATTTTGTCAACATTTTATTGCTATAGAAAATTTTGTCAAAATTTTATTTCTATAGAAAATTTTCTCAAATTTTTGTATCTATAGAAAATTTTGTCTAAATTTTACTTCTATAGAAAATTTTGTTAAAATTATATTTCTATAGAAAATTTTGTCAAAATTTTATTTTATATAGAAACAATTGTCAACATTTTATTTCATATAGAAAATTTTGATCAAAATTTTATTTTATATAAAAAATTTTGTCTAAATTTTATTTCTATAGAAAATATTGTCAAAATTTTATATCTATAGAAAATTTTGTCAAAATTTTAATTCTTTAGAAAATTTTGCCAAGATTTTATTCCTATAGATAATTTTGTCAAAATTTTATTTCTATAGAAAATATTATCAAATTTTATTTCCAAAAAAAAATTTGTCAAAATTTTATTTCCATAGAAAATTTTGTAAAAATTTTATTTCCATAGAAAATTTTCTAAAAATGTTGTTTCTAAATTAAATAATTTTTGGAAAATTTTGTCAAAATGTTATGTCTATAGAAAACTTTGTCAAAACTTTATTTCCATTTTTTTCAAATTTTGTCAAAATTTTATTTCTTTAGAAAATTTTGTCAAAATTTTATTTCTATAGAACATTTTCTCAAAATGTTATTTCTATAGAAAATTTTATCAAATTTTACTTCCATAGAAAATTTTGTCAAATTTTTATTTCCATAGATAATTTTGTCCAAATTCTATTTCCATAGAAAATTTTGTAAACATTTTATTTCCATAAAAAATTTTGTAAAAATTTTATTTGCATAGAAAATTTTGTAAAGATTTTGTTTCTAAATTAAATAATTTTTGGAAAATTTTGTTAAAATTTTATGTCTTTAGAAAATTTTGTTAAAATTTTATTTCCATCGAAAATTTCGTGTAAATTTTATTTCTATAGAAAATTTTATTTTATATAGAAAATTTTGTCAAAATTTTATTTCTATAGAAATTTTAGCAATTCTACAAATTTACCAAACAGTAAAAAATCTACCATTTTTGGTAGAATTCTGCAATTGTGAGAGTATCCCTGCGATCGTTTACCCTTCTGGGAACCCGGTATCCTTCACACCTTGTGAATTCCGGAATTTAGTTAACATTTTCTTTACCGCCGATTTGACGTTCTTCGCTATCTTTTGAACACGCTCGCATAAAGCATTCCACTGTTATGATATACTTCTGAATGGATCAATATTTCATCAAATATCATCCTTCGTTTAAACAGCAAAATACCAAAGAATGAGTCCGATTCGGAGTGATCAAATCAAATTAGGTACCTAACGTTTTTTCTTTTCTGTCCACTTTTAAGAAGTTGCCCTGTAGAGAGTATAAAATTTTCTAACATACCCCAAAATATACCAAAAATATGATTTTTTAACTAAAGTATTCCTAAATTCTTTTTTCTAACAATAAAATAAATAATTTTTCTTTTTAATATATTTTGGTTTTTATGAAGCTATGATATTGGATGTGATTTAATCCAATAATATTTTTTAAAATATTAATTAATTCTGTTGACCTCACTATTCTCTTAAATAAGCTTTTTTCTCAAACTCAATGCGTTTTAATTTCTTGTTTGCTATGTATAAAGGTTTGTGCGTTAGGATTTTAATTTTAAGTTTTTTTTTAGTTTCGTTTTAATTATAAGGTTAAGTTTTTCTTTGAAATACTAGAGCTCTATTGATTGAATTTCTATCAACATGTTGTCCAGAAGGGCGTTGGTTGATTAAATAAATAAATAAATAAATATATGTATTTTAAACTTTAGTATGTATACGCCATAGGGGACATTAATTATTATTCATCATACGCTCCATAAGATGGTACATTTAAACCAATATAACATTTCTAAATACTTTTGTCTAGTAATAAAAAATAAATAAATTTTCTTTTAAATATTTATATTTTTTTAGGAGGCTATGGTAGTGGATGTGTTATAATCCAATAATATTTGTTGCATGCACACGATGAATTTTTAACTTTAGTATGTATACGCAATAGGGGGATCTTAAATATTATTCATCATACGGTCCATGATATGACATATTTAAACCTTTAGATTGGAATTCCTAAATTCAATAAAATTATAAATATATTTTGTTCATATATTTTGTTTTTTAACACGCTATGATATTGGATATGATTTCATTTTTTCATAAAAAAAAGATTCCAATTAAATGACCTACATTTGCTATGACAATACCTTATGTCTATGATCTCCCCAGTTTATCAAATTTATCTATTTCCCATTCTAATTTCATACCTAGGCAATTTAGTATTGTTTCTCTTTACAAATCGTTGAATTATATCCCATAGTTGACATTTCAATTCAATGACGGTTAAATGTCTCCGAATAGCCCAGCTCAGGGAAAATATATTAAAAATTATTATCGCTAAATTAAGAGTTTTTGTCCTCATATATCGTTCTCATACAATTCAATGTATTTATATTTCATTTCAAATGTCCTACTCCCGTGTTGTCATTTTAGAAATCATCTTTCTATGCATATTTCTCCTTTGGTTCTTTTTCCATTTCCTTGGTAAATTGTTTTGTTTTCATTTTTATGATGAGGGACTCGTTTGATATAAATGCTAGAGCATGTCCCCACTGGCGGCTTTGTTTCAATATTCCCCAAAAGACACAACATTGTGTGACTCTATTTATACAGATGGTGTCATCTTGATGTTGTGAAAAAAAATAGAACCCAATGTGTAGATATATGCCTTGAAATTTTTTTGTATGTATGTTAAGACTATGATGTGTAAATGTCCTTACAACGTTAGCCTATTGTCTTTATAGCTTTTACCTTTCCTCCATAGGGAGGGGATAGTATTAAAGCGAACCATGCTATGCTTTACACTTTAATACGTCTGAAAGGAATTTTTTATTAAAATCTCTATGATTTTATCCCAAATTCCATTATTTTCAAAAAAATCGTATTTTTCCATCTCTCTCTGCTTATCTCTAGGTTATATATTATTTTCTTATATTTACTATTTTCGCCTAGGTTTGGTCTTGGATGCTTGTGAATGTTTATGTTTCTTTGTTTTTTTTTACAGTTTTTCTTTACTCCCTCTATTATACACGTTTTTAACACATTTTTATTTTATTATCATTTGTGTCGTCCATGTGCCAGACATATTGGCGCTGATGGCATCTGTTTGAATTATTCTGTTTGAATTATTCTGTTAGCTCAACAATGTTCAAAGTTGCTTTGTCACACAATATTATCAGAACATCACTGGTCCAAGCCACTTAGTCGTCTACGATAAGTGAAGATATCATTTTTATGAGCGAAGCATATATTCACTTAAGAAAAAAAGGGACAATATACATAGAAAAAAATTTAAATAAACTAAAATTTCGTTTAACTAAAAAATGTGATAAAATATATTAAATTTTGAGAAACAGAATTAAATTATATATGTACGTATTATAAATTTTAATAATTGGTACTTGAGATCGTATGATGAATATTAATATAATTAATATTACTTATACGTTCAATAGAATTCTTTATGGTGGTCGATCAATCAAAGCCTTGGGATCGTATGATGAATATTAATATAATTAATATTACTTATACGTACAATAGAATTCTGTATGGTCGACAATCAATCAAGGAATAATCTAAACCTACACACAAACAATTTTTGTTCTGATTTAATCACGAAATTAATTGATCCAATTAATTTTTTAATTGAAATGTCTTCAATCACAGAAATGATAGTATCATTTAAAAAAATAATAGAAAATCAATTAAAATAGTAATTGATCCAATTAAAAGATTAATTGATACTATAAATTTTTGTGATTGATTTATGTTTCAATTAAAAAAAATTGTTGAATCAATTAAATTTGTAATTGAATATTTTTTAAAACTAAAGACTTTAATTGGAAAAAAATTCGTAAAATTTTTCTCTGTGTATTAAAGTAGTAAATATTGCCACTATTCCATTTAAAAAAAATAATAGAAAACCAATTAAAATAGTAATTGATCCAATTAAAAGATTAATTGATACTATTAATTTTTGTGATTGATTTATGTCTCAATTAAAAAAATTGTTGAATCAATTAAATTTTTAATTGAATAGTTTTTAAAACTCAAGACTTTAATTTGAAAAATGTTTGTGAAATTTTTCTCTGTGTATTAAAGTAGTAAATATTGCCACTATTTCATTTGTTTTGATAGAAATTAGCCTGAACCACTGAAATAAGAAACGATTGACCATCCACCAAAGAAAGTCGTTGTCGAACCTCTAAATATTATATCAAAAGTAATGGCAGAGGCTAGCCCGGATATTTCGACTTTTCGAAAGTTGTATCTGCAGGTGCATAGTTTATTAGATTATATTATTTTAGAATAAATTACACTAAACATTACTGAATTAAATTATCTACTAAAAATTCCAAAATTTTCAACGGATATTAGTGCTTGGGATCGTATGAAGAATTTTAATATAATTAATATTACTTATACGTCATATAGAATTCTTTGTGGTGGTCGATCAAGGAAAGAATAATATAAACCTATAAATGTAGTGGCCAAATTAAATTAAAGGAATAATTTTATTATTATAAATCAATATAGAACTTCTATATATTAGATGAAAATTGATGTTAGAGACAAGTATGGATATTTCGATTTTTCGAAATCTGTATTTACTGGTACAATATTTATTAATTATATTGTTTTTTTTTTTTTTTTTTTTTGATTAAACTGCTTCAAACTTTACTACACATTCCAATATTACACATTCCAATATTCCGAACGAATATTAGTACTTGGGATCGTATGAAGAATCTTAATATAATTAAAATTAAGTGTACGTCCAATTTTTTATTGTGGCCAAATTAAATTAAAGGAATACAAATTTTACTATAATAAATCAATATAGAACTTTTTTGTGGCCAAATTAAATTAAAGGAATAAAAATTTTACTATAATCAATCAATATATAACCTCTATATATTATATGACAAGTGAAAAGTGAGAGACTTGTTTGGGTATTTCGATTTTTATAATTTGTATTTACAGGTACATAGTTTATTATATTATATATTATTTTTTACATTATTATATTTTTTGTATCATATTATTTTTTTTTCTAAATTATATGAAACTTTGCTAAATAATATATATGTATTAAAATTTTGAATTTTCCACACTAATTTTAGTACTTGGGATCGTATGATTAATTTTAATATAATTAAAATTACGTATACGCCCAGTTTTTCATTCATGTCTGCCAAAATAAAGAAATAATAATTTTATTATTAGAAAATATATTTATTATTAATAAATAACTTAATATTCATCAATCAAATTTTTCGCCTTTTTAAATTTTTCTGAAAAGTCTGATATACTGATAAAATTTAGTTACATCCCAATTCTTTGTATATGCTCTAAAATTTTTATTTTATTTTCGTACAATTTTGTGTTCTTTTCTTCTTTCATTTTCAGTTTCAACAATACTTCATAAAATATTCCATAAAGCTTTAGGAAAATAAAAAATGTACAATCTCGAAGATGGAGATGGTAGAGAATACATGTGAGTACATATTTTAAGCGAAACAATGCATTCTGGAAAGACACTTTGGTCTTTGTTGTTTTATAACTAACAAGCAGAATTTTTTCTTGTTTTTTTCTTGTTTTTTTCATTGTTTTTTTGTTCTTTGTCCACTTAGGATATACTCATGTTGAAAATTTATTTACGAGGGTATTTATAAGAAATCAGGTTACGAATGGGAATAAGATATGAAATTTTAGCAAAATTTTCTATAGAAATTAAATTTTGGCAAAATTTTCTATAGAAAGTAAATTTAGAAAAAATTTTCCATAGAAATAAAATCTTGGAAAAATTTTCTATGAAAATCAAATTTTTACAAAATTTTCTATAGAAATAAAATTTTTAAAAAATTATCTATGGAAGTAAAATTTTTGCAAAATTTTCTATAAAAATAAAATTTTAGCAAAATTTTCTATAGAAATAAAATTTTGACAAAATTTTCCATAGAAATAAAATTTCGACAAAATTTTCCATAGAAATAAAATCTTGGAAAAATTTTCTATGATATCCAAATGTTGACAAATTTTTCTATGAAAATCACATTTTGACAAAAATTTTCTATAGAAATAAAATTTTCAAAAACCTATATATAGAATTACAATTTTGACAAATATTTCAACAGAAATAAAATTTTGACAAAACTTTCTATAGAAATAAAAGTTTCTATAAAAATAAAACTTTAACAATATTTTCTATACAAATAAAATTTTGACAAAATTTTCTATAAAACTAAACTTTAACAATATTTTCTATAGCAATAAAATTTTGACAAAATTTTCTATGAAAATCAAAATTTGACAAAAATTTTCTATAGAAATAAAATTTGTAAAAAACTTTCTATAGAAGTAAAATTTTGACAAATATTTCAGCAGAAATAAAATTTTGACAAAATTTTCTATAGAAATAAAAGTTTCTATAAAAATAAAACTTTAACAATATTTTCTATAGAAATAAAATTTTCTATAAAAATAAAACTTTAACAATATTTTCTATAGAAATAAAATGTTGACAAAATTTTCTATAGAAATAAAAATTTGACAAAATTTTCTATAGAAATAAAATTTTCTATAGAAATAAAATTTTGAGAAGATTCTCTATAGAAATAAAATTTTGACAAAATTTTCTATAGAAATAAAATTTTGACAAAATCTTCTATAGAAATAAAATTTTTACTAAATTTTCTATAAAAATAAAATTTTTGGCAAAATTTTTCATAGAAATTAAATTTTCACAAAATTCCATATAAATAAAATTTTGATTAAATTTTCCATAGAAATAAAATCTTGGCAAAATTTTCTATGAAAATCACATTTTGACAAAAATTTTCTATAGAAATAAAATTTTCAAAAAACTATCTATAGAAGTAAAATTTTGACAAATATTTCAACAAAAATAAAACTTTAACAATGTTTTCTATAGAAATAAAATCTTGATAAAATTTTCTATGGAAATAAAATTTTCTATAAAAATAAAACTTTAACAATATTTACTATAGAAATAAAATTTTGACAAAATTTTTTATAGAAATAAAATTTTGACAAAATTTTCTATAGAAATAAAATTGTAGCAAAACTTTCTATAGAAATAAAATGTTCATAAAATGTTGAAAACATTTTCTATAGAAATAAAAATTTGACAAAATTTTCTATAGAAATAAAATTTTGAGAAAATTCTCTATAGAAATAAACTATTGGCAAAATTTTGTATAGAAAAAAATCGAGACAAAATTTTCTATAGAAATAAAATTTTTACAAAATTTTCAATAAAAATTAAATTTTGGCAAAATTTTTCATAGAAATTAAATTTTGACAAAATTTTCCATAGAAATAAAATTTTGACAATATTTTCCATAGAAATAAAATCTTGGCAAAATTTTTTATGCAAATCAAATTTTGGCAAAATTTTCTACGAAAATCAAATTTTGACAAAATTTTCTATAGAAATAAAATTTTTAAAAAACTATCTATAGAAGTAAAATTTTGACAAATATTTCAACAGAAATAAAATTTTGACAAAAATTTCTATAGATATAAAATTTTGACAAAATTTTCTATAAAAATAAAACTTTAACAATATTTTCTATAGAAATAAAATTTTGACAAATTTTTCTATAGAAATAAAATTTTCTATAAAAATAAAGCTTTAACAATATTTTCTATAGAAATAAAATGTTCATAAAATTTTGACAAAATTTTCTATAGCAATAAAAATTTGACAAAATTTTCTATAGAAATAAAATTTTGAGAAAATTCTCTATAGCAATAAACTATTGGCAACATTTTTTATAGAAATAAAATCGTGATAAAATTTTCCAAAGAAATAAAATTTTGACAAAATTTTATATAGAAATAAAATTGTGATAATTTTTTTCACAATAGTATTACTGCTGTTTTAAGTTAATAAAATGTGGAATCGTATAATTGATATTAATATTGAGCGCCAGCAAAGGATGATCATATGAAGGAAATATAGTACCTTAATATTCATAACGGAGTGATATAGAATTTAGTATTACCTTCAAATATCTGGATTTTCAATTCGAAAAATTGTTTTTATTAATACGGGACAACTCCATTTTCTGTTCCTATTGACTTACTTCTAAGTCCATATTTCTCAAATGTTAACTCAACCGAATGTATGACCCCATAACTATAGATGTTTGCTTTGGAGTTTATATCTGCTACTTGTTTCATGTTTATTGCAAAAGAAAAATGTAAGAGAAAATAATAGAATAGAATGATGGCGTTGAGAAACGTGTTATAGCATAAATTTTTATTACATGCTATATAAAAACATACACCCCCAACCCAACAACAACACACGCCCAGACACAAATGCTCACAATAAAAAGATATTGTTAAAGATTTATTTAATTTGCACAGGATAAAAATGTCAACTAAAATGAAATAAAAATATTCGAAATAGTCTCAGTGTTATGATGGGAAATGGTCTATAACTTTGGATTCTTGGTTGCTAGAGGTTACCATTGGAGAAATACAATTTTGACAAAATTTTCTATAGAAATAAACTTTTGACTAAATTTTCTGTAGAAATACAATTTTTAAAAAATTTCTATAGAAATAACATTTTGACAAAATTTTTTATAGAAATAAAATTTTGACAAAATTTTCTAAAGAAATAAAATTTTGGCTAACTTTTATTATAGATATAAAATTTTTGGCAAAATTTTCTATAGTTCTAAAATATAATTTTGTCAAAATAATCGCCAAACTAAATGTTGGCACAAAAGTCTATAGAAATAAAATATTGACTACATTTTTCATAGAAATAAAAGTTTGACAAAATATTCGTTAGAAATAAAATTTTCTATAGAAATAAAATTTTGGCTTAATTTTATTATAGAAATAAGATTTTCTGTAGAACTAAAATATTGGCAACAATGTCTTTAGAAATAAAATTTTGACAAAATTTTCTATAGAAATAAAATTATTATGAAATTTTCTATAGAAATAAAAATTTTGATAAAATTTGCTATTGAAATAAAATTTTGACAAAATTTTCTATTTAATTAAATTTTGACAAAATTTTCAATAGAAATAAAATTTTGACAAAATTTTCTA
Source organism: Haematobia irritans (assembly GCF_050003625.1). Taxonomy (NCBI): domain Eukaryota; kingdom Metazoa; phylum Arthropoda; class Insecta; order Diptera; family Muscidae; genus Haematobia; species Haematobia irritans. The sequence goes on along the minus strand of NC_134401.1, from coordinate 11,056,214 downwards.
TAGAAATAAAATTTTGACAAAATTTTCTATGGAACTAAAATTTTGACAAAATTTTCTATAGAAATAAAATTTTGACAAAATTTTCATAGAAATAAAATTTTCACAAAATTTTCTATAGAAATAAAATTTTGACAAAATTTTCTATAGAAATAAAATTTTGATAAAATTTCTTATGGAAATAAAATGTGGTCAACATTTTTTATTGAAATAACATTTTGACAACATTTTCTTTAGAAATAAAATTTTGGCTTAATTTTATTATAGAAATAAAATTTTCTGTAGAACTAAAATATTGGCAACAATGTCTTTAGAAATAAAATGTTTGCAAAAATTTTTATAGAAATAAAATTTTGACAAAATTTTCTATAGAAATAAAATTTTGACAAAATTTACTATAGAAATAAAATTTTGACATAATTTTCTTTAGAAATAAAATTTTGACAAAATTTTCTATAGAAATAAAATTTTGACAAAATTTTCTATAGAAATAAAATTTTGACAAAATTTTCTATAGAAATAAAATTTTGACAAAATTTTCTATAGAAATAAAATTTTGATAAAATTTTCTACAGAAATAAAATTTTGACAAAAATTTTTATAGAAATAAAATTTTGACAAAAATTTTTATAGAAATAAAATTTCAATGAAATTTTCTATAGAAATAAAATTTTGACAAAAAATTTTATAGAAATAAAATTTTGACAAAATTTTTTATGGAAATAAAATTTTGACAAAATTTTCTATGGAAATAAAATTTTTATGAAATTTTCTATAGAAATAAAAATTTTGACAAAATTTTCTATAGAAATAAAATTTTGACAAAATTTTTTATAGAAATAAAAGTTTGACAAAATTTTCTATAGAAATAAAATTTTGACAAAATTTATAAAATTTTGAAAAAAATGTTTATAGAAATAAAATTTTGAGAAAATTTCCTGTGGAAATACAATTTTGGCAACATTTTCTATAGAAATACAATTTTGACAACATTTTCTATGGAAATAAAATTTTGACAAAATTTTCTATGGAAATAAAATTTTGACAAAATTTTCTATAGAAATAAAATTTTGACAAAAATTTTTATGAAATTTTCTATAGAAATAAAAATTTTGACAAAATTTTCTATAGAAATAAAATTTTGACAAAATTTTCTATAGAAATAAAAGTTTGACAAAATTTTCTATAGAAATAAAATTTTGACAAAATTTATAAAATTTTGAAAAAAATGTTTATAGAAATAAAATTTTGAGAAAATTTCCTGTGGAAATACATTTGGCAACATTTTCTATAGAAATACAATTTTGACAAAATTTTCTATGGAAATAAAATTTTGACAAAATTTTCTATGGAATTAAAATTTTGACAAAATTTTCTATAGAAATAAAATTTTGACAAAAATTTTTATAGAAATAAAAATTTTGACAAAATTTTCTATAGAAATAAAATTTCGACAAAATTTTCAATAGAAATAAAAGTTTGACAAAATTTTCTATAGAAATAAAATTTTTATGAAATTTTCTATAGAAATAAAATTTTCACAAAATTTGTTATAGAAATAAAATATTGACAAAATTTTCATAGAAATAAAATTTGACAAAATTTTCTAGATAAATAAAATTGTGACAAAATTTATAAAATTTTGAAAAAAATGTTTATAGAAATAAAATTTTGAGAAAATTTCCTGTGGAAATACAATTTTGGCAACATTTTCTATAGAAATAAAATTTTTATGAAATTTTCTATAGAAATAAAATTGACAACATTTTCTATAGAAATAAAATTTTGACAAAATTTTCTATAGAAATAAAATTTTCTATAGAAATAAAATTTTGATCAAATTTTCTATGGAAAGAAAATGTAGACAACATTTTTTATAGAAATAACATTTTGACAAAATTTTCTTTAGAAATAAAATTTTGACAACATTGAACCTTAGGCGAACTTTATATAAACCAGATTCAATTCTTTAATATTCAGTGGGGAAAAATACCTAAATTTTTACATGGGAACGTATAATTGATTTCGTACCATGTATACGCCACATGGGCAGGTTTGGTCGATAAGAGGAGTCGAAATTTCTACTGAAATGATCACTCCAATTTATTTGACATTTTCCAAGCACGTAAATTTTATTTAGAAAATCGGGTAGAGCCGTTGAACATTGGGCGTTTTTCAAATAAACCTTATTCTTCCATATCAAAAAGTTTTAAGTAATATTACAAATTATTTTAAGGCAAAACAAAATGAGGTAGACTAAATAAACTTGTATTAAAACAAATATAAAATTTCGGAATTTTCGAAATTTTGGCCAAAACGAATTATATGTGACCAACCAAATTAATATCTTGAGCCATATTATTTAAACCTACTTACATATACATACTCGTTCTCTTTACATTTTATTTCAATTCAAATTGTGCAACTCATTAACCCTTTGCAATTCAAAGTCCTTTGATATGTTGGATTGGAGTTTCTTTTATATCTTTAGGAAATAATTAACGTAATGAGTTCTTCTACTATTTCAAAGAATTCTGTCATTATTCTTCTTTGAATTTCTCATTGGCTTATGGAAAGGCGAAACAAATATCGTATGCAGATATCCCAAACTACAAAGATAATACTCTCTCTCGATCTCTCTCTCTGTCATACACATATACACACATCCATATACATATATGCAAACTTATGTGCTGGAATAATTTCCATACCCAGCGATAGTAAATCACAGCCTTGGGTAAAATTTACATGTAGGAGTAGGTTTTCCGAGGAATACTTTCTCTATTTTTCTGTGTTTGTTGGCTTTCCATATGAAGAAGATTTTCTGCAAGAACTTTCCTTTCATTGACATATACTAGGATTTAAGTCTTCTTATTCTCTTTTTTTCTCTCTCTCTCTTCCTCGCTTACATTCCCCATCTCTCTATAGGTTAAGTATGAATGGGGATTTTATGTTTTAGCTCTGACTTTTGCCATTCGAAAAAAATTAGATTCCAAGTTAAGGAAACATCTTTTGGGTTTCCTTAAGAGGCCAATAAAACAAGTTTTATTTGCATTAATTAAATAAAACACTGCCAAAGGAAATCATCCTTCGGAGAAGGATTAAAGTTCAAGCAAACAGACAAATAAACACAACCGCCAGTCAATGCCAGTTCGTCAGCCCCAAAGCAAATGAGAAAAATATGCAAACAAAAATACTTTATGTTATCCTTGGAGACAGATAACTTTTGGTTTTTTGGCCATATAAGAAATACACTTATGTGTGTGTTGTTTTTTTTATATTATAAGAAAAAAACTTAAAGAATTTTCGAAAAAAATATTATACTCCAAAACTCTTCAATTTTTCAAAGCCAAAAAATTACAAAAAAAAATTATAAGTAAAAGTTTATTAAAATTAAGAAAATTGTTTAGAAATTCTGGGTGTTATATAAATTTATGGTACACTGAAAAAAAATTAATTAAATTTTGGGGGCTAGATATAACTATGGACCGATATGGATCACTTCTGGCAAGGTTGTTAGAGACCATATACTAATAATATGTTAAAGGGTGATACGGTCAAAATTTGGTCAAGGGAAAACGCGTGTAAATCGGTGAAATCGTTTATTTAAAAAATCAAATTAAATTTCTTTTTCAAGTTCAATTAGTATAAAATTCAGGAAAAATATTCAGTTAGGCTTTCGCTTTTCCAAATCCGAATTGCCGGGCCTCACGCTTGACACCTGCCATCAGATTTTGTACAGCCACCTTGTCCACCTTCTTCGCCGCAGAAAGCCAGTTTGCCTTGAACTGCTGCTCGTCCTTAGCAGTTTTTTTTTTTGGTCTTCTTTAGGTTCCGCTTGATAATAGCCCAGTATTTCTCAATTGGGCAGAGCTCTGGCGTGTTGGGAGGGTTCTTGTCCTTGGGAACCATCTGCACGTTGTTGGCGGCGTACCACTCACTCCATGGCCTTTTTACCGTAATGGCAAGATGCCAAATCCGCCCAAAACAGTACGGAACAACCGTGTTTCTTCAGGAAAGGCAGCAGACGTTTATTCAAACACTCTTTCACGTAAATTTCTTGGTTGACAGTCCCGGAAGCTATGAAAATACAGATGGCTTGCCAAACCAGATATTTCTTTGCGAACTTTGACAGTTTTATGTGCTTGAAAATATCTGCTACCTTTCCCCTTCCTTTTGCCGTATAAAACTCCTGTCCCGGAAGCTGCTTGTAGTCGGCTTTGACGTAGGTTTCGTCGTCCATTACAACGCAGTCAAACTTCGTCAGCATCGTCGTGTACAGCCTCCGGGATCGCGCTTTGGCCGTCGTATTTTGTTATCATCGCGATTTGGAGTCACTACCTTCTTGTAAGTCGATAGTCCGGCTCGTTTTTTGGCTCGATGCACGGTTGTAGGCGATACACCCAGCTTATTTGCGGCATCTCGGAGAGAGTGGTTAGGGTTTCGCTTGAAACTACCGGCAACTCTCTTTGTCGTCTCAGCGGCTTCCGGTTTTCGTTTTCCCCCCGATCCAGACTTCCTGGCTGCCGGCGAACGTTCCCCAAACACTTTAATTACATTTGTAACGGTTGATTTGGCAACTTTTAACGATTTTTCCAGCTTTGCGTGCGAGTAGCTCGGATTTTCGCGATGCGCGAGCAAAATTTTGATACGCTGCTCTTCGTGCTTGGAAGGCAATTTTACAACTGAAGAGTGAATACCAAAATCAAAATAGGAGCAACATTCTACACACACACACACACCTTCAAAATGAGGGGTGTTCAGGTTTTTTAAATGCAAAATTGAAAGAAATACGTCAAGTTTATATTGACCAAATTTTGACCGTATCACCCTTTATTGGGGCTATATATAATTATGGACCGATGTGGACCAATTTTTCAAAGGTAGTTAGATACCATATACTAACACCACGTACCAAATTTCAACCGGATCGGATGAATTTTGCTCCTCCAAGAGGCTCCGGAATTCAAATCTGGGGATCGGTTTATATGGGGCTATATATATTTATGGACCGATATGGACTAATTTTTGCGTGAATGTTAGGGACCATGTACCTACATCATGTACCAAATTTCAATCGAATCGTATGAAAATTGCTCCTCTAATAGGCTCCAGAGTTCAAATCTGGTGATCGGTTTATATGGGGGCTATATATAATTATAAACCATCTGGTGATCGGTTTATATGGGGGCTATATATAATTATGAACCGATATGGACTAATTTTTGCATGAATGTTAGGAACCATCACGTACCAAATTTCAACCGGATTGGATGAATTTTGCTCTTCCAAGAGGCTCCGGAGGGCAAATATAAGGATCGGTGTATATGGGGCCATATATAATTATGGACCGATATTGACCAATTCCTACATGGTTGTTAGAGACCGTATTCTAAGGTCACGTACCAAATTTCAACCGGATCGGATGAATTTTGCGCCTCCAAGGTGCTCCGGAGTTCAAATCTGGAGATCGGTTTATATGGGGGCTATATATAATTATGGACCGATATGGACCAATTTTTGCATTGTTGTTAGAGACCATATAATAATACCACGTACCAAATTTCAGCGAAATCGGATGAAATAAGCTTCTCTTAGAGGCTCCGCAAGCCAAATCTGAGCATCGGTTTATATGGGGGCTAGATATAATTATGGACCGATGTGGACCAATTTTTGCGTGGTTGTTAGAGACCATATACTAACACCACGTACCAAATTTCAGCCATATGGCCCATTTGCAATACCACCCGACCTATATCAATAACAACTACTTCTACCACGTTTCAAGTCGATAGCTCGTTTCGTTCGGAAGTTTGCGTGATTTCAACAAACGGACGGACGGACGGACATGCTTAGATCGATTCAGAATTTCACCACGACTCAGAAAAAATTATACTTTATGGGGTCTTAGAGCAATATTTCGATGTGTTACAAACGGAATGAAAAAGTTAATATACCCCCCACCCTATGGTGGAGGGTATAAAAAATTCATAAAAAATTAATTTTTTTTAATAACAAAAAACACCTTTTATGGGAAACCCCTAAATCTAACTAAAATTGTTATGTAAAATATATAATACTCATCCTCACAATATTACATTTTATATCAAAGTCTTTAATTTTTTTTATTAGTTTGTCAAACCTGAATTATGAGAGCCCATATAAGCGGAATCAATTTAATTTTATTCCCTTAAATCTAAGACAAATATGTTTAATTTTAAAAATCTCATGAAAAGATTTTGTTATTTTGAAAACTTTGTTGATGCTCACTCATGGTATTGTTCATTTCCTGTTATAGCGGTTATCTCAAACTCAGTTTCAAGAGGAATTTCCGTTTCCTTAAATGTAACGTTTTCATTGTAGCTCGCTCTCTCTCAATCCAACTCTCATTTGTTATAGCTGTTGTTAGTATGAGGGGAAGCTAAAAATATCTACAATGAATCTTTGAAGTTTCTAGTTTGGTTTGCTGAACTATCACGCACTTCCAAACACGCAAATTAAACAAAACTTCAACCTCAAAGACTAAACATCACAAAGCTCAACCTATTCGCCCTCTCCCCGAGCCAACCGTCTCCATCTCTTAATGATCCAAGATGCCTTCGTTTTTTTTTCCTGTTGTGAGTTTACTCGCTTGTTTGTCTGTAAATAAATTTTCCAAGCCAAACTACAAAGGGCAACGAGTCTGGGAATACAATCTCCTCTGAGAGGGTATTGTATGGTGGCGTGTGAAAATATTAGATAAGGCCGGGATGAATGGAAAGTGTGAAACTCTGGGTTTACTTGCTGTTAAACACAAAAAGCGCCAGCTAAAGCAGGTGCTTTTCGAAGCGCCCACCTGTAGAGTAAGTGGTTTTTCCATAGAAATTCTTCATAGCTATGACGACCCTGGACGTCATACCTTCACCTTTGCCCAATAAGTGTGGGAGTGTACTGGGATAAGTTTTTAAGCAGCCAGCACCATTGCCTGTATACTGCTGTTTGCTCTTTGTTCGTAGGATGAGTTTTAATTTTCTTAAGCGAAGCTAACTTTACTCCTTTCTAGCCAACTTTGGTGGAGCCCCTTAAGTGTTTGTCTTGGGACAACATCACGGAAGGCAGGAAGCAAATATATTTCATGCACAACGACAACGCAAAACTTGAGTGTAGTAATAAAGGTAATTTGCTACTTGGATTACGGTTAATGGAATACAAAGGACATGGAATGGAATGGAAATGTGTAAAAGGAAAATGAAATCAATAGGAGTCTACAAGGAAGGATACGGAAAGCATGAGTTTTGCTAGTTAGGCACTAGAGCAAAATATTGTGAGGAGAGGTATATGTGTAATACTCCACGAAACTACCAACGACCATGGTTTGAGTTTTTTTGAAATTTGAAGTTTTGCTATTCGGTAATAATAAGGTACCTCCGTTATAAATATGTGGTGGTGGAGGAAACCTTGCTCTTTGAACGAGTCTTTGAAAATTATTTTATGTTCTCGATTTTGTAAAGATTCACATAAGGGAGCTCTACTTTCGAAGAAAACTGCTACCTTCTTGCCCTGGGGCTGGTGTTCTCAACGAAAATGGATTCGGATACTTTGTCATAAAAGTAAAGCACATACAAAAGTAAGAATAGAAGGAATAAAGATCCAAAAATAAGATGTTCAGAAAAAAATTTACTGAAAATCCTTTAAAATATCAGATGCTGGTCCCACGTTGGGAGCCATTTAAATTAAGTAGCAATTCACCGCATAGGGCTCCACTTTTTACGAGCTATCTTTAATCTTTGCTTCTATGGCAGTGTATACGAAACCATTGTCGTTGATAAAGACCCGTCGTAGGAGTGAGCATTGCCGGCGACAAGTAGGTTAGGTTAGGTTAGGTTAGGTGGCAGTCCTCAGGCTCACTTAGACTATGCAGTCCATTGTGATACCACATTGGTGAACTTCTCTCTTATCACTGAGTGCTGCCCGATTCCATGTTAACCTCAATGACAAGGGACCTCCTTTTTATAGCCGTGTCCGAACGGCGTTCCACATTGCAGTGAAACCACTTAGAGAAGCTTTGAAACCCTCAGAAATGTCACCAGCATTACTGAGGTGGGATAATCCACCGCTTAAAAACTTTTTGGTGTTCGGTCGAAGCAGGAATCGAACCCACGACCTTGTGTATGCAAGGCGGGCATGCTAACCATTGCACCACGGTGGCTCCCCGGCGACAAGTAGTTAGCTCGGTTGCCACAGTTGGTACAATTGTGATTTTTACTGTTTGGTAGATTAGTAGAATTCTTGATGTTTTGGTAGATTTTTCGAAACATTCCTCTCCAACTAACAGGTACTTCGATTCACTAAAGAAATAAAATGTTGACAAAATTTTCTACAGAAATAAAATTTTGACAAAATTTTCTATAGAAATAAAATGTTGACAAAATTTTCTACAGAAATAAAATTTTGACAAAATTTTCTATAGAAATAAAATGTTGACAAAATTTTCTACAGAAATAAAATTTTGACAAAATTTTTTATAGAAATAAAATATTGACAAAATTTTCTATACAAATAAAATTTTGAAAAAATTTCCCCTAGAAATAAAATTTTGACAAAATTTTCTATAGAAATACAATTTTGACAAAATTTTCAACAGAAATACAATTTTGACAAAATTTTCTATAGAAATAAAATTTTAACAAAATTTTCTATAGAAATAAAATTTTGACAAACTTTTCTATAGAAATAAAATTTTAACAAATTTTCTATAGAAATAAAATTTTGACAAAATTTTCAACAGAAGTTAAATTTTTTATGGAAACAAAATTTTAACAAAAGTTTCTATAGAATTAAAATTTTTATAAAATCTTGTATAGAAATAGAAATTTAACAAAATTTTCTGTAGAAATAAAATGTTTACAAAATTTTCTATAGAAATAAAATTTTGACCAAATTTTCTATAGAACTAAAATTTTTACAAAATTTTCTATAGAAATAAAATTTTAACAAATTTTTCTGTAGAAATAAAATTTTGACAAAATTTTCAACAAAAGTAAAATTTTTAATGGAAACAAAATTTTAACAAAATTTTCTACAGAATTAAAATTTTTATAAAATCTTGTATAGAAAACTTTCTGTAGAAATGAAATTTTGACCAAATTTTCTATAGAATTAAAATTTTTATAAAATCTTGTATAGAAATAGAAATTTAACAAAATTTTCTATAGAAATAGAAATTTAACAAAATTTTCTATAGAAATAGAAATTTAACAAAATTTTCTATAGAAATAAAATTTTGAAAAAAATTCTATAGAAATAAAATTTTTACAATATTTTCTATAGAAATAAAATTTTGACCAAATTTTCTATAGAAATAGAAATTTAACAAAATTTTCTATAGAAATAGAAATTTAACAAAATTTTCTATAGAAATAAAATTTTGACAAAATTTTCTATAGAAATAAAATTTTGATAAAATTTTCTATAGAAATAAAATTTTGACAAAATTTTCTATAGAAATAAAATTTTGACAAAATTTTCTACAGAAATAAAATTTTGACAACATTTTCTATAGAATTAAAATTTTGATAAAAACTTGTATAGCAATAGAAATTTGACAAAAATTTCTATAGAATTAAAATTTTGATAAAATCTTGTATAGAATTAAAATTTTGACAAAATTTTCTATAGAAATAAAATTTTGACAAAATTTTTTATAGAAATAAAAATTTTCTATAGAAATAAAATTTTTAGAGCATTTTCTATAGAATTAAAATTTTTATAAAATCTTGTATAGAAATAAAAAATTTAACAAAATTTTCTATAGAAATAGAAATTTAACAAAATTTTCTATAGAAATAAAATTTTTTCAAAAATTTCTATAGAAATAAAATTTTTACAAAATTTTCTATGGAAATAATGGAAATAATAATTTGACCAAATTTTTTATAGAAATAAAATTTTTACAATATTTTCTGTAGAAATAAACTTTTTACAAAATTTTCTATAGAAATACAATTTTGAAAAAAATTTCTATAGAAATAAAATTTTTACAAAATTTTCTATAGAAATAAAGTTTTGACCAAATTTTCTATAGAAATGGAAATTTAACTAAATTTTCTATAGAAATAAAATTTTGACCAAATTTTCTGTAGAAATAAAATTTTTACAAAATTTTCTGTAGAAATAATATGTTGACAAAATTTTCTACACAAATAAAATTTTGACAAAATTTTCGATAGAAATAAAATTTTGACAACATTTTCTGTAGAAATAAACTTTTTACAAAATTTTCTATAGAAATACAATTTTGAAAAAAATTTCTATAGAAATAAAATTTTTACAAAATTTTCTATAGAAATAAAGTTTTGACCAAATTTTCTATAGAAATGGAAATTTAACAAAATTTTCTATAGAAATAAAATTTTGACCAAATTTTCTGTAGAAATAAAATTTTTACAAAATTTTCTGTACACAAATAATTTTTCTACACAAATAAAATTTTGACAAAATTTTCGATAGAAATAAAATTTTGACAAAATTTTCTATAGAAATAAAATATTGAAATTGACAAAATTTTCTATAGAAATAAAATTTTTTCAAAATTGTCAATAGAAATAAAATTTTTACAAAATTTTCTGTAGAAATAATATGTTGACAAAATTTTCTACACAAATAAAATTTTGACAAAATTTTCGATAGAAATAAAATTTTGACAACATTTTCTGTAGAAATAAACTTTTTACAAAATTTTCTATAGAAACACAATTTTGAAAAAAATTTCTATAGAAATAAAATTTTTATAAAATTTTCTATAGAAATAAAGTTTTGACCAAATTTTCTATAGAAATGGAAATTTAACAAAATTTTCTATAGAAATAAAATTTTGACCAAATTTTCTGTAGAAATAAAATTTTTACAAAATTTTCTGTACACAAATAATTTTTCTACACAAATAAAATTTTGACAAAATTTTCGATAGAAATAAAATTTTGACAAAATTTTCTATAGAAATAAAATATTGAAGTTGACAAAATTGTCTATAGAAATAAAATTTTTTCAAAATTTTCTATAGAAATAAAATTTTTACAAAATTTTCTATGGAAATAAAATTTTGACCAAATTTTCTGTAGAAATAAAATTTTGACAAAATTTTCGATAGAAATAATATGTTGACAAAATTTTCTATACAAATCAAATGTCGACAAAATTTTCTACACAATTAAAATTTTGACAAAATTTTCGATAGAAATAAAATTTTGACAAAATTTTCTATAGAAATAAAATATTGAAAAATTTTTTCTTTAGAAATAAAATTAAAAAAAAAAAATCTATAAATTTAAAATTTTGATAAAATTTTGTATAGAAATTGAAATAAGTAGCCGTCCTCTTCGTAGATAGAACATTGTGCGGTGGATCGTTACAATTTATAGAAATGTTTAAAACCTCAGAGGATTGTTGCGTAATATTTTTTTAGGCATTTGGTCTCGAAGCGGTCCTCTACTTTTAGAAATCTTAACTTCTCAATTTTATTTACAATTTAACTGATAGATGGGGTACTTCAAATCGAAATCAATTTTTTTCATCAAAATGTCATGTAATTGTTTACTTCATTTTTGATATTTATATGGGCATGATGCCTTAGCCAGGCCTTCGGGGAAGGAAGCAAAATTTCCCTGCTTTCCCTTGATTCATCCTAATAAAAATTCATCGCATTTGCAACGTTTTTGCGTTTCCATGAACCCAGACAGTTTAACTGGCGTAATGCGTATGCTCTCGAAAAGATGTCCACGGTTCCGTCGGGTATCCGGTAACGTAGGACCTTTAAACCAGAAAAGTGTAATTCTGTAGCAGAGAACAAACCCTACAAGCCATGCCGCAATTTTTCTCCAGACAATGCTGGAGAAAAAGTAGGTTTCCGTCAAAAAGAATTTTTCTCCCAAAAATTAAAAAAAAAATCAACTCTCTTTAAAACTCCCCAAGGATATAACGAAATCGCTGTTTTTCATAAAAATCTGAGATTTGATTGATCATCAAATCGTGCGTTTAAATAATGCCATAAATCTGGTTCACATCAATAAAATGCATTTTTAGAAAAATGATTTTCAATGTGTTGAAAGTTAACAAATTTCTTTTTTTTTCAGGTCTTTCCACCATCATTTGTCTTACTCAAAGTGACGAAAAAAAAACCTAAAACTCATACATCTCCCAGGCAGCATCAACATCAATTACGTGCAACAGCATCACCAAAAAAAAATTCGAATCATTCATCTATTTCTTTTCCTGCTACTGGCATTTTACTTTTGCTGTGAAAACCATATAGAGGCTTTTGTTTTAATTTAATTAGTATGCTTGACTGACGACAACTGCCAGAGACAAATCACCTTCCGCAATTTCATTCCCAAGATTTTGCATAGATGACATATTACCCGAATGTAGAACAACATCCTTCTTGGTTCGCAGAGACAACACATGGGGGTGTTGTGTTCGACTCAATTCGTTACTTCCTTATTGTGCTGCCTATAAGTGGAGCCTATACCAGAGGAAACTTTATGGGATGCCATTCAACAGTGCCTACACAGGAATTCAATTGTGGCCAAAGTACACTGCAAAAAATTTGGCATACAAAAACTGACAAAATTTTCTATAGATATAAAATTTTGACAAAATTTTCTATAGAAATAAAATTTTGACAAAATTTTCTATAGAAATAAAGTTTTGAAAAAAAAATTCTAACGGAAATAAAATTTTGACAAAATTTTCTATAGAAATAACATTTTGACATAATTTTCTATATAAATGACATTTTGACAAATTTTTTATAGAAAACAAATTTTGCGAAAATTTTCTATAGAAATAAAATTTTGAGAAAATTTTTTATAGAAAACAAATTTTGAGAAAATTTTCTATATATATAAAGTTTTGACAAAATTTTCTATAGAAATAAAATTTTAATAAAACTTTCTATAAAAAAAAAATTGTGAAAAAATTTTCTATAGAAATAAAATTTTGACAAAATTTTCTATAGAAACAAAACGTTCATTAGAAATAAAATTTTGCCAAAGTTTTCTATCGAAATGAAATTTTAACAAAATTTTCTATAGAGAACAAATTTTGAGAAAATTTTCTATAGATATAAAGTTTTGACAAAATTTTCTATAGAAATAAAATTTTGACAACATTTTCTATAGAAATAAAATTTTAACAAAATTTTCTATAGAAATAAAATTTTGACAAAATTTTCTATAGAAATAAAATTTGGAGAAAATTTTTTATAAAAAACAAATTTTGACAAAATGTTCTATAGAAATAAAATTTTTAAAATTTTTTTATAGAAATAAAATTTTGACAAAATTTTTTTATAGAAATAAAATTTTGACAAAATTTTCTATAGAAACAAAATTTTGACAACATTTTCTATAGAAATAAAATTTTGACAAAATTTTTTATAGAAAACAAATTTTAACAATATTTTCTATAGAAATAAAATTTTGACAAAATTTTCCATAGAAATAAAATTTAAATAAAACTTTCTATAGAAATAAAATGTGGAGAAAATTTTTTATAGAAAACAAATTTTCAGAAAATTTTCTATAGATATAAAGTTTTGACAAAATTTTGTATAGAAATAAAATTGTAATAAAAATTTCTATAGAAATAAAATTGTGAAAAAAAATTCTATAGAAATAAAATTTTGACAAAATGTTCTATAGAAATAAAATTTTGAAAATTTTTTTTATAGAAATAAAATTTTGACAAAATTTTTTATAGAAATAAAACTTCGACAAAATTTTCTTTAGAAATAAAATTTTGCCAAAGTTTTCTATCGAAATGAAATTTTACCAAAATTTTCTATAGAAATTAAATTTTGACAAAATTTCTTATAGAAATAAAATTTTGACAAAACTTTCTATAGAAATAAAATTGTGAAAATTTTTCTATAGAAATAAAATTTTGACAAAACGTTCTTTAGAAATAAAATTTTGCCAAAGTTTTCTATCGATATGAAATTTTAACAAAATTTTCTATAGAAATGAAATTAAAAAAAAATTCTATACAAATAAAATTTTGACAAAATGTTCTACAGAAATAAAATTTTTAAAATTTTTTTATAGAAATAAAATTTTGACAAAATTTTCTTTAGAAATAAAGTTTTGACAAAATTTTCTATAGAAATAAAATTGTGAAAAAAATTTCTATAGAAATAAAATTTTGACAAAATGTTCTATAGAAATAAAATTTTGACAAAATTTTCTATAGAAATAAAACTTTGACAAAATTTTCTATACAAACAAAATTTTGACATAATTTTCTATAGAAATAAAACTTTGACAAAATTTTCTATAGAAACAAAATTTTGACAAAATTTTCTATAGAAATAAAACTTTGACAAAATTTTCTATAGAAATAAAATTTTGACAAAATTTTTTATAGGAATAAAATTTTGACAAAATTTTCTATAAATATAAAGTTTTTACAAAATTTTCTATAGAGATTAAATTTTGACAAAATTTCTTACAGAAATAAGATTTTGAAAAATTTTTCTATAAAAATAAAATTTTGACAAAATTTTCTATAGAAATAAAATTTCGACAAAATTTTTTATAGAAATAAAATTTTGACAAAATTTTCTATAAAAATAAAATTTTGACAAAATTTTCTATAAAAATAAAATCTTGACAAAATTTTCTATAAAAATAGAATTTTGACAAAATTTTCTATAGAAATAGAATTTTGACAAAATTTTCTATAGAAATAAAATATTGACAAAATTTTCTATAGAAATAAAATTTTTACAAAATTTGCTATAGAAAATTATTTTAAATAATATACTATAAAAAATAACTACTATTAAATTAAATTATTAATTTAATAATTATGTTTGTAAGTTCTTTTTTTGGCAAATGAGCAAAATGGTGTTGTGGGCATAGAAACATTTTGGTTGACTATATTGGTAGATTCCGTACAGGAGAACTTTCCTATTAGACCCAGCAAAAAAATTTTGGAAGTTATTCTAAAAGCACAACTCTAAAATCACTTTCAAAAATCTACTCCCAAATAGGTTCTTTATTTTGACTACTCAGGTAGTTATTTAAAATATTTTTTTTTTATATCTCGTGTTTTTCATATTTTTAATGGGTAGTTTTTACTTTTTTTGGTTAAAAATAGGATAAAAACAGAAATAATTAAAATAGTACAAATTAGAAACATTGCGAATTTGAGATATAATTGAGGTCAAACGTTTCAGACAAGCATTAGAATGCATTAAAATTCATAAAAAATGTATAAAATATTTTTTTTGGCATAATATCACAAATTTGTTTAATTCACATCCAAAACACTGAATACGGTTCACACCTTAGGTTAGGTTAGGTTAGGTTATGTGGCAGCCTGATGTATCAGGCTCACTTAGACTATTCAGTCCATTGTGATACCACAGTGGTGAACTTCTATCTTATCACTTCCGGAGGACTTCTCTCATCGTGTCTGTTATCCTGTGTGTGAAAACTGTCGTTATGTTTGTTAATTTTTTTTATTTTTTCAGAAATATTTTTTTTGCCAAGTGTATTCACATATCTGTGCAATTTCTCTGCGAAGAGTTTAACTCTTTCTTTGGCTACTGGAGCTATGTAGACAATGACAACGACATACTATATACCGGTTATAAGGATGTTGACACATCTTTGTTTGCAAGGAAAAGCAATACATTTCACTGTTTGCCGGTTACACGAAATATTTCTGGTCTTTCATTTAACAGAAATCCTTGCACAGTGGGTCTAAATGGAAGACAATCGAAAATAATATCACAAACATTTTCAGCATACAAACAACTTGTAATTTAAGCGAAATTTCATTAATTTTTCTTATTTTTATACCCAAAATCACACAGTGCACAAAAAATGTTAATTTAGATTCTCACTAACCTGACACACTCATTTTATTTCCAATTCATCGAAAACTACTCCTTAAAATTTAATAGAAATTTTTCGTTGCATATTTTTAGGAGGTACACTTTGTCACAAACAGTGCTGCCAGTATTGAGGAGTTTTCCCTAAATTGGGGATATTTTTTTAGTGGATAGGGTAGATATTTTTGAGTTGGGGATTTGGTGGGAAATTTCCACAAATTCCGGGATTTTTTAAAGTCGGTTCAGTGCAATAAATCATATCTTTTATTTTTACATAATTAAAAAAATAATAATCTCAAAATTGAAAAGAGAAAACTTTGCTCCATTTATTCCACGGCATACAATAGGACACAAATGGGGTATTTTTTGTAGCAAATTTTTTCTACTATGCTCCACAGTATGTCTCACCGGACACATATATGATTTTGGCATTCATGCATTGAGTTGGCCTAGCCGTTTTATTCTTCCAGTTTTCGGTTCATATCCTCTTGGATTAAATGATGGTGCTGTCACTGTGAGATGCTGCTTGCTATGTAGTTGTATTAGAGTTCAAATTAAAGTTGGTTATTAATTGAAAACGGAAATTTGATATAAATCATGAAATTTCATTTCATATTAGACAAATGGTATGGAAAATGTCAAGACAAATTTATTGGAGATTTAAAGTATTAATTTTGTGGGTGCTGACTGAATACTTACTGAAATGGTTTTCTTAAAGTAGATCTTTAAGAAACTTTAAAATTAACAGCCCAGCAAACAAATAGTAGTGAAAATGTTCTTTTTGGATCCGGAAGTGGAGCAAAATTGGTACAGAAGCGATCAATTTAACATGGGCTTGTCATAGAACGCATGTCCACCATTTAAACCGCCATTGCAGTGTATTTGCATATCTTCTTAAGGCGTGATCCAAATTCTGTGTTTTGGATGCGAACTAATAAATTTTGTGATATTTTGAAAAATAATTTTTTTTTTATTTTTTTTTATGATTTTGAATGCATTCCACACGTGCCAAAAACACAATTAAAATTTTAAGAAAAATTCCCAAAAATCTACCAAATTTAAAAACAAATGAAATTTTCGTGGTAGTATGAAAAAAGGGAAACAATGTCGTATTCTTCGAACAAAAATGTTTCATTATTTTATTTTAGAAGTTTATTTCAATATTTGCAATATTAATAATATAATGAAAAATTGCACCAACAAGGGAAAGTTACTACTTCTACTCAAAATTTAATTTCTAAAGTAAACATTTAGAAATACTAACGAATATCTGGTCAACATTTTTATTTCTGGAGAAAATTTGGTCAATATTTTATTTTTATAGAACATTTTGTCAACACTTTATTTCTAACGAAAATTTGGTCAAACTTTTTATTTCTGGAGAAAATTTGGTCAACATTTTTTCTAGAGAGAATTTTGTCAAAATTTTTATTTCTATAGAAAATGTGGTCAAAATTTTTATTTCTATTGAAAAGTTTTTAAAATTTGTATTTCTATTGAAGTACTACTTAGTTGGAGAGGAAAATTTTGCAAAATCTACAGTAAAAATCTATCATTTTAGGTGGAATTCTACCAACTGTTGCAACCGCTTGTCTGAAACGTTCAATGTTGCCACAATGATTTTTTATTTTGGTCCAACATTTTTCCAAAATTGGACCAAAATTCGTACCAGCGGACCATATTTCCAAATTAAATTAATATCATTTAAAAGTTAAAACTTTTCCTAAACTTTACTTCAATACAAAATTTTGTCACAATTTTACTTCTATAGAAAATTTTGTGAAAATTTATTTCTATAGAAAATTTTGTGAAAATTTATTTCTATAGAAAAATTTGTCAATATTTTATTTCTATAGAAAATTATGTCAAAATTTGATTTCTGTAGAAAATTTTGTCAAAATTTTATTTCTGTAGAAAACTTTGTTAAAATTTTAGGTCATTAGAAAATTTTGTCAAAATTTAATTTCTATAGAAAATGTGTCAAAATTTTATTTCTATAGAAAAATTTGTGAAAATTTTATTTTTATAGAAAATCTTGACAAAAATTTGTTTTTCTATAGAAAAAACTTTGGTAAAATTTTCGTTTATTACAAAATTTTGTCCAATTTCTATAGAAAGGTTTGCCAAAATCTCATATCTATAGAAAATTTGTAAAATTCTGTACAAATTTTGTCAAAATTTTATTTCTATAGAAAATTTTGACAAAATTTTATTTCTATAGAAAATTTTGACAAAATTTTATTTCTATAGAAAATTTTATTTCTTTAGAAACTTTTGTCAAAATTTTATTTCTATAGAAAATTATGTCAAAATTTTATTTCTGTAGAAAAATTTATCAAAATTTTATTTCTGTAGAAAACTTTGTTAAAATTTTAGGTCATTAGAAAATTTTGTCAAAATTTAATTTCTATAGAAAATGTGTGAAAATTTTATTTCTATAGAAAATTTTGACAAAATTTTATTTCTATAGAAAATTACGGCAAAATTTTATTTCTATAGAAAATTTTGGCAAAATTTTATTTCTATAAAACATTTTGTCACAATTCTATGTCTATAGAAAATTTTGGCAAAATTTTATTTCTATAGAAAATTTTGGCAAAATTTTATTTCTATAGAAAATTTTGACAAAAGTTTATTTCTATAGAAAATTTTGACAAAATTTTATTTCTATAGAAAAAAGTTTGGTAAAATTTTCGTTTATT
Source organism: Haematobia irritans (assembly GCF_050003625.1). NCBI lineage: Eukaryota > Metazoa > Arthropoda > Insecta > Diptera > Muscidae > Haematobia > Haematobia irritans. The sequence continues at coordinate 11,037,641 of NC_134401.1, read as the reverse complement.
AGAAAATTTTGTCAAAATTTCATTTCTATAAAAAATGTTGACAAAATTTTATTTCTGTAGAAAACTTTGTTAAAATGTTCGTTTATTACAAAATTTTATCCAATTTCTTTTGAAAAGTTTGCCAAAATTTCATATCTATAGAAAATTTGGTCAAAATTTCATTTTGATAGAAAATTTGTAAAATTAGAAAATTTGTCAAACTTTTATTTTTGTATAAAGTTATCGCTTCTGTACAAAATTTTGGCAAAATTTTATTTCTCTAGAAAATGTTGTTAAAATTTTATTTCTATAGAAATTTTTGTCGAAATTTTATTTCTACAGAAAATTTTGCCAAAATTTTTTTTCTATATGAAATTTAAAAAAAATACTGATTTGTCGAAATGAACCAAAATCAATCAAACTCCATTTGGTCCGACCAAATTTAAAAATTTATATTTTTTTTACCAATTTTGGGCCAATGGCAACCCTAGAAACGTTTGGCCTCCAATATTTTCGCAATTTACCTTGAATGGATTTAGCATTTTTTTTTTACAAAATTTAAATAGTTTCTACCATATTAATAATTTTTACTCTGTTTTTAAACAAATCAAGTTAAAATTACCCATTAAAATATAAAAAAAAACGAGTTATAAAAAATAGAATTAAAAGAACTTTCTGTGTAGTTAAAATAAAGAAGATTTTTGGGAAGACATTTATGTAAGCGATTATGAGGTTGCGCTTTTAGAACAACTACGATTTTTTTTTTGCCGGGAGAATTAACAGAGGGTTAATTCATAGTGTAGACTGTAGGCAACATACCGTTCGAATGCCTCAAAATTAATAGAAATAACTTCTTTAGCTCAATCACGCACTGTATCCCGTGGTTTACATACTGAGCTAATAAACTTGTAAAAATAGAACAATTAGGTGGCACTACTTGCTGGAAATTGACATTTCTTTATTGACTATTGGTATTTACGAAAAAGTGACGGTTTGCTGCGACTTCAAAAAATAATAAAAAATTGTTGTGCTTGTGTTTTGTATGCAATCTTGATAAATTGGAGAGGTAAGTGTTTGAGCTTTATTGTAGAATGTTCTTTTTGAACAATTTTTACGTTTTTTTTTTTGTTTTTGGTGGCAAATAATGTTTGGCAACACACCCTATTTGTGGGAGTTTCTCCTCAAATAATAAAAAATAAATGAAAATTAAAATTAAAAAATACGTGTATTATATTTTTTGTTATCTTCTCCAATACAAAAAATCATACAAGTCGGAGTTCATGAGTGATAGAGGGTTAATATGAAAAAATAAAATTATATAAAATACAGATAATAACAGAATAATAATAAGAAGAAAAAAACATAAATAATATGGAAAAAATAAAAATAAATAAAATACAAGTAAAATAAATAAAGTAAACTTAAATTAAATTATATAAAACCAAAGCCGAAAGCTTTGGTGGCTAGAGCTTCATTTTTTATTATAATAAATATAAGCATATAAAATCAAATACTGGAAACCCCCTAAAAAATATTTTTTCAAAATGTTGTAGTGTTTTTCTATAGTGATACACTGAAGACTTTTCATCTAACCTGTGGAATACTTCATATTTAAATTTGTCATCCTCCAGGTCAATGGTTGTGTTCGCTTGAATTCAAACCCATGCTTACATATTCCATTTAAATATTTTTATCTTTCTAAAATAAAACAACAATTCTTTATAAAGTCATAGCTCTCATATCATATCTGCAATGCTTGAAGATGACTTCCTTGATTTTTATAAAAATAAAAAAAATCCCAAGTTGCAGTTTATTGCTCCTTGTGCCAGCATTTGACAAGCAATTTTCTTTAAATTGCAAACGTTTACAATTTCAAATGTTCATATTTTGTTGTTGTTGTCTTTCTTTTTGCCATCATTATTATTTTACATTTGTGCATCAACAGACAAAGAGCGTAGTGTTTGTTGCACAATAACTCTTCAGTGATTTGAATAAACTAAGTCACCAGCAGCAAGACAATATGCACAAATGCCGTGAGTTTTTTGTTTTTCTTGCTATATTCTAACATAGCATTTTGTTTGTCATATAACTGTAGCATTTGTTGTCTTAGTAATTGCTGCTGCTGCTGCTTCTGAATGTAGCTGCATGTTGCACCATTGTTAAGAAGATTAACAATTTCCTGAGTAGTTTCTAAACAACAGTTTAAGGCCTGTTGTCTTTGCATTCTCATTTTAGTTGCTTGCTAAAGGATGCTGATGATTATGTATGTATGGGAAAAGTATTAGAATGGAAAAATATCTCACATGCTGTTAGGCTTTTTTGAACACACACACACAAATACCTACTCTATCACTCTGTGAGTATAGTTTCAAAATGTATTCTTCTTCTTCTGTGTTGTTGATGTGAAATTGTATTGTTTTTGTTTTTGCTTACTTAACATTTTTCCATCATTGTCGTTGCCGTTGTCGCTGTCATCAACATGGTTGTTAGTATTGTCTTTATTATCATGATATACTACTACCCTCTCACACTCTTTACTCTCAAAAGTTTTTTTTCTCGGATTCTCTCTAAACAGAGTAGACTTGATGATAGAAAAGTACATTGTCTTCTTACTGTTAGGCCGTACGTGTGTTACATTGCTCTTCTTACTGTTATGATAGTTGCGAGGGAGTGCATGGGTGTTAAAGTGTTGTCACGAACATTTGCGTAGACACTATTTATATCACAATACCTGCCTATCATTGAGGAAGAATAATGCAAAAAAACAACAACAATTTTAATACTTATCATACAACTTTGATAGAAGTTGAATGACATATTTGCTTTCAAAAGCACTGAATCTACATAGGAATTATTGCATATGAATTTGTTAGACTGAGTAGTTTGTAATTTTCAGTTGGAGATGATAATTAAGATGTTTCCGATTCACAAGTCACCTTTTTAACAAAAACTAATGACACTGTATTTCAAATCCATTAAAAGTTCCTAATTGAAATTTCGAGAAATATGTCGAAATGGCAAATGCCAGAAACGTGGTAATATTTCGAAAAGGCTAATTTGTGGAATACACAAATTCAGTGTTTTTTTTTTCGAAAAAGCATACAAGAAGTCCAAATCTTAAAAAGGAGCCAAATTTTGACACGAATTAATGTCCTTTTGGCTTTAGGATGCTTAGTTTAGTAGATATGGCCAAAAGAAGTTTTTCATATAAAATTTTAAATTTTTTTAGGATTTGGGTGAAATTTTCAATTTTTAGAGGGTGATCACGAATTAAAGTCCTTTTCGCTCTAGGATGCTTAGTTTAGAAGATATGGCCAAAAGAAGTTTTTCAAATATAAATTTCAATTTTTTTAGGATTTGGGTGGATTTTTAAATTTTTTGGGGATGGTCACGAATTAAAGTACTTTTCGCTCTAGGACGCATATTTAAGGAGATATGGGCAAAAGAAGTTTTTAATATAAAAATTTTAATTATTTTAGGTTTTGTGTGTATTTTTCAATTTTTTGAGGGTGGTCACGAATTAAATAAAGTCCTTTTCTCTCTAGGACGCATATTTAAGGAGATATGGGAAAATAAGTTTTTTATATAAAAATTTCAATTTTTTTAGGTTTTGGGTGGTTCTTTAAATTTTTTGGGGGTGGTCACGAATTAAAGTCCTTTTCGCTCTAGGACGCTTAGTTTAGAGGATATGGGCAAAAGATGTTTTTCATACAAAAATTTAATTTTTTTTTTAGATTTTGGGTGGATTTTTAAATTTGATGGGGGTGGTCACGAATTAAAGTGCTTTTCGCTTAGGACGCATATTTAAGGATATATGGGTAAAAGAAGTTTTTCATATAAAAATTTCAATTTTTAGGATTTGGGTGGATTTTTCAGTTTTTTGGGAATGGTCACGAATTAAAGTCTTTTTCGCTCTAGGATGCTTAGTTTAGGAGATATGGGCAAAAGAAGTTTTTCATATAAAAATTTCATTTTTTTAGGTTTTGGTTGGATTTATCAATTTTTTGGGGGTGGTCACGAATTAAAGTCGTTTCCGCTTTAGGAGCGTAGTTTAGGAGATATGGGCAAAAGAAGTTTTTCATATAAAAATTTCAATTTTTTTTAGGTTTTGTGAGGATTTTTAAATTTTTTGGGGGTGGTCACGAATTAAAGTCGTTTCCGCTTTAGGACTCATATTTAAGGAAATATGGGCAAAAGAAGTTTTTCATATAAAAATTTCAATTTTTTTAGGTTTTGGGTGGATTTTTTAATTTTTTGGGGGTGGTCACGAATTAAAGTCGTTTCCGCTTTAGGAGCGTAGTTTAGGAGATATGGGCAAAAGAAGTTTTTCATATAAAAATTTCAATTTTTTTTAGGTTTTGTGAGGATTTTTAAATTTTTTGGGGGTGGTCACGAATTAAAGTCGTTTCCGCTTTAGGACTCATATTTAAGGAAATATGGGCAAAAGAAGTTTTTCATATAAAAATTTCAATTTTTTTAGGTTTTGGGTGGATTTTTCAATTGTTTGGTGGTGGTCACGAATTAAAGTCCTTTTCGCTCTAGGACGCTTTGTATAGAAGATATAGGCAAAATAAGTTTTTCATATAAAAATTTTAATTTTTTAGGTTTTGGGTGGATTTTTCAATTTTTTGGGGATGGTCACGAATTAAAGTCCTTTTCGCTCTAGGACGCTTAATTTAGGAGATATGGGCAAAAAAATTTTCATATAAAAGTTTCAATTTTTTTAAGTTTTGGGTGTATTTATCAATTTGTTGGTGGTGGTCACGAATTAAAGTCCTTTTCGCTCTAGGACGCTTAGTTTAAGAGATATTGGCAAAAGAAGCTTTTCATATAAAAATTTTTAATTTTTTAGGTTTTGGGTGGATTTTTCAGTTTTTTTGGGGGTGGTCACGAATTAAAGTCCTTTTCGGTCTAAGGCGCATATTTAAAGAGATATGACCAAAACAAGTTTATCATATAAAAATTTCATTTTTTTTAGGATTTGGGTGGATTTTTAAATTTTTGGGAGTGGTCACGAATTAAAGTCCTTTTCGGTCTAGGACGCTTAGTTTAGGAGATATGGGCAAAAGAAGTTTTTCATATAAAAATTTCAATTTTTTTAGATTTTGGGTGTATTTTTCAATTTTTTCGGGGTGGTCATGACTTAAATTCCTTTTAGGTTTTGGGTGGATTTTTAAATTTTTGGGGGTGGTCACGAATTAAAGTCCTTTTCGCTCCAGGACGCATATTTAAGGAGATATGGGCAAAATAAGTTTTTGATATAAAAATTTCAATTTGTTTAGGTTTTAGGTGGATTTTTTAATTTTTTGGGGGTGGTCACGAATTAAAGTCCTTTTCGCTCTAGGATGCTTAGTTTAGGAGATATGGCCAAAATAAGAATTTCATATAAAAATTTCAATTATTTTAGGATTTGGGTGGAGTTTCAAATTTTTTGGGGATGGTCACGATTTAAATTCCTTTTCGGTCTAGGACGCATATTTAAGGAGATATGGGGAAAGAAGTTTTTCATATAAAAATTTCAATTTTTTTAGGTTTTGGGTGGATCTTTAAATTTTTTGGGGGTGGTCACGAATTAAAGTCCTTATCGCTCCAGGACGCTTAGTTTAGAGGATTAGGCAAAAGAAGTTTTTCATATAAAAATTTAATTTTTTTTTTTAGATTTTGGGTTGATTTTTAAATTTGTTGGGGGTGGTCACGAATTACAGTCCTTTTCGCTCTAGGATGCTTAGTTTAGGAGATATGGCCAAAACAATGTTTTCATATAAAAATTAATTTTTTTTTTTTGGATTTGGATGGAATTTTAAATTTTTTGGGGGTGATCACGAATTAACGTCCTCTTGGCACTAGGACGCTTAGTTTGGGAGATATGGCCAAAATACATTTTTCATATAAAAATTTCAATTTTTTTTAGGTTTTCGGTGGATTTTAAAATTTTTTGGTGGTGGTCACGAATTAAAGTCCTTTTCGCTCTATGACGCTTAGTTTAGGAGATATGGCCAAAATAAGTTTTCCATATAAAATTTGATTTTTTTGGGATTTGAATGGGATTTTAAATTTGGGGGTGATCACGAATTAACCTTATTTTCGCTCTTAGTTTAGGAGATATGGGCAAACGAAATTTTTCAAATTTCGTATTGTCATCAGCTTTTCGGTGTTGCTTTGTATTAAAACGTTGAATATAACCACAAACTACAAAAAGAATATAAACCCTCTTGGATGTTTCCCCTTTTACAGTTTTTTTTATATATATAATTCTCCAATTGAAACTTTCTTAATGTACACCTCCCTTTCTGTTGGCCAATCAAAAGGACCACCCTCAAACAAAACCAAACTTTCTCCATCCGCTACAATTCATCTAATTTCCATATCAAACAGAAGCAACTTTCAAACATAACATTAATAATTCCTTAAAAAATCATTAACACTCGATCTGCGCGTTTTTTCACAACTCCCTTTTTTTTAATTCTCAAAGTAAAGTTGGTAAGGTTAAAATACCTCAAAGTTGGAAGAAAATAAAATAAAACCGCCATTTACAAATGAACAACTAAGAATTACAGAATCACCATAAATATGGTCGGAAGGAGGCTACAGCAGTATAGAACGGACCATAGAAATGTATAACTTTATTCCTTCCTTTAGCCGCAAAACTTTATTACAAAAGTTTCGACAAGTCTTAAAACAAAGGCGGGAAAAAATCATTCATTTTCCTCTATTCCCCGCACTTTACATTTCGACAAGGTTCTCGTGGAAAAGTTGGAAGAACTAGAAGCCGAAAAAACAACATCTAAAGGACATTGATGTACTCGAAAGGATTTTTTTCCCTTTTTCCTTATTTTTGTATTTTTTTTATTTTGTTCTCTCAAGCAAACACACCAAAAATCCAACAACAACAACAAAGGAAATACAAAGGACGAGGTCATTGAATAGTACCAAAAGTTTCAGATGACTTGGAGGAGTTTTTGGATGAAATAAAGTTGTTAATTAGCCTCCTATTGGCATTTTATGTCTAACACTTAATGAAGAAATGTTTGAATGATGAAAATGTTCACCACATTTCGGATGGCAGAGTGAGTGATTTCTGCTATACTTGTGTGTAAGTATGTGTGAGCTCACTTTGAGAATGTCAAAACCTTTACCCAGAATTAATGTTTTACGCTGATTTTTCTTCTCTCACAAACACAAAGAAAACCAAACTGTGACTGTTTCTAGGGTTCTTGATTAATGATTGAGCTGTTAATGGTTTTACCATCGAGTTTTTTTTCTTTAAATTTTAGTTTTTGGTAAATTTTAACCAAACCTGAAAAGAAAAACAATTAATTTCTCCGTATTTGTTTAGTTGGATTTTCACAAGTTTTCTTATTTCCCATTTTTCCCGGAATGTTTAAAAAAAATTCCAAGTTTATTACAATTACTTTTTTGTGTAGTACCCTTTACTGGCACTGGCACACCAAATCCAATTAGTATTAATCGCATTGGTAGTTGATTCTTGAAGTTGATAAACAGATTGTAATACACTCGAGCAAATATCTTAATTCAAAGAAATAAGGAGATTTTCAGTTAAACAAATATCCAAGAAAGTATTGGATATTTGTCCGTACGGTGTCTATGTTAGATAAAAACAAGTATTCGGTCTAGATTGACTATAAATAAAAGAAAATATAGAAATAAAATTTTAACAAAACTTTCTAAAGAAATAAAATTTTGACAAAATTTTCTATAGAAATAAAATAATTGACAAAAAAAAAAAATAAAAATTTTACAAAATTTTCTATAGAAATAAAAATTTGACAAAATTTTATATAAAAATACATTTTTAACAAAATTGTCTATAAAAATAATTTTTTCACAAAATGTTCTATAGAAATAAAATTTTGACAAAATTTTCTATAGAAATGACATTTTGCTAAATTTTCTATAAAAATAAAATTTTGACAAAATTTTCTACAGAAAAAAACCTTTGACAAAATTTTCTATAGAAATAAAATTTTGACAAAATTATCTATAGAAATAAAATTTTGACAAAATTTTCTATAGAAACAAATTTGGTCAAATTTTCTATAAAAATAAAATGTTGGAAAAATTTTGTATAGAAATAAAATTTTGACAAAATTTTCTACCGAAATAAAACTTTGAACAATATTTTCTATAGAAATAAAATTTTTACAAAATTTTCTACAGAAAATAACCTTTGACAAAATTTTCTATAGAAATAAAATTTTGACAACATTTTCTATAGAAATAAAATTTTGACAAAACTTTCTATAGAAATAAAATTTTGATAACATTTTCTATAGAAATAAAATGTTGACAAAATTTTCTAAAGAATAAAATTTGGCCAAATTTTCTATAAAAATAAAATGTTGACAAAATTTTCTATAGAAATAAAATTTTGACAAAATTTTATACAGAAAAAACCTTTGACAACATTTTCTATAGAAATAAAATTTTGACAAAATTATCTATAGAAATAAAATTTTGACAAAACTTTCTGTATAAATAAAATTTTGACAAATTTTCTACAGAAATAAAATTTTGACAAAATTTTCTGTAGAAATAAAATTTTGACAAAATTTTCTATAAAAATAATTTTTATGGAAATAAAATTTTGACAAAATTTTTATGGAAATAAATTTTGGCAAAATTTCCTATAAAAATAACATTTTGCCACATTTTCTATAGAGATAAAATATTGACAATACTTTCTATAGAAATGACATTTTGCTAAATTTTCTATAAAAATAAAATTTTCACAAAATTTTCTACAGAAAACAACCTTTGACAAAATTTTCTATAGTAATAAAATTTATTATATTTCTTGTTAGCCTGATATCGAAACAGGCAATTGACGTCCAAATGCATTAAACAATTATATAATAATTGTATAATTAGATGTAATAAAATTTTGACAAAATTTTCTACAGAAATAAAGATTTGACAAAATTTTCTATAGAAATAAAATTTTTACATAATATTCTATAGAAATAAAATGTAGACAAAATTTTCAATAGAAAAAATGTTGACAAAATTTTCTATAGAAATAAAATTTTGACAAAATTTTCTACAGAAAAAAACCTTTGACATCATTTTCTATAGAAATAAAATTTTGACAAAATTATCTATAGAAATAAAATTTTGACAAAACTTTCTGTATAAATAAAATTTTGACAAATTTTCTATAGAAATAAAATTTTGACAAAATTTTCTGTAGAAATAAAATTTTGACAAAATTTTCTATAAAAGTAATTTTTATGGAAATAAAATTTTGACAAAAATTTTATGGAAATAAAATTTTGGCAAAATTTTCTATAAAAATAACATTTTGCCTGATTTTCTATAAAAATAACATTTTGCCACATTTTCTATAGAGATAAAATTTTGACAATACTTTCTATAGAAATAACATTTTGCTAAATTTTCTATAAAAATAAAATTTTCTACAGAAAACAACCTTTGACAAAATTTTCTATAGTAATACAATTTATTATATTTCATGTTAGCCTGATATCGAAACAGGCAATTGACGTCCAAATGCATTATATAATTATATAATAATTGTACAATTAGATGTAATAAAATTTTGACAAAATTTTCTACAGAAATAAAAATTTGACAAAATTTTCTATAGAAATAAAATTTTTACATAATATTCTATAGAAATAAAATGTAGCCAAAATTTTCTATAGAAATAACATTTTGACGAAATTTTCTATAGAAATAAAATTTTGACAAAATTTTCAATAGAAAAAAATTTGGCCCAATTTTCTATAAAAATAAAACTTTGAACAAAATTTTCTATAGAAATAAAATTTTGACAAAATTTTCTACAGAAATAAAATTTTGACAAAATTTTCCATAGAAATAAAATTTTGAAAAAATTATCTATACAAATAAAATGTTGACAAAATTGTCTATAAAAATAGACAATTTTCTATAGAAATACAATTTTGACAGAATTTTCTCTATAAATAAAAATTTGACCAAATTTTCTATAAAAATAAAATGTTGACAAAATTTTCTATAGAAATAAAATTTTGAAAAAATTTCTTTGGGAAATAAAAATTTTACAAAAATTTTTCCAGAAATAAAATTTTGACAATATTTTCTATAGAAATAAAATTTTGACAAAATTTTCTATAGAAATAAAATTTCGTTGTTGTTTTTTTTATTTCAGCTTAAAACCATACATTGACTAAACTACAAGAGTAGCTTAACCAACAGAGGAAAAGAATGTTTGTCAAATTTATTTGGGCAAAGCCCTATAGACTGCAAGATGGTTGGATGGACGCACGTTTCGGAATTACCACATTCCTCATCAGCATCCTCTACTTGCAGCAAATTTCGATAAAATTTTCGGTTGAAATAAAATTTCGATAAAATTTTCAATTGAAATAAAATGTAGACAATTCTTTCTATGAGCTGACATTTTGCTAAATTTTCTATTAAAATACAATTTTGACAAAATTTTTTAAAGAAATAAAAATTTGAACAAATTTTTCCATAGAAAAAAAATTTTGACAAATTTTTTTATATAAATAAAATTTTTGACAAAATTTTCTGTAGAAATAAAAGTTTGACAAAATTTTCTATAGAAATAAAAATTATACAAAATTTTCTATAGAAATAAAAATTTGACAAAATTTTCACAAAATTGTCTATAAAAATAAAGTTTTCACAAAATGTTCTATAGAAATAAAATTTCGATAAAATTGTCTATAGATATAAAATTTTGACAATACTTTCAATAGAAATTACATTTTACTAAATTTTCTATAAAAATAAAATTTTGACAAAATTTTCTACCGAAAAAAACCTTTGACAAAATTTTCTATAGAAATAAAATTTTGACAAAATTATCTATTGAAATAAAATTGTGACAAAATTTTCTGTAGAAATAAAATTTTGATAACATTTTCTATAGAAATAAAATTTTGATAACATTTTCTATAGAAATAAAATTTTGACAAAATTTTCAATAGAAAATAATTTGGCCAAATTTTCTATAAAAATAAAACTTTGAACAAAATTTTCTATAGAAATAAAATTTTGACAAAATTTTCAAAAGAAATAAAATTTTGAAAAAATTATCTATACAAATAAAATGTTGACAAAATTGTCTATAAAAATAAAATTTTGACAAAATTTTCTATAGAAATAAAAATTTGACCAAATTTTCTATAAAAATAAAATGTTGACAAAATTTTCTATAGAAATAAAATTTTGAAAAAATTTCTTTGGGAAATAAAAATTTCACAAAAATTTTTACAGAAATAAAATTTTGACAAAATTTTTCATAGAAATAAAATTTTGACAAAATTTTCTATAGAAATAAAATTTTGACAAAATTTTCTATAGAAATAAAATTTCAATAAAATTTCGATAAAACTTTCTATTGAAATAAAATGTTGACAATACTTTCTATGAAATGACATTTTGCTAAATTTTCTAATAAAATACAATTTTGACAAAATTTTTTAAAGAAATAAAAATTTGAACAAATTTTTCTATAGAAATAAAATTTTGACAAATTTTTTAAAAGAAATAAAAATTAGAACAAAATTTTGTGTAGAAATAAAATTTTGACAAAATTTTCTATAGAAATAAAATTTCGAAAAAATTTTTTAAAAGAAATAAAATTTTGACGAAATTTTCTGTAGAAATAAAATTTTGACAAAATTTTCTGTAGAAATAAAATTTTGACAAAATTTTCTATAGAAATAAAATTTTGACAAAATTTTCTATAGAAATAAAATTTTGAATACAATTTTTGAGACCAGATATTTTGATGTTTTTGTACAGGAATGACAAAATTTCCGGGTATAAAAGGGTGATATTTTGTTATTGTAACATAACCCAGTTCCCAGCACAGGCTCTTATTGAAAATTTCATATTCATTTTTTTCTCGAGCATATCTTATCAGTAAGTGAATCAAGCAAGGTTTGTGGTTGGATTTTACGCTACCATTAACTAGCACAAAAACAAATTGATTTTTACCCCTTTTTGAATGGCAGCTTAGAAAGCTTTGTTACTAGGATTTTGATTTCACTTAGCTATCGAATTTTTTGTTTCATGGAAAAAGATCAAAAAGTCTTTACTTAATATCATTTTATGTAAACTTTCACTTTGCAGCAATGTTTACTAGAAACTCGCTAGTGAGTCCTTAAAACAAGTGTGTTTATATGTGTAGGTATGTATATGTGTGGGTTTGTCCTTCCACCAAAATCCAAAAACGTTGAAAATTACCCAAAGTCAACATAAAAAAAAATTGAAACGAAACGAAAACTTCAAAGTGTTTGTTTACCAAGTAGAAATGAAAGTGGATATCGATGTGGATGCGGATGGATATGGTGGATATGTAAGTACTGCATGAAATGAATTCAATGTAAGGGTGGTCATAGTCCATGGAATTCTATGCCAAGCAAATATAAACGTGAGTTTACTCTTACTTCTATTCGAGAGGAGAAGGAGCAGCTTCTTTTGCCAAGGACTACGAGAAATTGGTAGCATTTATTTTTAGTAGTTTCGTTTTTTTTTAGTTCGCTTTAGAGGAAACAAACAACCTCTGAAGTCGTTTTATGGAGGAATGAAGGGGAAACTGAGTTTTGAATGGTTTTTGATGGCATATTGAATATCAAAAAAAAAAGTTTCATATGTTCTCGTCATACTTTTCCGCAATGGCCTCCAATTACACGAGAAACGTGACATATATAACGTTGCCTAATTTGAAATTCTAGATCAAAGAATATGTGAAAGCATATAATTAAAAGACTACACAAATATATTATTAACTTTAAATTGGAAACATAGCTGATGAATTATAAATCGATTAGGGTGATTAAAGCTATAGATGGTGTAAAGAAGAAACGTTCTCTTAAAATGACCTAACTTTTTTCCAATACTAAAAGATTTTAATTAAACATTTAAAATTGTTGGAATATCTCACTGAATTTTTTAACTGAAAGTTTCAACAAGAAATGAAAAAACAACATTACAAATTTCAATGCTGATCTCCAAGGGCGTATGAATAATATTAATTATAAATTTATAATGTCCACCCATGCGTATGATTTATTTTATTTTTATTACCTTATTAGTTCGGCCATGCGTATGATGAATAATATTTAACTTTAAGAGCTACTTCTATGGATTTGGCAAGTAAAGCTTAATTTTAATATTGAAATTAGATTACGAGATACCTTGTGAGGTGGTGATAGGCCAATGTTCCTTCGATAATTTATTATATAGACAATTTCTACTATTTTTAACTCATTATTTTTTCGTAAGAACTATATTCTCTTGAAGCGAAGTTGTGTTCATAAATCTCGACTTACTCATAACTCATAACTAACATATGCTTATGTTATTACACAACCCTTCCACAATTTGTCCTTGGCCATGATATTTGTATAAATTAATTTTTCGCTCAGCCTTTCGCCCAACCACAGAATTAGGCAATTATATTTTTTTTGTTTTAAATTTTATAAACCCTCAAAAGAAAGCATTTCAAATTCCATTACCATTGTCACCCATAAAACTTTGCTATTTCCTTCCGATGTCCGACAACATTTGCCTTTAATTACATCAGTGGTTTATATATAAAAACAACACCAAACATTTCCGGCCATTTTTACATTCAAACGAAACCAAAACCAGTGTTTATTATAAAAAATTGTGTTAGAACATGCAATAAATGTTATTAGAGTCTACATTAGGAAATTCTAGAATATTTTTCAAGTGCCGACAAAATCAATTACCATGTGATTGATTCTGCATTCTAATCTTAGTGCTAAGAATATTTCTTTCTTCTTAATGTGAGGGTCACATTTCAGCCGGATCGGATGAAATTTACTCTCCTCTAAGACGCTTCGAAGATCAAATCTGGGGATCGGTTTCTAATTATGAACCGATAGGGACGATATGGACCAATTTTTGCATGATTATTACTAACATCACGTAACAAATATCAACTTTACCGGATGGAATTTAATCCTCCCATAGTCTCGGAGGTCAAATCGTGGATTCATTTTTGTGAGGGCTATATAATTATGAATCGATATCGACCAATTTCTCCATAGTATTTCAAGGATGTATAGTTATATTACCGGATCGTGTGGAATTTGGTCTTCCAATAGGCTCCGGAAGTCAAATCGAGGAGTCGATTTATATTGAGCTATATATAGTTATGGACCGATAGGGGCCAAATTTCAAATAAATCGGATGATTTATATGGGGCTTATACCTAAAAATTGTGCGATATGGACCACTTGCAATCAAGATTGCCACAGGAGGCAAACAAAAATCTACCAACAATTTGAAGAAAGTTTTACTATAAAAACTAACAAAAACTGAAGTTTTTGATTTCTATTTGTCAAAATTTTATTTCAATAGTGTTTAGGGGATGATTCGAAGAGAAATTGGCTGGATAAAGGTCTAGATGGCTGCAAAACACCAATAATAATTTATGAAACCACTCGATTTGGACCAAATGTTTCCTCGAAGAAGGATAGAAAAAGAAAATGTGGAAACAAAAGAGTTAGAATGGTGGAAGTATCCCTGATTGAAATGATGGAAATTACCGTGTTGTTCGTTTCGATGTTAAATACAAAGTAACACTTTATTTAGGCAAGAACTTAACAACTAACATTTGTTTGATGTATTCATTATCTTAACGAATGCAGGGCAACGCCACCTGCATTTGAACTTATGGCAAATCTTAGCTTTAAAGAGTCGCTTATTACAATTAGGGATGCAATTCTGTGACACAAACATTTCGGGCCCCTTGATGGGTACCATCAAAAAAAAAAAAAAAAAGTTATTTAAAAGTATATATAGAAAGTTCGAATAAAGAGTTCAATAAAAAAAAAATCATTTGATATTAGAGAAGATTTTCAAAGCGGGCACGTTCCGGAAACCAACCATCCCAAGATGGAGTTCTGTGCCATCAGCCTGCCTTCTTGATTGGGCATCACACCGCCGAGGATAAGCTTAGGGTAAACATCTGCTCCTAATATCATCGAAATCGGCGCATTCTCATAAAATGTTGGGTCCGCCAGGATCAAATTTACGAACTTTTCCTTAAATGTAGAAGGCAAGGAATTTGAGGGGGTTTTCATTGCAATTCTGTTGTCAACACGGAAACTCGATGAAAATCTAGCTTTCGGATCAGACATGGCTCGAATTGATATTTGGCAGATAAATGTATTTTCCACACGGCTGGTAGAAATACCAAGCTTTGTGACCGTTGTCTGGGAAATGCGGCTTATGGCAGAGCCAGTGTCAATAAGGGCACGAATTGGGTGTAGACGACCTCCGTGTGCAATTTTCACAATAGCTGTAGGAAGAATGGTGACAGTTTGAGACGGCAAAGTATGTGTTACTATTGAAACTGCAGAGTCAGTTTTACGTGATCGACTT
This sequence comes from Haematobia irritans, assembly GCF_050003625.1. Taxonomy (NCBI): domain Eukaryota; kingdom Metazoa; phylum Arthropoda; class Insecta; order Diptera; family Muscidae; genus Haematobia; species Haematobia irritans. Next base: position 11,022,251 of record NC_134401.1, on the reverse strand, counting down.
GGAAGCTTTTGGTGGAGAAGCGTGTGATGCAGTTTTCGACAAATGTGACATCCAGTATTGGAAAAACATCCAGAGCTTGAGTGTTCATGCGCTAAACAGTTTGTACAATAGTTAAACTTCTCTACAGCTTTTTTCCGTTGGTAGGGACCCATGGATAGAAATCGTTTACAAAGACGCAATGGGTGATATTTTTTGCAGATCCGACACTGGAAGGCTCGCTTGTACGTTGTGGGTCGCTTTGGTGTCAAAGACCTATTTTTTATGATTCTAGGCATCCTGAAATTAAAATAAGCTACAAATAAACGTTTATAGAAAATTTAATGAGACGGTAGGAAGGACTTGATTTGGGAGAAGTGAGTGTGCCACTTAGCTAAATTGTTGGAAGAATTACCAGCTTTACAATGGGTCGAGTTATTACACCTTTCGCTGTGTATACATCAACTACTCTTACTCGCTTGTCTTTTCCTGGGTATAGTTTTACAACTCGACCAATTCGCCATTCGTTGGGTGGAAGGTTTTCATCACGAATGACAACGACAGAATCAATTTCTATATCCTTTTCGGGATTTTTCCATTTATTTCTCTTATGGAGTTCCCTTAAGTATTCGGTTTTCCATCGTTGACAGAAGTGTTGCTGAAGAACTTTGACGCGCTGCCAACGATTAACAACCGATTCGGGATGAGTATCATAAGAAGGTTCTGGAGGGGCCAATAAGGGTCCACCAGTAAGGAAGTGTCCTGGCGTAAGCGGATTCAGATCCGTGGGATCTTCTGACATTCTGGATATTGGTCTGGAATTTAGGCAGGATTCGATTTTTGATAAGAGAGTGCAAAATTCTTCAAAAGAATAAGTGAAACCCCCGGAAATTTTCTTGAAATGGTTCTTAAAACTTTTCACTCCGGCTTCCCATAAACCACCCATGTGTGGTGCACCGGGAGGAATGAAATGCCAGGAGAGTTGCTGGTGGGCAAATTGTGACACAATATTAGATCGAGAGGCTATTAGGAAATCCTTAACAATTTCCCGTGATGCCCCAACAAAATTCTTTCCGTTGTCAGAATAAATGTTAAGGGGACACCCTCGTCTGGCTATGAAACGTTGAAAAGCGGCTAAGAAAGTGGAAGTAGATAACGAGGAAGTGGCTTCCAGATGAATTGCTTTGGTAGCAAAACACACGAACAAACATACATAGCCTTTGGAAATTTTTGAACCTCGTCCAGAAAAACTCTTAATATCAAACGGGCCGGCAAAATCCACACCCGTATTATGAAATGGACGCTTAAGGATAGTTCGGGCGGGAGGAAGAGCAGCCATGAGCTGAGTTTGAAGTTTTCTTCTGTGAAGGACACATATTTTGCACTTATGAATGATAGTTTTGATCAAGTTTTTTAACTTCGGAATCCAAAATTGGAGTCTAACAATATTGAGGACCTGTTGATTACCGCCGTGGAGACTTAGGACGTGAGTAAATTGGACTAAAAGTCGGCTAAAAGGACAGTTGTACGGAAGAATGATTGGATAACGTTCATTATAACTCAGGGCTGGTGAATAAGCTAATCGACCAAATGCACGAATAATGCCATGACCATCTAGGAAAGGGTTAAGACTGTTGATAGAGGATGATTTTGGAATCGTTTTCTTCTGAAGTAAAGCTTCATGAACGTCAGGGAAATATTTCACTTGGGAAAGAACAATTAATTTGTCTCTTACTTTCGTGACCTCTGTAGCAGTTAAATCGGTTGAATCAAATGAGAATGAATGGCGATATTTTGGATGGGTTCTGAGGAAAAATCTGTAAACGTAGCATATGACTCGAATGGCATGTTGGAAAGACGAAAAACGTTCAAGAAGATCTATGTCACTGGAATCAGCAACAAAGTGTACCCTTACAACTTTTTGCTCTAAATCAGTCTCAGATGGAAAGTCATTACATAAAGGCCAACAGTTTGGTGGTTCTACCAACCAATGCGGTCCTGACCACCATAATGAATTGTTGACTAAGTCCTTCGGATAAACACCTCGGCTGGCCAAGTCCGCAGGATTTGATCGGGTATCTATGTGAAACCAGTTGTCCACACCTACTTTGTTGTATATCAGCGACACACGATTGGCAACAAAAGTTTTCCAATGACATGCAGGTTTTCGTAGCCAGGCTAGGACTATAGAGGAGTCGGTCCATTTATAAATCTCGTAGTTCGTTACCTTCATAGATGGAACAACAGATTCGACGACATCTGCTAATAAGGCAGCTCCACAAAGTTCGAGTTTTGGAATCGAAAGTGATTTAACCGGAGCCACTCGAGATTTGGAAGTCAACAAATTGATGCAGACAGAGTCGTTTTCTAATTGGATGCGGGTATATATTACCGCAGCATAAGCATTTTCTGATGCATCACAAAATGCATGAAATTGAAGGCTACATATGGGGGAGTAGGAAATCCATCGAGGTATTTGAATGGAATTGGTGGACGAAAAATTTTGTAAGAACTGTACCCAGTCTTGAAAGCACTTGGGTGTGATATCCTCGTCCCAAGCAACTTTGGAAAGCCACACATTTCGCATAAGAATCTTAGCGAGGATTACAATAGGAGATAGCCATCCCGCTGGATCAAATATCCTTGATATCTCCGAAAGTACTTGCCTTTTGGTATACCTCGTTCTTGGTGATAAAGCCTGAATGTCAAAAAGGAAACAATCGGACATGGCATTCCATTTAACTCCTAGGGTTTTGATTTGACTAGAGTCATCGAAGACTAGGAAATCTTGTTTCAGAACATGTTCCTTTGGCAATGATTGTAGAAGTTTGGCTGAATTTGATGTCCATTTTCTTAAAGGAAAGCACGCGGAATTCAGAGCGGAAACCAGTTGATTTTTTGCCTCAAAGGCCGTTTGGAGATCATGGCATCCGCTAAGAACATCATCAACGTACATGTCATCACGAATTATTTGACTAGCCATAGGATGTGAATCACTACAATCATTTGACAGTTGTAATAACGTTCTAATTGCCAAGTATGGTGCCGCATTAACCCCAAAAGTGACTGTCTGTAATTCAAAATCCTCAATTTGGTCATTGGGATTGGAACGAAAAAGAATTCTTTGAAATCTTGAGTCTTTTGGATTAACACGTATCTGCCGGTACATCTTTTCGATGTCCGCACTAAAAACGAAGCGATAAAATCGCCATCGTAAGAGAAGTAACGTCAAATCGTTTTGGAGGATTGGTCCTGGATATAGGACGTCATTCAATGATGTACCTGAAGAGCTGGGGCAAGAGGCATTGAATACAACTCTTACCTTTGTAGTGGTCCTATCAGGCTTAATCACAGCATGATGAGGAAGATAGTAGTGCGTAGGAAAATTTTCATAGGCAGGCGTAGGAACTTTCACCATATGACCCAAATCTATATATTCGTGTACAACCGAATCGTATTGCTCTTTCTGGTCCATGTTTCTCAATAACCGAGATTCATTTCTCAAGAATTGAGCTTTTGCGATAGATCTCGATGGACCTATTGAAAGGGAACTTTCTGTAAACGATGGCTTAAACGGAAGAGACACTATATACCGACCGTTTACATCCCGTGTAGTGGTATCAGAATATAATTTTTCGCAAAATGAATCCGAATCAGAAATGTGAGGTTTTTGTGGAACTTCCTCCACCTCCCAAAAACGCTTCAGCTGTTTTTCCAAATTTGTTTCTGTACAAAAGGATACAACTGTGGAAAATGATGATATTTTGGGATGTGACTGAACAGGTCCAGTTACTATCCACCCAAATACCGTCTCCTGAGCAATCAGAGAGCCACAAATATTACGATGAACATTTTCCAACATAATACTGTTGAATAAATCCGCACCAATCAATAAATCGATTCGGTCACTTTCGTAGAACTTTGGGTCAGCGAGTTGAATATCAGGGAAATTTGTTAGAACGGAACGATTAATGGAAGTACTTGGAAGATCGCCTGAAAGTCGCGGAACAACTAAAGCCCTAACGTCTACCTCAAAATCTGAGGTAAAACGGGGGCATATTGAAAATGTTGCCAATTTTCTAGCTTTTGCGGATGTGACACCATTAAGGCCAGCAATTTCGGCGTCAATAGATTGAAATGGTAATTTAAGGATATTGAAAACGCGTTCAGAAATAAAAGAACCTTGAGATCCGGAATCAATCAAGGCTCTAACGAAATATTTCACCCCGATATGGGTGATTTGAACTAAAGCTGTGCCGAGCAATACATGGTGAGAATGTGAAGCAAAACACGATTGGATTCTGCCAGATGTCGAAGGCTGTAAAGATATAGGCTCAGTATTCACATAATTAGTGGCTGTCGGAGGAACCGTGGACTGTATTGGATGGGGATTTGGAACCTGAACTTGACAGCCTGGGTTCGGTATGGACCGCACAGCCTGCGATGAGTTAAAGTCACGGTGTAAAAGCGTATTATGCCTTTTTCCACATGAGAAGCAGTTATGTGGACTTTTGCAATCCTTTACACCATGGGCTTTAGCAAAACAATTCAGACATAAGTTCTGTCTACGAATGTACGAGACTTTATCCTCGACATTCATGTTAAGAAACTTCGGACATTTGCGGATCGTATGAGATTCGTTGGAACATAAATTACATAAAGGATTCGATGAGGAAGAAGAAATTTTTGTATGGTTGCTATTAACCTTCTTGCTCATCGATGAAATTACTTTCCTAGAATAGGAAGGAGATTTCTCAGTCTTAGAAGGTCCATTAATTTCGCTGATGGTTTCCAGAGTCTGATAACGACTAGACAAAAAACAATCCAAGTCATTCCAACTCGACAAATCCTTTTTGTTCAGAATTGATTGTTCCCACAATGAAAGAGTAACACGAGGTAGCTTCGTTGAGCAAATGTATACAAAAATTGCATCCCAGCTGGAGACATCAATGTCATACATTTTTAAGGATGAAATGCAGGAATTAATGTCCCTCTGAATGCATTTAATTTCCTCGCTCGATTCGGTATTAATCGGTGTCAGATTGAAAAGCTGTCGGAGCTGGCTGTGGACCAGCATCCTTTTGTTTTCGAATCTATCCCTTAGATTAGCCCATGCAATATCAAAGCCACTATTGGTTAAGGGACATTTCTTGACGATGTCATGCGCCTCTCCTTCAGTTTTCTTTCTCAAATGAAAAAGTTTCTGAACCTTTGAGAGGCTGGAATTATTAACATATATGGCGGAGAACATGTCTCGGAAAGAAGGCCATGATTGATAGTCACCCCGAAACGACTCCGTATCGCAAGCAGGCAAATGGAAATTCGAATTTTGGACAGTAGTTCTTGGAACTTCAGATCGATTATGGATATCGGAACTAATTTTGGAAACAACTCGGACATAAGTATCATAGGAACTGTGAAATCTAGCATTTACACTATCTTGAAGGGAATTCCCTTCCTCTGAGTCAGTATCCAATGATTTATCCCCTTTGCCCTTTGCCTTATCTTCCTTCTTTTCCTCTTTATCAAAGTGGTCAATACATTTGTCGTAAAGACCTTTAATAGTGGACCACATAGACTTTAATTCCTCTCGATGGACTTCGAGAGAATAAATAGTCGAATCGGAAATGACTGCATCGGTCAATTCCTGTTCGAATTTGACCAATTTATCATTGGCCCGAATAAATTTTTCCAATGCGCTCATGGTAATTCAGAACTGCAAAGGAACGAAAAAATAGGCAGAAAACGGGTACAAATAAAGATACTGACCAAAAGAAACTAAAGATTTGTAACAACTTCCAAAAAACAGAAGAAAAGGAAAAATATTCGAAATATATTGACTATTGTAGTCGGACAAGTTAATATTTCATCAGCGTTATGAAACGTATGTGACAACCTTGGGTTAGATCACTTCTCTAACACAAAACCGTAAAGTCAATCATAGATTCCAAAGAAGCCAATTTTTGAAATAAAGCAAAAATACTATAAGTATTACACCTTAAACCCATAAAATTGGACGACAGGGTAACCACAATATAATTTGTATGAAACAAAACGCATTGATTCATAGATCTTAGAAATGAAAAGCCGATCGCCGTTCAAAATATCTTAACACACTTCAAAACATCGAACAATGAAAGAGAAATACGAATTATTTCATATTCAATATATTTAACAAATGTAGGAGTGTTCCAACTATTTTTAAGAAATTTTGTTTCTAATATATGTTTACATGCAACAAATTAAATTTAAAAAAAATAGTTAGAAAATGTATTTCTTTTATCGAAAAAATATTTTATTAGAATGGTAGTAAATTGTGCAACAATATTTTATTTTTTGGATTGCCAAGCTGGTCACCTTAATATGATAGCATTAAAATTTACTCTGTTTTGCACTCTTATTCATCCATGAACGTATGGGCCTGAATACCAATTTTGGATGTAAGGATTTATGGGAAAAAATAACCAGCAATCTAAATTACCAATATTTCAAGGAATATTTAATCGTCTTTAACCAATTTTTTTTTTTTTTATGTCATAGTTATTCTTGTCGATGACTATCTCATATTCATGTTGAATCTGTGAATTATCGATCACCGAGCTATTTAATTATCGAAGGGAATATGGAAATGAACCAATTGTCATTTCTATGGTAAGAGCAATTGAGTGTGATAAGTTAGACTTAGTTTAGCTCAAACAAATTCACTCGTTCCATCTTTGTACGTTGATATGGGAGAAGGAACATGGGTATAATGTAAAATGAGAATAAAGCGGGAGCGGGAAAGAAATATGTTGGGAGAGAAGTAATAAATATATGTATGTATGTACGTACCAATTAAGAAACAGGTTTTGGTTTACGTAACGGTTTCAGCCAATGTGGAGACTTGAACTTTTCTATCTTTTGGTTGTTCCTTCGCACAATATTATATATATATGTATATAAAAAATTAACGTGTATATATGGACACTTAATATTTCAGGTTATGTTTTCGAACATATCATAGCAAAATACTTATTATTCCCTTCTTTCTTTTTTCTAGTTGTACCAATGTGGCAAAAATATCACACATAAAGAAATATACGTAAAGCACACATGTGATCACTTTGACGCCTTTTTCACTTTCTCCTTTTTTATTTTCTTTTTGTATTTGCCATTTATTGCAACTCTTAAAGAATTAAGATAGAAATTATTTTTTCAGAACATGGAAAATGGTAACATTGGGAAAGACACTCGTTTAATTTTTAAAGCTTTCATATGAATTTTATATGAATTGAGAATTTTAAACGATTTTTTTTTTCTTTTGCTCGGAAAATGGCGAATATCTAAAATACCTTAGTAATATTCGGTTCGCTTAGAAATGCTCGTGGATTTTATGGAATTTTTGAACCGCACAATTTTTTCTTTGGAATTTAAGCTTTTATAGCATTTATAAAATTTGTATTATGCGTTTTACTTTTGCACATTTAGAATTTGGGGAACTCTCGTTAAAAAACGAAATCGCAAAAAAAAGAATAATTCGACTGACTCATTCATTCGCGCCTTTTCTATTGCCGTTCAACACAATACTATTTGCTTAATCGAAACGTACATACCATTGAAGACAATATAGAGACAAATGCAAACCTGGGACAGATGGGAATGTGGGATATGCTCCTGAGTGATTAAATCAAGTAGTGTCTAGGGATTACTGTTATGCAACCGGTACCAACTTCTTGCAGAAATCCGGTTCGGATGGACCAAAAATGTTTAGGGGATGATTCGAAGAGAAATTGGCTGGATAAAGGTCTAGATGGCTGCAAAACACCAATAATAATTTATGAAACCACTCGATTTGGACCAAATGTTTCCTCGAAGAAGGATAGAAAAAGAAAATGTGGAAACAAAAGGGTTAGAATGGTGGAAGTATCCCTGATTGAAATGATGGAAATTACCGTGTTGTTCGTTTCGATGTTAAATACAAAGTAACACTTTATTTAGGCAAGAACTTAACAACTAACATTTGTTTGATGTATTCATTATCTTAACGAATGCAGGGCAACGCCACCTGCATTTGAACTTATGGCAAATCTTAGCTTTAAAGAGTCGCTTATTACAATTAGGGATGCAATTCTGTGACACAAACAAATAGAAAATTTAGTCAACATTTTTTTCTATAGAAATTTTTGTCAACATTTTATTCCTATAGAAAATGTTGTCATCATTTTATTCCTAGAGAAGATTTCATCAATATGTTATTCTCAGAGAAAATTTTTTCAATTTTTTATTCTCACAGAAAATGTTGTCAAAATTTTATCCTATACAAAATGTTGTCAAAAATTTTATTTTTTTTCAAAATTTTATTCCTAGAAAATATTTTGTCAAAATTGTATTTCTATAGAAAATGTTGTCAAAAGTTTTATTTTTTGTAAAAATTTTATTTCTATTGAAATTTTGTCAAAATTTTTTTCTATAGAAAATTTTATCAAAATTTTTTCTATAGAAAATTTTGTCAAAATTTTTTCTATAGAAAATTTTGTCAAAATTTTTGCTATAGAAAATTTTGTCAAAATTTTTTCTATAGAAAATTTTGTCAACATTTTATTCCTAGAGAAAATGTTGTCAGCATTTTATTCCTAGAGGAGACTTCGTCAATATTTTATTCTAAGAGAAGATTTTGTTAATATTTTATTCTCAGAGAAAATTTTGTCAACAATTTATTCTCGGAGAAAATTTTGTCAATTTTTATACCCTCCACCATAGGATGGGGGTATATTAACTTTGTCATTCCGTTTGTAACACATCGAAATATTGCTCTAAGACCCCATAAAGTATATATATTCTGGGTCGTGGTGAAATTCTGAGTCGATCTAAGCATGTCCGTCCGTCCGTCCGTCTGTCCGTCTGTCCGGCTGTCCGTCCGTCTGCGGAAATCACGCTAACTTCCGAACGAAACAAGCTATCGACTTGAAACTTGGCACAAGTAGTTGTTATTGATGTAGGTCGGATGGTATTGAAAATCGGCCATATCGGACCACGTTTACGTATAGCCCCCATATAAACCGATCCCCAAATTTGGCTTGGGGAGCCTCCCGGAGCAGCAAAATTCATCCGATCCGGTTGAAATTTGGTACCTGATGTTAGTATACGGCCTCTAACAACCATGCAAAAATTGGTCCATATCGGTCCATAATTATATATAGCTCCCATATAAACCGATCCCCAGATTTGACCTCCGGAGCCTCTTGGAGGAGCAAAATTCATCCGATCCGGTTGAAATTTAGTACGTGGTCTTAGTATACGGTCTCTAACACCCATGCAAAAATTGGTCCATGTCGGTCCATAATTATATATAGCCCCCATATAAACCGATCCCCAGATTTGACCTCCGGAGCCTCTTGGAGGGGAAGAATTCATCCGATCCGGTTGAAATGTGGTACCTGATGTTAATATACGGTCTCTAACAACCATGCAAAAATTGGTCCATATCGGTCCATAATTATATATAGCCCCCATATAAACCGATCCCCAGATTTGACCTCCGGAGCCTCTTGGAGGGGCAAAATTCATCCGATCCTGTTGAAATTTGGTACCTGATGTTAGTATACGGCCTCTAACAACCATGCAAAAATTGGTCCATATCGGTTCATAATTATATATAGCTCCCATATAAACCGATCCCCAGATTTGAACTCCGGAGCCTCTTGGAGGAGCAATATTCATCCGATCCAATTGAAATTTAGTACGTGGTGTTAGTATATAGTCTCTAACAACCATGCAAAAATTGGTCCATATCGGTTCATAATTATATATAGCTCCCATATAAACCGATCCCCAGATTTGACCTCAGGAGCCTCTTGGAGGAGCGAAATTCATCCGATCCAGTTGAAATTTGGTACATGGTGTTAGTATATGGTATCTAACAACCATGCAAAAATTGGTCCATATCGGTCCATAATTATATATAGCAAAAGTCATCCGATGCGGTTGAAATTTGGTACATTTTGTCAATATATGGCCTCTAACAGCCATGTAAAGGGTGATTCTTTTGAGGTTAGGATTTTCATGCATTAGTATTTGACAGATCACGTGGGATTTCAGACATGGTGTCAAAGAGAAAGATGCTCAGTATGCTTTGACATTTCATCATGAATAGACTTACTAACGAGCAACGCTTGCAAATCATTGAATTTTATTACCAAAATCAGTGTTCGGTTCGAAATATGTTTATCGACAAATTTTGTTCAGCGATGAGGCTCATTTCTGGTTGAATGGCTACGTAAATAAGCAAAATTGCCGCATTTGGAGTGAAGAGCAACCAGAAGCCGTTCAAGAACTGCCCATGCATCCCGAAAAATGCACTGTTTGGTGTGGTTTGTACGCTGGTGGAATCATTGGACCGTATTTTTTCAAAGATGCTGTTGGACGCAACGTTACGGTGAATGGCGATCGCTATCGTTCGATGCTAACAAACTTTTTGTTGCCAAAAATGGAAGAACTGAACTTGGTTGACATGTGGTTTCAACAAGATGGCGCTACATGCCACACAGCTCGCGATTCTATGGCCATTTTGAGGGAAAACTTCGGAGAACAATTCATCTCAAGAAATGGACCGGTAAGTTGGCCACCAAGATCATGCGATTTGACGCCTTTAGACTATTTTTTGTGGGGCTACGTCAAGTCTAAAGTCTACAGAAATAAGCCAGCAACTATTCCAGCTTTGGAAGACAACATTTCCGAAGAAATTCGGGCTATTCCGGCCGAAATGCTCGAAAAAGTTGCCCAAAATTGGACTTTCCGAATGGACCACCTAAGACGCAGCCGCGGTCAATATTTAAATGAAATTATCTTCAAAAAGTAAATGTCATGGACCAATCTAACGTTTCAAATAAAGAACCGATGAGATTTTGCAAATTTTATGCGTTTTTTTTTTAAAAAAAGTTATCAAGCTCTTAACAAATCACCCTTTAGAAATTGGTCAATATCGGTCTGTAGTTATATATAGCCAGTGACTTATTACACAAAAATTGGTCCATATCGCCAAAAATAATCTACCAAAACTTTATTTCCATAGAAAATTTTGTCAAATTTTATTACTATAGAAAGTTGTGTCAAAATTTCATTTCTATAGAAAGTTTTGTCAAACGTTTATTTCTATAGAAATGTTTGTCAAAATTTTATTTCCATAGAGAGTTTTGTCAAAATTTTATTTTTATAGAAAATTTTGTAAAAAGTTTATTTCTGTAGAAAATTTTGTCAACATTTTATTTCTATACAAAATTTTGTCAACATTTTACTTCCATAGAAAATTTTGTCAACATTTTATTTCTATAGAAAATTTTGTCAAGTTTTTATTTCTATAGAAAATTTGTCAAGTTTTCATTTCTATAGAAAATTTTGTCAAACTATATTATATACGTATTTAATCGGCCTTTTTTTGTTTAATATATACCCCGTATGGGCTAACTTACAATTTAGAAGACAGTGTTAAAAAGTTTTACGATACCTTGCCATCGGCAAGTGTTATCGCAACCCAAGTAATTCGATTGTGGATGACAGCCTTTAGTAGAAGTTCCTACGCAATCCTTGGTGGAGGGTACATAAGATTCGGCCTGGCCGAACTTACGGCCGTATATACTTGTTTATTCTCACAGAAAATGTCAAAACTTTATTTCTAGAAAAAGTTTTATTTTTTGTCAAAATTTTATTTCTATAGAAAATTTTGTCAAAAGTTTTATTTTTTGTCAAAATTTAATTTCTCTTGAAATTTGTCAACATTTTTTTTTTTTCTATAGAAAATTTTGTCAAATTTTTTTCTATAGAAAATTTTGTCAACATTTTATTCCTAGCGAAAATGTTGTCAACATTTTATTCCTAGAGAAGATTTCGTCAATATTTTATTCTCAGAGAAGATTTTGTCAATATTTTATTCTCAGAGAAAATTTTTGTCAACATTTTATTCTCAGAGAAAATTTTGTCAATTTTTTATTCTCACAGAAAATGTCAAAATTTTATTGCTAGAAAAAGTTTTTTTGTCAAAAATTTATTTCTATTGAAATTTTGTCAACATTTTATTCCTAGAGAAAATGTTGTCGTCATTTTATTCCTAGAGAAGATTTCGTCAATATTTTATTCTCAGAAAAAAATTTTGTCAACATTTTATTCTCAGAGAATATTTTGTCAATTTTATATTCTCACAGAAAATTTTGCCAAAATTTTTTCCTATACAAAATGTTGTCAAAAGTTGTATTTTTTGTCAAAATTTTATTCCTAGAAAAAATTTTGTCAAAATTTTATTTCTAGAGAAAATTTTGTCAAAATTTTATTTCTAGAGAAAATTTTGTCTAAATTTTATTCTTAGAGAACTTTTTTTTTTTTGTAAAAATTTTATTTTGATAGAAAATTTTGTCAAAATTTTATTTTAATAGAAAATTTTGTCAAAATTTTATTTCTATAGAAAATTTTGTCAAAACTCAGGTAGCACTCTCTTATCAATGTGTGCTACCTGATTCTAGATTTAAACTCAATGACATGTGTCCTACTTTTCATAGCTGAGTCCGAATGGTGTTTCACATTGCGGTGAAATTACTCAGAGAAGCTTTGAAACAATAAGAAATATTACCAGCCTTGCTGAGGGGGCGTTTATGCTAATCGCATTGGAACACGATGGAAATATGACTTAATCTAAATATTTCTTTTAAATAATTATAAAAAACTTCCACATTTTCCATTTAATTTTCATTACACCCTAATACACATTAATAACTATTTCATACTCACTCTAAGCCATATGACTATTAACATACTTGTAGTCTTGTACTAGTTTTATTCTAATTTCCGATTTTTAATAGTTCATTTAATGCAACTAATGTTGTTAGTTGTTGTGAATGTGGTGAAGCAAATATTTTTGGACAACATGGTCTAGTCGGAACCATATTCACCATCTCCTACTTCTAGGCCATTGTCCTGTTCCGAGTCCCCTAAGCCACATTATCCTCTTTGGCTTACATCAACATATTGCGTGACCAAAGCCTAAGTAGATTATATTAAATTGTTACAAAATATGTTTCATTTGTAAGGTCTTTTTTCCATACCACTATATCCAGAATGTGTTCTGGGTGTTGGTGTGCGAGAGAGAGAAAAAGAGTTGTGTTTTTTTCTCATTTGAGTTTGTGTGTTTACAAATTGTGGTATGTAAATTAAATGAAATTGTTGTTTTACTTAATTGATTCTAATATAAACAAATGGAGGAGGACGAAAATTAATTAAATCCATACATGTTTGATTGACATTATTAATTTTTGATAGTATTCGAACGTACATTTGTGTGTATGTAAATGAACACACACGTGTATACATATATACTGCTTATGAAATGCGATTGTGGATGCACATATTCGTACATATCCTATAGAAAGCAGTTTTTTGTTATATAAACAATAGGGGCAATTGGGGGCCTTATAGTAAGCCCTTTAACAAAAATTTAACAAAATTTTCTATAGAAATAAAATTTTGACAAAATTTTCTTTAGAAATAAAATTTTGACAAAATTTTGTATAGAAATAAAATTTTGACAAAATTTTCTATAGAAATCAAATTTTGACAAAATTTTCTATAGATATAAAATTTTGACAAAATTTTCTATAGAAATGAAATTTTGACAAAATTTTCCATAGAAATAAAATTTTGACAAAATTTTCTATAAAAAAATATAACAAATTATTCTATAGAAAAAAATTTAACAAATTTTTCTATAGAAAAAAATGTTAAAAAATTTTTCCATAGAAAAAAATTTTAAAAAATTTTTCTATAGAAGCAATTTTTAATCTAGAAATAAAATTTTGACAAAATTTTCTATAGAAATAAAATTTTGAAAAAATTTTCTATAGAAATAAAATTTTAACAAATTTTTCTACAAAAATAAAATTTTGACAAAATTTTCTATAGAAATAAAATGTTGATAAAATTGTCTACAGAAATAAAATATTGACATAACTTTCTATGGAAATAAAATTTTGACAAAATTTTCTATAGAAATAAAATTTTGACAACATTTTTTATAGAAATAAAATTTTGACAAAATTTTCTCTAGAAATAAAATTTTGACAAAATTTTCTATAGAAATAAAATTTTGACAAAAAAATTCTATAGAAATAAAATTTTCCATTTGTTTTGTTTTGTTATTGTTGGTTTTGTTCTTTAAGCATTGTTGTCGTTTTTTTTTTATTTCAGCTTAAAACCATACATTGACTAAACTACAAGAGTAGCTTAACCAACAGAGGAAAATAATGTTTGTCAAATTTATTTGGGCAAAGCCCTATAGACTGCAAGATGGTTGGATGGACGCACGTTTCGGAATTACCACATTCCTCATCAGCATCCTCTACTTGCAGCAAAACTATCAACCAATTATCAGAATAAATTCAGGCAGTTTATTAAACCCAACAAAAACCACACTTGAACCCTCCGAAAAAAGGTTTTACATTGATAGCCGGCTTATGCCAAATGAATTCGAAACAAACATATCTCTTTTCCTATGCCACTGTCAAATCATCGATTTGAATTCACATGGCTGGGTTTATTTTGAGCGTGCCTCCTCTTCTTTTTCCATTTGTTTTGTTTTGTTATTGTTGGTTTTGTTCTTTAAGCATTGTTGTCGTTTTTTTTTTTATTTCAGCTTAAAACCATACATTGACTAAACTACAAGAGTAGCTTAACCAACAGAGGAAAAGAATGTTTGTCAAATTTATTTGGGCAAAGCCCTATAGACTGCAAGATGGTTGGATGGACGCACGTTTCGGAATTACCACATTCCTCATCAGCATCCTCTACTTGCAATTTTGACAAAATTGTCTATAGAAATATAATTTTGACAAAATTGTCTATAGAAATATAATTTTGACAAAATTGTCTATAGAAATAAAATTTTGAGAAAATTTTTGTATAGAAATAAAATTTTTACACAATTTTGTATAGAAATAAAATTTTGACAAAATTTTCTTTAGAAATAAAATATTGAATAAATTTTCGATAGAAAAAAAATTTTGACAACATTTTCTATAGAAATAAAATTTTGACAAAATTTTCTTTAGAAATAAAATTTTGATAAAAAATGTCTATAGAAATAAAATTTTGACAAAATTGTCTATAGAAAAAAAATTTTAACAAATTTTGACAAAATTTTCTATAGAAATAAAATTTTAACAAAATTTTCTATAGAAAAATATTTATCAAATTTTTCTATAGAAAAAAATTTAAAAAATTTTTTCTATAGAAAAAAAATTTACAAAAATTTTTCTATAAATATAAAATAGAAATAAAATTTTGACAAAACTTTGTATGGAAATAAAATTTTGACAAAATTTTCTATAGAAATAAAATTTTGACAAAATTTTCTATAGAAATAAAATTTTCACAAAATTTTCTATAGAAATAAAATTTTCACAAAATTTTCTATAGAAATAAAATTTTGACAAAACTTTTGTAAAGAAATAAATTTTTGATAAAAAATTTCTATAGACTATTTTGGCAAAATGTTCTATAGAAATAAAATTTGACAACATTTTCTATAGAAATAAAATGTTGAAAAAAATGTTCTATAGAAATAAAATGTTGACAAAAGAATTGTACGACGATATCTGAACTCCTTACTGATAATTTCAATCAATTTTTCAGTTCGAACACATATAAGTCGAACGGGTCCAACTCAGCATAATAAGAGGATGGAGCTGCAGTTCGTAGAAACTTGGCATAAGGTTGTTAAGTAACTGATTTTGCAAAATTGGTCGTAAATCTCTGCTCGTCAAAAGCATGGCCTTTAGTAATGGGTATATATTTTTTCAATACCTCAAGGCCTGTCATATTATTCTTCTTACCCTTTTGAACTCCAGGAGCCTTACATAGTGTATATGTCATACGTATAAAGCCAATGATTTGTAATTGATTCGAATCCATCCAAAAACGATTTAAACACATAAACGACAATTTTATTAAAACGTACAGCTATTCTATGTTGTTGTAAAAAATATGTGTTGGATTACTATTTTGCAATTAATTAATAACAAATGAACATACGCCAACAAGTAAAGCTATATAAATTGCTTTATAATTTAAATTCATTTTTCGTTTAATATTTAATTTAAAAACCACTTAGAAGCAAAATTCAAATTATAAATCCAATAATTGTTGATGCAAAAATCAAATTCCCTAAAAGATAGGTTGATGGAGGGCATCTTTCTAGGGAAAAATAATAATAATTGTTAATTATAAGACAATGAGCAGTGACTTGAAAACGTAAGGTCCAAGAGTGCCTAGGACAGTACGGAGGAGCTTCCCAAAATTTAAAAATACTACGCCTCTTCTGAATAAGACATTATTTCTATAGAAAATTTCGTCAAAATTTTATTTCTGTTGAAAATTTTCTCAAAATTTTATTTCTATACAAAAATGTTGTCAAAATTTTATTTCTATAGAAAATTTTGCCAAAATTTTATTTTTATAAAAACCTTTTGTCAAAATGTTATTTCTATACAAAACTTTTGTCAAAATTTTATTTCTATAGAAACTTTTGTCAAAATTTTATTTCTATAGAAAATTTTGTCAAAATTTTATTTCTTTAGGAAATTTTATTTCTATAGAAAATTTTGTCAAAAATTTATTTCTATAGAAAATTTTTGCAAAAACACAAAACTTTTGTCAAACTTTTATTTTTATATAAAACTTTTGTCACACTTTTATTTCTATAGAAAACTTTCTCAAAATTTTATTTCTATAAAAAAAAATTCTCAGAATTTTATTTATATAAAAAATTTTCTCAAAATTTTATTTCTGTAAAACAGTTTCTCAAAATTTTATTTCTATAGAAAATTTTGCCAATATTTTATTTCTATTGAAAATTCTGTCAAAATTTTCATTCCATAGAGAATTTTTTTCTATAGAAAATTTTGTCAAAATTTTATTTCTATTGAAAATTCTGTCAAAATTTTATTTCTATTGAAAATTTTGTCAAAATTTTATTTCTATTGAACATTTTATCAATATTTTATTTCATAATAATAACATTTTGACAATAGTAACTTTTATCAAAATTTTATTTCTGTAGAAACTGTTGTCAAAATATTATTTCTATAGAAAATTTTGTCAAAGTTTTATTTCTATAGAAAAATTGATGTCAAAAGTTTATTTCTATAGACAATTTTGGCAAAATTTTATTTCTATAGAAAATGTTGTCAAAATTTTATTGCTATAGAAAATTTTGTAATTTTTTTTCTATAGAAAATTTAGACAAAACTATTATTTCTATAGAAACTTTGTCATAAGTTTATTTCAATACAAAACTTTTCCCAACTTATATTTCTATAAAAAATTTTCTCAAAAATTTATTCCTATAGAAAATTTTCTCAAAATTTTATTTCTATTGAAAATTTTCTCAAAATTTTATTTCTATAGAAATTGTTGTCAAATTTTTATTTCTATACAAAATTTTCTTAAAATTTTATTTCTATAGAAATTGTTGTCAAAATTGTATTTCTTTAGAAATTTTTCCCAAAATTTTATTTCTATACAAAAATGTTGTCAAAATTTTATTTCTATAGAAAATTTTGCCAAAATTTTATTTTTATAAAAACCTTTTGTCAAAATGTTATTTCTATACAAAACTTTTGTCAAAATTTTATTTCTATAGAAACTTTTGTCAAAATTTTATTTCTATAGAAAATTTTGTCAAAATTTTATTTCTTTAGGAAATTTTATTTCTATAGAAAATTTTGTCAAAAATTTATTTCTATAGAAAATTTTGTCAAAAATTTATTTCTATAGAAAATTTTTGCAAAAACACAAAACTTTTGTCAAACTTTTATTTTTATATAAAACTTTTGTCACACTTTTATTTCTATAGAAAACTTTCTCAAAATTTTATTTCTATAAAAAAATTTCTCAAAATTTTATTTATATAAAAAATTTTCTCAAAATTTTATTTCTGTAAAACAGTTTCTCAAAATTTTATTTCTATAGAAAATTTTGCCAATATTTTATTTCTATTGAAAATTCTGTCAAAATTTTCATTCCATAGAAAATTTTCTCGAATTTTTTTTCTATAGAAAATTTTGTCAAAATTTTATTTCTATGGAAAATTTTGTCAATATTTTATTTCTATTGAAAATTCTGTCAAAATTTTCTTTCTATAGAAAATTTTTTCAAAATTTTATTTCATAATAATGCAATTTTGACAATAGTAACTTTTATCAAAATTTTATTTCTGTAGAAACTGTTGTCAAAATATTATTTCTATAGAAAATTTTGTCAAAGTTTTATTTCTATAGATAATTGATGTCAAAAGTTTATTTCTGTAGACAATTTTAGCAAAATTTTATTTCTAAAGAAATGTTGTCAAACTTTTATAAAAATTTTGTAATTTTTTTCTATAGAAAATTTGTAAATTTGGTTTCTATAGAAAATTCAGACAAAAATTTCTATAGAAAATTTGTCAAAATTTTATTTCTATACAAAACTTTTCCCAACTTTTATTTCTAAAAAAAATTTTCTCAAAATTTTATTCCTATAGAAAATTTTCTCAAAATTTTATTTCATAAAAATAGCTTAAAAATCGTTAATTTATTATTATAACATAAAAAAGGTCGAAGAAAAATCAAAGAAAACAAAAATTTTATTTCTATAGAAAATTTTCTCAAAATTTTATTTCTATAGAAATTGTTGTCAAATTTTTATTTCTATAGAAAATTTTGTCAAAATTTTATTTCTATAGAAAATGTTGTCAAAATTTTATTTTTTCAAAATTGTATTTCTATAGAAAATTTTCTCAAAATTTTATTTCTATAGAGCATTTTCTCAAAATTTTAGTTCTGTAAAAGATCACGTCAAAATTTTATTTCTATAAAAAATTTTCTCAAAATTTTATTTTTATAGAAATTGTTGTCAAAATTGTATTTCTATGGAAAATTTTCTCAAAATTTTATATCTATAAAAATTTTCTCAAAATTTTAGTTTTATAGAAATTGTTGTCAAAATTGTATTTCTATAGAAAAGTTTCTCAAAATTTTATTTTTGTAGAAAATTAGTGGAAAGAAATCCTTCAAATATAGAAGCAAAAATGCTTCAAAAATTCATTTCTATAGAAAATTTTGTCAAAATTTTATTTCTATAGAAAATTTTTTCAAAATTTTATTTTTATAGAAAATTTTGTCAAAACTTTATTTCTATAGAAAATTTTGTCAAAATTTTATTTCTAATCAAAACTTTCCCAACTTTTATTTCTAAAGAACATTTTTTCAAAATTTGATGTCTATAGAAAATTTTCTCAAAATTTTAGTTCTGTAAAAAATCTCTTCAAAATTTTATTTCTATAAAAATTTTCTCAAAATTTAATTTTTATAGAAATTGTTGTCAAAATTGTATTTCTATAGAAAATTTTCTAAAATTTTATTTCTATAGAAAATTTGTTCAAAATTTTATTTCTATAGAAAATTTTGTCAAAATTGTATTTCTATAGAAAATTTTCTCAAAATTTTATTTTTGTAGAAGATTAGTGGAAAGAAATCCTCCAAATATAGAAGCAAAAATGCTTCGACAATCTTAATAGGGAATACTTTGAAAAATAATAAAGCTATTTGATTATTAATTATTATTTCTCTTCCCCAATCCCGAAATAGAAAAGGCAATCCACGTACTCGATTCTATAATTATTTAGAAAAAATCAGGTTTGGTAAACATATATATTTTTTTGTGGTAAACACATTTTTGTCATCACAAGGTCGTCTTCATACTCTTCTTAACGGGTTAATTTTCTAACTTTGTCTTGTTAATTTCAATGCAACATATTTCAAAGTGCTAAGTGACCATAAGAAACGACATAACTGCTCTGAGCTGTAAAAACAGCTGTTCATTCGCACTTTATGTAAAATGGCAACCCTGACAAGAAATCTGTAAACAATTTGTTGGAAAGCATTGTTTGGGTTTAGTTGAATTTAAATATCGTCTTATATTAGGATATACAACGTAAAGGACATCATTCCATGTAAGTGAAGTTATTACAATAGGAAGTGTTCACCCTGTATTAGGAAAATAAAATCTTTCTTTACAGTATTGGAAGAGGAACGCTATACAAGATGTCCAGCAAAACGAAAGGCGGCAAGACAATAATCAAGTAAGTAAACTATATTATATCGAAATTAAGTATTATTGGTAATTAAATTATGCATCCATTTAGATCTGTTGTAAATGTCTGTAATAGTGCCAAACCCAAAATGATTATGGTGTCTAAAGTAAAAAACATTAAAGATACGGAAAGCAGACCACATTTATTCATTGACTTAATACAGTCGGAAGTTGAAGACACTTCTGGTTTGGAGGAAGACTGTACAAAAGCATTGTCTGTAAAAAGTCCCATAAATCAATTGACTGGATCTTCAAAATTACCTATTACACCAGACAATCCACCAAAATCGGTACAGACGGAGTATGTATTTTATAAAATAATTTACTTAAAGAATTTATCGTAATTAATGTCCTTTCTATTTAGTCTTCCGTTTAGTTTAAATATATGTGGCTTAGTTGATATTTCAAAATACGAGGTTATCTGTGTTTATTGCTTTCAAACATTTCCCATTAAGAAATGGCCTTTCCTTATAAATCATGTTAAACTGATGCATTATACATCGAGTAAACCCACCACAGGTGTAGATGATAAAGAAAAATCTCAACCATCAATTGTAAATGAGAAACATGTGAATACTATAAAAGAAAATCCAAAAGCTAATACTTGCCAAAATAATTTAAAACGTCCTTTAACCAATGACGATCAATATCGAAATATTAATAATACGGACGGAAAACAAAAAAATTGGAAATCGGATTCATCAGATGAATCGAATTCTGAAAGTAATGTAAGTATTGTTAATTAAAAATACATACGATGCAACATTTGGTTAACATGTTAGTGATTCATTTATATTTTTCCAGATTTCTACGGACTCCGTGCCTTGTAAAGAAAATGTTGACATACAATATTCAAAAAAGTACAAAAAGGTAGACAAAATAGTGTCATCTTCCCAGGCCACGACATTAACTTCGAAATTTTGTAATCAAACTAAGACGGATGCTATGTTTGATAGCTGCGAAGAACAGAAATCATTGGATTGTGAAGCTGTAGAGGTGAGGTTCATGCCCATAATTAAATTGTAATTGAGGTTTTGGTTAATTTGCCCCTTCATAGACAAAAATTTTATTCCTATTAAAGCAAATGCAATTATACAGAATCACCTCTAAAAGATGGGTAAAATGGTCTCATCCACATTGTTGACAGTATTGGGGATTTTCCCCTAAAGGTGTGTACTATGTTCAGTTTTCGAGTTGAAAATCACTTTAGTATAGCCATGTTCCGATATCCACTTCAATTCCTTTATTCACGATAAAACCACGAACGTGGATATTTGGTGTTCTTAATTCCAGATTCTTTTTTGAACTTTTCTGTAACCAGCTGGGTTGCATAAATCACCCAAAAATTCACTAAAGGTGGGTATTAAGATCGAGTTTAGCCGCTAAAAAAGTAATTTTTTTTCAAGATTACTTTTCTT
The DNA here is from genome assembly GCF_050003625.1 of Haematobia irritans. Classification (NCBI taxonomy): domain Eukaryota; kingdom Metazoa; phylum Arthropoda; class Insecta; order Diptera; family Muscidae; genus Haematobia; species Haematobia irritans. The sequence continues at coordinate 11,000,709 of NC_134401.1, read as the reverse complement.
TAATAATCCATTTTAAGGAATACAAACTTTGTGAAAATTTGCTTTGGGCTTTTCCCCATCATGTAATAATAATAGAATTTGCAACAAATATGTATAATTTTATGCATTTTTCTTACTGATTTAGTTTTCACTTTAGCGATTTTAGCGGCTAAACTCGAACTTAATACTCACCTTAAGGCGGAAATCAAAATAAGTGGAATCAATAGACTTATTATACATTTCCTGAAATAATCACAATTATAAATGAAAACAAACATACTCCCATATTGTCTTGTCGAAATTTAGAGGAACAAAAAACTGCGCATCAATTGAATTAATATATTTGCTTTATATTGATCTATTTTAATAAAGTAACCGCGAAAATTTCAACTTGAAAAGCGAACTTACGTTAATTGGGGATATTTTTTTGTGGACGGAGACGAAATTTTTGAATTGGGGAATTTCGCGAAATTTAAGGATTTTTCAGTATAAAAAATAACATTTAGAAACACATCGGATAGACAATATTAAAAAAAATTGTCCCTCTTTATTCCACGGCATTCAATAGGGTACAAATACAGCATTTGGGCTAGAAACGGGCACAGGATTTTATTTTGGAGGCCCTAGCACTAATTTATAATTTTACTCAGCTTGGCTAATACATTTTTCTACAATTGTGATATCATTTTGTGAGGACTCGGACTTAAATGTTGTCGCTCATCAGTTTTCAACACTGATTTGGGCCATATATTCCATAAATAAAGAAGTTATGAAGATGAAGGCCTTTATATTGACCTACAACCTAATTTTATTACTTGAGTAGCTTTTGGTAGCCGAATTCTAATTTTCACTTTTTGTGATGATTATACCCTGCGCCACACTGTGGAACAGGGTATTATAAGTTGGTGCATATGTTTGTAACACCCAGAAGGAGACGAGATGGACACATGGTGTCTTTGGCAATAATGCTCAGGGTGGGTCCCTGAGTCGATATAACCATGTCCGTCCGTCCGTCCGTCTGTCTGTGAATACATTTTTGTGATCAAAGTCTAGGTCGCAATTTAAGTCCAATCGCCTTCAAATTTGGCACATGTTCCTAATTTGGGTCAGAATCTTTCACCCGATATGCACTAATATGGGCCCAGCAGCCAGAGTTTTATACCGATTTGCTTGAAATTTTGTACAAACATAACACTTAGTCGTATAGTCAAGTGTGCAAAATTTGATTGAAATCGGTTCAGATTTAGATATAGCTCCCTTATTCATCTTTCGCCCGATATGGACTTATATGGCCCCAGAAGCCAGATTTTTGGCCGAATTTGGTTGAAATTTTGGACTAGGACTACAATTAGTAGTATAGTCAAGCGTGCAAAATTTGATTGAAATCGGTTCAGATTTAGATATAGCTCCCATATATCTTTCGCCCGATATGGACTAATATGGTCCTAAAAGCCAGAGTTTTGGCCCAATTTGTTTGAAATTTTGCACAGGGAGTAGATTTAGCTTTGTAGCTATGCGTGCCAAATTTGATTGAAATCGGTTCAGATTTATATATAGCTCCCATATATAGCTTTCGCCCGATTTACACTCATATGACCACAGAGGCCAATTTTTTACTCCGATTTGGTTGAAATTTTGCACAGGGTGTAGAATTAGCATTGTAGCTATGCGTGCCCAATTTGGTTGAAATCGGTTCAGATTTAGATATAGCTCCCATATATATGTTTTTCTGATTTCGACAAAAATGGTCAAAATACCAAAATTTTCCCTTTTAAAATCGCCTCTGCTTAGTCGAAAACTTGTAAAAAAGACTGTAATTTTCCTTATCATCAAATACATATATATCGAGCGATAATCATAAAAAAACGTTTGCGAAGTTTCCCTAAAATTGCTTCAGATTTAAATGTTTCCCATATTTTTTTACTAACATTCTGTTCCACCCTAGTGCACTAGTGAGAGGTTTCACTATACATGCATTTTCATTTGAATTGAAACCTTTTTCCAAATAACACGAATCCTTTTTCTAATCAAATGAAACCTTTTTTCAAATCGAATAAAATTTTCCCATTTCCAATTTCTTAATTTCCTCTATTCCAGCATATAATAGCATCGGAATGTACAGAACATGTAAGCACACAAGCATCAGAAGAACACAAACATTTGGACGACATGGTTTCATCTCCCATGGGATCAACATCTACTTGGACTACGGTTGAGAAAACTAAGACAGATGAATTTTTGGATATAAAAGAAGAACAAAATTCAATGGACTATGAAGATGTAGAGGTTAGTTACAGAAATATCAAATAACCCAATCAAATGTATATTACAGCAAATTGCTTTTTTGATATGGAAGTCTCCATTCTAAAGTACGCTAAGTATAAAAAGTGAATTTTACAAAAACCAAGTTCAAAGTTTTTTTTTTTGGAATTTCCGTATATGATATAAATTCACTTTTTTCGGTCTTAAAATCATTTTTGTTATAGATTTTTTTAGTATGTACGAATTCAAAATAGTGATAATAGAACATGGCTATAAATGACATATACCACTTTAGACCGAACAAAGCTTTTTGCCCTTTTTGGATTGGAAATTTTTATAACCATAACTTTTGATAGAAGTGTCCAATAAATTCGAACTTTTAACAGGATGCAATTCACATCAATCCGAATAAAAACCAACGAATTCAATCAAAACATGCTAATTCGACTTAGCGTACTCTGGAATGAGGACATCGATATATAAAAGTTAAAAAAAGTCTCGCATTAACAAATTTTTCATTTACAGCAATTGATTGAATTATCACCAGCCTATTCAGAGATCCCGGATAAATCGTCTGTTAACGATAGACAAGAAGAAATTTGTTCAATTGATATTGAATGCGATTGGAATCAGACCGAACCCCCGGTCAACAATGAGGTAAGTCTCCGATAATAGTAATATCTCTATTACACAAAGTTCATTTTATAGATTTTTTTCAATTTTTTTTTTCGAAGGCAATATCCGGGTCTGTAAGTAACGAAGATAAATCCCCTTCACCCACAAAAAAGGTAAGATTTTTGAGCTTCATAGCTTATCGATTTTGATCATTCATTCTTTTATTATTTTTTTTTTTTTGACAAAAAGTGGATTAACGGCTTATCGATTTTGATGAATTAACCGCTTTGATTTTTTTTAATTCTCAATCGGAAAACCAATTACATATTTTTATACTCTCCACCATAGGATGGGGGTATATTAGCTTCGTCATTCCGTTTGTAACACATCGAAATATTGCTCTAAGACCCCATAAAGTATATATATTCTGGGTCGTTGTGAAATTCCGAGTCGATCTGAGCATGTCCGTCTGTTGAAAACACGCTAACTTCCCAACGAAACAAGCTATCGACTTGAAACTTGGCACAAGTAGTCGTTATTGATGTAGGTCGGATGGTATTGCAAATGGGCCATATCGGTCCACTTTTACGTATAGCCCCCATATAAACGGACCCCCAAATTTGGCTTGCGGTTGCTCTAAGAGAAGCAAATTTCATCCGATCCGGCTGAAATTTGGTACATGGTGTTAGTATATGGTCTCTAACAACCATGCAAAAATTGGTCCATATCAGTCCATAATAACATATATCCCTCATATAAACCGATCCTCCGATTTGGCTTGCGGAGCCTCTAAGAGAAGCAAATTTCATCCGATCCGGCTGAAATTTGGTACATGGTGTAGGACATGGTCTCTAATGACTATGCAAAAATTGGTCCATAATTATATATAGCCCCCATATAAACCGAACATCAGATTTGACCTCCGGAGCCTCTTGGAAGACCAAAATTCATCTGATTCAGTTGAAATTTGGTACGTGGTTTTAATATATGGCCTCAAACACCCATGCAAAAATTGGTCGAAATCGGTCCATAATTATGTATAGCCCCCATATAGACCGATCCCCATATTTGACCTTCGGAGCCCCTTGGAAGAGCAAAATTTATCCGATTCGGTTGAAATTTGGTACGTGATGTTAATATATGGTATCCACCAATCAAGCAGGAATTGGTTCATATCAGTCCATATTTATATAGAACCCCTATATATACCGATTACCAGATTTTACCTCCGGTGCCTTTTGGAGAAGCAAAATTCATCACATCTGGTTGAAATTTGGTACGTGGTGGTAGTATATGGTATTTAACAACCATGCCAAAAGTGGTCCATAATCATATATAGCCCCCATATAACCCGATCCCGAGATTTGGTTTTGGAGCCTCTTGGAGGAGCAAATTTCATCCGAGTCAGTTGAAATTTGGTGCATTGTGCTAGTATATGGCCGTTAACAACCATGCCTAACTAGGTCCATATCGGTCTATAGTTATATATAGCCCTCAGATAAATCGATCCCCAATCACACAAAAATTGGTCCATATTAAGTTCATAATTGTATATAGCCCCCATATAAGCGACCCCCATATTTCAATTCTGGGTCTCTCCGTACCGTGCAAAAGTCCATATCGATACGTAATTATTTTTTAACTTACCTATACATACCTTTTTTTTTTTGTAGTATATACCACGTATGGACTAACTCACAATTTAGAAAACGATGTTAAGAAATTTTAAGATACCACAACCCAAGTAATTCGATTGTGAATGACAGTCTTTCGTAGAAGTTTCAATGCAATCCATGGTGGAGGGTACATAAGATTCGGCCTGGCCGAACTTACGGCCGTATATACTTGTTCTTCTTAAGGACTTACCTAATTAGAACACCAATTTTTATATCAAAATTATTTTCTCTATTTCCATAAAACAAAGATTATTGCCGACAAACTAAAATCTCCCAATCCATCGATTCAACTCTCACGATATGTGGATTCAGAAGATGAAATGCCCTCTAATGATGAAAACGAAGATTTAGAGCCTAGCTCAACTAATGGCTGTGGGGTAAGATTCCCAAACAAATTCTACTATTAAAAATGATTAAAGTCTTGATTTTCAGATTCTCTTCGGTTTAACCAATCGAAAAATTGTTATTGAATTTCTTGAACATCTGGAAAAATATCCTCATTTATATCAATTTCGAAAATATAAAGGCACACCCTTCAATTCGGCAAAATTTCAAGAAAGCATTGTAAAATTACGTACACACATTAATACCACCTTCAATATCGATATGACCGACATAGAGACTCGCCTCAGTATACAAAGAATAAAACATTGGTATGCCCGAACAATTCAAACCATAGAGGATAAAAAGGCGTATGGTAGAATATTTAAACATACATTTCCGGAATATTTTAATATAATGAAGGCATATCTTCCTTCTGACGTCACATATTCACGGGATCTTTTACTAGAGAGTGGTTATGCGAAAAAAGAAACAAATGAATTGACACGCTATCCCACCTGGATGTTACGTAAAAAAGGAGCAATTTCTAAACGTGGAGTAAAACTTGGACGAAAGCGTAAAAATCAATTGGAGGTTACTAAAATTACATATAAAGATTTGATGGATGATGAAGTACATTTGGAATGTGAAGAAAAGGAGAAACCTAGTGAAATGGATGATGATGGTTTTACTCCACCTGATCCCCTTATATGTGATATTTGTTTTGTAGATTTTAGTCGACCTGTAGAATTGAGACAACACCGACTTAGACATTTCCCTCCGAAACATGCATGCCAATACTGCCTTCGAAAACATTATACACAAAATTTGGCAAAAAAATGCCAACACAAAGATACACCAGCTAGTTCAGCAACGAAGATTAAAGCCAAGCCTAACAAAGACGGGCTGTACATGTGTGAATTGTGTGGAGCCACTTACAAATCTTTGGGATACCTCAATTATCATAAAAAGGACAAACATTTCAATCAACGTCACAAATGCGATATATGTGGATATTCGACTATCAAAAAGACCCTATTGGAACATCATCAAAAAAGATATCATGTGGTTGAATTTGGTACATGTGGAGAAATTGCAAAACGCACGAGGCCGCCATTACCCAAGATACGTTTTACAGCTGAGGGACGTCGTGAATATTTGTGGCTTCGAGAAATGAAAGCACAAAAACCCACAGAGCCCTTTTTCGGCTGTTATAGATGTAAACAAATTTTCCGTAATCGTCAGGAGAAAAACATGCACAATAAAAGGGAACATCCTATTAGTGCAACAACTGTTATATGTTTCCTTTGCCATCATGAAAATGTCCTCTTCTCGAATATGAAAAATCTACGAAGACACTACCTCCAAATACATCGAGTAGCACCTGAAGGTGTAGATTCCCTGCTGAAACATGTAAAGCCTTTAATGGAAACACTAACTGAAGAAGAAGTGGAAGACTTGCAGACTGCAGAAAATCATAATTTGGTTTTAGCTCAGATTTTAGCTACCAAGCCTCGTATGAAGCCCGAGGAATTTTTATCCGATATGAATTCGGATTATTACAAGGAAATGATGTGTCAGCGAAGAAATCTGGAGGTAATAGGCCATTATGATGATGATGAGTCCATTGATGATCTGGGTCAATCAACTTTATGGGAAGAAGTTGATCAGGGTTATGAAGAATTGTGTGGTCTATATAAAGCTCCCAATAGTGATATAAAAATTGAAGATCCTATTGGAATCGATATGAGTAAAGATGATATAGAAAATCAGACGGCAAATTTAGAAATGTGTATAGATAAAAATGAGTTTTGCAATAATTATCTTGGAACCAACAATGATCCAAATCAATCATCATTAGATATTGTAAAAGAAGAAGAAGAAAATCCTCACTCACAAAATATCGAGCATATTTTTGTTATAAATGAAAATATACAAGATCATCATGAGATTGAAGATATTATTGAAGAAGAAGATTTTGATAATGATATAATTGAAAATTATTTTGAGTGATAAGAAAATATCTAATCGTAGCCCCATTTCATGTACAGATAAATTATAATTAAATGGCAATTTCAAAAATTATGTAAAGTTTGTTAAACCAAATGTGAAACACAAAAAATTCAACAAAAAAAAAGTCGGTCCATAATTATATAGCCTCCTACAAAAAAGTGGAGGCACTGCTCCTTGATAAAAATGCGGCCACGTTTTAGTTGGCCATATATTGGGAATCCAAAATACATTTTGCAATATCCGTTTTTAACATCGAATAAAGGACTAGAAGATCTATCTTAGACATATAAATCTGAATGTCCATATTTTTTCATTTGGCCACAGTGCAAACATTTCTCTTGAGGAGCATTACCTCTACTTGTTTTTTATGCCATATATTAAAAATCTTAAAAAACATTTTGCAATAATTTTTTTACCATCGGATAAAAAAATACAAGATCTAACTTTTACATATAAATCTGGATGTCCATCTGTTTTCAATTTGGCCACAGTGATCACAGGCACTGCTCCTTGTGTCCCCGTTTTAGTTGGCCATATATTGGGAATTACAAACACATTTTGCAATATCAGCTTTTATAGTCGGATAGAGGACTAAAAGATCTATCTTTTACATATATGTAAATCTGCATGCTCAGTGGTGAGATTTTCTCAAAGAGCAATGCCTTCACTTGGTTTATAGGCCATATATTGGGAATTTCAAACACAATTTTACCATCGAATAGGGGACTAATAGATCTATCTTTCACATATAAAACTGATTGTCCTCCTTTTTCCATTTGACCACAGTGGAAACATTTCTCTCTTTTTCGTATATGTTGTATTACTACTATTTAGAATTTTTTTTGGCAAATGATTTTAATACCAATCTATCGTTCCAGAGTATCTTTGTTTGGAAATTTGATTTTTTATATACCTTCCCGTTTGCCAATGTATGCCAATTTTTATGGAGGCTGTACCGCATTTTCACATATAGGTGGCGCTGAAACGGATATTAATCTACGGATTTATTTTCCCTCAGAAATAATTTGATTGGTAAATTTTGTCTTTTAAGATTACATTATGTTCTACTATAATTTTTTAGTATGCATTTCATTTTATTATTGGAAATTTACCAATAACTAAACAAATTGGTTCGCCAGAGAGGAGGAAATAAAAGTGGACGAAAAAGTCTCTTTTGCAAAGAAAACAAATGTCAACCGTATAGATGTCCCACAATGCGTGCAGCGTTTGGTATTGTGCGCTTTATAGAATATCAGTTATTCCGGACGGAATATCGGTGTTTGTAAAGAATCTTACAGTGTGTCGGATCGATACGACTAGTCGGCGATGACTAAATAATCAGTAAATGTGTTATCGATCCCATAAACATGCAGCAGTATCGATAATGCCTTCGGACTTAACTTATAATGTGCACAATATATTGGATGTGTTCGACACGAGCACTGTCGTCCGGAATAACTGAGCACTGTCGTCCGGAATAACTGTAAAGCGCATTTACCTATTATCCGACACACTGTATGATTCTTTAAGCCTAGTCAGTGTTGCCAGGTTGGGGGTTTTCCCCCCAAATTTAGGGGTTTTTTACACGTTTAGGGGGATTTTTAGGGGTAACATTTATTTGGGGGGATTTTTGGGGGTAAAAAATTATTTTAGACCCTATAAAGTGGAGCAATTATCAACAAAATTTAGAAATAATTCTGGCACGAATTTTGAACAAAAAATGAGGGATGTCAACCCATGTTCTTAAATACAAGCAAGTATGTTAAGCAATGACATTCTATTTTAAACGCATCTGTTGAAGGAGCATTTTTAATATTTGATACAATTAAAAACAAATTAAGAAATGGTATTGTAACATTAAATTATTGGTCTCATAATTTCACGCCTACAATTTTGGCGAATAATGTATATATTTACTGAACTTTAATTTTTGTTTATTTTTTATTTATATTTTATAAGCTGTGGTTTTAATTAATTTGATTTGAAAGATTTATACATTGAATTATATTGTTTTGTCTGCCCTTTATATTGATATACATTTTATTATTATACCCATAGAAAAATTACTTTCCTCATGAACGAAATTTTAGACAAATAAACCCGAATTTGTGAATAGTGGTATAATGACGTTATCTACTGATTTTTATTTACTTCAAAAGAAATTTTGTTCTTCAGAAAAAAAAAAATATATTTGTGTTAAATTTAATTTGTAAAGTGTATCACTGCAGGATTTTTTAACGAAATTTGGGACACCTTTTTGGCTTATTAACATTCTTAAATTTTTTGGGGGTTTTTGAAAAAAGTCTAGATCAATTTAGGGGTTTTTTTCTTAAGATTTGGGGGGAAGAATCAAAAATCATCTGGCAACACTGAGCCTAGTAAAGGGTGATTCTTTTGAGGTTAGGATTTTCATGCATTAGTATTTGACAGATCACGTGGGATTTCAGACATGGTGTCAAAGAGAAAGATGCTCAGTATGCTTTGACATTTCATCATGAATAGACTTACGATCTGCCACAACGTCGAATTTTCAGTGAATGGGCCCTAGAAAAGTTGGCAGAAAATCCGCTTTTTTATCGACAAATTTTGTTCAGCGATGAGGCTCATTTCTGGTTGAATGGCTACGTAAATAAGCAAAATTGCCGCATTTGGAGTGAAGAGCAACCAGAAGCCGTTCAAGAACTGCCCATGCATCCCGAAAAATGCACTGTTTGGTGTGGTTTGTACGCTGGTGGAATCATTGGACCGTATTTTTTCAAAGATGCTGTTGGACGCAACGTTACGGTGAATGGCGATCGCTATCGTTCGATGCTAACAAACTTTTTGTTGCCAAAAATGGAAGAACTGAACTTGGTTGACATGTGGTTTCAACAAGATGGCGCTACATGCCACACAGCTCGCGATTCTATGGCCATTTTGAGGGAAAACTTCGGAGAACAATTCATCTCAAAAAATGGACCGGTAAGTTGGCCACCAAGATCATGCGATTTGACGCCTTTAGACTATTTTTTGTGGGGCTACGTCAAGTCTAAAGTCTACAGAAATAAGCCAGCAACTATTTCAGCTTTGGAAGACAACATTTCCGAAGAAATTCGGGCTATTCCGGCCGAAATGCTCGAAAAAGTTGCCCAAAATTGGACTTTCCGAATGGACCACCTAAGACGCAGCCGCGGTCAACATTTAAATGAAATTATCTTCAAAAAGTAAATGTCATGGACCAATCTAACGTTTCAAATAAAGAACCGATGAGATTTTGCAAATTTTATGCGTTTTTTTTTTTTAAAAAGTTATCAAGCTCTTAACAAATCACCCTTTACCTTCCCGTTTGCCAATGTATGCCAATTTTTATGGAGGTTGTACCGCATTTTCACATATAGGTGGCGCTGAATCTACGGATTTATTTTCCCTCAGAAATAATTTGATTGGTAAATTTTGTCTTTTAAGATTACATTATGTTCTACTATAATTTTTTAGTATGCATTTCATTTTATTATTGGAAATTTACCAATAACTAAACAAATTGGTTCGCCAGAGAGGAGGAAATAAAAGTGGACGAAAAAGTCTCTTTTGCAAAGAAAACAAATGTCAACCGTATAGATGTCCCACAATGCCTGCAGCGTTTGGTATTGTGCGCTTTACAGAATATCAGTTATTCCGGACGGAATATCGGTGTTTGTAAAGAATCTTACAATGTGTCGGATCGATACGACTAGTCGGCGATGACTAAATAATCAGTAAATGTGTTATCGATCCCATAAACATGCAGCAGTATCGATAATGCCTTCGGACTTAACTTATAATGTGCACAATATATTGGATGTGTTCGACACTGTCGTCCGGAATAACTGAGCACTGTCGTCCGGAATAACTGTAAAGCGCATAAATGTAAAAAGCGCATTTACCTATTATCCGACACACTGTATGATTCTTTAAGCCTAGTACTAAGATGACGTTTTCGCACGAAAAACTGTTATATTCCATATAAAAAACGTTAGCGCGGAATAAATGCGAAATCTTTGTTTTAAGCATTTTAAAGCACATATTCATACAACCCTGGATTTTTCGCACGAAAAAATAGGCAGGCATATTATTTCGCATATATAAGGTAACATCTGTGGGTTTGAGATCCTATATACGGAGATAGATGAAGATATTCGTTTTTCGCAGAAACGAACTTATTACTAAGCATTACAAACACCGACATTCCGTCCGGAATAACTGATAGTCTGTAAAGCGCGTTACCAGCATTGCGGTCGAAGTGCTGTCAGAGAGTATTAAGATAACAAGAGGACGAAAATTTCTCTTCTACAAAAACAACAAATGTCAACCGTATAGATGTCGCACAATGCCTACAGCTTTTGTATTACCGACGTTGCGGTCGAAGCGCTGTTTTGATAAATTCCCAATAAACACAAGCATTGGAGAAATGCTTATATTCAATACGCTTTCAAACATTTTTTCAAAGAATTAGATTAGAATTCAATTTGAGAAATTGTTGAGAAAATCGCGTTCTCAACAAACAGACATTACCCTCAACAGTAGAATTCAAAACGTTAGCAACAATTTCTCAACATATTAGCAACAACTTTTCAAACTAAATTTCATTTTAATGCTTCAACCCTATTGGAAAATTTGTTGTTGTAATGTTGAAGATGGGATTCACTATCAAATTGATATGGCGTTACCTATGAAAAATCCCTGCCAGCATTTCAAAGTTCCATTTCATCCTCATCGTTACCACAGACTCGTAAATGTCACTTCAACCATCATGAAAAGGTACATCAAAAAGTACATGAAAGTATTTTGCCATCCCTACTACGATTTTATTTTTTGTGAAACGCCAAGCGCATCCAGCTTGTTATATTTTAATTAAATAAAAACGAAAATAAAGTTCTGAAAACATAGATTATACGCTTAAAATTGCGAAAGGTATATTGGTGAACAATTTTTGATTTTCCAAATGGAATAAAGTGATTGTTTTTCAGATATTTTACAGACATGCTGCTTCCATCAAATAAAAACACTAGTTGATAGACGCTGCAACATGTAACTCGCTACTTGTAACTCAACATCATCATTAATGCCAAAAATTATTTAAAATGTAATGTGATAGTGGTATAAATGTTATATTTTTAAGAATTTGTAAATGTTTACACAAATTAATAAATATCTAAACAAACGTGTTTTACTCGACCACAATGATTCTTTTACAACTATCTTAAAATGCACTTTTTCTGATTGTTTGGGGGGTCCCTTATTGGCGTCGTTCTAAATTGATCTATAAAGGCACCTAATAATTGCACTCATGCGAAACCTTTTTGTAGTAACTTTTGCGTGGTACAACTTCTCAATAGTGACGGCGCTTTTCCGACGAGTTTTTGATATCGTATACGATTGTTTTCGACGTGGTGGAGATTCTCAGAAGTGTCGTCAAATTCCAAAAATGTTGGCAGGGATGCTCATCCTTGTGTTTGTTGGGTTCTTTATAAAGGCATCGGCAGTTATAATTTCAAATTGTCTGCCAAAAAATTTAATAGAATGAAAAGATTTATATAAAAGCACATTTGTTATTACAAAGTAGGATCTAAATCCTATTGTGCTTACGTTTCGTAATGCCGGCAGAGAACCGAACTGGGTGACGCCGACGATAACTGTATGATAATTGAGAGAAGGGCCGACAAAAACTGCATGATATTAGAGACATTTTCCTCATGACTGCCACCTACTGAGGCAGTTTCGTCCTCTTGTCTTTTTATTCTCACTGGAGCTGTTTTGATCAGTGTTGCCAGTATTTTTCTGGCTCTTGTCCCCAAATTATGATGTTCTCGTCCCCAAAAATCCCCAATTTAAATTCCTCACGAAAATCCCCAATACATTTTAAACAATTTTTTTTGACAAAAAAAAAAATAAATAAAGAAAAAGGCTCTGCAATAGAAAATCAGTAATAATAATCCAGCAAGCTGCAATAAGATCAAGATTTCGAACCACAACACCAAAAGACTGGTGATCGTCTTCCAAATGCTGGAGATATATAAATGGGAGTTCGGAGTCCCTTTTGACAAAATGTTCTATATAGAAATATAATTTTGACAAAATTTTCTAGATAGAAATAAAATTTTGACAAAAATTGGCAATATAGAAAAACAAAATGGCAAAATGTTCTACATAGATATAACATTTTGACAAAATTTTCTAGATAGAAATAAAATTTTGACAAAATTTTCTATATAGAAATAAAATGTTGACAAAATGTTCTATACAGGAAGAAAATTTTGACAACATTTTTTATATAGACATAAAATTTTGACAAAATTTTCTATATAGAAATAAAATTTTGACAAAATTTTCTTTATAGAAATAAAATTTTGACAAAATTTTCTGTAGAAATAAAATGAAATTCTGCAAACATTTTCTTAGAAATGAAATTTTGCAAGAATTTACTATGAAAAAAAAAATTGCCAAATATTCTATAGAAATAAATTTTTGCAAGAATGTTCTATAGAAATAAAAATGTGCAAAATTATCTACAGGCATAATGTTTCGTAAAAGTTGTCTATAGAAATAAAGTTTTGATAAAATTTTCTATAGAAATAAAATTTTTACAAAATTTTCTATATAGAAATAAAATTTTGACAAAATTTTCTTTATAGAAATAAAATGTTGAAAAAAATTTTCTATATAGAAATAAAATTTTGACAAAATTTTCTGTAGAAATAAAATTTTCTATAGAAATGAAATTTTGCAAACATTTTCTTAGAAATAAAATTTTGCAAGAATTTCTATGAAAAAAAAAATTGCCAAATATTCTATAGAAATAAATTTTTGCAAGAATGTTCTATAGAAATAAAAATGTGCAAAATTTTCTATAGGCATAATGTTTTGTGAAAGTTTTCTATAGAAATAAAGTTTTGATAAAATTTTCTGTAGAAATAAAATTTTTACAAAATTTTCTATATCGAAATACAATTTTGACAAAATTTTCTATATAGAAAAAAAATTTCGACATAATTTTTTATATAGAAATAAAATTTTGACAGAACTTTCTATAGAAATAAAAAGTTTTGTCTATAGAAATAGAATTTTGGCAAAATTTCCTTTGGAATTAAAATTTTTACAACATTTTCTATAGAAATAAAATTTTGCCAACATTTTCTATAGAAATAAAACTTTGACGAAATTTTCTGTAGAAATAAAATTTTGACAAATTTTTCTATAGAAATAAAATTTTGAAAAAATTTCTATAGAAATAAAATTTTGACAAAACTCTCTATAGAAATAATATTTTCGAAAAGTTGTCTATAGAAATAGAATTTTGGCAAAATTTCCTTTAGAATTAAAATTTTGACAAAAATTCCTTTAGAATTAAAATTTTGGCAAAATTTCCTTTATAAATAAAATGTTGTTAAAAAATATTAAACCGATTTATCGAAAAAAATTCCCAAATTTATGGAAATTCCCCACCAAATCCCCAAGTCCCCAACTCATAAATTCCGTCCCCATTCACGAAAAAATATCCCCAATTCGGGGAAAATTCCCCAACACTGCCAACGCGGTTTTGATAATTTGGTTAGACACCCTGCCAACATTTTTTGAATTTGGGGACTCTTTTGAGAATCCCCACTACGTCGAAAACAATCATATACGACATCAAAAACTCGTCGGAAAAGCGCCGTCACTATTGAGAAGTAGTACCACGCCAAGTTACTACAAAAATGTTTCGCATGAGTGCAATTATTAGGTGCCTTTATAGATCAATTTAGAACGACGCCAATAAGGGACCCTCCAAACAATCAGAAAAAGTGCATTTTAAGATAGTTGTAAAAGAATCATTGTGGTCGAGTAAAACACGTTTGTTTAGATATTTATTAATTTGATTAAACATTTACAAATTCTTAAAAATATAACATTTATACCACTATCACATTACATTTAACATAATTTTTGGCATTAATGATGATGTTGAGTTACAAGTAGCGAGTTACATGTTGCTGCGTCTATCAACCAGTGTTTTTATTCCATGGAGGCAGCGTGTCTGTAAAATATCTGAAAAACAATCACTTTATTCCATTTGGAAAATCACCAAATTGTTCACCAATATACCTTTCACATTTTTAAGCGTATAATCTATGTTTTCAGAACTTTATTTTCGTTTTTATTTAATTAAAATATAACAAGCTGGTTGCGCTTGGCGTTTCACAAAAAAAGGGCTTTTTTAACAGTAGGGATGGCAAATTACTTGCATGTACTTTTTGATGTACCTTTTCATGATGGTTGAAGTGACATTTACGAGTCTGTGGTAACGATGAGGTTGAAATGGAACTTTGAAATGCTGGCAGGGCATAGTCATTTCAAATTATCTGTCAAAAAACATTTATAAAAAAGAACATTATGTTCTAAATCCTATTTTCCTTAAGTTTCATAAAGCCGACAGTGAAGAGAACTGGGTGGTGCCGACGCAAGCTGTATGATATTTGAGAGAAACGTTGACAAAAACTGCATGATATTAGAGAATCTTTTCTCATGACTGCCACCTACTGACGCAGTTTTACTTCACAGTTTCGTTATCTTGAATTTTCTCCTCTCTGGCTTCGCATAACCCATTTCCACCAATGCCCAACGCATTTAGTACGTTTGGATACTAAAGTACTTTTGCACTTTGTTGCTCTCAGACTTTTTCATCCCTTGTTACGTTTTGACATTATGCTTGTATTCTGACATTCGCGTGAAATATATCTCACTAACACTAAACTAAAAATAAGAAGAACAAGAAGCATAACCTTTTTTTTTTTTGATAAATATCAAGAAACAACAAGAATTTCATAGAATTTGTTGTTAGAAGTATATTTTCCATTCGAAAAAACAACAAACAAAGAAAAATCGCAACAACACTGTCTAACTAATGTTAAGCTAGTAAGCTAACTGGCTAAGCAAACCCCATTTACTCAATGAAAACATGGATGATAAGAAGAATAGTATACAGGACTACTATTCATCGGTCTGTCGAACCTGTCTTTCTAATACTGGGGATTTGCGACATTTGACCACCCTTATTAATGAAAGTGTGCGTCATGACGATGATAAAATATCGTATATGGATTGTTTGGCTTACTGCCTGCCTCAAGGTAGTTGGGAAGAAGACGGGAATGATATGCATGTACTTTTTGATGTACCTTTTCATGATGGTTGAAGTGACATTTACGAGTCTGTGGTAACGATGAGGTTGAAATGGAACTTTGAAATGCTGGCAGGGAATTTCAAATTATCTATCAAAAAACATTTATAAAAAAGAACATTATGTTCTAAATCCTATTTTCCTTAAGTTTCGTAAAGCCGACAGTGAAGAGAACTGGGTGGTGCCGACGCAAGCTGTATGATATTTGAGAGAAACGTTGACAAAAACTGCATGATATTAGAGAATCTTTTCTCATGACTGCCACCTACTGACGCAGTTTTACTTCACAGTTTCGTTATCTTGAATTTTCTCCTCTCTGGCTTCGCATAACCCATTTCCACCAATGCCCAACGCATTTAGTACGTTTGGGTACTAAAGTACTTTTGCACTTTGCTGCTCTCAGACTTTTTCATCCCTTGTTACGTTTTGACATTATGCTTGTATTCTGACATTCGCGTGAAATAAAGGGTGATTTGTTAAGAGCTTGATAACTTTTTAAAAAAAAAAAACGCATAAAATTTGCAAAATCTCATCGGTTCTTTATTTGAAACGTTAGATTGGTCCATGACATTTACTTTTTGAAGATAATTTCATTTAAATGTTGACCGCGGCTGCGTCTTAGGTGGTCCATTCGGAAAGTCCAATTTTGGGCAACTTTTTCGAGCATTTCGGCCGGAATAGCCCGAATTTCTTCGGAAATGTTGTCTTCCAAAGCTGGAATAGTTGCTGGCTTATTTCTGTAGACTTTAGACTTGACGTAGCCCCACAAAAAATAGTCTAAAGGCGTCAAATCGCATGATCTTGGTGGCCAACTTACCGGTCCATTTCTTGAGATGAATTGTTCTCCGAAGTTTTCCCTCAAAATGGCCATAGAATCGCGAGCTGTGTGGCATGTAGCGCCATCTTGTTGAAACCACATGTCAACCAAGTTCAGTTCTTCCATTTTTGGCAACAAAAAGTTTGTTAGCATCGAACGATAGCGATCGCCATTCACCGTAACGTTGCGTCCAACAGCATCTTTGAAAAAATACGGTCCAATGATTCCACCAGCGTACAAACCACACCAAACAGTGCATTTTTCGGGATGCATGGGCAGTTCTTGAACGGCTTCTGGTTGCTCTTCACTCCAAATGCGGCAATTTTGCTTATTTACGTAGCCATTCAACCAGAAATGAGCCTCATCGCTGAACAAAATTTGTCGATAAACACATTTCGAACCGAACACTGATTTTGGTAATAAAATTCAATGATTTGCAAGCGTTGCTCGTTAGTAAGTCTATTCATGATGAAATGTCAAAGCATACTGAGCATCTTTCTCTTTGACACCATGTCTGAAATCCCACGTGATCTGTCAAATACTAATGCATGAAAATCCTAACCTCAAAAGAATCACCCTTTATATCTCACTAACACTAAACTAAAAATAAGAAGAACAAGAAGCATAACCTTTTTTTTTTTGATAAATATCAAGAAACAACAAGAATTTCATAGAATTTGTTGTTAGAAGTATATTTTCCATTCGAAAAAACAACAAACAAAGAAAAATCGCAACAACACTGTCTAACTAATGTTAAGCTAGTAAGCTAACTGGCTAAGCAAACCCCATTTACTCAATGAAAACATGGATGATAAGAAGAATAGTATACAGGACTACTATTCATCGGTCTGTCGAACCTGTCTTTCTAATACTGGGGATTTGCGACATTTGACCACCCTTATTAATGAAAGTGTGCGTCATGACGATGATAAAATATCGTATATGGATTGTTTGGCTTACTGCCTGCCTCAAGGTAGTTGGGAAGAAGACGGGAATGATATGCCCGGCAAAATATGTGCAGATTGTGCCACAGCTTTACAGGTGGCCTATTGGTTTTTCAAAAATGCCACTAAAGCTCAGGAAGTGCTTAAAAATCGTATAAAGGAATTGCAGGAGAAACAAAAACAATTGGAAAAACAAGTGAGTGAGAATTAATGATGACAAAGAATAAATTGATTAATCCTTTGTGTTATTTTCGTAGGCGGCTATTACCCAGGAAATAAAGAAGCCCAAGAGGTATCGTTGCAAAATATGCAATACAAAATTGGAGACCAAGCGATCTTTGAAAGATCACGTCAAGTTACATTTAGGTAAGTGATGCAAAAGTGAGTCATATTTTTTTTGCCCAGCTGAACAGTAGAGTGGGGTATGGTATACAAAACCTCAAATAATTCGTCAGTGATTTTTGCCAATATTTAGTTCATTATTGATCTTTGTCATTTTTACGAAAGCGTGTGTGCAATTAAAGGGTTTGTGATTACCTGGTGAATAGAGTATGCCTAACCATCCAGGCGATAAAGTTATCTTCTAACTACCCAAATTTTTAGATATTAGTGAAGACTAACTACCTTGCATTGTAGTGGGGATATTTGGGCAGCTGATTAACTTTCTTCATAGTAGACTACAGTTGTAGCACAATTTCGATTGCTGGACCCCATGGCCCTCGCCTTTTCCATTTGGTGTATACCGCTAATAGATGCTGGCAGAACATTAATTTGTGTAACTTAGGGTATGGTCACACTAGACAAATATTTGCACAAAACGTGCGTCAAACTTTTTTCCAGGAGCCCTTCGAAATATCTTGATAAAGTTTTTGGAAAATACTCGTATCGTGATATAATGCATTCAATATGAGCTAGATATGTTTGCTGGTTTGACTGTGGCGACGATTTCAAATATTTACCCAGTGTGACCATACCGTTAGATCCATGCTGTTCTTAAGCTAACAATTCTCAGCGTTGTATCTCCTCAGTTTGTGGGTGAAGCTATTACTCAAAGCTGTTATGGATCCATAACCCAAAACTAGGCCACATAATCTATAAGAGGCCGCATAGGTTATTGTCTTCCTAATGTCGTTTTAATTAATTTCTTAACCATCTGCTTGCAAAACTTGGCCACATAATCTATAAGAGGCCATCCAATTTATTCATAATAATTTCTTTCTTGAACAGATACTGGTGGAACAAAAATTTCTGCAACGTAGACCCATGCTGTTTCTGTGTTGAGCCTGCATAGGTTATTTAACCGTTCCCTTTCCCTTTCCCTTGTCTTCCTAATGTCGTCTTAATTAATTTCTTAATCATCTGCTTGCAAAACTACGCCACATAATCTGTAAGAAGCTGCCCATAATTTATAAGAGGCTGCATAGGTTATTTAACCGTTCCCTTTCCCTTGTCTTCCTAATGTCGTCTTAATTAATTTCTTAATAATCTGCTTGCAAAACTAGGAAACTTAATCTGCAAGAGGCCATACAATTTATTCGTAGGTTGTTGGGCCGTTCCTTTGTATTCTTCATGTCCTCTCAAATAATTTTTTAAACATCTGTTTCCGTAGTATGTATTTGGCAACCAATTGTCCTAGTTTACCAAATAGAAATTAGATATCGGACGCCATTAAAAGGATCTTTAATTTAGGCATCGAAGGAGATCATGTTTAACTCTCTAATACCCCTGGCCGACTTTGCGGCCCTCATTAAAACCGAAAGCTTTTAGTGAAACATATATACTTGAATTTCTCCTAAACTTCATCATGACTTACTACCTATTTCAAAGAAACTAATCTGCGTGTGAACCAGGGTTGGTTGATTTTGGTCCATTTTCGTAAAATTGGTATTTTTTTCAAAATTTTCTACAGAAATACCAGTTGTTACTATATGTGTATAAGTCAATTAATCATTCTCTCAGAATCAAAGTATCTTGTATACCAGAAATAGACAAAATCTGAGAGTGCCCCGCTGTAGATTGGAGAGAACCAAGCAAAGAATATATTTTGCGGGAAGTGTTTTATATAATGATTTACCCAATACTATTAAAAATATTCCTAATATTGCATTATTAAAATCAGCTTCTATGAAGTATCTTTTTGTGTCTATAGAAACACTTTTGATATGAAAGAAAGTAATTTAAAGTAATATCGAATAATAAGTTTTCAGTTTTCTATGAAATATACCACCATAGTTAATTATTTTTGTATTATATAAAAATAATAATTATATAAATTTTAAATTGCACCAGATATGTAAGATTGCCTACTTGCCTCAAATATGCCACTATGGGCGCTGAGGCTATAAGTTAAATTATGTGAATTGTAGCAAATATGAATTCTAAATAAAAAAAAAATAAAATGTTGACAAAATTTTCTGTTGAAAAAAAAAAATTTGAACAAAAACTTTTCTATAGAAATAAAATTTTAACACTATTTTTTATAGAAATAAAATTTTCCCAAAATTTTGTGCAGAAATAAACTTAAAAAAATTCAAGTTAAAGTTTAATTTTAGATACAATTTTTTTTCATTAGAAGCGATAACTATCTATAGAAAAAAAATTTGACAAATCTTTCTATAGAAATAAAATATGTATTGACTAAATTTTCGATAGAAATAAAATTTTGGCAAAATTTTATATAGAAATAAAATTTTGGCAAAATTTTCTATAGAAATAAAATATTGACAAAATTTTCTATAGAAATAAATTGGCAAAATTTTCTATAGAAATAAAATATTGACAAAATTTTCTATAGAAATAAAATTTTTGACAAAATTTACTATAGAAATAAAATTTTGACAAATTTTTTTTTATAAATAAAATTTTGACAAAATTTTCTATAGAAATAAAATGTTGACAAAATTTTCTATAGAAATAAAATTTTGACAAAATTTTCTATATAAATAAAATTTTCACAAAATTTTGACAAATTTTTTTATATAAATACAATTTCCTATAGAAATAAAATTTTGACAAAATTTTTTTATATAAATAAAATTTTGACAAAATTTCTTTAGAAATAAAATTTTGACAAATTTTTCTATACAAATTAAATATTGACAAAATTTTCTATAGAAATAAAATTTTGACAAAATTTTCCAAAGAGATGAAATTTTGACAAAATTTTCTATAGAAATGAAATTTTGACAAAATTTTCTAATGAACTAAAATTCTAATATATTTTTCTACAGGAATAAAATTTTGATAAAATTTTCTACAGAAATAAAGTTTTGTTAAAATTTTCTATAGAAATCAAATTTCGACGAAATTTTCTAAGAAATAAAATTTTGACGACATTTTCTATAGAAGTAAAATTGTGACAAAATTTTGTATAGAAATAAAATTTTCTATAGAAATGAAATTTAGCAAATTTTTTTTAGAAATAAAATTTTAAACAAAATTTTCTATAGAAATAAAATTTTGACAAAAATTTCTATAGAAATAAAGAGAAATAAAAATTTGATAAAATTTTGGAAAAATTTTAAATGATATTAATTTAATTTGGAAAAATTGTCCGCTGATACGAATTTTGGTCTTATTTTGGAAAAATGTTGGTCCAAAATAAAAATTCATTGTGACAACGCTGGTGTGGACATATAAACATGAGTGCTTTTATTATCAGGATATACTCCCACATTTTACCTAGAATATTAAATACCATAGTAATAAATTCCCCTCATTTCCAGATATAATCGCATATATATGTCAATTGTGTACATTTGAACATCATCAGCGTCACAATTTAATGGAACATTATCTGCTTGTACACGGTGTTGAAGCTACACCGGAACAATTGAAGCCCACAACAAAAACTTCACCTCCCAATAAAAGTGTGACCTTAACAACTACAACCAGCCAATGTGATAGTACAATAAGGGAACAAATCAAATTGCAAACACAACCGCAAGCATGTCAAGTTTATGTTGAAGCACCAACAATACAAAATACCCAAGATATTATATATACCACAACATTACACCAGTCACAGTCACAAACCAATCGAAATTTTATATATACGACGACGACGGCGACTACTGATACTAGTGCAAATGCTACATCAGCTATTGGAAATTCCATGGAGGGAAATTTAAATTCAACAACAACAACGTCACTTTTTGCTCCCACAAATACAGATAATTTTACATTTAATACATTTGAAGGGGATCACCTTAATGGTCCAAATGATCCGAATATTGTTAGTAATGAGTTCATTGTCATGGCTGATGGGGCTGTGGAAAATGTTATGGGTAAAGGTAAGCTTATACTTATTGGAGAGAGATAAGTTGTATCTTTAATAAATACTCGCTTTTATTGTAGGTGTTGTCATAGAGTATATAAATTCTGGAGAAGATGGTACTATATCTTTAGAAAATGGTATAGTTTTGGATAATACCATTTTGCAGGTGCAAAATCCCACTAATGAAAATTCAAATGTATTAATGGGACAAAATGATGTGGTTCAAATGGATGTGGATGATTTGATTATTGAAGATCCAGAGAATTCACCAGAACAAACCCAAGGTAGGTATAATAATGAATGGAGAAGATCAAAAAATATAAAGGGAAGAGTCTTTGGGGAGCGTGGAAGCTATGTTCAAATATTAACCGATGTGGCTGCAATTTTTGCTTTATAAAATCAGATGATGCCTTATGGGATTTCATTGCATCAAATATGAATAGGATTGGGCATATTTATGGAAATATTTTGATACACAAAATTTTCATGAAAATCGTTAAATAATTGTGACCAACATAGAGCGACATATAGACCCAACGGTAATTTATTTAAAGGGAAATTATATCAATTGAGAGTAAAATGGAATAAAGTCATAGTAATATGGCCTTTAAGTTGCTTTCAACCCTTTGAGATCCTCCGGACCTAATGGAATTACTCCGAAATAAATGCAAGCAGTGCCTGGTAGAATTATTCCATGGTTGATGGCGATATAAAAAAATCTACTGTATCTCCCAACAAGATAGCCGAGCAGTTCAATATTCGCGGGATGTCTGGTATAAGCCTGTAAAGGGAATAAATTAACAAAAAAAATGTGATGTTCCAGGGAGCCACTGTAGTGCAATGGTTATCATGTCTGCCTTGCATACAAAATGTCATGGGTTAGGTCCCAGTTTCGATCAAACACCAACAAATTTTTCATTGGTGAATTATTCCATCTCAGTAATGCTGGTGATATTTCCTAGAAATTCATCTCAATGGTTAAGTTAGGTTAGGTTGTGGGGTATGACATCAATTTTTGTGTTGAAATTGATGTCCACTTAGACCAGTATAGGTTCATGTGATTCCTCGATGTGATCTTTCAATCTTCTTCCTTTCGATGCGGTCCGCTTTGTCCCAGAGCTTCCTCCTGCTCGTTCTCTTTGAAAGAAATCGTAGAACATGAATGAACATGGACATGACATGATGAATGCAAGTATGTCCCTTAAGCTGCACTTCCGCAGATCAGTGAGAGTCTGAAAGAAAAAGGAGCTCAGTATCTCGTTTCTTCTAAAGGATAAAGCTGGATACTGCCACAGGAAATGGTACGAGTCCTCCGTAACTTCCGAATCCAGACACCATCTACAGATATCATCGTCTTTAAGTCCTATTCTTACCGTGTGTTTCCCAAGTGTGTTATGTCCTGTTATGATACCAATCAGTGGCCACAATTCTTCTCTGTTCATCGACATCAAAATTTCGCAGTTCCTACGTTTCTTTTCGTCCCATATCAACTTGGTTTGCTCGCAACCAACCGAAGAAATCCAGCGTCTTCGTCATAGTTCGTCATATTTTACCTCTATCCTGTAATGATAAGAAGACAGTGGAGGAAAAACGTCCGCTAGCCAGCACATCCGCTTCCTCATTTCCTATTATCCCATAGTGCCCAGGTACCCAGCACAGAGTTATTGTGCTGGACTGAATATTCTAAGTGAGTATCACTGTTTCAAACCTAGCCTAACCAACATATTCCACCTGAACTAGATTATGTGGGTATACCTCTAGCCATCAAATAGACTAATCGACCTTTACAGCCTGATGTTGATTAAAATCGACTAATCGAACTTTAACGAAAAAGTCGAACTTGAAATATGATTTTTTATGCTGAAAATGGATCATCTCATCAAAAGTCAACTTTTCAATAATGCCAAAAACTGAAGTCGACTTTCTAAAAAAATTTAAATCGACGCCTCCGAATGTGGAAATAGACGAAAAAGTAGACTTTTAAAAATTAAAAAAAAAATCAAAAAGTTAAAAAATGGATATTTTTCAAATTAAAAAAAAAATCGACAAGTTCACTTTTCCTAATTTTGAAAAATATCAAAAAGTTGACTTTTCCAAATTTTGAAAAAAAATCAAAAAGTTGACTTTTCCATAGCAAAAAAGTCAACTTTTGAATTGTCATCACAAAAACAAAAGGAATTAAAATGAAGCTGTTTTTTTAAATCATAAATATTTTCCCCAAAATGACCTGAATATTTTCTTACAGATGTTCCTCCGTCCCCAATCGATGAGGATATGATACCCGCCACTTTTATTGAGCAACCAAAAAAGAATAATTGTAAGATATGTGCCAAAGAATTCGATACACAATTGGAGCTCAAGAATCATATGCTGACACATAGTGGTATGTTTTAGTTTTGCATTTTTTTTTTGAAATCTACACATAAATAAATATTTTTTCTCTGTAATCACGAAATTAATTGATCCTAAAAATTTTTAATTGAAATTTCTTCAATCACAGGGGCCAAAATATGACCAGCGTCAATTAAAAAAATTAATGAAAATTAAAAATATTGAAAAAAATTAATTATTATTAATTAAATTTGGTGATTTATTTTTATTTTAATTAAAAAATTAGTTAAGACAATTATATTTTCTAAAATTCAATTAAAATTTTAAATGGAATTTTTTTGTGATTTTATGTCAGTGTAGAAGTTTTAAAACTGAACCTCCCTCTATTCTCGATGGTAATTTTGTTTCTTTTTTTTAAATACAATTTCAGAAATTCCTCATTTCTTTTGTGAACAATGTAATTTCTATACATTCTTCAAAATCGATTTACATCAGCACTATAAAAATAAACATAACATACAACCAACAAGTAAACAATTACAACCGAAAAATAAACAAAATAGAACTTCCGAAGTTGACATGGATCCCGAAACCAAGAATGCTATTGTACAGAAAATCGAAAGATATGCCAGATCACCACGATTGGTTTACAGTTGCGATATATGCTTTTATGAATGCGATTTGAAGTACGAAATTCGTAGACATTATCTTGCCAAACATAGAATGCAAGTACAAGATATACAACAGAGACTAACACGTAGCTGTGCTAAAAATATTCAACCTATATCGATATTAACTACATCTGTACCAGTTTCTACTGCAGCGTCAGTAGTAAATGAAACGCCACAGACGCAATCACTGACGGTGACAAATGCTAAGGTTAAAGTAAATTGTAATAAGAATTTGACGCCAGTAAGTTCTGTGGAGGAGCCTCAAATGCCAGATTATATAAATGGTCTAAATTGTCGCAAATGTAATGAGGTATTCTTTTATCGTAATAAACTTTATGAGCATTATAAATTGCACAGTGCTGCAGAGGAAGCTTTGAGACAACAGAAACAAGTAGCAAAACAAATTCAGAAACAGACACAAATTAATTGTATACCACAACAGGCGGTTCAAATCCAACCAACAATAAGCAGTGAGACACAATTAAGTCTACAAATCCAGGATACAATTGAAGCCAACACTCAAAATCCACAGCAACAGCAGACGGATTCTTTGCATTTGCAATTACAACTTCCTGCAAATATACAGCTACAACAACCAGAGCATTCCGACCTGCAATTGGAGGTGCAACAACCAGCTGATACTCAATTACAAATACAACAAGATGTCCAATTACACCGGCAGCAACAAGATACCCAATTACAATTACAAAATCCAACAGATATACAAATACAATATCCGGAACAAACAGCTCTACAAGCGATATTACCCCAACCCCTATTACCCCAACCACATCAGGAAGTTGTTATAACCACAACTCCTTTGGACAACACATCTTCCTTACAGACATTCAATAATGTCGATCCTATATCATTGGTACTTACACCGAATAATACCACCTTAAATAATCATTCCGCAGCCCCCCTTACTCCCTCATCAAGTTCAACATATACTCTGCCATCCGATGCCATACCACAGATAGTAGAAATGGAACAAACCATTGAAACTGATATGGATTTTGATTTTAATGGTGATGCATTATTTGAAGATTTTGATGATGTCGATGTGGAAAATGAAGCCGATGATATTGTCTTGACATCAGATGATGATTTCGATGATATGCTAAAGGAACAGGGAGAAACACAAACCCAAACGGCTACATCATATTGTGCACAATGTCAAAAATCATTTATAAGTCAATATCAATTTGAAAATCACATGTTCTTGCATAGAGGTAAGATAAGACGTATGAAATGGTCATTCCAAACATTATATTTATTTGTATTCTTGTTTTTTCTTAGGGCTGGCTCCTTATCGTTGCGAAATGTGTACGAATCTCTATAACACCAAGCGTGCTTTAATCCGTCATTATAGAGCTGTACATAAAAAGATTCCCTCTCGGGATATGATCCAGGCGAAGGGAGATAAAGGTTGTTGCTACCATATATATAATATTTTTTGATTGTTTATTTAAATGTTTGTTATTTTTTTCAGTATACGTTAATGACAAAGCTTCTACAGATTATACGAATTTAGAGGAATCACAGGGTAAGTTCATAATAATTTCATTTCTTTAGGAAATTTTTGCAAAATTTCATTTCTATAGAAAATTTTGTAAAAATTTCATTTCTATAGGAAATTTTATCATAATTTCATTTCTACACGAAATTTTGTCAAAATTTCATTTCTATTGGAAATTTTTGTAAAATTTCATTTCTATAGGAAATTTTTGCAAAATTTCATTTCTATAGGAAGTTTTTGCAAAATTTCATTTCTATAGGAAATTTTACCAAATTTCATTTCTTTAGAAAATTTTTGTAAAATTTCATTTCTATAGGAAATTTTGTCAAAATTTTATTTCTCTAGGAAATTTTGTCAAAATTTCATTTCTATAGGAAATTTTGTCAAAATTTCATTTCTATAGGAAATTTTCTGAAAATTTCATTTCTATAGGAAATTTTTGCAAAATTTCATTTCTATAGGAAATTTTGTCATTATTTAATTTTTATAGGAAATTTTGTTATAATTTCATTTTTATAGGACATTTTGTCAAAATTTTATTTCTATAGGAAATTTTTGCAAATTTTCATTTCTATAGAAAATTTTATCAAAATTTCTTTTCTATAGGAAATTTTGTCAAAATTTCATTTCTATAGGAAATTTTCTGAAAATTTATTTTCTATAAGAAATTTTTGCAAAATTTCATTTATATAGGAAATTTTGTCATAATTTCATTTCTATAGGAAATTTTGTCATAATTTCATTTTTATAGGAAATTTTGTTATAATTTCATTTCTATAGGAAATTTTGTCAAAATTTTATTTCTATAGGAAATTGTATTAAAATTTCATTTCTATAGGAAATTTTCTGAAAATTTCATTTCTATAGAAAAATCTCTGAAAATTTCATTTCTATAGGAAATTTTCTGAAAATTTCATTTCTATAGGAAATTTTTGCAAAATTTAATTTCTATAGGGAATTTTTGTCAAAATATCATTTCTATAGGAAATTTCGTCAAAATTTCATTTCTATAGGATATTTTCTCAAAATTTCATTTTAATAGGGAATTTTTGTCAAAATATCATTTCTATAGGAAATTTTGTCAAAGTATTATTTCTTTAGGAAATTTTATCAAAATTTCATGTCTATAGAAAATTTTGTCATAATTTCATGTTTACAGGAAATTTTGTTAAAATTTCATTTTTATAGGACATTTTGTCAAAATTTTATTGCTATAGGAAATTTTTGCAAATTTTCATTTCTATAGAAAATTTTATCAAAATTTCTTTTCTATAGGAAATTTTATCAAAATTTCATTTCTATGGGAAATTTTTGCAAATTTTCATTTCTATAGGAAATTTTGTCAAAATTTCATTTCTATAGCAAATTTTGTCAAAATTTCATTTCTATAGGAAATTTTGTCAAAATTTCATTTCTATAGGCAATTTTGTCAAAATTTCATTTCTATAGGAAATTTCGTCAAAATTTAATTTCTATAGGAAATTTTCTGAAAATTTCATTTCTATAGGAAATTTTTGCAAAATTTCATTTCTATAGGAAATTTTTGCAAAATTTCATTTCTATAGGAAATTTTTGCAACATTTCATTTCTATAGGAAATTTTTGCAACATTTCATTTCTATAGGAAATTTTGTCAAAATTTCATTTCTATTGGAAATTTTTGTAAAATTTCAGTTCTATAGGAAGTTTTTGCAAAATTTCAAATCTATAGGAAATTTTGTCAAAATTTCATTTCTATTGGAAATTTTTGTAAAATTTCATTTCTATAGGAATTTTTTGCAAAATTTCATTTCTATAGGAAATTTTGTCAAAATTTCATTTCTATAGGAAATTTTTGTAAAATTTCATTTCTATAGGAAGTTTTTGCAAAATTTCATTTCTATAGGAAATTTTTGCAAAATTTAATTTCTATAGGGAATTTTTGTCAAAATATTTCTATAGGAATTTTCATCAAAATTTCATTTCTATAGGAAATTTTCTCAAAATTTCATTTTAATAGGGAATTTTTGTCAAAATATCATTCCTATAGGAAAATTTGTCAAAATATTATTTCTTTAGGAAATTTTTGCAAAATTTCATTTCTATAGGAAATTTGGTCATAATTTCATTTTTATAGGAAATTTTGTTATAATTTCATTTCTATAGGAAATTTTGTCAAAATTTCATTTCTATCGTAAATTTTCTGAAAATTTCATTTCTATAGGAAATTTTATCAAAATTTCATTTCTATATGAAATTTTCTAAAAATTTCATTTCTATGTGAAATTTTCTAAAAATTTCATTTCTATAGGAAATTTTTTGAAAATTTCATTTCTATAGGAAATTTTCTGAAAATTTCATTGCTATAGGAAATTTTCTGAAAATTTCATTTCTATAGGAAATTTACTGAAAATTTCATTTCTATAGGAAATTTTTGCCAAAATTTCATTTCTGTAGGAAATTTTATTAAAATTTCATTTCTATAGGAATTTTTGTCAAAATTTCATTTCTATAGGAAATTTTCTGAAAATTTCATTTCTATAGGAAATTTTGTCAAAATTTTATTTCTATAGGAAATTTTGACAAAATTTCATTTCTTTAGGCAATTTTGTCAAAATTTCATTTCTTTAAGAAATTTTGTCAAAATTTCGTTGCTTAAGAAAATTGTGTCAAAAGGAATACCCATTAGTTTTTGGTTTAACTATTGGCTAACTAATTATTTTTTTTTCTTACTTTCAGTTACAACATTGATGTGTGCCAAGTGTACATATGAGTCAACAGATTTTCCCAGTGTTCAATTACATTTAAATACAAATCACAGCATACATGAAGGTGAGATTGCACTTAGTTGGATATTCCATTCCATTAATTTTCTATCTTTTCTTTTGTATTTTCAGATTCTTATATTTTAAAAAGTAAGTTATGTTGTTAGAGTATTTTGTTGTTTTCTCAAACCAAATTTCTTATGTGATAAATTACTAACTAATTTGTTTTATTCCAGAACTTCCCTTTGAATGTCCCCGGTGTATTCGATCATTTTCAACCAAAGTAAAACTCATACGACATTTAGAACGTAATCACTCATCAATACCCATTAATGGAACCCAAAATCAAAGAAATGTCACAGATTCTCAAACCATCAACACATCCCCAACGACAACAACTTCCACAACATCTACAACAAACACAACAATCAACACGGATCCTAATCCTTCGCCTCCTCCTACATCAGCATTAAATGTAGATTCTGTAAATATGTTGCAAGTGAATGATATAAGCGGTAAGATTTTCCAGGTCAATAATAATAGTAATGTGAACAATAATAATAATAATTATAATAATGATGCACCTGGAAATTCGATCAATATTGTTAATAGTGATATAATCAATAACTCTAATGATTAGAGATCAAGCGAGAAAGAGATAGGAAAAAAAGAAAGAAAAACAAAATATATATTTTTTTAACAAACATCCAAAGATCAGTGTTTGTTTGCTAATAGCACAAATTAAAATGTTAAGGATGGGAAGCACCTTTTTATTTGTGTAGCCTTTTTTGTTTATTATTTTGACTAATAGTATTTGGATTCTATGTGTCTTGAAATGAAAAAAAAAATATTGTTATAAACAATGATTTAATGGGTATGGTTTTCTGTCTTATTCTTCTCCACCCCAAACCCTCAAATTTGTATCCCTTTTTTCATTTATTTTTATTTGATTTATAAACCTTTAAAAAAATACATATATATGTGGACGCTACCAAAAAATCTATAAGATCTGGATCCTGGGGAAGGGTTTAACAATGAAATGCAAACAAAAGATATCGAAAATATTGAATCCATAAATGACAAAACCAATTTGGGAGATCTGGTTTCCTCCACCTTTTCTATGACTTGTCCAGGCTTGGAAGATGAGTTTTCTGTTACAGTTTCTCCTACAAACATTAACGATTTATCGTCAAGTGATCTCCTCTCACCGGATCTGGTTAATACGGATATTACGACAAATGCGGATATCTTTAAGACCGAAACTGATTCTTCCTACTCCTCGGATAATATTCAAGGAACAAATGCTACATCAGATTTAATTCTCTACAAATGTGGAGCATGTGAAGGAACTTGTACCACTTTGGAACAAGTTGGTTTACACTCTAAAAATCCCGAATGTCGCGATCTTATTAAACAATCGAAATCAAGCAATCCCTTCTTAAAATGCCAAGTATGCGATGCAAAATATCAAATATGTATTTGCTGAAACGTCATCTCAGACGTCACATTGAACGTAAATATAAATGCCCTGGTTGCTCCAAATCGTATATATGCAAAATTGAATTAGATCTACATCTAAGGACAATACACAATACTGGGCGACCTTATAAATGCGATAAATGTCCCAATAGTTTTCGTTTCGCCTATCATTTGAAACGGCATTATGACATAATACACTTTGGTAAACGTCATCTATGTTCCGAAGTCAATTGTAATCGCCAATTCAATACATTGGAGGAATTAAAGGAGCACAAATTAACCCATGGAATTATAGCTCACACATGTAAATATTGTCCGAGTACATTCAAGAGACGTATATTGTAAGTTTTATTATTCAACAGTTGATTTAAAATTTTTGTGAAATTTTAATTAAAATTTATTTTCTTACATTAGATTGCGTAAGCATTGTGTGTCACTGCATAAAAAGAATCTAAGCGATGATGAAATATCTTCCCCTTTGGATATTACTGAGGAACATGGCCCAGAGGAATCTAAGGAATCACCAACAAATACCAATTCGTTATGAGTAGTAGTAGTATAGATGTTGTTGCAGTACCTCTTCCTCCTCTTCAAAAAAAAAGTAAACTTCCATTTCCAACGTTTTCTGTTTATAGCTTATATAGCACTCTGCAAGCTATATTCACCTTATATTTTTCCCTGAAATTCTAATGGATAATCTTATTGCTTTAATACTTGTGTTAAACAACAAGGTTCGATTTTCACACCCAAAGCTCTAAATTATTTTTGTACCAAATTATTTAATGTATACTTAGTTACGAAAACTTATAAAAAAATAAATAATTTAATTAATTAATTTTTCAAATAAAACCCCGTTGGTGTTACCAAAGCATATGGTGTAATTCTTTAAATTTGTGACTGAATTAGATTTACGGTTGTCACAGTTGGTAGAATTCTATCAAAAATGCTAGATTTTTTACTCTATGGTAAATTGGTGGAATTCTTAATGTTTTAGTACATTTTGCAAGTTATTCCTCTCCAAATAAGATAGAAATTAAATTTTGACACATTTTTCTATAGAAATAAAAATTTGACAAAATTTTCTATAGAAATAAAAATTTGACAAAATTTTCTATAGAAATAAAATTTTGACAAAATTTTCTATAAAAATAAAAATTTGACAAAATTTTCTATAGAAATAAAATTTTGACAAAATATTCTATAGAAATAAAATTTTGACAAAATATTCTATAGAAATAAAATTTTGACAAAATTTTCTATAGAATTAAAATTTTGACAAAATTTCTATAGAAATAAAATTTTGACAAAATTTTCTATAGAAATAAAATTTTGACAAAATTTTCTAGAGAAATAAAATTTTGAAAAAATTTTCTATAGAAATAAATTTTTTCACAAAATTTTTAGAAATTTTTAGATTAGAAATAAAATTTTGACAAAATTTTCTATAGAAATAAAATTTTTAACAAAATTTTCTATAGAAATAAAATTTTGACAAAATTTTCTATAGAAATAAAATTTTGGCAAAATTTTCTATAGAAATAAAATTTTGACAAAATTTTCTATAGAAATAAAATTTTGGCAAAATTTTCTATAGAAATAAAATTTTGACAAAATTTTCTATAGAAATAAAATTTTAACAAAATTTTCTATAGAAATAAAATTTCGACAAAATTTTCTATATAGAAATAAAATTTTGACAAAATTTTCTATAGAAATAGAATTTTGACATAATTTTCTATAGAAATAAAATTTTGACATAATATTCTATAGAAATAAAATGTTGACAAAATTTTCTATAGAAATAAAATTTTGACTAAATTTTCTATAGAAATAAAATTTTCCATTTGTTTTGTTTTGTTATTGTTGGTTTTGTTCTTTAAGCATTGTTGTTGTTTTTTTATTTCAGCTTAAAACCATACATTGACTAAACTACAAGAGTAGCTTAACCAACAGAGGAAAAGAATGTTTGTCAAATTTATTTTTATTAAATTTGACAAACATTCTTTTCCTCTGTTGGTTAAGCTACTCTTGTAGTTTAGTCAATGTATGGTTTTAAGCTGAAATAAAAAAACAACAACAAATAAAATTTTGACAAAATTTTCTATAGAAATAAAATTTTGACAAAATTTTTTATAGAAATAAAATTTTGACAAAATTTTCTATAGAAATAAAATTTTGACAAAATTTTCCATAGAAATAAAATTTTGACAAAATTTTCTATAGAAATAAAATTTTAACAAAATTTTCTATACAAATACAATTTTTACATAATATTCTATAGAAATAAAATTGTTCACAAAACTTTCTATAGAAATAAAATTTTGACAAAATTTTCTACAGAAATACATTTTTCACAAAATTTTCTAGAGAAATAAAATTTTGAAAAAATTTTCTATAGAAATAAAATTTTGACAAAAATTTTCTATAGAAATAAAATTTTGACAAAATTTTCTATAGAAATAAAATTTTGACAAACTATTCTATAGAAATAAAATTTTGACAAAATATTCTATAGAAATAAAATTTTGACAAAATTTTCTATAGAAATAAAATTTTGACAAAATTTTCTATAGAAATAAAATTTTGACATAATATTCTGTAGAAGTAAAATGTTGACAAAATTTTCAATAGAAGTTAAATTTTGACAAAATTTTCTATAGAAACAAAATTTTTTATAGAAATACAATTTTGACATAATATTCTATAGAAATAAAATTTTTCATAAAATTTTCTATAGAAATAAAATTTTGACAAAATTTTCTATAGAAATACAATTTTGACATAATATTCTATAGAAATAAAATTTTTCACAAAATTTTCTATAGAAATAAAATTTTGACAACATTTTCTACAGAAATCATTTTTTCACAAAATTTTCGATAGAAATAAAATATTGATAAAAATTTTCTACAGAAATAAAATTTGACAAAATTTTCTAGAGAAATAATTTTTTCACAAAATTTTCTATAGAAATAAAATTTTGACAATATTTTCTATAGAAATAAAATTTTGACAAAATTTTCTATAGAAATAAAATTTTGACAAAATTTTCTATAGAAATAAAATTTTGACAAATTTTTCTATAGAGATAAAGTTTTCACGAAATTTTCTATAGAAATACAATTTTAACAAAAATTTTCTATAGAAATAAAATTTTGACAAAATTTTCTATAGAAATACAATTTTGACATAATATTCTATAGAAATAAAATTTTGACATAATATTCTATAGAAATAAAATTTTTCACAAAATTTTTCATAGAAATAAAATTTTGACAAAATTTTCTATAGAAATAAAATTTTGACAAAATTTCTATAGAAATAAAATTTCGACAAAATTTTCTAATGAAATCCAATTTTGACAAAATTTTCTATAGAAATAAAATTTTGAAAAAAAAAAAATTCTATAGAAATAAAATTTTTCACAAAATTTACTATAGAAATAAAAATTTGACAAAATTTTCTACAGAAATAAAATTTTGATAAACATTTTCTATAGGAATAAAAGTTTGACAAAATTTTCTATACAAATAAAATTCTTCAATTCAGCCTGGCTGCATTAGGTTTTCTATAGGAAAACTTCAACTCTGTCCGGCTGAATTAGGTTTTCTATAAGAAAACTTAAATTAGGTTTTCTATAAGAAAACATAAATTCAGCCTGGCTGAATTAGCTTTTCTATAAGAAAACTTAAATTCAGCCTGGCTGAATTAGCTTTTCTATAAGAAAACTTAAATTCAGCCTGCCTGAATTATGTATGGTCCAAGTGGGCTTAATTGATTAAATAAATGTTTGAATTGAATTGAATTTTGTTTTCTATAGGAAAACTTCAATTCATCCCGGTCGAATTAGGTTTCCTATAGGAAAATTTAAATTCAGCCTACCTGAATTAGGTTTTCTATAAAAACACTTAAATTCAGCCTGGCTTAATAAGATTTTCTATAGGAAACCTTCAATTCAGCCCAGCTGAATTAAATTTTCTATAGGAAAACTTAATTTCAGCCTAGCTGAATTAGGTTTTCTATGAGAACACTTAAATTCAGCCTGGCTTAATAAGGGCTTCTATAGGAAAACTTCAATTTAGCCTGACTGAATAAGGGTTTCTATAAGAAAACTTAAAATTCAGCCTGGCTGAATTAGGTTTTCTATAGGAAAACTTAATTTCAGCCTAGCTGAATTAGGTTTTCTATAAGAAAACTTAAAATTCAGCCTGGCTGAATTAGGTTTTCTATAGGAAAACTTCAATTCAGCCTGGCTGAATTAGGTTTTCTATAGGAAAACTTTAATTCAGTCAGGCTGATTGAGGTTTTCTATAGGAAAACTTACATTCAGCGCGGTTAAATTAGGTTTTCTGTAGGAAAGCTTCAATTCAGCCTGGCTGAATTTGGGATTTTATTAGAAAACTTCAATTTTTGTTGGAAAACTTTACTATTATACAGTTCCTAGATTTCTTGTAAAAGTTTGTTTTTTGCTTATTAGTTTTGCCTTTTCTTTGTACCGATTGTTATTATTTTCATTTATGCTTTGCCTAGAACCGTTAGTTCTGAAGATAATGTGAAGAAATAAATCTTTTTTAAGGCTATTTCATTCATATCGGTTTGATCATCCATTGAGAACGAAGAGTTTATTTTTCCTCGCTTAGAAAATGGTCAATATTAAATTTTTGCCATCTGAACAAGTGTTTCAAAGTAGTACATGTCGCTGTTGTCTATCCAATGATCGTCTATTGATCTCAGTGCATACGTCATCTTCTTTTAATGATAATAAAACATTGCATGACTATTTGAATGGGCTTATTGATTACCAGGATGATATCCATTCTGATCATATCTGTTTACGATGTAGTAAAGCCTTAGGGGTAGCTTATCATTTCATTAAAATGTCCTTGGAAAGTAAAAGGCAAACAGAACAGAAATCAAAAAATACTATTAAGATCATATGGCTTGATGACAATATGGGGAATCCGAGTGGACCAAGTGAAGAGAATTCCGATTCGGAGATAAATAGTGGAGAATATAGTCCAGATCCAGTAAATAGTCCAGAAAATTATGAAGGAGAAGAGTTTATTATCTGTGAATATGAAGAAACTGTTGTTGTGGAACAAGAGTTGAGTCATCAAAGGAATACAAAGCCTACTGAAAACTCTAAGCAAGAAGGTAAGTGATTGGGAGAAAAAGAAACTATGTTAAGGGAGTGCTTATTTTTCTTGCCAGATTTTCAAGGACAATCCGTAGAACAAGAGGTGAACACGGATTCACAACTTCGAAGTTTTAAGGAAATTGTCCGGGAAAGCTTGATGGAACAAGAGGATCTCGCTGAAAACGCCATTTCCATAATTTGGCTCAATAATGAAGACGGAGTTTTGAATGATAAAGTGACGCATGAATTGGAATCGGAATTTAAGCGGAAAGATGATATTATCTATAAGGCAAATAATGGGAAAATGGATGGGAAGAAGACAGCAATCTATCCGGAGAAATATTTTAATACCAAACCAGATGATCGAACCATAATGGAATTGGACGAATGTGAATGGAAATTGGAACAAACAAATATGAGTACAAAAGAAGAGATCGTGTGGAAAAAAGAGATAGAATATGATTATCAACAACAAGAAAAGGGTAAATAGCCAAGAAATTTATTGCTTCTATATATGGGAATAGTCTACATCTTACATGAGGGGTAAAGTCACATATTTTTTTACCCTCAATAACTTTAATGTGAGATGCAGTAATTCCCTTAAATAATCTTCTTAAATCCTTATGCTATATTATGAAAGTTTAATGCATTTTTTCGATCTTGCCAATAATAGGTCATGGATCAAAGGAGGCTATCATCATTCCTCGGACTAAAGCATCACCATTGCCTAGGAAATTCAAATGTTGTTATTGCGAGGACATTTTCGACTTTCACGAACCGCTAATAGAGCACACTCAACGTATACACAAAAGTAAACAAAAATATCAACAAAATTCTTAAAGACCACATTTCATTGTCCAGAGAATACTATTACAGAAATTCTCCCATTCAAATGTAAGATGTGTCGGTATTATACATGTTTCATTGAAAGTCTAAGGAAACATTATGAATATATTCATAAATTAGATGATGTGGAAAATCGTTTATATAAAACCAAAGAACGTAAGTAGTATCCTCAAAATCGTTTATTTTCTAAGAAATCTTCCATCTATCTATCGTTTCAAAGTTTTGGTTTTATCAGCTGAATTGGAACCTTTTCAAGGTAATGTGGTTATACAAATCAAGCATGTTTAATTAAAATTTGTAATAACTTATAATTAGATGTAACCTATGAATGTTCTCAATGTGAATTTCAAACTAATTCACAAACTGATATTGAAAATCATTTGGAGGGACATGGCTTACGAGCTGAAGAAAGAGGTAAGGTTAAAGGTAAGGAAAATCCATAAGATTTATACTTTTAATCTTGTGATTTTATTACAGGGAATTTTACTACCACCTACCATAATTGTCCATGCTGTTACCGTCGATTTGTTGATAAAACCGCATTGAAAATCCATATAACCACTACTCACAATCGTCAGGAAGGAGGAAATACTATCGAACATAAATGTGATAAATGTGGTTAGTAATATTGATTTTTTGTTTATTTTTTACAACATAGCTTGACTGAATTGTAGTTTTCCTAAAGAAACCTTAATACAGCAATGCTGAATTGAAGTTTTCCCATAGAAAACCTAATTGAGCCAGGCTATGTTGAAGTTCTCCTATAGAAAACCTAATTCAGCCAGGTTGAATTGAAGTTTTCCTATAGAAAACCTAATTCAGCTAGGCTTAATTGAAGTTTTCTTATAGAAAACCTAATTCAGCTAGGCTGTATTGAAGTTTTCCTATAGAAAACCTAATTCAGCCGGGCTAAATTGAAGTTTTCCTATAGAAAACCTTATTCAGCCCGGCCGAATTGAAGTTTTCCTATAGGAAACCTAATTTAACCAGGCCTAAATGAAGTTTTCCTATAGAAAACCTTATTCAGACCGGTTGAATTGAAGTTTTCCTATAGCAAACCTAATTAAACCAGGCTTAATTGAAGTTTTCCTATAGAAAACCTAATTCAGCCGGGCTGAATGGAAGTTTTTCTAAAGAAAACCTAATTCAGCAAGGTTAAATTGAAGTTTTCCTATAGAAAACCTTATTCAGCCCGGTTGAATTGAAGTTTTCCTATAGAAAACCCAATTCAGCCAGGCTGAAGTAAAGTTTTCCTATAAAAAACCTTATTAAGTCAGGCTGAATTTAAGTGTTCGTATAGAAAACCTAATTCAGCCGGGCTGAATGGAAGTTTTCCTAAAGAAAACCTAATTCAGCAAGGTTGAACTGAAGTTGTCCTATAGAAAATCTAATTTAGCCAGGTTGAATTGAAGTTTTCCTATAGGCAACCTTATTCAGCCCGGTTGAAATGAAGTTTACCTATAGAAAACCTTATTAAGTCAGGCTGAATTGAAGTTTTCCTATAGAAAACCTAATTCAGCAAGCTTGAATTGAAATTTTCCAATAAAAAGCCTAATTCAGCCTGGCTGAATTGAAGTTTTCTTATAGGATGAATTAGCATCCAGGCTGAATTGAAGTTTTCCTAAAGAAAACCTAATTCAGTCAGGCTGAATTGAAGTTTTCACATAAGAAACCTAATTCAACCAGGCTTTATTGAAGTTTTCCTAAAGAAAACCTAATTCACCCAGGCTGAATTGAAATTTTCACATAAGAAACCTGATTCAGCCTTGCTGAATTGAAGTTTTTCTATAGAAAACCTAATTCAGCTAGGCTGAATTGAAGTTTTCCTATAGAAAACCCACTTCAGCCGTGCTGAATGGAAGTTTCCCTAAAGAAAACCTAATTCAGCAAGGTTGAATTAAAGTTTTCCTATATAAAACTTAATTCAGCTAGGCTGTATTGAAGTTTTCCTATATAAAACCTAATTTAGCCAGGTTAAATTGAAATTTTCCTATAGAAAACCTAATTCAGCCGGGCTGAATTGTAGTTTTCCAATACAAAACCTAGTTGAGCCAGACTGAATTGAAGTTTTCCTATAGAAAACCTAATTCAGCCGGGCTGAGCGGAAGTTTTCCTATAGAAAACCTAATTCAGCCTGGCTGAATTGCATTTTTCTTATAGAAAAGTTAATTCAGCAAGGCTGAATTGAAGTTTTCCTAGAGAAAACCTAATTTTCTATAGAACGTTTTGTTTCTTCTCATTTTTAGGAAAACAATTCCAACGGAAAAGTGCTCTCATCACTCACGAACGTTACTGTGACTTACGTCAATCTGTATCTTGTGATTTTTGCAAATTGAAATTTTCTTCAGTTTTCAATTATGAAAAACACTTGGAGAGTGAACATTCTATCGTAATCAAACACGAATGTGAAATATGTCACAAAACATTCAAAACATCCTCATATTTGGCTGTGCATAGAAGACGACACAACGAGCGTTATTACAATTGTAAATTATGCCCGAAAACATACATAAACAATGCTGAATTACAGGTCCATTTGAAAAGAATCCATAATGGAAACAAATCAAAAGTGTGCCCTATATGTAAAAAATTTTTTAGCCAGGTTCAAGAGTTAAGAGAGCATATGAAGATGGAGCATAAAAAGAAGTCGATTAAATGTAAATATTGTGATTACTCTTCTACATCAAAGTATGCAATGGAAGTACATCTATATAGACATACGGGAAAACCATATAAATGCAAATTTTGTACAAAACAATATGTCCTGAGAAATGAGTAAGTAAATTTTAGTTATTTTAGCCGTTTTTTAAACTATTCTTGTGTATAGTATACGAATACATTGCCAAAAGATTCATGACTATGACTTACCCGATGAAGAGCTTGCCGCTATGTTTTTTGATAAACATGGCTTTGTAAGCCGTTTTGATGCATTTTCCCAAAAGCCTATTGATTTGCATTTAGACGTTGTCGATGAAATGGATTTGGAAAAGGAATTGAAGGAATTTAATATATCCATTGAGGATATCATAAATGATTTGATTAAGCTACATAAAAAGGATAATAGCATGGAGGTCACCGAAAATTTCGTTTAAAGATGACAATGTATTATATATGGTTGTATATATGGACATTTGCTTTAAAAAATTATATAAATGAATTGTATTTTTTTTTTTTTTGAATTGTTTATTCACTTGTTATTAATATCACTTATAACATCTTGTAATTTACTTTTTTGTTGTTGAAAATTATACTACTGTTTTGAAATTGAAATCGATATTTTAGTTTACACCTTGAATGAATTTCGATAAGAAATCAGTTGGCTTGGGTTCTTGGGATTCCTTCCAGTAGCGCATAATATGGCCCTTTTGTTTCCAAATTTCAATTGATTCTTTAAGTTCCATTTGGCCCTGTAAATAAATAAGTAAATAAATGATACAACTCAAAAAATTTTAATAAAGAAATAATGAGGGATTTGTCTGTCACATATCGTGTACACAGAAAAAAATATTACCAATTAAAATTTTAGTTGAATTTTGAAAAAATATTCAATTAAAAATTTAATTGTTTCAACAAATTTTATAATCGAAAAAAAAAAA
Organism: Haematobia irritans; assembly: GCF_050003625.1. Lineage (NCBI taxonomy): Eukaryota > Metazoa > Arthropoda > Insecta > Diptera > Muscidae > Haematobia > Haematobia irritans. The sequence continues at coordinate 10,960,312 of NC_134401.1, read as the reverse complement.
ATCAATCACAAAAATTAATTGTATCCTATTTTTTAATTGACTTTGGTGATTGATACTATCATTTCTGTGATTGAAGACATTTCAATTTAAAATTAATTGGATCAATTAATTTCGTGATTGAAGACAAAAAATATTTTTTAGTGTGTATATTAATCTTTCGTTACTTATATTGTAGTGTATCGTTAATTTGCAAATTTTAGGAAAAAGCTAGCCCTCTAGCAAATATTGAAAGCCCTACAAAAACATAAAGTTCTTGTTCTGGAACCAAAATCACTTCCTGAATCGATCTAGCTGTGATTTGCCATTCTATGCAAGGCGGCAAAGCAATGGCTTAGCGTGGGCTGACATTATACCTAATTTAAGTATCGGCCAATTTTCACCAGCAGCTATATGATGTCTCTAGGCAGTCGTCCTTCATCATTCGTAACAAGTAGTGGCCTTTCGACCAGTACTATACTGCACAGATAGGATGAAAATGCTCACTGAACCGCGTTCGTGTGGGGTTTCCCCAAAGACCCTCAATAACAAGCTTCTTCGGAAGATGATCTCATGATCATGACATACTTCTATGGCGTATTTCTGATAAACTAAGCAGAAGAAAAGTCCTCAATTATCTTGTCTTCAGCATTAGCGGTACAGACAAACAAACCTTGTTGGCTACATATAATGCAATCGGAAGGGCAGTTGTAAAATATGCAGTAAACACAGTTTAACTAACAATAGAATGGACTAACGTCCAGACCTGTCAGTACGCTGGCCATTCGAAGCCTCCCTGTGTTTCATAGGGTCAAAGCATTACCTCTTTTCGATGCAATTTGGTGATTTTGATAACTAATTTGTGGATAGCTTTACATCAACGAGAAAGGTCGCTGTCGATCGTCACTATAAAGAGGTACAGATCCAGTTTTCTATTCAAAAGTAGACAGGATCCAGACTGATCTGAACTAGATTTATGTATATACTTTAGAGGAAGCAGTGAAGAGCTGTAATATTAATTCTCTTTACGTAGTTCGGGTTAAGTTAGATTAGATAGAGCATCAGTTAATTATTTTAGGCGTACTGAGCACGGCTGCCATTCGTGCCAAAAATAATCTACCAAAATTTTACCAAAAATCTACCAAATAAAAAGTCCTATCTTAAATTTTTTGATCAAAATTTTGTGGTTAGTATGAAAAAAGGTTTTTTCTTCGAAAGAAATGGTTTATTATTTTATTTTTGTTTAGAACTTACTCACAATGGACTTTGATCGAAACTCGATAAGTAAAACTTTTAATAATATGGAATTTATAGACATTTTTTTGTCAAAATTTTATTTCTATAGAAATGAAATTTTGTCAACATTTTATTTTTATAGAAAATTTTCTCAAAATTTTATTTTTATAGAAAATTTTGTCGAAATTTTATTTCTATAGAAAATTTTGTCAAAATTTTTATTTCTCTAGAAAATTGTGACAACATTTTATTTCTTTAGAAAGTTTTGTCAAAATTTTATTTCTTTCGAAATTTTGGTCTAAATTTTTAGTCCTAAATGAAATATTTGTAATACCTCTTAGTTGGAGAGGAATATTTTTTGTAAAATCTACCAAAACGTCAAAAATTCTACCAATCTACCAAACAGTATAAAATCTACCAATTGGTAGAACCGTGGTACTGAGACTATTCAGTCCATTGTGGTGCCACAAGTAATAAACTTCGAACTACCGGGGCAATTATACTTGCCACGGTAGACTAGAGTTTGGAAGCATTGTCCTATTTGTAATCAAGGGTAGGCGTCTCTAGGCAAATGTTCGGCTCATCACCAGACTTTATCAGGTTAAGTTTAACGGATCTCTAGCGCTGTAACTAATTGAAAATAGGATTTGCTTGAAATTTTAAACCTCCAATAGCAATTAAATGGCGTACGACAATGAACGAAAGACGCACGTTTATTTCTGTGTTTAGTTTGTCTGGCGTTTGTTCCCATGCTATAGTAATTTTATTAACTGAATATTTATATACTTCTATCCCGGCTGGTCTAATTTGTTTGAATTCGTCATAGTATCGTAAAATTTCATTCCATCAAACATACCTTAATAACCAACATATCGATGACCCGCACGTCAGAGACATTGCGATGCTTCAAGAATTCCTCACGCAATTTCTCGCGGCATTGTTCCACAGACAAGGGAATATCATAGTCATTGACTGAAATATGTAAAACAAAGTGGTATCGATTAAATGCTCCATCCATAAAATCTTAAAAAAGTGGTCTATGACATAACAGATGTTTGTCCACCACACACTTACCAATGTAGGGAATCTGACGGTACCAGGCTTTGTATAAATTCAATGCACGCCTGCGGGCCTCTTCGCGGTCAACAGATAGAATTGGACGTACTTGTTGTACGGCTCTTTTAACAGCTTCACGACCAGCCATGATTACAATCTACTCCTAATAGTTTTCCTCTAGTTACCACGAAAATATGGGAAAAATGACAAATGTCAAAATTTTGTGCTTTGACAAACACAGCTGTTGTCCATGTGTGGTGAACTTGGCAGCACTACAAAACAACAACAGCTGTACACCAAAACCCAATATACAAAATGAGATTTACATAGTACAGCATTTTATAATACACTCATAGGAAAAAGTCTGCTAATAAAAACAGTCGGTGTTTCCTATTATGTTTTATGGTAAAAGTTGGAAAGGTATCTTAAATCTCTTACAAAAAAGACAGATTTAATACCCATGAACCAATGAACCAATTTTGGCACGGAAATTAGAGGTCCAATTTTCAACCGGTTGGGATAAAATATGCTCCTCCAGGCCCTTTTGCAATACCATACGACATCAATAAGAGCTACTTGCGCCAAGATTCAAGTCGATAGATTGTTTCGTTGGGGGAAAATCGTATTTTGCAAATTTATTTCTATAGAAAATGTTGTCAAAATTTTATTTCCGTTAGAATTTTTTTTTCAATATTTTATTTTTATAGAAAATTTTGTCAAAATTTTATTTCCATTAGAATTTTTTTTCAAAATGTTATTTCTATAGAAAATTTTATTTCCGTTAGAATTTTTTTTTTCAAAATTTTATTTCTATCGAAAATTTTCGCAAAATTTTATTTCTAGAGAAAATTTTATCAAAATTTTATTTCTATAGAAAATGTTGTTAAAATTTTATTTCAATAGAAAATTTTGTCAAAATTTTATTTCTGTAGAAAATTTTGTAAAATTTTTTTCTTCTTTAGAATATTTTGTCAAAATATTATTTCTATAGAAAATTTTGTCAAATTTTATTTCTATAGAAAATTTTTTCAAAATTTTATTTCTATAGAAAATTTTTTCAAAATTTTATTTCTATAGAAAATTTTGTCAAAATTTTATTTCCGTCAGAATTTTTTTCAAAATTTTATTTCTATAGAAAATTTTGTCAAAATTTTATTTCAATAGAAAATTTTGTCAAAATTTTATTTCCGTTAGAATTTTTTTCCAAAATTTTTTTTCTATAAAAAATTTTGTAAAAATTTTATTTCTATAGAAAATTTTAGCAAAATTTTATTTCTATAGAAAATTTTAGCAAAATTTTTTTTCTATAGAAAATTTTATCAAAATTTTATTTCCATAGAAAATTTTGTCAAAATTGTATTTCAATAGAAAATTTTGTCAAAATTTTATTTCCGTTAGAATTTTTTCCAAAATTTTATTTCTATAGAAAATTTTAGCAATATTTTATTTCTATAGAAAATTTTGTAAATTTTTTTTTCTATAGAAAATTTTGTGAAAAAATTATTTCTGTAGAATATTTTGTCAAAATTTTATTTCTATAGAAAATTTTGTGAAAAATGTTATTTCTATAGAATATTATGTCAAAATTGTATCTCTATAGAAAATTTTTGTCCAAATTTTATTTCTATAGGACATTTTGTCAAAATTTTATTTCTATAGAAAATTTTGTCAAAATTTTATTTCTATAGAAAATTTTGTCAAAAATTTATTTCTATAGAAAATGTTGTCAAAATTTTATTTCTATAGAAAATTTTGTCAAAATTTTTCTTCTATAGAAAATTTTGTCAAAATTTTATTTCTCTAGAAAATTTTGTCAAAATTTTATTTCCGTAAGAATTTCTTTTTAAAATTTTATTTCTATAGATATTTTTTGTCAAAATTTTTTTTATACAAATAATTTTTGTCAAAATTTTATTTCTATAGAAAATTTTGTAAAAATTTTATTTCTATAGAAAATTTTATAAAAATTTTATTTCTATAGAAAATTTTGTCAACATAATATTTCCATAGAAAATTTTGTCAAAACTTTATTTCCATAAAAAACAAATTTTCAAAATTGTATTTCTATAAAAATTTTTGTTAAAATTTTATTTCTATAGAAAATTTTGTCATAATTTTATTTCAATAGAACATTTTGTCAAAATTTTATTTCCATTAGAATTTTTTTCAAAATTTTATTTCCATTAGAATTTTTTTCAAAATTTTATTTCTATAGAAAATTTTATCAAAATTTTATTTCTATAGAAGATTTTGTAAAATTTTTTCTTCTATAGAAAATTTTGTCAAAATATTATTTCTATAGAAAATTTTGTCAAAATTTTATTTCCGTTAGAATTTTTTTTCAAAATTTTATTTCTATAGAAAATTTTATCAAAATTTTATTTCCGTTAGAATTTTTTTTCAAAATTTCATTTCTATAGAAAATTTTGTCAAAATTTTATCTCTATAGAAAATTTTGTCAAAATTTTATCTCTATAGAAAATTTTGTCAAAATATTATTTCTATAGAAAATTTTGTCAAAATTTTATTTCCGTTAGATTTTTTTTCAAAATTTTATTTCTATAGAAAATTTTATCAAAATTTTATTTCCGTTAGAAATTTTTGTCAAAATTTTATTTCTATAGAACATTTTGTCAAAATTTTATCTCTATAGAAAATTTTGTCAAAATTTTATTTCTATAGAAACATTTATCAAAATTTTATTTCTATAGAAAATTTTGTCAAAATTTTATTTCTATAGAAAAATTTTATTAAAAAAAAATGAATTAAAATAACTTCCTGTGTTTTTAAGAGAATGAACATCTGTGGGAGGACACTTTTCCAGCAAAAAATGGAGCACTATTTCAGCAGGATTGTAATGGAGAGAGGCAGTATCAACTGCTCACAAAACAACCGAATCAACTCTGGTTTTTGTGGGCGATGTCGCGATTTATGTTAGAGCAGCTTCTATATAGCGCTGATATAATTGCTAATTTTAATAGCAATATTGCTCAGAAGTGATATAATGTTGCCGTGAATGAAAACAGCAATACCTTCCATGCAACTATACTGCATGAATTGATTGCAATAATGTAAACGAATGATCATATACTTGTTTGATTACTCGTTTACGTTATTGCCACCGATTCATGCAGAGTGGATGCACTGCCTACTTCATCGCATACCAAAAAGCGCAACTACACTCTTACTTCTGAAGTATTTTTGCTGGGTTGGAAGTGCGTTCAAAGTTGTGTCTTTAGAACAACTTTCAACTTTTTTCACTGGGGTGTGAATGGCTTAAATAGCAATTTTGTTATTATTATTATTATTATTATTTTAGCGGACAATCATTGCTATTGTTTTTATATGACAGATTGTTTTCCATGAGTGTAGTTGGCCAGCAGTTTTCATCCGCGTCAAACTTATCATACCCTGGCATGTTACCTATTTTTATACCCACCACCATAGGTTGGGGGGTATATTAACTTTGTCATTCCGTTTGTAACACATCGAAATATTGCTCTAAGACCCCATAAAGTATATATATTCTGGGTCGTGGTGAAATTCTGAGTCGATCTGAGCATGTCCGTCCGTCCGTCTGTTGAAATCACGCTAACTTCCGAACGAAACAAGCTATCGACTTGAAACTTGGCACAAGTAGTTGTTATTGATGTAGGTCGGATGGTATTGCAAATGGGCCATATCGGTCCACTTTTACGTATAGCCCCCATATAAACGGACCCCAAAATTTGGCTTGCGAGGCCTCTAAGAGAAGCAAATTTCATCCGATCCGGCTGAAATTTGGCACATGGTGTTAGTATATGGTCTCTAACAACCATGCAAAAATTGGTCCACATCGGTCCATAATTATGTATAGCCCCCATATAAACCGATCCCCCGATTTGGCTTGCGAGGCCTCTAAGAGAAGCAAATTTCATCCGATCCGGCTGAAATTTGGTACATGGTGTTAGTATATGGTCTCTAACAACCATGCAAAAATTGGTCGACATCGGTCCATAATTATATGTAGCCCCCATATAAACCGATCCCCCGATTTGGCTTGCGAGGCCGCTAAGAGAAGCAATTTTCATCCGATCCGGCTGAAATTTTGTACGTTATGTTAGTATATGGTCTATAACAACCATGCAAAAATTGGTCCACATCTGTTCATAATTATATATAACCCCCATATAAACCGATCACCAGATTTGACCTCCGGAACCTATTGGAAGACCAAAATTCATCTGATTCAGTTGAAATTTGGTATGTGGTGTTAATATATGGCCTCAAACTCCCATGCAAAAATTGGTCGATATCGGTCCATAATTATATATAGGCCCCATATAAACCGCTCCCCAGATTTGACCTCCAGAGCCCCTTGGATAAGCAAAATTCTTGCCATTCGGTTGAAATTTGGTACGTGATGTTAGTATATGGTATCCAACAACCATGCAGGAATTGGTTCCTATCAGTCCATAATTATATATAACTCCCATATAAACCGATCCCCAGATTTGACCTCCGGTGCCTTTTGGAGAAGCAAAATTCATCCGATCAGCTTGAAATTTGGTACGTGGTGGTAGTATATGATATTTAACAACCATGCCAAAAGTGGTCCATATCAGTCCATAATTGTACATAGCCCCATATAAACCGATCGCGAGATTTGGTTTTGGAACCTCTTGGAGGAGCAAATTTCATCCGAGTGAGTTGAAATTTGGTACATTGTTCTAGTATATGGTCGTTAACAACCATGCCTAACTAGGTCCATATCGGTCTATAGTTATATATGGCACTCAGATAAATCGATCCCCAATCACACAAAAATTGGTCCATATCAAGTTCATAATTGTATATAGGCCCCATATAAGCGACCCCCATATTTAAATTCTTGCTCTCTACGTACAAAAAGTCCATATCGATTCGTTATTATTTGTAGACTTAACTATACATAACTTTTTTGTCTAATATATACCATGTATGGACTAAATCACAGTCTTTCGTAGAAGTTTCTACGCAATCCATGGTGGTGGGTACATAAGATTCGGCCTGGCCGAACTTGCGGCCGTATGTACTTGGTTTTAAATTTATTTTATTATAGCAAACAATGGATCCTATAATTAAATATATAAATTATTTTGATTTATTTTGTATTGATTTATTTTGTTTTATTTTATTTTATTTTATTTTATTTTATTTTCTATTATTTTCAATTATTTTTTTCGGTTCCTAATAAAAATTTTTTTGAGTGTAATATTTTAATTAAAACATAACCATAATTTTATAGAATAATTTGCGGTTTAGTTGATATACCGGCATTTTTATGACTCATTTAATATTTTTTTTTATAATTTACAATCTTGTGCTTTTTTTCGATTGCTCTGGAAAGGTGCACGGTAAAAACAAAATTAGAGAGGCAAAAAAAAAAAACAAACACAAACTTATTCATCTCAACAGAAATATTATGACAGCAATTTCTAAGATAATCAACAATGACAATGATTGTCCCGAACAAACAATGTCAAATTCAAATCGTTTAATTCCCCTATTTCTCACACCTTCTTGGGTTTGATTTAGAGACTGGAGACCATTTGTCTTGCATGTTAGAATTGAATGAATGTGACGGTCTACATTGGTGATATTATCGCCACAAAACTTGGCGATAATGAAAACAAAAGCTCAGCATGAAGCTGGGCTTTGTCTAAAGCTTTAGTGTGTTCTCCCCTCCTCCCTACCTCCAGATTGTTTATTACATGTATGGGGCTTGGGGGGTGAGGCTTTGGTTACAGCCCTACTACCTACTGATCTACCTGCATGTGTATTTCAATACTGTTTAAGTTTAAGTTGTGAGTTTTTACGGTTCAATATTTTCTGAATTGAGTTTGATTTGAAACGTTGAAGTGTTAAAACGTTGGTTTTTAACTCAAGCGGTTAAGTGCGCATGCGTGTAAACTTTGTAACGACAACGACAAATTCAGTTGAACATACGCGAGATATTGTCTTTGCTTATTATTAGCGAATCGTAGTGAAACGAGAGCCAGGAAGGCATTGTTTTGAAATCAATTTGAAAAAAAAAAGTTAGTGTATGAAAAGAATACATTGTGTACATTGTTTCTCCCACATTTGTATAAATATTTTATGTAAATAATAAAAAGATTTTTTTTTACAAAGACAAAAGATATGAAAATGGTTACAAAAAAAAAACTTTAATGAAAACATTAAAAAATCTAAACTAACAGACTCAATAATAAAAGCAAAAAAAAAAATGAAAAATAAAAAATAAAAATTAAAAAGAAAAAAAATATCTAAGCAATTAATATTTATTCGTATAAATTCTGGGTCATATATAAGTAAGAATTATTTTCAAAAGAAGAAAAAAAAAAAGAAAATAATAATAAACAAAAAAAATCGAGGCACAAAAAAATTTAAACAAAAAAAGAAAAAAAAATACAATTATTTCTAAACAAAAGACATTTATTCATATAAATTGTACATATGACATAACATCATATTGAAGACATTTGTTTTTATGTTTTTTTTTTTTTTGCTTCCAAAAATTTAATATGCCCATTTTTGTGGCGTCTGTTGATTTTTTTAATTAGCAACCAACAAAATTGACCAGCTATATCCATAACCCAAAGCATACATTTCTATGCGGTTTATATATATGTCATAAATATTATTAAAAAATTATGTATATGCGACAAATGACCATCCAGCAAATTAACAATAAATGAATACTGTTCATTTCATTGGGAGTTTTTTTTTTATTCGAGGAAAAAAGAAAGTTGCCATTTGTTTGAGTATTGAAAACATTTTAATGGGGTGATTGTTAAAAACCTTCAAACTAGGTTTGAATTAAAACGGAAAGTTAAATAAATTAACATTTGAATTAAAAATATTGTGAGAGTGAAGATAGATAGGATAGATTTACTTTTGAACTTAGATTGATGTCTAACAATCCCATCAAAAATCTCTCACAGATTTGGTATGACGAATAGGAATTTCCCATACGTTATTGCAAAAACTAAACGTTTATAAAACAATGAAGTTTAAATGGTAGATTGCCTAGTAAAGTTATTTTATATTTTAATTAGAAGGGTACACTGAACAAATTACGATGTTTCTAGAGAAATAAAACTATTAATGGAAATTTTAAAATTTTTCCCACGAACTCCGCACTGATTTTAAACAGAATATCAACATAGTTTTAAGTACAGATGTCCTTAAAACAAATACACAATTGTAGCTTTTCTATGCATTAAAGGTAGGGACACAAAAAGTTAACTTTTTTGTCAAAAAAAAAATACGAAAAGTCAAGGTTGAGGACTTTTTGAAATCTTACAAATCGAAAATTCCCCAAAAAGTTTGTATCTCTATAGTCAAATGTTTAATAAACGAAAATGTCGAAAATAGTATTTAGTAAATATTTTTAAGAGCCAAAATTTCGAATTTTGGAAAAAAAGTCATCTTATTCCTTTTTATAAAAATTCGCCTTTGGCAGCGGAGATAGCAAGGCTAGAAGCTACCTTATATAGGGGGACTAGAATTTGTTACTATGTCCACACTTAAAACAAAAATTTAGCTTGGATCCAAGGATTTTGAAGATACAGCATCTTAAAAAAATTAGGATTCAGACTTCAGTTAGCGAAATTATATTTTTTTTTCAGTCAAAGTTTTAAAGTCATTTAAAAAATCTAAATTGCGAAAAATACTTCAAAGTAAGAAATGTTTTCTTTAGTAAAAAATTAAACCACAAATACAAAAGCCTCAAAATAAGTTTTAGCCTATATTTGAAGCTTAGCATCTTTAAACCTAACATCAATACCTCAGTTAATTTAATAATCATTTCATTGAAACAAATTTTGTTTCATTACTTTTAGAAAAAATTAAAGGAAAACAATTTAAAGCAAAGATTTGAACTTTCTTTTAATACAAATTCCTTCATTATTAAAATAAAAATAATTAGAAAAAGTTGCAAATTTCGAAAATTCGTGTCCTAATTTAGGTGGCATTATTTTTTATATTATGTCAATTTGTTAAATTTTAGGAAACTATACTCATACATATTACGGACAAATTTCTTAAAAATAAAGAAATTTTAATTAAATGAAAGTTAAAATGTGTTTATTTTAAATAAATTTGCACCTGATATTAGGTAAATTGCGTGTTCTAAAATTTAGGTTGCCTTATTTTTTATATTAGATCAATTTGTTAAATTTTAGGAAACTCACTCAATAAAGAAATTTTAATTAAATGAAAGTTTATAATCATAGTTCTTTAATCGTTTTTCATTAAATTTAAAACACTCATCATGGACAATTTTCCTTAGTGTAAAGAAAAATATATTTGATTTAAACAAATAATCTTTAACACAACATAGAGGGCCCATTGTGTTTAGATAGGACCATCTAAACATTATGCACTTTTTGTATAAAACAAAAAGCACTAGCAGCTAAGGATATCGGCCCAGTTTTTTAAACAAATTTTCTTAATACCAATAAACCATTAAATCAAGAATGGAACATTCTGGAAATGTATCCAATTCTATATTTGAAGCTTTAAAAATTATTAATTTTATTATTTTTTCTATACAAATAAAATGTTGACAAACTTTTCTATGGAAATAAAATTTTAACAAAATTTTCTATAGAAATAAAATTTTGACAACATTTTTTATGGACATTTTGACAAAATTTTCTATAGGAATAAATTTTTGACAAAATTTTCTAAAGAAATAAAATTTTCACAAAATTTTTTACAGAAATAAAATTTTGCCAACATTTTCTATAGAAATTAAATTTTGACGACATTTTCTATAGAAATAAAATTTTGACAAAATTTTCTATAGAAATAAAATTTTGACAACATTTTCTATAGAAATAAAATTTTGACAACATTTTCTATAGAAATAAAATTTTTAAAAAATTTTCTATAGAAATAAAATTTTGACAAAATTTCCTATAGAAATCCAATTCTATATTTGAAGCTTTAAAAATTATTATTTTTTTATATTTTCTATAGAAATAAAATGTTGACTAAATTTTCTATAGAAATAAAATTTTGCCAAAATTTTTCTATAGAAATGAAATTCTGACAAAAATTTTTATAGAAATACAAGTTTGAAAATTTTTTATGGAAATAAAATTTTGACAACATTTTCTATGGAAATAAAATTTTGACTAAATTTTTTATAGAAATAAAATTTTGACAAAATTTTCTATAGAAATCAAATTCTATATTTGAAGCTTGAAAAATTATTAATTTCTTATTTTTTCTATAGAAATAAAATTTTGACAAAATTTTCTATGGAAATAAAATCTTTACAAAATTTTCTATAGAAATAAAATGTTGACAATATTTTCTATGGAAATAAAATTTTGACAAAATTTTCAATGTAAATAAAATTTTGACAACATTTTCTATAGAAATAAAATTTTGACAAAATTTTCTATAGAAATAAAATTTTGACAAAATTTTCTATAAAAATAAAATTTTGACAGAATTTCCTATAGAATAAAATTATGATAAAGTTTTCTATAGAAATAAAGTTATGACAAAATTTTCTATAGAAATAAAATTTTGACAAAATTTTCTATAGGAATAAAATTTTGACAAAATTTTCTATAGAAATAAAATTTTGACAAAAATTTTTATAGAAATACAATTTTGAAAATTTGTTTTTATGGAAATAAAATTTTGACAACATTTTCTATGGAAATAATATGTTGACAAAATTTTCTATAGAAATAAAATGTTGACAAAATTTTCTATAGTAATAAAATGTTGACAAAATTTTCTATGGAAATAAAATTTTGACAAAATTTTGTATGGAAATAAAATTTTGACAAAATTGTCTATGAAATTAAATTTTTACAAAATTTGCTATGGAAATAAAATTTTGACAACATTTTCTATAGAAATATAATATTGACAAAAATTTCTATGGAAGTAAAATTTTGACAGAGGTTTTCTATGAATATTAAATTTTGACTAAATTTTCTATGGAAATAACATTTGGACAATATTTTCTATGGAAATAAAATTTTGACAAAATTTTCTATAGAAATAAAATGTTGACAAGATTTTCTATGGAAATAAAATTTTGACAAAATTTTCTATGTAAATAAAATTTTGACAACATTTTCTATAGAAATAAAATTTTGACAAAATTTTCTATAGAAATAAAATTTTGACAAAATTTTCTATAGAAATAAAATTTTGACAAAAATTTTCTATGGAAATAAAATTTTGACAAAATTTTCTATGGAAATAAAATTATGAAAAAATTTTCTATAGAAATAAAATGTTGACAAAATTTTCTATGGAACTAAAATTTTGCAAAATTTTCTATAGAAATAAAAATTTGACAAAATTTTCTATGGAAATAAAATTTTGACAAAAATTTTCTATGGAAATAAAATGTTGACAAAATTTTCTATGGAAATAAAATTTTGACAAAATTTTCTATGGAAATAAAATTTTAACAATAAAATAAAAAAACTTATTTGTCTCCCAACATTGAATATGACAAACTATTCAATTCTTATTTCACTAATTATAGCCTCATAATCACTTGGAAATAGAAACATAAACCACCACCACGATACCTATGAAAATAAAAGCAATTATAATGGCCATTTAACTAATCAAGTGGATTTCCATGGAATTAATTTAATACAAATTTAGTAAATATGTATTTCGATAACATATCAACCAAAATGCCATTAATATGTTAACAATCGTCTATCGTCTGTTACCATATCTTTCTCTAATGAACACAGTGAAATTCATACGAAATTTCATTTCAAAGCCAAATTTGTCACAAAAAGCAAATGAATGCCAAAACTTAAACAAATTTGTAAAAAGACAAAACAATAACAATATTTTACATATCACTTGGTTGTAAATAAATGTTGTATATAATACCATATTCTTTTCTTAAAAATTGGAGTAAACATTTTGGTTTTAGTTTTACTTTCTATTGTCGTTTTTGACCTGCTGATAATAATTATTGATATTTTTGGGTCTAATTGCCAGGGCGTTACCCATCCTGTACAGGTGAATGAGAAGACATATCAAAGTTCCTGCGTTGTTAAATTGTTTGAATTGTCAGATAGATAGGTAGATGATACCTGTCCATAACACCAAAACAAGGCAACAACGTTTGTAATATACCTGCATAGAAGTCATAATAAATTGTTGGAAAATATTTATTGGGGATATTTAATAGGGTGATGGTGGAAAATATTTTATAGTTCGTTCGTATAACGACTTTCAAGGAATCGATTTCGAACTTTCGACCTATCCGAACTTCGTAATAAGAAATTATTAAAAAAAGAAAGTAAGGAAAGTCTAAAGTAGGGCGGAGCCGACTATATTATACCCTGCACCAGTTTGTGGATCCACATTTTCGATACTATATCAAATCCGTCAAATGAGTCAGGGGCCGAAACATATATATGCGATTTCTTCCAAAATCAATATGGTTCTATTCTGACCAAAAACAGAAACTTGTACCAAATTTGAAGTCAATTGGACTAAAATTGCGACCTAGACATTGATCACAAAAATGTGTTCACCCTGAACAATATTGCCAAAATTTTCCTAGGATATAAACAAGTGATATATTCGAAACGAACTACCCTAATATATACCACAGGAACTTCACAGGACAATTATAAGCTACATTGACTGAACACACCTTTTTACTCTCCTCTCCTATTAAATGGCAAATTATAGGAACTTGCAAAGGAATTCATAAAAATATTAATAGTTTTTTTTGTCTTTTTGATTTTTGATTCGAAATTCCAATGCGCAGTGGCATGTCAACGGTAGTGAAGACAACATCACAAAACAATTCACAACAACAAACAAATACCAACAACAAAAGAGTTGATTGGGTGGGGGTGTTATTAGTGGTGTTGATAGTCTGCGCCCATAAGTGTTATTCCCTCTATATATGAACGTATGGGGGAAATTGATATGTTTCTAATAAGAGTATCAACCCATAAAGAAAAAAATACCAAAAAAAATCGTAATGAAAACTGCTTAAAAGCGAAGTTATCAAAATCAATATCAGTGACAAAAATAATAGCAAGAACAACAACAAAAAGCTGTGAAAAAGCTTTGGATATTTAAGTTTGGCAAATTTCGATTATTGTATAATTTTGTTTTCTCTTGTACTTCTTGGAGTTGTTTTTTTGTTATTTTTGATTGAGATTGAATTGGTTGTGAAAATGTACCCTACAATTGGTAGTTTATTCATAATAATAATAATAACAAATTCAGGTAGAAATATTATTATATAAATACAAGAATATGGAACACATTTTTATTGAGGTGAAAATGAAAATTTTTTTAATAAAAATTATATATAAAAACTTCTTGAAACAGTTTTTGTTTTTTGAGTATTTTTGATTAAATATGGATTGGCTGTGGAAATGTACCCTAAAATTGGTAGTTGTGTTACAATCAGGGATGTGGAGTCAGAGTCTTGGAGTTTTATTTCTATACAAATTTTTTTTTCAAAATTTTATTTCTATAGAAAATGTTGTCAAAATTTTATATCTATAGAAAATTTTGTCAAAATTATATTTCTATAGAAAATTTACTCGAAATTTTAGTTCTATAGGAAATTTTGTCAAAATTTTATTTCTATAGAAAATTTTGTCAAAATTTTATTTCTATAAAAAATTTACTCGAAATTTTAGTTCTATAGGAAATTTTTTAAAAATTTTATTCCTTTAGAAAATTATGTCGATATTTTATTTCTTTAGAAAATTTTGTCATCAATTGTCAAAATTTTAGTTGTTTAGAAAATTTAGTCAAAATTTTATTTCTATAGAAAATTTTGTCGAAATTTTATTTCCATAGTAATTTTATCAAAATTTTATTTCTAGAGAAAATTTTGTCAAAATTTTATTTCTATAGAAAATCTTGTCAAAATTATAGAAGAGTTTGTTTTTTTATTTCTATAGAAAATTTTGCAAAATTTTACTTCTATAGAAAATTTTGACAAAATAAATAGAAATAAAATTTTGTCAAAATTTTATTTCTATAGAAAATTTTGTCAAAATTTTATTTTCTATAGAAAATTTTCTCAAAATTTAATTTCTATAGAAAATTTTGTCAACATTTTATTCCTATAGAAAATTTTGTCAACATTTTATTTCTATAGAAAATTTTGTCAAAATTTTATTTTCATAGAAAATCTTGTCAAAATTTTATTTTTATAGAAAAATTTGTCAAAATTGTATTTCTACAGAAAATTTTGTCAAAATTTTATTTCTATAGAAAATTTTGTCAAAATTTTATTTCTATAGAAAATTTTGTCAAAACTTTATTCCTTTTGAAAATTATGTCAACATTTTATTTCTTTAGAAAATTTTGTCATCAATTGTCAAAATTTTATTTCTTTAGAAAATTTTTCAAAATTTTATTTCTTTAGAAAAATTTTCAAAATTTTATTTCTATAGTAAATTTTGTCAAACTTTTATTTATATAGAACATTTTGTCAAAATGTTATTTCTATAGAAAATTTCGTCGAAATTTTATTTCTATAGAAAATTTTCTCAAAATTTTCTTTCTATAGAAAATTGTGCAAAATTTTACTTTTATAGAAATAAACATTTTGTCAAAATTTGATTTCTATAGAAAATTTTCTCAAAATTTTATTTTCTATAGAAAATTTTCTCAAAATTTTATTTCTATAGAAAATTTTCTCAAAATTTTATTTTCTATAGGAAATTTTCTCAAAATTTTATTTCTATAGAAAATTTTGTCAAAATTTTATTTCTATAGAAAATTTTGTCAAAATTTTATTTTTATAAAAAATTTTGTCAAAATGTTATTTCTATAGAAAATTTTGTAAAAATTTTATATCCATAGAAAATTTTCTCAAAATGTTATTTCTATAGAAAATGTTGTCAAAATTATAGAAGATTTTGTTTTTTTTTATAAAAAATTTTGCAAAATTTTACTTGTATAAATTCTTCTCAAAATTTTATTTCTATAGAAAATTTTGTCAAAATTTTATTTTCTATAGAAAATTTTGTCAAAATTTTATTTTCGATAGAAAATTTTATCAAAATTTTATTTCTATAGAAAATTTTGTCAAAATTTTATTTCTATAGAAAATTTACTCGAAATTTTAGTTCTATAGGAAATTTTTTCAAAACTTTATTCCTTTAGAAAATTATGTCAACATTTTATTTATTTAGAAAATTATCGCAACATTTTATTTCTTTAGAAAATTTTGTCATCAATTGTCAAAATTTTATTTCTTTAAAAAATTTTTCAAAATTTTATTTCTTTAGAAAATTTTTCAAAATATTATTTCTATAGTAAATTTGGTCAAAATTTTATTTCTATAGCATATTTACTCGAAATTTTAGTTCTATAAGAAATTTTGTCAAAATTTTATTCCTTTAGAAAATTATGTCAACATTTTGTTTCTTTAGAACATTTTGTCATCAATTGTCAAAATTTTAGTTCTTTAGAAAATTTTTCAAAATTTTATTTCTATAGAAAATTTTGTCAAAATTTTATTTCTATAGGATATTTACTCGAAATTTTAGTTTTATAAGAAATTTTGTCAAAATTTTATTCCTTTAGAAAATTATGTCAACATTTTATTTCTTTAGAAAATTTTGTCATCAATTTTATTTTTATAAACAATTCTGTCAAAATTTTATTTCTATAAAAATTTTTTTCAAAATTTTATTTCTATAGAAAATTTTGTCAAAATTTTATTTCTATAGACAATTTTGTCAAAATTTTATTTCTATAGAAATTTTACTCAGAATTTTAGTTATATAGGAAATTTTGCTAAAATTTTATTCCTTTAGAAAATTATGTCAACATTTTATTTCTTTAGAAAATTTTGTCATCAATTGTCAAAATTTTATTTCTTTAAAAAATTGTTCAAAATTGTATTTCTTTAGAAATTTTTCTCAAAATTTTATTTCTAAAGAAAATTTTCTCAAAATTTTATTTCTATAGAAATTTTTTCAACATTTTATTTCTATAGAAAATTTTGTCAACATTTTATTTCTATAGAAAATTTACTCAAAATTTTAGTTCTATAGGAAATTTTGTCAAAACTTTATTCCTTTAGAAAATTATGTCAACATTTTATTTCTTTAGAAAATTATGTCAATATTGTATTTCTTTAGAAAATTTTGTCATCAATTGTCAAAATTTTATTTCTATCGAAAATTTTGTCAAAATTTTATTTTCTATAGAAAATTTTTTCAAAATTTTATTTCTATAGAAAATTTTCTCAAAATTTTATTTCTATAGAAAATTTTCTCAAAATTTTATTTCTATAGGAAATTTACTCGAAATTTTAGTTCTATAGGAAATTTTGTCAAAATTTTATTCCTTTAAAAAAATATATCAACATTTTATTTCTTTAGAAAATTTTGTCATCAATTGTCAAAATTTTATTTCTATAGTAAATTTTGTCAAAATTTTATTTCTATAGAAAATTTCGTCGAAATTTTATTTGCATAGTAAATTTTGTCAAAATTTTATTTCTATAGAAAATTTTGTCAAAATTTTATTTCTATAGAAAATTTTGTCAAAATTTTAGTTCTATAGAAAATTTTGTCAAAATTTTAGTTCTATAGAAAATTTTGTCAAAATTTTATTTCTATTGTTTTTTTTTTCAAAATTTTATTTCTATAGAAATTTTTTTCAAAAATTTATTTCTGTAAAAAATTAATCAAAATTTTATTTCTATTGAAAATTTTGTAAAATTTTACTTACTATATAATTTTTTTTCAAAATTTTATTTCTCTTGATAATTTTTTCAAAATTTTATTTCTATGTGCGACAATTAATTCGATTTGTACTTTTACTAAAAGGCTTAGGAATTCACGAGCAACTAGTAATTGTTTTCGTGTGTTGGCAACACAGTATTTTATTTTCATATTTTATATTTATTTTTATATAGTTTTATTTAAAAGTTTTATTTAAAAAATTCCAGCCACCCTCATAGTTTCGTATTTCAACTGAGGGTGATAGTAACATATTTCATGATAAAAAGTGAAGTTATTAAATGCTTCTACACTTGAAGGCATATTACAAAGTAAATTTAGCTGGTGTCAAAAATAACCCAAAAATAGAAAAAAAGAATCTTATCTTAAAAAAAATCCTAATAAAAACAAATTCTTGTTAGACAAGTGTTATTGGGAGAATATTTGAATAAAACTCTGTTGGGTAATGAAAAAACAACAAAAGATAAGAGGGAGATTTTTTCAAGATCATAACGCAAAAGGAAATTGGGGGTGGAAGTCTTTTCACTTCCGGTCTTAGAGAAATTTCTTAAAATAGTTTTCATGATTTCAATTTTGTAATTTATTTAGAAAGTATTTGGAAATAAGTCATTACACAATAAAAAAAATTATTATTAATAAAAAAAATTTGCTGAAATAGCAGAAACCATTTTAGAAAATTGTTTTGCACAGAAAAATAAATGTTGTTTTCAATAACGAATTTGATTTATTCAATTAAGTTTTAATTGAAATACGTTAGGTTAAAGTGACAGCCCAATTAAGATTCAGGCTCACTTAGACTATTCAGTCCATTGTGATAAAATAATTGAAATAACAATTAAAACATTAATTGATCCAAATAAAAAAAAACTTTTGTGATTGATTTTTGTTTTGATTAAGAAATTTTTGAATCAATTAAATTTTTGATTGAAACTGTTTTAGAATTCAATTAAATTTGTAATTAGACTTTGCAGTATGCCAGACAAAAATACACGAAATTAATTGATCCCATTAATTTTTAATTGAAATGTCTTCAATCATAGAAATCATAGTATCAATCACCAAAAAAATTAATTGATCCAATTAAAAAATTAATTGATACTATTAATTTTTGTAATTGATTTTTTATTCTAATTAAAAAAAATTGGTGAATCAATAAATTGATCCAATTCATTTTCAATTGAAATAGCTATTAAAAAAATTAATTGATCCAATAAAAAAATGTTGATATAATGAACTTTTATGATTGATTTTTGTTTTTATTAACAAATTGCTGGATCAATTATAATTTTTTGTTTGAAACTGTTGTAGAATTGAATTAAATTTTTAATTGGACTTTGCAGTATTTCACACACAAAAAAACAATATTTTTTGGATTCAATCGCCAAAATAATTGATCCAATTAATTTTTAATTGAAATGTCTTCAATCACAGAAATTATAGTATTAATCACCAACCTTAATTAAAAATTTAATTGATCCAATTAAAAATTTAATTGATACTATTAATTTTTGTAATTGATTTTTTTTTTCAATTAAAAAAATTTTTGAATCAATTAAATCTTTTATTGGATATTTTTGAAAATTCAATAAAAATTTTTATTTGGAAATATTATGGTGATAATTTTTTTCTGTGCATGAATATTGGTTAAGGTTGAGCCAAAACGTGCCTGCAAAAATTTAAACAAAAAGTCTGATACTTTTTCAAGTCAAACGATGCCCAGTATTAAATTTTCTCATTATAGAATTTTGTTTTCAGTGGTTTTACAATGGATTAAACAGATGGACTTTTTTCTTATTTTTTAGAATTTTCATTTTTGTCATTGAAGAAAAATTTGCCAAACTTCCGTGAATTATTCCTAACTACCCATGTTCTATGTCTATTCGACCTAGTGTAGGAGCTCTCTGGAACGCTCATTTATTTATCATAATTGTGTAGCTTTTTCGTATTGTTCAAACGCCGCCAGTCATTCAACAAAGCGCCTAGCATACTATAAGCGATAGTCAATACCAGTCTACAAGTCTGCTGCCAGCAGCAAGCAATACCTTTCAGAGAATTTATTTCAGTTACGTTTCTGCTGTGTTTTGTAGAACACATTTTCTTTTTAAATAGAAATAAACGAATTTTGACGGTTAGTAAAGTTGGCATGGTGCAAAAAAAACTAAAACAAAAACAAATATAGAAAAAACTAAAAAAAAAACGGAATAAACAGTGACCACAAAAAAAGAACAAACGGAAATTTTTAAAAATAAAAAAAAACGTTATTTAAAATAACAAATATCTTAAATATGAAAACATAACGACTTCGTGCTAAATATGCCTATGAGTGTAAAACTAAAAATTTTATTAGAAAAAAAGAGAATACCTAGCAATCTATTAACTTCCAATTCACACCTTAGTTTGTAAGCTTTCAATGTGTTATTTTTTGTTGTTATTTTTTATATATCTTGGAGTCAAAAACTTATATATGAGTGTTCTGTCCCACATATACCCCTAATAACATCAAC
Organism: Haematobia irritans; assembly: GCF_050003625.1. NCBI lineage: Eukaryota > Metazoa > Arthropoda > Insecta > Diptera > Muscidae > Haematobia > Haematobia irritans. Next base: position 10,939,779 of record NC_134401.1, on the reverse strand, counting down.
AATTTTTAGAAGTTGAAAAAAAATGCCGGAAAACTATGGTCAAAAAAATTTAGAACTAAACTATCTTATGACCATGACTTTGACTCTTGGCAAACCAAAGTAATTAACGGTTATTGAAAAAATGTGTTCCGAAGGTGTTTTGTGTGAAATTTTATGAGTAAATGGGGGTTTTATTTATTTTGTTTTTTTTTTTTTTCGAAACGTTACGTTTGTAAGGTGTTGAACTATATTTTTCAATTAAGTAACTAATATCTTTGGAACTGAAGCGTAACTACAATGAAAAAAAAAAAAATGTTACAATTACTAGAAAAATTTAGTACTTAAATGAGAGGTTTTTATAACAAACTAGATGGACTTTAGTTTGATATTTAGAAATTATGTGACTTGTATATATAGGACAATATTTTTTGTTTGGCTTCTATCATGGATTGACCTAATTAATTTTTAATTGAAATTGTTTTAATGATGATAATGATAATAACATTCTCAGATGTTAATTAAAAAATTAATTGATTTGATTAAAAATTGTATTCATTTAATTTATTTTGATTTTATTTAATTTTTTAGTGATTAAAAAATGAAATGGATCAATGAGGTTTTTTTGAATTCTTTTTCAAATGTAATTATGAAGATTTTAGTTAAAAAATCTTAATGGGGCTGCCACTTTAACCTAACCTAACCTAGTTCAAAAATTTAGTTAATTAATTAAAAAAATAATTAAATAATTTTTATAAAATTTTATAAAATTTGTTGTAATGGATGTTTTTTTTATTGTAGTATGAGGAAAAAACGTAGACTTAATAAATAAAATTATGGTATATATTAAAATCACGTAGTTTTATATTAGATAGAAACAAGTAAAAAATCGATTGTTTCTTTATAAACTCCAAAAGTCTTATTCGACTTTTGGTAATCTTCTCAAGCGACTTTTTTCGATTTGTTTTTGTTCAAAAATATGTAAAAAATCGATAATTACCAATTAGGTTTTTTTTTTTAAATTCGAAATCAAAATTGACATTTAGTAATCTTCTCAATTGACTTTTCTCGATTATTATGTTCAAAACATCGTCAAAAAATCGAAAAGTCAAAATCGCCTTTTTGGCAATCTTCAAAATTGACTTTTTTCTATTTTTCGAATAATCTATTTTTTTTTTCAAAAAAATGTAAAAAATCGATATTTGGACCAATCGATTTCTTAGTTAAGAAATTCGAAGAGTCAAAATCGACTTATAGTAATCATCTCTTGGTAATCTTCTCAAGCGACTTTTTTCGATTTGTTTTTGTTCAAAAATATGTAAAAAATCGATAATTACCAATTAGGTTTTTTTTTTTTTAATTCGAAGTCAAAATTGACTTTTAGTAATCTTCTCAATTGACTTTTCTCGATTATTATGTTCAAAACATCGTCAAAAAATCGAAAAGTCAAAGTCGCCTTTTTGGTAATCTTCAAAATCGACTTTTTTCTATTTTTCGAATAATCGATTTTTTTTCAAAAAAATGTAAAAAATCGATATTTGGACCAATCAATTTCTTAGTTAAGAAATTCGAAGAGTCAAAATCGACTTATAGTAATCATCTCTTGGTAATATTCTCAAGCGACTTTTTTCGATTTGGTTTTGTTCAAAAATATGTAAAAAATCGATAATTACCAATTAGGTTTTTTTTTTTTAAATTCGAAGTCAAAATTGACTTTTAGTAATCTTCGCAATTGGCTTTTCTCGATTATTATGTTCAAAACATCGTCAAAAAATCGAAAAGTGAAAGTCGCCTTTTTGGTAAGCTTCAAAATCGACTTTTTTCTATTTTTCGAAAAATCCAATTTTTTTTCAAAAAAATGTAAAAAATCCAATAATCTTCTCAATTAACTTTTTTCGATTATTATCGTCGATAAACATCGTCAAAAAATCGAAAAGTCGAAGTCGCCTTTTTGGTAATCTTCAAAAATCGACCAATCGATTTTTTTGTAAAAAAAAAAAAACAATAGATGTACAAAATTGATATTTGGGCCAATCAATTCCTTAGTTAAAAAATTCGAAGAGTAAAATCGACTTTTAGTAATCTTCTCAATTGGCTTTTTTCGATTATTTTGTTAAAAACAAAAATCGAAAAGTCGAAGTCACCTTTTGGTAATCTTTAAAATCGATTTTTTTGGATTTTTCGACTAATCGATTTTTTTTGTAAAACCCTAAAGATGTAAAAATCGATATTTGGGCCAATCAATATTTTGTTAAAAAATTCGAATACAGTACAGTAATCTTTTCAATCGACTTTTTCGATTATTTTGTTAATAACAAAAATCGAAAAGTCGAAGTCATCTTCTAAAACGTAACCCTCTAAAACGATTTTTATCGATTATTTTGTTAAAAACAACAAAAATCGAAAAGTCGAAGTCACCTTTTGGTGATCTTCAAAATCGATTTTTTCGATTTTTTTTTTCAAATTGTAAGAGGAAGACTGCTTTTAAAAATCTTCAAAATCGAATTTTGAGTTTTTTGAAAATCGACGCAATTCGGCTTTTGGTTTTGTTTTAAACCAATTTTTAGAAAAAAAGTCGAAATGTCGATATTAAATTGAAAGTTAAATTTGCTGCTAATATTTTTTGTGGTAATTCAGAGAGTACTCAAAAAGAAAATTGCATTAAAATTCAGCAAATGATTTTTTTTCATAGGCTTAACGAAAAATTTTCATTGAGACAATGAACATTTTCATTAATAAAATGAAATGTTTCGTTAATTAAAATAAGAACAATTGTATTGACGAAACTTTGCATTGTATTTTTGAAATGATTTCGATGGTTTAATTTTAATCCTTAGTAGTGCACAATATCATCGATTCCTCCGAAAAAATATATAATATGCAAAATGCTAAAAAAACATCTGCATTCCAAATTTTGAAAAAGGCCTAAATGTCGACGGCAAACTTTCAAAGTCAATTTGGAAAAATGTCTAATACTTAAAAAGTCGTTTCTGATTCCCAATTCTATGTTATACGTTCGAAAACAAAAATATCTAAACCCCAAAAAATCCTTCTCTTAACCTACAAATATAGCAAATTATTCGTATTGTCTATGATGAGCTAATTATTTTTTTATCATATCATCTTTATGACCTATCATATTGGCTAATATATAAACAAATGTTGATGATATGATAAAATTATGTTATCGAACTGATAAATCAAAAGATATGGGGTTGTTTTTCTGTGCTCTATTCTCAAGTGTTATTATATGATGATGAAGAATGTAGCAATACCTGGGGAAATGACACTTACAATAAGTTTTGAAATTCCAAGTACTTGTGAACTGAAGGACCAATTTTGCTAGATAAGTTGCAGTACACAGAAAAATATTTCTGTAGAAAAATTAGTAATTGCGATTGCAACTGAAGTTGATAAAAATAATTCAAACTTAGAAATTAATTGGATCACAAAATGTTCAATTAAATTTAAATAAAAAATTAATGGAATCAGTTAGTTTACTATAGAAATAAAATTTTGACAAAATTTTCTATAGAAATAAAATTTTGGCAAAATTTTCTATAGAAATACAATTTGAAAAAAAAAATTCCAAAGGAAATAAAATTTTGACAAAGTTTTCTATAGGAATAAAATGTTGAGAAAATTTGCTATGGAAATACAATTTTGACAAAATTTTCCATAGAAATAAAATTTTGACAAAATTTTCTATAGAAATAAAATTTTGACAAAATGTTCTATAGAAATAAAATTTTGACAAAATGTTCTATAGAATAAAAATTTTGACGAAATGTCTTTATAGAAATAAAATTTTGACAAAATTTTCTATAGAAATAAAATTTTGACAAAGTGTTCTATAGAATTAAAATTTTGAGAAAATTTTCTATAGAAATAAAATTTTGCAAAAAATTTCTATAAAAATAAAATGTTGACAAAATTTTCTATAGAAATAAAATTTTTACAAAATTTTCTATAGAAATAAAATTTTCCATAGAAGTGAAATTTGGCAAAATTTTCCATAGTTATAAAAGTTTGCAAAATTTTTCTATAGAAATAAAGTTTTGACAAAATTTTCTATAGAAAAAAAATTGCAAACATTTTCTATAAAAATAAAATTTTGATAAAATTTTCTATAGCAATAAAATTTTGACAAAATGTTCTATAGAAACAAAATTTTGGTAAAATAAAAAAGAAATAAAATTTTGTAAAAATTTTCTATAGAAATAAAATTTTGCAAAAATTTTCTATAGAAATAAAATTTTGCAAAAATTTTCTATCGAAATAAAATTTTGGGAAAATTTCCAACGGAAATAAAATTTTGACAAAGTTTTCTATAGGAATAAAATGTTGACACATTTTTCCATAGAAATAAAATGTTGATAAAATTTTCCATAGAAACAAAATGTTGACCAAATTTTCTATGGAAATAAAATTTTGACAAAATCTTCTATAGAATTAAAATTTTAACGAAATGTTTTTATAGAAATTAAATTTTGCAAAAATTTTCTATAAAAATAAAATTTTGATAAAATCTTCTATAGAAATAAAATTTTGCAAAAATTTTCTATAGAAATAAAATTTTTATCAAATTTCTATAGAAATAAAATTTTTCTATAGAAATAAAATGTTGACAAAATTTTCCATAGAAATACAATGTTGGCAAAATTTTCCATAGAAATAAAATTTTGACAAAATGTTCTATAGAATTAAAATTTTAACGAAATGTTTTTATAGAAATAAAATTTTGCAAAAATTTTCTATAAAAATAAAATTTTGATAAAATTTTCTATAGAAATAAAATTTTGCAAAAATTTTCTATAGAAATAAAATTTTGATAAAATTTCTATAGGAATAAAATGTTGACAAAATTTTCCTTAGAAATAAAATTTTGGCAAAATTTTCCATAGAAATAAAATTTTGACAAAATGTTCTATAGAAACAAAATTGTGGCAAAATAGGAAAGAAATAAAATTTTGCAAAAATTTTCTATAGAAATAAAATTTTGACAAAATTTTCTATAGAAATAAAATTTTGCAAAAATTTTCGATAGAAATAAAATTTTGATCAAATTTCTATAGAAATAAAATTTTTCTATAGAAATAAAATGTTAACAAAATTTTCCATAGAAATAAAATTTTGGCAAAATTTTCCATAGAAATAAAATTTTGACAAAATGTTCTATAGAATTAAAATTTTGACGAAATTATTTTATAGAAATAAAATTTTGACAAAATTTTCTATAGAAATAAAATTTTGACAAAAATTTTCTATTGGAATAAAATGTTGAAACAATTTTTCATAGAAATAAAATTTTGGCAAAATTTTCTATAGAAATAAAATTTTGCAAAAATTTTCTATGAAAATAAAATTTTGACAAAATTTTCTATAGAAATAAAATGTTGACAAAATTTTCTATAGAAATAAAATTTTGATCAAATTTCTATAGAAATAAAATTTTTCTATAGAAATAAAATGTTGACAAAATTTTCTATAGAAATAAAATTTTGACAAGCGCGTGCCACAAAATTTTCTATAGAAATAAAATGTTGACAAAATTTTCAATAGAAATAAAATTGTGACAAAATTTTCTGTAGAAATAAAAGTTTGACAAAATTTTGTATAGAAATAAAAAGTTGAGAAAATTTTCTATAGAAATAAAATTATATAGAAATGAAATGTTGACAAACTTTTCTATAGAAATAAAATTTTGCAAAAATTTTCTATAAAAATAAAATGTTGACAAAATTTTCTATAGAAATAAATTTTGAAAAAATTTTCTATAGAAATGAAATTTTGACAAAAATTTTTACAAAAGTGTGCAAAATAACATTTGATTGAAATGGTAGTTTTTTGATAAAGTTTTCTCCAAATTTTGGTAGATTATTTTTGGCTCGAGTGGCAGTCGTGTTGCAAATCGAATTAAAAAATAGTAAAAATGAGGAGATCTGTTTTCTTGATAGCTGGTCTAATTTCAATCGGTCAGTATATACAATGTGTGTGAATTTAGGCAAGTAAATTTCCATACAGATTAAAGTTATCTGCATGAAGGGGTATTCATATTTTTAACTTTATAAAAGTTTCTAAACTTCTTTTCAAATAGCAAAGTCCATCGACAAAAATTGACTGCAAAACAAGAAAAAAACCCCAACTCTATGTGATAACAACTCAGAGTTTTATTAAATAATCGAAAATAATTTTTTTTTCTATGGGCTAATCTAATCACTAGAAAGTTGTAAATTTTTTTCCATTAATTTTTTATATTTGTGCAAAAAAAAAAATATCTTAATAAAACTAAATTTAATATTTACTGTTCAATAAAAATTTAGAGTATAGGGTTGTGGCATATTCTGCCACACATATACGTATATAGGGAAAGGTACGTACCTAATATAAAGATAATAAAAATTTCATTAAACAAACTCAATACAAACAGGCCATCACCATAATAATATGACGGAAGAAATATTATTTTAATCATGTGATTAATTTCTTTGAATATAAAATACTTGCAGGTGATTAAGAAACCGAAAATCCTCTTCGTCAAAATACAAAAAAAAAAACAAAAACTTGTTGCTTAAACTATAGATGAAAATGTATTGATGAACGAAAAATTAACATAAAACTCAACTATAGCGAATGCATGAATCCCATAGAATCCAATCGAAATAGAAAGTGAAATTTACATTGGTTTTAGGTTTTCTGATAAAACCTTATGCCTTTGTTTGAATGGTCATCATTTGAACTGGCGGTAGATATATGGACGAACGGACGGACAAAATAATTAGGGTTCGGAAACTTGTGACGTAAACTATACAAATGAAAAATGCACATTTCTATCTTTTTTGTGTATGCTGCATGGATATTTATAAATCTGTATATTTAAATTAGTTGAGACCAAGCCGGCTAATAAAAAGATTATGGGAAATACAAAAAAAAAACAGTTGTACACTTAGATTAAGGGGAATGCTATGAATAAACAATTTATAGCTCTACAGAATCGTTAAGAGCTTTTAGGAAATTCAAAATGCAAGGATTTTGTTGTTAGCTATAACGTATAATATTAGAAGCAACAATGGGGGTAGATAAGAGAATATGTTTATAAGTGTTATAACTCTTCTATAAGCACATAAAATCTTGTGAAAGCATTGTATATAAGTATACATCACAGTATGACAGTTTTCCATATGATTTTTTTACATATATCTAAAAAATACAGAAGTATCATAAACTGTTATAATTTTTTATAAGTGTTATAACTCTTCTATAAGCACATAAAATCCATTGGAAACATTGCATAGAAGTATACATCACAGTATGACAGTTTTCCATGTGATTTTTTTTTACATATACACAAAAAGTACAGAAGTATCACAAATTGTTATAATTTTTTATAAGTGTTATAACTCTTATGCAACCATATAAAATACCTTGAAATCATTGTATGTAAATGTACATCACTGTATGGCAGTTTTCCAAATGATTTCTATCCTCAAAATTGTCATTATATTTATATACATAAAGAATACAGAAAAATTGTAAACTGTTATAATTTTTATATCAACATTCAAAATGTAAAAATACAATAGTTTTGTGATACGATTTGAAACTTCTAAATATAAATATTTTTTTTTTTTAATCCTTAGAAATATTTAATCTTTTATTTTTTCCCCTTTATCAACATTTTTACGCTTAGTGTATTCCATCTCCCTTTTGGGAAATACGATAGCTGACAATGAATAAATTTTTCACCGTAACGGCACGGTGTACAGTTCAGTGAGATTTAAAGATCTATAAACGAATCATTATAAAAGAGGTTGTAAATTATGTCTGGGCTGCTTCAACCTTACTAATTGTATGCAGAAAATCGTCACCCAATATTAAGTTCCCCTTATATTGTGGTTGTTGTATGATCATAATCATCAATGTGATTTTTTTTTATTTCTTCCGCGACCATCTCAAATTTCTATAGTTCGAATAGTGAAGTTCATCTGGGATATTGCCTTGCTACTGCGTATAGTATACAAATCGTTATAAAAAAATTGTTACTTTTGTTTATGTTGACTTTTTACCTCGTTTTTGTATATTTCTGGTTTTTATTAATTAACCACAAAAACTAGGTGAAAGATCTTTTTCAAAAAATGTTGTAATACAATACAAAATATTAAGACACTTTTACTTTTTTATGCCTCATCTTTGGTATGTATTTTTGCGGCCTTTCACAGGTCATATACCTAACAAAGAGGTAGAGACAAATCAATGACCTGTCATTAATATTTCAGAGAATGTGGAGTGGGTGGAAAATGTGAGACTTATGGAATATTAAACAGGAATTTAATTCATTGCCAGATTAAATATTTGTTTTTGTGGTGAAAGATTTAATTTTTTTGGGGGGTTTTGAATAAATTTCGTTACATAATATATATATTTTTTTTGAATAAATATTTTGTGTAGTTTCCCATAACATGTGGAGGAGATAGAAATTTAATGAGGGATTATAAAATCCATTAAAATATATTTACAATAAATTTTGTAATAGAGAAGGTGGAATTTAGGGTTTTCAATTGAATTTGTTTTTTTTTTATAGAAATTAAAAAATTCATGGACTAATGATGAGTCTCCGAATTCCATAAAGTTTTGGTGATAGTAAAAATTTAATAGCTAATAATAATACAAGAGTATAACAATTTTCATTTATGATGTTTTTGCTTCGCAAACAATATGTTGCCTTGGTGTTACACTACATTCTTCACTCATTGCATTTTCGTCCAAAAGATAGTGTCAATTTCGAGAATGTCGCACTTTTTCCCAAATTGAAAACGCCGTTAATATTGTATAATATTTGTTTTTAATATTTGTAGTATAGATAGAAAAAAAGTTAAGCTAATAAAATGCAAGAATATAACAGATTTGCTTCAGTATTGTATAATAAATGTTTTCAAAAAATTTTGTAAACTCCTATACAAATGTATAACAGTTTTATAAAGTGTTATACTCGTGAATGGTAATTTCATAAACTGTTATAATTTATATTTCAATTTGGTTTGATCTTACAACGTAATTCTAATCTAATATATTGATAAAAAAACAAGAAGATGTTTGCCTATAACACTTATACATTATGTTATACCATTTTAATAAAATTTTGTTATAATAACCAAAATTTTCCTCTAAATTCGAAATGTTTTTTTTAACTCCTACAAATGTTTATAACGTGTTATATTCGTGTATGGTGGTTTCATAGACTGTTATAATTTATGTTTGTATTTTATTTGATCTTACACCGTAATTCTAATCTAATATATTGATAAAAAAACAAGAAGATATTTGCTTATAACACTTATACATTATGTTATATCAATGTATTAAAATGTTGTTATAATAATCAGAATTTTCCTCTAAATTCGAAATATTGTAATTTTTTTTTAACTCCTACAAATGTATAACAGTTTTATAAAGTGTTATATTTGTGTATGGTGGTTTCATAGACTGTTATAATTTATATTTTAATTTGGTTTGATCTTACAACGTAATTCTTATCTAATATATTGATAGAAAACCAAGAGGATGTTTGTTTATATCACATATAAATTATGTTATATCAATATATTATTCAAATTTTGTTATAATAATACGAATTTTCCTCTAAATTCGAAATGTTGTAAATTTTTTTAAACTCATATTCAAATGTATAACAGTTTTATAAAGTGTTATACTCGTGTATGGTAGTTTCATAAACTGTTATAATACAAATATAAAGTATTTGGTTTGATTTTACAACGTAATTCTAATCTAATATATTGATAGAAAACCAAGAGGATGTTTGTTTATAACACTTATACATTGTGTTATATCAATTTATTAAAATTTTGTTATAATAATCAGAATTTTCCTCTAAATTCGAAATGTTTTAAAAATGTTTAAACTCCTACACAAATGTATAACAGTTTTATAAAGTGTTATATTCGTGTACTGTTATAATACAAATATAAAGTATTTGGTTTGATCTTACAACGTAATTCTAATCTAATATATTGATTGAAAACCAAGAGGATATTTTCTTATAACACTTATACATTGTGTTATATCAACTTATTGCAAATTTCGTTATAATAATCAGAATTTTCCTCTAAATTCGAAATATTGTAAATTTTTTTAACTCCTACAAATGTATAACAGTTTTATAAAGTGTTATACTCATGTTTGTATTTGGTTTGATCTTACAACATAATTCTAATCTAATATATTGATAGAAAACCAAGAGGATGTTTGTTTATAACACTTATACATTGTGTTATATCAACATATTGCAAATTTTGTTATAATAATCAGAATTTTCCTCTAAATTCGAATTTGCCGAATTATGATTTCTATTTGTTATACAAATTTTGCAATTTTCAAACTTTATCTTAAAACGATTTGTATTTTTTCAAATTCCATTAATTTAATTTCCCTAATACACACTCACACTCAAAGGGCATTATACGAATATGTCGCTTTGAAAAACAAAAACATAAATTATGGCCTTATACCTTGAAAGATGAGGGTATAATTATTAATTTTATTTTTTAAAAATGCAAACATTTACCCACTTGAAACAGATACACTTCAAAAATATAAACACCTGTTTATATAAAACAAATTAGTATCATTTTCTTGTGTTTATTTGTTATACAATATTGAACTTCATACCCTTCATTAAGACATTTTCACAAGGGCTGTTGAAATATATTTGTGTGGATAATTCAGAAATATATTCATCATTTGAATGATATACACTTTTTTTGCACAAAATCGATTAACTAATGTCGATTCTCCATTATTTCATGCGCTAACTATGTCACATTAACGGCAAATTTTCTACGAGTGTAATATAGTTGGGTAAACAATAATTACGGACGTATTAGTAATGGTTGTTTGCAATCGATAATTTAAAAATGTTTTAAGTTGAGAAACTTTTTTTTGGCGGAAATTTATTTTTTTTTTTTGGATTCATAATTAGATGGTCTTCTTTGTATAACAAATAAAAAGGCAACTTCTATTTTTGTTTTAAGTTTTATTTAAAGAGGAATTTTGAAATAAACAAATGTCAAAATTAAAAAAGTATATATGAAATATTTATAGTTTTTATTTTATGTGTGTACCTTAAACTCTTAAATGGTAAAGCCATATTAACTGTTATATCTAAATGTATCTCCCTGAAACCAGAAGTTGATTCTGAGCCAATGGTTTGGTTGTTTGCAAGATACCGACCAGAATTTTCCAGAAATTCCGAAAATGACTTGAATAATCCACCGCTGATTTTTTTTTTTGGTTTTTGATCGAACATGGCAACAATTTCCACTACAATTGCTCCATTTTATAGATTCCTTACCATAGTTCTTATTGGTAAAATGTCCATAACTTATTTTTGTTTTTCACAGTTATTTGACTAGTCCATTAGGTCGTATGAGTGATATTAATTAAATTAACTTTTATTTAAATGAAATATAAAATTGATCTCGACACGAATTTTAGTTTTTTAAGACCACATTGAAATATGCGATATTTGCCATTTCGTAACTACTATGTGTGCAAAGAAAAATACAGAACATTTTTGAGGAAAATATTTAACATAGATTTTTTTCTCTCTTTGCGATTTATTCAGATGGAAAGATTCAGTATAAAATATCAAAACAAAAATTTGAACCAATCATGCAAAATCCTAAAAAAGCCTAGGTCTATAACATATTTATAGTTTTTTTTTACAACTATTCAATAGTCAAGCAACTTAAAGATTATTTATTTATATCAAAAACAATTGTTTCTTATTTAATGAAAATTTGATTAACTTCAAGGACATACGACTTTAACACAGATATTTAAAGAAATTAAATCATCAAGCAAAAAAAAAAAAAATAAAGAATTCAGACTACTATGACCCGTAGTCATGGAGATTCATAAAATATTTTTTTTTTGAAAAAAAAAACTGAAAATTTATTTAATAAAAATGAAAAATAACAACCTAAATTTCAGGCTAAAGGAATTTTGTGTAAATTGAGAGCCCCAAAAATTTAATTTGTCATTTTTCATTTTTATTAAATATATTTTTCATGTGCTTTTTTTGTCTTTCCAAAATAAAACATATTATTTTATAAATCTCCATAATACTATGACTATGAGATAAATTTGTGCAACGATTCTTAAAAATATTTTTTTGTTGATAGATGATTTAATTTGTTTAAAGTTTTGATTAAGACATAACAAAATTATGACATTTTGCAAACTACTAAATACAACAATTTTCTAACATTATTAAAAGAATTTAATAAATCCATCGAATTTTAGTAAATTATTATTTGTATAAAACATTTTAAATAAATGTCGTTCTAATTTCTCACTCAAGAAAAACATATATAAGATGGGATTCATAATATCTGTCAATTTTTTTATTTTTCTAACTAATTAGCATATTTATTAGTGTCACAATTCTGTATAAATTAAATAAAACAAATTTACGTGGCTTTCATGTGGTCTCGTGTAAATCAACAAAGTTTTCCATGTTCTTTTGATTAACGAAATATTCGAGAATTTGAGCTTTGAATCATTCAGCGTCCACACAGTATTCTCGCAAATGAAGTGAAAATAATAATAATTAAATTTTTTGTATACTTGTACGTGTAAATACAATACAATATTATAAATGGCATTGTAGCAATAAGTTGTAAAGGCCTATAAAAGAAATTAAATAATAAATAGAGCATGACAAAATTTAAAAAAAAAAATAATAAATAAATAAATAAATAAATAATAAAAATAATTTTATCATTATTACAAATTAGTGACACATAATTATTAAAATAGCACCTCTTTAAAAATAAAATAAAACAATAAAATAAAGAAATAAGTAATAAAAAATAAAAAAATAATATTTATTTTTCATTATTGCAAATTAGCGACACATATTTATTAAAACAGTGCCTCTTTTAAAAATAAAAAAAAATAAATAAAAAAAAATATTTAGGTAATAAAATAAATAAATTAATTAAAATTTTTTAACATAGAAATAAAATTAAAATAGAAATAAAATTAGAAAAAAAAATATTTAAGTAATTAAAAAAAAAAAAAATTATTAAAATTTTTATTGCCCTCAACTATTACTTAAATAATTCATAAACCTGTTTAAAACCTTTAATTTTGTCTTAGAAAATATGACTCACTTAAAAACAGTACAGATCTGTATTCCTACTATATAAGCTGTTGAAATTTATGGTTTACATTTATATTATAATTACTTTACTTTTATACTACTTTTACAAAAATATGCAATAAAATTAAATTAAAAAATATGTAACTAATAAAAAATAAATTAAATAAAACTTTTTTTGAAATTGAAAAAGTATTTAAATAATAAAATAAATTAATTAATTACATTTTTTTAAATTAAAAAAAATTATTTAAATTTTAATTGCCCTTAGCGATTACTTATATAAATTAAATATCTAAAAAATATCTAAGTAATAAAAAATAAATTAAATAAAACTTTATAGCGCCTCTTTTAAAATTAAAAAAAAAATATTTAAGTAATAAAATAAATTAATTACAATTTTCTTAAAATTAAAATAAAAAATAAATTATTTAAGTAATTAAAAAAAAATTATGTAAATTTTAATTGTCCGTAACGATTACTTAAATGCGATCTGTTTAAGAGCTATATTTGCTGTTGAAATTTATGGTTTACATTTATATTATACTTTACTTATTAATTACAATTTTCTTAAAATTAAAATAAAAAATAAATTATTTAAGTAATTAAAAAAAATGATGTAAATTTTACTTGCCCTTAACGATTACTTAAATGTGATCTTCATAAGAGCTATATTTGCTGTTGAAGTTTATGGTTTACATTTATATTATAATTACTTTACTTATATACTATTTTTAATTAAGAAAAATATGCAATAAAATTTAAATAAAAAATAATTATTTAAGTAATAACAATTAAAAAGAATTATTAAAATTTTCATAACGATAAACCAATTTAAACCCTTAAAATTTTTCTCCGAAAATGTATGATGCACCTGATAAAACATAAATGTTTTCGCTGTTGACGTTTTTTGGTTCACATTTATATTATAATTAATTTACTTTGTTATTATTTTTAATTAACCTATACAATAAAATTAAAAATAAAAAATTATCAAAGTAATAAAAAAAAATAATAATTAAATAAAATTTTAATTGTCCTTAACGATAACTTAAATGTTCCATTAACCTATTTAAACCTTTTAATTTTTTTCCCCAGAAAATATATGACTCACCTGAAAACAATACAGATCTGTATTCATACTATATTAGCTGTTAAAGTTTTCATTTATATTATAATTACTTAACTTTTTTTTCCTTTTTGTTTTATTTAACAAAAAATATACATTTTCAGCTTTTGTTAAATGAGAAAAAGCTGTTTTTTTTGTTTGCTTAGCGACTAACGTAGCTAAACGTCATTGTAGCTGCCTATATTTTTTGTTGCTAATATTTTACCGGCTTCAATTAGTATTCAGTTAAATACATTTCATTTATTTAAATATTTATATGTTATTTGCTAATTCGATAGCTGTTTTCGAATATCTTCTCTCTCTCTTTCTCGTTCATTTTTTCAATCGCACTCTCTTTCTAATGATTATTGTGTAATAGGATTTATACCATTAGACAAGATCTCCTCCAGTTAATACAATATTACAAATGCGTTAATACTTGACCACTATATAACATAGAATAATCTCAAAATTTAAACTTCAAAAAAGTGAATGTTGAATAAATACTTTTATTTAAGCTAACGAATTATTTAAACGTTTTACTACTTTGCTACATCAAGTTTAGGATTTTTAGAAAAAGGTCACTTGGTTTATGTAGGTAGTATCATTGGTAAATTATATTTTATAGTATTTAATTTGATGTTTTGCCTATTAGCTTACGTGTTCGCTATAGGCTCTAGCTATCAAATAGAAATTTGATACATTAAGTTTTATTTCATATTTCTCCAGTCAGATCAATCAAATCTATGGATATTGAATAGTTCTATAGGTCGTATAAGTGATATTAATGAGGAAAAAACTTTGATTTAAAGGAAGTAGAAAATTGATTTGGACACGAATTTTAGTTTATAAAGATCATATTGAAAAGTTCAATATTTGGCATTTTACACTCATTATGTGTGCAGCGAGCAATGTAGAAAATTTTGTTAAGGAATATATTTAACAGTGTGTTAAATACTCCTTTTTATTTTAATAAACTTAATACCGAGAAAACAACACACAATTTAGAAAATTTTGTTAAAATTTTATTTCTATAGAAAATTTTGTCAAAATTTTATTTCTTTGGAAAATTTTGTCAAAATTGTTTTTTCTATAGAAAATTTTATCAAAATTTTATTTCTATAGAAAATTTTGTCAAAATTCTATTTCTATAGAAAATTTTGTCAAAATTCTATTTCTATAGAAAATTTTATCAAAATTCTATTTCTATAGAAAATTTTGTCAAAATTTTATTTATATAGAGACAATTTTATTTCTATAGAAAGTGTTGTCAACATTTTATTTCTATAGCAATTTTGTCAACAATTTATTTCTATAGAAATTTTTGTCAACATTAATTTCAATAGAAAATTTTGTCAATATTTTATTTCTAAAGAAAATTTTGTTAAAATTTTATTTATATAGAGAAAATTTTATTTCTATAGAAAGTGTTGTCAACATTTTATTTTTATAGAAATTTTTGTCAACATTTTATTTCTAAAGAAAATTTTGTTAAAATTTTATTTCTAAAGAAAATGTTGTCAAAATTTAATTTATATAGAAAAAATTTTATTTCAATAAAAAATTTAGTCAAATTTTTTTTTCGATTGAAAATTTTGCCAAATTTTATTGCCATTTTGTCAAAATGTTATTTCTATAGAAAATTTTGTCAAAATTTCATTTCTATGGAAAATTTTGTCAAAATTTTATTTCTATAGAAAATTTTGTCAAAATTTTATTTCTATAGAAAATTTTGTCTAAATTTTACTTCTATAGAAAATTTTATCAAAATTTTATTTCTATAGTAAATTTTGTCAAAATTTTATTTCTATAGAAAATTTTGTCAGATTTTTATTTCTATAGATAACTCTGTCAAAATCTTATTTCTAAAAAAAATTTTGTCAAAATTTTATTTCTATAAAAAATTTTGTCAAAATTTTATTTCTATAAAAAATTTTGTCAAAATTTTATTTCTATAAAAAATTTTGTCAAAATTTTATTTCTATAGATAACTTTGTCAAAAACTTATTTCTATAAAAAATTTGATCAAATTTTTTTTTCTATAGAAAATTTTGTCAAATTTTTTTTTCTATAGAAAATTTTATCAAAATTTTATTTCTCTAGAAAATTTTGTCAAAATTTTATTTCTATAGAAAATTTTGTCAACATTTTATTTCTATAGAAGATGTTGTCAAAATTTTATTTCTATATGTTAGATAACTTTGTAAAAATTTTATTTTTATAGAAAATTTTGTCCAAATTTTATTTCTATAGGAAATTTTGTCAAAATTTTATTTCTATAGAAAATTTTATCAAAATTTTATTTCTATAGAAAATGTTGTCAAAATTTTATTTCTCTAAAAAATTTTGTCAAAATTTTATTTCTACAGAAAATTTTGTCAAAATTTCATTTCAATAGAATATTTTGTCAAAATTTTATATTTATAGAAAGTTTTGTCAAAATTTTATATTTATAGAAAGTTTTGTCAACATTTTATTTCTATAGAAATTTTTGTCAACATTTTATTTCTATAGATAACTCTGTCAAAATCTTATTTCTATAAAAAATTTTGTCAACATTTTATTTCTAAAGAAAATTTTGTTAAAATTTTATTTCTAAAGAAAATTTTGTCAAAATTTAATTTATATAGAGAATTTTTTTTTTCTATAGAAAATTTTGTCAAAATTTTATTTCATTGTTGTTGGTTTTTGATTTCAGCTTAAAGCCATGCATTGACTAAACTACAAGTGTAGCTTAACCAACAGAGGAAAAGAATGTTTGTCAAATTTATTTGGGCAAAGCCCTATAGACTGCAAGATGGTTGGATGGACGCACGTTTCGGAATTACCACGCTCCTCATCAGCATCCTCTACTTGCAGCAAAACTATCAACCAATTATCAGAATAAATTCAGGCAGTTCATTAAACCCAAAGTGAACCACACTTGAACCCTCCGAAAAAAGGGTTCGGCATAAGCTGGCTAAATTTTATCAAAATTTTATTTCTAAAAAAAAAAAATTGTCAAAATTTTATTTCTCTAGAAATTTTTGTCAAAATTTTATTTCTATAAATAATTTTGTTAACATTTTATTTCTATAGAAAATTTTGTCAAAATTTTATTTCTATAATAAATTTTGTCAAAATGTTATTTCTATAGAAAACTTTGTCAAAATTTTTATTCCTATAGACAATTTTGTCAAAATTTTTATTTCTATTGAAAATTGTGTCAAAATTTTATTTCTTTAGAAATTTTGTCAAAATTTTATTTCTATAGAAAATTTTATCAAAATTTTATTTCTATAGAAAATGTTGTCAACATTTTATTTCTATAGAAAATTTTGTCAAAATTTTATTTATATAGAGAATTTTATCAAAATTTTATTTCTATAGAAAATTTTGCCAAAGTTTATTTCTATAGAAAATTTTGTCAAAATTTTATTTCTATAGAAAATTTTGTCAAAATTTTATTTCTATAGATAACTTTGTCAAGATTTTATTTCTATAGAAAATTTTGTTAAAATTTTATTTCTGAGTAGACATTGAGTACACATTAAACTATGAAATCAGCTATATTCAAAAAAATATATACTTAGATCAATTTTTCACCTTCCATTAAAGATTTTCATATTGTTCTCAATATGTTAGGCTCTAAAATGGCTATTCAACATAAATTCGGTACAATGAGTTTATGGCCTATCATGATCATACCAAAGATGGTCCCATTTCGCCAGCCAGATTAGTCAAACCCTAGGGCCTTGAATAGTCCTATAGGTCGTATAAGTAATATTAATTAAAATAACTTTAATTTAAATGAAGTAGAAAATTGATTTGGGCATGAATTTTAGCTTATATCGATCACATTGAAACGTGAAGTATTTAGCATTTCATACCTATTATGTGTGCAATGTAGAAAATTTGTTGAAGAATATTTTTAATGTTGAGTTATATACTCGATTTTGTCTCAATAAAACTGATACCGATAAAAATTGATACCAAAAAAAGCGCATAAAAAGAAATCTAATTTGAGTATAAATTAAAGTATGAATTTAGCCAAACTCCATTCCAAGCCAATAGGCTCTAAAATGGCTACGCATGACCTTAGCAAATATGGTCGTATTTCGCCAACCAGATGAGTCAAACTCATGGGTCAAGGATTATAAGTTTTTGCCTAATTAACCTAGGTTTCGTCGTTCCAATATTAGAAATTTATGGGGAAAAACTTATTTATATTGTAGAGTATATCAACAGTATTTATACAATAATTATATTTCACTCACACCCACTTAGTTACTCGTATCATAATTTGAACTTGATAATTGGCACACTACCTTATATTCTAGAAATACCTCTCCCTTGATCAATGGATGTATGTAGTTCTTATGTATAATTTTTATTTTTTTGCTTTCATCACACAACAAATAAACTTAGTTTATGAAGTAAACAGCTTGAAATAAGGAAAAGTATTTATAAGCGAAATGAAGAAAAAAAAAAACAACGACAACATAAACTACGCTACAATACCTTGAAGGTCACATAAATTACTGGATATTATACTAAAAAGAGGTATGACGAGCGTATAGTCTGCCCTGTTATACGCTTCACCGCTACTGCCCACAACTTAACTCCTTCATGCCAATACCCCTGCTCCAGGCAATAATAATGAAACAGTATGTGAACTAATATTTTCTAAGATGGTTGAGAATGATGGAGGGTAAGTGAGGCGTGTGAGAGGCGTAATGTATGGAGTGTGAAACCTCTTTAAGGTTTTTTTGCCATATTTTTTGTTTTAATTTTTTTTAATGGTTTTTATTATGGTAAACAAAACACACTGACATACTTGTTGTTATAAACTCCACGTAATTTAGATTAAAATGCGAATAATGTATTAAGAGTTTTATTGTTAAAGTTAATTAAAAATGTTTTAATTCATATAAAAACTGGGAAAATAAAACCATAATAAATACCCCCATTTATCACAATAGCTCTATAAAAATATAAATTAAGAAACATAAAAAAATGAATTGAAATTTATTAATAGCAGTTGACAATTTGGAAACAATATATTTTTTTTAATTTTCGAATAATAAATTTGATATAAATTACATCCTACTAAATAAATAATTTATGTTGGCTTTAATGATAGTATTAAAAAAAAAAAATTAAATTTTATTGGCAAATTCGAAAAAATTCCAATTATTAGGGAATCTGATACGAAGAATATTTCCAAAATTATGAAAATTGTATATTCATAATTCAAATTAGTCAGGTACGCACAACATGACTAATTTGAATTTACATTGATTCAAAATTTTGAGAATTTACGGTACGGTCACACTAGGCGAATATTTGACAGTAATGGAAAAAATATTCGTCACCACAGCCAAACCAGCAAAACGTTTTGCTCAAATTTGGGATAAATAATATTACAATAGGAGTTTTTTCAAAAAAGGTTTCAAAAAATATATTTCTTGGAAAGAAGATTTAATACTCATTTTGGTGATGGTCCTGGTATAACCATGCCCTTAGAAATCGTGACTAAGTTTGCACACATGACCAATTTAAATTTTCGTTGATTTTAAAATTTAAGTATAAAATATCAAAATTTATTCTGAAGCTTTATCAATTAATTTATTTATGAAGAAATATATTTCCCTAATTTCATTTGATCCAAAGAACCGATAGCTAAACATTTTATAAAAGCTTACAAATTCTTTACATTTTCTCAAATCAATTCATATTAAAATTTCAATTTTTTCAGGATTTCGATGGAATTTTCGATTGTTTGGGGGTGGTCATGAATTAAGGTCCTTTTCGCTCTAGAATGTATAGTTTAGGAGATATGAGCAAAACAAGTTTTTCATATAAAAATTTCAAGATTTGAATGGAATTTTCAATTGTTGGGGTTGTTCATGAATTAAGGTCCTTTTAGCTCTAGGACGCATAGTTTAGGAGATATGAGCAAAACAAGTTTTTCATATAAAAATTTCAAAATTTTCGGGATTTTAATGGAATTTTCAATTTTTTGGGGGTAGTCATGAATTAAGCTCCTTTTCGCTCTAGGTTTTCTATTATATTTTTTATTTGATTTATTAAATTATATTATACAATATATTGCCGAATTTAAATACGTACAATAATTTTGAATACAATATATTTTTTATACACAGAAAAAAATTTCATGAAAATTTTTCCAATTCAAATCTTAATTGAGTTTTAAAAAAATATTCAATTAAAAATTTAATTGATTTAACAATTTTTTTAATTGAATCAAAAATCAATCACAAAAATTAATAGTATCAATTAATTTTTTAATTGGATCAATTAATTTTTTAATTGACTTTCAATTAATTTTTAATTGATACTATCATTTCTTTGATTGAAGACATTTCAATTAAAAATCAATTGGATCAATTAATTTTGTGATTGAATATGAAAAAAAAATTGTTTGTGTGATATGTTGCTATTTTTAAATACTAAAGTTTCAGAAAAAATAAAAATTAAAAAAAATTATTGATTCTATTAAAACAAAACAAGAAATTATGAGTATCGATCATCAACGTAAAAAAATTGATTGAGTCAATTGAAAATGTAATGCAGACAATTTATATTTGTAATGGATTTTTTTTTTAATTATAAAATTAAATGAATAAATTTTAGACACGAAATTTTTTACAATTCAATTAAAATTATAATTGGAAAAATTTTGGTAATATTTTTCCTTAAAAAAACAAGAAAACCACACAGAAAAAATTACTTTTATCTTCAATCATATAATTAATTGATCCTATTAAATTTTAATTGAAATTGTATCAATCACCAACGTAAAAAAATTGATTGAGTCAATTAAAAATTTAATTCACACAATTTATATTTTTAATGAGTTTTTTTTAATTATAAAATTAAATGAATAAATTGTAGATTCGAAAATTTTTACAATTCAATTAAGATTTTAATTGGAAAAATGTAGGTAATATTTTTCCTGTGTATTCCTTTCCTTTAAAGACGAAAGAGGTTATTGATAATTTGCAGGTCAGTTTTATTAAAGAAAATTTTAGCATATTTGCTGTATCAATTCATATGATTCTAAAAATAAGTATATACTTAATTGAAAATTCTCATACGACCTAATGGACGAAAAAACAAATTGAAAGCATAAGTATATAACCTTTTTTTATTCACGAAGGCAATTTATAAATGATTTTGTTAAAAATGAATTTTTACTGTTCACTTCTTAAGAATTTATAAAAAAAAGAAAACCTTTTCACTCCTTCCCCCATACACAAAAGTAAAAGAAACTTCAAGCCAACTTTTACCATATAAATTCATTCGATAAAATGTCAATAAATTGTTTCGCATATGGACACTTATGTTTATTATGTTTATTATTATTATTATTATTATTATATTTATTATATATTTTAGTTATACAAAAATATGGTTAAAATCTTTGAGAAAAATGGATTGAAGATGATTCATTTTTGTCAAATTTATTCACTTCTTATGATATACAACATGATTTATTGCATTCACTCATCCAATGTCAGATAAAACCTTCAACATTGTCTTCATATTTTTAAGCAAATTCATCTTCAATTTGTGGTTGATGGGTTATAAAATTTCGCTTCTTTTATTCATTTTTAATGTTCTTAAATAAAAAAATAAAAATTTAATAACTGCTTAGTTATGGCAATTAATTTACTTCCAAAGCTATTATCTATTGACGTCACAGTTCATAATCTTAGGAAGTGATAAAGTCTATTATTGTTTTTTTTTTAATGTTGAATATTTCCTAATAACTTCAAGTGAATCATTTCGTAAATAATTTATTTTGAATTTTATTATTATTAAATAAATGTATTGCATTCCTCGTTATATATTATATGGGGGAATTACAGGCATGAGTTAGCATCAAAGCACGTTTTATGTCCGGCAAAATATAAAATATAATAAAATACAGTTCAAAGGTAAATGGTCTATGAATATTTACAATAAACTTGTAAATAACAATAATGTTTTCCTGGTTAAAAATTAGTTAAGAGTAAATATGTAGAACACACTTCTAGCATATCCGTTTATTAATTAACTTCGAAATTTAAAAATTAGATTCCTGATTAGATTATTCTAAAATTATCCAAGTCTATTGTTAAATTTGCCAAAAATTTTCTTATTCCACCTAGGAAAGGAATGTTTCTATTTTCCCTTAGTCTTCTACATAAAATGTAGCAATTTTGCGCTAGGCGTTCATGTGAAAATGGAAATCATTTAGCTAGAACAAATATTTGCCAATAATTAAAATGACTTACTTCCCATTTTTCCTTGGGTGTGTGCTAAAAGCCACATGTTTAAGGTTACTTAACGACCATATTTATAAATATTTACAGTAAATACCTATCTTGCAAAGGAGGGAGGGCAGATCCATATTCATTGCTATTCCCATTAAGTTACATTTATACATTGTTAGCATGGCTTTATAGAAAAAGACGAGCACTTAAGATAATTATATAAAAAAAATCAAAATAAAAGCAATACAAAGTTGCACAACAATTTGAATTCTCAATCCATAGTCAAACAAATGTTTGAAAGTTGTAAATATAAGGCAACTTAATTATTAATAACTTCAGATGTCTTTAATTAAAGTAGTAATGACCATAAAGGAGATCACAAAAGTTTGTCCGAATACTAGAATCCAATTTGTACCACTTCCTTGATATCAGAAACGTTCAGAAGGATCTTTCTCTATATAAATCCCTCGAGGTCTTCTTTTATTCTACACACTAAATATTTTTTGTCTTCAAGCAAGAAATTAATTGATCCAATTAATTTTTAATTGAAATGTCTTCAATCACATAAATGATAGTATCAATTAAGAAATTAATTGATACTATTAATTTTTGTGATTGATTTTTGTTTCAATTAAAAAATTTGTTGAATCAATTAGCCCCAGATTTTTTTTTATATTAGAGTTCAAAGGTCCTCCTCTATACTATATTCGACCTCAGATGCCTTCCTCTATACTATATTCGACTTCAGAGGTCTTCCTCCGCAGTAGAGACGAACTGAAAGGTCTTCATCCCATTTTTTGTGTCGACCTTAGAGGTCTTCCTTCATTCTATAGTCAATCACAGTGGTATTCCTCCATACTATAGTCGACTTGACAAATTTTTCTCCCATATTAGAGTTGACCACAGAAGATTTTGTATATACTGGAATCGACCTCAAATGTCTTGCTCCGTAAAGTTAACCTTCTCTTTACTGTAGTCGTCCTCAGAAGTTCTCCTCTGTAGTAGAGCTGACCTGAGAGGTATTCGTCCCATTTCAGAGGTCTACCTCCATACTATAGTTGACCTCAGAGGTCTTTCCTATACTATAGTCGTTGACAGTTAACCTTTTCTCTACTGAAGTCGTCCCCAGAAGTCTTCCTCTGTAGTAGAGGTGACCTGAGAGGTCTTCGTCCCATTTCAGAGGTCTACCTCCATACTATAGTTGACCTCAGAGATCTTCCTATACTATAGTCGTTGACAGGTCTTACTCCCATGTTAGAGTCGACTGAAGACTTTTTTATGTACTAGAATCGACCTCAAGGGTTTCCTATATACTAGAGTCGGCCACAGCGGTACCCTCTATACTAAAGTTAACCCTCTCTTCTAAAGTCGTCCTCAGAGGTCTTCCTCTGAAGTAGAGTCGACCTGAGAGGTCTTCGTCCCATTTCAGTGTCCACCTCAGAGGTCTACCTCCATTCTATAGTCGACCTCAGAGGTATTCCCTATACTACCTATTGTCGTAGTTAGGTCTTCCTACCATATTAGAGTCGACCACAGCGATTTTCTATATACTTAAATCGACCTCAGAGGTCTTGCTCTGTAAAGTTAACCTTCTCTCTACTGAATTCGTCCTCAGAGGTCTTCCTCTGTAGGGTCGACCTGAGAAGTCTTCGTCCCATTTCAGTGCCCATCTTAGAGGTTTACCCCCATGCTATAGTTGACCTCAGAGGTCTTCCCTATACTATAGTCGAATCTATCTCAAAGGTTTCTTCTATACTAGAGTCGACCTCAGAGGATTCCTCCATACTAAAGTTAACCTTCTCCCTACTAAATTTGTCCTCAGAGGTCTTCCACTGTAGTAGAGTCGACCTGAGAGGTCTTCGTCCCATTTTAGTGCCACCTCAGAGGTCTATCTCCATATTATAGTTCACCTCAAAGGTCTTCTTTCATTCTATGGTCAATCACTGAGGTATTCCTCCGTACTAGGTCGCCTTGACAGGTCTTCCTCCCATATAAGACTTGACCACCGACGTTTTGCTATGTACTAGAACCGACCTCAGAGGTCTTGCTCTATACTAGAGTCAACCTTCTCTGTACTAACGTTGTCCTCAGAGGTCTTCTTCTGTAGTGGGTCGAGATGAGCGGTTTTCGTCCCATTTCAGTGCAGACCTCAGATGTCTTCTCTATACTATCGCCGCTGACAGGTCTTGCTCCCATATTAGAATCGACTGAAGATGTTTTTCTATGGACTAAAATCGACCTCAAATGTTTCCTTTATACTAGAGTCGACCCTCTCTCAAATATAGCCGCCCAAAGAGGCCTTCTTCTTTAATAAATTCGATCTAGGATGTCTTGCTCTATACTAGAGTCGATATTCTCTGTTCTAGAGTCGCCCTCAAAGGCGTTCCTTTGTAGTAATGTCAACCTGAGAGATATTTGTCCCATTTTAATGTCCACATCAGAGGTATTCCTCTATAATAGAGTTGACTTCAGAGGTGAGAATCTATATAACAATCGACCACAGAGGTCTTCCTCTAAATGCTTTGAGATGTATCCCTCACATATTGAAGTCAACCACAGAGATCATCTTCTGTACTAGAATTGACCTCAGATGTCTTTCTCTGCATTAGAGTCGCCTTGAGAAGTATTCTTCTATATTATAGTCGACCTCAGAAATCTTCATCTAAACTAGAGTCACCTTGAGTAGTCTTTCCCACATATTAGAGTCGGCCACAGAGGTCTTCTTCTATATCAGAGTCGACCACATATGTCTTCCTCTATAGTAGGATCGACTAGAATACCTCAGAGGTCTTCCCCTATACTAGAGTCGCCTTGAGATGCCTTCCTTAGGGTCGAAGTCAGTGGTCATCCTCTGAACTAGAATTGATCTCAGAGGTCTTCCTCTATATTAGGATCGACTAGAATACCTCAGAGGTCTTCTCCTATACTAGACTCGCCAGGAGATACCTTCCTTTCACATAGCGCCGACGACAGAGGTCATCTTCTGTACTAGAATCGATCTCAGAGGAATTCCTCTATACTACAGTTGATCTGAGAGGTCTTCCTCTGTTGGGAGAAATCTACAAAACTAGAGTTGCCTTGAGAAGTATTCCTCTATACTATAGTCGACCTCAGAATTTTTCATCTAAACTAGAGTCAACTTGAGTGGTCTTATTTACATATTAGAATCGACCACAGAGGTCTTCCTCAATATTAGGATCGAGTAGAATACCTCAGAGGTCTTCCCCTACACTATAGTCGCCTTGAGATGCCCTTTTTCCATATTAGAGTCAACGTCAGTGATCATCCTCTAAACTAGAATTGATCTCAGAGGTCTTCCTTTATATTAGGATCGACTAGAATACCTCAGACGTCTTCTCCTATACTGGAGTCGCCATAAGATGCCTTCCTTCCATATTAGCGCCGTCGACAGAGGTCATCTTCTGTACTAGAATAGATCTCAGAGCTATTTCTCTATACTACAGTTGATCTGAGACCTAAGACCTCAGAATTTTTCATCTAAACTAGAGTCAACTTCAGTAGCCTTCTTTACATAATAGAATCAACCACAGAGGTCTTCCTCTATATCAGAGTCGACCACTGAGGTCTTCCTCTATATTAGGATCGATTAGAATACCTCAGAGGTCTTCCCCTATACTAGAGTCGCCTTGAGATGCCTTTCTTCCATATTAGAGTCAACGTCAGTGGTCATCCTCTAAACTAGAATTGATCTCAGAGGTCGTCCTCTATATTAGGATCGACTAGAATACCTCAGAGGCTTTCCCCCTATACTAGAGTTGAGATGCCTCCCTTCCATATTAGAGTCGACGACAGAGGTCATCTTCTGTACTAGAATCGATATCAGCGACCTTCCTTTATACTATAGCTGATATGAGATGTCTACCTCGGTAAAGAAACAAAACTAGAGTGGCCATAAGAGGTACTCCTCTATACCGCAGTCGACCTCAGAAATTTTCATTTAAACTAGAATCAACTTGAGTAGTCTTCTTCACATAATAGAATCGACCACAGAGGCCTTCCTCTATATTAGGATCGAGTAGAATTCCTCAGAGGTCTTCCACTATACTAGAGTCGCCTTGAGATGTCTCCCTTCCATATTAGAGTCGACGACAGAGGCCATCCTCGGTACTAGAATCGATCGCAGAGGTATTCCTCTTACTACAATTGATCTGAGAGATCCTCCTCTGTTGGGAGAGATATCTACAAAACTAGAGTAGCCTTCCCAGAAATTTTCCTCTATACTAGAGTTGACCTTCCTTTATACAATAGTTGATATGAGATATCTACCTCTGTAGAAAGAATTCTACAAAACGAGAGTTGCCATGAGAGATCTTCTTCCCAGATCAGACTCTCTATGCTAAGATTAATCTCAGAGGTCTTGCTCTATACTAGAACAACTCAGAGATTACCTCTATACTAGAATCGACTTTAGAGGTCTTCCTCCTATATTATAGTCAACTTCAGATGTGTTTCTGTCTATTAGACTCGCGCTTATAGATCTTTCTCTGTACTGGAATCTTTCTTCCTCGCATATTAGAGTCGTGTTCATATGTTTCTCTTTATACTAGAGGCAACGTCAGAAGTCTTCCGTTATATTGAAGCCAACCCCAGAAAATTTTCTATTGTTGACTTCCGAGGGTTTCCTTTATACTTTGATTCTTAAAAAAAATTAACATAAATTCCATTTCCATTCCATGGGATCCAAATGCCATAAAGTCAAATTTTTAATCAAACCACAATAATTGGCGCCCAACATTATCGCCTCATCATTCACAATAACATAGATTGTGACACGAATGCTATGAATTTTAAACGAAATGTAGCTTGACAGATAAACTGATTGAATTTTCGAATTCAACGTGACAGTATAGTCATGTGGCGGGACAATAATTTTGTCAATCGTAAGATGGATTGAACGATCGATTGGTAGTGGTCAGCCAACTCCATCATTTTTATTTTGGCATGAAAAATTGGCATGTGTTTCGCTACAGTTCATATGAGTTAATATCGAAATCATGGCCATTAAAACCATTATGCATAGGTGACCAGACATCAGGCGATAGTGTTAGCCTACCAATCATCACGTGTCTTTGACTTCATTGCCAATTAATCATTTTATGTTGACAAAATTAAATAAATGTAATGAATTAAATTCTAATTATATTTTTATGAACATGTGAGTAGGCAAGTTGAGTGATCAGATAAAGGTTTCAGAAAACAATTCGGAAGCAAGTAAGGGTTTTCCAAAAACGCGGTTGACAGTCATACAAAAAATGATCACATTAATGATTTTAATGGACAATACCTTTAGAGTTTCAAAGTAATTATTCCCTTTAAAACCTTTTTTCTTGAGGCATTTTATTTAAAAGCTTTTACAGACATTTGTTTTCATTGAGGTAAGCCATTGGTTCTTATCGGTTAAATCATTGTTGGCATAGAAGCAATAATATCAGGGGCAAAATGGAATGCATTTTGGTTTTATTGCCAACATGGTTTGTTGACAATAAAAATAATCAATTTAAAGTAAAGGCTAAATGTGTTCAATAAAGATTTGTTATTTGGCAAAACAATGTGTGTTTTACCAAAATAGATTATCAAATTACAATGAAATGATATGAATACTCTACTATATCATTGGCAATGAACTCTGGTTGAGGGTCAATAGGTTTTACAATTCAATTTCAATGTAATTAGCTTTCAAAATCCCATATTGCCTTTGCACACAAGGAATATTTAAAAATTTCGAAATAGGTGTTTGAAGATAAAGGGTGATTCTTTTGAGGTTAGGATTTTCATGCATTAGTATTTGACAGATCTCGTGGGATTTCAGACATGGTGTCAAAGAGGAAGATGCTCAGTATGCTTTGACATTTCATCATGAATAGACTTACGATCTGCCACAACGTCGAATTTTCAGTGAATGGGCCCTAGAAAAGTTGGCAGAAAATCCGCTTTTTTATCGACAAATTTTGTTCAGCGATGAGGCTCATTTCTGGTTGAATGGCTACGTAAATAAGCAAAATTGCCGCATTTGGAGTGAAGAGCAACCAGAAGCCGTTCAAGAACTGCCCATGCATCCCGAAAAATGCACTGTTTGGTGTGGTTTGTACGCTGGTGGAATCATTGGACCGTATTTTTTCAAAGATGCTGTTGGACGCAACGTTACGGTGAATGGCGATCGCTGTCGTTCGATGCTAACAAACTTTTTGTTGCCAAAAATGGAAGAACTGAACTTGGTGGACATGTGGTTTCAACAAGATGGCGCTACATGCCACACAGCTCGCGATTCTATGGCCATTTTGAGGGAAAACTTCGGAGAACAATTCATCTCAAGAAATGGACCGGTAAGTTGGCCACCAAGATCATGCGATTTGACGCCTTTAGACTATTTTTTGTGGGGCTACGTCAAGTCTAAAGTCTACAGAAATAAGCCAGCAACTATTCCAGCTTTGGAAGACAACATTTCCGAAGAAATTCGGGCTATTCCGGCCGAAATGCTCGAAAAAGTTGCCCAAAATTAGACTTTCCGAATGGACCACCTAAGACGCAGCCGCGGTCAACATTTAAATGAAATTATCTTCAAAAAGTAAATGTCATGGACCAATCTAACGTTTCAAATAAAGAACCGATGAGATTTTGCAAATTTTATGCGTTTTTTTTTTTTAAAGTTATCAAGCTCTTAACAAATCACCCTTTAGAATTGAAATATTCCAGTATTTTTTCACTATCAATTTTTGTTTGTGTTATAAATAAATTTTTGTTTGTGTTATAAATAAATTTAAAATAGTGGTTAAACCATTTACAAATCATCAGGATTTGTCTTGTTTTGAGGGAATTTTAGAGTATATCTCAAGTTTATATATTCTGGCTTTATTTTCCAACTATAAGATTTTGGGTACCATTTTGGTACATTTAGTTTTGCACACATGAAGGAATCTAACATAGTTGTAACTTATATTTTATAGCAAAAACATGCTATTAATTGCTATGATGAAATCAATTATTATTATCATATGGGTTTGCAATTAATGGATAAAGAATTTTAAAATCTTGTTGATATATACACACAAACAAAATAATTTTTTGATACAATCACAAAATTAATTGATCCAATTAATTTTTAATGGAAATATCTTCAATCACAGAAATGATAATATCAGTCACCAAAGTCAATTAAACAATTAATTGATCCAATTAAAAAATTAATTGGTATTATTAATTCTTGTGATTGATTTTTGTTTTAATTAAAAAATTTATTGAATATTTTTAAAAAATCAATTAAAATTTGAATTTTGATTAATTTGGTGAAAATTTGTTCTGTGTAATGTTGTTTTATTTTCCAACTATAAAATGTTTGATACTATTTTGATACATTTCGTTTTGCACACATGTAGGAATATAATATAGATGTAACTTCTATTTTATCGAAAAATCTTGGTATTAAATATTACGATGAAATCAATTAATTTTATAAATTTTTGTAATGGACAACTTTAAAATCTTTTTGATATATACTGTTGCCTTATTTTGCTACATTTAGTTTTGCACACATTAAAGAATATAACATAGTTTTATCTTGAATTTTGTAGTTAAACATTTTCATTAATTGCTATGACGAAATCAATTAATTCTATCATATGTTGATACATATAGTTTTGCACACATAAAGAAATATAACGCGACTGAATCTTATATATTGTATCAAACCTTTGGTTTGAATTACTATTACAATATCAATTCATTTCTTCCTTTAGATTTGAAATTAATGGATAAACAATTTTTAAATCATTCTAATCAGAAGATTTATGATAATTAATGGTGGTTTATATATTTTTTAGCTTCGAAAATTTACATCTACGAGGTTGTCCACCTTGTGGCGGATTAAATCCATTATTTGTTTTAATTTTAAATGATCTCATACAAATCATAGAGTGTTTGTAAATATCAGATTTTTTATTCGTAACTATAATACTATATTTTTATGTTACTTTGGGGTTCCAAAAATTGCACACATCAAGAGTTGTGAAACATTTGTTTGAAAATCTTTACAGAACACAATTTGTTGTAGTTATTTTTTAAAAATCAATTCATTTCTTCTTTCAAATTTGAAACGAAGTAATGGATAAGCTTAAAATCTTCTATAAATTTTGTTTGGGAGGTGTGCGATATTCAGAGTGTCCAAGTTTATTTTGGTACATTTAGTTTTGCACACATGAAAGAATATAATATAGTTGTATCTTCTATTTTGTAGTAAAACCTTTCTATTAATTGCTTTGACGAAATCAATTATTTTTTATCATAGGTTAGTACATATAGTTTTGCACACATAAAGAAATATAACGCGGCTGAATCTTGCATATTATAGCAAACCTTTGGTATGAATTACTATTACAATATCAATTCATTTCTTCCATTAGGTTTGAAATTAATGGATAAACAATTTTTAAATCATTCTAATCAGAAGATTTATGATAATTAATGGTGGTTTATATATTTTTTAGCTTCGAAAATATACATCAACGAGGTTGTCCACCTTCTGGCGGATTAAACCCATTATTTGTTTTAATTTTAAATGATCTCATACAAGATCGTGGATTGTTTATAAATATCAGTTTTTTCATTCGTAACTATAATACTATAGTTTTTTGTTACTTTGGGGTTCTAAAAATTGCACGCATCAAGAGGTGTAAAACATTTGTATGAAAAACTTTACAGAACACCATTTGTTGTAGTTATTTTTTAAAAATCAATTCATTTCTTCTTTCAAATTTAAAACGAAGTGATGGACAATCTTAAAATTTTATATAAAGTTTTGTTTTTGGGAGGTGTCCGATTTTCAGAGGGTCCAAGTTTCAGTAACTGCCTTATTTTGGTACATTTAGTTTTGCACACATGAAAGAATAAAACATAGTTGTATCTTCCATTTTGTAGTAAAACCTTTCTATTAATTGCTTTGACTAAATCAATTAATTTTATTATAGGTTAGTACATATAGTTTTGCATACATAATGAAATATAACGCGGCTGAAACTTACATATTATAGCAACCCTTTGGTATGAATTACCAATACAATATCAATTCATTTCTTCCTTTAGGTTTGAAATTAATGGATATACAATTTTTAAATAATTCTAATTCATTTCTTCTTTCAAATTTAAAACGAAGTGATGGACAATCTTAAAATTTTATATAAATTTTAAACAATTTTTAAATCATTCTAATTAAAGTATTTATGACAACTAATTGATTTTTTTGCGCCGAAATTAATATTTTTTTAGCTTGTAAATCAATAGTATTAATTATTCTGGCTGATTAAAAGCATTATTTATTCTAATTTTAAATGATTTCATACAAGATCATAGATTGTTTGTATGCTAAATATCAGATTTTTCATTCGTAATTATAAAATTGTATTTTTGGAATATCAAATGGTGCACACATAAAGAATTTTAAAACATTTGTATGTAACACTTTACAGAAGACCATTTTTATTTAATAATTATTTAAAAAATCAATTAGTTTCTTCTTTTAAATTTGAAACGAAGTGATGGACAATCTTTAAATATTTATTATTATTTTAGTTATTTTTCTCTAAATTTTAGAAATCTTATCATTATGTTTACAACATCCTATATATGTAAATATCAGATTTTTTATTTTTAATTATAATATTAAATTTTTGATATTACTTTGGAGTATCAAATATTGCACACATAAAGAATTTTAAAACATTTGTATGCAACGCTTTACAGAAGACCATTTGTAGTAATTATTTGTAGTAATTTGTAGTAAAAATCAATTAATTTCTTCTTTTAAATTTGAAACGAAGTGATGGACAATTTTAAAATCTTTATAAATTGAATAGTTTTGGTATTTGCTCTGAGATAATTTTTCTTTAAATTTTAGAAATCTCAACATTATGTTTACAATATCCTATATATATATATGTAAATATCAAATTTTTCATTCGTAATTAAAATTTTGTATTTCAAATATTGCACACATAGAAAATTTTAAAACATTTGTATGAAAAACTTTACAGAAGACCATTTGTAGTAAATATTTTTTCAAAATCAATTCATTTCTTCTTTCAAATTTGCATCGAAGTGATGAGCAATCTTAAAATCTGATATAAATCGAAGAGTTTTGGATTTTTTTTCAGATTTTTTTTTTCTCGAAATTGTTCAAACATTATCATCTCTTGACATCCCTTCCCCTTTTAAAATTACCCTCATATTTAAAATGTGCGATTTTATTTAAATCCATACAGACAATTAAACCTTTCCAATGATGATACATCGCCATTACGCATTGTTTTTAAGTGATAAGAATATAAGCTCAAATTATATATTTGTTTTTATTCGGCAAAAAGGTCTTTGAACTTTGCAAATACGAAAATGGAACATCAAACACTTAATTTCTCTGTTAATTAAATATATTTTAATCTTCCACAAAAATGTTGCGGGTATAATTAGGAAATATAAGATAACATATAGAGAGAGACGAATTTTTGGTATGAAATGTTTGCAAGATTTATCTTGTTGCACAGGTATTATAAAGTTGCAAAATCAAGCAGGAAGACAAATAGACCTATGATATCATATTATGGGGGGTTCAGAATTATTTTTTCATTGAGTTTATAGATGCTCATCTGGCCGTTCGTCGAAACCAATTGTGGAAAAAATCTTAGATGGAATTGATTCTTGTAATTGATATAGTTTCTGGTTAAGAACTTTCTCTATTATTTTTCTTTATAAATGGGTATAAAAGGCAGCTTGTGTTGTATTAAAAATGACTGCCAATCTCTTTATGATTCGATATATCAGTGCTCATCATAGTTCGTCCGTCAGTCGGTAGATCCTATTTATGTAAAGTTTGTCGATTTAGTCCGTCGGTCAGTCGGTAGATCCTATATATATAAAGTTTGTCGATTTAGTCCGTCCGTCAGTCAGTCGGTAGATCCTATTTATATAAATTTTTTCGATTTAGTACGTCCGTCAGTCGGTAGATCCTATTTATATAAATTTTTTCGATTTAGACGTTCCGTCAGTCGGTAGATCCTATTTATATAAATTTTTTCGATTTAGTCCGTCCGTCAGTCGGTAGATCCTATTTATATAAATTTTTTCGATTTAGTCCGTCCGTCAGTCGGTAGATCCTATTTATATAAATTTTTTCGATTTAGTCCGTCCGTCAGTCGGTAGATCCTATTTATATAAATTTTTTCGATTTAGACCGTCCGTCAGTCGGTAAATCCTATTTATATACATTTTTATACCCTCCACCATAGGATGGGGGTATATTAACTTTGTCATTCCATTTGTAACACATCGAAATATTGCTCTAAGGCCCCATAAAGTATATATATTCTGGGTCGTGGTGAAATTCTGAGTCGATCTGAGCATGTCCGTCCGTCTGTTGAAATCACGCTAACTTCCGAACGAAACAAGCTATCGACTTGAAACTTGGCACAAGTAGTTGTTATTGATGTAGGACGGATGGTATTGCAAATGGGCCATATCGGTCCACTTTTACGTGTAGCCCCCATATAAACGGACCCCCAAATTTGGCTTGCGGAGCCTCTAAGAGAAGCAAATTTCATCCGATCCGGCTGAAATTCGGTACATGGTGTTAGTATATGGAATCTAACAACCATGCAAAAATTGGTCCACATCGGTCCATAATTATATATAGCCCCCCTATATAAACCGATCCCCCGATTTGGCTTGCGAGGCCCCTAAGAGAAGCAAATTTCATCCGATCCGGCTGAAATTTGGTACATGGTGTCAGTATATGGTCTCTAACAACCATGTAAAAATTGGTCCATATCGGTCCATAATTATATATAGCCCCCATATAAACCGATCCCCTGATTTGGCTTGCAGAGCCTCTAAGAGAAACAAATTTCATCCGATCCGGCTGAAATTTGGTACATGGTGTTAGTATATGGTCTCTAATAACCATGCAAAAATTGGTCCATATCGGTCCATAATTATATATAGCCCCAATATAAACCGATCCCCCGATTTGGCTTGCGAGGCCTCTAAGAGAAACAAATTTCATCCGATCCGGCTGAAATTTGGTACATGGTGTTAGTATATGGTCTCTAACATCCATGCAAAAATTGGTCCATATCGATCCATAATTATATATAGCCCCCATATAAACCGATCACCAGATTTGACCTCTGATTGATTGAATTGATTGACCATCTGATTGAGTTGAAATTTGGTACGTGATGTTAATATATGGTCTCAAACACCCATGCAAAAATTGGTCGATATCGGTCCATAATTATATATAGGCCCCATATAAACCGATCCCCAGATTTGACCTCCGGAGCACCTTGGAAGAGCAAAATTCTTCCCATTCGGTTGAAATTCGGTACGTGATGTTAGTATATGGTATCCAACAACCATGCAGGAATTGGTTACTATCAGTCCATAATTATATATAGCTCCCATATAAACCGATCGCCAGATTTGACCTCCGGTGCCTTTTGGAGAAGCAAAATTCATCCGATCTGGTTAAAATTTGCTACGTGGTGGTAGTATATGATAGTTAACAACCATACCAAAAGTGGTCCATATCAGTCCATAATCATTTATAGCCCCCATATAAACCGATCCCGAGATTTGGTTTTGGAGCCTCTTGGAGGAGCAAATTTCATCCGAGTGAGTTGAAATTTGTGGATGATAGTCTTTCGTAGAAGTTTCTACGCAATCCATGGTGGAGGGTACATAAGATTCGGCCTGGCCGAACTTACGGCCGTATATACTTGTTTCGATTTAGTCCGTCCGTCAGTCGGTAGATCCTATTTATATAAATTTTTTCGATTTAGATTGTCCGTCAGTCGGTAGATTTATATAAATATTTTCGATTTAGTACGTCCGTCAGTCGGTAGTATATAAAAGATATATATCTTATAATCAGTATTATAATCAATAATCTTAATCTTATTTATTTATTTTGTAAAACTTGCAATTTAAATAATTAACTCTACCAATTAAAATAATTTCAATTATCATCAGCAATCAAGGAGATTTTTATTAAAACTTCCATATTAATTTTCTATAACCCCTATTATTATAATAAAAATAATTTAGTATTCTCCTATTTCCTTTACCATTACAGTGTTGCCCGTTTATCAACGTAGCTACTACAACCTAAACATGGCTGATATCAATAACAAGCCCAAAATTCAGTTACGCCCCACTCTATCGATTAATGGCGATAAAAGTCCCTCACCAGCTACCAAACTTTTGATCAGTCATGGCAAACCAAATTTCACCATACAACGATCACCTAAAATACAAAATGGCAATGGTAGTGTTAGCCCTTTGTCGAATCAAATTTCTACGAAAAATGAATTTGTCGTCAAGAGTACCACATTCAATGGAGTCTTTAAACCCTCGAATATTAGTGTGGCCTCTAAAAATTCCCTTAAACAAAATGGTGATGATAATGAGGCCGCCAAAGTTGTATTGAGACGCACCAAGGTACCTGAACCACCACTAAAGGAGGGCGAGGATGAAAATGTTCCAGAATTCATAAGACGTCAACGTCGTATTCAAGAACGTTTGGCCAAAGAGAATTTGGATTTCGAGAATAGACGCAGCGGTTACTTTACCCATGTTGTTATATCGCCTTCTTCGCCCAATCGTAAATCATTTGTGGAGACCATGTCCAGTCCGGCTATAGTACCAGGTCTTGAAATTCCTCCTCCTGTACAACCAGCTAAAATTGAAGAGTCTGAAGAGGAAAAGAAACATGAGGAGCAGAAGGATGAGTTATTGAAGGAAATAGCCCAAGAGATAGTGGAAGAACCTAAAAACGGAGAGGTAGTAGAAGCTGCTCCTGTTGTACAAAATGGTCATGATGATGCAGAAGAAGAAGAGGTGAACAAAGCCATTGAAGAGGTTAACAAAGCTGTGGCTGGCGAAGATGATGATGTTAAGCCGGAAGAAGTAGTGGAAGAAGATAAGGTTCCCGAGCAAGTTGCTGCCGTTACTTCAGCTATGGTGGAAGAATCATCAGCCCAAAATGAAACCCCTGTTCAGGCTGCCGTTGTTACCTCAGCTATGGTTGAGGAACCTCAAAGTGAAAGCTCAGTGCAAACTGCTGTTGTCACCTCAGCCCCCGAGGAGGAAACTAAAGTTGAAGACTCCAGTGAAGCTACTGTACAAGCTGTTGTTACTTCATTGACCTTAGAAGAAGAATCGAAAATCGAGGAACCTATAGCCGCTGTCCAAGCAGTTGTCACCTCAGCTTTAATGGTAGAAGAAGAAGAAGTGGAAAAACCCCTACAAAATGGCCATGTTGAAGCTGTGGTAACTAGCGCCCTTGTTACCGAGGAAGTACCCAAAACCAATGGTGTCTCTGAACAAAATGGTCATGATGAAATCACAATTTCCCATACGAATGCCTTGAGTACACCCAGTATACCATCACCCGATCCCAGTGGAGAAAAGGGTGTCAACTATGAACCTAAAACTGTTGTCTCCTTTTCCAAAGATTTAGGTGAACCCAATAAATATCCCGATACCGTAAAAGTTGTTAAAGAAGTTGAGTCAAATAATTCGAGTAGTGATGAACTGAAGGAATTGGCAAAATTAAAATTCGAAATTAAGGGAGATGAAACAGCAGACATAGAAGTGACACCGGTTTTGAAGGTTGAATAGAAGGGGACAAAAGATATTTACACAGTAAAAAATATAGCCTAAGATAATAGAAAAAGGAATAATAAAAAAATTTCCAATTTTTTTTGTTGGGAAAATTAAAAAAAAAAAATGGAAATAGAAAAATTGTAATATAATAGTTTTGGTTCCAAAGCTTTTCCTAGATGTCGCTTGAATAGAAATTAGTTAGTCTGTTATCTATTGGAAAATTTTCATATTCCATTCAGTGGCCTTTCTAGATACAATTCCCATTGTTCGTAAAAAAATATATAAATTGATAGCTTGGATTGAAATCCTAAAAAAATCTGGGAATTTTCCAAATATAAAAATTCTTTAATTAAAGCTATCTCTAGATGGCGCTGGATAGTTTTTGATAGAATTTTTTTATTCTGTTATCAATTACAGATTTTTTTACATTCCATTGCAATGGTTGTAAAGCCATTTAAAGATATAAAAATTAATTTCTTTGCAATTCCATACAAAAACCCATAATTTGAAATTCTTTAGCTGACAGATTAACTTAAGTCTCCTTCTACAGCTTTCCTAATATACATAGAAAAAAAATCACGAAAATTTTTCCAATTATAGTCTTAAATGAGTTTTAAAAATATTCAATAAAAAATTTAATTGATTCAATAAATTGTTTAATTGAAACAAAAATCAATCACAAAAATTAATAGTATCAACTAATTTTTTAATTGGATCAATGAATTTTTTAATTGATACTATCATTTCCGTAATTAAAGACATTTCAATTAAAAATTGGATCAATTAATTTCGTGATTAAAGACAAAAAATGTTTTTTTGTGTGTAGTATAAATTTAATTTTTTTTATTTACTTATTACAAAAAATCCATCCTTTTCCATAGTTTTATGCCAGAAACCATTTGAAATTGGCATTTTATAAATTTATAATTCCCTTTAATTATTAAGTTAAATGAATTAATTTTAAATTTGTATAAATATAATGACGAGAAGAATATCGAGTGAAAATATTTCCTATGAAAATCTATATTTTTTATATATGATTCTTCAATGGATATGAGATCTCGATTTCCCCTGATATAAAGCATTAGTCTATTGTTTTATTTTTATTATTTTATTATTATGTACGACAATTATTATATTTGTATGTATTTTATTATTATTTTTGTTTAGTTTTTAAGTTTAAACTGTTGCCAAATTTTTAAATTATAATAAATTTATTATTTAAATAAAATTTATAAAAATAAAACCAGAAATTGTTTTATATAAGGCGGATGGACATTAGACCAGATTTTAGTGCTGGATAGCCAACCAATGACAGATTGGACTGACAGTACCGACCTGGCGGGTTCAAAATACAAGGCCAGTTCGATACACAAGGAGGGCTCTACGTATCAGTTTAGATTTGTTCTGTGGCACGAACTATGGCCTTCAAACTGGCGACAAAGCCATTACAAGCTGTACGAAAGTGCCTCTGTGGTAATTTGGCCCAGAAATTTGAAAAATAAAATTTTGACAAATTTTTCTATAGTAATAAAATTTTGACAAAATTTTCTATAGAAATAAAATTTTGAAAAAAATTTTCATAGAAATAAAATATTGACAAAATTTTCTATAGAAATAAAATTTTGACAAAATTTTCTATAGAAATAAAATTTTGACAAAATTTTCTATAGAAATAAAATTTTGTCAAAATTTTCTATAGAAATAAAATTTTGACAAAATTTTCTATAAAAATAAGATTTTGACAAATTTTTTTAAAGAAATAAAATTTTGACAAAATTTTCTATAGAAATACAATTTTGACAAAATTTTCTATAGCAATAAAATTTTTACAAAATTTTCTATAGAAATAAAATTTTTACAAAATTTTCTATAAAAATAAAATTTTGACAAAATTTTCTATAGAAATAACATTTTGACAAAATTTTCTATAGAAATAAAATTTTGACAAAATTTTCTATAGGAATAAAATTTTGACAAAATTTTCTACAGAAATAAAATTTTGACAAAATTTTCTATACAAATAAAATTTTGACAAAATTTTCTATAGAAATAACAGTTTGACAAAATTTTCTATAGAAATAAAATTATGAAAAAATGTTCTATAGAAATAAAATTTTGAAAAAATTTTCTATAAAAAAAAAATTTTTTGACAAAATTTTTTATAGAAATTAAATTTTGACAAAATTTTCTACAGAAATAAAATTTTGATAAAATTTTCTATAGAAATAAAATTTTGACAAAATTTTCTACAGAAATAAAATTTTGAGAAAATTTTCTATAGAAATAAAATTATGAAAAAATTTTTTATAGTAATAAAATTTTGACAAAATTTTCTATAGGAATAAAATTTTGAAAAAATTTTCTACAGAAATAAAATTTTGACAAAATTTTCTATACAAATAAAATTTTGACAAAATTTTCTATAGAAATAAAATTTTGACAAAATTTTCTATAGGAATAAAATTTTGACAAAAATTTCAATAGAAAAAAAATTTTGACAAAATTTTTTATAGAAATTAAATTTTGACAAAATTTTCTACAGAAATAAAATTTTGAGAAAATTTTCTATAGAAATAAAATTATGAAAAAATTTTTTATAGTAATAAAATTTTGACAAAATTTTCTATAGGAATAAAATTTTGACAAAATTTTCTACAGAAATAAAATTTTGACAAAATTTTCTATACAAATAAAA
Organism: Haematobia irritans; assembly: GCF_050003625.1. NCBI lineage: Eukaryota > Metazoa > Arthropoda > Insecta > Diptera > Muscidae > Haematobia > Haematobia irritans. The sequence goes on along the minus strand of NC_134401.1, from coordinate 10,899,889 downwards.
TTTTGACAAAATTTTCTATAGAAATGAAATTTTGCCAAAATTTTCTATAGAAATAAAATTTTGACAAAATTTTCTATAAAAATAAAATTTTGACAAAATTTTCTATAGAAATAAAATTTTGAAAAAATTTTCTATAGAAATAAAATTTTGACAATATTTTCTATAGAAATACAATTTTGACAAAATTTTCTATAGAAATAAAATTTTGAACGAAATTTTCTATAGAAATAAAATTTTGAGAACATTTTTATAGAAATAAAATTTTTACAAAGTTTTCTATAGAAATAAAATTTTGACAGAATTTTCTGTAGAAATAAAATTTTGAAAAAACTTTTTAAGATATAAAATTTTGACAAAATTTTCTATGAAAATAAAATTTTGAAAACAAATTTCTATAGAAATAAAATTATGAAAAAATTTTTTATAGTAATAAAATGAAAGAATTTTCTATAGAAATAAAATTTTGACAAAATTTTCTATAGACAAAAAAAATTACAAAATTTTCTATAGAAATAAAATTTTGACAAAATTTTCTAAGAAATAAAATTTTGACAGAGTTTTCTATAGAAATAAAACTTTGACAAAATTTTCAATAGAAATAAATAAAATAAATAAAAAAATTAAATAAAGAAATAAAATTTTGAGAAAATTTTCTATAGAAATGAAATTTTGACAAAATTTTCTACAGCAATAAAATTTTGACAAAATTTTCTATAGAAATAAAATTATGAAAAAATTTTCTATAGAAATAACATTCGGACAAAATTTTCTATTGAAATAAGGTTTTGATAGATGTTCTATAGAAAAAAAATGTTGACCAAATGGAAAAAATAGAAAAAAAATGTTGACAAAATTTTTTATACAAATAAAATTTTAACAAAAAAAATAACATTTGGACAAAATTTTCTATTGAAAAAAATTTCTATAGATAGATAAAATTGTGACAAGATTTTCTATAGAAATAAAAATTTGACAAAATTTTCTATAGAAATAAAATTTTGACAAAATTTTCTATAGAAATAAAATTTTGACAAAATTTTCTATAGAAAAAAAAAATTTTGACAAAATTTTCTATAGAAATAAAATTTTGACAAAATTTTCTATAGAAATAAAATACAGACAAAATTTTCTATGGAAATAAAATTTTGCCAAAATTGTCTATAGGAATAAAATTTTGACAAAATTTTCTATAGAAATAAAATTTTGACAAAATTTTTCTATAGAAATAAAATTTTGACAAAATTTTCTATAGAAGTTACATTTTGATAAAAATGGCTATAGAAATTACATTTGGATAAAATTTTCTATAGAAATAAAATTTGGACTAAATTTTCTATAGAAAAAAAAATTTGACAAAATTTTCTATAGAAATAAAATTTTGAAAAAATTTTCTATAGAAGTAACATTTTGATAAAAATGGCTATAGAAATTACATTTGGATAAAATGTTCTATAGAAATAAAATTTGGACTAAATTTTCTATAGAAAAAAATTTGACAAAATTTTCTATAGAAATAAAATTTTGACAAAATTTTCTAATGAAATAACATTTTGACAAAATTTTCTAATGAAATAACATTTTGACAAAATTTTCTACAGAAATAAAATTTTGACAGAATTTTCTATAGAAGTAAAATTTGGACAAAATTTTCTATAGAAATATAATTTTGACAAAATTTTCTATCGGAATAAAATTTTGACAAAATATTCTATAGAAATAAAATTTTGACAACATTTTCTATCGGAATAAATTTTTGACAATATTTTCTGTAGAAATAAAATGTTGGCAAAATTTTTTTTAGAAATAAAATTTTGACAAAATATGAAAATAAAATTTTCATACCATCTAAGTCCATTGGGTAAGTTCTTACTTTTGTAGAAGTCCATTGGGTAAGTTCTTACTTTTGTAGAAATATTAACTATCCCTTGTTGGTGAAAGCTACAAATATTTAAAACTTAGATACATTTACAGTTCAAGGCATAATTATAGCCCAAATAATTTCTTGTCGTTAAGAGTTCTTATAAAATATTTAATTACATTCTAAAATAAAATAATAAAATATTTATTTCGCAGAAAAAATTATTTTCATAACCACCACAAAAATGTGATCAAAACCTGAAAATAGGATTTTTTATTTGGTAGTTGTTTGGTCAAATTTTCTTCAAAATTTGGGTAGATTATTTTTGGCTCGAGCGGCAAACAGTAATCGCAAGACGATCGTTTCTATTTCTGGGGATTCCCTTTGCAATATCTTTTTGATGTTATTCACTTACATCGGATTAGGGTAGAAATGTATCTTCGCATTCTATAACTCTCTTAGGGGCTTACTTGCACGGTTCGGATGTAATGAGAGCGGTGTAATGAAATTCGGTCGTATTGTAAACTAAAATCGACCTTAAGGCATTAGTTGTCATAGCTGTCTAACAAATAATTTTTCAATTTTAATTGTAAGGGGTTGTAATTATATGGAAATGTTATGTACAATGGTAGTAGAATTTTTTCAATTCGGGAAGAATAATTCGCATATGTAATTTCCATTAGAAATTAACATATAAGACTCAAAATCAGTCATCTCTTGTCCACCAGATCTATACTAAAGACTATGGAAATTCGTTTTAACCTGCGATGAAAAATGTATAGTTAGGCTTGTGTAGTTTTGTATCTTGCATCTTCTTTACAATAACGTAATTAAACCAATTTGCTTGACCAATAAGCTCGTATAAAATTATAATGATAGGAAAAATTATTTGTTTAATTTTTTATTAATTACATCAATTAAATAATTAATTGAAATCAATAGAAAAAAAAACAACACAAAAATGAATTTTGTACATCGAATAAATTACTCTAACTCAATTTTCCAATTTTATAAAAAAAAATCCCCTTGAAAAATATCCATTCAATTAGTAACTCATATAAACGATTATTCAAAAATTGATTGTCAACAAATATAAAAATATAACAATATATAAATTGCAGTCTCGTGGTTAACTGATTAAATGCTCGTTATTTATAGACACCCGTGGTAAGTAATTAACTCCGACATATTAAATCTGAAACGGAAGACATTGTTTAACTAATAATAAAAAAAGGTATTCATTAAAACTGCAATAAATGGTATTTGTCATCAATCAAAGTTCAATTTCTTAATTTATTGAAGAATACATATACAAGATTGGCAAGATCTCTTAAAACTTCGCTCAGAAGGCTGCAAAAATAAAATCTGAGGCTTAGTTTACATGTATAATTGTGGACCCATATGGAACAATTATGACATGGTTTAGGAAGAATGCTGACATAACGAACCAAATTTGAAAACAGATCGGTTTTATGAAAATTTTAATTTTATGTCAAATTTAATGAAAAAATTGTTTCTATAAGGTGTTTTATGAAAATTTCATTTTTATAGGAAATTTTCGTAAAATTTCATTTCTATAAGAAATTTTCTGAAAAGTTCATTTCTATAAGAAATTTTCCGAAAATTTTATTTCTATAAGAAATTTTCGGAAAATTTCATTTCTATAGGAAATTTTTGGAAAATTTCATTTCTATAAGAAATTTTCTGAAAATTTTATTTCTATAGGTAATTTTCGGAAAATTTCATTTCTATAGGAAATTTTCGGAAAATTTAATTTCTATAGGTAATTTTCGGAAAATTTCATTTCTATAGGAATTTTTTGGAAAATTTCATTTCTATAAGAAATTTTCGGAAAATTTAATTTCTATAGGAAATTTTTGGAAAATTTCATTTCTATAAGAAATTTTCTGAAAATTTCATTTCTATACGAAATTTTCGGAAAATTTCATTTCTATAGGAAATTTTTGGAAAATTTCATTTCTATAAGAAATTTTCGGAAAATTTCATTTCTATAGGAAATTTTCAGAAAATTTCATTTCTATAGGAAATTTTCAGAAAATTTCATTTCTATACGAAATTTTCGGAAAATTTCATTTCTATAAGAAATTTTCTGAAAATTTCATTTCTATAGGTAATTTTCGGAAAATTTCATTTCTATAGGAAATTTTCGGAAAATTTCATTTCTAGAGGAAATTTTTGGAAAATTTCATTTCTATAGGAAACTTTCGGAAAATTTCACATCTATAGGAAATTTTTGGAAAATTTCATTTCTATAAGAAATTTTCTGAAAATTTCATTTCTATAGGTAATTTTCGGAAAATTTCATTTCTATAGGAAATTTTCGGAAATTTTCATTTCTATAGGAAATTTTTGGAAAATTTCATTTCTATAAGAAATTTTCTGAAAATTTCATTTCTCTCATTTCTATAGGAAATTTTCGGAAAATTTCATTTCTATAGGAAATTTTCGGAAAATTTCATTTCTATAGGAAATTTTCGGAAAATTTCATTTCTATAGAAAATTTTCGGAAAATTTCATTTCTATAGGAAATTTTCGGAGAATTTCATTTCTATAGGATATATTCGGAAAATTTCATTTCTATAGGAAATTTTCGGAAAATTTCATTTCTATAGGAAATTTTTGGAAAATTTCATTTCTATAGGAAATTTTTGGAAAATTTCATTTCTATAAGAAATTTTCGGAAAATTTCATTTCTATAGGAAATTTGCTGAAATTTTTATTTCTGTACGAAATATCCTCTTTTCTATAGAAAATTTTTTGAAAATTCCATTTCTATAAGAAATTTTCCGAAATTTTTATTTCTATAGGAAATTTTCTGAAAATATCATTCCTATAGAACATTTTCTGAAATTTTCATTTCTATAGAAAATTTTCTGAAAAAATTTTTTTAAAGGAAATTTTCTGAAAATTTTATTTCTATGGAAAATTTTTGCAAAACTTCATTTCATTTTAAATTTTATTTCTATAGAAAGTTTAGTAAAAGTTTTAATCTCATAAGAATTGTTTTTCAAAATTGTATTTCTATAGAAAATTTTCTTACAATTTTACTTCTATAAAAATTTTTCTTAAAATTTTATTTCTATCGAAAATGTCGTAAGAATGTCATTCCTATAATTTTTTTTCAAAATTTCATTCTTATAAGAATTTATTCAAAATTTTATTTCTATTTTGTCCAAAATTTCATATTTACAAGAACATTTTATCCAAAACTAGATTTCTATAGAAAATTTTGTCAAATTTTTATTTCTAAAGAAAATTTTGTCAAAATTTCATTCTTATAAATTTTGACATTCTATCAAAATTTCATTTCCATACGAAAATTTGTCAAAATTTTGTTTCAATAAGAAATTTTATTAAAATTTCATTTCAATAGGAAATTTTCTCAAAATTTAATTTCTATAGGAAATTTTCTCAAAATTTAATTTCTAAAGGAAATTTACTGAAATTTTTATTTTTATAGGAATTTTCTCATTCTATAGGAAATTTTCTGAAAATTTCATTTACATATGAAATTATCTGAAAATTTCATTTTTATAGGAAATTTTCTGAAAATTTCATTTCTAAAGGAAATTTTCATAAATTTTTATTTCTATAGGAAATTTTCTGAAAATTTCATTTCTAAAGGAAATTTTCTGAAAATTTCATTTCTATAGAAAATTTTTGCAAAATTTAATTTCTTTAGGAAATTTTTTTAAAATATAGGAAGTTTAGTAAACATTTTAATTTTATAACAAATTTTTTCAGAATTGTATTTCTATAAAAAATTTTCTCACAATTTTACTTCTATAGAAACTTTTCTTAAAATTTTATTTCAATTTATTTGTATCGAAAATGTTGTAAAAATGTCATTCCTATAAAAAATTTTGTCAAAATTGCATTCTTATACGAAATTTTTTTTCGAAATTTCATTCTTATAAGAATTTTTTCAAAATATTATTTAAATAGGAATTTTTCTCCAAAATTTCATTTTACAAGAAATTTTATCCAAAACTTCATTTCTATAGTACATTTTTTGTCAAAATTTTATTTCTATAGAAAATTTTGTAAAATTTTTATTTCTATAGAAAATTTTGTCAAAATTTCATTCTTATAAGAAATTTTATCAAACTTTCATTTCCATAAGAAAATTTGTCAAAATTTTGTTTTAATAAGAAATTGTATTAAAATTTCATTTCTATAGAAAATTTTTCCAAAATTTAATTTCTATAGGAAATTTTCTGAAATTTTTATTTTTATAGGAAATTTCCTCATTTCTATAGGAAATTTTCTGAAAATTTCATTTACATATGAAATTATCTGAAAATTTCATTTTTATAGGAAAATTTCTGAAAAATCCATTTCTATAAGAAATTTTCAGAAATTTTTATTTCTATAGAAAATTTTTGCAAAATTTAATTTCTTTAGGAAATTTTCTGATAATTTCATTTCTATAGAAAATGTCATTTCTAAAGGAAATTTCCTGAAAATTTTATTTCTATAGAAAATTTTTGCAAAATTTAATTTCTTTAGGAAATTTTTTTTTAAATTTTATTTCTATAGAAAGTATAGTAACAATTTTAATCTTATAAGAACTTTTTCAAAATTGTATTTCTATAGAAAATTTTCTCACAATTTTACTTCTATTTTTCTTAAAATTTTATTTCTATCGAAAATGTTGTAAGAATGTCATTCCTATAAAAAATTTTGTCAAAATTACATTCTTATAAAAATTTTTTGTCGAAATTTCATTCTTATAAGAACTTTTTCAAAATATTATTTATATAGGAATTTTTGTCCAAATTTCATTTTACAGGAAATTTTATCCAAAACTTCATTTCTATAGAACATTTTTGTCAAAATTTTATTTCTATAGAAAATTTTGTCAAATTTTTATTTCTATAGAAAATTTTGTCAAAATTTCATTCTAATAAGAAATTTTATCAAAATTTCATTCTCATAGGAAAATTTGTCAAAATTTTGCTTCAATAAGTAATTTTATTAAAATTTCATTTCTATAGGAAAATTTCTAAAAATGTTATTTCTATAGGAAATTTTGTTACAATTTTATTTTTATAGTAAATTTTGCTAAAATTTCATTCATATTCGAAATGTTCTCAAAATTTCTTTCTTATAAGAAATTTTGTCAAAATTTCATTTTTATAGGATAACTTTTCAAAATTAAAGGAAATTTTTCAAATCAAATCTAGGGATCAGTTTATATGAGGACTATTTTAGGTAGTGGCCCTATTTTTTTGCAATACCATCCGACTTACATCAATAATAAGAAACTGTGCTAAGTTTCAGGCTCTGTTTGTTTTGGAAGATAGCCTGATTTCAACATACATATGGGCGGACATTGCTAGATCGGCTCCGAATTTCACCTCAAAATGTGGGATCTGAGACATATATTTCGATGTGTCACAAACGCAATGACAAACTTTGTATATCCCCCATCCTATGGTGAAGAATATAAAAATCTAAGTTTTTTAGTTCTCACACTTGGTTACTACATTCATTACGATATTATAGGTAATCAATAGCCTGCTTCAATTTGACTCTGACATTGACAGTGATGATTTGATTTTTGAATTTTATGGTCAATGGATTGTTGTTACCTACCTTCCCTTCGATTACTTATGTAGTTGAATACTATGCGATCTTTACTGAGCAGATAGCGGTCTTGGTCATGGTTTGTTATCGGAAGTAACAAAAAAAATGAGATTTTTCAAACACTTTATTCGTATGCGATAGAATAAAACTGTAATCTAATTGGGGGTATTTATTGTGCATTTTTGTTTTTTTTTGTTCAATTTTGTGGTAGAGCCACAACATTTAAACATTATGTCTTAATTTGTTGGTGTTAATTTTTAGTTTGAGCCCGTACATTTCAATTCTCTCTATGAAGAATTCCTAGCTAAGGTTAAATGCGTTTTTTCTTCGTCTTTTCTTTTTGTTGAAACGGTTTGTTTCTATTTTTGCACGAGGTCAAAAGAGTTAAAATGCCTTTGATTGATTATCATTGTCATTGATTCGCCGATAACAAGTTATGGGAATGGTAGTAGTTTTTTTCCTCCAACGGGGACTCATAGATGACGAAGGTGTGGTACTACTCATATGAAATCATGGGATTTTGATTTATGTTCTAATACAAAAAAATACATATCTTCCAACATAATTTGATAAGTCAGGTGATTTAGGTAGGAGGGATAAATTTCAAATTGAAACATAGATTTTAAGCGTGAGAATGTCAACTATTAATGAAAGCTATTCCATTCCATTCTCTTGTCAACAATAGGGGTCTACGGATCACAGTTGCCACTCGTGCCAAACAAAATCTCACATAACTTGAAGAAAATTGTACAAAAAGTCTATAAAATTAAAAAAAAAATAGTTTGTAAAATTTTTATTTTCATAAAAATATTTGTCAAAATTTTATTTCTATAGAAAATTTGTCAAAATTTTATTTCTACAGAAAAAATTGTCAAAATTGTATTTCTAAGAATTTTTTTACAAAATTTTATTGCTATAGAAATTTTTGTCAAATTTTATTTTTTTTATAGAGAACTTAGTCAAATCCATAGAAAATTTTGACAACATTTTATTTCTATAGAAAATTTTGTCAAAATTTTATTTCTAAAGACAATTTTGTCAAAATTTTATTTCATTTGTCAAAATGTTATCTCTGTAGAAAATTTTGTTAAAACTTTATTTCAATAGAAAGTTTTGTCAAAATTTTATTTCTGTAGAAAATTTTGTCAACATTTTATTTCTATACAAAGATTTTCACAAATGTTAATTCTATAGAAAATTTTGTCAAAATTTTATTTCTATAGAAAATTTTGCCAAAATTTTATTTCTATGGAGAATTTAGTCAACATTTTATTACTATTGAAAATTTTGTGAAAATTTTATTTCTATAGAAAATTTTGTCAACATTTCATTTGTATAGAAAATTTTGCCAAAATTTTATTTCTATAGGAAATTTTGATAAAATTTTATTTCAATAGAAAATTTTGTATCTATAGAAAATATTTTCAAAATTTTATTTCTATAAAACATTTTGGTCAAAAATTTATATCTATAGAAAATTTTGTCAAAATTTTATTTTTTATAGAGAATTTAGTGAAAATTTTATTTCTATAGAGATTTTAGTGAAATTTTTATATCTATGGAAAATTTTATTTCTATAAAAAGTTTTGTCAAAATTTTATTTTTATAGAGGATTTAGTGAAAATTTTATTTCTATAGAGATTTTAGTGAAATTTTTATTTCTATGGAAAATTTTATTTCTATAAAAAGTTTTGACAAAATTTTATTTCTATAAAAAATTTTGTCAAAATCTTATTTTTATAAAATTTTGGCCAAAATTTTATTTCTACAAACTCTTTTGTCAAAATTTTATTTCTATTGAAAATTTTGCCAAAATTTTATTTCTATAGAAAATTTAGTAATTTTTTTTTCTATGCACAATATTGTCAAAATTGTATATCTATAGAAAATTTTGTCAAAATTGTATTTTTATAGGAAATGTTGTCAAATTTTTATTTCTATGGATAATTTTATTTCTATAAAAAGTTTTTTATTTCTATAAAAATTTTTGTCAAAATTTTATTTTTATAAAAAATTTGGTCAAACTTTTATTTTTACAAACTCTTTTGTCAAAATTTTATTTTTATAAAAAAATTGGTCAAGATTTATTTCTTCTACAAACTCTTTGGTCAAAATTTTATTTTTCTAGAGAATTTAGTGAAAATTTTATTTCTATAGAGATTTTAGTGAAAATTTTATTTCTATGGAAAATTTTATTTCTATAAAAAGTTTTGATAAAATTTTATTTCTATAAAAAATTTTGCCAAAATTTTATTTCTATTGAAAATTTTGTCAAAATTTTATTTCTATAGAAAATTTAGTCAAAATTTTTTTCTATTTACAATATTGTCAACATTTTATATCTATAGGAAATGTTGTCAAATTTTTATTTCTTTGGAAAATTTTATTTCTATAAAAAGTTTTTTATTTCTATAAGAATTTTTGTCAAAAATTTATTTTATAAAAAATTTGGTCAAAATTTTATTTCTACAAACTCTTTTGTCAAAATTTTATATCTATAAAAAATTTGGTCAGAATTTTATTTCTCTAGAAAATTTTGTCAAAATTTTATTTCTATAGAAAATGTTGTCAAAATGGAGAATGGACTTTTTCATAGTCTTTAGTATAGATCTGGCTGGAGACAGAAGACTCAATTTGTTCCCTATGGCCTAATTTCTAATGCAGAAAGCATATACGAATTATCCCCTTACAAAGCAAATCGTCTCTACTCCCACTGCTCTAAATCTCTTCATTTAAATAAACATTTTTATAAAAACTACCCTATTTGTTTATGAAAATTTTATTATTATTAAAATACGAATATTTCGAAAAAATAGAAGAAAACAATTCTTTCGGTGTCGTGGTCAACTGTCCTATATATCAAATTTAAACTCCCATTTCTTCGATTCTATACCACTTCATGGGAAAAGCTCTTGTACTTGCCAATAACAATAAATGCCAAAAGTTAACAATCTAGACAAGAAATCAACACATCAAACTTATCTAATCTACATGTTAAGGGTTAGAATTTTCAATCATTTGGTTAATGTCAACATTTCAGTCATCTGAGTCATCAATGAGTAAAAAAAATGTTCAAAAACAATAATGTCTACTTACTTGTTAGACAATTTATGGGGATATGCAGATTAAACAAAAATGGATATATGGATAATAGTTTTTTCGATCATATTTAAAGAAATTAAGCTGGTTGTCAAACCGTCTCTTTCGTAAAATATTTAGCTTTAACTGTGGATTTGATTAAATTATAATAGTACTGTATACTACCCTTGAATAGAAAAATGCTCCTAAATGTATGTCAAGTTTTGACGTTGTCCTCATGTACTGTATGCATCAACATATTGGTAAAAGCTCTATTAGTCAAACCAAAAGCATACCTTAAGGCGAAATGTTGGTACTTACGTTAGTGATGGGAATATTCTTTCAATGAAACAGTACAACTCTTTGTGTACAGGGAATTTTTACCTTTCGTTATAAAGAATAAAGTTCTCAGTTTTCAGAAGTAACGTATGATTGTTTAACGATCGAAAACAGGTATCAAGCGGATAAAATTTGCTCCTCCACGAAGCTTTGCGAGCCAAATATGGAAAACGGTTTATATGGGGGTTATATTTTTCAATGGTGACCCATTTTCCGTACTAAGTCCCAAGTCGATAGCTTGTTTCACAAGACAGGCGGACATTCACCTTAATATATATATACTATATGTGGGTCTGAGACCAATATTTCGATGTGATAAAAACGAAATGACAAGGTTAGAAATTTTATTTCTATAGAAAATTTTGTCAAAATTTTATTACAATAGAAAATTTGGTCAAAATTTTATTCCTACAAACTCTTTTGTCAAAATTTTTTTCTATAGAAAATTTTGTCAAAATTTTATTTCTATATAAAATTTTGTCAAAATTTTATTTCTATAGAAAATTTTTGCAAATTTTTTTTTCTATAGAAAATTTTGTCAAAATTTTATTTCTATGGAAAATTTTGTCAAAATTTTATTTCTATGGAAAATTTTGTAAAAATTTTATTTCTATAAAAAATTTTGTCAAAATTTTATTTCTACAAAATCTTTTGTCAACATTTTATTTCTCTAGAAAATCTTGCCAAAATTTTATTTCTATAGAAAATTTTGTTAAAATTTTATTTTTATAGAAAATCTGTTCAAAATTTTATTTCTATAGAAAATTTTGTCAAAATTTTTTTTTTATAGAAAATTTTGTCAAAATTATATTTCTATAGAAAATTTTGTCAAAATTTTATTTCTATGGAAAATTTTGTCAAAATTTTATTTCTATAGAAAATTTTGTCAAAATTTTATTTCTGTTGTTTTTTGATTTCAGCTTAAAGCCATGCATTGACTAAACTACAAGTGTAGCTTAACCAACAGAGGAAAAGAATGTTTGTCAAATTTATTTGGGCAAAGCCCTATAGACTGCAAGATGGTTGGATGGACGCACGTTTCGGAATTACCAGCATCCGCTACTTGCAGCAAAACTATCATCCAATTATCAGAATAAATTCAGGCAGTTCATTAAACCCAAACAATGAACCACACTTGAACCTTCCGAAAAAAGGTTGTGCATGATAGCCGGCTTATGCCGAAATAAATTCGAACAACCATATCTCTTTTCCTATGCCACTGTCAAATCATCGATTTGAGTGCAGTTGGCTGCTTAAAGAACAAATCCAACAATAACAAAACGAATGAAAATTTTATTTCTATAGAAAATTTTGTCGAAATGATATTTCATAGAAAATTTTGTTGAAATTTTATTTCTATAAAAAATTTTGTCAAAATTTTATTTCTACAAACTCTTTTGTCAAAATTTTATTTCTATAGAAAATTTTGTCAAAATTTTATTTCTATAGAAAATCTTGTCAAAATTTTATTTCTATAGAAAATATTGTCATAATTTTATTTCTATAGAAAATTTTGTCAAAATTTTATTTCTATAGAAAATTTTGTCAAAATTTTATTTCTACAGAAAATATTGTCAAAATTTTATTTCTATAGAAAATATTGTCATAATTTTATTTCTATAAAAAATTTTGTCAAAATTTTATTTCTATAGAAAATTTTGTCAAAATTGTATTTCTATAGAAAATTTTGTCAAAATTTTTTTTCTATAGAAAATTTTGTCAAAAATTTATTACTATAGAAAATCATGTCAAAATTTTATTTCTATATAGAAATATTGTCAAAATTTTATTTCTATAGAAAATTTTGTCAAAATTTTATTTCTATAGAAAATTTTGTCAAAATTTTATTTCTATAGAAAATTTTGTCAAAATTTTATTTCTATAGAAAATTTTGTCAAAATTTTATTTCTATAGCAAATTTTGTCAAAATTTTATTTCTATAGCAAATTTTGTCAATTTTTTTTTCTATACAAAATTTTGTCAAAATTTTATTTCTATAAAAAATTTTGTCAAAATTTTATTTCTATAAAAAATTTTGTAAAAATTTTATTTCTATACAAAATTTTGTCAAAATTTTATTTCTATAGAAAATTTTGTCAATTTTTTTTTTCTACAGAAAATTTTGTCTAAATTTTATTTCTATAGAAAATGTTCTAAAAATTTTATTTCTATAGAAAATTTAATCAAAACTTTTTACTTCACATCCAAAACACTGAATTCGTATCACAACTTAAGAAGTAATGCAAATTCAGTGCAACGGCTGATGGACATCCGTCCTATAACAAACCCATGTTAAAATCCTAAAAGAGCATTTTAACTACTTTTTGTGGCTACGCGGAAGTCATTTTCTGCCCCTAATTTATTTTTATTTTAATATTTTTATATTTTATTTTAAATTTTAGTCCGAAATGTACCATACGATTTTACTGCGTATAAGTCTCATCACTAGCCAGCAACAAGTGTGGCGCACGAAAAGAGAATGGACTAAAAGCAATAAAAGAGTAAATGATTAAAACAGAAGAGAAGCCTTTGCTTTGCAATCTCTCTTCATTCATTCACATGTTGCATGCGGGCTGTTTGATTCATACATTGTGTGTTTTGTGATTCTTCGTTAAGTCTCATTTAAATTGTTGTTGCTGTGTTGCATTATTTTCATCTTCTTCTTCTTTTCCATTATGTGTTTCGTTGTTATTAACGAAGTCTTCGGCAATGATGGTATTGTAGTGTTCGTATTCTGCCTAGCCGTTAGACCGACCGACCACAACTCAACAACGACCAACTCTTTTCTAAGCAATTCAATGTTATACGTGTTTACGTAGCAAGCGGTTGTGCGGTGAAATAACGAAAAAAAAATCATTTTGAAAAAAGTAAAAAAAAAATATTTAATTATATTTAAAAACACAAATAGAAAAAAATTTAAGTGAAATACTATAGAAAAACATAATAAAGATAATCATCCTATATATGACTATAAAAAAAAGAAAACAAAAAAATAAATTTATTTTAAATTTCTATTTTTATTAAAATATAATTTCAGTTTCCAGGAGAAAATAATCTCTGATTTAAAAATAATTCTAAACAATATCATCTAATTTAACAAAACAACAACAAAATGTTCAGCTCATTCACAGGTAAACAAAAATTATTTTTTATTTGATAAAAAAAAATTGGAATTTCGAAAATTAAGTTTTTAATTTATGACAACAAAATTCTAGAACATTTTGAAGAAACCGAAAGTGATGAAATCATTGCGAATTCCTTCATTAAGACATCTGTTGTCTTTTATTTATAATCTTTTGCGTTTTGTATATTTGAATTACGACATAAGGCGGTGTCGAAATTTATTTTGAAAAAAAAACAACAAAAACACGATGACAACAAAAAATTGGAATATACAACAAAATATATGAAAAAAATATGTGCAATTATTATGAAATATTGGCTAGAGAGTATAAATTTGTTTGGATTTTTAACATGAACCGAAATTGAAAAAAAAACAAAATCTTGGATATAAATTTTAATATTGTTTTCTTCAAATTTCTTATATTTGATTTTTGTTTTCCATTTCCATTTCCGCTTGCCTTTTCTTTATGCTTTAGTCATCATATTCGTGTTTTGTCCTTCCATCATCCATTACCTAACATCTGCAGTATCCTTCACCCTTGGATAGCCTCTGTTCACCTTCACTACGTCACAAATATTTCATCTTCCACTTTCAATTTTTTCACATAAGCACCATTTATAAAAGAAATTGGAGCAGTTATGCCCATTCGAAAGGATAAATTCATTTTTATTGCTTTGTTTCAAGGATGTCGTCTAGTGTCCTGTGAAACACAAGCCACACTATACAACACCCAATGCTGATGGAGAAAAGCAATAACCATGGCGCCATTGTCACAAAATAATATCCTCCAAAAGATTAGGTCATCAATTGGAGAAGTATATTGAATATAAAAACAAATAGAGGGCAATGAAAATGGAAACTAGGCTAACTTCTGGTTACTCATCTTTCATGTTTTATTATAACCATGGAAAATTGATGTCTGAAAATTCGGCAGATAATGATATTAGAATTTTTATAGTTTTTTTTTAAAGGGTGATTAAAAACCTACTGTTGGAAATAAGTTTACAGATATTATATTTGATTAGTAGAAATTAATTTGGAGTCACTTCTAAGTGTATATAGAGAAACATACTCAAGGTATACTAACATCAAACGGAAGAATTCTAATTGGAAAGAGATATTAAGATTTTTGAGTGTCGTCCATGACTTGTCTAGTCCTTTGAACGAAAAGTGTAGCCAACAGGAATATTATATTTATCCTGATTATTGGTTTTTGTATTTTCACTTTTCTGGTAGCTACACAGAGCTGTCATACCATTATTGTTATTCTAACTGGATATTGATTTCCGGTCAATGACCTCTACAACATTAGAAGATTTTTTATTCTTACAAAAAACCCTCCCGAAAGAATTCTGTATAATCTATATGCAATCGCTGTCTAAACTAGCTCATTTCGCACAGCTAATAAATGCAAAAATTCTCACAGAAAAATGTTACAGTTTCTTCAATATTTGAAGATCGACTTATTACAACGTGGCAAAACAACAACGATGCATAGTAGTGAATTGGAGAATGGCAATATTATGCCATTGATGTTGGCAACACTATGCGATTAACAGTCAAATAAATAAGGTGAAATTACATACCAAACATTAATCCATGCATTGGTGCAGTGGTTTGGTTTTGCATTGTGAGTTACACTAACGGAACTCTTTCTCTTAAAGAGAATAATCAACTCAATCAACACCTTAATCAATTTGACTGGTAATCGCATAGTGTTGCCAATAGTAATGGTACAGAGTTGCCATTTACCAACTTACTACTATGCATTGTTGTTGATTTGCCAATTTTGATTTGATCTTGAAATATGAAAGAAATTACGAAATGATTGCAATTGAAGCGAAAAGAAAAATGTTATTATCGGCAAATAGATGTCTCCAAGAAATGTTTCGCCTATCGTTAGCCATTATAGATGTGTTTACACACAAAAGAGCAATAACTTTCCGTTTTGGTCCCCGTTTTCAAAAAAATTCAATTTATAGTATAATCTTTTTTTCAAAACCTTTATAAAGGGTGATTCTTTTGAGGTTAGGATTTTCATGCATTAGTATTTGACAGATCACGTGGGATTTCAGACATGGTGTCAAAGAGAAAGATGCTCAGTATGCTTTGACATTTCATCATGAATAGACTTACGATCTGCCACAACGTCGAATTTTCAGTGAATGGGCCCTAGAAAAGTTGGCAGAAAATCCGCTTTTTTATCGACAAATTTTGTTCAGCGATGAGGCTCATTTCTGGTTGAATGGCTACGTAAATAAGCAAAATTGCCGCATTTGGAGTGAAGAGCAACCAGAAGCCGTTCAAGAACTGCCCATGCATCCCGAAAAATGCACTGTTTGGTGTGGTTTGTACGCTGGTGGAATCATTGGACCGTATTTTTTCAAAGATGCTGTTGGACGCAACGTTACGGTGAATGGCGATCGCTATCGTTCGATGCTAACAAACTTTTTGTTGCCAAAAATGGAAGAACTGAACTTGGTTGACATGTGGTTTCAACAAGATGGCGCTACATGCCACACAGCTCGCGATTCTATGGCCATTTTGAGGGAAAACTTCGGAGAACAATTCATCTCAAGAAATGGACCGGTAAGTTGGCCACCAAGATCATGCGATTTGACGCCTTTAGACTATTTTTTGTGGGGCTACGTCAAGTCTAAAGTCTACAGAAATAAGCCAGCAACTATTCCAGCTTTGGAAGACAACATTTCCGAAGAAATTCGGGCTATTCCGGCCGAAATGCTCGAAAAAGTTGCCCAAAATTGGACTTTCCGAATGGACCACCTAAGACGCAGCCGCGGTCAACATTTAAATGAAATTATCTTCAAAAAGTAAATGTCATGGACCAATCTAACGTTTCAAATAAAGAACCGATGAGATTTTGCAAATTTTATGCGTTTTTTTTTTAAAAAAAGTTATCAAGCTCTTAACAAATCACCCTTTATTAACTTCTTAATGGACTTAATCAATTTGGATTCATGTATTGTTTGGTAAATTTTCTTTGTGTGATAAAAAGATTTTCGGTATTGGTCCCATTTTGTATTGTCGGTGGGAGACAATACAAAGTAACGTCATCGAACTTTCCTCCTCCACTATTCAATTTTGATAAATGGAAGTGTTGTATTTTTTTTCAGTTATTTTCAAAAAAATGTCTTTCACATAACATATACAACACACATATGCAATGATCGTCTTTCTTTAATAAAAAAAACAAAACACAATACAAAACAAAAAAAACTTTCTAAAGATTTCTTTGATTTATTCTTTCGTTACCATAGTGGTACTTTGGGATTTTTATTTTTAGTTTTCCATCACATGCTATGCAATGTTGTCTGGTTATTGTTGTTGCTAGTCCTCCCTCTTCTACTGATACCCCCAACCACCACAAAAATCCCCCTTGAGCCTTTTGGAAAACAAGCAGCCAGCATTACTTTGCATAACTTCTGGATGGCTAGAGTATTGAGGGACATCCACATTATTCAGCGACAGCAAACAAATGTGTGCATTATGTTTGATGTCTGGTGAGATAACCATCGCCTTAGCGTAAACGTCAACATCAAATGCCAACAGGCATTCAGTTTCAGCATCATTTGTTGTAGTTTATTGGGTTGGTTGGCTACTGCATCATAACCCACGAACCCGCATCTTCGTACGCTGAGTGTTCTCCGTCTCTGAATTTGTGGTTTTTTCGATGCCATATGGAAACATTACTTAATGTTTTTGTTTTTGTAGAACACAGCCACAGATGATGGGACATTGTTTCTTGGCTTTCAAAATTCACACCCAGTCCATATATATCTCTTGTGGAGGTATATGAGATCAGTTTTGTATATCTGTGTTTTTTTCTTCTTCTTCTTACAGCTACTTGTACAACGTCCTCAATTAATTGCATTTTCAATTTATCATATTGTTGTTATTGTATTAGCACTAAAAGTATTAATAATGTTATTGTTGTTGTTGTTATTTTCGATTGGTATTTTCCCCATTTTCATTCTCTGGTTTTTTTTCTCAAATACCTATGCAATGGCCTAATGGCTCTATGTTTTACATCTTTTACTCTCCCTCTCTACCTCTCTCTAATCAACAATTTCTCCCATTAAGCATTTCTCTGTAATAAATCTCATTTTGCGCCTCACTTCAAAAACCCACATTGTTTACGAGTGATGTATAACATTGTTTTTATTGTTGCTGCCGCCAATGCTACTACTACTACTACTACTATTGCCACTACACTTGAATGTGCTACATAATCCCATCATAGATGGTTCGGTTATTTGGTATTTTTTAATACAAAGGGTGTGGTGGTGGTTACCCGGGGGTCATTTATATTGAGTATCTATTGTAGTGTAGTGAGAACACACCCGGTTTTTGGTCGCCTTAATCATACATAAAGAATGCATATACATTTTTTAATTGTTATTAAAACGATTATGAGATACAAATTATGATGTTAGTAATAAACATATGGGTGTAAAATGTGTGTATGTATATGGGTATGTGTGTTGGGCGGCTAGAATATAAGGTTGTAAATAGATGACTGACTGTGATGATGTTGGCCATCATATTTTAATGTACTTTAATCTGTAAAGACTTTAAACTCTGAAATAATGACCCACTGAAAAATGCATAAATTATTATTAAGATAAAGCAAGCAAAGAAATTTTATTGATTTATGTTTTATAAAAAAATTCTTCTAAGAATTTTAGAGAGATTTTTGGAAATTTTAAAATTTGTTTATATTTTATTAGAAAACTAGATTATTAGAAGAAAGAAAATTAATTTTAGGGATATTTTTTTAAAATTTTAAAAATTGTTCATAGTTTATTAGATAGATTAGAAGTACATTTATTAGAAAATTCCTCCAAGAAAATTAATTTTAGAGATCTCGTTTTTTTGGAAATTTTAAAATTTGTTCAAGTTTAACTAAGTAAAGGAAAAGTATACTTTATGATACATATTTTATTAGAAAATTCTTCAATACCATTAATTTTAGTGTTTTTTTTAATTTAAAAATTTCCCCATATTTTATTAGAAAAAATTTCAAAGAAAATTAATTTTAGGGATTTTTTAAAAATTCAAGGAAGAGTATACACAACCAAACAATTAATTTAGGGATTTTTTAAATTTAAAAAAAAAATCCCATATTTTATTAGGACAATTTTCAAAGAAAATTATTTTAGAGATTTTTTAAAAATTCAAGGAAGAGTATACTCTAAGATACATATTTTAATAGAAAATTCTTCCTAACAATTAGTATTAGGGATTTTTTAAAAAATTTCCCATATTTTATTAGAAAAATTTTCCAAGAAAATTAAGTTTAGAGATTTTTTTAAAAATTCAAAAATTTTCTTAGAAATTTTAAGATACATATTTTAATAGAAAATTCTTCCGAAAATTTCATTTTAGGGATTTTTTTGAAATTTAAAAATTTTCCCATATTTTATTAATTCTAAGAAAATTAATTTTAGGTATTTTTTTTTTAAATTTAAAAAATTTTCCATTTTTATTAGAAAAAATTTCAAAAAAAAAATTTAAGGTTTTTTGTTTAAAGTTCAAAAATTTTCCATAATTGATTAGAAATTTTTCATAGAGGAATTGGAAATTTTAAAATTTCTTCAGGATTAAATAAGTGAAGAAAATTAATTTTAGAAATTATTTTAGAAATTCAAAAAATTTCTATATTTTATTAGAAATTTTAAAATTCCTTCGAACATTTAATTTTAGGATTTTTTTAATTTTAAAAATTTTACCATATTTTATTAGAAACATTTTCCAAGAAAATTAATTTTAGGTATTTTTTTTAAATTTAAAAATTTTCCCATTTTTTATTAGAAAAAATTTCCAGTTTTTTTTAGAAATTCAAAAATTTTCTATATTTTATTAGAAATTTTAAGATACATATTTTAATAGAAAATTCTTGGGAACATTTTATTTTAGGGTTTTGTTTTTTAATTTAAAAATTTTCCCATATTTTATTAGAAACATTTTCCAAGAAAATTAATTTTAGGTATTTTTTTTTAATTTAAAAAATTTCCCATATTTTATTAGAAAAAAATTTCCAAGAAAATTAATTTTTCAAAGTTCAAAAATTTTCCATATCTTATTAGATTTTTTTTTTCATAGAGAAATTGAAAATTTTAAAATTTGTTCAAGATTAAATAAGTAAATGAAGAATATCCTTTAGATAAATATTTTAATAGAAAATTCTTCCAAAAAATTAATTTTAGGAATTTTTTTAATTCAAAAATGTAAAAAGTAAAAAATATATATTTTAACAACCATTTTTAAAACATCATTATTATTTTTTAATAGTTTGATTAACTTCTGGATAAATCACTTTTCCAATTTTGCTTAATCAGAAGCGAAAAGAAGAATTTTGGATTAACCCTCTAATGACCCATTTTTTGGGAGATGACAAAAATTTCTACGGTTTATGATACAAAAGCAAGAAAATGAAACAAAAAAAAAATCCAGTATATGCTACAAAGTTTCATGTAAAGTTTTAGCAAAGTTTTGTTTTTATTTTAGGCGTTTTTATTGTCTGTAGGTGTGTTTTACTAAAAGCTTCCCGTTTAAACGAAGAGCTTTAGAGGGTTAAACGAACGTATTTTGTTTTGTAGTTATTTTTTTGTAATCATTCACTGAAAAAAAAAAACTGTGAACCCACAAAGAAAGAAAATTTTAGTTAATTTTAGAAAAATTAGATTAATTTTAGATATCACGCCGATTTCACAAAAATATGTAAATTCGTTTCGACAAATTCCAAAAAAAAATGTCTTTTGTGCTATGCGTAGTTTATGATGGCATTAAAAAAAATGTGGACCTTTTTGTGGAAGACACGAATTTAGTTAATCTTCATTTGTGTATAATTTTTCCCCCTCTGTTATAGTTAAGTTAACTTACGTATGCAAGAAATTATTAAAGTCATGGAAACTTTCTTAAAACTTAATAATTTCATGAACTAAAATAGAATTAAATCGGCTTTAGTGAAATATAGGGTTCATTTTCTAGTGTAGTTTCGAGCGGACTTATTTCAGTTTCCACTTGTTTTTCGATTATTGTGAAACCTTTCAAACTGTTAGGGAATATATTTCCCAAGAAGTTTTTTTATTCAGCTGCGAGAAGGCGAATTTTGCATTAAAGGAATGTTTTTGTTTTATTTTTTATTTAATTGTTTTTTATAATTCAAATTTTAAATTTCAAAGGCAGGGTATATCAGCTTTGAGCGGCAGTTTATGGCAGTTTTTTAAGCTTGTTTTTAAATCCATACATGTATATTTACCTTTTCATTTTGTTTTTTTTTTTTTATTAAGAATTAGTCATTCCTTTAAGAAGCCAAGACTTAGTCATAAATAAACAAAAACTGTTATTTATTTTCTTTTATTGAGAGGCCTATATAAACAAATAATTTTATAGATTTTTTTGTTTTCATTTTAAAATTCCAGCTGAGCATCTGGATTCTAATTTCAATATACAAAGGTCAGATCAGATTTATAAATCGCAATATTTGCTGATAGCAACAGAAAATTAATATTTGTGTAAAATAGAAACAGAAGGCAGCAATTTATTTTTCGATAATAATAAAAAAAATATATATTTTCAAATAATTTTCCAATAAAATAGCAAAATTTTCCTTTACAATGAAAGCATTTGTTCATTTGCGCCTTCTAGCGCACTCCTCAAGACCACTTGAAATTTCATCAAGCAAATTTAGGAAATTGCTATTTAGTCAATGTTGATACACTTATAGATATTTCTTATTTCAAATTAGAAATGAAGGAATATTAACAATGAAGAAAACAAATATATATATGGAATATGGTTTGCATGTTTTCAATATATATATTTCCCCCCATCGTGTAGTTTTTGAATCTTTCCTCTTATTCGATTATTAGACATGCCGTCACGTAAAGTGCTCATTGACTAATTTTAGCCAAACAAAGAAAAAATTGATTCTTTTCGTTTTTGAAAAAAAAAACATCAATTTACTGTATAGTTTTGCCTTATTAGCTAATGCCACAAAGAATTTCTAATGATACAAAGAAAGAAACGTGCTTAGATTTTTTTCCTATAAAAATAATTATGATGGATAAGGCGAGAGAAAGAGGGAGACAGAGCGCCCAAAGGCGAAATAGTAAAATGATAAGTCGAAACATTAAAAAATAAAGCAAAGATCTTCTAAACCACAATACAGAAAAAATTGGAACAACATGTTTTTTTCTCATAATTTCACAATAAAATATAATTTATAAATTCGAAATTTAAGTGAATTAAATTCTATATAAGCTAGCCATGGTTATATTTCTAAATATATTTTATACATCATCGTATGCATTTATAGGTTCTTTAAGGGTATTCACTCATAAATGTAAATAACCTTTTATTTAAATGTGGATCACCATAATTTACCACATTAATTACATAGTTATTTTTACCCTTTTTCATAGTATCAAAGTGAGATTACACTGAAAGACCATTTGAATCGAACTGAACCGTTAACACATGGTATCAACAATCTCTAAACTCTAAATCAAACAGACTTTAATAATTTCATAGTAGCCACATTATAGCATAACAAATCTAAAATAAAAACTTACTCATTTTGTATTTATGTGTGTGTGTGTGGTGTTTATTTTCATTTTATATTCCATCATAAAAAATGTATGACGTCACTTTGTCATTCCCAATTTATATGTCATGCATAAATTCTACTCACACTTGTCGTGTCGCCTCTATCTCCACATCAAAATTCAATTCAAATGCAAATTTTTCACAATTTCCGTTTTCATTGTAATTTATTCGTAACGACAATTCGAATTCGAATAAATTCTAAAAGAGTAAAATAACAAAACAATTGGAATTTTTGTTAAAATTCTATTGGGTCACAAAAAAATTTCTATGCTATATATAAAACTATCTGTCTACTATCTATTTCTCTACTAAAACTGCTACTAACTAACTGCTAATCTCTTTAATTTTCCATTTGAATTAAAACCTAATACAGGCAATTCTAAATGTAAGTATCTATAACTTCTACTTCTATCAATTTTCAATTTCCCATATAGCATCAAGCACTTTTGATTTATTTTATAGACCTGTACAACAAGAA
Source organism: Haematobia irritans (assembly GCF_050003625.1). Lineage (NCBI taxonomy): Eukaryota > Metazoa > Arthropoda > Insecta > Diptera > Muscidae > Haematobia > Haematobia irritans. The sequence goes on along the minus strand of NC_134401.1, from coordinate 10,876,771 downwards.
TAATAGATTCTTATAATTAGAGTACAGGAATATAAAAATAATATTTAGAACTTAGTTATTTATTTTGAATAGTGCATCCTTGTTCTAGAATTGTAAATGGATTGTTTTTATAGTTAATTTAAATTGTTTGTTAATTTATATCCCTACAAAAATGTTTAAAATATAATTTTAGGACACAGTTGGTTAAAACTTTTTGTTACATAAAAGTTATAAATTTTGGTAAAATTTTCTATAGAAATAAAATGTTGACAAAATTTTCTATAGAAACAAAATTTTGACAAAATTTTCTATAGAAATAAAATTTTGACAAAATTTTCTATAAAAATAAAATTTTCACACAATTTTCTGCAGAAATAAAATTTTGCAAAAATTTTCGATAGAAATAAAATGTTGACAAACTTTTCTATAGAAATAAAATTTTGACAAAATTTTCCATAGAAATAACATTTTGACAAAATTTTCTATAGAAATAAAATTTTGACAAAATTTTCTATAGAAATAAAATTTTGACAACATTTTCTATAGAAATTAAATTTTGACAAAATTTTCTATAGAAATTAAATTTTGACAAAATTTTCTATAGAAATAAAATTTTGACAAAATTTTCTATAGAAATAAAATTTTGACAAAATTTTCTATAGAAATAAAATTTTGACAAAATTTTCTATAGAAATTAAATTTTGACAAAATTTTCTATAGGAATAAAATTTTGTTGAAATTTTCAATAGAAATAAAATTTTGACAAAATTTTCTAAAGAAAAAAAATTTTGTCGAAATTTTCGATAGAAATAATATTTTGACAACATTTTCTATAGAAATAAAATTTTGACACAATTTTCTAAAGAAACAAAAAAATTGAGAACATTTTCAATAGAAATAAAATTTTGACAAATTTTTTATATAGAAATAAAAATTTTGCAAAAATTTTCGATAGAAATAAAATGTTGACAAACTTTTATATAGAAATAACATTTTGACAAAATTTTCTATAGAAATAAAATTTTGAAAAAATTTTCTATAGGAATAAAATTTTGTTGAAATTTTCTATAGAAATAAAATTTTGACAAAATTTTCTACAGAAATAAAATTTTGTTTAAATTTTGTATAGAAATAAAATTTTGCAAAAAATTTCTATAGAAATAAAATTTGGACAAAATTTGCTATAAAAATAAAATTTTTACAAAATTTTCTATAAAAATAACATTTTCACAAAATTTTCTACAGAAATAAAATTTTGTTGAAATTTTCTATAGAAATAACATTTTGACAAAATTTTCTATAGAAATTAAATTTTGAAAAAAAATTTTTATAGAAATAAAATTTTGACAAAATTTTCTATAGAAATTAAATTTTGTTGAAATTTTCTATAGGAATAAAATTTTGTTGAAATTTTCTATAGAAATAAAATTTTGACAAAATTTTCTAACGAAATAAAATTTTGACAAAATATTCTATGGAAATAAAAGTGTGACAAAATTTGCTATAGAAATAAAATTTTGACAAAATTTTCAATAGAAATAAAAATTTGTTGAAAATTTCTGTAGGAATAAAATTGTGACACAATTTTCTATAGAAATAAAATTTTGAGAAAATATTCTATAGGAATAAACATTTTGTTTAAATTGTCTATAGAAATACAAATTTTGAGAAAATATAGTATAGTAATAAAATTTTGTCGAAATTTTTATAGAAATAAAAGACAAAAATTTTCTATGGAAATAAAATTTTGACAAAATTTTCTATAGAAATAAAATTTTGTTGAAATTTTCTATAGAAATAACATTTTGACAAAATTTTCTATAGAAATCAGCAAATTAATGTTACAAAAAATTTTCTATAGAAATAAAATTTTGACAATTTTCAATAGAAATAAAATTTTGACAAAATTTACTATAGGAATAAAATGTTAACAACAATTTTCTATAGAAATTAAATTTTGAAAAAAAATTCTATAGGAATAAAATTTTGTTGAAATTTTCTATAGAAATAAAATTTTAACAAAATTTTCTATAGAAATAAAATTTTGACAAAATTTTCTATAGATAAAAAATTTTGACAAAATTTAAATTGTCATAAAATGTTGACAAAATTTTTTAAAAAAATAAAATATTGACAAAATTCTCTACACAAATAAAATTTTGACAAAATTTTCTATAGAAATAAAATCTTGACAAAAATTGCTATAGAAATAAATTTTTGACAAAATTTTCTATGGGAATAAAAATTTGCAAAAATTTTCTATAGAAATAAAATTTGCAAAAATTTTCTATAGAAATAAAATTTGCAAAAATTTTCTGTAGAAATAAAATTTTAGCAAACTTTTCTATAGAAAAAAAATTGACAAAGATTTTCTATGGAAATAAAATATTCTTTTTGTTATTGTTGGTTTGTACTTCAATCATATATGTTGTTTTGATCTCAGCTTAAAAACCATTGCGTTGACTAAACTACAAGAGTAGCTTAACCAACAGAGGAAAAGAATGTTTGTGAAATTTTTTGGTCAAAGCCCTATAGACTGCAAAATGGTGGGATGGACGCACGTTTGGGAATTATCACATTCCTCATCAGCATCCTCTACTTGCATCAAAACTATCAACCAATTGTCAGAACAAATTCTGTTAATTCATAAAATTTGGACAAAATTCTCTATAGCAATACAATTTTGACAAAATTTTCTATAGAAATAAAATTTTGGTAAACTTTTCTATTAAAGTAAAATTTTGCCAAAATTTTCGATAGCAATAAAATTTTGACAAAATTTTCTACAGAAATAAAAATTTGTTGAAATTTTAACAAAATTTCTATAGAAATAAAATTTTGTTGAAATTTTCTATTGAAATAAAATTTTGTTGAAATTTTCTATGGAAATAAAATTTTGTTTAAATTTTCTATAGAAATAAAATTTGGTTTAAATTTTCTATAAAAATAAAATTTTGCAAAAGTTTTCGATAGCAATAAAATTTTGACAAAAACATTTTGACAATTTTCTATAGGAATAAAATTTTGACACAATTTTCTATAGGAATAAAATATTGACAAAATTTTCTATGGAAATAAAATTTTGACAATATTTTCTATGGAAATAAAATTTTGACAAAATTTTCTATAGAAATAAAATTTTGACAAAATGTTCTATAGATATAAAATTTTTTAAAGTTTTGCTATAAAAATAACATTTTGGGAAAATTTGCTATAGAAATAAAATTTTGACAAAATTTTCTATAGAAATAAAATTTTGACAAAAATTGATATAGAAATAAAATTTTGACAAAAATTGATATAGAAATAAAATTTTGACTAAATATTCCTTAGAAATAAAAATTTTTTGAAAGTTTCATAGAAATGATAATTTGTTGAAATTTTCTATTCAAATAAAATTTTGACACAATTTTCTATAGAAATAAAATTTTGTGGAAATTTTGTGTAGAAATAAAATTTTGTGGAAATTTTCTATAGAAATAAAATTTTGACAAAATATTCTATAGCAATAAAATATTGACAAAATATTCTATAGCAATAAAATATTGACAAAACTTTCTATAGAAATAAAATTTTGATTAAATTTTCTATAGAAATCAAATTGTGACAAAATTTTCTATAAAAATAAAACTTTACAAAAATTTTCTATAGAAATAAAAATTTGTTGAAATTTTCTATTGAAATAAAAGTTTGACACAGTTTTCTATAGGAATAAAATTTTGTTTAAATTTTCTATGGAAATAAAATTTGGTTAAAATTTTCTATAGAACTAAAATTTTGTTTACATTTGCTATAGAAATAAAATTTTGACATAATTTTCTATAGGAATAAAATTTTGATAAAATTTTCTATAGAAATAAAATTTTGATAAAATATTCTATAGAAATAAAATTTTGACAAAATTTTCTATATAAATAAAAGTTTAGGAAAATTTTCTAAAGAAATAAAATTTGTTGAAATTTTCTATAGAAGTAAAATTTTGACAAATTAATTAAAAAAAAAATAATTTTTATTATTTTTTTAATTTCTGTTAAATTATATATATATTTGTATTTTTTTAAATGAAGTGAATCTATCCTATTACATAATTTATTTATTATAATTATTCCTACTTATTAATTTTACAAGAAACTTTGTTTGGTTTGAGATAATCATAAGGCACGATCATTTGCTAATAACACTTAATGAAGCCTTAAATGAATTGGCCTTTTTCTAAACATCTCTATGTCATTTTCATGGTTTTTAGTCATGCAAAGGGAGTTAATAAAAACAATAAAACCTATTTGAAATGTTGCAAAAAAAAATAACACCTCTTTTTCAATTTTCTTTTCATTAGTACCCTCGAAACAACTTTCGCTTTTATTTGCATTTGTTTTTTTTTTCGATGCAATTTCTATTTCAATTTTATGTGCATCGAAAATAGCATTGGCCAATGGGGAAAACTTGAATGGTCAAATGTTTATTTTTAAAAATTATTTCTGTGATTTATATATCTTTGCATTCTCTTTTTTGTGCATTCTCTCAACTTAACTTTTAAAACGACATGAATTTTCATTTGCACTACGGCAATTTTGCCACTTACAAAAATTTGGCGTGTATGTAGAGATATATGGGCTTGGTGGTTTATTTAAAGTTCATTGCATGTTTGTCTCACTTAGCGATCTTTTGTTAAACTCATTTCAAGGAAGGGGCAAAAAATATGTGCTAGACTTTCTTTTGGCGTTGGCTGTTACGAACCCAAGGCGGAAATTGTAATTGATGAAGGAGATGAATTCATTTGAAGATTGAAAGTAATTAACGTTTATAATTGAAGGCAATAAATATGGGGGATTATAATGGACAGGCAGAAAAACTATTTGGGGCTGAAGCTTAAAATAATCCGCGAAAATAATTAAAAAAAAAAAACAGAAATTATAGTTAATTTTTTGGGAAAAGATAGTTTAGATTTGAATTTTGTTAAAATTAAACCATAGGCTTAAAATCCAATATTTTCATAGAATTTTAAAAATAATATCATATAATTTAAAATTTAAAAATAAACAATGAATGTGTGAATTTTATCGAAGAAGCCCTTAATTAAATTAAATTATACAATTTGGGAAAAGAGAATTTCGATGTGAATTTCCTAAATTTAAATTAAAGGCTTAAACTAAAATATTTCATTAAAATTCCATAAAATCATAATCTCCATAAACGTAGTCCCCGCTCATATAAAGGGTGATTTGTTAAGAGCTTGATAACTTTAAAAAAAAAAAAACGCATAAAATTTGCAAAATCTCATCGGTTCTTTATTTGAAACGTTAGATTGGTCCATGACATTTACTTTTTGAAGATAATTTCATTTAAATGTTGACCGCGGCTGCGTCTTAGGTGGTCCATTCGGAAAGTCCAATTTTGGGCAACTTTTTCGAGCATTTCGGCCGGAATAGCCCGAATTTCTTCGGAAATGTTGTCTTCCAAAGCTGGAATAGTTGCTGGCTTATTTCTGTAGACTTTAGACTTGACGTAGCCCCACAAAAAATAGTCTAAAGGCGTCAAATCGCATGATCTTGGTGGCCAACTTACCGGTCCATTTCTTGAGATGAATTGTTCTCCGAAGTTTTCCCTCAAAATGGCCATAGAATCGCGAGCTGTGTGGCATGTAGCGCCATCTTGTTGAAACCACATGTCAACCAAGTTCAGTTCTTCCATTTTTGGCAACAAAAAGTTTGTTAGCATCGAACGATAGCGATCGCCATTCACCGTAACGTTGCGTCCAACAGCATCTTTGAAAAAATACGGTCCAATGATTCCACCAGCGTACAAACCACACCAAACAGTGCATTTTTCGGGATGCATGGGCAGTTCTTGAACGGCTTCTGGTTGCTCTTCACTCCAAATGCGGCAATTTTGCTTATTTACGTAGCCATTCAACCAGAAATGAGCCTCATCGCTGAACAAAATTTGTCGATAAAAAAGCGGATTTTCTGCCACTGATTTTGGTAATAAAATTCAATGATTTGCAAGCGTTGCTCGTTAGTAAGTCTATTCATGATGAAATGTCAAAACATACTGAGCATCTTTCTCTTTGACACCATGTCTGAAATCCCACGTGATCTGTCAAATACTAATGCATGAAAATCCTAACCTCAAAAGAATCACCCTTTATAATCGAATTAAAAACTAGTTTTTTATATAATTTTTTTTTTATAAAAATATATAACAAGGATTGTATGGACGATTGTATCGAAGAAGCCGGCTCTTATAAAATAAACCATACAAGCGTAGATGTGTGGGTAGTTAGTAGCTTGGATCTTACCATAGACCCGGTCTACCCACGTCATTATTGTATGGTTACAACAGCATTGTAGAGCATCGGTAAAATAAAAAAAAAAATACAAACAAAAAATATCGTTGATCTCGTACAGTAATTACGAACCAGATGTGAAAAAATAAAAAAAAATATTTGCTTATTTTTTGATTGTGTCTACACACTGATGAGTATCTGTGCTGTGATATTTTGTGATGTTGTACAAATTACAACAAAGTGCCAAAGTTTAATGCACTTTGTCCCAGAAAAAAATGCACAAAAAACAACAACGAATTATAAAACAAAATACACTATAATACAGACACGTTGTCTGTAACTAAGAAGAAAATTTTCACCGGATAACCAAAACAAATAGCCTGAATGGGAATGAAAAGAAAAGTGTATCACAAAAAAAAAAAAAAACAACATACGCAAAACAATGGCTGTAATTGAATAATAAAAATAAATTAAGATTTGTCTAAGAGCCACTTACTCATGGGATGAATGACAGACAGACAGAGTAATATTGGATATGTTTATTAAAGGAATTTACAGATTCATAGCCATCCCTACTAATAAGCTGCAATGCAAAATGTCTTCTTTGTGTCGAGTTTGTTGTCAATCGTTGTCTCCTCAGATCAAGATAAGACCATAATGGTGGCAGGATGATGAAGAGGAAATCTTGAAAGCAAAAAAGAAAAAAAAAAAACAACATTAATGATAAGATGACATTCCATGATATTAGCGTATGCAGTATGTATTAGGGTGTATCGGATTTTTAATACATATGTTTTAAATTAAATTTTTTAAAAATTATTTAGGGCTATAAACATAACAAATTGAGACAATAAATTAATTATTTATGTATATATTTTTAAATATTTTATAAATTATGTGGATTGAATATTATAATAAGTACCTAGAAAAAAAATTATGGTCATTTTATTGTATTAGAATTAATTATTAATAAGTATTCGTGGAACTTATGTACGTAAACAATATCACTCATAGGCAATATAGGATGAAATGCAATAAAATCAGAAATTTAAATACGGCCCTAAATTCTGCTATGTTGATGTTTTTTTTTTTTTAGCTAGAGACTATTAAAGGCAACAATTAATATTATTTTTTATATTGTTAAAGTTTAATTTTAATTTGGTTAGTTAGAGTCCGTGCGAGATAAGGCAGTATTTGAGTATAACTTTATATAAGTGGGAGATTTTTTGGGCTAGATTGCTTCCTTGCGCTGTCTACATTAATTACAAATTTTCTTTTTCTTGGAAGCTGTGAAGATAGATTATATATGCAGTTGAGCTAAAACTATTAAGAATAAGTATACGTGGACTAGTACGAAATCTTTATTACTTATACGCAATAGGGACGGAATAGTATCAAGATATTTATGATCTACAATAATGAGATCAATTTTTAGGAGAGAGTTAATGAAAAGTAGATAGAAGAAGGAAACAAGTCTCGATCCCTGAGTACCAGGATTGATAAAGTTGACACTTTTGTGCTTTTTTTGATACATTTCGACTGCCAAAAGCTCCGTGGCACGACCGCGAGCCATTTGGTACTTTTTCATCACAATTACTCTATATAGAGCTATTCTGCCCAAAATGTGAACGTTTCTCATATATGAACTCAACTCCAAAAATTATAAATAGCGGACATTGAAGAAATAAACATATACCAAAATGAGGATATTTTAGTTTTTATTACAGGATCTCAACATTTTTGAGAGGAATATAGTCGTCCGCAAATGTAAAAGGTGAAATATGATTTTTCGCCACAAGGAAGGAAGACAACTTGGACAAAATTTTAACCAAATTTTGTATAGAAATAAATTGTTGACAAAATTTTCTATAAGAATAAAATTTTTCTTACTGAAATAAAATTTTAGCAAAATTTCCTGTAGATTAAAAATGGGGCAAAATTTCCTATATGTTAGAAATACATTTTTGACAAAATTTTCTTTAGAAATAAAATTTTCAACAAATTCTTTATGGAAAAAAAAAATGTTGACAAAATTTTCTATAAAAATAAAATGTAGACAAAATTTTGTATGGAAATAAAATTTTGACAATATCTTCTATGGAAATAACATTTTGAAAAATAAGATTTTTGCAAAATTTTCTATAGAAATAAAATTTTGACAACATTTCCTATAGAAAACAATTTTTTTTCTATAGAAATAAAATTTTGCAAATTAAGATTTTTAGAAAATCTAAAAAAATCGTCCAAATCGGTCTAGATTTAAATATACAATAGTCTTTAAATTTGATATTATGTAATTTTAGCACCTTTTGGCTTCGAAAAGTATATTTTTAATACATTTTTAGTACTTTTTCGTCAACATCATTTAACATCCTAGATGACTACTGGTTCAATAGTAGTCCACGACTGTATTTGCAAAATTTTGCAAAAATGTTAGAAAATTTTGTCAACATTTTATTTCTATAGAAAATTTTGTCAAAATTTTATTTCCTTTGAAAATATTGTCAAAATTTTTTTTCCCTACAAAATTTTGTCTACATCTTATTTTTATAGAAAATTTTGTCAATATTTTTTTTTCTATAAAGAATTTGTTGAAAATTTTATTTCTAAAGAAAAATTTGTCAAAAATGTATTTCTATAGGAAATTTGCCCCATTTTTGCTAAAATTTTATTTCAGTAGGAAAAATTTTATTCTTATAGAAAATTTTGTCAACAATTTATTTCTATACAAAATTTGGTTAAAATTTTATTTCTATAGAAAATTTTGTCGGGCTTGCTCAAGATTGAAGAAGAGGGTGTTATTGGTAGTACTTGTAATGAACAGAGAAGAAACTCTCGCTTATGGCTTTGAAGACAAGATCTTCGTTTAATTGTTTGAAGTCCCAAGATTTGGAGGACAACCTTGTGGAGATCAGCGGCAACTTTATTTGTTTTTGATATGTCGTTTCTTAGAACTTCGAATACTTTCCGAAATAGATAACAATTCTTTGGTCTTCATTAAAAGGAAAATATACTAGATTTCTGTACTGTAAGTCTTATTAAGCAAACATTCTTTCTAATATTCTGCTATTACTTCGCTCTATTATTATGTTCTATGCCAGGGTGCGTATAAGTAATATATATTTAGTTCCACAGGTCGTATAAGTGATAATAATTAATTAAAAATATAAGTATAATGAAAATTCTGCGATATTTGTAGCTTAAAAATAATTTTTGGGATATTTCAAAAATTTTCTGTTAAGAAAAACTAACAAAAATATTGTCTTTGGTCTCTCTCTATTTACATTCATAAAAATAAAGAAAAAAATCATAAAAATGCATCCCAGCAGAGGTTGGAAATCACCAACGAAACTTCGGATGATGATGTGAAATCTTTTATTTGCATATTCAGAGACCTTGAAAACTCTTTCTAGAGCTGATCTAAGAAAAACCAAAAATAATAAAAAACAACAACAAAAAAGTCGTACAAAATTTACCATTTAAAAACTCGTAGTTTAGTAATTTGTGGAATGTACTCTTAATCTTCTCAATATAAATTTCAATAAATTCCAGAAGACCTTGATGTTTATTACAATAACTCCCCGTTCTAAAGCAAAACATTCCCTGTGAAACATTACTAACATTTAAAAATTCGCACATGAATTTTACGCCACCCTAATATGCATATGCACTCAAGCTTAAGAAAATATGACCACATTCCTTTAATTATATGCCAAGCTAAATACTACAATTTTTTTATAGTTCTCATAAGATCATCTTGAAAATAAAAAATAGTTTTCTTCGTCATATTTATTAAGGCTATGCGATGATTGGTATCTATCCTTTGTATTCTTATATTTTCCCCATGCCTTTGTTTAAATACTAATGTAAATATTGTAAATTCCTTTTATGATTGCTTCAATGCATTTGTTTACTTGCAACCATTTGTAAATATTTATAAAATTCTTTAACGTATATTGTTTGGTTTATGTTTATTATTTTTCTTTTATTTGGAATTTTTTTAAATATTTATCTCATATAAATTGATGTACTTATATATGCAAAATATATGATTATTTTAAATTGTCATATGAATAGAGATTTGAAGTGACATTTGAAAATTAATAAACTCAAAAAAAAAATCCGTATTAAAATTTTAACAATATTATTTTTCTATAACCAAAATATATGCTTGTCTATATTTTGGTTATAGAAAAATAATATTGTTAAAATTTTAATACGGAGTTTTTTTGAGTTTATTAATTTTTAAAAGTTGGTATTTAAATTAGTATATGGTGGCATTTGTGTAGGGATGAAGAAATTTTGAGCATAGAAAATAATAGGGTCAAAATTGTCATACCAATTTTTATTAAAATTCGTAAATCTGTACTTTCACTCTGTGAAGTTGAATATTGTAATCGTATACATGTATGTTTATTATTTTATATTAAAATGTTCAAATCCTCCAAAGATGGGGTTAGACAATGAGCATAAAAAGTGTACAAAGTATTTGTTAAAGTGTTTTTATTTGGCGATATAAAAATGGGCCCCAGGAGAGTGAGTCCCAAAACCCACACAAAAAAAATGATCCAATTAATTTTTAATTGAAATGTCTTCAATCACAGATATGATAGTATCAATCACCGAAGTCCATTAAAAACAAATATATACGGCCGTAAGTTCGGCCAGGCCGAATCTTATGTACCCTCCACCATGGATTTCGTAGAAACTTCTACTAAAGACTGTCATCAACAATCGAATTACTTGTATTGCGGTAACACTTGCCGATGGCAAGGTATTTTAAAACTTCTTAACACCGTGTTCTAAATTGTAAGTTAGTCCATACGGAGTATATATTACACAAAAAACCGATTATATACGTATATAATTCAGTTTGACAAAATTTTCTATAGCAATAAAATTTTGACAAAATTTTCTATAGAAATAAAATTTTGATAAAAATTTCTATAGAAATAAAATTTTTAAAAAAATTTTCTATAGAAATAAAATGTTTAAAAAATTTTCTATAGAAATTAAATTTTGACAAAATTTTCTATAGAAATAAAATTTTGACAAAATTTTCTATAGAAATAAAATTTTGACAAAATTTTCTATAGAAATAAAATTTTGACAAAATTTTCTATAGAAATAAAATTTTGACAAAATTTTCTATAGAAATAAAATTTTGACAAAATTTTCTATAGAAATAAAATTTTGACAAAATTTTCTATAGAAATTACATTTTGACAAAATTTTCTATAGAGATAAAATTTTTGACAAAATTTTCTATAGAAATAAAATTTTGACAAAATTTTCTATAGAAATTACATTTTGACAAAATTTTCTATATAAATAAAATCTTGACAAAATTTTCTATAGAAATAAAATTTTGAAAAAACTTTCTATAGTAACAAAATTTTAACAAAATTTTCTATAAAAATAAAATTTTGATAAAATTTTCTATAGAAATAAAATTTTGACAAAATTTTCTATACAAATAAAATTTTGACAAAATTTTCTATAGAAATAAAGTTTTGACAAAATTTTCTATAGAAATAAAATTTTGACAAAACTTTCTATAGAAATAAAATTTTGATAATATTCTCTATAGAAATAAAACTTTGACAAAATTTTTCTATAGCAATAAAATTTTGATAAAATTCTCTATTAAAATAAAATTTTTTATTTCTATAGAAATAAAATTTTGACAAAATTTTCTATAGAAATAAAATTTTGACATAATTTTCTATAGAAATAAAATTTTGACAAAATTTTCTATAGAAATAAAATTTAAAAAAATTTTCCTATAGAAATAAAATTTTAAGAAAATTTTCCAAAGAAATAAAATTTTGACAAAATTTTCTATAGTAATAAAATTTTAACAAAATTTTCTATAGAAATAAAATTTTTATAAAATTCTCTATTGAAATAAATTTTTTTATTTCTATAGAAATAAAGTTTTGACAAAATTTTCTATAGAAATAAAATTTTGACAAAACTTTCTATAGAAATAAAATTTTGATAATATTCTCTATAGAAATAAAACTTTGACAAAATTTTTCTATAGCAATAAAATTTTGATAAAATTCTCTATTAAAATAAAATTTTTTATTTCTATAGAAATACAATTTTGACAAAATTTTCTATAGAAATAAAATTTTGACATAATTTTCTATAGAAATAACATTTTGACAAAATTTTCTATAGAAATAAAATTTAAAAAAATTTTCCTATAGAAATAAAATTTTAAGAAAATTTTCCATAGAAATAAAATTTTGACAAAATTTTCTATAGTAATAAAATTTTAACAAAATTTTCTATAGAAATAAAATTTTTATAAAATTCTCTATTGAAATAAATTTTTTTATTTCTATAGAAATAAAATGTTGACAAAATGTTCTATAGAAATAAAATTTTGACATAATTTTCTATAGAAATAAAATTTTGACAAAATTTTCTATAGAAATAAAATTTAAAAAAATTTTTCTATAGAAATAAAATTTAAAAAAAATGTTCCATAGAAATAAAATTTTGACAAAATTTTCTATAGAAATAAAATTTTGACAAAACTTTCTATAGAAATAAAATTTTGATAATATTCTCTATAGAAATAAAATTTTGACAAAATTTTCTACAGAAATAAAATTTTGATAAAGTTCTGTATTGAAATAAAATTTTGAAAAAATTTTCTATAGAAATAAAATTTAAAAAAAATTTCTATAGAAATAAAATTAAAAAAAAATTCTATAGATATAAAATTTAAAAAAAAAATTCTATAAAAATAATATTTTGACAAAATTTTCTATAGAAATAAAATTTTGACAAAATTCCCCATAGAAATAAAATTTTGACAAAATTCCTCATAGAAATAAAATTTTGATAAAATTTTCTATAGAAATAAAATTTTTAAAAAATTATCTATAGAAATAAAATTTTGAAAAAAATTTCTATAGAAATAAAATATTGAAAAAATTTTCCATGGAAATAAAGTTTTGACAAAATTTTCTATAGAAATAAAATTTTGATAAAATTTTCTATAGAAATGAAATTTTTAAAAAATTATCTATAGAAATAAAATTTTGAAAAAATTTTCTATAGAAGTAAAATTTTGACAAAATTTTCTATAGAAATAAAATCTTGACAAAATTTTTAATAGAAATAAAATTTTGACAACATTTTGTATAGAAATAAAATCTTGACAAAATTTTCTATAGAAATAAAATCTTGACAAAATTTTTAATAGAAATAAAATTGTGACAAAATTTTCTACAGAAATAAAATTCTTGACAAAATTTTCTATAGAATTAAAATTTTTGACAAAATTTTCTATAGACCCGTGTAAAAATTGGGGGATCTGATTTGATATGGTTAGATCTGAGCCAAGATATGGTCAGATCTGAGCAGATCCGAAAAATGGTTATATCTGGTCAGATCTAAATACTATGAAATTGGATCTGATCAGATCTCAAAAATGAGACACATCTAATCAGATCTAATTTTATATAATTGTATATTATTTGATACAATTGTATCTTTCGAGATCTTTCAACACATAAAAGCCCATAATTTGTATATAAAATCAATAGTTTTATTTAATAATACAGACAAAAAGTATGTGCATAATAAATATGTTTAATTTAAATTGATCCATCAAAGCTATTTAAGAGTATTGACAGTTGAGTTAGAGTGTTGTCCAAGGGTTTTTTCGTTTGTTTCTTCTGCTTTGGACATAGACACGCGACTAAAGTATTACAGCGTTAAGGCAATCTGCAATGAAATTAAGTAAAAAAACAATTATTAAACAAATATAGGAATAAACAAATATGGGAATATATTGAACTATGTAAGCAAGTATTAGTATTGTTTTAGATCATTCTTCTTTAAGTTGCAATAAAAATTGCCATATAATTTTATGTTGCTTTTAATACTCACATTTAAAGTGTATTCGGGATTAGGTTAGGTATAGCGATAGGCTGTTATTTTAGGCTCATACATACTATTCAGACCATCATGACATCACAGTGATCAACATCTCACTTATCACTGACTGCTGCTCGATTCAATAATTAGCTCAATAACATGGGACCTCCTTGCTATAATCGAGACCTATCGGCATTTCACGTTGCGCTGAAACAACTTAGAGAATCTTTGAAGCAGAAATGTCACCAACATTACTGCGAGGAGATAACCCACCGCCGAAATAATTTTTGGTGTTGGTCGGAACTGGGATTGAACCCGTGACATTTTGAATGCAAGGCGGGCATGTTAACCAGTACACCACTGAGGTTTCCTTTTTTTCCAAATCTAGAAAATAGTAAAACAATATGAAAATGACTACTAAGGAAATAACAAATACAATCTACTTACCTACATAATCTCCGTAATAAAGGAAACGATATACACTTTATCAAAGGAACAAATTTAAAACAATTATATTAAATTTCTTAATTTTCTCAGCTAGTCTGGCGTTAAATTTGTTTAGAAGTGATGCCCCTGACGGCGTTGACATTTGACATAATGACATTGAGGTGTAGACGTGTATTTCAAAAATCTTTTTAACTTGTTCATGATTTTTTTTTATTATATTTTGGACCGTATTTAACCCCATATATAGTCAGATATGATGTTATATCTACCATATCTTATTAGATATAGTGCTATATATGGTCCTATCCAAGCATATATTATTAGATATGCCAGATATAATTAGATATTATAATATATATGATGAGATCTGCAATTATATCTAACCAGATCTAGCACCATATATACCATATCTGTGCATATCTAATTATGTCTGAACCAATATCTGAACAGATCCAATTTGATATTATTAGATAGGATTGGATCCTCCAATTTTTACACGGGGAAATAAAGTTTTGACAAAATTTTCTATAGAAATAAAATTTTGATAAAATTGTCTATAGAAATAAAATTTTTAAAAAATTTTCTATAGAAATAAAATTTTGATAAAATTTTATTTCTATAGAAATAAAATTTTGGTAGATTATTTTTGGTGATATGGACCAATTTTTGTGTGATTGGCCATCGGCTATATAAAACTATAGACCGATTGGGACCAATTTTTGCATTGCTGTTAGCGGCCAAATACTAACACCACGTACAAAATTTCATCTGGATTGGATGAATTTTGCTTCTCCAAGAGGCTCCGGAGTTGAAATCTGGGGATCGGTTTATATGCAGGCTATATATAATTATGTACCGATATGGACCAATTTTTGCAAGGTTGTTAGAGACCATATACTAAAACCACGTACCAACTTTCAACCGGATCGGAAGTTTGCTCCTACAAGAGGCTCCGTAAGCCAAATCTTGGGGTGGTTTATGTGGGAGCTATACGCAAAAGTGGTCCGATATGGCCCATGAAAGAAATTATTTAGGTAAACTTTTTTATAACGTTCACTGTATATGATTCAATATTTTTTCTTTATAGTCATAATTACAATAAAATATTGCCAATTGTTTGTTTAATAATTTCTATTTGGTTTTTTTTTATTAAAAATAATATTACAAAAAATTTATTGGTATGACAATTATAATATAAATTGATTTACATTTTAATTTAATGCGCTAAAGAAAATCGAATGACTAAGTACCTTGGAAAGGTATTTGCATTGAGAGATAAAAATTGTTAATTGAATTATTGTAATTTTTTTTTTACAATTATTAATTAATAATGGTGTGAAACATATTTACACGTTTTTATTTTTACAAAACGTGTTCAATAGTTAATTTGCCATTTTGTGGCTAGAAAGCAACTTTCTTGGCATGACTCATCATTTGGGTATTAGCTATTTTGCTTGTCGCCTATTACAAGCTCCTTGTAGTATTTGAATTTATATATGTAAATAGACAAATTAGCCTATACTATAATGGTTTTCAATATTATAGACCACAAAATATACAAAGCATTTACTATTATTGATGATATCAGGCATAGCTATGAATATAAATTTGTCTTTAT
Source organism: Haematobia irritans (assembly GCF_050003625.1). Lineage (NCBI taxonomy): Eukaryota > Metazoa > Arthropoda > Insecta > Diptera > Muscidae > Haematobia > Haematobia irritans. The sequence goes on along the minus strand of NC_134401.1, from coordinate 10,860,542 downwards.
TTTGAAATGCAAAAAAAAAAAAAAAAACAAAGCAAGAAAAGATCATATATTCTAACAATAAATGCAATAGCGGGAATAAATATAGTGCGCAATTTTTGTTTATTCAAACGTAAGCATCTTTCAAATTCACCCACTGTCTCAAAAGTCTGGAAAGGAAATGAAATGAAATACTTGTGCGGTTAAGCATTTGAATGAATTAATGAAAATTCTTACAAAAATAAATTAGAAAATTCTATGAGGAGAAGATCAATTATTAGAAAATGCGGACATTTTTCGAAAAGAGACAATCATCTATTATCCAAATGTTCTTGTTGAAATTTGTATACATTTCGATTTTAATTCCTTGTTTATAAAATTCTTCATGGCCAATTTGTGGCCAAAATATTTTGACGTTTTTGTTTTGAAAATTTGAAATCTCCAAAGTTATGTCAGTGTAAACATTATGATAAAATAGAATATTTTTTTCCAAATAAATGGATAATATTTAATTTTTCTCTATTGACCAATGGCAGATGTATAAGCATCATTCAAAGTAGTTTTGGTATTCCACCATGTGTTTGTGTTTTTATGGACAATAAAATTGTGGATTGAATCTTACATTTTAGTATTTCAACGAAGCGTTTCAAATTATTCACGTTTTTATATATTTGCTATGTGGCATTGCTCTAAATGCATTTTCTGCGCAGTATTCTATGGTTGGATGGGCTTATAATAGTTGAGATTTTTTTTTGCCATGAGAGAAAAACTTAGGGTATTAAATGAAATACCTTTGTTGTATTTAAATTGGAATAAATTGTAAATGTCAAAATTTTAATTCTATAGAAAATTTTGTCAAAATTTTGTTTCCATAGAAAATTTTTGTGAATTTAATTTCTATAGAAAATTTTGTCAAAATTTTATTTCTATAGAATATTTTTTAAAAATTTTATTCCTATAGAAAATTTCAACAAAATTTTATTCCTATAGAAAATTTCAACAAAATTTTATTCCTATAGAAAATTTTGTCAAAATTTTATGTCTATAGAAAATTTTGTCAAAATTGTATTTCTATAGAATTTTTTTTTTCAAAATTTATGTCTATAGAAAATTTTGCTAAAATTTTAATTCTATAGAAAATTTTGTTAAAATGTTATGTCTATAGAAAATTTTGTCAAAATTTTATGTCTATAGAAAATTTTGTTAAAATGTTAATTCTATAGAAAATTTTGTCAAAATTGTGTTTCTATAGAAAATTTTTGTTAATTTAATTTCTATAGAAAATTTTGTCAAAATTTTATTTTTGAAGAAAATTTTGTAAAAATTTTTTTCTATACACAATTTTCTCAAAATTGTATTTCTATAGAAAAGCTCAATGACAAGGGACCTCCTTTTTATAGCCGAACGGCGTTCCACATTCCAGTGAAACCACTTAGAAAAGTTTTGAAACCATCAGAAATGTCACCAGCATTACTGAGGTGGGATAATCCACCGCTGAAAAACTGTTTGGTGTTCGGTCGTAGCAGGAATCGAACCCACGACCTTGTGTATGCAAGGCGGGCATGCTAACCATTGCACCACGGTGGCTCTCATTTGATTCATTGATATGGTGCCTTAATAACATATGAATAGCAGTTTTTTTAATAATTTCATATTAACTAACACTTCTATAGCAAATTTTTTTCAAAAATTTATATCTATAGAAAATTTTTGTTAAAATTTGATTCCTAAATATATAAAATGTTGTAAAAAATTTCTTTCTATAAAAATTTGTTTCAAAACTTATTTCTATAGAAAAATATGTCAAAATTTAATGTCTATAGAAAATTTTGTTTCTATAGAAAAAAATGTCAAAATTTTATTTCTATAGAAAATTTTGTCAAAATTTTATTTCTATAGACAATTTTGTCAAAATTTTATTTCCACAGAAATTTTTGTCAAAGTATTATTTTTATAGAAAATTTTGTCAGAATTTTATTTCTATAGAATATTTGGTCAAAATTTAATTTGTATAGAAAATTTAATCAAAATTTTATTTCCCTAGAAAATTTTGTCAAAATTTTATTTTAATAGAAAAATTTTGTTAATTTAATTTCTATAAAAAATTTTGTCAAAATATTATATATAGAAAATTTTGTCAAAATTTCAATTCCATAGAAATAGAAAAATTTTTGAAAATTTTATTTTTATAGAAAATTTTGTCAATTTAAGTTCTATATAAAATTTTGCCAAAATTTATTTTCTATATAAAATTTTGTCAAAATTTTATTTCTATATAAAATTTTGTCAAAATTTCATTTCTATAGAATATTTTGTCAAAATTTTATTTCCATAGAAAATTGTGCCAAAATTTTATTTCCATAGACATTTTTGTCATAATTTTATTTCCGTAGAAAATTTTGTCAAAATTTTATTTCTATAAAATATTTTGTCAAAATTTTATTTATACAAAAAATTTTGTCAAAATTTAATTTTTATAGAAAATTTTGTCAAAATTTTATTTCTATAGAAAATTTAGTCAAAATTTTATTTCTATAGAAAATTTTGTCAAAATTTTATTTCTATAGAAAATTTTGTCAAAATTTTATTTTAATATAAAAATTTTGTTAATTTAATTTCTATAAAAAATTTTGTCAAAATATTATTTCTATAGAAAATTTTGTCAAAATTTCAATTTTATAGAATATTCTGTCAAAATTTTATTTCCATAGAAAATGTTGTCAAAATTTTATTTCTATAGCAAATGTGTTCAAAATTTTATTTTTATAGAAAATTTAATAAATATTTTATTTCCATAGAAGAGTTTGTTAAAATTTTATTTGTATAGAAAATTTTGCCAAATTTTATTTCTATTTCTATACAAAATTTTGTCAAATTTTTTTTCTATACACAATTTTCTCAAAATTGTATTTCTATAGAAAATGTTGTCAAAATTTTATTTCAGAAGCTGAAATTTTTTCGTTTATTTGCTTTACATTTTTTCGTTTATTTGCTTTATATTTGTTAGAAATCGGTTCAGATTTGGGTGATATTTTTCAAACCAAAATTTACAAAAAAGGTAATTTTATATTTTTTCATAAATTTTATAAAAAAGTAACTGATTGGAAATTGCGAGAATCGCAAGATTGTTCAATAAATTTGATTTCATACTGCATGAAAAATTGCAATAGGTATCTTAAAATATCATTGTTCCACAAAGGGTTAATTGACATAAGACAATTTCCCTCAATATTCATTAGGTGATCATATCCTTTTTTAGATCTAAAAAAAATTGTATAAATTAATCTTGTCAATAGGCCTTAAAATTATAAATTGCCAATATGCATGAAAATTATTATTATATTAAAAAATTATAGCTTTCAAATTTCTACAATATACGTATATTTATCTCTTTAATTCATAATAATTATATTGGGATTTATGACGTAGTTGTCTCAACATGCATTCCCATCGTTAAGTTTTCGAGGTGGGGCATTTCTGTAATATGCCACAGAGAAGTTCTTCAAATGCTTTTTTTAATTCAATTTTATGTATATGGGTATATTCAAGTTCATGTACAATATCAGAAAAATGAGAATATGCTTTTTTTGCTTTCATTTCATACCATGGAATGCATGGATAAAATGCATCTTGTAATCTTGTAGAATAAGGTTCAAGTTAAATTAAAATCAATTAATTGTGATAAACCTTCAGAATGATGCCCAAGAAAATTACGTTTGTTATAAGATATATAATAGTTGAAAGAATTGGCTATTAGTAGTTGAACGTTTTATAGTTAAAAAAAAAAATAATAAAATTATATATTAAATAACTAGAAAAATGGAAAATTGCAATGGTTCTTTGAGTGGTTCAAGAATGCACACGTAAAAAATTATTATATTTCATTGAAGGTGCATAATATGGGAATAAAATACTCTCTTCTCTATTTCAAAATTAATTCCGATTTCTCTATAGGATAGTTGTAATTAAATTTGTACTTAATTTGTTCAACTTTAAATTCCACTACTCCAAAAGCAAAATAGGAATTAATTTTAAAATGGGTAAAGGCTATTTTTACTCCTATTTTATATACATTGGTGTCAATATAATCACTTTTTATGTGTGCATTCAAAGAACTTCAAAAATTAAATTAAATTGAGAATTTGTAAAATTTTATATTATTATAGGGTTTTATATTTTTTCGTGGGTGATATCTTTTTCTATTTTGCACACATGAAGGAAATATAACTACACTTTATGCCGATAATATAGGTCATGCTTTCTTTTATTATATTCAGCAATATCAATTATTTTTGCTTTACAATATGATCATGGTTAAAGATCTACCACAATAGTATTTCCTCTTTATTTATATGGGACAATATGAATTATTTGTATTACTATTGTGGGCAATACATGTTTTGCAACTGTGAAACATATTTTCTACAAGAGAATAATTATATTTAAAAATTAATTGGAAAATAGAAAATTACGTCAACATTTTATAGAAAATGAAAATGTTGTCAAAGTTTTATTACTATAGAAAATTAAGTCAAAATTTTATTGCTATAGAAAATTTTGGCAAAATTTTATTTCTATAGAAAATTACCAAAAAAAAACTACTATGCGAAAAAATCTTATTTTGCAAAATTTATTTCTACAGAAAATTTTATTTCTATAGAAAATTTTGTCCAAATTTTATGTTTATAGAAAATTTTGTCAAAATTTTATTTCCATAAAAAATTTTGTCAAAATTTTATTTCTATAAAAAATTTTATCAAAATTGTATTTCTATAGAAAATGTTGTCAAAATTGTATTTCTATAGAAAATTTAATCAAAATTTTATTTCTATAGAAAATTTTGTCAAAATTTTATTTCTATAGAAAATTTTGTCAAAATTTTATTTCTATAGGAAATTTTGTCAAAGTTTTATTTCATTAGAAAATTTTTTCAAAACTTTATTTCTGTGGTATATTTTGTCAAAACTTTATTTCTATTGAATATTGTATCGACCTTTTATATCTATAGAAAATTTTATATCTATAGAATATTTTGTCAAAATTTTATTTCTATAGAAAAATTTGTTAAAATTTTATTTCTATAGAAAAATTGTCAAAATTGTATTTCTGTGGTATATTTTGTCAAAACTTTATTTCTATTGAATATTTTATCGACATTTTATATCTGTAGAAAATTTTGTCAAAATTGTATATCTATAGAAAGTATTTCTATAGAAAAAAATTTCAAAATTTTATTTCTATGGAAAATTTTGTCAATATTTTAATTCTTTAGAAAATTGTTCAAAATTTTATTTCTATAGAGAATTTTGCCAAAATTTTATTTCTATAGAAAAATTTTTCAAAATTTTATTTCTTAGAAAAATTTTGTCAAAATTATTTCTATACAAAATGTTGTCAAAATTTTATTTCTATACAAAATTTTGTCAAAATTTTAATTCTTTAGAAAATTTTGTCAAAATTTTATTTGTATGGAATATTTTGTCAAAACTTTATTTCTGTGGAATATTTTGTCAAAACAAAACATATCTATAGAACATTTTGTCAAAGTTTTATTTCAGAAAATTTTGTCAAAATTTTTTCAAAATTTTATTTCTATAGAAAATTTTATCAAAATTTTATTTCTATAGAGAAATTTGTCAACATTTTATTTCTATAGAATATTTCGTCAAAATTTTATTTCTATAGAAAATTTTGTCCAAGGTTTTTTTCGATCGAAACATTTTATTTCTATAGAAAAATTTTATAAAAATTTTATTTCTGTGGACAATTTAGTCAAATTTTTATTTCTATGGAAAATTTTTTCAAAATTTTATTTCTATAGAAAATTTCAACAAAATTATATTTCTATAAAAAATGTTGTCAAAATTTTATTTCTATAGCAAATTTTGTCCACAGTTTATTTCTATAGAAAAGTTTGTCAAAATTTTATTTCTATAGAAAATTTTATTTCTACTGAAAATTTTATCGACATTTCTATAGAAAAAATTGTCAACGTTTTATTTCTATAGAAAATTTGGTCAAAATTTTATTTCTATAAAAAAATTTGTCAAAATTTTGGTTCAAATTTTTATTTCTTAGAAAAATTTTGTCCAAATTTTATTTCTATAGAAAATTTTGTCAAAATTTTATTTCTATATAGAAATATTGTGAAAATTTTATTTCTATAGAGAAATTTGTCAAAATTTTATTTCTATAGAAAATTTTATCAAAATTTTATATGTATAGAAAATTTTATCAAAATTTTATTTCTATAGAAAAAATTTTCAAAATGTTATTGCTTAGAAAAATGTTGTCAAAATTTTATTTGTATAGAAAATTTTGTCAAAATTTGATTTCTATATAGAAGTATTGTCAAAATGTTATTTCTATAGAAAATTTTGTGAAATTTTTGTTTCTATTGAAAATTTTATCGACATTTTATATCTATAGAAAATTTTATTTCTATAGAAAATATTGTCAAAGGTTTATTTCTATAGAAAATTTTGTCAAATTTTTATTTCTATAGAAATTTTTTTCAAAATTTTATTTCTTAGAAAAATTTTGTCCAAATTTTATTAAAACAAATCAATAATCGATTGTTTCTATGACCTCAAGCCGAACAAAATTAATAATCAAATTTTGTTTCTATAGAAAATTTTGTCAAAATTTTATTTCTATATAGAAATATTGTCAAAATTTTATTTCTATAGCAAATGTAGTCAAAATTTTATTTCTATAGAGAAATTTGTCAAAATTTTGTTTCTATAGAAAATTTTATCAAAATTTTATTTCTATAGAAAATGTTATCTAAATTTTATTTCTATAGAAAATTTCAACAAAATTTTATTTCTATAGAAAAATTTTATTTCTATAGAAAATTTTGTCAAATCTATGGAAAATTTTGTCAAAATTTTATTTCTATGGAAAATTTTTTCAAATTTTTATTTCAATAGAAAATTTTGTTAAAATTTTATTTCTATAGAAAATTTTGTCAAAAAGAATATTTTGCAAAATCTACCAAATCTTTGTATCCATCTTAATTTGTTTAATCAGATTATAGAGATTACAAATGTATAACAATTTTTTCTTTCTTTTCTACAAATCATTGGTTTATTTTCCAATCGTTTATTATAATTTATATTATTTGGTTATTTTTCTAAATGTTTTTCTTTAAATATGTTTTTTTTAATACTCCCCTTTTTTAATTCAATGTTACTCTCATTTTTTATCATCAAACCACTAATATGAATTTAATTGATATTTACTGGAGTTTCATTCTTCCCCTTCTATTTGTGTTCGTATTTCCCATGATTCATAGTGACCTCTAAGGTCAAATTAATTTCTGTTATGTCCAAATTAATTACCTTTAAAGAATTTTTGTATTTGTAGCACAAAAGGTCATATCCAACACTAATTTACGATTATTTTCAAGCTATTTGAACTGAATTAGAAACAAATGTCATTGTTATCAACATGGGTCATGACTTCTATAAAAAAAATAAAAAAAAAAAAAACAAATAAAATTCCTTATTTTCACCTATTAAAGGAGAATATTACTAACAAGAAAAATAATACATAATACAAAAATATTTTTTGTGTTATTGTCCCTAACAGAACACCTCTCAGAGTTATGTCAGTTAACAGGGGCGAAAATGAAATAAAAACTGTGCGTGCAAAAGAGTAATTTCGAACAAAATCAGACAATTCCCATGTAATCTCCATCTTAAACCAATACCACTTCGTTTTTTGTCTGGAGGCAATTATTAAACAATTTTGCTCCACTTTTTTTGCTAAGTTATATAGTAGGGTTCGTATAGCAAAAAGCAAGTTAAAGTTAATTCCTTTTTCAGACATTTCCTTCAGATTTAATTGTATGGTAATCAAAACATGCAAAAATATCAAAAGTATTTTTTTTTTATTTTGTTCTTAAAAAATATAGCCACTTAATGTTTGTCTCTACAGGTGATGTCATCATGAGAATTCTCCATGTAATTTGTGTATCAACACTATACTTTACTTTAATATTATTTTTTGTTAGAAATTTTCACATACTACCTTTTACTTGTTTATTTTCCCTACTGGTAGTTCTTGTCTGTAGTTCATGTAGTTACTCTACCAATGATGTTGTTAAAACAACTGAAACACTTGTATAGAGAAAATTAGAAATTGTTGAAAGAAATACCTACACGAAGTTTGGAGTTCAAGGTTACGGCATTGACCTTCATGACTAAATCGTTGGTATAGAAAATAAAATGGAAAGCCAAAGAAAAACGCCATGTTTAAGGACAATGCAGTAATACATGTACAAGTATAAAAACGAACATGCAATGAGCTTAATTTCTTTTTATATTATGAGAGAAATTTTGATTTTATATATACGACAATATACTACAACATCAACTATTTTTAAAAAATATTTATGACGCCTGTCAAACCAAGACACTTGCCCAGAAAAAATATGGAATAATATTCTCTATATATTCTGTGATGTGTGAAAGCACACACGAGGAACCAACATTTATATAAAAATTAAAAAGCAAGAGCATTTCCAAAATCAATACCAAGGTTTCATATCAATTCGTTTTTAGCTATAAATTTAATAATGTGTTTATATAAAATTACTTATACGACACCAAGGAATTTTTATATTTGTTTTTAAATAAGAGAAAGTTAATATTAATTAGAAATTTTTTTCATTGAGAAATAATAATTTAAAGGCTCTGGGAAATCTGGTAAAATCAATTTCTACTTTGTATAAAATAAACTATAATATAGAGATTTATTTGCTTAAGAATATTTGTGCGATCCAAAAAAAAAATTTTTTTTTCAGCAAAGATATCTTTTGCACACATGGAAAATTGTATCATTTCTGAGAAAATAGAAATAGGGAAAATTGGAAAACGCATTCCAAATTATAAAATCAATTTGTAGTTCTTTTATTTATAAAATATGAAATCAATTTCCTATTTGGTATAAAATAAACTATAATGTAAAGATATTTTTATTTATGCTAAACTTTGCACACATACTAAAGTCTCTTATTTCTGACTATGTAGAATTAGAGAGATTTGTAAACTACATACCAAATTGTAAAACCAATTCAAACTAAGACACTTAACCAGAAAAATAGGGAATAATATTTTTTTATGTTATCTGTGAATATGTGCGGCACACACGAAGAATTCAAAATTATATAAAAACTAATAAGGAAGGACATTTATAAAACTAATACCAACGTATAATATCAATTCGTTTGTAGCTATAAATTTAATAATGTGTTTATGTAAAATTACTTATACGACACCAAGGAATTGCTTTATTTTATTTATAATAAAAAAATAGTTTATATTAATTGGCCTATTTACTATGAGGTCCCATTATTCGCCAGCGTCTACAATGAAATGAAATAATATTATCCATACTTTTTGAGTTGGTTCGAAGCACACACGAAGAACCCCAACTTATATGAAAACTATAAAGCAATAGCGTTCATAAAATCAAAACCAACTTTTAGGATCTATTCATTTTTAGTTATAAATGTAACTATTTTTTTTTTAATAATAGTTTTAAGGCTCAGGGAAATTTCGAAAATTTTGTATAATATCAATTTTGTAAAATATAATCCATTATGTACAGATTCCTTTATTTAATGGTTTCATCTAAGTGCACAAATAATCGAATTAAATAACTACTTTTAGATGCTTTAAGATCTAAATTGTGCAGATTTTTACCCACATTACTGGAATGATCACGTAAAGTAAAATCGAACATTTTTATTCCTAGTTTGTGGTAATTTCGATGATAAAAACAATTTTTAGCATTTCAATAAAATTCGTAAATTCCTACTGTCCTCATCTATTATGACCGCAACATATATTCGTAGTAGGTGGGAACAGTAGGAATCTGGTATATTTACTATGAGGTCCCATTATTCGCCAGCGTCTACAATGAAATGAAATAATATTATCCATACTTTCTGAGTTGGTTCGAAGCACACACGAAGAATTCAAACTTATATGAAAACTATAAAGTAATAGCATTCATAAAATCAAAACCAATATTTAGGATCAATTCGTTTTTAGTTATAAATGTAACCAGTTGCTTAAAATAATAGTTTTAAGGCTCAGGAAAATTTCAAAATTTGTTTATAATATCAATTTTGTAAAAAAATAATCTATAATGTAGAGATTCTTTTATTTAAGAATAATTGTATGATCCCAAAAGAAACCTTTTTCCACAAAGATACATTTTGATACATAGCAAAATGTCTTATTTCTGAGAATATACAATTGGTAGAATTTGGAAAACGCTTTGCAAATAATTAAAGCAATTCGTATTTCTTAATAAAGTTAGCACTTTTTCCAATTCAATGCAGTGGAAACAAAAAAGATATCGTCGTTATTCATGCAAAATGGATAATTTTTTTAATTACATGTTTTATTTTTAATTTTATTAAAATAAAAAAATTGCATTAGAACTTAGGTAGCCAGGACCTTGGCCTAAAATATGGATCATTGACAATTTCTGTATTCCCAATTTATAGGATTTTCAGTTCAAATGGAACCTTCTACATTTCAAATAAAATCCTTTTTCAAACAAAACGAAACCATTTGCAAATCAATTGAAAAATACTTATTTAATCGTAATTCTTAAAATGTTTAATAAAAATTTTATATTGAAAGTAAATAAAAGAAATAATAATTTTCTTTTATTTTTTCACTATAATTTTATGTGAAAAATAAATAAATCGCTATTGATCAACATTAAATTTGAATTCAATACGATACGCTTCAATTATTTGTGGGTATGTAATTTATGCAAGACCCGGTATGAGAGAGGAGAACATTTATTCCCCTCAGGTTTAAAGGTATGTACACGGTTATGTCTAGAACGAAAACCAAAAAAAAAAAAAAAAACACATAACAGAAAGAAGGTTGCCCTTGAATAAATGAACATGACATCATCACACGAGAGTCAGGCAGCAAGCCAGTCAGCTAGCCATCCATCCAGCCAGCCAACCAGCCAAGTAGTTAGTCAGTCAGTGAGTTGAATACCACCAAGCTACACTCTAAGAACGTAAAAAAATACGTAAAGCGTAAAAGTTGTATAGAACAATGCCGACAGAGACCTACCTAACCGAACGACCGACCACAAACCGAATACGAATTTTACACGAGATACACATCTGACATTTTTTCCAAATTGTTCTCCGATGCCAGGAGTAGGAGAATTACCGACAACAACAACAACAGCTCATCGAATAATTGCAACCGACTATGAATTACTACGACGTAGTAGAAACCAGCTTTACCATATTGCAATAAGAATATGAATTTTGTTTGAATTACAGTAATGTTCATATATTAAGCATAAGTTGACATTTTAGCTCATAGTTTGGATAGAAGCCAAGTAATATGCAGTTTTGTTATGTAAATAGAATTTATAAATTTTTGAATAAGGGCCAAGAATTGCCGCAGAATTGCGTGTTATTGAAAAAAAAATTATGTATAATTTTTGTTTTGGATTTTTTTTTATATATAATTATGGCAAAGTAATGGAAAAATGCCAGGACTTTGTTAAATGAATCAAAGATGAGGGCAATTTAACAATTGGAATAAATGATTTGGATGTAGTGAAGGGGGAGTGAAGGGAGCTACTTATTGATGGGATTATCTATGGGATTTGTTTACACAGAAAGAAGAGTTTTTCTTAGGAACAAAATTTTAGACAAGCAAAGATTTCTTTTGCCGCTAAAAAAATTTTGATGCTAAAAAAAATATCAAACACAATCGTTGAATCTTTGTCGAATCTGGGTTTATAAGGACCAATTGAGGTCTTTATGTTCTCGTCTAAGAGCACAAACAATCGAATCAAATAACTACTTTCAGATGATTTAAGGTCTATATTCTACAGAATTTTACACCCATTTGCTCGATTGATCATGAAAAGTAAGATCGAAAATTTTTGTAGTTTGTGATACCTTCGATGATAAAAACAATTTGTGGCATTTCAATAAAATTCGTGAATTCCTATTGTCCTGGACTATTATGACCGCAACATATATTCTAAGTGAGCCAGAAATATCAGGCTGCCACTATACCTAATCTAACCTAACATATGTTCGTAGTAGGTGGGAACAGTAGGAATCTAGTCTATTTATTTAGAGGTCCCATTATTCGCCAACGTCAACAACTAGAACCTCTACACTGAAAAAACAGTGAACCCTCCAGGAAAGAAAATTTTAGTTAGTTTTAGAAAAAATATATTAGTTTTAGAAAATTTTAACTAAATTGTATTAGAAACGCAGATGTCACGCTGACTTCACAAAACTAAGTAAATAATTTTCGATAAATTCAAGAAAATTTATTAGACATAATTAATTACACATAGACATAATTAATTTTTTTCACTTGTTAAAGAAAATTTCGACGTTTGAAGGTTAGGTGGCAGCCCGATGTATCAGGCTCACTTAGACTATTCAGTCCATTGTGATGCCACATTGGTGAAGTTTGAAGGAAAAAATTGGAATTAAAAATTGCAAAAATGTTTTTAGTACCATACGAAGTTCATGATGGGATAATTACTGGTAAAATTTACAAATTTTAAAAAAAATTCTGAACTATTTTGTGGGAGACCCGAATTTAGTTAATCTTTATGCTTCATTGGTGTATAATTTTTTCCTCTATTTTTTTAACTAACGTACCCAAAAAAATTATTAACGTGATGGAAACTTTCTTAAAACGTAAAAATTCCATGAATTTAAATTGAATTAAATCATCTTTAGTGAAATGTAAGGTTCACTTTTTTTTTGAGTGTAAGAAATGGTTTTTAAATTAAAGATATTTGATAACTATTTTCTATATATTGTATGCCTTTTGAATATTTACTAGTTTTTTACATTTTTTTTAATTCCTACTGTCTCTTTTTACTATTCATAGTAGGTGGGAACAGTAGGAATCTGAGCTATTTATTTTGAGGTCCCATTATGTGTCAGGGCCTATAACTAGAATTTTCAAATTGAAGATATATGATAACAATTTATTATTAAATTTATTGTATATGGTATAAAGTTTAATTTAAAAATTTTTAATTCCTACTATCCCTTTTTACTTGGTAGAGGGGAACAGTAGGAATTTTTTTATTTTATATTTTTGTCATTTCATGTGTGCACCCATGAAATAGATCAAAATACTTCAGATGACAAGTGATTATTCTTTCATTATCAAGACAGGAGATATATAAATCAATTCTTGTAAAGTTATATTTAGTATTTTTTGTGAACATAGAGAACAGAAATTAGTGTTCCAAATTCAAAGTACAAAATTTAACCCTCTAAAGCCCAATACCGCCTTTAGGCGGGATTCATTTAATAAGAAAGCTTTTAGTAAAACACACCTTAAGACAACAAAAATGGGTAAAATGGAAAGAAAACTTAGTTTAAACTGTTCAAGAGGCTTTGCAGCATATATTTAATTTTACCGTATAAATGTTTATTATTTAGTTTTCTTGCATTTGTGTCGTTAACATTGAAAATTTAATCAGCTGGCAAAAAAAATTGAGGCATTAGAGGGTTAAAATGTAATAAGTTTTTGGTATAGCAGTTTTTTTTATAATAAGACGAATTTGCAAGCATATCCGATCATATATAGTTTGACTGAATATCCCAGCAAATACAGCGTCGCCAAAAAAAGTAGTGAAATTCTTCTTTTCAGATCCGGAAGTGGTGCAAAATTGGCGCAGAAGCGATGCATTTAATATGGGCTTGTCATAGAACGAATGTTTACTATTTCAACAGCCGTTGCACTGAACTTGCATCACTTCTTAAGGTATCATCAGAATTCAGTGAATTACAAAATTTTGTGATTTTTTGTCAAATAAGTAACTTTTATAATTTTTGTTGTATCCTAAGCTGGTCTGAAACCGTTGGCCTCAAATATTTGCGAAAATTCGTAATTTCTCTAGATTGAATTCAGCTTTTTTTCGACAAAATTTTAAAAATTAGTGCAATTTTATTAATTCTTACTCTATTTGAAACAAAAACGTCAAAATTACCCATTAAAATATGAAAAAGTGAGTTTTAAAAAATTTAATCAACAGAACTTCCTGCAAGTTAATATTAGGAACATATTTGGGAGAACATTTTTGGAAGTGCTTTTAAAGTCGTGCCTTTAGAAAAACTTCCAAAAATTTTTTGCTAGGTAGTAATAGGTGGGAACAGTAGGAATTTCTAATTTTATATTTTTGTCCTTTTATGCGTGCACTCATAAGAGAGATAAAAATAATTCAGATGACAATACTTTATTCTTTTATAATTAACACAGGAGGTATTTAAAACAATTCGTATAATGTTATGGTGAGCAATTTTATACGTACGTAGCTATGTTTAATACTTTCCATTGAATATATGGTGCACACACAAATTAGTTTCCCAAATTCAGGGATTAAATTTAAAATGTAATAATTTTTTGAATCAAAGAAGAGAGCAATTTAATAATTAATGTGAATGACTTGAATGTAGACTAAAGGGGAGTGAAGTGAGCTACTTAATAAATATATTGGATCTATGGGATTAGTAATAGGTGGGAACAGTAGGAATTTCTAATTTTATATTTTTGTCCTTTTATGTGTGCACTCATAAGAGAGATAAAAATAATTCAGATGACAATACTTTATTCTTTTATTATTAATACAGGAGGTATTTAAAACAATTCGTATAATGTTATGGTGAGTAATTTTATACGTACGTAGCTATGTTTAATACTTTCCTATGAATATATTGTGCACACACAAAAGAGTTTCTCAAATTCAGGGATTAAATTTAAAATGTAATATTTTTTTGTTTTAGCAGAGTAAAAGTCAATTCGATTGGTTTTGAAAAAAAGGATTTTTTTAAAAATATGAATTTGCCAGTACATATGATCATATAAAGTTTGACTTAATATATTTGGCACACACGAAGAAGTTTCCAAAATCCAGTAAGCCGGTTTAAAATTCAATAATATTTTGTCAGATTAGTGTTAAGATCAATTCGCTTGTTCTTGTAAAACAAGGATTATTATATAGAAAATTGATTTAGAATGATTTTGGGAGAAATCTTTGATTTTCATAATTCTCGTTTTATTTTAAAATAACAATATTTATTGAATATCATTATTTATTTTTTCTATGTGTTTTAATTTTCAATAAATATAGTAAAATTTACCCTAATAAATATAAGATAAAGTCATTGTAAAGCATGATTTTAGCTATAGGAAAACTCACTTTCTAAACCCCTTTTCGTGTTAAATGCCATTTCTAGGGTAATCATGAATATTCCATGAGCATAAATCGAGATTACAATTTTTGCCTTACATCATACTGGTTTGTAACTCATTTCATTTTCTGCAAAAATATTCCCCTTTTTTATAACAAAAAAACAGCCACGATAAGAAGCCATTTCTTGGCATAATCATGTTTATGTTTTTGGTATTCGTCTCTAAACTTGTTTTCAAATTCAAGTTTTTTTTTCACTCACAATGATTTTGTTCTTTGGAGTTCTCGACTTCTCAAATTTCATAGTCGATATGTATATGTGACAGTAGGGGGAAAGACATGGGCGTAGAGGAAGAAGGAGGAAGGGAAGTAAAAAATATATTTGATCCACAATTTTTTTCTTTGTTGACTTATTGATGATTTTTCTTTATGAGTTCAACTTTAACTGAATATTTAGAAACATTTTTTTTTCGTACGCCTCTGTTTTTTAGATTTTTCAATTTTTACCCAGTCTGTAACACCTTTAACGCCTTCATTGTTGTTGATCAATGTTCATGCCAAGAGCCAAAGGAAAAAGCTCATAGAAAAAAAAAAAACTTTAAAAAGAGTCACATACAAACAATTTTAACTACCTCCAGAAGGCGATGACTACCAATGATAATGAACATCATTTAATGATGATCATTATTCAAAATGTATTAAATCCAGAGTTGAATGCCTCAACACTTTTTCACTTATGTTTGTGGGTTTATTCGTCTTGTTTTGTTCAGTTTTCTTTTTTTTCAATTCAAAGCCGGTTTTTTTCTTCTGGTCTCAAATTCTTTTGGCTCGTTTTATTATTGTTATTATTAGCGTAATAGTTATATATAGTTAGTTGTTGTTTTTTTTTTTTTTGGTACAAAAAAAGTGTTCATATAACAAAATAAAGGAGATTTGTTTTTGTGGCAATATTGTATTTTAGTTTGATTGATAGTTGTTGTTAAATTGCCAACTTTTTGCGGTTTTTCTAGAATAATACCATTGTGGTTTCTTCTACCATATTCTTGTAATAAGAAACTATGCAAAAAAGGAGAACAAGAAAATAAGGTCTTATTATATACAAAAAAAATATATATAAGAACACTTTTGGATACATATAAATAAATAAGCACATTTTCTTTTTGTGGAGTTTCTAAGATATTTTTAATTAGAAAAATAATTTACTGATGAGAATTCCTTTGATCTATCTCTCGATCTCATAGCAAGTAATATTTTATGCTATTCTTCTTTCTACTAAACTACCATGCATTAGCTGAAAATGTATTTGAAAGTTTTTTTTTATTATTTTAAAATTAAAATAATTTTCTCTTTTTTTGATTTTGCCAGTGAATTATAGTTGAATTTACCAAAAAAAAAAAATACCCTTGAAATGTTCCACATGCAACCCATCTGCTATCCATTTTTATACCCTCCACCATAGGATGGGGGTATATTAACTTTGTCATTCCGTTTGTAACACATCGAAATATTGCTCTAAGACCCCATAAATTATATATATTCTGGGTCGTGGTGAAATTCTGAGTCGATCTGAGCATCGCCGTCCGTCCGTCCGTCTGTTGAAATCACACTAACTTCCAAACGAAACAAGCTATCGACTTGAAACTTGGCACAAGTAGTTGTTATTGATGTTGGTCGGATGGTATTGCAAATGGGCCATATCGGTCCACTATTACGTATAGCCCCCATATAAACGGACCCCTAAATTTAATTTGTGGACCTCTAAGAAAAGCAAATTTCATCCGATCCGGCTGAAATTTGGTACATGGTGTCAGCATATGCTCTCTAACAACCATACAAAAATTGGTCCACATCGGTCCATAATTACCCAGCAAAAAAATTTGGAAGTTCTTCTAAAGGCACGACTTTAAAAACACTTCCAAAAATGTCCTCCCAAAGGTGTTCCTCATTTTAACAACACACGAAGTTCTTTTAATTCAATTCTTTATAGCTCTCGTTTTTACATAGTTTGAATGGGTAATTTTAACTTTTGCTTTCAAATTGGCTAAATCGGACTAAGAATTAATAATATAGTAAAAATTATTAGAATTTTGTTGAAAAAAAAAATGTTAAATCCATTGTAGAAAAATTGCGAATGTTTGGAAATATTTGAGGTCAAACGTTTCAGACAAGCGTTAGGATGTATCAAAAATTATAAATAAAATTTAAAAAATATTTTTTTTTGGCAAAATATTACAAAATTTTTAATTTCACTGAATTCGGGTCAAACCTTAAGAAGTGATTCAAATTCAGTGCAACATCTGTGCAATGGTTAGCATGCCCGCCTTGCATACACAAGGTCGTGGGTTCGATTCCTGCTACGACCGAACACCAAAAAGTTTTTCAGCGGTGGATTATCCCACCTCAGTAATACTGGTGACATTTCTGAGGGTTTCAAAGCTTCTCTAAGTGGTTTCACTGGAATGTGGAACGCCGTTCGGACTCGGCTATAAAAAGGAGGTCCCTTGTCATTGAGCTTAACATGGAATCGGGCAGCACTCAGTGATAAGAGAGAAGTTCACCACTGTGGTATCACAATGGACTGAATAGTCTAAGTGAGCCTGATACATCGGGCTGCCACATAACCTAACCTAACCTAACATCTGTTAAAATGGTGGACATTCATCCTGTGACAAGCCCATGTCAAACTCATCGCTTCTGCGGCAATTTTGAACCACTTCCGGATCCAAAACGAATATTTTCACTACTTTTTTGGCGACGCTTTTTTTGCTGGGTATATATAGCCCCCATATAAACCTATCCCCAGATTTGGCTTGCGGAGCCTCTAAGAGAGACAATTTTAATTTCATCCGATCCGGCTGAAATTTGGTACATGGTGTTAGTATATGGACTCTAATGACCATGCAAAAATTGGTCCACATCGGTCCATAATTTTATATAACCCCCATAAAAACCGATTCCCAGATTTGGCTTGCGGAGCCTCTAAGAGCGACAAATTTCATCCGGTCCGTCTGAAATTTGGTATATGGTGTTAGTATATGGTCTCTAATAACCATGCAAAAATTGGTCCACATCGGTCCATAATTATATATAGCCCCCATATAAACCGATCCCCAGATTTGGCTTTCGGAGCCTCTAAGAGAAGCAAATTTCATCCGATCCGGCTGAAATTTGGTACATGGTGTTAGTATATAGTCTCTAACATCTGAGCAAAAATTGGTCCACATCGGTCAATAATTATATATAGCCCCCATATAAACGAACACCCAAATTTGGCTTGTAGACCCTCTAAGAGAAGCAAATTTCATCCGATCCGGTTGAAATTTGGTACATGGTGTTAGTATATGGTCTCTAACGACCATGCAAAAATTGGTCCACATCGGTCCATAATTATATATAGCCTCCATATAAACCGATCCCCAGATTTGGCTTGCGGAGCCTCTAAGAGAGACAAATTTCATCCGGCCCGGCTGAAATTTGGTACATGGTGTCAGTATATGGTCTCTAATGACCATACAAAAATTGGTCGAAATCGGTCCATAATTATACATAGCTCCCATATAAACCGATCCCCAGATTTGACCTCCGGAGCCCTTGGAAGAGCAAAATTCATCCGATTCGGTTGAAATTTGGTACATTGTGCTAGTATATGGCCGTTAACAACCATGTCTAACTAGGTCCATATCGGTCTATAGCTATATATAGCCCTCAGATAAATCGATCCCCAATCACACAAAAATTGGTCCATATCAAGTTCATAATTGTATATAGCCCCCATATAAGGGACCCCTATATTTCAATTCTGGCTCTCTACGTACCGTGCAAAAGTCCATATCGATTCGTAATTATTTGAAGACTTAACTATACATACCTTTTTTGTGTAATATATACCACTTATGGACTAACTCACAATTTAGAAAACGATGTTAAGAAGTTTTAAGATACCACAAACCAAGTAATTCGATTGTGGATGACAGTCTTTCGTAGAAGTTTCTACGCAATCCATGGTGGAGGATACATAAGATTCGGCCTGGCCGAACTTACGGCCGTATATACATGTTTTTTTATTTTTTTTGATTTTGCCAGTGAATTATAGTTGAATTTACCAAAAAAAAAATACCCTTGAAATGTTCCACATGCAACCCATCTACTATCCATTTTTAAGCTTAAAATTAATGATTTTCAGCTGTATTTCAATTAATTTATATCTCATCAAAAAAAATGTATTACGTTTGTTCTTAAGTAAAATGTAGACGAATGCATACGAATAAATTAAAAATGCTTAGGGAAATGGGGAGAATTTTTTTCTAAAAATAGATAAATACTTGGTATCGTAAAAATTTAAAATTTATTGTAGATGGAGGAGAGACAACGCTGTTCAATAAATATTTATTTGTATTGCTTCAAATAATTAGCTAAGAAAATATTTATTCTAATGCGAAATGTCAGAGATATCAACTTACTAAAAATGGCAAATAAAAATTTTTAACAAAAGAGCAAAATCGTAGAGGAAATTAATCTTTTACTGGTTATCGGAGATGGGAAAGTAAATAATATATAATTTGAAACAGATTGATTCATATTCAACATGTATCACTTGTATGTATTCAGAGATATTTCTAATAATAAAATTTAATAAATTGTATATTAATGCCACCGTGGTGCAATGGTTAGCATGCCTGCCTTGCATACACAAGGTCGTGGGTTCGATTCCTGCTTCGACCAAACACAAAAAAGTTATTCAGCGGTGGATTATCCCATCTCAGTAATGCTGGTGACATTTCTGAGTGTTTCAAAGCTTCTCTAAATGGTTTCACTGCAATGGGGAACGCCGTTCGGACTCGGCTATAAAAGGAGGTCCCTTGTCGTTGAGCCTAACATGGAATCGGCAACACTCAGTGATAAGAGAGAAGTTCACCAATGTGGTATCACAATGGACTGAATAGTCTAAGTGAGCCTGATACATCGGGCTGCCAACCTAATCTAGCTTAAATATACTGGTGTTTGTTTGCACACAAAAGCTATATATAGATCTCAGAATAGCTACGGCTTAGTACATCGTTTGGTGTTTTTTATTTATTCCATATTAATTCTAAAGTAATTGATATAACTTGGTTAATAATATAATAGTAGTCATACGCACCATATCACCATGGACTTAGATGTGTTTCTCTATGAAAGTTTGCAAAACTTAGATTTGCCCTAGGATATAGGAAATTGGTGCACACACTGTGAACATTAAAAAGATTAAAAAATATAGGACTTCAGGAAATGCTAAAAGATCACCATCTTAGTTACTCAAGTAAATATTTCATATTAATTAATATTGCATTTAAATTTAGAAATTCACAATTATTGTTATTAATTAGTGTTACTAATACCACCTACGGTCCTTATGTTGAGTTAATTAATATTCATCATATGATGTGACAGGTGATATACGTTTTTCGTATACTTTTCGATTTCAGATTTAGCTCATTGTCGGAATTATTTTGTAATTTTTACCTTCTTGAAATTTTAATTTTATTTTTGACAATGAAAATAACGTAAACAAATTTGCACACATCAGCAGGTTTTATGCCTTCTAAAAGATCATCATCTTACTAAATTAGTTATTCAAGTAAATATTTCATATTAATTAATATGGGATTTAAATTAAGAAATTCATAATTATTGTCATTAATTAGTGTTACTAATACTACCTACGGTCCTTATGTTGAGTTAATTAATATTCATCATATGATGTGACAGGTGATATACGTTTTTCGTATTCTTTTCGATTCCAGATTTAGCTCATTGTCGGAATTATTTTGTAATTTTTACCTTCTTGAAATTGTAATTTTATTTTTGACAATGAAAATAACTTAAAAAATTTTGCACACATAAGCAGGTCTTATGCCTTCTAAAAGATCACTATCTTACTAAATTAGTTATTCAAGTAAATATTTCATATTAATTAATATGGGATTTAAATTAAGAAATTCATAATTATTGTCAATAATTAATGTTACTCATACCATCTATGGTCCCTATATTGAGTTAATTAATATTCATCATATGATGTGATAGGTGATATACGTTTTTCGTATTCTTTTCGATTCTATATTTAGCTCATTGTCGAAATTATTTTGTAATTTTTACCTTCTTGAAATTGTAATTGTATTTTTGACAATGAAAATAACTTAAAAAAATTTGCACACATCAGCAGGTGTTATGCCTTCTAAAAGATCACCATCTTACTAAATTAGTTATTCAAGTAAATATTTCATATTAATTAATATGGGATTTAAATTAAGAAATTCATAATTATTGCCAATAATTAATGTTACTAATACCACCTATGGTCCTTATATTGAGTTAATTAATATTCATCATAAGACCCAGTGTGCTATTTATTTTTATATCTAATATGTTTTGCTAGGATTATTATCTACAAAAAATACAATTTCTACATTTTCTAATTCTTACCATCCTTAATGTATAATTCGTAATTCTCTTGGGAAACAGTTTAAATTAAATTTGTTGATTATCATGCAATTGTGGATATTTTATGTCATTGCAAAAATTGAATAAACCCTTGATTGTTTTTAATGAATGAATGAAATCATCTGAGAAGTGTATATAATTTTTTGTTATATAATAGAATTTTGTTCATTTATTTTTGAATCGATGACACTCTACATTATGGGACAAATTTATCAAATTTGTTTATATCTATATTTCAACACATATAGAAATAATTATAATTAATGGCAGTTGTTCTTTAAAATTAAAAAAAAGTAAATTATCTGTTGATATTAATTTAAAAAATATTTAAATTTGTTTATCTATTACTCATAGTTTTGGAAGAGAATGGTTTTAGATCCATTAGATAAAATTGTTTTTGTTGTGATTATGTTTTTTATATAAGATTATGATTGCACTTCATTTTTTTTTTAATATTTTTATAATTTTCCTATACAAACAAAAACCTAATTATCTAATGCTTGGCTAGCTGTCTCTAGAGCATGGTGTCATCCATCTGTTGTACAGCTTAACCTATTCATCGCTAGATTTATTTTTTTTCTAGAATTTCATGCATTCCAAATTAGCCTTTTTTTGAGGTATTCCGTTTCTCCATTGTTATTTTGGTATGAGATTTTATTGTGTTTTAATTAGAACGCTGAAATAGGGAGAAGAAAAAAAAACAACAAACTACAATTTCAAGCAATAGTCAAACTAACTGAGGTCGTCGTCAGTTTCCTACGAGCAGTTAGCGAAAGCAGTTGTGTTTTGCAATAACCTTTACGAGAAAACAAGAAAAGAAAGTTAAACAGGAAAATGTTCTCATGTAAGGAAGTAATAGTGAAGTGAAAAATAAAATACTAAATAGTATTTATAATTGATAAAATCTAAGAAAAGTGAAGAAAAACAGCTCCTTTAATCCCATCTAACCTTCTTAAAAACAAGTGGCCTAGCATTTCTAGGTTTTTCTTATGACTCATAAAATATCCTATTGATGAACTCATACTTCAAGGTTATCGTTTTGTTGTTACTGTCATTGCACCAGTGCAAGTGTACTCGATTTGCAAAAAAATGTATGCAGTGTAGATTTACTGTGAGAACATGTAATATGAGAAAAATACTATGCCAATTTGTATGGTTGAATGAACTTTAAAAATAGTATTTTGTGTTAAGAGAATTTATGCAAAAACAAAAAAAAAAATAATACATTTATAACATTCTTCATAGTGGATTATTTAAAATGTTAATTTTCATTAAATATGCAAATCAAGAACAAGTGGATGAGTCAAGCAAACAACAAACTTTCAATAAGAAAACATAAAGATTAAGAAGTGGGACAAAGACGATTTGTTATGGAAAAAATGCAAATGTTAAATTTTTTATTAACAAAAAAAAAAAACTTTCTCAATATAAAAATTATTAAATGTCATTGAGAAATTGTGAAATTAATTGATTTTAGACCTCAAATAAGTGCACACCTGACACCCTTCACAGTTAGGCAAAGGTCTATTGTGTTAGGAATAAATGTTGGGTATTGCCATCTCTAAAACAATTCGTTTGGAAATTTAAATAATAAAATAATTCGTTAAAATACTTATTTATATTATTCATACGACCTAGTGTCCGAAAATATATAATATGATTCACTATTTATTCAAAATGTTGCACACAAAAGAAGTTTTAATATTTTCTTGTTATAGTCGTTCTTTGAAGTAGCATGGAAGTTTTTGAATCACATTATCAATTAGTATGGCTAATAGTTTTAATATGTATCAGACAATTTTTACGTTGAAAAAAGTCAATATATTTTTAATAAGCCAAAATACAAATCAAAAGGATTTTTAACAAGTCAGAGTATGCATATCACACTCTTTCTGCATATTTAGGTTAGGTTTGGTGGCAGCCCGATGTATCAGGCTCACTGAGACTATTCAGTCCATTGGGATACCACATTGGTGAACTTCTCTCTTATCACTGAGTGCTGCCCGATTCCATGTTAAGCTCAATGACAAGGAAACTCCTTTTTATAGCCAAGTCCGAACGGCCTTCCCCATTGCAGTGAAACCACTTAGAGAAGCTTTGAAACCCTCAGAAATGTCAACAGCATTACTGAGGTGGGATAATCCACCGCTGAAAAACTTTTTGGTGTTCGGTCGTAGCAGGAATCGAACCCACGACCTTGTGTATGCAAGGTGGACATGCTAGCCATTGCACCATGGTGGCTCCCTTCTGCATATTTGGTTGATTATTTATAAATTTTGTACAGAAGTATGATTTAAATACATCAAGAATTTTATGGAAAATTTTCAAAAAATATTGTCACATTTATTTATTGGAAATCACATCCAACCGTAAGTGCACACATGCAAAGGACTTTAATATGTTAAAAGAGTATTATGTAGGAATTTAACAATGACATTTGTATAATGCCCAACAATTCGTTTTAATTTTGAATTTGCAGTTTTTTGGATTTTTTGCCATTTTTTATCTATTGTAAATAACGTTCGAATAGAACTGCACACATAAAAAGCACTTAAATATTTAATAAAACAATTATATAGGAATATAATTGTCGTATTTATATAAAGAATATCAATTCAGTTTTTTTGTAGATGGTGAATTTTATATTCGAACTATTAGTATAATGCTGTGTAATTGAATTTGTAGACACTATTTCTATGGCAATTAATTTACGAATGGAACTGCACACATAGGCAAGACTTAAATATGTGAAAAGACCATTAAATACATTTTTATTAACAATATTTGGATAATACACATCAATTCCTATTTTATAGGAAATAACTGTTATAGGAGATTTGGTAACAAACCGAAAACATATGACATTAAGATATAGTTCAAGTCATTTTTTTGGTAATCTTTACGGATGAATCATTTAATAAAACTCTAAGTTATGCATGTATAATGCATCATATCCTTTTCATTTCATTTTTCTAATTATTGTCTTCTTTGTGTATTTCTAGCCTCTCTTAAAAACTTGGGTGACAAGACCGTCAACCTTTTCTCCAAGAAAAAGGAAGAAGTTGAAAAATTGGCCAACGAAAAAGTCAATGATGTCAAAGAAGCTGCCGAAGACCAAGCTAAGAAAGTAGGTGATTCAGTACAAAAAACCAAGAGCGAAGCTGAGAAATTGGCAGCTGATACTGGTGAGTGTGAAATGAAAGAAAAGACAAATATTTAAAGGGCATAAAAATGTATCAACAAAAATTCAAAAAAATTAACGTGAACATTAAATCGTCTTTTAACAAAAATATTAGTTTTTAATTTAAAATATTATTTAACTGAAAATTTCCCATTGTTAAAATAGGAAATTTAAAAATCTTGTAACAAAAGCATTGGTGAGACATATTTAATGACTTGGAAAAAATGTTTAATTTAATTTTTGTGATTTGAGAAAATCAACAAAAATTTATTTTTTTGGTGATTTTGTTTCGGTGAAAAGGTGTAACCCTAAGATTAAATTACTTCTTAGCTATTTATGATTCTGGCCAAATTATAGTGACAACCTAAAAAGATCGCTAATTCATAATACTGTGAGGGATTCTAAATCCAAAAGCTCCAAAAGCACTTTTTATTGCAATCGAAATCACCATTAAAAATACTCTATGCATTTTGCTTTTGTTTTAGAATTCGAACCTATTTTTTGTAACGTTTTTAGTCCTTAAATTTTATTCATACTTGATTCTAATTTTTTTTTTAATTTTTTATAGCTAAGGAAGCCGCCGATTTAGCTGCTGCCGAAGCCAAGAAGGCCGAAAGTGCTGTATCCGATGGTGTTAACAAAGCCAATGCCGCCGTCGATAATACCAAGAACGTCATCAACAACACCACCCAACAAGTTAGCAATGTAGCGGCAAATACCAAACAAATTGCCGCCAATGTGGCTGAAGCTTCAAAAACTGTAAGTCCACGATTACAATAAAATAGCGGTAACGAAATATCGATTTCGTTTTTTTTTAATTTTAAACCCTCATGCATTAACAAATATGCATGGGGGGGGGGGATTTAAGTTATCGAAATAATTAAAAAAAAACACATATGTGTTTTCCTAAAGACGTAATAACTCCAACTATTTCCGGCCCTTTTAGTTCTTCAATTATTAACACTCATACGCAATATTGTACCCCTTCATAACTTTACTAATTGAATTAATATTAATTATACGTTATTTATTCCATAAGAATGAGACTTTATATAGTATATGTAGAGTAAGCTTTTATTTAAAATAGAATCGTATCATTATAAAATCTGGGAGACGCTACAGCCATTTCATTAGCTAGCCCTTAAATCGTAATCATTTATACGCAATGACATCATGGTTGCCACAGTTGGTAGAATTCTACCAATAATGGTAAATTCTTTACTGTTTGGTAGATTGGTAGAATTATTGATGTTTTGGTAGATTTTACCAAATATTCCTCTCTAACTTAGAGGTAATTAAAAAAAATTTATAGAAATAAAATTTTGACAAAATTTTCTATAGAAAAAAATTTTGACACAATTTTCTATAGAAATAAAATTTTGACAACATTTTCTATGGAAAGAAAATGTAGACAAAATTTTGTAAAGAAAGAAAATTTTTACAAAATTTTCTATATAAAGAAAATTTTGACGAAATTTTCTATATAAAGAACATTTTGACAAAATTTTCTAAAGAAAGAAAATTTTGACAAAATATTCTATAGAAATAAAATTTTGACAAAATTTTCTATAGAAACAACATTTTCTAAAGAAAGAAAATTTTGACACAATTTTCTATAGAAATAAAATTTTGACAATATTTTCTAAAGAAATAAAATTTTGACAAATTTTTCTATGGAAAGAAAATGTAGACAAAATTTTGTAAAGAAAGAACATTTTGACAAAATTTTCTAAATAAAGAAAATTTTGACAAAATTTTCTATAGAAATAAAATTTTGACAAAATTTTCTATAGAAACAAAATTTTCTATAGAAATAAAATTTTGACAATATTTTCTATAGAAATAAAATTTTGACAAAATTTTCTATAGAACTAAAATTTTGACAAAATTTGCTATAGAAATAAAATTTTGACAAAATTTTCTATAATAATATCGAAATAATATTTCGACAAAATTTTCTAATGAAATAAAATTTTGACAAAATTTTCTATACCAATAAAATTTTAACAACATTTTCTATAGAAATAAAATTTTGACAAAGTGTTCCATAGAAATAAATTTTGGACAAAATTATCTATAGAAATAAATTTGAGGGAAAATTTTCTATAGAAATCAAATTTTGACAATATTTTTTATAGAAATAAAATTGAGGGGCAATTTTCTATAGAAAAAAATTGAGGGAAAATTTTCTATAGAAATAAAATTTTGACAAAATTTACTATAGAAATAAAATTTTGACAAAATTTTCTATAGAAATAAAATTTTGACAAAATTTTCTACAGAAATAAAATGTTGACAAAATTTTCTATAGAAATAAAATTTTGACATAATTTTCTATAGAAATAAATTTTGGACAAGATTTTCTATAGAAATAAAATTTTGAGAAAAATTTCTATAGAAATAAACTTGAGGGAAAATTTTCTATACAAATCAAATTTTTACAATATTTTTTATAGAAATAAAATTTTGACAAAATTTTCTATAGAAATAAAATTTTGACAAAATTTTCTATAGAAATAAAATTTTGACAAAATTTTCTATAGAAATAAAAATTTGACAAAATTTTCTATAGAAATAAAATTTTGACAAAATTTTCTATAGAAATAAAATGTTGACAAAATTTTCTATAGAAAAAAATTTAGACAAATTTTTCTATAGAAATAAAATTTAGACAAAATTTTCTATAGAAAAAAAAATTTTGACAAAATTTTCTATAGAAATAAAATTTTGACAAAATTTGTTTGTAAAAAAAAAAGTTGGAAAAAATTTCCTATAGAAAAAAAAATTGTATGACAATTTTCTATAAAAATAAAATGTTGACAAAATTTTCTATAAAAACAAAATTTTACAAAATTTTCTAAAGAAAGAAAATTTTGACACAGTTTTCTATAGAAATAAAATTTTGACACAATTTTCAATAGAAATATGATTTTGACACAATTTTTTATAGAAAAAAAATTTTGACAAAATTTTCTGTAGAAATAAAAGTGAGGGAAAATTTTCTATAGAAATAAAGTTTGACAAAATTTTCTATAGAAATAAAATTTTGACAAAATTTTCTATAGAAATAAAATTTTGACAAAATTTTCTATAGAAAGAAAATTTTGACTCAATGTTCTATAGAAATTAAATTTTCTATAGAAATAAAATGTTGACAAAATTTTCTATAAAAATAAAATTTTGACAATATTTTCTATAGAAATCAATTTTTGACAATATTTTTTATAGAAATAAAATTTTATAGAAATAAAATAGAAAATTCTATAGAAATCAAATTTTGACAATATTTGTAGAAACAAAATTTGACAAAATTTTTTATAGAAATAAAATTTTGACAAAATTTTCTATAGAAAGAAAATTTTGACACAATGTTCCATGGAAATTAAATTTTCTATAGAAATAAAATTTTGACACAATTTTCTATAGTAATAAAATTTTGACACAATTTTCTACAGAAATAAAATTTTGACAAAATTTTCGATAGAAATAAAAATTTGACAAAATTTTCTTTAGAAGTAAAATTTTTACACAATTTTCTATAGAAATTAAATTTTGACAAAATTTTCTATAGAAATAAAAATTTGACAAAATTTTCTATAGAAATAAAATTTTGACAAAATTTTCTATAGAAATAAAATTTTGACAAAATTTTCTATAGAAATAAAATGTTGACAAAATTTTCTATAGAAAAAAATTTTGACAAAATTTTCTATAGAAATAAAATTTTGACAAAATTTTCTATAGAAATAAAATTTTGACAAAATTTTCTATAGAAATAAAATTTTGACAACATTTTCTATAGAAATAAAATTTTGACAAAATTTTCTTTAGAAGTAAAATTTTTACACAATTTTCTATAGAAATTAAATTTTGACAAAATTTTCTATAGAAATAAAAATTTGACAAAATTTTCTATAGAAATAAAATTTTGACAAAATTTTCTATAGAAATAAAATTTTAACAAAATTTTCTATAGAAATAAAATTTTGACAAAATTTTCTATAGAAATAAAATTTTGACAAAATTTTCTATAGAAATAAAATGTTGACAAAATTTTCTATAGAAAAAAATTTTGACAAAATTTTCTATAGAAATAAAATTTTGACAAAATTTTCTATAGAAATAAAATTTTAACAAAATTTTCTATAGAAATAAAATTTTGACAACATTTTCTATAGAAATAAAATTTTGACAAAATTTTCTATAGAAATAAAATTTTGACAAAATTTTCTATAGAAATAAAATTTTGACAAAATTTCCTATAGAAATAAAATTTCGACAAAATTTTCTATAGAAATAAAATTTTGACAACATTTTCTATAGAAATAAAATTTTGACACAATTTTCTATAGAAATAAAATTTGGACAATCTTGATATAGGGTGTGCTTTTATTTACAATCGAATCGGCTCATGTAAATATTTTGAGGAATCTCTTTTTTGTCAAACTACAGCTATTTCATTAACTAGTCCTTCAATCGTTATCACATACGATCCTTCAATTGTTTTACTTACCGAATTAATATCAATTATACGTTATATATTGTATATGAATGAATCGGTTTTTAGCATGTATGGAGTAAGCTTTTATATCAAATAAAATCGCTTCATACTTCAAGAAGCTCTAATTGTCATTTTAAAGCTATTTCATTAGCTAGCCCTCCAATCATTATCACTCATAGGCAATAGGGTACACCATTGTTTTAATAATTGAATTAATATCAATTATACGTCTTATTTCAAATCGAATTGAAAAATTATTCAAAATTACTCATACGTCTTGATTTAAATTTATTAACTCTATTTTATTTTGCTCTTTCCAGGCTGCTGCTAATGCTGTTGATCAAACCAAAAAGGCTGCCAATGATGCCATCAACAAATCCGTTAAGGCTGCCGAACAAGTGGTCGATGATAAAATGAAACAAGCCGAACATACTGTCGATGAAGGTATCAAGGTTGCCAATCAGGCTGTTGACAAAAAGATTTCCGAAGCCAACCAATATGTTGATCAAAAGAGAGTAGATTTGGAAAAGACTTTGCATGACACAGCTCAATCTGGTCACGATATGGCTGCACAACAAGCTGCTGGTTTAATGGGCAAATTGAATCTAGCCAAGTAAATTGAACTAATCACCCCTAGATTAGAATAACTACCCTGAATTAAAATTACAACAAAAACACAACAGATTTGAAATTCAACGATACTGTGGGCTAGAAATTATAGCAACACACACATACCTATCCACAAACCTGCAACCAACAACAACAACTAAATGGAATTTTAAAATAAATTAAACTAAAGCATAAAAAATATCAAACAGAAAACTAGAATGTTGCTTTTTTGAAGAAAAACAAATCCATAAAACAGCTGCTGCAAAAAACTGAATTTGAATGTGCCGTGCCAGTTTTGTGATTTGAAATACCTGGTCTATCAATTAACTCCCTTAGACTTATCTAATACCAAATGTATTAGAAAAGATTTTTTGAGAAAATTAATTCTTATTGTTTTATATAAAAATTTTCTTATTTTTTTTCTATACATATATTTAGAAAGAAAGCATTTCAAAGTATTGAGAGAGAAAAAAAACGAATGCTATAAAAACAAGTTAACAAGAGGCCTATATGTACCGGATGAAAATTAAATGCAAATTCGCTTTTGTAGTTAAAAAAAGAAAAAGAAATTTATAAAATAAATACAAAAGTAAATATTTTAAAATTATATTAATAAACTGAGTATATATAAATAAATAAGATTCTATATATACATATTTTTTGTAATCTTTTTTTTTATATATATAATTTTTTTTTGGATAATAGTCTTTTTTGTGCCTAACTACTCAATCTGTAATGAATTTATTTTTCTGTATTTTTTTCTTTTTTGTAAGTCCAGGAGTCTTTTTATTGCTAAGAAAATTTAATTGTTTTTAAAAACTCCCTTGTTTTTTCCCATTTTTTTTGTTCATTTCGAATATTTTTATATATACATATTTTTTTTCATCGCCCTTCTCTTTGATTTCCAAACATAAAGGGAGTGAAATCTCCTGTAATGATATTAGATTTTTAATTTATTTTGTATTATAAAATAAAATAGTGTTTTTTCATTTTTTTAATAAATCATATTAATGTAATTTCTAATAAAAAACACGTAAAATTAAAAATAAAATAAAAAGTAAAAAAAATCAAAAATATTTTTTGTTTCTTTTAAGAGGCTAACTAGATGAGGTAAACAAAAATATAATTGTTTAATTATTTTTTATAGAAATAAAAAAAAAAACAAGTATATTCGGCCAGGCCAAAGATTATGTACCCTCCACCATGGATTGCGTAGAAACTTCTACTGAAGACTGTCATCCACAATCGAATTACTTGGGTTGCGGTAACTTTTGCCGATGACAAGGTATCTTAAAACTTCCTAATACCGTAATATATACCACGTAGTCCATACGTGGTATATATTAAACTTAAAATGGCCTTTTAAATACGTATATAATTAAGTTTGACAAAATTTTCTATAGGAATAAAATTTTGACAAAATAAAATTTTGACAACATTTTCTTAGAAAAAAAATTTGGACAAAATTTTCTATAGAAATACGATTTTAACAAAATTTTCTATAGAAATAACATTTTGACAAAATTTTCTATAGAAACAAAATTTTTACAAAATTTTGAAAAGATTTAAAATTTTGACAACATTCTCTATAGAATTAAAATTTTGACAAGATTTTCTACAGAAATAAAATTTTGCCAACATTTTCTATAGAAATAAAATTTGACAAAATTTTCTATAGGAATAAAATTTCGACAAAATTTTCTATAGAAATAAAATTTTGACAACATTTTCTATAGAAATAAAATTTTGGTAGATTATTTTTGCTCGAGTGGCAAGCATGATTATGAACGATATGGACCAATTTTGGTGTGATTGGGGATCGGCTATATATAACTATAGACCGATATGGACCAATTTTGGCATGGTTATTAGCGGCCATATATTAACACCACGTTGCAAATTTCAACTGGATCGGATGAATTTTGCTCGTCCAAGGGCTCCGGAGTTCAAATCTGGGGATCGGTTTATATAGGGGCTATATATAATTATGGACTGATATGGACCAATTTTTGTATGGTTCTTAGAGACTATATCAAATCTGGGAATCGGTTTATATGGGGTTTATATATAATTATGGACCGATATGGACCAATTTTTGCATGGTTGTTAGAGACCATATACTAACACCATGTACCAAATTTCAGCCGGATCGGATGAAATTTGCTTCTCTTTGAGGCTCCGCAAGCCAAATCTGGGGATCGGTTTATATGGGACCTATATATAATTATGGACCGATGTGGACCAATTTTTGCATGGTTGTTAGAGACCACATTCTAACACCATGTACCAAATTTCAGGCGGATCGGATGAAATTTGCTTCTCTTAGAGCAATCGCAAACCAAATTTGGGGTCCGTTTATATGGGGGCTATACGTAAAAGTGGACCGATATGGACCAATTTTTGCGTGGTTGTTCGAGACCATATACTAACACCATGTACCAAATTTCAGGCGGATCGGATGAAATTTGCTTCTCTTAGAGCAATCGCAAGCCAAATTTGGGGGTCCGTTTATATGGGGGCTATACGTAAAAGTGGACCTATATGGCCCATTTGCAATACCATCTTACCTACATCAACAACAACTACTTGTGCCAAGATTCAAGTCGATAGCTTGTTTCGTTCGGAAGTTAGCGTGATTTCAACAGACGGACGGACGGACATGCTCAGATCGACTCAGAATTTCACCACGACCCAGAATATATGTACTTTATGGGGTCTTAGAGCAATATTTCGATGTGTTACAAACGGAATGACAAAGTTAATATACCCCCATCCTATGGTGGAGGGTATAAAAATATTATAACCTAGAAAAAGCTAAAGTAGGCCCGAACCCAAAATGTGTCCCATTAAATTTGTATGGCAGCTTATAACAACCCCAGTCGTATATTTCTGAAAATTTCTGGAGAACGATTAATATACCTAGTATATCCTGATATAGATAATTTCCCATCCTACATGTTCAGATGAGTGTATATCTGACGAAAGATATTTGTGGGAGCTATATCTAAATCTGAACTGATTTCAACCAAATTCGGCACACTTTACGACACTGTTAATTGCACTCCTTGTGCAAATTTTAAAGCAAATTGGTTTTAAATTCTGGCTTCTATAAATCGGACGAAGGATATATATGGAAGCTATATCTAATACTGAACCGATTTCTTCCAAAATCAATAGGGTTCTATTCTGACCCTAACACATACTTGTGACAAATTTGAAGTCGATTGGGCTAAAATTGCGACCAAGACTTCGATCACCAAAATGAATTCACAGACAGACGGACGACGGAGAGGCGGTCATGGCTAGATCGATTCAAGGGCCGGCCGTGAGCAATATTACCAAAGACACCATATGTCTATTTCGTCTCCTTCTGGGTGTTGTAAATATATGCAATGGTTGCATGCCCGCCTTGCATACACAAGGTCGTGGGTTCTATTCCAGCTTCGACCGAACACCAAAAAGTTTTTCAGCGGTGGATTATCCCACCTCAACAATGCTGGTGACATTTCTGAGGTTCAAAGCTTCTCTAAGTGATTTCACTGCAATGTGGAACGCCGTTCGGACTCGGCTCTAAAAAGGAGGTCCCTTGTCATTGAGCTTAACATGGAATCGGGCAGCGCTCAGTGATAAGAGAGAAGTTTACCAATGTGGTATCACAATGGACTGAATAGTCTAAGTGAGCCTGATACATCGGGCTGCCACCTTACCTAACCTAACCTAATATTTAAATCTAAGTAGAACGCCATCTACACATGAATATTCATTTACATGGCGGATAACAAATCGGGTATGAATTCAAACTATTCTCAAATGTTTTAATTATGTATGGAAATATATAGCCAATTCCCGCACCACATAAAATTGGAGTAATACCTTTGCGGCATCTACAAAGATAACTGTTTATTTTCTCCCAACAGATGAGAACTGAAGCTATCTAGCGAATACTAGATGGCGCCCATGTATATTCTTTTACCATCTTAAGGCCTGTGCTTTGATAGTAAAAGTAGGGTATAGTAAGTTGGTGCATTTTTAAGTAACGCTAAGAAGGAGCAGTCATAGGTTAGGTTAGGTTAGGTTAGGTTAGGTTAGGTTAGGTTAGGTTATGTGGCAGCCCAATGTATCAGGCTCACTTAGACTATTCAGTCCATTGTGATACCACGTTGGAGCAGTCATACACCCATCGTCTTATATTTATAGCCGATATTTTCATATATGACGAATTTATCAACGAATCTTCTTCAAATTTCGTATGTTCATATACGAGTATATTGTGAGTCTTATAAATTTTGCAAAATATCAGTCAAATCAGTTCAAAATTTTATTTCAATAGAAAATTTTGTCAACATTTTATTTCTATAGAAAATTTTGTCAACATTTTATTTCTATGGAAACTTTTTTAAAAGTTTTATGTCTATAGAAAATTTTGTCAAAATTTTATTTCTATAGAAAATGTTGTCAATATTTTATTTTTATAGAAAATTTTGTACGTCTTAGTTGGAGAGGAATATTTTGCAAAGTCTATCAACACATGAAAAATTCTACCAATCTACCAAATAGTAAAAAAATCTAAAATTTTTGGTAGAATTCTACCAACTGTTGCAACCGTGAGTACAAGACTTAAATGATCTAACAACCATGTATTGGAAAAAATAAATTTCTCAAATAACAACAAATTTATGTTGGTATTTTAAAAGCTATGAACTGAAAAAAAAGAAAAACTTACAAGTAAAGTACCAATTGGATTTAATTAAAGACATACTTAGAAAACACTATTTATGTTTTTTTTTTAACACTGTTATATAGTCCACAGAAGAAATATAGTAAAACACAAAACTACAAAAACTATCGTCCCTGGAAAATTATAGCAACACACAAAACCAACTAAACGATACAAGAATAAAAAACTAACTGATAGTTTCAATTTTGGTCCTAAATAAAATATTGATATGGGTAAGGAGAGGAAGCGGACATTAAACGTATGCATATCATGTTGACGGCAACGGAAACTCTCAGTGTTTGTTTGTTTTTGTTTTTGTTTATCGTAAGAGAACATAAAATTAAACTCTTCTTTTCTCTCTCACAGTTTTAGGTTTTTTTTGTTCCCCTTCTTAACCGCCACACCATAGTAAATTTATTTAGCAGCTGTACGTTCTCTCTTTCGATAAAATATGAGTTTCGCTTCCTCTCCTTACTCAACAGGTTATTTTACTGTCATACAAAAACTAAACTAACAGTTCGGTTCTTATGCTCGTACCGCATAGTTCGTGTTGTGTGTTACGCAAAAATTTGCTATTTTTGTAGTGTTGTGTGTGTGTTTTTTTTTTTATTTCTTCTGTGGACTAAATAACAGTGTTAAAAAACTATACCCAAGACGAACATAATCGGCAAATAATTTCAATAATTCCAATTGGTGCTTTACATGTAAGTTTGTTTACTGTTCAACGTTTTCAAAATGCTTACATAAATTTGTTGTAAATGGAGAAATTAATTTTGTCCAATACATACGTGCTGTACTTTTGTGGAAGTAGTTTTGGTGAGTATGAAATTTTGCGTTATTTACTAGAAATACATCAACCATATGCTTGTGTGGTAGGAAAATAAAATTTGTATTTCTTCACACACACACAAGCTTACATTAAATATGAGCATACATTGCTTGTGGTTTACCGTTCAACTCACCATTCACAATTGCTTAACAGTGTTCACAACAGACAAAAATTTAAGAGAACATTGTGGTGAATATAGCGGAGGATTTGCAGAGAATCAAAATCGTAGACAAGGGAAGAGCGGTAAAATAAATTGAAATTGGTGTGGTAGTATAAAGGGGAACGAACAAAAAACCAAAACTACGAGTGATAATGAAGAGTTTAATTTTATGTTCTCTTCCGATAAAAATACACACACAAACAGAGAGTTTTCGCAGCCGTCAACATGAGTTGCATACGTTTAATGTCCGCTTCCTATCCTTACCCCTCTCAAGATTTTATTGAGATCCAAAATTGAAACTATCGCTTAGTTTTTTATTCTTGTATCCTTTAGTTGGTTTCGTCTGTTGCGATAATTTTCCACGGACAATATATTCTGTAGTTTTGTGTTATACTTTATTTCTTCTGTGGACTATATAACAGTGTTAGAAAACTATTTATACCCGTGACAAACATACATACTCTCCAAATAAAGGGTACATAGCTTTTAAAATACAAACATAAATTTATTTTATATACGTGCTTTTGATGAGTACATAATTTTTCGATATATACTAGAAATACAAAAGCAACGTAAGTTGTTTTTTCTGTTAAGAAAATAAAATAAAATTTGTATTTCTTCACACAGGCACAAGTATGGATTAATTATACGCATATATTGCTTGAAGTCTATAGAAAATGCTGTCAAAATTTTATTACTATAGAAAATTTTTTCAAAATTTTATATCTATAGAAAATTTTGTCAAAATTTTATTTCTATAGAAAATGTTATAAAAATTTTATTTTTATAGCAAATCTTGCTTTTATTTTATTTTTATAGAAAATTTTGCCAAAATTTTATTTCAATAGCAAATGTTGTCATCATTTTATAGAAAATATTTCTATAGACAATTTTGTCAACATTTTATTTCTATAGAAAATTTTTTAAAACTTTTATTTCTATAGAAAATTTTATCAAAATTTTATTTGTATAGAAAATGTTGTCAACATTTTATTTCTACAGAAAATTTTGTCAACGTTTTATTTCTTTAGAAATTTTTTTAAAAATTTTATTTCTATAGAAAATTTTGTCAACATTTTATTTCTATAGAAAATTTTGTCAAAATTTTATTTCTATAGAAAATTTTTTAAACATTTTATTTCTATAGAAAATTTTGTCAAAATTTTATTTGTATAGAAAATGTTGTCAATATTTTATTTTTATTGAAAATTTTGTATGTCTTAGTTGGAGAGGAATATAAGTTGTCATTTACAATCTGTGATAACAACACAAGTTTGACTGTGATATTAGATTAAGTTAATTATTCTTGCAATTAGTAAATATGTGTTCTATGTCGTGCTGTAATAGTGTCGTATTAATAGACGTATATATTTTTTTTTGCATAAGTAATTGACAAAAATTGAATATCCAATAAATAAATCATCCCTGATGAGGCTGGAAATAATCCCAGCGAAACGTTGGATGGAAATAATGGAATAATTCCATTCTTGCTTTATTCGCATTTTAAAGTGACCTTGAAAGCCCACTAAAAAAACAAAAGCTAATAATTTTGCAAAGTCTATCAACATTCTACCAATCTACCAAATAGTAAAAAAAATCTAAAATTTTTGGTAGAATTCTACCAACTGTTGCAACCGTGAGTACAAGACTTAAATGATCTAACAACCATGTATTGGAAAAAATAAATTTCTCAAATAACAACAAATTTTTGTTGGTATTTTAAAAGCTATGAACTGAAAAAAAGAAAAACTTACAAGTAAAGTACCAATTGGATTTAATTAAAGACATACTTAGAAAACACTATTTATGTTTTTTTTTTAACACTATTATATAGTCCACAGAAGAAATAAACTAAAATACAAAACTACAAAAAATATCGTCCGTGGAAAATTATAGCAAAACACAAAACCAACTAAACGATACAAGAATAAAAAACTAACTGTTAGTTTAAATTTTGGACCTAAATAAAATGTTGATTTGGGCAAGGAGAGGAAGCGGACATTAAACGTATGCATATCATGTTGACGGCAACGGAAACTCTCAGTGTTTGTTTGTTTTTGTTTTTGTTTTTTTTTGTTTTTTTTTTTTATCGTAAGAGAACATAAAATTAAACTCTTCTTTTCTCTCTCACAGTTTTAGATTTTTTTTGTTCCCCTTCTTAACCGCCACACCATAGTAAATTTATTTAGCAGCTGTACGTTCTCTCTTTCGATAAAATATGAGTTTCGCTTCCTCTCCTTACTCAACAGGTTATTTTACTGTCATACAAAAACTAAACTAACAGTTCGGTTCTTATGCTCGTACCGCATAGTTCGTGTTGTGTGTTACGCAAAAATTTGCTATTTTTGTAGTGTTGTGTGTGTGTGTTTTTTTTTTATTTCTTCTGTGGACTAAATAACAGTGTTAAAAAACTATACCCAAGACGAACATAATCGGCAAATAATTTCAATAATTCCAATTGGTGCTTTACGTGTAAGTTTGTTTACTGTTCAACGTTTTTAAAATGCTTACATAAATTTGTTGTAAATGGAGAAATTAATTTTGTCCAATACATACGTGCTGTACTTTTGTGGAAGTAGTTTTGGTGAGTATGAAATTTTGCGTTATTTACTAGAAATACAACATCAACCATAAGCTTGTGTGGTAGGAAAATAAAATCTGTATACAGATTCTTCACACACACACACAAGCTTACATTAAATATGAGCATACATTGCTTGTGGTCTACCGTTCAACTCACCATTCACAATTGCTTAACAGTGTTCACCACAGACAAAAATTTAAGAGAACATAGTGGTGAATATAGCAGAGGATTTGCAGAGAATTAACAGCGTTGACAAGGGAAGAGCGGTAATATAAATTTAAATTGGTGTGGTAGTATAAAGGGGAACGAACAAAAAACCAAAACTGCGAGTGCGAAAAGAACAGCTTAATTAAAAAACACACAAACACTGAGAGTTTTCGTTGCAGTCATCATGAGTTGCATGCGTTTAATGTCCGCTTCCTTTCTTTACTCCTACTCAATATTTTATTGAGATCCTAAATTGAAACTATCAGTTCGTTTTTTATTCTTGTATCCTTTAGATGGTTTCGTGTGTTGCGATAATTTTCCACGGATAATATATTCTGTAGTTTTGTGTTTTACTTTATTTCTTCTGTGGACTATATAACAGTGTTAGAAACCTATTTATACCCATGACAAACATACCTACTCGCCAAATATATAGAGTTTTCTAATTACACCTAGACTTCGCTTTGCGTCGCAGATACGTTCCAATAAACACGTCGCAAACTGAAACGACTCAAAGTGAATTATGAGTTTCTACTGCAAACAATGCAAAGATTGGAGACAGAAAACAATGCAACTTCGAAAATCTAACGACGCAAAGTGAATACTAGTACTAATTCAGCAGCGACGCAACTTCGAAACAACGCAAAGCGAGGCCTAGGTGTAATTCGAATTAAATCGAATTCGTAGTTTATATGCAATTTTTTTCAGTACATAGCTTTTAAAACACCAACATAAATTTATTTTATTTACGTGCTTCCGTGGAAGTAATTTTTCGATATTTCGATATGTATTAGAAATACAACAGCGACGTAAGCTTTCTTTTTCTGGTAAGAAAATAAAATAAAATTTGTATTTCTTTACACAGGTACAAGTATGGACTAATTATAAGCATATATTGCTTGAAGTCTATAGAAAATGTTGTCAAAATTTTATTGCTATAAAATTTTTTTTCAAAATTTTTTTATCTATAGAAAATTTTGTCAAAATTTTATTACTATAGGAATTTTTTTGTAGAAATTGTATCCAAAATTTTATTTCTATGGAAAATTTGGTCAAAAATTTATTTCTATAGAAACTTTTGTCAACATTTTATTTCTATAGAATATTTTGTCAACATTTTATTTCTATAGAAAATTTTGTCAAAATTTTAGTTCTATAGAAAATTTGGTCAAAATTTTATTTTTATAGAAAATTTTGTCAAAGTTTTATTTCTATAGAAAATTTTGTTACAATTTTATTTCTATAGAAGATTTTGTCCAAATTTTATTTTTTTTTTTAAATTTTGTTAAAATTTTGTTGCTATAGAAAATTTTGTCAATTTTTTTTTAAATAGCAAATGTTGTCATCATTTTATAGAAAATATTTCTATAGAAAAATTTGTCAAAACTTTATTTCTATATAACATTTTTCCAAAATTTTATTTCTATAGAAAATTTTGTCAAAATTTTATTTCTATAGAAAATTTTGCCAAAATTTTATTTCTATAGAAAATTTTGCCAAAATTTTATTTCTATAGAAAATTTTGTCAAAATTTTATTTCTACAGAAAATTTTGTCAAAATTTTAGTTCTATAGCAATTTTTTTTTGTAGAATATTGTGTCCAAAATTTTATTTCTATGGAAAATTTGGTCAAATTTTATTTCTATAGAAACTATTGTCAAAATTTAATTTCTATAGGAAATTTTGTGAAAATTTTATTTCTATATAACATTTTTCCAAAATTTTATTTCTATGGAAATTTTGTCAAAATTTTATTTCTATGGAAATTTTGTCAAAATTTTATTTCTATAGAAAATTTTGCCAAAATTTTATTTCTATAGAAAATTTTGCCAAAATTTTATTTCTATAGAAAATTTTGCCAAAATTTTATTTCTATAGAAAATTTTGTCAAAATTTTATTTCCATAGAAAATTTTGTCAAAATGTTATTTCTATAAAAAATTTTGTCAAAATTTTATTTCTATTGAAAATTTTGTCAAAATTTTATTTGTATAGAAAATTTTGTCAAAATTTTATTTCTAAAGAAAATTTTGTCAAAATTTTAGTTCTATAGCAATTTTTTTTTTGTAGGAAATTGTGTCCAAAATTTTATTTCTATGGAATATTTGGTCAAACTTTTATTTCTATAGAAACTATTGTCAAAATTTAATTTCTATAGGAAATTTTGTCAAAATTTTATTTCAATGGAAAATGTTGTCATCATTTTATAGAAAAAATTTCTATAGAAAAATTTGTCAAAATTTTGTTTCTATAGGAAATTTTGTCAAACGTTCATTTCTATAGAAAATTTTGTCAACATTTTATTTCCATAGAAAATTTTGTCAAAATTTTATTTCTATAGAAAATTTTGCCAAAATTTTATTTCTATAGAAAATTTTGCCAAAATTTTATTTCTATAGAAAATTTTGTCAAAATTTTATTTCCATAGAAAATTTTGTCAAAATGTTATTTCTATAGAAAATTTTGTCAAAATGTTATTTCTATAGAAAATTTTGTCAAAATTTTATTTCTACAGAAAATTTTGTCAAAATTTTATTTCTATTGAAAATTTTGTCAAAATTTTATTTGTATAGAAAATTTTGTCAAAATTTTATTTCTACAGAAAATTTTGTCAAAATTTTAGTTCTATAGCAATTTTTTTGTAGAAAATTGTGTCCACAATTTTATTTCTATGGAAAATTTGGTCAAACTTTTATTTCTATAGAAACTATTGTCAAAATTTAATTTCTATAGGAAATTTTGTCAAAATTTCATTTCAATGGAAAATGTTGTCATCATTTTATAGAAAAAATTTCTATAGAAAAATTTGTCAAAATTTTGTTTCTATAGAAAATTTTGTCAAACTTTCATTTCTATAGAAAATTTTGTCAACATTTTATTTCCATAGAAAATTTTGCCAAAATTTTATTTCTATAGAAAATTTTGTCAAAATTTTATTTCTGTAAAAAATTTTGTCAACATTTTAGTTCTATAGAAAATTTTGTCAAAATTTTATTTTTATAGAAAATTTTGTCAATGTTTTATTTCTATAGAAAATTTTGTCAAAATTTTATTTTTATAGAAAATTGTGTCAAAATTTTATTTCAATAGCAAATGTTGTAATCATTTTATAGAAAAATTTTATAGAAAGTAGAAAAATTTTATAGAATATATAGAAAATTTTGCCAAAATTTTATTTCTATAGAAAATTTTGTCAAAATTTTATTTCCATAGAAAATTTTGTCAAAATGTTATTTCTATGGAAAATTTTGTCAAAATTTTATTTCTATTGAAAATTTTGTCAAAATTTTATTTGTATAGAAAATTTTGTCAAAATTTTATTTCTACTGAAAATTTTGTCAAAATTTTAGTTCTATAGCAATTTTTTTTGTAGAAAATTGTGTCCAAAATTTTATTTCTATGGAACATTTGGTCAAACTTTTATTTCTATAGAAAATATTGTCAAAATTTAATTTCTATAGGAAATTTTGTCAAAATTTTATTTCAATAGAAAATGTTGTCATCATTTTATAGAAAAAAATTTGTCAAAATTTTGTTTCTATAGAAAAGTTTGTCAAAATTTCATTTCTATAGAAAATTTTGTTAAAAGTTTATTTCTATGGAAAATTGTGTCCAAAGTTTTATTTCTATAGAAAATTTAGTCAAAATTTTATTTCTATAGAAAATTTGTCAATATTTTATTTCTATAGAAAATTTTATTTCAATGGAAAATGTTGTCATCATTTTATAGAAAAAATTTCTATAGAAAAATTTGTCAAAATTTTGTTTCTATAGAAAATTTTGTCAAACTTTCATTTCTATAGAAAATTTTGTCAATATTTTATTTCCATAGAAAATTTTGCCAAAATTTTATTTCTATAGAAAATTTTGTCAAAATTTTATTTTTATAGAAAATTTTGTCAATATTTTATTTCTATAGAAAATTTTGTCAAAATTTAATTTTTATAGAAAATTGTGTCAAAATTTTATTTCAATAGAAAATGTTGTCATCATTTTATAGAAAAATTTTATAGAAAATATTTCTATAGAAAATTTTGAAAAAAATTTATTTCAATAGAAAATGTTTATAGAAAATTTTGTCAACATTTTATTTCTATAAAAAATTTTGCAAAATTATATTTGTATAGGAAATTTTGTCAAAAGTTTATTTCTACAGAAAATTTTGTCAAAATCTTATTTCTAAAGAAAATTTTGTCAAAATAGTAGTTCTATAGAATTTGTTTTTGTAGAAAATTGGGTCCAAAATTGTATTTATATAGAAAGTTTTGTCCAAAATTTTATTTTAATGAAAATTTTGTCAACATATTAGTTCTATAGAAAATTTTGTCAAAATTTTATTTCTGTAGAAAATGTTTTCAAAATTTTATTTCTATAAAAATTTTGTCAAAATTTTATTTCTATAGAAAATTTTGTCAAAATTTTATTTCTATAGAAAATTTTGTCAAAATTTTATTTCTATGGAAAATTTTGTCAAAATTTTATTTCTATAGAAAATTTTGTCAAGATTTCATTTCCATAGAAAATTTTGTCAAAGTTTATTTCTATAGAAAATTTTGTCAAATTTTTATTTTTATAGAAAATTTTGTCAAAATTTTATTTTTATAGAAAATTTTGTCAAAATTTTATTTTTATAGAAAATTTTGTCAACGTTTTATTTTTTTAGAAAATTTTGTCAAAATTTTATTTTTATAGAAAATTTTGTCAACGTTTTATTTTTTTTAGAAAATTTTGTCAAAATTTTATTTTTATAGAAAGCTTTTTCAACATGTTAGTTTTATAAAAAATTTTGTCAAAATTTTATTTTTATATAACATTTTGTCAAAATTTTATTTCAATAGCAAATGTTGTCATCATTTTATAGAAAAATTTTATAGAAAATATTTCTATAGAAAATGTTTGTCAAAATATTATTTCTATAGAAAATTTTGACAAAATTTTATTTCAATGGAAAATGTCTATACAAAATTTTGTTAACATTTTATTTCTATAAAAAATTTTGGTCAAAATTATATTTCTATAAAAAATATTGTCAAAATTATATTTCTATAGGAAATTTTGTCAAACGTTTATTTCTACAGAAAATTTTGTCAAAATTTTAGTTGTATAGAAATTTGTTTTGTAGAAAATTGGGTCCAAAATTGTATTTATATAGAAAATTGTGTCCAAAATTTTATTTTAAGGAAAATTTAGTCAAAATTTTATTTCCTTGGAAAATGTTATCAAATTTGTATTTCTTTAGAAAATTTTGGCAAAATTTTATTTCTATAGAAATTTTTTTTCTTTCAAAATTTTATATCTATAGAAAATTTTGTAAAAATTTTATTTCTTTGAAAAATTTGATCAAAATTGTATTTCTTTAGAAAATTTTGTGCAAAATTTTATTTCTATAGAATTTTTTTTTCTTTCAAAATTGTATATCTATAGAAAATTTTGTAAAAATTTTATTTCTTTGGAAAATTTGATCAAAATTGTATTTCTATAGAAATTTTTTTCTCAAAATTTTATATCTATAGAAAATTTTGTCAAAATTTTATTTCTATGGAAAATTTTGTCAAAATTTTATTTCTATAGAAAATTTTGTCAAAATTTTATTTCCGTAGAATTTTTTCTCAAAATTTTATTTCCGTCTCCTTAGAAAACTTGGAGGATTTTTTCTCCCTTCCCATAACATTCCAGAAAAAATATGTGCATAATTGTATCCCCCTACATCGTAGGCATTCAAAGACATAGATCCAATTCTTCGTTTTACCCTCTATGTATTTTTCTTTTTTTTGGTTCAATCAAAGTCAGCAATGAATTTCAATTAAAATCTCCTCATTGTATGCAATCAAATTATTAACTTCATTTATCGATTACAATCACCAACAACATTATTTCTCCTCCCCTTACATGCTTTTAATCAATCCAAAAACACCTTTCCTCAACCCTTACATTGAGGGCCATTAAATTTGCACTTAAATCAAAATCAGACCAACAAACAAAATAACAACAGGCAGGGACACAAATGAAACGGACTATGAACTGTTGAAGGACTACGAACTAGGTAAACTACTATGGACGATGATGACGATTATGATATGGCCGAAGTAAGGAAACAAATAACCCATAAAGGATTTCCAAAGCGGAAATTGAGGACATTGCAATTGCTTTTTTATGATTCATGAAAGCTTCACCGAGGTAAACCAAAGGACAAGACTAAAGAATCTTATCCAAGAACTATGGACACGGTCGGGAATAAAAGAAAAACTATAAAAACAAAAACATTGATGAAAAATGCAGAGCAAAAAAAAAAGGAAATTCGATTTAATATAATATTATCGAAAGTGAGCGCGTTATTATGACACATTTTGTTATTCCCCCGTTTCTATTTGATAAGGTTATAAGGGAAGGTAATTTGCAATAATTGAAGTATGCAGGTAGAAATCGCAAAAAAGGAAAACTAAATGTCGATATTCAATTTGAGATAA
The DNA here is from genome assembly GCF_050003625.1 of Haematobia irritans. Lineage (NCBI taxonomy): Eukaryota > Metazoa > Arthropoda > Insecta > Diptera > Muscidae > Haematobia > Haematobia irritans. Next base: position 10,815,598 of record NC_134401.1, on the reverse strand, counting down.
AATAAAAAAAAATCCAGCAAAACAGAAAAAGAAATTAAGGAGAAAAAACCAATGATGGTAGTGAAATGTAATTGAGTAAGAGCATGCACTTAAGATAGAAGTGAATGTTTTTTTTTTGAATAAAAAATGAAAAGTTTGGTTTTATGAAAGACTTTCCAAATTGAAAAAAAAAAATACTAAGCACAGTTTAATTAGATATATGGACAATAAATCAACACAACATTGCATTAGTAGGGTTTCTATAAAAAAACTTCTATTCAGCCACGCTGAATTTATATTTGCTATTGGGACAACTGAAACTAATTCGAGATTAATTAGGACTTCAATAAGAAAACTTCCATTTAGTCGGGCTGAATTAAGTCTCCAATAGGAAAATATTAATTTAGCCAAGGTGATTTAAGTTTTCTTTAGGAAACATCAATTGAAACAGGGTGAATAAACCGTTTTGAATTTTAGTTTTTCTATACGAAATATTATTTTTTCTGTATGAAAATTTCATTTCAGCCAGGCTGAATTAGTTTTTCTTTTTTTAAATCTTCAACTCAGCCATGCTGAATTAGGTCTTCGATAGTAAAATTAAAATTCAGCCAGCCTGAATTGGGTTTAATATAGGAAAACTTCAATTCAGCCAGGTGGAATTAGATTTTCTATAGGAAAACTTCAATTCAACCTTCTGAGTTTTAGTTTTCTATAGGAAAATTTCATTTCAGCCTAGCTGAATTAGTGTTTCTTTTGTAAATCTTTAACTAAGCCATGTTGAATTAGGGTTTCGATTGTAAAACTTAAATTCAGCCTGGCTGAATTAGTTTTTCTTTTTGAAATCTTCAACTAAGCCATGCTGAATTAGGTTTTCGATAGTAAAATTTAAATTCAGCCTGTCTGAATTAGGTTTTATAGAAGAAAACTTCAATTCAGCCAGGTGGAATTAGATTTTTTTTATAGGAAAACTTCAATTCAACCATTCTGAACTTTAGTTTTTCTATAGGAAAACTTAAATTCAGTCAGGCTGAATTAGGGTTTCTTTTTTGAAACTTCAACTCAGCCATGCTGAATTAGGATTTTGATTGGAACAAATTTAAATTCAGATGAATTAGGTTTTATAGGGGGAATCTTCAATTCAGCCAGTTGGAATTTGTTTCTAAAGTTTTTCTTTAAGCAACTTCAATACCACCTTCTGAATTTTAGTTTTCTATAGGAACATTTCATTTCAAGCAAATTGCATAAGGTTTTCTATTTCGAACCTTCAACTCAGCCATGCTGAATTAGATATGTGTAGGAAAACTTCATATCTACCAAGCCAATTAGGTTTTCTATAGGAAAACTTCTATTCAGCAGGGCTGAATTAGATCTTCTATAGAAAAACTTCAATTCAGCATGGCTGAATTTGGGTCTCCATAGGATTACTGCAATTCAGCTAAGATGAATAAGGTTTTCTATGGGACAACTTCAATTCAATCTGGCTGAATTAGGTTTTCAACATGAAAACTTGAATTCAATGAGATTAAATTGGGAAAATTTTCATTCAGCCCAGCTGAATTTGGATTTCTATAAGAAAACTTAATTTCAAGCTAATTGCATAAGGTTTTTTATTTCGAACCTTCAACTCAGCCATGCTGAATTATGTTTGTGTAGGAAAACTTCATATCTACCAAGCCAATTAGGTTTTCTATAGGAAAACTTCAATTCAGCAGGGCTGAATTAGATTCTCTATAGAAAAACTTCAATTCAGCATGGCTGAATTTGGGTCTCCATAGGATTACTGCAATTCAGGCTGAATTAGGTTTTCAACATGAAAACTTGAATTCAATGAGATTAAATTGGGAAAATTTTCATTCAGCCTAGCTGAATATGGATTTCTATAAGAAACCTACATTTCAATCAAATTGCATAAGGTTTTCTATTTCGAACCCTCAGCTCAGCCATGCTGAATTAGGTTTGTGTAGGAAAACTTCATATCTACCAAGCCAGTTAGGTTTTCTATAGGAAAACTTCAATTCAGCAGGGCTGAATTAGATTTTCTATAGAAAAACTTCAATTCAGCACAGCTGAATTTGGGTCTCCATAGGATTACTGCAATTCAGCTAAGATGAAGAAGGTTTTCTATGGGAAAACTTCAATTCAATCAGGCTGAATTAGGTTTCCAACATGAAAACATGAATTCAATGAGATTAAATTGGGAAAATTTTCATTCAGACCAGCTGAATTAGGTTTTCTATAAGAAAACTTCAATTCAGCCCGGCTGAATTTTGGTTTCTATAAGAAAACTGCAATTCTGCCAGGCTGAATTTGAGTTTCTATAAGAAAACGTCAATTCAGCTAAGATGAATAAGGTTTTCTATGGGACAACTTCAATTCAATCAGGCTGAATTAGGTTTTCTACATAAGAACTTGAATTGAATGAGGCTGAAATGGGAAAATTTTCATTCAGCCCAGCTGAATTTCGATTTCTATAAGAAAACTTCTATTCAGCCCGGCTGAATTAGGTTTTCTATCGGAAAACTTAAATTCAACCATGCTGTTTTCGTTTTTCTATAGGAAAACTTCAATTCAGCAGGGCTGAATTAGATTTTCTATAGGATCACTTCGATTCAGCATGGCTGAATTTTGGTTTCTATAAGAAATCTTCAATTCAGCCAGGCTGAATTTGGGTTTCTATAAGAAAACGTCAATTCAGCTAATATGAATAAGGTTTTCTATAGACCAAATATATATCTGGCCAGGTTTAATTAAATTTCCTATAGGTAAACTTCAATTCATATTGGCGTATTTATTTCTCGTGTAGGAAAATTTCAATGCTAGTTTTCGAAAGAAAATATTGAATTCAACCGGTCTTGTGTAGGAAATATGCGGCTGAATTATATTCAATTCAAACTGGTTGAATTGTGGTTTCTGTAAAAAACTTCTTTTCCAGGCTTCTATAGGAAAGCATAATTTTATCCAGGCTGAATTAGGGTTTCTACAGGGAAACATCAATTCATTATCAATCATCAATCATACAATTCGGTCCAGCTGAATTAGGTTTTCTATGGGAAGCCTTTAAGCCTACCAGGTTGGATTATGGTTTCCATAGGAAAATATCCATTCAGCAATGTTGAATTAGATTTCCTATGATAAAGCTACAGTTCGCGCCAAGCTGAATAGGTTTACCATGGAAAGCCTATAAGCCTGGCTGAATAAGGTTTTCCACAGAAAAACTTTAATTCAGCCAGGCTGAATTAGGGTTTCTTTAGGGAAACTTTAATTCTGTCTGGCTGAATAAGGTTTTCTTTAAGAAAACTTTAATTCGGCCTGGATGAAAAAAGTTTTATGAAGGAAAACTTTAATTCTGTCTGGCTGAATTAGGTTTTCTATGGACAAAACATTAATTCAGCCTGGCTGAATAAGGTTTTCTGTCGCAGAATGAGATTTTTAAAGGCAAGCTTTTATTCATCGTGACTAAATAAGGTTTTCTATAGAAAACAAAAAATTATTCATTCTGACTGAAGAAGGCTTTTTATAGAAAAACTTCAATTCAACCTTGTTGAATTAGAGTTTTTAAAGGAAGACTTCAATTCAGTCCAGCTGAATTAGGATCTCTATAAGAAAACTTAAATTAATCTTGCCTTAGATAAGGGTTTCTATAAGATACTTCAATTCAGCCAATATGAATTTGTTTTTCTATAGAAAAACTTAAATGTTGTCAGGGTGAATTACGTATGAAAATTTCTATTAAGTCTGGCTGAATTAGGTTTTCTATGTAAAAACTTCAAGTCAGCTGGATCAGGAGTTTTTTTTTTGTAATATATTAAATATATTATTATTTTTAAAATATTGTAAAAAAAACATAATTTCAATATTTCTGGTTTTATATCGCCCAAGCACATAGTTTCCATAGAATTAAAAACTCAAACAAGGATTTTGCATAAGTATTGCAAAATGAAATATGAATGTTGTGGATTAAATCATGTCCATTGTGGGAGCAAAAATGGTTTTAGTTTACGAAATACGAAAATCCTTTCGTTTAACATTTTTCACAGTTTCCCCAACTTAACAAAATCCCATTTTTTTATTTTCCAAAAACCAAAAAAGCTCTATTGTCACCATACGAACATCCAGAGCTTTAATTGTAATTTTATGAAAACTTTTTTATCTAGCTTTTGTTTAATAACCAGAACTGTTTCACTTTCGAACATATCCGTATATATGTGCATATGTATATGTTAAAAATAATTTATTTTCCATTGGCTTCATTGGTTTTAGTAACGAACCAACTTTTCTAGAGATTTGCTGAATTGTATTGCAATGCTACTGAAGGGTGGTCAAAATTTAAGTTCTTGCTTGTACCCTACAGGAATATTACAGCGACTGAGGTTTATACTTTAAGTTTCACAAAGTCTTCATAGTAAATGACTTCATTTATTTATTTTATTTCAGAATGTCTAACAATTTGTTGTTATTGATTCATCCATCCATCGGTAAGTCTATACATCCATTCAATCACCCGCCCATATCTTTGTCCTCCGGTTCTATGTTACCTGACCATTCTCCCATCAGCCCATTTTAATTGCTGTAGAAAATAACATAGTCGACCTAGTCCACATGTCTATCCTTTGATCTATTTGTTTTCGTTCAGATGCAGTAAATAAATCTATTGAGACATGACAAATAAAAAAGAGTTCACTTTTTCCCACAAACCATTGACAATATTTTCAAATGAGAAGGTATACAATTACTTCTACTATTTGGCACTACTAATGAAGTGACCAAAGTTCATAAAATGAACTTTTTCTTTATCGATTTCACAAAATAACTAAAAATTTTTAAACTCTGTGACAATTTGGTTATTTATTTTTTATTTTTTTTTTTAATTTAAGCCCAAATAGCAAAGGGAAACTTTAACTCGGCCTTGCTGAATAAGGTTTTCTATAGGAAAATTTTAATTCAGCCTGGCTGAATAAGGTTTTCTATAGGAAAACTTTAATTCAGCACGGCTTAATAAGGTTTTCTATAGGAAACCTTTAATTCAGCCTAGCTGAATAAGGTTTTCTATAGGAAAGCATTAATTCAGCCTGGCTGAATAAGGTTTTCTATAGGAAAGCATTAATTCAGCCTGGCTGAATAAGGTTTTCTATAGGAAAACTTTAAATCAACCTGGCTGAATAAGGTTTCTTATGGGAAAACTTTAATTCAGCTTGGTTGAATAAGGTCTTCTATGGGAAAACTTCAAATATTCAGCCTGGCTAAATAGGGTTTTCTATCGGAAAATTTAAATCAGCCTGGCTAAATAAAGGTTTCTATAGGAAAACTTTAATTTAGACTAGCTGAATAATGTTCTCTAAAGGAAAACTTTAATTCAGCATGGCTGAATAAGGTTTTCTAAAAGAAAACTTTAATTCAGTCTGAATGAATGAGGTTTTCTATAGGAAAACTTTAATTCAGCATGGCTGAATAAAATTATCTAAAGGAAAACTTTAACTCATCCTGGCTGAATAAGGTTTTCTATAGGAAAACTTTAATTCAGCCTGGTTGAATAAGGTTTTCTATAGGAAACTTTAACTCATCCTGGCTGACTAAAATTTCCTCTAGGAAAACTTTAATTCAGCCTAGCTGAATAAGGTTTTATATAGGAAAACTTCAATTCAGCACGGCTGAATAAGGTTTTCTATATGCAATTTTTAATATAGCTTGGCTGAGTAAGGTTTTCTATAGGAAAACTTTAATTCAGCCTGGCTGAATAAGATTTTTTAGAGGAAAACTTTAACTCATCCTGGCTGAATAAGGTTTTCTATAGGAAAACTTTAAACCAGCCTGGCTGAATAAGGCTTTCTGTAGGAAAACTTTAATTCAGCCTGGCTGAATAAGGTTTTCTATAAGAAAACTTTAATTCAGCTTGGGTGAAAAAGTTTTTCTATAGCGAAACTTTAATTCAACCTGTCTGAATAAGGCTTTCTATATGAAATGTTTAATATAGCCTGTGTAAATAAGGTTTTATAAAGAAAAATTTAAATCAGCCTAGCTGAATAAGGTTTTCTAAAGGAAATCTTTAAGTCAGCCTGGCTGAATAAGGTTTTCTACAAGAAAACTTTAATTCAGCATGGCAGAATAAGGTTTTCTAAAGGAAAAGTTTAAGTCATCCCGGCTGAATAAGGTTTTCTATAGGAAAACTTTAATTCAGCCTGGCTGAATAATGTTTTCAATAAGAAAACTTTAATTCAACTTGGCCAAATAAGGTTTTCTATAGAAAAATTAGGGTAGTTTTTGAAAGAAAAAAGAAATAAAAAAAGTTCTAAATACTTTCCACAACGTTTTAATAAAATTCCACGTTTTGACCTAATTGACCAGTCCATTCACTTAATTTAGATATCATGACGTTCTACACATAGGCATATGCATGGTGACCATAAAAATATCATTAATAACAATGATATTGTTGACATTTAAAAAATGCACGATTACTTTGGCAAATGGAGCAAATTAAAATAAACGAAACCAGTCGACGCAAAGCCTGTTGATACCCTACGGCTAATTCGTAACACGTACATGTGACCAATGAAATTAAGTAGCTCGTGTCTGTATGGGTGACAGACATGTATGCACGACCATCCACCCATCCATCCACTATTGCAAATTAACATAACAAGGATTTTTTCACATGCGCATGCATACATACACCTTCATCGGAAACTAACACAATGCCAAGAGAACACGATTAATACATGCTGATAAACTGGTTATGGTTACGCTAATTAATCGTTAGGTGTCGCTTCAAACAAAAACGGCTACGACAAGCAATGTTTGCAATCCTCCGCTACAGAGCCAGGATAAAATCGAAAACACACCTGGAGGCTAACATAGTTCCATGTGAAAGTTAAAATAAAAAACAAAAACATGATTTGGATGGGCAATTCGTGCTGTGATATTCCATGCTTGAATACAATTTGCCATTAATGTTTATAACGGTTGAATTGTGTAGAGCCGTAACATTGTGACAATGGCCAAAAAAAAAAAAAACGGGATAACTTGATCCCACTAACCTGTACCACTGGCATATGACCCCCATACATGCATGACTGAGATTGAGTTCGAATGACTTAAAAATAGTTTCATATAAATTTTTATATTTCGAAAAAATTTTCGTTAAATTTATTAGGTTTCAGTTAAGTGAAACGCAAAACAGCATTTTCGGAATAATCAAAGCGATAAAAGTTTAAAATATGACCATATTGCCTTTGGTTAGCTAAATGGGAGTTTAGATGGTGACTTGCTTGTTGGTAGTATGAATGGTTGTGTAGCTGCATCGGTTAGTCACGTATTGTAAGCCATTCATTAAAAAATATTATAGGACAATGCGCCCGGATAGTGTAAAAACTCCCTTAAGCTATACATGCATATGTGTAGATTATACAAAAAGTTAAAATCATAATTTACAATTAATACTTGTGGAAGGATGGGAAATTAAGGGGAATGGGAATGAAAGTTAAACATGAAAAAGTTAATGAAATTTAAAAAAAAAATCTCATATTTGCTATTGTAATTTTCAACCCAGCTAAATCTTATATAATAGAAACATTATTTAGTCTGGCTGAATTAAAGTTTTTCTATAGGAAACCTTATTAAGCCAGGATGAGTTAAAGTTTTCTTGTTAAAAATCGTATACAGCCAAGCTGAATTAAAGATTTTCTATAGAAAACTCAATTCAGCCAGGCTGAATTAAAGTTTTCCTCAATTTAGCCATGTTGAATTAAAGTTTTCCTAGATAAAGCTCAATGCAGGCTGGCTGAATTAAAGTTTTCCTATAGGAAACTTTATTCAGCCAGGATGAATTAAAGTTTTCTTGTTAAAAACCTTATTCAGCAAAGTTTTCCCATAGAAAACTCAATTCAGCCGAGCCGAATTAATGTTTTCCTATAGAAAACCCAATTCGGCCAGGCTGAATTAGAGTTTTCCCACAAAAAACTCAATTCAGCCAGGGGGAATTAAAGTTTTCTAATAGAAAACTTAATACTTTTCCTATAGAAAACTCAATTCAGCCAAGCCGAATTAAAGTTTTCCCATAGAAAACTCAATTCAGCCAAGCTGTATTACAATTTTCCTATAGAAAACTCAATTCAGCTAAGCTGAATTAAGGTTTTCCTACAAAAAAACTCAACTCAGCCAGGGGAATTAATGTTTTTTAATAGAAAACTTAAAACTTTTCCTATAGAAAACTCAATTCAGCCAAGCCGAATTATTCAGCCAGGGGAATTAATGTTTTTTAATAGAAAACTTAATACTTTAATACTTTTCCTATAGAAAACTCATTTCAGCCAAGTCGAATTAAAGTTTTCCTATAGAAAACTCAATTAAGCCAGACTGATTTAAAGTTTTCCTACAGAAAACTCAATTCAGCTAGATTGATTTAAAGTTTTCCTACAGAAAACTCAATTCGGACAGGGTGCTTTCAAGTTTTTATATAAAAAAACTCAATACAGCCAAGTTAAAATCATAATTTACAATTAATATTTCTAGAAGGATGGAAAATTAAGGGGAATGGAAATGAAAGTTAAACAGAAAAGCTACAAAACTATCATTTCTGTCAATAGCAATGTTTATTTCAGCAAAAATATACATGAAATTATTATTCAGCCAGGCTGAATTAAAGTGTTTCTATAGAATATCTTATTCAGCTGGGCTGAATTAAAGTTTTATTGCAATAAACTTTATTCAGCCAAGTTTGAATTAAAGTTTTCCTATAGGAAACTCAATTCAGTCACATTGAATTAAAGTTTTCCTATAGAAATTTCAAGTCAGCTCGACAAAATTGAAAATTTCCTATGGAAAACCTAATTCAGCCAGGCTGTATTAAGTTTTCTTATAGAAAACTCAATTCAGCCAAGCTGAATTAAAGTTTTTATATAGAAAACTTAATACATCCAGGCTGATTTATAGAATATCTTATTCAGCTGGGCTGAATTAAAGTTTTATTGCAATAAACTTTATTCAGCCAAATTTGAATTAAAGTTTTCCTATAGGAAACTCAATTCAGTCACATTGAATTAAAGTTTTCCTATAGAAATTTCAAGTCAGCTTGACAAAATTGAAAATTTCCTATGGAAAACCTAATTCTGCCAGGCTGCATTAAGTTTTCCTATAGAAAACTCAATTCAGCCAAGCTGAATTAAAGTTTTTATATAGAAAACTTAATACAGCCAGGTTGATTTAAAGTTTTCCTGTAGAAAATCACTATTCAGCTAGGCTGAATTAAAGTTTTCCCATAGAAAACCTTATTAAGCTAGGCTGTATTAAAGTTTTCCTATAGAAAACTCAATTCAGCAAGGCTGATTTAAAGTTTTTCTATAGTAAACTCAATACATCCAAGCTGATTTAAAGTTTTCCCTTAGAAAACCTTATACAGCCAGGCTGAATTAAAGTTTTTCTATAGAAAACTCAATACAGGCAGGTTGACTTTAAATTTTGCCCGTAGAAACCCACTATTAAGCCAGACTGAATTAAAATTTTCCCATAGTTAGTCTGAATTAAAGTTTACCTACCGAAAACTATATTCAGCCTGGCTAGATTAAAGTTTTCCTATAGAAAACTTAATTCAGGGGGACTGAAGTAAAGTTTTCCTGTAAAAATCTTATTCAGCATACTGAATTAAAGGTTTCCTATAGAAAATTTTATTTGATCAGGGTGTATTAAAGTTTTCCTATAGAAAACCGTATTCAGCCAGACTGAATGAAGGTATTCCTGTAGAAAACCTTATCCAGGTAGGCTGAATTAAATTTTTCCTATATAAAACCTTGTTCAGACAGGTTGAACCAGAGAAAACCTTATACAGTCTGGTTGAGGTAAAAATTTCCTGTAGAAAACTCAATTCAGCAAGACTGAACTAAAACTTTTCTATCAAAAACCTTATTCAGCTAGGCTTAATTAAGGTTTTCCTATAGAAAGCCGTATTCAGCCCGGCTGAATTAAAGTTTTCCTATAGAAAACCTTATTCAGCCAAGTGTAGGTAAAGTTTTCCTATAGAAAAGGTTTTTTCCTATAGAAAAGGTTTTCCTATAGAAAGTCTTATACTGAATGAGGGTTTTCCGATAGGAAAACCTTATTCATCCAAGCGGAGGTAAAGTTTTCTTATAGAAAACCTTATTCAGCCAAGCTGAATTCAAGTTTTCCTATAGAAATCCTTATTCAGTCAGGCTGAATTAAGGTTTTCGTATAGAAAAACTTCTTCAGCAAGACTGAATTGTAGTTTTTCTATAGAAAGCTCAATTCAGCTAGACTGCATTAAGGTTTTCCTATAGAAAACTCAATTCAGCCATGGCTGAATAAGGTTTTTTTACAGGAAAATTTTAATTCAGCTAGGCTGAATTGAGTTAAACTCTTTTATTTCTTACCTTGTCTCGCCATCCTCTTAATATTTTCTATTCCAATTTTAAAATAAAGTCTTCATATCCCTTTGGAATAGAAGTATACCAACACATTGTCACCTAACGCCTGTATTCACACATGCTCATACCCACTGCGACTATAATATTGTAATTTATTTAATTTTTGAATAAAAGGATAACAAAAATGAAACGATAGTACGTGGATATGGTTACAAATGTAGGTATGTCCAGATATTTGATCTATGTGCATGTTAACATGGCCTGACACGAACAATTGGTGTTATGTCCTTTTGTATGGGTTCGTACCTTTGTCCTTGCATTGTCAATGTGTGAACGTGTGTGTGTGTGTAAGTAGGGAAATGCTTGACTTTCATTGGCAGACAAAAAAAAAACAACGAAATATTGCATTAAGTTATCAAAACGCAGTAAACGTTAGACACCACAGGACAGTTCACTTTTCAGTTGAGGAACAACTTGTCATTGGTTATCTTTGTGAAGAGAGAGGCCACCGATAAAAACGCACAACTGCCCGTTGACAATGAGGTTAAAGTCACAAGGACAATCAACAACAAATCAAAGGCTTGTAACACATGTTGCAATTCTGGTGATTTGTCAGCTCACAAAAGCCTCATCCACCGTAGGCTATGTGACGCCACATGCTATGGAATCCAAACAAAGGCCAGTTAGACAATTGCCGGACAAAAGTCCTGAGGATAGCGATCCGAATGCTTACCATAGGCCACATTTCCTCCCAGGTCGTTCTGTTATGGTGCAATTGTTCGAATGGAAATTTGTAGATATTGCTGAAGAGTGTCGTCTATTTTTGGGACCCAAAGGATATGGTGGTGTACAAGTAAGTGTATGGTAGTTGCTATTGTTTACTCCTCGAAGTCTTATGCTCTGTGATTTACATTAATGGCAAGCAGCTGTCACCGGTTTTGGAACATACGATAATTAAAACGGACACCCTTAATAATCCCTGGTGGCAGCGTTATGAAACTATCTCCTATCGCTTGGCTTCCCGGTCTGGTGATGAAGCGGACTTTTGGTCTATGAGTCGTATTTGTAATGAAAATGGTGTACGCATCTATGTCGACGTGGTATTAAATCACATGGCAGCCCCTTTGCATATCCTTTTGAATGCCAACCGTAGTGGCGGCTATAACAAAACAGACTTCCTTGTCAACACCTTACTGGCAGAGAATGTAAATATATCCAATTCAAATTATCCTGAAGTTCCCTATACGAGCAAAGATTTTCATCGTCATTGCGATATTGACAATAGTGCCAGTGACTCCCATGAAATGCGTAATTGTCAGCTAAACGGACATCCTGATTTGGATCATTCCATTGTGTCAGTGCGCCAGTCTATTATTGAGATGTTGAATAAATTTATCGATATGGGTGTTGCGGGATTTCGCATTGATACAGCAAAATACATTTGGCCAATTGATTTGAAGGTAATTGCCAAATTGAAAACGTGCAGAGATTCTTGGCTAGAGATAGCCAAGCTGGAAAACTTTTTCATATCACTCATGTTTTGTTTGTGGTTTGTGTGTTTATTCCTTAGCAAATCAATGCTGAACTTAAGGATCTCAATAAGGAATTCCATTTTGAGGATAACACAAGGCCATTCATGTTCCATGATGTTTTTGATATTGGTTTGGACATGGTATCGAAGTAAGTATGGAATTGTAAAGGGAGCCATATTATTTCCGCAAAATTTTGGGGAAATGTTTCCATCATCGGCTGAGATAAGTCCAGTCGCCGGAACCCCAGCAAGATTTGAAGAAGATTTTTTATTCAGCTCGAGGAAGCGATCTGTGTCTACTGGATGGGTCCACAGTGAAATGGGTGTCAGGTCTGTCGTGTTCGCAAGACAGGCGAGGATAGGTTTCGTGATGTGTTGTGAATGCCCATACTTCAGAAGTGAGAGATAACGGTCTGTCTCCATCCATGAACATTGCTACAGTAGTAGGAACTGATGGCTTTCTGGACCGTTGCTATATGTGCCACATCCAATGATGCCTTTATTCCCTCATCTCTTTTGCCGTCGGTCAAATGTTTGATTATTTGTACTTTCTGAATTTGAACCGAGGGATCCCACCTTGAGATGGGATGGTTCACCCTTTCAGATGCTGCTGGCTGTGGAGTTTGCTGAGTAGTCTGAACGAGAGCATTTTGAATTCGTGCTTCCGAATGAAGAAGACAAATTAGATCCACATTTCAACCAGATCGGAGAAGCGATCTGTTTCTACTGGATGGGTCCATAGAGCTGTAGGAATAGCACGTCTGTCGTATCCGCAGGACAGGCGGGCATATACCTTGTGATGTGAGACGAATGTCCACACTTCATAAATTGTCGGGTTCACAAGTGAGAGTTAACGGTTTAGGTGCCTGAATTTACCATGTCGTAGTTGGAATAGCATCGATCTGGTCTCCACCTACTACATTGCTACAATGATAAGAAGATATATACTTAAGGACCGCGACTTTAGGTTAGGTTAGGTTAGGTGGCAGCCCGATGTATCAGGCTCACTTAGACTATTCAGTCCATTGTGATACCACATTGGTGAACCGCGACTTCATGTGCCGGTCATTTTCCTCATTTCTGTTGTCGCCGACCATGTGAGTGGTTGATTATTTGTTTTTCCTTAAATCAAATCCGCTTTTCTCACATAGTGCTCTCCTTGAGATTAGATAGTCTGGATGGTTTTTCCCACCGAAAACATTTCGAACTCGTGCTACAAATGGGGAAGACATAGAGATCCATATTTCACCCAGTTCGGATAAGCGATCTGTCTCTACTGTTTGGGTCCAGAGTGAAGTAAGTTTTAGCTCTGTCGTTTTCCCAGGATCCGTGAGGAAATGCCTCGTGATGTGAGACGAATGTCCACACTTCAGAAGTGACCCAAAACGGTTTAGGTGCCTGAAGATAGCAGATCGAAGATGGAGTTGCATCGATCTGGTTTCAATGCTAAAATGGTAAGATGAAATAGCCTTCTGGACTGTCCTTATTCCATCATCTCTGTTGACGCTGATCAAATGAGTGGTTGATGTTTGTCCTTTCTGAAATCGCATCGGAGGTTTTGGATTTTTCGAAGGGTGTCGTCCTTGAGATGAGATGGTTTAACGCACTACACTTTGTCATGTGCCGGTGGGTGAGCAGTTCGCAGTGTTGGTTCACCAAAAGCATTTTGAACTCGTGCTGCAAATAGAAAAGACACAGAGATCACATTTCACCCAGTTCGGGGAAGCGATCTACCTCTACTGGATGGGTGCAGAGTGAAAAATGTGTTAGGTTTGTCGTTTTCGCAGGGAACACGAGGAAATACCTCGTGATGTGAGTCAAATATCCACACTTCAGAAGTGAGCGATAACGGTTTAGGTGTAGCATCGATCTGGTCTCATCCCAGAACATTGCTAAAATGGTAAGATGAAATAGCCTTCTGGACCGCCCTTGTTCCCTTATGTCTGTTCATCAAATGAGTGGAAAATTTGTTCTCCTTCCTGAAGTCGAATTGGAGGTTTTGTTTTTTTCAGTGGGTGTCGTTCTTGTTTATTCCAATGCACTTTATCAGATGCTGGTGGGTGAGGAGTTTGCAGTGCTGCCTCATCAAAAGCATGAATTCGTACTGCAATAGAGAAGACATATATATCCACATTTCATCCGGTTCGGGTAAGCGATCTGTCTCTACTGGGTGGGTCCAGAGTGAAGAAAGTGTTAGGTCTGTCGTTTTTGTAGGGCACGTGAGGAAATGCCACGCGATGTGAGACACATGTCCAAAATTCAGAAATATCAGATCGTAGCTGGAATAATACTGATCCTGTATCCACCGCTATATGTACCGAGCTTATTCCCTCATCTCTGTCGGTAACCGTTTGTCCTTTCTGAAATCGAGTCAGATGGCTTTAGATTTTCCAGTTGGTGCCACTCTTGAGATGGCAAGGTTTGGTTGCACTTTATATGGTGCAGATGGATTAGGAGTTCGCAGTGTTGCCTCATCGAATGCATGGCTTTGGTGTTTTCTTCTTGAGATGAGATGGTTTACTCCACTGCCCTTTATCAGGTGCTGGTTGATGAGAATTTCGCAGTATTTCCTCACCGGAGGTATATTGAATTCGTAATGCGGATGGTTCTCCGGTAGGTTAGGCGTTCGCATGGTTACCTCATGATTCCTTCTTGAAATTGCTCCGGATGGCTTTGGCTTTTACAGAGGTGCCCTTTTTTGAGCTGAGATAATTTGGGTAAGGAGTTTGCTGTACTGCCTCACGAAAGCATTTTAAATACGTGCTGCGAATGGTGCTCCGATGTATGATAGGTGAGAAGTTCACAGTATTCCCTCATCGAAAGCATTTTGAAGTGCTCGATTCCTCCTTGAAATCGATCCGGATGGCTTTGGATTTTACAGAGGCGCCGTTTTTGAGATGAGATGGTTTGGGCGAGGAAATAGTTGCGAGGAAATAGTTGCTCCCGTGTCTGGTAGGTGAGTAGTTCGCAGTATTTACTCACCTGAAGCATTTTGAATTCGTGATATGGGTGGTCCTCCGGTTGGTTAGGTGTTCGCAGTGTTGCCTCATCCTTCCTTTTTGAATTCGATCCGGTTGGCTTTGGTTTTTTTCAGGGGGTGTCCTTCTTGAAATGAGATGGTTTTGGTGGTTTTGGGTTTACTCCACTGCACTTTATCAGGGTTGAGGAGTTCGCAATGTTGTCTCTCCGATAGCGTTCAGAACTCGCACTACTCGATTCCTTCCTGAAATCGATCCGGACGGCTTTGGCTTTTACAGAGGTGCCCTTTTTAAGCTGCGATAATTTGGGTGAGGAGTTTGCAGTACTTCCCGGAAACATTTTGAATTCGAGCTTCTAAAATTGATCCGAAAGGCCTTGAGTGCACCCTTCTTGAGATGAGATTGTTTGGGTGAGGAGTTCGCCGTATTGTCTCACAGAAAGCATTTTAAACTCGTACTATGGATGGTGTTCAAATATCTGATGAGTGAGGAGTTCGTAGAGTTATTGGAGAGTGAGTATTTCGCAGTGTTGCCTGAGCGAAAGCATTTTGAATTCGTGTCGTGAATGGTGCTATGGCGTCTGGTAGATGAGGAGATCTCTGTGTTGCTGCTGGAAGAGGAGTCCGAGGTATTACCTTACCGAAAGGATTTTTAACGTGCTGCGAATGGTGTTTCGGTGTGATAACTGGTGCAAATCCGCAGCAGTATTTTGCGCCGTTTGGAGATTTCTCCGTTGGCTTTCGCTAATCGAAAACACCGCATATTCGTTAAGGGGTCAACCGATGGAGTCTTAGCTCGTTTGAATAATCTTCTTTTCTCAGGCTATTGATTGTCACGCTAGGGAATATCGGATTCTAAGACGTGGAAATGCCTGGGTTACCTCATTATTCTAGGATGAGAAAAAGGTTTGTTATCGATTTGGGTTTCCAATTTTTGTCGACAATGAACTGCGGTGCGGAATCCTTAATCTTCAAATCAATCATCCCTCTTCACTCATCTGGGGGAAGACAGTTTCGATATGTCCAATGCTAAAAAATTGAACGTTTATAAGACATTTTACCGTAAAATGTTGTCTTTTAAATCGCATAATGCTGTACTTATTCTCCCGCCCAAGTAGAAGCCATAGTTTTAGTTCCAGTAGAAATAGAGTAATTTGCCAATACGAGCCTCCAAGGGGTCCCTATTTTCCTGGTTTCAGAAGTTTTGCAGATATCTGGTGTTCAATGGTGGTGAAACAAAAGTTTGTAATGTTGGCCAGAAATCTAGCATTTTTCTTTACAATGTGCTCCCGGAATCGTGGTAGTGAAACCATCTGGACCTATGGGATTGTTCATATGAAGAACCAGACACTGAGATCTTATTACGTTGTTGATACAAATTCAATAAAACCTGTTTTAATATTTTGCAGAACTGAATATTCTACATATGGAGTGATCAGCGAATACTTGTATGCTGCAGAATTGGCCACTATACTCAATGGCAAAGTTCCTCTCAGTTCACTTATAAATTGGGGTCCTGCAATGGGATTTGTGCCGCATGAGGATGCTTTGGTTTTCATAGATTCCCACGACACACAGAGAGGATTACCACAAGGATTGGGAACAAATCGCTTGATTACCCACAAACAACGACAAAAATATATTATGGCCAATGCTTTGATGTTGGCTCATCCATATGGGGGATTGAAAAGAATTATGAGTTCATATTATTTTCCAGCCAAGAATATTGATCAAGGACCTCCTTCAGAGGAGGACGATAGTATACGTTCACCAGAATTCAATGATCAAGATCAATGTGTCCCCTCTTCGGGATGGGTGTGTGAACATCGATGGTCTCCCATTGTGGAATTGGTAGCAATGGCCAATTATTTTGCCACACCAGGTCAAGAGGAGGAGAGTGTTATTCATTTCCAAACAAATGGACCAAATCATATAGCATTTTGTCGGGGTCACAAAGCCTTCGTGGCTATGAATAACGATAGGGAAAGAGATTTTACAATGGAAGTCTATACATGCTTGGAAGAGGGTGTATACTGTGATATCATCAGTGGAGGTTTAAAGGAAGGTGGTGAGGAATGCAAAGGCCTTAGTTTAAAAGTAAATTCTCAAGGATATGCTGAACTTAGTTTGCCAGTAGCAGATGACAATTTGGAGGGGTCAGAGGGTGGTCCAAGACTAAATGAAGAAAATGAATTGGATGGGATTCAAAATTATGGAGTTTTAGTGATTTATGTGGCCTCGAAGATTGGATATCAGGAAGCGCGCAAAGAGTTACCAAATGAAGGGAATGGTTCAGAAGGGACTCAAAAAGAAGAGGAAGATAAAGTAGAAGGTGGAGACGTAGAAAATGACGATACTCCAGATGGAGCTGAACCACCTGCAGACGAAGCAGTAGAACCTAAAGAGAACTCAGTACAACCTAAAGAGAATAATGCCGAAGAGGAAACTCCCGAAGAGGAAACTCCCGAAGAAGAAACTCCCCAGGAAGAAACTCCCGAAGAAGAAACTCCCCAGGAAGAAACTCCCCAGGAAGAAACTCCCGAAGAAGAAACTCCCGATGAAGAAACTCCCGTAGAAGAAACTCCCGAGGAAGAAACTCCCGGAGAAGAAGACGGAAAATCGCATGTTGAGACAAATAAAGAAGGTGACGAACTAAAATTTTCCGAATTAGAAGATAATACAGCAGAGAAAAGTCAAGACGACGAAAAAGGTGAGCCAGAAAACGACAAGGAAGCTGAAAGACCAGATAGTGAAAAGGAAGAAACAACACTAGATAGTACTGCATACCCTGAAGAAGATCAGTTAAAATTTTCAAAACTTGATGATAATGCTGAAGAAGGTGAAAAAGAAATGGAATCAGATAATGCGGAAGCTAAAAATACGGAAGATGAAGAACCAGATAATGTGGAAACTGAAAAACCAGAAGATGAAGGGGAACAAAACGAAATCGCTACAGGGGAAGAAGCTGAAGGAACTTCTGATTGACTAAATAACCAAGGTGAAGCAGATCAAACAACTGGCGATGAAGAGGTTGGTAAAGATGTTGAAGAAGCAGGAACTGGTGATCGACTTGCAGAAAATGGTGAAAAGGACATGGACGATAAGGAATCTAACACAGAAGTTGAAGAAGCAATTGAGAACGAAGATGATGAAAATTCAACAAAAGTAGAGAAGACGAATAATAATCCCGATATGGAAATTGAAAAAGCAACTGAGGATGGAAATAAAGATGGAGAGGAGATTGGAGAACTGGAAAAAGAAGGAGAAACTCCAGATCAAGAAAATTTAGAAGACAAAGAATTAAACGAAGACAATGAAGAAGGTGATGAGAACACAAACACTGAAAATGAAGAAAGTACAGATGAGAAGAAAGATATTCACGAGACGGAAACTGATAAGGAAGCTGAAGTTGAAAAAACAGAAGGAGAGGAGGTTGGAGAACAAGACAACGAAGCAGAAACTAAAGATCAAGAAATTGTAGAAGACCAAGAACTAAATAAGGACACTGAAGAAGGTAATGAAAATAAAGAAAGCCCAGATGAGAAGAAAGATATACGCGAGACGGAAATTGAAACACAAGCTGAAGTTGAGACTACAGTAGGAGAAGAGGTTGGGGAACTACAAGAAGGAGGAGAAACCAACGATCAAAAGAATTTAGAAGCTGAAGCGACTAATACTGAACATGAAGAAGATGCTGAAGGTAAGGAAGGAGATGAGAAGCTTCCACACTCAGAAATTGAAGATAAATCGAAAGATGGAAATAATGACGCTGGATCTAAGAACAATTCCAATGAAGAAAAGGATGAAAATGCAGAAAACAAGTCTAAGGTAGAAGAAATGGAAGACAAGGAGAACAATGACGAACAATCCCCGAATAAGGAAAATACAAATGACGAACCACTAGTAGAGGAGCCTGAGGAAGGAGATAATAAAGAAGAACTTCCACAATCAGAAGCTGAAAATAAGCCGGAAGATGAAAATGATGGATCCTCAGAAAATTCTAAGACCAGTCCCAGTGAAGAAAAGGATAAAAATACAGAAAGCGAGGCTAAGGAGGAAGAACTGGAAGACAAGGGGAGCAATGATGAAGAATCCCCGAAGAAGGAAGATATTGTTGAAGAAGAGCCAACTAATGGAGGGCCATTGGAAGGGGAACCTGGGGAAGGAAATGAGAAGGAAGAACGTCCACAGTCAAAAGCTGAAGATAAAGCAGAAGATGAAATTCTGCTAGAAAAGGACAAAAATGCAGCAATAATAGAAGATGAGGATAAAGTGGAAGAAATTGAAGGCAAGATGAACAATGATGAAGAATCCCCGAATAAGGAAGATATTTTTGAAGGAGAACCAACTAATGTCGAACCCGTGGAAAAGGAACCTGAGACAAATAAAGTTGATAATGATGCCGATGAACCTGTAGCCCCAGAAGAGAATCTAAGCAACGTAGATGAAGTAACTGAAGTATTCATGGAAATAGAAACTAAAGCAAAATCTCAAGAGGAAATTGATGAGAATAATGGGAATGTTAATACGACGATTGAAATGAAACCAGAAGATGGAGATGGAACTGATATGGGAATTGGAAATGAAGCCTTAGCTGATACAACCGTTGAACACGGAAGTAATTCAGAAGTGCAACCTAATGTTGATTATCATACTGAAAATCCTGCAGAAAAAATTGATAAACGGGAAGTTTACACCGAAACAAATCAATATCTCAAAGATCAGGCCATAGATGTAAATAAAAGTTCATTGGCACTCACCGAATCTCCAACAATCGTAGCATATCAAGAAGACCGAGTTCTAAAAGGTAGAGGTGTATCGTTTTTAACTCAGCCTAGAATGAATAAAGGATGTCAATCGGTGAAACTTCAGATACCACTATTTTGCTTAGTCCTTGGAAAGATCTTGATAAATGATTTAAAATTCAAAAAATATAATTTCATTTAAATTAACCAAATCTCTATTATTCAAAGTATTAAGCATATTAGATAGATGTCCTTAGGTTTTAACAATATTCTCATATTTAATCCTGCACTTTATATAGATATTTTTATCCAAATAATACACCTTATTCCAAGCACCCATTAAAATAGTTTTTTTTTCTTACCTTAACAATGTATTCATATGGCTATGTTGCTCTTGAAGTGGACAAACAAAAAAATGAGTATAGAAAAGGTAAAAAAAAACAAAATTGTGGACATTTTAACAATAAAATCTAACAATGTTTGCTAAATTGAAAATGGAAATAAAAAGAGCACGATGAATAAAAAAAACCTAAGGAGTCTTTGGTCATGATGGCATTTTATTTACTACACATGGGATCACATACACAATTGGCACAGTTGGTAGAATTCTATCAAAAATGGTAGATTTTGTACTGTTTGGTAGATTGGTAGAATTCTTGATGTTTTGGTAGGTTTTGCAACTAAGAAAAACTTCACAAATTATTTCTATAGAAATAAAATTTTGACAAAATATTCGTTAGAATAAAATGGAAATAAATTGTTAAAAAAATGTCTACACAAATAAAATTTTGACGAAATTTTCTATAGAAATGAAACTTTAACAAAATTTTCTAAAGAAATAAAATTGGCCAAATAAGACTCTTTGGTTTGGTAGTTTTTTGGAAAATTTTCTTCAAATTTTGGTAGATTATGATTAGCTTGAATGTCAAACGTGATTGTGGTCTTCACACAACAACTGGAAATAAAATTTTGACAAAATTTTTTATAGTAATAAAATTTTAACAAAATTTTCTATACGAATAAAGTTTTGACAAAATTTTTTGTAGAAATATAATTTTGCCTAAATTTTCTATAAAAATAAAATTTTGACAAAAAACTATCTATAGAAATAAAATTTTTACAAAACTATCTACAGAAAAAAATTTTGACAACATTTTCTATAGAAATAAAATTTTGACAAAATTTTCTATAGAAATAAAATTTTGACAAAATTTTATACAGAAATAAATTTTTGACAAAATTTTCTATAGAAATAAAATTATGACAAAATTTTCTATAGAAATAAAATATTGACAAAAGTTTTCTTCAGAAATAAAGTTTTGACAAAATTTTCTATGGAAATAAAATTTTCTATAGAAATAAAATATTGACAAAAGTTTTCTTTAGAAATAAAGTTTTGATAAAATTTTCTATAGAAATTAAATTTTGACAAAATTTCCGATCGAAATAAAATTTGTACAAAATTTTCTATAGAAATCAAATTTTGACAAAATTTTCTATAGAAATAAAATTTTGACAAAATTTTCTATAGAAATAAAAATTTTACGAATTATCTTTAGAAATAAAATTTTGACAAATTTTTCGATAGAAATAAAATTTTGTCAAAATGTCCTATAGAAATAAAATTTTGACAAAATTTCTTATAGAAATAAAATTTTGACAAAATTTTCTATAGAAATAAAATATTGACAAAAGTTTTCTTAAGAAATAAAGTTTTGACAAAATTTTCTATAGAAATAAAATTTTGATAAATTTTTCCTATAGAAATAAAATATTGACAAAATTTTTCCTTAGAAATAAAGTTTTGACAAAATTTCCTATAGAAATAAAATTTTGACAAAATTTCCGATAGAAATAAAATTTGTACAAAATTGTCTGTAGAAATTAAATTTTGACTAAATTTTCTATAGTAATAAAATTTTGACAAAATTTTGTATAGAAATAAAATTTTGACAAACATTTTTATGGAAATAAAATTTTGACAAAATTTTCTATAGAAATAAAATTATGACAAAATTTTCTATAGAAATAAAATATTGACAAAAGTTTTCTTTAGAAATAAAATTTTGACAAAATTTCCTATAGAAATAAAATTTTGTCAAAATTTCCTATAAAAATAAAATTTTGACAAAATTTCCGATAGAAATAAAATTTGTACAAAATTTTCTATAGAAATTAAAATTTGACAAAATTGTCTATAGAAATAAAATTTTGACAAAATTTTCTATAGCAATAAAATTTTGACAAAATTTTCTGTAGAAATAAAATTTTGACAAAATTTTCTATAGAAAGAAACTGTTGACAAAAAAATTTCTTTAGAAATAAAGTTGTTTACTGCAATTAAAACTTTTTTTTGAATATTTCATTCAATTTTTTTATGTTACATTTTCACATTTTTATAACTTCTAATTTTTCATTTAATTTTTATTAATTTTTGTAATTTTATGAATTTTGCAATTTTATGAATTTGGAAAGTTTGTGAATTTGGAAATTTTATAGATTTTGTATATATTCGATATTATTAAGAATTTTATGAATTTGAATCATTCTGTATCTGAAAATTATCCACTGTAATATAGTCTTTCTCCTTCTATTGTCGGACAGATGTTAAATGTGGCGGTCTCTTTTTACTCAGTTTTTACTCAATTTTATAGTCCAGCGAGTTGACCTGTCAAATAACGACATAGATTGAGATCTCTTTTTAGTCTCAGCAGTTAACCAAACCACATCGTCCCCCTGCTACATTAAAATAAAACCAATACATATGTAAGTTGATTCTGAAAAGGAGCATTTTTTATATTTTTTTGGTTGCACAAAAAGGTAATATCCCACAATCCCGTGGCTCAAATCTTTCCCCCACATTCCAGTGGACTTGTTGGTCTGTGTTTCATCACAGATTTTATATAAAATCGATTTAGAATCAAGTGTCACCTCGGACACTGTAATTTGCAATAAACCTGGTAATATATTTGCCAGATATTGCGACATTCACTCAAATTTAAGTCATTTATAAAACTGTCTAAGTTTATATTCACAAAGGGTTTAAATTCCCCAAAACCCTTAACATGGTCCATTCGAGCCTTCCTAGTGATCTGGCAACCTAAGCTTCCCAAAAAATTGCAACGCAGTCATGTTTGACAACTCTTGTTAAACACGTTTTATCATTACTGTAAATCGCAATTTAAGCCAGTGAGAATAGTGAAGGAATAATATTTTTGATATTTACGTGTTAATATTAAAGAAAAAATAAGAAACTCGTTCTAAGAGTCAAACGATATCTAAAGTGTTTCTTTCACAAACTCAGTTTTTTTTGTTCCAACAAAGTGAATAAAATTTTTTGATTCCATTTATATATCTGTGCCTTGATTTGGACATTTAAGTGTAAAAGTGCATGGGGGACAACAAATATTTGATATAATCGTTTACTGTTGTCCCGCCAAAATCTCTTGCTACAAAATTTTAACTGTTCTCAATTTCCAAAACAAAATCATTCATCTCAAGAACCCCCTCACAAATCTACAGAGCAGTACATTTTATTAAACGTAAGTCTCACATTTTTTAACATAAATTCACAAAAAACTACAGTCCACATATATTTCTCTACATATCAATTTTTACTTGATAACATTAATATATATATACAACAACTCCATTTGGTTTTCGATTTTTTCAATGACAAATCTGTGTCTTTAAAACTATCGAACCAATAATTAATGTTATTAACAAGTCAAGTGTTATACTCCCTCTCGCCATTAACATAAAAAAAATCACAACAGCGATTTGTGAAAACGAAATAAACAGAAAAGAGTGAGCAAGTTTATCGGTTTGGTTTGTGAACTCGCTAATGTTATGTACAAAATATTACTCTCACTATAAATTAATTTATTGAAATATCTCATACACAAGAATACAAGCGATAGAAGAAAACATATTTTTAACACAAAAAATCATAACAGCGATTTTATCAAACATAATTACAGAAACACATAAAGTATCTTTCATATTTATAATTCATTAACATTTGCAAACTGGGAACAGTTGTTTCCAAAGTGAAATTACAACTGGGAACAGTTAAGTCAATTTGTTTGCAACACAGTGGTTTGTGAAGGACAAATTTCACTCGAAATACGAATTAAAAAAAAAAAATATATACTTGTTGGATATTTTTTATATGTATTTTATTACATATTTACAATTTTTATATTTTGAAAATATATATATATTTTATATGGACATCGACCACAAACGATGGTTTTAAAGAATTTTGTTGAAAACTGAGTCCCCTTTCTCGTAAACGAATTTTTTTAAACATTTGTGATTGAATTTTATTAATCTATTTTATTACAAGTTTTAATCACATTTTATTGATTTTTATATTTTTGAAAAAATATATATACGAACCTCGTTCACAATCGATGTTTTTTTTTCGAAAACTGAAACCTGTTTTTTCGAAAACTGAAACCTGTTTCTCAAAAACGTTTTTTCACGATTTTTTGATTTACGTTTTACTCATTTCTATTTTATCATATATTTATGAATTCTCGTGTTTTGGAAAAATATACATAATATATGGAAATCGTTAATAATCGATGATTTTTGTCCATTGTTGAAAATTGAAACCTTTTTCTCAAAACCCGTTTTTTTATCATTTTTTGGTTCACGTTTTTTATGAAAATATTGTTTTTATACAAATAAAAAGCCAATATTATTCTCCGAAATTTCGTTTGTCTCCATTTTAAATCACTATTGGATTTGAGTTATTGGGAAATATATTTTGGTTTTCATACATTTTACGCCATCGATATGAGTGAATTCATATTCGATTCCGACAATTTGGTCACATTCTGTGCAAATTTCGGCGATATCAGGGCAGAAGATCTATCTGACTCACGCCTTGAGATAGCTCTTCAAGAACTTGATGAAAGATGGGCTGCACTTCAAAAATCGTACAAACAACTCTGTTTAAGTACGGATCCGAAAACTGAACAGGGAATATTAGAATCTTCCAGGGAAAAATATTCCAAATGTACACACGATTTTCTGTCATGTAAATCTAAGATTTTAGACGCCCAAAAGGCCCTTATAACTCCTTCCACCACTTTGATTGAAAACCAAGTATCAAGCTCAATTCCTTGTCTAAAAGTGCCACCTTGTGACACAGAAATTTTTTATGGAAGTTATGAAGAATGGCCCTCATTCAGGGATATGTTCTCCGCGGTTTATGGAGAACATCCCAAGCTCTCTGCAGTACAGAAATTGTACCACCTCAGGCTAAAAACTAGAGGACAAGCTGCGCTCATTGTTAAAAAATATAGGCTATGCGGAGAA
Source organism: Haematobia irritans (assembly GCF_050003625.1). Taxonomy (NCBI): domain Eukaryota; kingdom Metazoa; phylum Arthropoda; class Insecta; order Diptera; family Muscidae; genus Haematobia; species Haematobia irritans. The sequence goes on along the minus strand of NC_134401.1, from coordinate 10,790,665 downwards.
AACTTTTCGCTGGCCTGGGAAGCGTTAAGATCTCGATACGAGAATAGACGCATTTTGGTCGATAACCAATTAAAGGTTCTCCTCAATTTAAAACCTATTTCGTCCGAGAGCAGCGAAGCTCTTCAGGACATTCAAGCCATGATAAATGATTGTCTTGCTGCTTTAAAAGCCCAGCAAATTTCTACATCGGATTGGGATCCAATCCTCGTATATGTGTGCTCTACAAAACTTCCCCATGAAACCCTTTCATTGTGGGAACAATCATTAAAATCTCACAGAGATCTTCCAAGCTGGAAGCAAATGGACACGTTTCTGTCTAACCGATACGAAGTAGTAGAAAGGCTCAACAGCATTCAGGGTGTCAAATCGACATCTCGTAAAAGACCTGAGTCAGATGTCCATGCCTTTAACACTGAAAGCCAATCAAACTTCCCTTGCAAAATGTGTCAGATGAATCACCCCCTCAAAAATTGCCAGCAATTTCTCAATATGAATGCTCAAGCTCGAAGCAATTTTGTACGTGATAATAAAATCTGTTTGAATTGCCTCTCTTATACTCATGTGCGTAACGAGTGTAAAAGCAAATTTCTTTGCACAACATGCAACAAAAATCACCACACACTTTTGCATTTTTCTAATTCGAACAGTAAATCATCTCCACCTAAACCTCCATCAAACTCCACAGCCACAGTAAATACAAATCAGGCAATTGAACAACCATCAACTTCTAATCATGTATCAGACCAAAACGTCACTCGCACTTCAGCTCATTACATCTCAAACAATAACCACCTCTCAGAAAATACTCTTTTGCCAACAGCAATCGTGTCCATTACCCACAATGGAGACATATTCAGCGCTCGCGCATTCCTTGACCAAGGTTCTGAAAAAACCTTTATTTCTAGACGTTTACAGCAACGTTTATCGCTTCCAACAGAACCAAAAAGTTTTGAAATTCGGGGTATGAGCGGTAATGTCGTTGCGCATTCCAATTCTCTGTGTCACCTCACATTATATTCTCCAAACCATGATTGTACTCTCGTCGTTCAAGCGATTGTTGTGCCTAAAATAACGAGATTATTGCCGAATTTTGTTGTATCAAAATCTGACTATGATTTGAGTGAAATTTCTAATTTGAATCTGGCAGATCCAAATTTTTACTCTCCCGGTCCTGTAGACTTGTTGATTGGTAGCAACGTCATCCCAAAATTACTTTTAGATGGTGTAAAAAAATTGTCAAATTCCCTTTTGGCACAAGCCACCATATTCGGCTGGATTATAAGTGGACCCCTTGAAACTCGAAAATCTTCGACATTTTCCATTGGAGCCACTGAAACTTCCGAAGACCCATTGTTGAAACAACTTAGATTGTTTTGGGAACAGGAAGAAATCGCTACCCAAAAAACTATATCCGACGACGATGAGTATTGTGAATCCTTTTTCACACAAACAACGACTCGTAATTCTAGTGGACGCTATATTGTCAAACTCCCTTTTAAATCGGAATACCCACGAAATATTCCATTGGGTCCTTCTCGTCCTATTGCATTAATACAATTCATACGATTGGAACAGTCTCTCAAACGAAATCCTGAATTGGCGAATTCGTACCAAAACATATTAAAAGAGTACATATCCCTTGGCCATATGGAAGAAGTATCTTCAAAAGAGATGATAGAAAATGGCGTTTTTAATTCATACTACCTCCCCCACCATGCTGTGCTGAAGCCCGACAGCCGCAGCACAAAGGTAAGGGTGGTTTTTAATGCCTCCAGGCGAACATATTCAGGAAATTCACTCAATGATACATTGCATGTTGGTCCATCCCTTCAATTAGATCTCTCGACATTAATTTTGAATTGGCGTTTGTACAAATACGTATTTTCCGGCGACATCGAAAAGATGTACCGCCAAATACTGGTACACCCCACTGACACCAATTTCCAAAGGATTCTTTTCCGACCAGATCCTACAAGTCCTATCAAGGACTATGCTCTTAAAACCGTAACATTCGGTGTTAATTCAGCCCCATTTTTAGCAATAAGAACTTTATTGCAGTTGGCTTACGATTCAGCGGAAACCCATCCCGCAGCATCTCGAATTCTTCAAAAGGAAATATATGTTGACGATATCCTCTCTGGAGGACATGACATAAATTCTGCTATTGACTCCCTCTGTCAATTAAGAGCCCTACTCAATTCAGCGGGCTTTCCTTTAAAAAAGATTACCTCAAATACCCCTGAGGTGTTAAATTCTGTCCCAAAAGATTGTCTATTAGATTCAAATTTTCTCAAATTCAATGAGACCAGCTCTGCGAAAACACTGGGCATTCAATGGAACGCTCTCACTGATCAGTTTTCTTACCAAATTGATGTAATTTCTCCCTCTGAGCAAATAACCAAAAGACAAATATTGTCCGCTGCATCAAAACTTTTTGACCCTGCTGGATGGATTTCCCCAATCATTGTCCAAGCAAAATTGATTTTACAGCAGCTATGGTTAGAGGGGACAGACTGGGATGAAAATGTAAAGCCCTCATCATTGTTAAAATGGAACCAATTCGTTCAAGATTTATCCCAGTTACCACATATCAAAATTCCTCGATATATTTACTTTTCCCCTCAAGTGCAAACTCAAATACATGGCTTCTGTGACGCCTCGCAGAAGGCATATTGTGCTACCATTTATTTACGTTTCAATAATCAAAATTCAGTTCAGTGTAATCTTCTTGTGTCAAAAACTAAAGTTGCCCCGATAGATCCAATAAGTCTTCCAAGATTGGAACTTTGCGGAGCCCTTCTCCTCTCCAAATTGGCAAAGCAAATCATCTCATCACTCCCAATTCATAGTAATGATTTATTTCTTTGGTGCGATTCTACCATTGTATTGGGGTGGTTGGAAAAACCACCAAGTACATGGAAAACTTATGTGGCGAACAGGACCGCAGAAATTATTCGTAATGTTGGCAATTGCTCCTGGCGACATGTCCGTTCCTCTGACAATCCAGCTGATTTGGGGTCACGAGGGTGTAGCTCACTAGATCTAGTAAATAACCCCTTATGGTGGCATGGTCCCATGTGGCTACTAAACCCCCCCGAGGAGTGGCCAAAGTCCACAATATCGTTTGAAAATCCCCCCGAAATGAAAAAAGTTATTGTGTTCCACAATTTTAATGAGGAATTTGAAATATTAGATCGATTTTCAAAATGGGATAAGGCGATTCGTGTTATTTGTTATATTTTCAGATTTTTCTCAAAATTATCAAAAGGTTTTAACTACCCCCTCGTTGAAACCCACAAAATTTCTTCCCAAGAATTTAATTTCCTCAAAATAAGGCTAATTTCTTTAACACAAAGACATTATTATGCACAAGAGTACCACTCATTAAAAAATTTGAAAAATGTTAACAAGAAAAGTTCCCTTTTTCCCCTACATCCTTTTATTGATGAAAACGACATTATACGGGTCAATGGACGATTAGTAAATGCAGATCTTTCATATAATGAAAAATATCCAATTATTCTGCCTGTTCAATCTAAATTTTCTCAATTATTTATATCATTTATACATGATCTTCTCATGCATGCAGAACACTCTCTCATGATAAGAACAATAAGGCAAGAATATTATATTTCACGGCTGCGATCTAATATCAAAAAATGCATACGAAATTGTAAGACTTGTATTATATACAAGCAAAAGACGCAGTCTCAAATTATGGCTGCTCTCCCATCAGAACGAAGCTCTTTCTCCTTGCCGTTCAATATCACAGGTTTAGATTTCGCGGGTCCTTTTTCTATAAAGACCTCGATAATTCGTCAAGCAGCATATCACAAAGGATATGTCTGCATATTTGTCTGCTTTAGTACAAAAGCTTTGCATCTTGAATTATGTTCTGACCTATCCTCCAATTCCTTTTTGGCAGCCTTCACCAGGTTTGTTGGCCGAAGGGGTCTTCCCAAACAACTCTTTTCCGATAATGGTACCAACTTCATTGGTGCCGAAAGAAAACTACGAAATGACTTCTTACAATTTATAAAATCGTCTTCTAAGGACATTTCTGAAAAATATGCATCCCACGGTTTTAATTGGTCCTTTATTCCTCCAAATGCCCCCCATATGGGAGGAATCTGGGAGGCAGGAGTCAAGTCATTTAAAACCCATTTTCGCAAAGTGTCACAAAATTACAAATACACGTTCGAAGAGTTCTCTACACTACTTGTGCGTATAGAAGCTGTCTTGAACTCTCGGCCACTATCTCCCATGACCGATGACCCCCATGAAATATTGGCCTTAACCCCTGGCCACTTCCTCAGAGGTGCCCCATTAATAGCTTTTCCGGAATCTCCATTGGAAGAGATCACATTTGTCGACAGATGGGACAAGCTCAAATGTCTACAACATCAATTCGCTCGTCGATGGAAAGACGAGTATTTGAAGGAGCTCCATCGGCGACATAAGTGGCAAAATGAGAACGAAGATGTGACTGTTGGACAGCTAGTCGTTGTTAAGGATGAATTGCTTCCTCCTTGTGAGTGGCGGTTAGGCAGAATTAAACGAATATATCCAGGGAAAGACGGCCACGTTAGAGTGGCGGATATTCGCACAAAATTGGGCATAATAACCAGGGCTATTACAAAACTATGCATACTCCCCTCCGAGCCACCCTCCTCGAAAAAGTAATGTATTTTTTTTTTCTCGTACATTCAAAAAAAAAAAAAACCTTTCTCGTATATAAAAACAATTCCTTTGTATAATGAAATACCTTAAAATCTCCTTTCACCATCTCAACCAAAAAGCTCCTTTACAGAATCAGTCGCCATACCTTACAATATATTTCTATCAACTCACACAAAAACCAAATATTGCTTTTATAGGGCTCCTAGAAATTCTAATCTTCACCAGTGTCTCATTTGCCGTAAGTATCATCCCATAAAATATTGCAGAAAATTTTTGGCAATGAGCATTAAGGACAGACGGCGAGCAGTACGACAACATGGATATTGTATGAATTGTCTAGCCAGGTCCCACGAAGCATCAGGTTGCACATCTCCCGAGTTATGTCAGGTCTGCGGTCATGCACATAATACGCTTCTCCATCTTCCCATTGCTGCAAGACTTCAGCCAAGACCATCGAAGCGAAATGAAACGCAAAATCATGCTCGTCCTCGAAACATCGGCAGGTCCAAAAATCAGCTGAATTCTGAACAACGGCGGACATCAACCAATTCTTACCAGCAACGGCTACAAAAACGACGAAATCAAACACATCCACGTAAATATCATGCTAGCCCACAAAGATGTATTAGAATCGCAATCCGAGCTTTGGAATGCCTCGAAAACACACTTTGATGACCACTTTTTCTTTTGGCCAATATTGGCCAAGAGGGGCAGGATGTTTACTGCAATTAAAACTTTTTTTTGAATATTTCATTCAATTTTTTTATGTTACATTTTCACATTTTTATAACTTCTAATTTTTCATTTAATTTTTATTAATTTTTGTAATTTTATGAATTTTGCAATTTTATGAATTTGGAAAGTTTGTGAATTTGGAAATTTTATAGATTTTGTATATATTCGATATTATTAAGAATTTTATGAATTTGAATCATTCTGTATCTGAAAATTATCCACTGTAATATAGTCTTTCTCCTTCTATTGTCGGACAGATGTTAAATGTGGCGGTCTCTTTTTACTCAGTTTTTACTCAATTTTATAGTCCAGCGAGTTGACCTGTCAAATAACGACATAGATTGAGATCTCTTTTTAGTCTCAGCAGTTAACCAAACCACATCGTCCCCCTGCTACATTAAAATAAAACCAATACATATGTAAGTTGATTCTGAAAAGGAGCATTTTTTATATTTTTTTGGTTGCACAAAAAGGTAATATCCCACAATCCCGTGGCTCAAATCTTTCCCCCACATTCCAGTGGACTTGTTGGTCTGTGTTTCATCACAGATTTTATATAAAATCGATTTAGAATCAAGTGTCACCTCGGACACTGTAATTTGCAATAAACCTGGTAATATATTTGCCAGATATTGCGACATTCACTCAAATTTAAGTCATTTATAAAACTGTCTAAGTTTATATTCACAAAGGGTTTAAATTCCCCAAAACCCTTAACAAAAGTTTTGACAAAATTTTCTAGAGAAATAAAATTTTGATAAAATTTTCTACAGAAATAAAATTTTGGCCAAATTTTCTAAAGAAATAAAAATTTTACAAATTATCTTTAGAAATAAAATTTTGACAAAATTTTCTATAGAAATAAAATTTTGACAAAATTTTTTGTGGAAATAAAGTTTTGACAAAATTTACTATAGAAATAAAATATTGACAAAATTTTCTATAGAATAAAAATTTTGACAGAAAAACTATCTATTGAAATAAAATTTTTACAAAACAATCTACAGAAAAAATTTTTGACTAAAATTGCTATAGAAATAAAATATTGACAAAATTTTCTTCAGAAATAAAATTTTCTATAAAAAAAAATTTTGACAAAATTTCTACACAAATAAAATTTTGACGAAATTTCCAATAGAATATAATTTTGAAAAAAAAAACTGTAGCACTAAAATGTTGACAAAATTTTCCATGGAAATAAAATTTGACAAAATTTTTTATAGCAATAAAATTTTAACAAAATCTTCTATACAAATGAAGTTTTGACAAAATTTTTTGTAGAAATAAAATTTTGCCAAAATTTTCTATAAAAATAATATTTTGACAAAAAAAGTATCTACAGAACAAAATTTTTACAAAACTATCTATAGAAAAAAGTTTTGACTAAAATTTCTATTGAAATAAAATATTGACAAAATTTTCTACAAAAATAAAATTTTGACAAAATTTTCTACAGAAATAAAATTTTGACAACATTTTCTATAGAAATAAAATTTTGACAAAATTTTCTATAGAAATAAAATTTTGACAAGATTTTCTACAGAAATAAAATTTTCTATAAAAATAAATTTTGACAAAATTTTCTACACAAATAAAATTTAGACAATTTTCTATAGAAATAAAGTTTTGACAAAATTTTCTATAGAAATAAAATGTTGACAAAGTTTTCTTTAGAAATAAAATTTTGACAAACATTTTCTTCAGGAATAAAATTTTGACAAAAATTTTCCTCTGGAATAAAATTTTGACTCAATTTTCTATAGATATAAAGGGTGATTTGTTAAGAGCTTGATAACTTTAAAAAAAAAAAACGCATAAAATTTGCAAAATCTCATCGGTTCTTTATTTGAAACGTTAGATTGGTCCATGACATTTACTTTTTGAAGATAATTTCATTTAAATGTTGACCGCGGCTGCGTCTTAGGTGGTCCATTCCGAAAGTCCAATTTTAGGCAACTTTTTCGAGCATTTCGGCCGGAATAGCCCGAATTTCTTCGGAAATGTTGTCTTCCAAAGCTGGAATAGTTGCTGGCTTATTTCTGTAGACTTTAGACTTGACGTAGCCCCACAAAAAATAGTCTAAAGGCGTCAAATCGCATGATCTTGGTGGCCAACTTACCGGTCCATTTCTTGAGATGAATTGTTTCCGAAGTTTTCCCTCAAAATGGCCATAGAATCGCGAGCTGTGTGGCATGTAGCGCCATCTTGTTGAAACCACATGTCAACCAAGTTCAGTTCTTCCATTTTTGGCAACAAAAAGTTTGTTAGCATCGAACGATAGCGATCGCCATTCACCGTAACGTTGCGTCCAACAGCATCTTTGAAAAAATACGGTCCAATGATTCCACCAGCGTACAAACCACACCAAACAGTGCATTTTTCGGGATGCATGGGCAGTTCTTGAACGGCTTCTGGTTGCTCTTCACTCCAAATGCGGCAATTTTGCTTATTTACGTAGCCATTCAACCAGAAATGAGCCTCATCGCTGAACAAAATTTGTCGATAAAAAAGCGGATTTTCTGCCAACTTTTCTAGGGCCCATTCACTGAAAATTCGACGTTGTGGCTCGTTAGTAAGTCTATTCATGATGAAATGTCAAAGCATACTGAGCATCTTTCTCTTTGACACCATGTCTGAAATCCCACGTGATCTGTCAAATACTAATGCATGAAAATCCTAACCTCAAAAGAATCACCCTTTACAACTTTGACAAAATTTTCTACAGAAATAAAATTTTGACAATCTCCTCACATTTGTTCTTCGAGAGCACGGTTTTCTGCATAATAACAATGAACATAGCCAGACTGGTTTTGGAAACTGAGGCATGTATCGTTGGTCCCACTTCGATTTTCCCTCTTGTCAGCTTTATGTCTATTTTAATACCTCAACAAATACTTGCGCAAAGTTATAATGGACGACTACGTACATTAGTCCCTTGATCCTTAGTTCTTGAAAATCTTTGTCTTCTGGGATTATCTTAAATTTATGGCACCATCTATATGAGGGATTGTAGTGCCACCACACTCGAAATTCGTAATAGGTACCTATTATGGTGACAATCAAATTAGGTCCAATTCTTTATCTTTGGCTTATTCTGTAAATAAGATAACCGTCCACTAGACCTTGAAGTTGACAGCCCAGCGGATGATATAGACTTTTTTGCCTGATTGCTAGTAGTGCCACCACTCTAGAAATTAGTAATGGGTACCTAATAAGGAGAACACAAATTAGAAAATTCCGATAAAGAAAGTCTGTTAAGGTAAGCATAGGTAAGGTATAGAGGCCACGGATGCCATTTGAGCCATAAAAATCAAAAATTTTACCAAAAACTACCAAACAAACATATCTTATTTTTTCAAAATTTTATTTTTATACTAAATTTTGTCAAAATTTTATTTCTATAGAAAACTTTGTAAAACTTCTATTTCTATAGAACATTTTGTCAAAATTTTATTTCTGTAGAAAATTTTGTCAGAATTTTATTTCTATGGAAAATTTTGCCAAATGTTATTTTTATGGAAAATTTTGTTAAAATTTTATTTCTTTTATTCATTTGTCAAAAATTTATTTCAGTTGAAAATTTTGTCAAAAATGTATTTCTATAGAAAATTTTGTTAAAATTAATTTCTATAGAAAAAATTTTCACAATTCTATTTCTGTAGGAAATTTTGTCAAATTGTAATTTCTATAGAAAATTTTGTCAAATTTTAAATTCTATAGAAAAGTTTGTCAAAATTTTATTTATATAGAAAATTTTGTCAAAATTTTATTTCTATAGAAAATTTTATCAAAATTTTATTTCTATAGAAAATTTTGTCAAAATTTTATTTCTATAGAAAATTTTGTCAAAATTTTATTTCTATAGAAAATTTTGTCAAAATCTTATTTCTATAGAAAATTTTGTCAAAATGTCATTTATACAGAAAATTTTGTCAAAATTTTGTTAAAATTGTATTTCTATTTCAATAGAAACTTTTATTTCAATAGAAAATTTTGTCAAAATTTTATTTCTATAGAAAATTTTCTTAAAATTGTATTTCTTTGTCAATAGAAACTTTTATTTCAATAGAAAATTTTGTCAAAAATTTATTTCTTTAGAAAATTTCGTCAAAATTTTATTTCGATGGAAAATTTTGTCAACATTTTATTTCTATAGAAAATTTTGTCAAAATTTTATTTCTATGAAAAATTTTGTCAACATTTTATTTCTATAGAAAATTTTGTCAAAATTTTATTTCTATAGAAAATATTGCCAATATTTTATTTCTATAGAAAATTTTGCCAAAATTTTATTTCTATAGAAAATTTTGCCAAAATTTTATTTCTATAGAAAATTTTGCCAAAATTTTAGTTCTATGGAAAATTTTGTCAAAATTTTATTTCTATGGAAAATTTTGTCAAAATTTTATTTCTGTAGAACATTTTGTAAAAATTTTATTTCTATGGAAAATTTTGTCAAAATTTTATTTCGTTAGAAAATTTTTTCAAAATCTTATTTTTAAAGAAAATTTTGCAAAATTTTTTTCTATAGAAAATTTTGTGAATATTTTATTTTTAAGAAAATTTTGTCAAAATTTTATTTTTAAGAAAAACTAAGGATCAAGGGACTAATGTACGTAGTCGTCCATTATAACTTTGCGCAAGTATTTGTTGAGGTATTAAAATAGACATAAAGCTGACAAGAGGGAAAATCGAAGTGGGACCAACGATACATGCCTCAGTTGCCAGTCTGGCTATGTTCATTGTTATTATGCAGAAAACCGTGCTCTCGAAGAACAAATGTGAGGAGATTGTCAAAATTTTATTTCTGTAGAAAATTTTGTCAAAGTTGTATATCTATAGAAAATTGAGTCAAAATTTTATTCCAGAGGAAAATTTTTGTCAAAATTTTATTCCTGAAGAAAATGTTTGTCAAAATTTTATTTCTAAAGAAAACTTTGTCAACATTTTATTTCTATAGAAAATTTTGTCAAAACTTTATTTCTATAGAAAATTGTCTAAATTTAATTTGTGTAGAAAATTTTGTCAAAATTTATTTTTATAGAAAATTTTATTTCTGTAGAAAATTTTGCCAAAATTTTATTTCTATAGACAATTTTGTCACAATTTTATTTCTATAGAAAATTATGTCAAAATTTTAGTTCTATAGAAAATATTGTCAAAATTTTATTTCTATGGAAAATTTTGTCAAAATTTTATTTCTGTAGAACATTTTGTAAAAATTTTATTTCTATGGAAAATTTTTTCAAAATTTTATTTCGTTAGACAATTTTTTCAAAATCTTAGTTTTAAAGAAAATTTTGCAAAATTTTTTTCTATAGAAAATTTTGTCAATATTTTATTTTTAAGAAAATTTTGTCAAAATTGTATTTTTAAGAAAATTTTGTCAAAATTATATTTCTATAGAAAATTTTTGCAAAATGTTGTTTTCTATAAAAAATTTTATTTCTTTAGAAAATTTTGTCATAATTTTATTTCTATAGAAAATTTTCTCAAAACTTTATTTCTATAGAAAATTTTCTCTAAATTTTATTTCTAAAGAAAATTTTGTCAAAGTTTTATTTCTATAGAAAATTATGTCAAAATTTTATTTCTATAGACAATTTTGTCACAATTTGATTTCTATAGAAAATTTTGTCAAAATTTTAGTTCTATAGAAAATTTTATTTTTATAGAAAATTGTGTCAAAATTTTATTTCTATAGAAAAATTTGTCTAAATTTTATTTCTATAGAAAATTTTTTCAAACCACTCACCCCACTGTGTTTGGAATAGGAACATCAATTGCTTGGTCACATTAATGGTAAAACCCAATTATAGTGATTTTACGAACATCTTTCGAGAACGTTGCACCAAAAGTTGAACAATAAAATTGGAGAACCATAGAAAGGATTGCTTTCTAGAGTGTTGGCATAACATACAACACCGAGGCACACTGAGAACATGGCATTGCGATAGGAGTACGAAGGAGGCCATGAATGGATGCTACCTAATAATGGGTAATGATTATCAAACAAAAAGTAAAAGAAAAAACTTTTTTTTACTCTACTTGCCATCGAAACTATCGTTAATACTTGATCAAATTTAGAGATGGCTTTTCTCTTGGCTAAAGTACTACGGTGTAGCCAAAGGAGTTGGCAGTAATGAAATTGTTCACTTGGAATTGGCCTAAGGTAAATACATACATTGTTATCAATGTACAAGGATCTGCAAGAATGTATGTTTTTCAATTCCAAACAAAAAAATTATCGAAATGTAGGTGGAAGAGTCGGAGATTGGGAGTGAATAAACGGCCTGGGGTGGGGCAACAAGAAGAAAAAGCTAAACCAAAGGATGAATAAAATGTTTGAACAGTAATTTCAGGAATGTTCACATTTCAATAACAACAAAGAAAAGTAGCTTAACCGAAAATTGTTATATGTATTGGTTTATTTCTGTTTCTACTTCTTCTATTTCTTCCATTCCCTGAATACTATAAAGGATGTTAGTCCTCTATTGGGCAACAATCATTGCATTTGATTTTTGTATTTTTATTATTTGCCGCATATTGCACATCCTTGTTAAGTGATGCAGCAAATGGCAATTGTTTTCAATTTTCCTTTTAATTGAACAAATCTGGGAACATCTAAAAACATTTATTTGGATTTACATCAGATGCAGTATTTCGATTATGTTAATATGCTTATCTCAAACGACAAATAAATGTTTAGATTTTTGTTGATTGATTTGTTAAACCCTCTGGCATAGAAAGGGGAGGCTATCGGGTTGTTGATAACGACTGGGTGATTGATATGTATTGCTACCAACTTCAGGTAGCTACACTCAGAGAAGGAATATGATCACCTTTTAGATCAAAATGTTATATTTTTATATGGAGAATATGGAATATTTTATATATATAAAATAGTTGTCTAAATCAGATATATAATATCCAGTAAAAAAAACATGGTCACGATAAACATGTTACATGTTCAACTTTCAAAAATAACATTTTGCTTTAAGAGGTGATCATATTCCTGTCTCTCCGCGAAAATTTCCTAAAGACAGTATTGAAGCCAAACATTCATCCGCAGATCATGGACATTTCGTCAACCAAGAATGCCTTAAGAAGGAGGTTCCTCGCTTCATTTCTAATGCAGAATGTCTACTACAATCACCGTTGGACTTTTGTACCTAGGGCCTTTTGTAGGTCAAGGTCAGTACCGATCATCTTAAGGCGGAGCTTGGCTGAGAATAAGCCAAAAAATCACATAGCCACATTTGTGGAAAGTATGAAGCCTTTGTCGGCTCCTTGAAGGCTATAATTCCAGCCAAAGATAGCAAATTCGAACAAATCTAAACAGAATCTAAACTTTCATGTTATTTTTCACGATATTTTTGCAAGTAAGGAAAGTCTAAAGTCGGGCGGAGCCGACTATATTATACCATGTACCACCTTGTAGATCTAAATTTTTGATACCATATCACATCCGTCAAATGTGTTGGGAGCTATATGTAAAGGTTTGTCCCAAATACATACGTTTAAATATCACTCGATCTGGACAGAATTTGATAGATTTCCACAAAATCTATAGACTCAAAATTTAAGTCGGCTAATGCACTAGGGTGGAACACAATGTTAGTAAAAAAACAAGTATATACGGCCGTAAGTTCGGCCAGGCCGAAGCTTATGTACCCTCCACCATGGATTGCGTAGAAACTTCTACTGAAGACTGTCATCCACAATCGAATTACTTGGGGTGCGCTAACACTTGCCGATGGTAAGGTATCTTAAAACTTCCTAACACGTAATATATACCACATAGTCCATACGTGGTATATATTAAACTAAAACAAGTAAGGAAAGTCTAAAGTCGGGCGGGGCCGACTATATTATACCCTGCACCACTTTGTAGATCTAAATTTTCGATACCATATCACATCCGTCAAATGTGTTGGGGCTATATATAAAGGTTTGTCCCAAATACATACATTTAAATATCACTCGATCTGGACAGAATTTGATAGACTTCTACAAAATCTATAGACTCTATAAGTCGGCTAATGCACTAGGGTGGAACACAATGTTAGTAAAAAATAAATATGGGAAACATTTAAATCTGGAGCAATTTTAAGAAAACTTCGCAAAAGTTTATTTATGATTTATCGCTCGATATATATGCATTAGAACTTTAGGAAAATTAGAGTAATTTATACAACTTTTCGACTAAGCAGTGGCGATTTTACAAGGAAAATGTTGGTATTTTGACCATTTTTGTCGAAATCAGAAAAACATATATATGGGAGCTATATCTAAATCTGAACCGATTTCAACCAAATTTGGCACGCATAGCTACAATGCTAATTCTACTCCCTGTAAAAATTGGCCTCTACGGTCATATGAGTGTAAATCGGGCGAAAGCTATATATGGGAGATACTAAATCTGAACCGATTTCAACCAAATTTGGCACGCATAGCTACAATGCTAATTCTACTCCCTGTGCAAAATTTCAAATAATCGGAGCAAAAAATTGGCCTCTGTGGTCATATGAGTGTAAATCGGGCGAAAGCTATATCTAAATCTGAACCGATTTCAACCAAATTTGGCACGCATAGCTACAATGCTAATTATACTCCCTGTGCAAAATTTCAACTAAATCGGAGCAAAAAATTGGCCTCTGTGGTCATTTGAGTGTAAATCGGGCGAAAGCTATATATGGGAGCTATATCTAAATCTGAACCGATTTCAACCAAATTTGACACGCATAGCTATCATGCTAATTCTACTCCCTGTGCAAAATTTCAACTAAATCGGAGTTAAAAATTGGCCTCTGTGGTCATATGAGTGTAAATCGGGCGAAAGCTATATATGGGAGCTATATCTAAATATGAACCGATTTCAACCAAATTTGGCACGCACAGCAACAATGCTAATTGTACTCTCTGTGCAAAATTTCATCCAAATTGGGGTAAAACTCTGGCTTCTGGGACCGTATTAGTCCATATCGGGCGAAAGATATATATGGGAGCTATATCTCAATCTGAACCGATTTCAATAAAATTTGGCACACTTGACTATAGTACCAATTGTTCCTCTTGAGCGAAATTTTAAGCAAATCAGGGTAAAACTCTGGCTTCTGAGGCCATATAAGTCCATATCGAGCGAAAGATATATATGGTATATATATGGGAGCTATATCTAAATCTGAACCGATTTCTTCCAAAATCAATAGGGTTCTATTCTGAGCCAAAACACATACTTGTGCCAAATTTGAAGGCGATTGGACTAAAACTGCGACCTAGACATTGATTGGGAGCCACCGTGGTGCAATGGTTAGCATGCCCGCCTTGCATACACAAGGTCGTGGGTTCGATTCTTGCTTCGACCGAACACCAAAAAGTTTTTCAGCGGTAAATTATCCCACCTTAGTAATGCTGGTGACATTTCTGATGGTCTCAAAACTTCTCTAAGTGGTTTCACTGCAATGTGGAACGCCTTTCTGACTCGGCTATAAAAAGGAGGTCCCTTGTCATTGAGCTTAACATGGAATCGGGCAGCACTCAGTGATAAGAGAGAAGTTCACCAATGTGGTATCACAATGGACTGAATAGTGTAAGTGAGCCTGATACATCGGGCTGCCTTACCTAACCTAACCTATGGATTCTAGAAGCCCAATAAGTAACATCGAGAGATCGGTCTATTGGGGGCTATAACAAAACATGGTCCGATAATCAACATTTTCGGCACACCACTTTAGTGTCCTAGAATACCTCTAGATTTCCAATTTCAGGCAAATTGGATAAGAACAACGGTTTCTATAAGCCCAAGACCCCAAATCGGGGGAGCTATATCAAAACCTGGACCGATATACCCCATCTTCGAACTTGGCCTGCGTGCAGACAAAAGACGATTCTGTGCCAAATTTCAGGACGAGTTTCATTATTGAAGACTGTAGCGTGATTACAACAGACAGACAGATGGCCAGACGGACATGATTATATCGTCTTAGAAGTTCTCCCTGATTAAGAATATAGTCGATGTGTTACAAACGGAATGACAAACTTATTATACACCCATCACCATTCTATGGTGGTGGGTATAAAAAAAGAAACTTTAAACATTAAAAAAATTAATAAAAAGTTAGGAAAAAATTCATTGATGAAAAGTCATGGCTTTTGCGAAACGTACACTCAAAAAAAAGTTTATTTGGATCCAAAGATTTTGACCTTCCTTTAAAGATTTTGGTATTAATTCCAAGCCAAAGATGTGGGTTCTTTAAAATAAGTAACTTTTTTGCGACCTATCTGCCTTCGAATCTAGGATCTATAAAATTAAAATTAGGATACAGATCTCATTTATTGAATTTTCATTCTATTTTTCCGGTATATTACTAAAGCTGTTCACGTACAAACAAACGCCAGTTTAAGAATCCAAATTATGACGGATACTTCGAAGTAAATAATATTTTGCTAATTCCAAAAAACTTTAAACCAAAGATGATAAATCCTCAAAATAAGTCTTAGCCTATATTTGAAGCGTTTTTATCTTAAATATAAAGATTAAATGTTTCAGTCAATTTAAGGACGATTTCTTTAAATCAAAAATGAGTTTCTTTACTTTTAGGAAAATTTTCCTTAGTTTAGAGACATGCAACTTTAACGAAGGGACGCAAATTTTCAAAATGTGTGTCATAAATTTAATGAAACAAATTTTTAAAGCAAAGATTAAAAACATCCTCTTAATTAAAATTTCATTATTTTAAAGAAATTTGTCCTTAGTAGTGTGTAAATTGTGCATCCTAAAATTGAGGTTGCGTAATCTTTAATATCACGTGAATATTTTTTCAGTGTATGACAAATTTTCATCCAATTCATAAAATATTTGAGACATACTTGGGATAAAGAAAATTTTATTGGGCTGATGTAAATTTCGAAAAAAAAAAATTAAATTAAATGAAATGAAAAGTTTTTTCAATAAATATAAGTGAAATATATCGCCAGCTTAACGATGGAATTTCTTTGCTGAGCATTATATAGGCGTATAAGGCTCACCCACAGTCATCATCTTGTCTTATTGTCTTCAAAAAATTGGAAAAACAAATTTCCAATAGTAAACCGGATATTAGCAATTTAAATTATAAATTTCGCACTATTCAATGTTGAACAACATCAAAGAGCGCAGACGTATAAAAAAAAACCGCCTAAATCAATGCTCTCTGTTTACTATTTTATTATGCCACGTGTTGTGAATCATAGTCACACACACACACACACACATTTTTTCCATAGAAATCTGTTGCATGTCCTCATAACTATGTTAATAACATAACATCCACAATCATATTAACAAAACGCTGTACATTGTATACACAACTGTGGATGCAAGCAAAAACGAAGTGTTTGCCAAACGAACAGGTCAGTTAAAGAACGGTATGCAAACGTAAAAGACGCTCGCAAAAAGTGAACGGTTAAACGTAAACGAAATGTATTTAAATCATACTGAGTTCATTTGAGATATTTACCAACACACACACCAACCCACACTCAAGTTTACGCATAGGATTAAAAAACATCAAATGCCTATTAGAAATGAGTATAGAGTCCCTCCTTTACTTTCTCTGAATACAATGAGCATATACGGGTAAATGTGTATGTGTGTGTGTGCGTATTTTAAATAATAAATGAATGATTTTGCGGTTTGAATGAAATATGATGAATGAAAAGAATCTAAAAAAGTTCATAATTCCTAAAACGTCATATAAAATGGTTAAGGATGCCATTGCGAGGCATTTTAAAAATATATGAGTTTTTGTTTTTTTGAGTTGTGCTCTAGACGGTTTCGCTGTTTACCTTTCTATTAACATAAAATAAAAAAAGAAAATTATAAAAAAATTACCAGTATACACATATCAGTAAAGAAACCAAAATGTTTATTTTGTGGTGAATGGCCTGCAAAGTGAAAACATAGTCGTCCAGAAATCATAGAAATTAAATGATCATAAATGTTATATGAAAACCAAGCCAAAAAGCTAAATAAAAAACGTGAAATAAAATCCCAACAAAAAGCATAAGGCTTTATAACCATTTGAAAAGGACAAACATTTTTTGGATTGTCCAGGATTTATAATTTTCTGTTTTGTTTCCTGAAATGTTTACCAGTCATTACCTAAACCACAATTGAAAGAGCAGCGACAAAAAAAAAACTTTTTGAACATCAACATCCGTCCATTTTGGTCTAATCAAAGTATGTATTTCCGGTTCAACATGAACATACATAAGCGACATTTTTTTTCAAAGCTTATAAACATCATAGTCAACGCCATCATTACCATCACTCTTATGATTTTTGTTTTTTTTTTGTCATGTTCCCATCAACCACATCCGTATTTAGGCAACTTTTAATGAGATTTTAATCATAATCCGCTTAAGGTATTAACCAATTGCAATGTGGATGTATATGTTATACTTTTAGGCTATTAGAAAATTATTGTTATCATATTTATAGGAATTTATATTAAAATATTTTTTGGGATTTAAAAAAAAAAAAACAAATTAGGGATTTGTTAACCCTTAAAAGCGCATTGTATCTTTTAAGATACAACCACAAAAAAATTCTTTCATCTTAAAATTTTGTCCGAATTTTATGAAATCAAGTTTGTTGCATTTAAAATATTATAACGCTATTTTGAAAAATATGTTTTTCCGGAAATTTTGTATTACTTCTGAGTAACTTGCAAACAAAATTGAAAAATTCAAAAAAACTATAAAAATGGATGTTAAATAATATTTACCAGTACACGCAAAATAAAAATTCTTTCCTCCCAAACGAAATTTTAGACAAACAAAGTTCGTTTCTCATTTGCTTTTCGCTGTAAGGAAGTGTATTTGGAAGAAAAGTATATACTTTTTGGTGATAAACGTTTAATCTTTTCCAGGACGTAAAAACAATTTCATAAAGACAAACTCAAAAAAAAAAACATTGTTTTCTTGCTAATTGCATTTTCCCTCACATCTTTCTCAAATCCACGAGGTTTTTTAGTTCTTAACACCTTTTCCTGTAATACCAACAATGTAGAAGAAATTATACGATTTTATAAGTTTTTAAAATTTTTTTACCTTTTGCCTGGACGGAGAATCGAACCATGCACACTAACCACTGAGCTATGTACCTGTTATGGTCATCAATAGAGAAATATCCATATAAGTTATATTTATATAGCATAGCTTGCGGCGCCCACGAACCGAATAAACGAAGTTTATTTAACAGAAACAAACATTTAGTTTGGCACCGTGGAGCAGTGGTTGCTACGTGCGACTTGCATGCCAAGGGTCGAGGGTTCGATCCCTGCTTCGACCAAAGTTTTTTTTTATACCCTCCATCATAGGATGGGGGTATATTATCTTTGTCATTCCGTTTGTAACACATCGAAATATTGCTCTAAGACCCCATAAAGTATATATATTCTGGGTGGTGGTGAAATTCTGAGTCGATCTAAGCATGTCCGTCCGTCCGTCCGTCCGTCCGTCTGTTGAAATCACGCTAACTTCCGAACGAAACAAGCTATCGACTTGAAACTTGGCACAAGTAGTTGTTATCGATGTAGGTCATCCGATCCGGCTGAAATTTGGTACATGGTGTTGGTATATGGTCCCTAACAACCATGCAAAAATTGGTCCATATCGGTCCATAATTATATATAGCCCCCATATAAACAGATCCCCAGATTTGGCTTGCGGAGCCTCAAAGAGAAGAAAATTTCATCCGATCTGATTGAAATTTGGTACATGATGTTGGTATATGGTCTCTAACAACCATGTTAAAAATTGGTCCATATCGGCCCTTAATTATATATAGCCCCCATATAAACCGATCCCGAGATTTGGCTTGTGGAGCCTCTACGAGAAGCATATTTCATCCGATCCGGCTGAAATTTGGTACATGGTGTTGGTATATGGTCTCTAACAACCATGCAAAAATTGGTCCACATCGGTTCATATTTATATATAGTCCCCATATAAACCGATCCCCAGATTTGGCTTGCGAAGTCTCCAAGAGAAGCAAATTTCATCCAAGCCGGTTGTAATTTGAAACATGGTGTTAGTATATGATCTTTAACAACCGTGCCAGAATTGGTCCATATCGGTCCATAATTATATATAGCCCCCATATAAAACGTTCTCCAGATTTGACCTCCGGAGCCTCTTGGAGGAGCAAAATTCATCCGATCCGGTTCAAATTAGGAACGTGGTGTTAGTATATGGTCGCTAACAACCATACCAAAATTGGTCCAAACACACAAAAATTGGTCCATATCGGTTCATAATCATGGTTGCCACTAGAGCCAAACATAATCTACCTAAATTTTATTTCTATAGAAAATTTTGTCAAAATTTTATTTCTTTAGAAAATGTTGTCAAAATTTTATTTCTAGAGAAAATTTTGTTAAAATTGTATACGGTTCATAATAACATTTTCATCATTTTCAAAATTTTATTTCTATAGAAAATTTTGTCAAAATTTTATTTCTATAGAAAATTTTGTCAAAATTTTATTTCTATAGAAAATTTTGTTCAAATTTTATTCGGTTCATAATCATGGTTGCCTCTCGAGCCACAAATAATCTACCAAGATTTTATTTCTATAGAAAATTTTGTCAAAAGTTTATTTCTATAGAAAATTTTGTTAAAATTTTATTTCTGTAGAAATTTTTGTCAAAATTTTGTTTCTATAGAATATTTTGTCAAAATTTTTATTTCTATCGAAAATTTTGTGAAAATTTTATGTCTACTTTGTCAAACTGAATTATATACGTATTGGATCGATCTTTTTTGATTTAATATATACCACGTATGGACTTACATACAATTTAGAAGATGGTGTTAGGAGGTTTTAAGATACCTTGCCATCGGCAAGCGTTACCGCAACTTAAGTAATTCGATTGTGGATGGCAGTGTTTAGAAGATGTTTCTACGCAATCCATGATGGAGGGTACATAAGCTTCGGCCTGGCCGAACTTACGGCCGTATATACTTGTTTTTACATATATTCCATATACGTTCGGAAGATTCCGAAAAAATGTTCAATATTACATTGTAGTATATTAAATCTTGAACTGTAAAATGTGTCTTATTAAAGACCTAAAGTCAGAAAAGAACAGTGTTTGATATAAACGAAATGGACTGTGTTCTTGTTCCAAAAATAACTTTTTTTATTGAAAAAATAAAAATTTTGTACCAAACGAATTTTTTTGGTGATAAAAGTTTAAAATTTTCGAAGCAATTCAAAAAACGCTAACAAAAGAAAAACGTTTTCGGTACACGTTTTCCAAACGTTTTTTTCCTTTGCGTGTATGATGAAAGTAATGTTG
The DNA here is from genome assembly GCF_050003625.1 of Haematobia irritans. Classification (NCBI taxonomy): domain Eukaryota; kingdom Metazoa; phylum Arthropoda; class Insecta; order Diptera; family Muscidae; genus Haematobia; species Haematobia irritans. Next base: position 10,769,903 of record NC_134401.1, on the reverse strand, counting down.
GTAAAAAAACCTGTGTAGTGTACAAATATTTCTATTCTCTATTCTTTACTTTACTAGGTTACAACCTAACCTAACCTAAATTAACCTAACTTATTCTTTACTAAAACCAAATTGTTTATTTATACATAAAATCTTACTTTAAATACCTCTGTATTTTTTAAGATACAACCACTACAAATACAATACAACCACTATAAATAAGATACAACCATAAAATTTTCTTTTTTAAAAAAATGTGATATGCAGATGTTCTGTTTTTACCATTTTGCATATTATATCATTTTTTTTTGGAAGAATCGGTGATCTTGTGCATATAAGGGTTAAAATTTTGATCGATCTTCTATCAAAAAAAAAAAAATGGGTGGGTATTATATATTAAAATTGGAAATACGCTGGTATGTATAGTCGACTAGGCCCCTATTTATAATAACTTACTGACAGTTTATCGAAGGAATTTGTGTGACTATAATTGGTTTAAAGTTTACATTAACTTTTATGAATATGAGGTTAGCATACACGGTTCATAGGGGAACCAAAAAAAAAATCTACCACAATTTGGAGAAAATTTTACCAAAAAACTCCCATAAAAAATTGTATTTTCCACATTTTCTTTCTATAGAAATTTTGTGCAAAATTTCCTTCTATAACATTTTGTCTAAATTTTATTTCCATAGAAAATTTTTGTCAAAATTTGTTCTCTATAGAAAATTTCGTCAACATTTTTTTCTATAGAAAATTTTTTAAAAATTTTATTTCTATAGAACATTTTTTAAAAATTTTATTTCTATAGAACATTTTTTAAAAATTTTATTTCTAATGAAAACTTTGTCAAAATTTTATTTCTATAGAGAATTTTGTCAATTTTTTTTCTATAGAAAAATATTGAAAAATTTTATTTATATGGAAATTTTTTTCAAAATTTCTATAGAAAATTTAGTTAAATTTTATTTCGATAGAAAATTTTGTCAAATTGCTATTTCAGTAGAAAATTGTGTCAACATTTTTTTTTCTATAGAAAATTTTGTCAACATTTTATTTCTATAGAAAATTTTGTCAAAACTTTATTTCTATAGAAAATTTTGTTAAAATTTTATTTCTATAGAAAATTTTTTAAAAAAATTATTTCTATAGATATTTTTTGCAAAATTTTATTTCTATCGAGAATTTTGTCAAAATTATATTTCTATAGAAAATTTTGTCAAAATTTTATTTCTATCGAAAATTTTGTCAAAACTTTATTTGTATAAAAAATGTTGTCAAAATTTAATTTCTATAGAAAATTTTGTTAAAATTTTATTTCTATAGAAAATTTTCTCAAAATTTGTTTTCTATAGAAACTTTTGTCAACATTTTTTTCTATAGAAAATTTTGTCAAAATTTTATTTCTATAGAAAATTATGTCAAAATTTTATTTCTATAGAAAATTGTGTTGAAATTATATGTCTTTTGATTTTTTTTAATTTTATTTCTTTAGAAAATTGTGTCAAAATTGTATGTCAATAGAAAATTTTTTAAAAATTTTATTTCTATAGAAAATTTTGTCAAAACTTTATTTCTACAGAAAATTTTGTCAAATATAGAATATATAGAATATTTTGTAAAAATGTTATTTCTATAGAGAATTTTGTCAGTTTTTTTCAATAGAAAAATATTGAAAAATTGTTTATCTATGGATTTTTTTTTTTCAAAATTTCTATAGAAAATTTGGTTAAATTTTATTTCGATAGAAAATTGTGTCAAAATTTTATTTCTATAGAAAATTTTGTCAAAATTTTATTTCTATAGAAAATTATGTCAAAATTTTATTTCTATAGAAAATTGTGTTAAAATTATATGTCTTTTGATTTTTTTTAATTTTATTTCTATAGAAAATTGTGTCAAAATTGTATGTCAATAGAAATTTTTTTAAAAATTTTATTTCTATAGAAAATTTTGTCAAAACTTTATTTCTACAGAAAATTTTGTCAAATATAGAATATATAGAATATTTTGTAAAAATTTTATTTTTATAGAGAATTTTGTCAATTTTTTTCAATAGAAAAATATTGAAAAATTGTTTATCTATGGATTTTTTTTCAAAATTTCTATAGAAAATTTGGTTAAATTTTATTTCGATAGAAAATTGTGTCAAAATTTTATTTCTATAGAAAATTTTGTCAAAATTTTATTTCTATTTGGTTGAAATTTTGCACTAGGAGTACAATTAGTAGTGTAGCCAAGTGTGCCAAATTTTATTGAAATCGGTTCAGATGTAGATATAGCTCCCATATATATCGTTCGCCCGATTTACACTCATATGACCACAGAGGTCAATTTTTTGCTCCGATTTAGTTGAAATTTTGCACAGGGAGTAGAATTAGCATTGTTGCTATGCGTGCCAAATTAGATTGAAATCGGTTCAGATTTAGATATAGCTCCCATATATATGTTTTTCCGATTTGGACAAAAATGGCCAAAATACCAACATTTTCATTGTAAAATCGCCACTGCTTAGTCGAAAAGTTGTAAAAATGACTCTAATTTTCCTAAACTTCAATACATATATATCGAGCAATAAATCATAAATAAACTTTTGCGAAGTTTCCTTAAAATTGCTTCAGATTTAAATGTTTCCCATATTTTTTTTACTAACATTGTGTTCTACCCTAGTGCATTAGCCGACTTAAATTTTGAGTCTATAGATTTTGTAAAAGTCTATCAAATTCTGTCCAGATCGAGTGATATTTAAATGTATGTATTTGGGACAAACCTTTATATATAGCCCCCAACACATTTAACGGATGTGATATGGTATCGAAAATTTAGATCTACAAAGTGGTGCAGGGTATAATATAGGGTAATATAGGGTAGGGCAGGGTATAATATTGTTGTTTTTTTTTTTAATTTTTGTTTTTTTATAGAAAATTTGTGAAGAACGGAAGGACAGGCAAATGGACGGACGGACAGACGGGTAATTGGGGCAGAAATAGTAATAGAGATACATAGTTGCTCAGGTAGACATAGACAGAATGACATAAAGACAGACAGACGAAAAGACTAACAGATAGATGGACTAACCGACAGACAGACGGACGGACGGATAAACTGGACAGAAACAAAGATATATAGAGCTAATACCTCTGGCAGGCAGAGGCAGACGGATAGGCAGATAGACGGATGAATCGATAAACCGGACACAAATATAAACAAAAAGAGACAGTGATAGAAAATCCTATTATTTCTGGTAGGTATATTTTCACCCAGACAAGATGAATAGACTGATAAAGTGGGCAGAAATATGGACGGAGAGATAGGTTTAACCTCTGGTAGCTACAGACAGACAGGCGGACATACATATAGAAGAAGAAGACAGACAGATCACGGAAAAACTTGATATAAATATGGACTGAGAGAGAGGGGAGAGAGCTTTTACATCTGGAAGCCACATGCAGACTGACAGACAGACGGACGGATGGATAAACTTTACAAAAATATATACAGTTTCCCCATAGGGCCTATATCGAAAAAAAATGCAGTTTTCATGAATGGCGGAAATAAACAGACATATAGACGGACGGACAATTTGGAAGGTACATGGACATAGTAGCAAACAAGAAGACAAGCGGGAATAAGACGGGAAATCAGACGGACGGTCAGACGGATAAACTGGACAGAGAGACCTAATACCTTTGGAAAGCACAAGCAGACGGACGGACAGACATACCGATGGACGAACCGATGGACGGATAAACTGGACAGAAATAGGTATGGAGAGACAGAACTTTTACTTCAGGTAGGCACAGGCAGACTGAGAGCCAGATGGACGGACAGATAAACTGGATAGAAATAAGAACAAAGATATAAGGATAATGAGACATAATACCTCTAGGAGCCATAGGCAAACGGACAGAAAAACGTGCGGATTGATAAACCGGACACATATATGGACATAGAGACATGAATAGTGAGACCTAATATCTCTGGTAGACATATGGTATTTTCATACAGAGAAGAACAATGGGTAGGCAAATCTGAGTCAAGGGCAAATTTTTTGAAATTTCGCTCAGAAACAAGGTAACATACATTACTGATAGCGGATATAGCTGATAAAAATGGACCAATAGATAAGAGAAGACAAAATTTTTAAATTAAAAAAATATATTAAATTTATTATTGATATACATATTTCTTTTATAAATAAAACATTTGTTAAGGTACTAATTTATAATTTATTAAGTTGAAGAGTTTCGACGCTATACTTAAAATTTTATATAATTTTGTCTTAAATTTCTCCATGCCAAGAAAAATATTTTTAACTAAAAATATTCTTCATATAAATCAAAATCAATAACCAATTTTAGCTGGAGTACTTACAGAGTATTAATTAAGCCTTAATTGTATTCTATTTTCAAATATATTAGACAATTTAATTACAATGAACAAATCTTTTACTTTGGAAAAATTCAATTTGTATTACTTAGCTACTCATCTTTTATGACTATGCTAATGGTTTTTCTGAAAATTCGATTTGCCTACATTTCACGAAAATTAATTAGTTTATTGGCTTCGCTTTACCTTCAGTTCTCCGTATGTAAGGGAATTTTTCTTAGTGAACGGCAAAAGGTGAACAATTAAAATTATATTTAATGAATTCTTATGACACCGAGCATAGAAATTAATTCTATATAAAGTCGATTAGGGGGTGTTAATAAACATAAATGTATATGTGAACATTTAATAGAAATATATGGAAATGGACGGAGAAAGGGTTAGAGAAACCTAAGACCTCTGGTAGGTATAGGCAGACGGATGGATAAACTGGATACAAGTATGAACAAATCGACAGGGATAGAGAGACATATTATCTCTGATAGACAAATATGGACATAGCGACCTAATACTTCTGATTGGCAAAGACGGACAGACAGAAGGACCGACGCGTGAGCCGATAAACCGCACAGAAACATACATGGAGAGACTGACAAACACACGGACGGACAGATGCACTTTACAGAAATATATACAGAGAGACAGGGATAGAGTAGCCAAATACCTCCGATAAACATATTTTCATCCAGAGAAGAACAATGGGTAGGCAAACACGAGCAAATTTCATGCAACTACGCTCAGAAAGAGCATAATTTCACTATAGAGGCTATATATTTTTTCCGAAGTATTTATCCATGTGACTAACAGTCTGATATAACGATCTATAAGATAATAATTAAAATTGCAATCTTGAAAAGGTGATAGATAGAACAGATAGACGGACAGACTGGAAGATCCATAAACAAAAAACCAAACAAACAGACAAACTGACATACAAACGGAAAAGCAGCCGGACGGACAGATGGATAACCTGGACATAGAAACCTAATACGTCTGATAGACATAGACAGACGGACGGGAAGACACACCAGTGGACGAACCGACAAATGGATGGACAGATAAAATGGATAGAAATATGAATAGAGAGACAGACATTTTACCTCTGATAGGCTCAAGCAGACTGGCATACAGGCTGATGGACGGATGGATAAACTGGACAGAAATATGTACAGAGAGACCTAATATCTCTGTTAGGCATAGGCAGACGAACAAGCAGTGGACGGACGGATCGAAAAACCGGACACAAATATGGACAAAGAGAAGACGGACGGACGGATAAATTGGACTGAAAGATGGACAGCGAGACTTAATACCTCTTATAAGCATAGACAGACGGACAGGCAGTAGAGGGACGGATAGACAGATAGTAAGATGGACGGATGCATAAACCGTATACATGAATAGAGAAGCCTAATATCTCTGGTAATCATAATTCCATCCAGATAAGAACAATGGGTAGGCAAACGCCAGTCGAAAGCAAATTCCATGAAACTTCGCTCAGGAAAAGGGCTGTATAAAACAAATGGACCAATAGAAGCCACCCTCAGCTCACTTCGTTATTTTGTGAATTTATTCCAATAAGGTTCAAATATATCGAAGAAATATAATGAAATTTCCAATTTCTCTTTTTCCATATCGGAAAAGTTTTCTTATTACATATATTTTCTTATATCAAAGTCATGTAGAAATATTTTTACTCCCTCGTATAAAATTATACAAATGTTCGCAAAAGTTTTTTCAAAATTACTCAAAACTTTCAACTATTCGTTTGAATTTGAGATAAGGTAATTATTGCTTACATAGTTTCCGTCTTTTCATGTGGATGCATGATAAAAGTTTTCTTTACATTATGAAGTTTTGCGTTAACTACAATTGTATATGTTTTACATGATGTCAATGGAAATAAAAGAAGAATATTCGTTGAAGGAATTGAAGGTAGATTCATTGGAAAGTAAAAATCAAATCAATAGAACACAATTAGGAAACAGTAAAGAGCTAAAATTGAGCGTATAACAAAGAAAGACAAACTTCCATAAAACAAAGATATATAAATTTTGATTTTATTAAGAAAATCAAATATCTATAAAATGTTTTTTTATTCAATAATAACTAGATTGTCTTCCATACATTTCAGTACAGGATTAATATCATTCTACAAAAATGATGTCTTAATATAAATATTATATACGAAGGCTAAAATATATTAATTAAACTTAGAGGATTTTCTATATTTATTTTATGCATAGAAATATCTAATTAATATTCCATATACAAGTCCATGGACTAATGACAATCCTTTAGTGCACTCAACCATTATAAACATATTTTCCTATGGTTTCTTCTTCTATATTGATATGTCACCACATATAAGTCTTAATACTCTTAATATATAATTTGGTGCTTGGTGATGTATGATTAATAATAATTATTTAATATTGCTTATACGATCCCTGACCCCATTAAATGTCTGTGGTATAGAATGGAAGCACGGTTGTCACAGTTGGTACAATTCTCCAAAAAAAAATGGTAGATTTTGTACTGTTTGGTAGATTGGAAAAATGTTGAAAAAATTTTCTATGGAATAAAATATTGTGAAAAAATTTCCTATAGAAATAAAATATTGACAACATTTTCTATAGAAATAAAATTTTGATAACGTTTTCTATAGATATAAAATTTTGAGAAAATTTTCTATAGAAATAAAATTTTGATCAAATTTTTTTATAGAAATAAAATTTTGACAAAAATTTCTATAGAAATACAATTTTGCCAACGTTTTCTATAGAAACAAAATTTTGAGAAAATTGTGTATAGAAATACAATTTTCAGAAAAATTTTCTCTAGAAATAAAATTTTGATGAAATTTTCTATAGAAATAAAATTTTGACAAAATTTTCTATAGAAACAAAATATTGACGAAAATTTCTATAAAAAGAAAATTTTAACAAAATTTTCTATAGAAATAAAATTTTGAGAAAATTTTCTATAGAAATAAAAATTTGACAAAATTTTCTATATAAATAAAATTGTGACAAAAATTTCAATAGTAATAGAATGTTGAAAAAAATTTCTATAGAAATAAAATTTTGAAAACGTTTTCTATAGAAACAAAATTTTGAGAAAATTTTCTATAGAAATACAATTTTCAGAAAAATTTTCTTTAGAAATAAAATCTTGAGAAAATTGTTTTTTAGAAATAAAATTTTGAAACAAATTTTCTCTAGAAATAAAATTTTGACAAAATTTTCTGTAGAAATAAAAGTTTGAGAAATTTTTCTCCAGAAATAACATTTTGACAAAATTTTCTATAGAAATAAAATTTTGACCAAATTGTTTATAGAAATAAAATTTTAAAAAAATTTTCTATAGAAATAAAATCTTGACAACATTTTATGTAGAAACAAAATTTTGAGAAAAATTTCTATTGAAATAAAATTTTGACAACGTTTTCTCTAAAAATAAAACTTTGACAACGTTTCCTATAGAAACAACATTTTGAGAAAATTTTCTATTGATATAAAATTTTGACAAAAATTTCTATAGAAATACAATTTTGACAACGTTTTCTATAGAAACAAAATTTTGAGAAAATTTTCTATAGAAATACAATTTTCAGAAAAATTTTCTTTGGAAACAAATTTTCTCTAGAAATAAAATTTTGACAGAATTTTCTATAGAGATAAAAGTTTGAGAAAATTTTCTCTAAAAAAAACATTTTGACAAAATTTTTTATAGAAATATAATTTTGACAAAATTTACTATAGAAATAAAATTTTGACAACGTTTTCTACAGAAAAAAAATTTTGAAAAAAATTTCTATAGAAATACAATTTTCAGAAAAATTTTCTTTAGAAATAAAATTTTGAGAACATTTTTATTGAAATAAAATTTTGAAAAAATTTTCTCTATAAATAAAATTTTGACAAAATTTTCTCAATAAATAAAATTTTGACAAAATGTTCTATAGAAAAAAAAAAACTAGACAACGTTTTCTATAGAAACAAAATTTTCTATAGAAATAAAATTTTGACAACGTTTTCTATAGAAACAAAATTTTTAGAAAATTGTCTATGGAAATACAAAATTTCGGAAAAATTTTTTGTAGAAATAAAATTTTGACAAAATTTTCTATAGAAATAAAATATTGGCAAAATTTTCTATAAAAAAAAATTTTGACAAATTTTTCTATAGAAATAAAATTTTGACAAAATCTTCAATAGTAATAGAATTTTGCCAACCTTTTCTATAGAAACAAAATTTTGAGAAAATTGTCTATAGAAATAAAATTTTGACAAAATTTTCTATAGAAATAAAACCTTGACAAAATTTTCTATAGAAAGAAAAGTTTGAGAAATTTTTCTCAAGAAATAACATTTTGAAAAAATTTTCTATAGAAATAAAATTTTGAAAAAGTTTTCTATAGAAATAGAATTTTGAGAAAATAATACAATTTTGACAAAATAGTCTATAGAAATACAATTTTGACAAAATTTTCTATAGAAATAAAATTGTGACAAAATTTTCAATAGTAATAGAATTTTGGAAAAAAATTTCTATAGAAATACAATTTTCAGAAAAATTTTCTTCAGAAATAAAATTTTGAGAAATTTTTTATAGAAATAAAATTTTGACCAAATTTTTTATAGAAATAAAATTTTCACAAAATTTTCTATAGAAATAAAATTTTGATAGAAATAAAAGTTTGAGAAAATTTTCTCTAGAAATAACATTTTGACAAAATTTTCTATAGACATACATTTTTAAACAAATTTTTTATAGAAATAAAATTTTGACGAAATTTTCTATAGAAATACGATTTTAACAACGTTTTTTATAGAAGAAAAATTTTGAGAAAATTTTCTATAGATATACGATTTTCAGAAAAATTTTCTTTAGAAATAAAATTTTGGGAAAATTTTTAATAGAAATAAAATTGTGAAAAAATTTTCTCGAGAAATAAAATTTTGACAAAATTTTCTATAGAAAAAGTTTGAGAAAATTGTCTCAAGATATAACAATTTGACAAAATTTTCTGTAGAAATAAAATATTGACCAAATTTTTTATAGAAGTACAATTTTGACAACGTTTTCTATCGAAACAAAATTTTTGAGAGAATTTTCTATAGAAGTAAAATTTTGACAAAATTTTTTATAGAAATAAAATTTTGACAAAATTTTCTATAGAAATAAAATTTTGACATAATTTTCTATAGAAATAAAATTTTGACAAAATCTTCAATAGTAATAGAATTTTGCCGACGTTTTCTATAGAAACAAAATTTTGAGAAAATTGTCTATAGAAATAAATTTTTGACAAAATTTTCTATAGAAATAAAACCTTGACAAAATTTTCTATAGAAATAAAAGTTTGAGAAATTTTTCTCAAGAAATAACATTTTGAAAAAATTTTCTATAGAAATAAAATTTTGAAAAAGTTTTCTATAGAAATAGAATTTTGAGAAAATAATAAAATTTTGACAAAATAGTCTATAGAAATACAATTTTGACAAAATTTTCTATAGAAATAAAATTGTGACAAAATTTTCAATAGTAATAGAATTTTGGAAAAAAAATTATATAGAAATACAATTTTCAGAAAAATTTTCTTCAGAAATAAAATTTTGAGAAATTTTTTTATAGAAATAAAATTTTGACCAAATTTCTTATAGAAATGAAATTTTCACAAAATTTTCTATAGAAATCAAATTTTGATAGAAATTTATATAGAAATAAAAGTTTGAGAAAATTTTCTCTAGAAATTAAATTTTGACAAAATTTTCTATCAGTTTGTAAGGTGTTACACCTAATCATTTTAAATTTATTGTCATAATTTGTTAGGATTGTAAATCTTGTAATAAATAAATAAAAAAAATTTGACAAAATTTTCGATAGAAGTAAGAGATTTTGTTTAGTAGTTTTGTGGTAAAATTTTCTTAACATTTTGGCTTCTCTGGCAATTAAAAAATAATAGTAAAATCAATAGAACACAATTAAGTTACAATAAAGATATAAAATTGGGAGTATAATAAAGGAAGAAAAATCTTATAATACAAATATCTTGTTTTGTCTTTATTTGTAAATATTATGTAAATCAAATATCTATAAAATTTTCCTTTATTTAATAAAAAGACATCATATAAATCTTTTAATAATATGAAGTCTTAATATAAATGTTATATATGAGGGCTAAAATATATTAACTATTAATTAGACTTAATGGATTTTCTATATTTATTTTATGAATGAAAAATATCTAATTAATATTCCATATACAAGTTCATAAACGAATGATAAACTTTGATAGATAGATCCCTTAGAGCACTCAATCATTGTACTTATATTTTCCATCGGTTTTCTTCTCCTATATTGTAATGTCATCACATATAAATTATAATACTCTTAATGTATAATTTGGAACATGGTGATGTATGATTAATAATAATTATTTAATATTGCTTATACGATCCCTGACCCCATTGAATCTATTTTGTTATGGAATGGAAAAATAGCCCCTTACTAATAATTCCACATCTCATTTTTATTCATAACTACCATAATATGCCATAAAAAATATTATTAACTCATTTTCGAAAGAAATGAATTCTTAGCATAGCCAAAATACCATAGCTTAGATTGGGGCAAGAAATTTTCCCCTTAAGACCAAAAGATGATTACTAGCCTTGGTTATAAAAATGCCATTTAATACAAATCAAAAGCAAATGGCGCGCAATTTATGCCCGGAAACTTAACATAAAAATGTTCTCGTCCCAAATTTATCTCTATCATCCTGGCCCATTGTCTTGGCAACAAAAGATTTTCATTTTTGCGAAATATATGAAAACGGCCAGAGTGGGACAATGCTTACCGAATGGGCTGAATGCTTACCGAAGATAATTGTTTCCCAAAGTCATTTCCAAGCATTGTGACTAGGATCTCGAAAAGTGTTCTATGGAACGACGACTGCAAGCGATTATATGAATTATCCTAAATAATCGTTTGTAATTACAAATTTTAAACACGTTTGCGAAAACTTTAATAATGAAATGATTTATGGTCTATACGAAAAGAGAAATGGTTCGAGGAAAATAAAAAGCCACCTTGTCTAAAGAAATGAAGGCCGAAAGGCTTGTAGGCTTTTGACTCGTTATTGTATATCTCTTCTTTCCTCTCCTCTTCTGGGTGTTAAATCTCAAAAAACACTAAAGTACACTTTTGAAGTGTCACTTGAAGGTACTTAAGTGTAAAAATTTCACCAAGATTCCCTCTAAGATTTTTAGCACAAATTTAATTAAATCTTTGCAAAACGTTGACAAGTCTTGTTGCAGCCCTCCAATGTCAATAATATATGGAGTGTGAAGCAAAACGGAGAGACAAAGAGAGAGAGAGAGCGAAAAAAAGAAATTAATGAAATTTTGTGGGATTTTTCAGGAAATTCAAGGTTGCAGAATTAATGCGATTAAGAGAGAAAGGGAGAGAGAGAGATAGGGAGATAGGGAGAGAAAATTAGAAAGCTTTGATTTTGATGATGGCTTATAGCATCTAATGACTATGTTTGCCTTATAAGTAGACTCTCTATGCTTGTGGCTGGGCTTAATTCATGTTTATTATCACACATTAAACACGTGGGAGTGTATATACTCGTATGTGTGAGGTTATTGGGTTTTGTTTTTTGCGATGATATATCTTCGTTGCCATTTCCATTCATACGTTTTACCATTAAACATACACAAATGCGGGCATCCGTTTCCTTTCTGCTCTTTCACTTGCTATTGTGTTAACATGATTAACATGAACTTTACTATACAAGACACCATACATACACACACACACACCCATACAAATGGCCATATATATAGTCTGATATAAATATTCACCCACACTCACACACACACATGAGCTCTCCCTCTCTTTGTGGCAATGAATATAAGGCCGTGTTTATGTCAAATTAAATTACACTCTGAAAATTTATGACCTGTGTTTTTTTCTCCTTTTTTCGAATTTGGAGTTTGTTCGGTCTTAGTGCTTAAGGAGGTTTAATGTGTGGATGTAGGCTGAGTGGTTACGATAAAGTCTATAAACCATAATGGATTAAAGAAGTCAATCGAAAATGGAAATGCTGAAATTTGAAGAGCTTGTTCTAATCATTTAAAGCTGAGAATTTTAAATTGAATAATTCCAGATGTAGGCCTAAAAAACAACGATCAATACTTATTATCTCAGCTATCTCATGAAGCTTTTGAATATGGGATCCTACATTTTTGTCCTTAATACTCCATTCTATCAGCTTTCGGAGCATCATGAGATGAAATGACGATCCGACAAAACTCGACTGGTCAAAATATAGAGAAAAACAAGTATATACGGCCGTAAGTTCGGCCAGGCCGAATCTTATGTACCCTCCACCATGGATTGCGTAGGAACTTCTACGAAAGACTGTCATCCACAAATTTCAACTCACATGGTTGTTAAATATCATATACTACCACGACGTACCAAATTTCAACCAGATCGGATGAATTTTGCTTCTCCAAAAGGCACCGGAGGTCAAATCTGGGGATCGGTTTATATGGGAGCTATATATTATTATGGACTGATAGGAACCAATTCCTGCATGGTTGTTGGATACCCTATACTAACATCACGTACCAAATTTCAACCGAATGGGAAGAATTTTGCTCTTCCAAGGTGCTCCAGAGGTCAAATCTGGGGATCGGTTTATATGGGGCCTATATATAATTATGGACAGATATCGACCAATTTTTGCACGGGTGTTTGAGGCCATATATTAACATCACGTACCAAAATCAACTGAATCAGATAAATTTTGGTCTTCCAAGAGGCTCCGGAGGTCAAATCTGGGGATCGGTTTATATGGGGGCTATATATAATTATGGACCGATATCGACCAATTTTTGCATGGTTGTTAGAGACCATATACTAACACCATGTACCAAATTTCAGCCGGATCGGAAGAAATTTGCTTCTCTTAGAGGCTCCGCAAGCCAAATCTGGGGATCGGTTTATATGGGGGTATATATAATTATGGTCCGATATGAACCAATTTTTGCATGGTTGTTAGAGGCCATATACTAACACCATGTACCAAATTTCAACCGGATCGGATGAAATTTGCTTCTCTTAGAGGCTCCGCAAGCCAAATCGGGGAATCGGTTTATATGGGGGCTATATATAATTATGGACCGATATGGACCAATTTTTGCATGGTTGTTAGAGACCATATACTAACACCATGTACCAAATTCCAGCCGGATCGGATGAAAATTGTTTCTCGTAGAGGCTCTGCAAGCCAAATCGGTGGATCGGTTTATATGGGGGCTATATATAATTATGGACCGATGTGGACTAATTTTTGCATGGTTGTTAGAGACCATATACTAACACCATGTACCAAATTTCAGCCGGATCGGATGGAAACTGTTTCTCGTAGAGGCTCTGCAAGCCAAATCGTGGGATCGGTTTATATGGGGGCTATATATAATTATGGACCGATGTGAACCAATTTTTGCATGGTTGTTAGAGACCATATACTAACACCATGTACCAAATTTCAGCCGGATCGGATTAAATTTGCTTCACTTAGAGGCCTCGCAAGCCAAATGTGGGGGGTCCGTTTATATGGGGGCTATACGTAAAAGTGGACCGATATGACCCATTTGCAATACCATCCGACCTACATCAATAAAAACTAATTGTGCCATGTTTCAAGTAGATAGCTTGTTTCGTTCGGAAGTTAGCGTGATTTCAACAGACGTACGGACGGACGGACATGCTCAGATCGATTCAGAATTTTACCACGACCCAGAATATATATACTTTATGGGGTCTTAGAGCAATATTTCGATGTGTTACAAACGGAATGACAAAGTTAATATACCCCCCCATCCTATGGTGGAGGGTATAAAAACCAAAGGATTACCTTAAATCATAGGTTAAAGTGGAAGCCCGATTTATTTCAGGCTCACCTTGACTATTCAGTCCATTGTGGTAACAGCCAAAAATAATATATTTTATTTTATATTGGATTTGATTAGATGATGGGCCATTTAAATTCTAGAGCGTATTGTCAGGATGAATTATAATTAGTATTTTAATTTTCTATTGGATTCGATGAGAAGAATAACAATTTAAACACTAGAGCGTATGAGTAATAATAATTGTTTTATTTGAAATTGTATATTGAGGCGTATAATTAATGATATAATATTGTCGCAGCGTATACGTGATAATAATTTTGAATTGAAATTGGGCAGAAGAGTTTATAATTAATATTATCTAACCAAACTCTACGCGCGATCACACTGAAACTTCATTACAGTCGTTTCTCGGTTATCCTGGGATGTGGCACGTCAAAACTGGACTTCAAACGCTTTAAACCAATTTTGTTATAGTAGCTATAGAAGTGGAAAGAAGGAGTGCTAATATAAACAGTATAAAAACTGTTTCTGATTTCGCAATGCCAGTACCTTTTGGCTCTTGTCCCCAAGTTGGGGTGCTTTTATACTTTTAAGGTAATTCCATATCAAATCTCCAACTAAAAATTGTGGTCCCCATTCACGAAAAAATATCCCCAATACAATGGGAACACTAGCGATGTATATAAATCATAGTCATTGTCATAAATTCTCATAGTTTTTCAATGGTTGAGGTTATAAATTAGTTTTAAACACTAGAGCGTATAAGTGATAATAATTTGATTTGAAATGGTACATTCAGTCGTATAATTAATAAAAATAAGTGATGATAATTTTGAACTGAAATTGGGATAAAAGGCTTAGAATTGGAATTGTATACAAAAAGCGAAATGCGATCACATTGTTTAACCAAAGTTTGATGGTAACAATCAATGAAGTAGAGCTCGCCTCTATACAATCCAAATTCTCGAGTAAAATTGTAGTTAGTATTGGGAACAAGAGAGAAATACTAGAGCGAATAAGAGATACTAATATGAAATGAGAGATGTACCATACACTGAATGCAAACGCCTTTTGATATTGCTGCTCAATTTAGCCACAAAAAAAACATAGTATATTCGATGGGGTTATAAACAACTTAAACAATAGTGCGTATGATTGATAATAATTTGATTTTAAATGAGACATTGAGGCGAATAATTAATAATAATATATCATCAGAGCGTATAAGTGATAATAATTTCGAACTAAAATTGGGGAAAAGGCATGTCAGTAAAACCCAATTCGCAATATTCGTACATAATCAAATTTGGCATTTTAAACTAACATAGCTACAGTAATCAAGTAAGCAAATATTATAAATAGTTCCACTCCCAATGAAATATATGCATACCATATTGGCTATGTATTGCCTACAGGAGTTGAAAGCTATCCATATAAAATATATATCATCATAAATAAAGGCTTCATGCAATTACAAAATGCATACATATACAGTTATATGCTAATTAACTATTTGCCCCACCATAGAAATTCAGCTGAAATAACAAAAAAAGCAAATGAAATTTATGCCGTAGGCTAGAAAATTGTTGTATAAACATCATTATTGTTTACACAACTAATTGTATTAGCTGTCTACCATTATAATAATAAACTCATTTGATGTTAATATAGTCCACAAATCTTAGGAGTTATTAATCGCGCACGAGAGAGAGAGTGGAAAAAACAAACGGTGTCCATAAATCATATACGTTATCAGGAATAATTATAATTAGTATTTCAATTTTATAATGGATTCGATAAGGTAATAAACAGTTTAAACACTAGAGCGTATGCGTCATATTAATTTGATTTGATATGGTACATTGAGGCGTATAATTAATAATAATATATCATCGAAGCGTATAAGTGATAATAATTTTCATAGGAAATAGTACAAAAGGGGTTATAATTAGTGTGGCTTAATGCAATATGGCATAATGGGTCAGTTAACAAATGATGCATGGCGCAATGCAAATTTATGCATTTTAATAAGACGAGAACAATTCGTTTTTAATATTAGATAGCTAAAAATTTTAGAAATAAAATTTTGACAACATTTTCTATAGAAATAAAATTTTGACAAAATTTTCTATAGAAATAAAATTTTGCAAAATTTTTTTAGAAATAAAATTTTGACAGCATTTTCTATAGAAATAAAATTTTGGAAGATTTTCTATAGAAATACAATTTTGATAAAATTTTGTCAAAATTTTCTATAGAAATAAAATTATGACAAAATTTTGTATAGAAATAAAATTTTTTCCAAATGTTATACAAAAGTAAAATTTTAACAAAATTATCTATAGAAATAAAATTTTCACAAAATTTTCTATAGAAATGAAATTTTGACAAAAGTATCTATAGAAGTAAAATTTTTACAAAATTTTCTATAGAAATGAAATTTTGTCAAAATTGTCTATAGAAATAAAATTTTGACAAAATTTTCTATAGAAATAAAACTTTGACAAAATTTTCTATTGAAATAAAATTTTGTCAAAATTTTCTATGGAAACAAAACTTTAACAAAATCTTCTACAGAAATAAAATTTGGACAAAATTTTTTATAGAAATAAAATATTGACAAAATTTTCTGTAGAAATAAAATTTTTACAAAATTTTCTATAGAAATAAAATTTTGACAAAATTTTCTATAGAAATAAAAGTTTGACAAAATCTTCTATAGAAATAAAATTTTGAAAAAAAATGAAATAGAACAAAACGTGAAAAAATCTTCTACAGAAATAAAATTTTTACAAAATTTTCTATAGAAATAAAAATTTGACAAAATTTTCTATAGAAATAAAATTTTAAACAAATCTTCTATAGATATAAAATTTTGACACAATTTTCTACAGAAATAAAATTTTGTCAAAATTTTCTATAGAAATTAAATTTTGAAAAAAAAAATTTCTATAGAAATAAAACTTGACAAAATCTTCTACAGAAATAAAATTTGGACAAAAGTTTCTATGGAAATAAAATTTTGTCAAAATTTTCTGTAGAAGTAAAATTTTGACAACATTTTCTATAAAAATAAAATATTGACAAATTTTTTTGTAGAAATAAAATTTTGACCAAATCTTCTATAGATGTAAAATTTTGACAAAACTTTCTACAGAAATAAAATTTTGACCAAAACTTTTATAGAAATAAAATTCTCGATAGGAAAAAAATTTTACAAAATTTTTTACTGAAAAAAAAAATATTGAGAACATTTTCTACATAAATAAAGTTTTTACCAAATTTTTTATAGAAATAAAATTTTGACAAAATAATCTATAGAAATAAAATTTTGACAAAATTTTATATAGAAGTAAAATTTTGACAAAATTTTCTATAGAAATAAAATTTTGACAAAATTTTCTATAGAAATAAAGTTTTGACAAAATTTTATATAGAAGTAAAATTTTGACAAAATTTTCTATAGAAATAAATTTTTGACAAAACTTTCTATAAAAATAAAATTTTGACAAAATTTTCTATAGAAATAAAACTTGATAAAATCTTCTACAGAAATAAAATTTGGACACAATTTTCTATAGAAATAAAATTTTGTCAAAATTTTCTGTAGGAGTACAATTTTGACAAAATTTTCTATAAAAATAAAATATTGACAAATTGACTATAGATGTAATATTTTGACAAAACTTTCTACAGAAATAAAATTTTTATTTCTATAGATTTTATAGAAATAAAATTCTCGATAGGAAAAAAATTTGTACAAAATCTTTTACTGAAAAAAAAAAAAAAATATTGAGAAATTTTTCTACAGAAATAAAATTTTTCACAAAATTTTCTACCGCAATATAGTTTTGACCAAATTTTCTATAGAAATAAAATTTTGACAAAATCTTCTATAGAAATAACATTTTGACAAAACTTCCTATAGAAATAAAATTTTGACAAAATTTTTCTATAGAAATACCATTTTGACAAAATTTTCTATAGAAATAACATTTTGAAAAAATTTTCTATAGAAAAAAAATTTTAACAAAATTTTCTGTAGAAAAAAAAAAATTGTACAAAATCTTCTATAGACATCGAATTAATCGAATCACATATTGGACGAAACCCAATTTTGCTGAAGCTGAGTTTCAATTTATCGTAACTTAATATGAGCCCAAAATGAGGGAGAATGTTTTTTTAGGATACCTTAAGGCATGGTTAACAAATACCGAATTCATAAAAATTTCACATCAGATCCTGTTGTTAATTATAGGCACAGTATAATAATTTTATGCACAATTTAAACCTTTTTTCCGGTTCTCGATCTCTGTTCACCTGAGCCTATAAGTAATATTAATGAGGCACCACTGTGGCGTATAAGTGATAAGAATTCGTAGACGAAATGGAACAACATAGCGTATTAATATTAAACAAGAAAACTTTGAAGTTTATAGAGAAAGAGAGAGAGAGAGAGAGAGAGTGCAACTACAATGCCCCAAAAATTCCATTTAAGCTCTACAAAAACCCTGAATCACGTTTACCATTGAATTTGTAATTTTGTAATTTAACTTACTTCGCCATAAATATTAAATAGAGTACTCATGAATGGCGATAATATATTTTCCTATTGTTGGCCATTGTTTGTGATAGTTTGGTCAAATTGGTATGAATATCACTTGATTGGACAATGGGTGTTTGTTGTGTGCATGTAAGCCGCCTTTTGTTATGGCTTATACACGTCAGACCCAAGGGTCAATGGCTTGTCATTTATTGGCACACTTACACACACATAGCCAACTTACAAAACGTGTTGGAGATTTATAAAAGTCCCTGTGAATGTTGTTTGTCGGGAGGGGACAAAGAAGGGGGAAACCTGCATTCAATTGCTGATCAATTTCGTTTTTTTTCTGGCTTATCAATAAATTTAACACGAAAATGGAAAACTACGTTCACACTCACGCACATATTCTCTTGTGGAATTCTACAACGAAAATCAATAAGGACGTGCTTGAAAATATTTTAAAAGCTTTTTGTCGTTACTCAGGCCAAGATATTCGAAGGGTTAGCTAGGGAGGAAGCGGGCTATGAAAATGATTTGCTTGCCTGACTTTAAAGTGTTTACAATGAAATTTGTTGATAAAATATTTAAATTTATTTTTAAAAATATTGCAGAAGGAAAACATGGTGTATTCGATTTCAAGAGTCATAAAGTCAAGATGTGTTATGAATTGGCATTTTATCCAATAATTCCATTAGGTAAAGGGAGGAAAAAATGCTTTTGGTATTTTATGTACCATATAGCTGGGGTTGGAGGAGCACATAAAGAATTCCCAGTATTTTTTGTTAGTGTCAAGAGAGTGCAGTTATTTATGCAGCATAAATTGTTTTCACAAGACAAAGGATATCATTCGACAGAAAATAAAAAAAAAATATTTTTTTTAAATTGTATTGGTCCCTATAGAATACTTTAGGGTTTAGTAGTGTTCAAAAAGAAGTTATTGATTTATTTTAAAAGTGGGAGGCTTTATAAGATGGAACAGATACAAACGGCTCTGTTTTCAGTCGCAGTGAAGCTTTTATACCCTTCCTATATGAATTTAAGGCATTAGATACACCTGTTGAAAAATTCCAATCAATTTGTTATAGCCAATGGCTTCACAATAACTCGTTGTAAAGACGAATTCAGATTTTGGGGAAATTTTCCTTTAAGATATTTAGACAAATAAGTTTATAGTCAAAATGGTCTGTATTCCAAATTTCAGGAAAATTAGATAACACTTGCTTCTACGTTGAAACTGTGTAAAACCTAAATGGTACATTGAGGCGTATCATTACTTTTGTTTTATGGAATGGAAATGGAATGGATTTTTTTACTTAGAATTTCATATCAAAAATTGACTTGCAACTATGAGCTGTTAAACCATAGTCTATAAAAAAAAAACGGAGTACGGTACACAGAATCTAGATATTCTAGGATCTTGCTACTCAATGCAGCTTCCAAAAACATAATGTATTCGATGAGGTTATGAACACTAGAGCGTGTAATTGATAATAATTTGTTTTTAAATGGTGCATCGATACGTATAATTAATAATAATTTGTTATGGTAGCGTATAAGTGATAATAATAATTTTGAACTGAAAATGGGGAAAAGGGTTTAAAATAAGAATTTTATATAAAAACCCGAAGTGAGAAACACGATTCCTTCATCTAAGCCTTCTTTATGCTTTTCAAGGCATAAAGCCTAGAAAACTTAATTTTTATACGTCCATATGTGATAATGGGGGACAACACTTTGATTTTATGAAAATCTGACACAATTTTTAACTTCAAGATGATATTTTTTAGGTTTAGGTTACTATAGAAGATTAAATTACGCCAACTTTAAGTATGGGCATTATGATCGGATAATACATGTATATGGGAGCTACATATAAAGCTGCAGACTTGAAGGGTGCTATAATGGATTAATTTGTGTCAAATTTAAGACGACAATAAGCTGGCAATTATAATCCCATTTGGGCGGGAGGACGTACGGACAAGTAGGCGAACGGATGCACAAATGGATGCACGGACAGATAAACGGACGCAGGTCTAGATTGGCTCAGGTTGATATGTGCCACCTTTTTTTATTGTTGCAAACAACTATATGGAAAGATAAATGGATGGATAGATAGTCAGGCAAACGGACGAAAAGACAGATAGACGGATAAGCATGCGAATGGATGGACGGATCGATTGGCGCATGGTAGCACGGTTACCACACATCGTAAAATTCTACCAATATGGTAGATTTTTTAAAATTTTGGCAAAATTTTCCGTGGAAATAAGATTTTGAAACAAAAAAATTCTATAGAAATAACATTTTGACAAAATTTACTATAGAACTAAAATGTTGACAAAATTTTCTATAGAAATAATATTTTGACAGAATTTTTTATGGAAATAAAATTTTGACAAAATTTTCTATGGAAATAAAATTTTGACAAAATTTTCTATAGAAATAAAATCTTGACAAAATTTTCTATAGAAATAAAATCTTGACAAAGTTTTCTGAAGCAATAAAGTTTGACAAAATTTTCTATAGAAATCAAATTTTGACAAAAATTTTCATAGAAATAAAATTTTGCAAAAATTTTCTTTAAAATAAAGTTTTGACAAAATTTTTCTATAGAAATAAAATTTTGCAAAAATTTTCTATAGAAATAAAATTTTAACAGAATTTTCTATGGAAATAAATTTTGCCAAAATTTTCTATGGAAATAAAATGTTTACAAATATTTCTATAGAAATAAATTTGTCACAAAATTTTCTATAGAAATACAATTTTGAAAAAATTTTCTACAGAAATAAAATATTGACAAAATTTTCTATAAAAACAAAATGTTGACAAAATTTCTATAGAAATCAAATTTTGACAAAATATTCTATAGAAATAAAAAATTTTGATAAAATTTTCTATAGAAATAAAATTTTTACAAAATTTTCTATAGAAATAAAAATTTGCAAAAAATTGTTGTAGAAAAAACATTTAGACAAAATTTTCTATAAAAATAAAATTTTGACAAAATTTTCTATAGAAATCAAATTTTGAAAAAATTTTCTATAGAAATAAAATTTTGACAAAATTTTCTATAGAAATAAAATTTTGACCAAATTTTCTATGGAAATAAAATTTTTGACAAATATTTCTATAGAAATAAAATTTTGACATATATTTCTGTAGAAATTTAGAAAATTTTTACAAATTTTCTAAACCAAATAAAATTTTGAAAAAAAAAAAAATTCTATGGAAATAAAATTTTGACAAAATTTTCTATATAAAACACATTTTGACAAAAATTTCCATAAAAATAAAATTTTGACAAATTGTCTATAGAAATGAAATTTTGACAAAACTTTTTATAGAAGTAAAATTTTGACAGTATTTTCTATGGAAATGCAATTTTGACAAAATTTTCTATAGAAATAAAATACTGACAAAATTTTTTTTACATAGAAATAAAAAATTTCGACAACATTTTCTATAGAAATAAAATTTTGACAAAACTTTCTGTAGAAATCGAATTTTGAGAAAATTTTCTATAGAAATAAAATTTTGACAAAATTTTTCTATAGAAAAAAATTTTGCAAAAATTTTCTATAGAAATAAAATTTTGAGAGAATTTTCTATTGAAATACATTTCGACAAAATTTTCTATGAAAATAAAATTTAGACAAAATGTTCTATAAAAATAAAACTTTGCCAAAATTTTCTGTAAAAATAAAATTTTGACAAAATTTTCCCTAAAAATAAAATTTTGACAAAATTTTCTATAACAAATAAAATTTCGACAAAATTTTATATAGAAATGAAATTTTGCAAAAATTTTCTATAGAAATAAAAATTTGCAAATATTTTCTGTAGAAATAAAATTTTGATAAATATTTCTATAGAAATAAATTTGTGACAAAATTTTCTATAGAAATACAATTTTGAAAAAAATTTCTATAGAAATCAATTTTTGACAAAAATTTCCAAAAAAATAAAATTTTGACAAAATTTTCTATAGAAATAAAATTTTGACAAAGTTTTCTATAGAAGTAAAATTTTGACAATATTTTCTAAAGAAATAAAATTTTGATAAAATTTTCTAAAGAAATAAAATTTTGATGAAATTGTCCAAAGAAATAAAATTTTGACAAAATTTTTCTATATAAATAAAATTTAGACAAAATTTTCTATAGAAATCAAATTTAGACAAAAATTTCCATAAAAATAAAATTTTGACAAAGTTTTTTATAGAAATAAAATTTTGACAAAGTTTTCTATAGAAGTAAAATTTTGACAATATTTTCTAAAGAAATAAAATTTTGATACAAATTTCTAAAGAAATAATATTTTGACAAAATATTTATATAGAAATAAAATTTTGCAAATATGTTCTATATAAATAAAATTTAGACAAAAACTTCTCTTTCTCCACAACATGTGGGCGTTTATCGTTTTTATTTATATATATTTTTTGGCAAACAATAA
This sequence comes from Haematobia irritans, assembly GCF_050003625.1. Classification (NCBI taxonomy): domain Eukaryota; kingdom Metazoa; phylum Arthropoda; class Insecta; order Diptera; family Muscidae; genus Haematobia; species Haematobia irritans. The sequence continues at coordinate 10,746,596 of NC_134401.1, read as the reverse complement.
GCATTTCATGACAATTACATTATCATAAAAATATATAACCATATATTTACGTACACATGCCACAAAACACAAATAAACAAAATACATAAACATACAAATATTTTATACACAAGTACATACTATCTATATGTAATCGTTATTTCACTGGTTTTCACGTGTATGGAACGTGTTACTTAACCAGAAGGAAGACAACGATTTGCTTACATTTATATGTCCCGTCCCCTTTCATATATTGGTGGGGAAGCGTGTGAGAATGGGTTTACTTTAACCATTTGATGTTAGGAAAATGACAATAAAATTGTTATGTGTCTTATGACAATGTTTATATGATTGTAATATATGTATGGGTTTTTGCCACACTGAAAGAAAAGTATAAATAAGGGTTTTATGATAGAAGACACATTCCTCGGAGACAAAGACATTTTAGTGTTTCAAAACTTGGGCATAAAAAGGCGGTCCCTTGTCATTGAGGTAATTTTTGGAATCGGTCAATCGTTTTTCAGTGTAAATATTCACTTAAACATACAAATACATCCACTCAAATATACACACTCCCACACTTAGTAATATATATATATATTCTTTTCCTGAAATTTTTATGTATTATTTTACCTATGTATTTTTGTGCGGTATATTTACTTTGATTTTGTGGCGACTTATATTTATGTTTATGTGTTTAACAACCTGATATTCATCGTAAATGACGGCCTATTTAAAATGACAACGATGCCTACCACGAAACGTAGAACAGGAAGGAAATAAAAATCAACATTGAAACATTACATGTTTGACAAATACCAATACTAACATGCAAACGTAAAGTGTATGAGGGTGTAACGATATTTATTAACAGTTAAATAAAAGTCTAATTTTTGAAAAGAATGTATGGCAATAGTGTTAGGGCAGCATATACAGAAAAATTATCAGCAACATTTTTCCACTAAAAATTTAATTTTTTTAATTTAAAAATTAAAAATGTAAAAGTATTCCAGTTAATATTAAAACAAAATAGTTAACTATTAAAAATTGTTAAAAAATATTATTCAATTAAAAATTTAATTGATTCAACTAATTTGTAATTTTTTTATACAATAATGTAATAAAACTATTTGTTTATTAATTGAATCAATATATTTTTTAGTGACGTTGGTGATTGATTTTATCATTTTTATGATTGAAGAAATTTCAATTGGATAAATTTTAATTGGATAAAAATAATTTTGGGATTCAAGAATAAAAATATGTTTTTCTGTGTAGGAGTACAGGGTAGCTGAAATAAAGAGCTATTTTTTTATTTTTTTTTAATTTTCTATTGAAATAAAATTTTGACAAAACTTTCTATAGAAATGAAATTATGACAAAATTTTCTATGGAAACAAAATGTTGACAAAATTTTCTATAGAAATAAAATTTTGACAAAATTTTCTTTGGAAATAAAATTTTGACCAAATGAGGTAAAGTTAATTTTAGGGAAATAAATAATAAACCAATTCGTACCACGGTTGCCACTCCACCAAAATTTGGAACACATTTTACCAAAAAACTACCACACAATAAAATTTTATTTTGTCAAAATTTTATTTTTATAAATATTTTGTCAGCATTTTATTTCTATAGAAATTTTAGTCTTAATGTTATTTATGTAAATTTCCTCAAATTTTTATTTCTATAGAAAATTTTGGCAAAATTTTATTCTTATAGAAAATTTTGTGAAAATTTTATTTCTGTAGAAAATTTGGTCAAAATTTTATTTCTATAGAAAATTATGGCAAAATTTTATTTCTATAGATTTTTTTTTAAATTTCATTTTTATAGGAAATTTTGTCAAAATTTTATTTCTATAGAAGTTTAGGTTAAAGTGGCATTCCGATTAAGTTTCAAGCTCATTAGACTATTCAGTCCATTGTGATGGGCACTTCTAGTTTTAACCGCTGAACCTTCTCGATTATTTCTATAGAAAATTTTGTCGAAATTTTATTTTTATAGAAAATTTTGTCAAAATTTTATTTTTATAAAAAATTTTGTCAAAATTTTATTTTTATAGAAGATTTTGTCAAAATTTTTTTCCATAGCAAAATTTTATGGCAAAATTTTATTTCTATAGAATTTGTTTTTCACAATTTTATTTTTATAGAAAATTTTGTCAAAATTTTATTTTTATAGAAAATTTTGTCAAAATTTTATTTTTATAGAAAATTTTGGTCAAAATTTCATTTTGATGGGAAATTTTGTCAAATTTAAATTTCTATGAGATTTTGTCAAAATTGTATTTCTATAGAAGTTTAGGTTAAAGTGGCATCCCGATTAAGTTTCAGGCTCATTAGACTATTCAGTCCATTGTGATGGGCACTTCTAGTTTTAACCGCTGAACCTTCTCGATTATTTCTATCGAAAATTTGGTCGAAATTTTATTTTTATAGAAAATTTTGTCAATTTTTTTTTAATAAAAAAATTTTGTCGAAATTTTATTTTTATAGGAAATGTCGTCAAAATTTTATTTCCATAGAAAATTTTATCAAAATTTTGTTTCTATAGAAAATTATGGCAAACTTTTATTTCTATAGAAAATTTTGTTAAATTTTTATTTTTATAGAAAATTTTGTCAAAATTTTATTTTTATAGAAAATTTGGAAAAATTTTATTTTTATAGAAGATTTTGTCAAAATTTTATTTCTATAGAAAATTTTATCAAAATTTTGTTTCTATAGAAAATTATGGCAAAATTTTATTTTTATAGATTCTTTCAAAATTTTATTTTTATAAAAAATTTGTCAACATTTTATTTTTATAGAAGATTTTGTCAAAATTTTATTTCTATAGAAAATTTTATCAAAATTTTGTTTCTATAGAAAATTATGGCAAAATTTTATTTCTATAGATTTTTTTTTCAAAATTTTTTTTCTATAGAATTTTTTTTCACAATTTTATTTTTATAGAAAATTTTGTCAAAATGTTATTTTTATAGAAAATTTTGTCAAAATTAAATTTCTATGGGATTTTGCCAAAATTGTATTTCTATAGAAGTTTAGGTTAAAGTGGCATCCCGATTAAGTTTCAGGCTCATTAGACTATTCAGCCCATTGTGATGGACACTTCTAGTTTTAACCGCTGAACCATCTCGATTATTTCTATAGAAAATTTAGTCAAAATTTTATTTTTATAGACAATTTTGTCAACATTTTATTTTTGTAGAAGATTTTGTCAAAATTTTATTTTTATAGGAAATGTCGTCAAAATTTTATTTCCATAGAAAATTTTATCAAAATTTTGTTTCTATAGAAAATTATGGCAAAATTTTATTTCTATAGAAAATTTTGTCAAAATTTTATTTTTATTGAAGATTTTGTCAAAATTTTATTTTTATAGAAGATTTTGTCAAAATTTTATTTTTATTGAAGATTTTGTCAAAATTTTATTTCTTTAGAAGATTTTGTCAATTTTTTTTTCTATAGAAAATTATGGCAAAATTTTATTTTTATAGATTTTTTTCAAAATTTTATATTTATAGAAAATTTTTCAAAATTTTATTTTTATAGAAAATTTTGTCAAAATTTTATTTTTATAGGAAATTTTGTCAAAATTAAATTTCTGTGGCAACCTTGGTTTGTACATGAAATTCATTTAGAGTAGATGGTGCTATTTTTCACAAAAGTGTCCTGGCCATAAAAGCACCTCTAGCCCATGTAGAGATATATATAGGAAATGACATATTTTGTGATTGATTTTGTTTTTTTTTCACGTTAATGCCAAAATTATTTGATTTATAGTTGATTTTGTTGCTAACGATCTTGTTAGTTAGGTCAAGGACCCTCCCCAATATGGTGAGCTAAGCCTTTTTTCTTACTTTCTAAGCTCGACCAAGCTAAAGTTAAACTGCTTCAATAATTTAAGAAGCAACAAATAAAATATATAATTTTGGAAGTTTTGAGTCTTGGAGAAATGTCTGAAATATGTAACAAAAAACAATATGACTTATAAGACTGTTCAAAAGCAAAAAAAATCACAAATATCATAAAATTTTATAAACCGTTTAGATTTGTTCGAATTGGCTATATTTGACAAAAATGATGGCCTTCAAGCAGCCGACAAAGCCATCACACGCTGCACAAAAGTGGCTCTGCAGTATTTTGGCCCATTCCCGGCGAAGCGCCGTCTTGAAATGAACTACTCTTTAGTATTTGGTAGTGCTAGTCTTTTTTTACAAAATGACCCAGCTACAAAAGTCCAACGGATTGAGATCCGGAGATTTTGGGGACCATTGTGAAATATAAAAAAAGCGAGAAACCTGATTTTGGCGCGTGCTGAGGGCGATGCTGCTGAGTCCTCTTGGAATATCCATTGTCTGCGGGCGAAAAAAATGTCTGCCTAGGGTTTCAATAGTGTCTTTGGGACATCTTATTTTGGCCCCATGGCGGTCGACACCATTAATATCAGCGGCGCTTGAGGTTTGGTGACCTATCGAAGGCGTACATTTTCAGCAGACCTGTTTGACAAGTAAACCCCGGACCCTTTATTTTTCGGATAATTTATGATGGTGTTTTCTTTAATCCACTTCTTAGACACGATGTAAAATTTCCAGTAGCAGGGTAACGAGCAATGGTACGAGAAATAAATGATTTATTCCCCCAACATTCTGATATTCGGAATAGCATGAATTTAGTTTTCTGATAACGAATATAATATAAATACTCTCGAACTCCAATACAATTTTAATTTGAACTTCCGATTAAAGATAACTATATTATTAAGATGTAAGTTTTAGGTTAAGAAGTTAGGTCCAAGTGAAAATTTTTCTATTCCGAATTTAAATTAAATTAATTTTTTTTTATTTTAATTCCAATTTTTTTTTGATGTAATTCATGCAGGATTTCTTGGTTCTTTTATATTTAATTCCAATTTTTTTTGATGTAATTCATGCAGGATTTCTTGGTTCTTATATATTTTTATATTTCTATAAAAATATTCATATATCCTTCTCATCGGTACACCCTATTATATAAATTGACATAAATTCATTTTTTAGATTGCACCGTCCAAATAAATACATTTATATGTATGAAATAAATAACAATTGAAAGCCAAGTAAAATTGGAATATTATAAATACATTATGATGTCCTCATATTTTTGTAGCTTTAAACAGCAGCAAGAGAAATTCCTCGGGAGACAAAACAAGCAATAAAAATTTCGCGCTCTCTCTCCCCCTCCTACCCTTTGTGATAAATATTTGACATTTTGTCACGCACCATATTTTATGTTTACTAAGGCATGCGATAAATTTACCATGGAAAGTGTTTTATTTTTTTTTTATTTTTGCTTATCCATTACAAATATTTATAACCTTATACAGTGTGTGTGTGTGTTTTTGCGTTTAAATCACAAATTCAAAGCATTTATCAAACAATTGGTACTCCATAAATGGGGAGAGGATATTTTTATGAAAATGATGAGAGAATTAGCGTTGGAGGCAATTGATGAAGGAAGACATATCGATGTAATTCGATGCAGTTCTAAACATTTTATCAAAATTTTATTTCTATAGGAAATTTGGTCAAAATTTCATTTCTATAAAAAACTTTTATCACAACTTCATTTCTATAGGAAGTTGTGTCAAAATTTTCTTTATATAAAAAATTCTGTCAACATTTCATTTCTATAGGAAATTTTGTCACACAATGTCATTTCTATAGGAAATTTTGTCAAAATTTCCTTTCTATAAAATTTTTTGTCAACATTTCATTTCTATACGAAAATTTGTCAAATTTTTATTTCTTTAGGAAATTTTGTCAAAATTTCATTTCTATGGGAACTTTTGTTAAAATTTCATTTCTATAGAAAATTTTGTCAAAATTTCATTTCTTTGGTATTCCATAAATGGGGAGAGGATATTTTTATGAAAATGATGAGAGAATTAGCGTTGGAGGCAATTGATGAAGGAAGACATATCGATGTAATTCGATGCAGTTCTAAACATTTTATCAAAATTTTATTTCTATAGGAAATTTGGTCAAAATTTCATTTCTATAAAAAACTTTTATCACAACTTCATTTCTATAGGAAGTTGTGTCAAAATTTTCTTTATATAAAAAATTCTGTCAACATTTCATTTCTATAGGAAATTTTGTCACACAATGTCATTTCTATAGGAAATTTTGTCAATATTTCCTTTCTATAAAATTTTTTGTCAACATTTCATTTCTATACGAAAATTTGTCAAATTTTTATTTCTTTAGGAAATTTTGTCAAAATTTCATTTCTATGGGAACTTTTGTTAAAATTTCATTTCTATAGAAAATTTTGTCAAAATTTCATTTCTTTGGTATTCCATAAATGGGGAGAGGATATTTTTATGAAAATGATGAGAGAATTAGCGTTGGAGGCAATTGATGAAGGAAGACATATCGATGTAATTCGATGCAGTTCTAAACATTTAATCAAAATTTTATTTCTATAGGAAATTCGGTCAAAATTTCATTTCTATAAACAACTTTTGTCAAAATTTCATTTCTATAGGAAATTTTATCACAACTTCATTACTATAGGAAGTTGTGTCAAAATTTCCTTTATATAAAAAATTCTGTCAACATTTCATTTCTATAGGAAATTTTGTCACACAATGTCATTTCTATAGGAAATTTTGTCAAAATTTCCTTTCTATAAAAATTTTCATTTCTATACGAAAATTTGTCAAATCTTCATTTCTATAGGAAATTTTGTCAAAATTTAATTTATATAGGAAATTTTGTCAAAATTTCATTTCTATAAACAATTTTGTTAAAATTTCATTTCTATAGGTAAGTTTGTCAATTCTATACAAAAATTTGTCAAATTTTCATTTCTATAGGAAAATTGTCAAATTTTCATTTCTATAAGAAATTTTGTCAAAATTTCCTTTCTATAAAAATTTTTTGTCAAAATTTCATTTCTATAGGTAAGTTAGTCAGAATTTCATTTCTATACGAAAATTTGTGAAATTTTCATTTCTATACGAAAATTTGTCAAATTTTCATTTCTATAGGAAATTTTGCCAAAATTTCATTTGTATAGAAACTTTTGTCAAAATTCTATAAAATTTCTATAACATTTTTTGTCAAAATTTCATTTCTATAGAAAATTTTGTCACAAATTCATTCCTACAGAAAATGTTGTCAAAATTTCCTTTCTATAATAAATTTTGTCAAAATTTCATTTCTGTAGGTAATTTTGTAGGAATTACATTTCTATACGAAAATTTGTCAAATTTTCATTTCTATAGGAAATTTTGTCAAAATTTAATTTATATAGGAAATTTTGTCAAAATTTCATTTCTACAGGAAATTTTGTCACAATGCCATTTCTATAGGAAATTTTGTCAAAATTTCCTTTCTATAATTTTTTTTTTCAAAATTTCATTTCTATACAAAATTTTGTCACAAATTCATTCCTATAGAAAATTTTTGTCAAAATTTCATTTCTATAAAAATTTTTGTCAAAAATTCATTTCTATAAAATATTTTGTCAAAATTTCATTTCTATACGAAAATTTTTCAAATATTCATTTCTATAGAAAATTTTGTCAAAATTTCATTTCTATAGGAAATTTTATCACAATGTTATTTCTATAGGAAATTTTGTCAAAATTTCCTTTCTATAAAAATTTTTGTCAGAAATTCATTTCTATAAAAATTTTTGTCAAAATTTCATTTCTATAGGTAATTTTGTCAGAATTACATTTTTATACGAAAACTTGTCAAATTTTCATTTCTGTAGGAAATTTTGTGAAAATTTCATTTCTATGGGAAATTTTTATCAAAATTTCATTTCTATAGGAAATTTTGTCACAATTTCCTTTCTATAAAATTTTTTGGTCAAAATTTCATTTCTATAGAAAATTTTGTCAAAATTTCATTTCTATAAAAATTTTGTAAAATTTCATTTCTATAGGTAAGTTTGTCAGAATTTCATTTCTACACGAAAATTTGTCAAATTTTCATTTCTGTAGGAAATTTTGTCAAAATTTTATTTCTATAGGAAATATTGTCAAAATTTCATTTCTATGGGAAATTTTATCAAAATTTCATTTCTATAGGAAATTTTGTCACAATTTCCTTTCTATAAAATTTTTTGTCAAAATTTCATTTCTATAGAAAATTTTGTCAAAATTTCCTTTCTGTAATAAATTTTGTCAAAATTTCATTTCTATAGGTAATTTTGTCAGAATTACATTTCTATATGAAAATTTGTCAAATTTTCATTTCTATAAGAAATTTTGTCAAAATTTAATTTATATAGGAAATTTTGTCAAAATTTCATTTCTATAGGAAATTTTGTCAAAATTTCATTTCTATAGGAAAGTTTGTCAAAATTTCAGTTCTATACGAAAATTTGTCAAATTTTCATTTCTATAGGAAATTTTGTCAAAATTTCATTTCTATAAAAAATTTTGTTAAAATTTCATTTCTATAGGTAAGTTTGTCAATTCTATACAAAAATTTGTCAAATTTTCATTTCTATAGGAAATTTGTCAAATTTTCATTCCTATAAGAAATTTTGTCAAAATTTCCTTTCTATAAAAAATTTTTGTCAAAATTTCATTTCTATAGGTAAGTTAGTCAGAATTTCATTTCTATACGAAAATTTGTAAAATTTTCATTTCTATACGAAAATTTGTCAAATTTTCATTTCTATAGGAGATTTTGTCAAAATTTCATTTCTATAGGAAATTTTGTCAAAATTTCATTTCTATAAAAAATTTTGTCAAAATTTCATTTCTATAGGTAAGTTAGTCAGAATTTCACTTCTATAAGAAAATTTGTCAAATTTTCATTTCTATAGGAAATTTTGTCAAAATTTCATTTGTATAGGAAATTTTGTCACAATGTCATTTCTATAAGAAATTTTGTCAAAATTTCATTCCTATAGGAAATTTTGTAAAAATTTCATTTCTACAAAAATTTTTGTTAAACTTTCATTTCTATAGGTAATTTTGTCAGAATTATATTTCTATACGAAAATTTGTCAAATTTTCATTTCTATAGGAAATTTTGTCAAATTTTCATTTCTATAGGAGATTTTGTCAAAATTTCATTCCTATACGAAATTTTGTCAAAATTTCATTGCTATAAAAAATTTTGTCAAAATTTCATTTCTATAGGTAAGTTAGTCAGAATTTCATTTCTATACGAAAATTTGTGAAATTTTCATTTCTATACGAAAATTTGTGAAATTTGCATTTCTATAGGAAATTTTGTCAGAATTTCATTTCTATAGGAAATTTTATCACAATTTCATTTGTATAGGAAATTTTGTCAAAATTTCCTTTCTATAAAATTTGTTTGTAAAAAATTCATTTCCATAGAAAATTTTGTCACAAATTCATTCCTATCGAAAATTTTGTCAACATTTCCTTTATATAATAAATTATGTCAAAATTTCATTTCTATAGGAAAGTTTGTTAAAATTTCAATTCTATACGAGACTTTGTCAAATTTTCATTTCTATAGGAAATTTTGTGAAAATTTCATTTCTATAGGTAAGTTTGTTAGAATTTCATTTCTATAAGAATTTTTTACAAATTTTCATTTCCATAGAAAATTTTTGCAAAATTTCATTCATTGGAAATTTTGTCACAATTTAATTTCTGTAGGAAATTTTGTCAAAATTTCCTATCTATAAAAAAATTTTGTCACAATTTTATTTTTATATAAAATTTTGTTAAAATTTCCTTTCTGTAAAAAATGTTGTCAAAATTTACTTTCTATAAAAATTTTGCCAAAATTTCATTTCTATAGGAAATTTTGTCAAAATTTCTTTTCTATAGGAAATTTTGTCACAATTTCATTTCTGTAGGAAATTTTGACAAAATTTCCTCTATATAAAAAATTTTGTCAAAATTTTATTTCTACACGAAAATTTGTCAAATTTTCAATTTTATACGGAATTTTGTCAAATTTTAATTTTTATAGGGAAGTTTGTCAAAATTTCATTTATATAAGAAATGTTTAAAATGTTCATTTCCTTTGGAAATTTTTGCAAAATGAAATGTCACAATTTCATTTTTATATAAAATTTTGTTAAAATTTCCTTTCTGTAAAAAATTTTGTCAAAATGTCCTGTATATAAAAAATTTTGTCAACATTTCATTTCTATAGGAAATTTTGTCAAAAAAAATTTGTTTCTATAGGAAATTTTGTCTTAATTTCATTTCTATAGGACATTTTGTCAAAATTTCATTTCCAAGCAAAATTGTTCAAAATTTCTTTTCTATAGGAAATTTTGTCACAATTTCATTTCTATAGGAAATTTTTACAAACTTTCATTTCCATAGGAAATTTTTGCAAAATTTAATTTTTTATTGGAAATTTTGTCACAATTTAATTTCTGTAGGAAATTTTGTCAAAATTTCCTATCTATAAAAAATTTTGTCACAATTTCATTTCTATATAAAATTTTGTTAAAATTTCCTTTCTCTAAAAAATTTTGTCAAAATTTTCTTTCTATAAAAATTTTTTATCAACATTTCATTTCTATAGGAAATTTTGTAAAAATATCTTTTTTATAGGAAGTTTTGTAAAAATTTCTTTTTTTGTAGGAAATTATGTCAAAATTTCCTCTCTATAAAAAATTTTTCAAAATTTTATTTCTACACGAAAATTTGTCAATCGTGGAAATTTTGCCAAAATTTCATTTTACGTTCTTCGTTCGTGTGATCACAAGTTATTTTGTGGTATGGGATTCATTGCCAAAAGTTAAGGTTGGTGGATTTAATTTGTTATAAAATATAAATCTTACATATAAGTTTATCTTCTTACGATTTAGTATCAATATGGTAAAGGTTATGAACTCTTTATATAAAGATCATTAAGCGCAAGTTATATAAACTTTTATTTCTTCTAAAATTTTTTTACAATACAATTCAAAAAGAGCCAATAATTTAATTATCTAAATGGGAAGCCCCTTTCAAATTTATAATTTTTTTTTCTTTTCATTAAAAAACAAACTACTTAACTGAAATGATTCTATTTAATGAAAAATCTTATTTATGACATTTTTTACAACACAATATTCCATTCAATCAATTGCCAGTGATTTTCTTACATTGGCTACGATTGGAATATTATGAGGGGAAAATAATATGAAAAAATTGGAAAATCTCCAAGTGTCGTAAAAATCTTAACAGACAAAATGAAAGACCAAAGCAAAAATTGTTGATGCTCTTTAACTAAGCTATGAAAATGTGATTTAATGTTTTTCTTTATGCAGTATATGAAAATCATTTTTCTATTTTGTGTATTTCTTGTAACCTCTGTCTTCTCACAAAAAAAAAAAAAAATATTTTCTCAATTCCCTAGTATATAAAACAAATTTTGTTACAAATAGTGAAATGATTGAAGTCATAAACTTCAACTGCTGCATTTAGACCATAAAGCTACAAGACAAAAAAAAACCAACACAAATATTTATTAGAAGAGGAAAAGAAACACCAGAAAATGGACATAATAATTTGTTGCTACATTTCGTGAGATTGTAGAGGCCTAACCATGACTATGATGTGGGGTTGGAAAGAAGGAAAAAAACATCGCTATTCAGTTTGAGGGCTTCCATTCATAGAGCTACTCATCAATTACTTTAGTATGATACCAGACCTCGATTATGTTTTTTGTGGCGTTGTTGTTTTTTTTTTAATAAAAATTCTTTTTCAAGGATATTAACACTAGTTTACAGCAATAGAAAAAGGACTTTGAAAAAGAGTCCAGGAAATTGAGTCAACATTGTATTTTTAAAGAAAATTTAAACAATTTTTTTCTAGGGGCAATTTTTTCAAAATTTCATTTATATAGGAAATTTTGTTAAAATTTCTTTTTTATAGGAAATTTTGTCAAAAATTTGTTTCCATAGGAAAAGTTTCCAAAATTTTATTTCTCTAGGAAATTTTGTTAAAACTTCATTTTTACACAAAATGTTGTCAAAATCATATTTGTAGGAAATTTTAGGAAAATTTAATTTTTAAATGAATTTTTTTTCAAAAATTTCTATAGGAAATTTTTAGTAAAATTTCACGTCGAAGGAAATTTTTTTTAATATTTCAGATTTAAAAGAAATTTTGTCAAAAATTCTATCAAAATTTTATTTATTTATTAATTTTTATTTCAACATATATGTAACAAAGTCTATAAGACCCTAAAACGGTTCAAGAATGAGAGCAATAGCATTACTTTAATCTAAAAGAAATTTTGCCAAAAATGCATGCCTATAGGAAGTATTTTTTTTCAAATCTCGGTTCTATGAGAAATTTTGTCACAATTACATTTCATTGAGAAATTTTATCAAAAATTTTCGGAAATTTCACATTTAATTAAATAATTAAATTTCATATTTAAGCAATTTTGTTAATTTTATTTCTATAGGAAATTTTGTCTAAAATTTATTTTTATACGAAATTTGAAATTGGGGTCCTTTTATAAAAAATGTTTTTTTAGGATTTTTGATTAATTATTAAATTTGTTATCCAATATTTCAACTTCTATCGTTAGTCTTCGATAGGGATATTAAAATTAAAATTTTGTCAAAATTTCATTTATAGAACAAATTTTGTCAAAATTTTTTTTCTAGAGAAATTTTTGTCAAAATCCCATTTCTATTCGAAATTTTTACAAATTTCATATTTATAGGAAATTTTGTAAAACTTTCATATCTATGGGAAATTTTGTCACATTTTCATTGCTTTAGCAAAATTTATCAAAATTTCATATCTATAGGAAATTTTGTCAAAATTTCATTTCTATAGGTTTTTTTTTTGTAAATTTGATATTTATGGCAAATTTTGTCAAAATTTCATTTATAGAGGAAATTTTGTAAAAATTTTATTTCTATAGGAATTTTTGTCCAAATTTCATTTCTATAGGGAATTTCGTCAAAATTTCATATTTATAGGAAATTTTGTAAAAATTGCATATCAATGGGAAATTTTGTCACATTACTTTAGCAAGTTTATCAAAATTTCATATCTATAGGAAATTTTTTCAAAATTTCATTTCTATAGATTTTTGTTCCAATTTCATACGTATGGCAAATTTTGCTAAAATTTCATTATGATAAGAAATTATGTCAAAATTTCATAACTATAGAAAATTTTATCAAAATTTCATTTCTATAAGAAATTTTGCCAAAATTTCATTTCTAGAGAAAATTGTGACACAATTTAATTTTTATAGGAAATTTTGTCAAACTATTATTTCTACAGAAAATTTTGTCAAAATTTCATTTCTATAGGAAATTTTGTCAAAATTTCATTTCTATAGGAAATTTTGTCAAACTTTCACTTTTATACGAAATTGTGTCAAAATTTCATTTCTATAGGAAATTTTGTAAAAATTTCATTTTTATAGGAAATTTTGTCCAAATTTCATTTATATAGAAAATTTTGTCAAAATTTCATTTCTATAGGAAATTTTGTCAAAATTTCATTTCTATAGGAAATTTTGTAAAAATTTCATTTTTATAGGAAATTTTGTCCAAATTTCATTTATATAGAAAATTTTGTCAAAATTTCATTTCTATAGGAAATTTTGTCAAAATTTCATTTTTATAGGAAATTTTGTCAAAATTTCATTTCTATACAAAATTGTGACAAAATTTAATTTTAGTAGGACATTTTTTCAAAATTTCATTTCCGTAGGAAATTTTGTCAAAATTTCATTTCTATTGGAAATTTAGTCAGAATTTCTATAGAAAATTGTGACAAAATTTCATTTTTATAGGAAATTTTTTTTTTATATGAAATTGTGTCAAAATTTCATTTTTATAGGAAATTTTGTCAAAACTTCATTTCTATAGGAAATTTTGTAAAAATTTCATGTTTATAGGAAATTTTGTCAAAATTTCATTTCTATAGAAAATTTTGTACAAATTTCATTTTTATAAAAAATTTTATCAAAATTTCATTTTTATGGGAAATTTTTGTCAAAAATTTCATTTATATAAAAAATTTTGACAAAATTTCAGTTTTATAGGAAATTTTGTCAAAATGTCATTTCTTTAGGAAATTTTGCCAAAATTTTATTTATATTGAAAATTTTGTCAAAATTTCATTTATATAGAAATTTTTGTCAAAATTTCTTTTCTTTAGGAAACTGTATTAAAATTGCAGTTCTAAAGTACATTTTGTCAAAATTTAATTTCTATAGGAAATTTTGTCAAAATTTCATTTCTATAGAAAATTTTTACAAAATTTCATTTATATAGGAAATTTTGTCAAAATTTCATTTATATAGGAAATTTTGTCAAAATTTCATTTCTATAGGAAATTTTGTCAAAATTTTATTTCTATAGGAAATTTTGTAAAAATTTCATTTTTGTAAGAAATTTTGTTAAAATTTCATTTTTATACGTAATTTTATCAAGATTTTATTTTTATACAAAATTTTGTCAAAATTTCATTTCTATAGGAAATTTTGTAAAAATTTCATTTATATAGAAAGTTTTGTCAAAATTTCTTTTCTTTAGGAAACTGTGTTAAAATTGCATTTCTAAAGGGCATTTTGTCAAAATTTAATTTCTATAGGCAGTTTTGTAAAAATTGTGTTAAAATTGCATTTCTATAGAACATTTTGTGAATATTTCATTTCTGGAGGAAATTTTTACAAAATTTAATTTTTATAAGAAATTTTGTCAAAATTTCAATTTTATAGGATATTATGTCAAAATTTCATTTTTATAGGTAATTTTGTCCTTTCTATAGAAAATTGTGACAAAATTTAATTTTTATAGAAAATTGTGACAAAATTTCATTTCTGTAGGAAATTTTGTCAAAATTTCATTTATATACAAAATTTTGTCAGAATTTCATTTCTATAGAAAATTTTGTCTAAATTTCATTTCTATAGAAAATTTTGTCAAAAGTTCATTTCTATAGGAAATTTTGTCTAAATTTCATTTCTATAGAAAATTTTGTCAAAATTTCATTTCTATAGAAAATTTTGTCAAAATTTCATTTTTATAGAAAATTTTGTCAAAATTTCATTTTTATGGGAAATTTTGTCAAAATTTCATTTATATAAAAAATTGTGACAAAATTTCATTTTTATAGGAAATTTTATCAAAATGTCATTTCTATAGGAGATTTTGCCAAAATTTTATTTTTTTTGTCCTTTCTATAGAAAATTGTGACAAAATTTAATTTTTATAGAAAATTGTGACAAAATTTCATTTCTGTAGGAAATTTTGTCAAAATTTCATTTATATACAAAATTTTGTCAGAATTTCATTTCTATAGAAAATTTTGTCTAAATTTCATTTCTATAGAAAATTTTGTCAAAATTTCATTTCTATAGGAAATTTTGTCAAAATTTCATTTCTATAGAAAATTTTGTCTAAATTTCATTTCTATAGAAAATTTTGTCAAAATTTCATTTCTATAGAAAATTTTGTCAAAATTTCATTTTTATAGAAAATTTTGTCAAAATTTCATTTTTATGGGAAATTTTGTCAAAATTTCATTTATATAAAAAATTGTGACAAAATTTCATTTTTATAGGAAATTTTATCAAAATGTCATTTCTATAGGAGATTTTATTTATAATGTTATTTATATAGAAAGTTTTGTCAAAATTTCTTTTCTTTAGGAAACTGTGTCAAAATTAAATGTCTATAGGAAATTTGGTCAAAATTTCATGTCTAGAGGAAATTTGGTCAAAATTTCATATCTATAGGAAATTTTGTAAAAATTTCATTTATATAGGAAATTTTTGTCAAAATTTCATTTTTATACGAAATGTTATCAAGATTTTTTTTTATAGGATTTTTTGTCAATATTCATTTCTTTAACAAATTTTGTCGATATTACATTGCTATTGGAAATTTCGTAAAAATTCCAATTTTATAGGAAATTTTATCAAAATTTATTTTCTATAGGAAATTTTGTAAAATTTTAATTTGTATTGATTATTTTGTTAAAATTTATTTTTTATAGAAAAGTTTGTCACCATTTCATTTGGTTAGGTTAAGTTATGTGGCAGCCCGATATATTAGGCTCACTTAGACTATTCAGTCCATTGTGATACCACAGTGGTGAACTTCTCTCTTATCACTGAGTGCTGCCCGATTCCATGTTAAGCTCAATGACAAGGGACCTCCTTTTTAGAGCCGAGTCCGAACGGCGTTCCACATTCCAGTGAAACCACTTAGAGAAGCTTTGAAACCCTCAGAAATGTCACCAGCATTACTGAGGTGGGATAATCCACCGCTGAAAAACTTTTTGGTGTTCGGTCGTAGCAGGAATCGAACCCACGACCTTGTGTATGCAAGGCGGGCATGCTAACCATTGCACCACGGTGGCTCCCCACTATTTCTTTGGTATAGGACGAAATTTTGTCAAAATTTCATTTTTTAGGGAATTTTGTCAAAATTTCATTTTTATATGAAATTTTGTCAAAATTTTATTTCTATAGGAAAATTTTGTCAAAATATCATTTTTATAGGAAAATTTGTCAAAATTTCATTTTTGTAGGAAATTTTGTCAAAATTTCAGTTTTATAGAAAATTTTGTCAATATTCTGTTTCTTAAAAAATGTTTTCAAAATTTAATGTTTACAGGACATGTTGCCAAAATTTGATTTCTATAGGAAATTTTGTCAAAATTTTATTGCTATAGGGAATTTCATTAGAATTTCATTTCTATGGAAAATTTTTGCCAAATTTTCATTGGAAATTGTTTCAAAGTTTTGTCAAAATTTAATTTCTGTAGAAAATAGTGTTTGTTTTTGGTATTTTTAAATTCTTTTTGGTTTTCGTTTTGTTGCATAGTGATATCATAATATCTTTATAGCATTTTGTAAGCAAAACGTTTGCAGTTGGTTAGATGAAGACGGTGATAGCAAAGATTGCAATACTTTTGATATTTTCTTTTCTGCTGATGTGGTGTTGGTTGGGTTAAATATTACTGTTGAGTTGTTCAAAAAAGGATTATGACCATAAATATGAGTATTCTATGTTTACTACCCAACCAGCAGACCAAAACTTCTAAATTCAGAAGAAATTTCCCTAACTTTTTCCCTCCCAAAAATATGGTTTTGTTTTTCTAACTAAGGGTTTGCTACAATCCATATTGTTTCCTCATCCTTCTTGCGTTTCCCCCTCCCTTCTAATATCAGAGCTTATTTACTCTTTAGATCTTTTTCATTTAAGATTAGGGTTCATATTTTCTTGGAGGATTTAGTTCCTTCTCCTCTGGTGATTCTAATAATACATTTTTATTTTCTCTAACATCAGCAAAAAAAAGGGGACTTTGTGGAAGAAAATTTAATATCCATTTAAAGATCTAAATGGAGAAAAGAAGAAATACTCGTTTTTTAACTTTGGAAAATCCCATTTAAAAATTTAAGAATAACTTGTCATATTTTTCATTCTTAGGGGGTAGTTTCCAAGAAGAACAAATAAAAAAAATAATACTACTAATAATGGGAAAATCGAAAGTCTATAGGAAAAGAAGCAAGCAAAGCCTTCCGGATGGTTTCGTCGATGGTTACATTTCTAGGGGGGCTTAAACATTTTCATTGTTACATAGTGCAGCAGCTAAAATTTATTTCTAATATTTCAATTGGAAAAAAAAATTACCTACGCTCATGATTGAAGTCTATATAAAAATTTAATCATTATGGGTCATCGCCTCTTAGTCAGGAGAGAGGGTGTAGAAATCATAGAATATCTTCATGGTCAAAGTATCCCGATTCTTCAGCTGCTTCTTGGACAAATGGAATGACAAAATTCATAAGACAAATGAGTAATGATTTAATCAATCTTTATTACTTATATTGGACCTCGAAATGCTTTTTGAGTAATGCATTTTAATTTTAATTTAATCAAGTCATAGTAATGGCAACACCACAATGCGAAAAAAAAACACTCCTAGAAAAAGAAGCAAACGAAAAATCCCTAGCACAAAATATTTAATCAAATATTCCGAAAAATTCATGAGACGGGATGCTTTTTAAATTAAAAATTCAAAGCTTGTCTTATATTTCCAAAAAAAAAGGATGTAACCTTTTTGTCTAGTGGGGTTTGAAAAGCGAGGTCATTGCTTAAAGAGAAGGGGCGAATAACTGTTAAATGTCAAATACCCAGGGAACTGGATTTATTTTATTTATTATTTTTGTGCCTTTATATCGTTCTCTTTGTTATATGGTATTAGTAATTTTTTGTTTTGAAGTCAATGGTGTAAATATACTCTCTGGAGGGCAAGGAAAACAAAGGGTTAATATCAATATTTTGAAAAAAATTATTGGGAGCCCTTTTATAAGAGGTACAAAACGAAAAAAAATAATAATAATTTCCAATATTCTAGAGGCATTAAGTTGGCGAGTGTATGAATTGGAATTGTGTCAAACTATAAACTTCCTCTCCAAAAAATTTGTTAACTTATGAAAAAAATTTTACCAACATTTTATTTCTATAGGAAATAGTTTAAAAATTTAATTTCTAGAGAAATTTTTAAAATTTTTTTTCTTAATGGGAACATTTTCAAAATTTCATTCTATGGGGAATTTTTACAAACTTTTATATCGAAAGGAAATTTTCTTATCTAAGGGCAATATTTGCCTAATTTTATTTTTATACGGCAATATGTCAAATTTCTATTTCGATGGGAAAATTTTGCAAAATTTCATTTATTAAGAATATTTTGTAAAAATTTCACATCTATAGACATTTTTGTCGAATGTAAATCTCTGTAGGAAATTTAGTAAAAAATTCATTTCTATAAAATATTTTCAAAATTGCATTTCTATAGTAATTTTTTTAACTTTCATTTCTACAGAAATTTTTTTTTTTAATTTTAATTTTGTTGGAAATTTTGCAAAATTTAATTTCTATGGGAATTTTAATTTTACCAAAATTTCATTTCTAACGAAAATGTTATCAAACTTTCATTACTAAAGGAAATTTTACCACAATTTCATTTCTAAAGAAATATTTGTCAACATTTTACTTATACAAAACTTAATTTCTGTGAGAAATGTTTACACAATTTTAAAATTTCATTTCTTTAGGAATTTTTTGCAAAATTTTATTTCTCTAAGAAATTTTCCTAAATTTAATTTTTATAGGAAATTTTTGTCCAAATTTCATTTCTATAGGAAATTTTATCAAAATTTCAATTCAATAGGAAATTTTATCAAAATTTCATTTCAATAGAAAAAGTTGTCAAAATTTCATTTTTATAAGAAATTCTGTGAAAATTTTATTTCTTTATGAAATTTTACCAAATTAAATTAAGAAATTTGTCAAAATTTCATTTCAATAGAAATTTTTGTCGAATGTAAATCTCTAAAGGAAATTAAGTCAAAAATTCATTTCTATAATATATTTTCAAAATTGCATTTCTATAGCATTTTTTTTAACTTTCATTTCTATAGACAATTTTTTAAAAATTTTAATTTTTTGGGAAATTTTGCAAAATTTCATTTCTATGGGAATTTTACCAAAATTTCATTTCTAACGAAATGTTGTCAAATTACATTTCTGTAGGAAATTTTTCCAAAATTTCTTTTCTATAGGAAATCTTGTCAAAATTTCATATTCATAGGAAATTTTGCCAAAATTCCATTTCTATAGAGAATTTTGTCGAAACTTCAACTTAGAGGAAAGCTAAAAATTTCAATTTATTTTACTATTGTTTATGGTGTTATAATTTATAATATTATATAATAGTTAATTGTTAATTAATTGTATAGGACATTTTTGTAAAAATTTATTTTTTTTAGGAATTTCTGTTAAAATTTCATTTTTATAAGAAATTAAAAAAAAAAATAATAATTTTTAAAAGAAATTTTGTCAAAATTTTCTATAGGATTTTGTTTTTCAAAATTTCTGTTTTTATGAAATTTTGGCAAGATTTCATTTCTACAGGAAGTTTTGTCAAAGTTTAATTTCTATAGGAAATTTTGTCAAAATTTTATTTCTATAGGAAATTTTGTCAGTATTTTATTTCTATAGGAAATTATGTCAGCATTTCATTTCTATAGGAATATTCTCCAAATTTCAATTTCTATAGGAAATTTTGTAAAAATTTCATTTCTATAGGAAATTTTGTCAAAATGTCATTTCTATAGGAGAGTGTGTAAAAATTTCATTTCTATAGAAAAATTTGTCAAAATTTCATTTCTGTAGGAAATTTTGTAAAAATTTTGTTTCTATAGGAAATCTTGTCAAAATGGCATTTCTTTAAGAAATTTTTTTCAAAATTTCATTACTTTATGAAATTTTTTTCAAAATTTAATTTTTCCAGGAAATTCTTGTAAACTTTAATTTTTATAGGAAATTTTGTCAAAATTTAACTTTTATAGCAAATTTTGTCAAAATTGCATTTCTATAATTGATTTCTTCTAGGAAATTTTGCTAAAGTTGCATTTTTAAATTTTTATTATATAGGAAATTTTGTCAAAATTTCATTTCTATAGGAAAGTTTAGCAAAATTTCTGTTCTATAGGAAATGTTTTCAAAATTTCATTTCTATAGGAATCCTTTTCAAAATTCCATTTCAAAAGGAAAATTTGTCAAAATTTCCTGCTAATAAAAAGTTTTTGTCCAAATTTCATTTCTATAGGAAAATTTGTCAAAATTTTATTTCTATTGGAAATTATGCGAAAATTTCTTTGCTATAGCAAATTTCTAAAGGCAATTTTGTCTATAAGAAATTTTGTCAAAAATCCATTTCAATAGGAAATGTTGTCAAAATTTTGTTTCTATAGGAAATCTTGTCAAAATTTCGTCTTATAGGAAACTTTATCAAAATGGCATTTCTATAGGAAATTTTTTATCAAATTGGCATTTCTTTTAGAAATTTTATCAAAATTTCATTACTTTAGGAAATTTTTTCAAATTTTAATTTTTCCAGTAAATTCTGTTAAAATTTCATTTTTATAGGAAATTTTGTCAAAATTTGGTTTTTATAGAAAATTTTGTCAAAATTGCATTCGTGTAAGAAATTTTGTCAATGTTGCATTTTTCTAGATAGTCTCTAAAACTTTCATTTTTATAGGAAACTTTGACAAAATTTAATTTCTATAGGAAATTTTAGCAAAATTTCTGTTCAATACGAAATGTTTTCAAAATTTTATTTTTTAGGAATTCTTGTCAAAATTCCATTTCAAAAGGAAAATTTGTCAAAATTTCCTTCTTATAAAAAGT
Organism: Haematobia irritans; assembly: GCF_050003625.1. Taxonomy (NCBI): domain Eukaryota; kingdom Metazoa; phylum Arthropoda; class Insecta; order Diptera; family Muscidae; genus Haematobia; species Haematobia irritans. The sequence continues at coordinate 10,725,435 of NC_134401.1, read as the reverse complement.
TTTTGTCCAAATTTCATTTCTATAGGAAAATTTGTCAAAATTTTATTTCTATTGGAAATTATGTAAAAAATTCTTTGCTATAGCAAATTTTTAAAGACAATTTTGTCAAAATTTCATTTCTATATGAAATTTTGTCAAAATTTCATTTCTATAGGAAAGTGTGTCAAAATTTCATTTCTATAAGAAATTTTGTCAAAATTTTGTTTCTATAGGAAATCTTTTCAAAATTTCGTTTTTATAGGAAGTTTTATCAAAATGACATTTCTATAGGAAATTTCATAAAAGTGGCATATTTTTAAGAAATTTTATCAAAATTTCATTAGTTTAGGAAATGTTTTCTAATTTTAATTTTTCCAGTAAATTCTGTTAAAATTTCATTTTTATAGGAAATTTTGTCAAAATTTAACTTTTATAGCAAATTTTGTTAAAATTGCATTTCTATGATTGATTTTTTCTAGGAAATTTTGTCAAAATTGCATTTTTCCAAGTAATCTCTAAAAATTTCATTTTTATAGAAAATTTTGTCAAAATTTCATTTCTATAGGAAATTTTAGCAAAATTTCTGTTCAATAGGAAATGTTTTCAAAATATCATTTCTATAGGAATTCTTGTCAAAATTCCATTTCAAAAGGAAAATTTGTCAAAATTTCCTTTTTATAAAAAGTTTTTGTCCAAATTTCATTCCTATAGGAAAATTTGTCAAAATTTTATTTCTATTGGAAATTATGTAAAAATTTCTTTGCTATAGCAAATTTCTAAAGGAAAATTTGTCAAAATTTCACATCTATAAGAAATTTTGTCAAAAATCCATTTCAATAGGAAATTTTGTCAAAAATCCATTCAATAGGAAATTTTGTCAAAATTTGGTTTTTATAGAAAATTTTGTCAAAATTGCATTCGTATAAGAAATTTTATCAAAATGGCATTTCTATAGGAAATTTTTATCAAATTGGCATTTCTTTTAGAAATTTTATCAAAATTTCAATAATTTAGGAAATTTTTTCAAAATTTAATTTTTCCAGTAAATTCTGTTCAAATTTCTTTTTAATAGGAAATTTTGTCAAAATTTAGTTTTTATAGGAAATTTTGTCAAAATTGCATTCGTATAAGAAATTGTGTCAAAATTGATTTTGTTGCATTTTTCTAGGTAATCTGTAAAAATTTCATTTTCCTAGGAAATTTTGTCAAAATTTAATTTTTATGTGGGAAATTTTGTCAAAGTTTCATTTTAATAGGATATTTTGTCAAAATTTTATTTCCCTATTTTATTTATTTTTGTCAAAATTTTCATATAAAACATTACCAAAATTCCATTTCTATTGACAATTTTATTAAAATTTCATAGATAAAGGGAAAATTTTTATTTCTATAGTGAAATTTTTCAAAATTTAATTTTTCGAAAATTTTACTAATTTTAATTTCTTCAGTAAAGTTTTATGAAAATCATTTCTATAGGAATTTTGTGAAAATTTTAATTTTTTATTTATTTAGTAAATTTTGTCAAACTCTCATTCTGTTTTCCATATTAAGTCGATAAACTTTATTATTATATTTCTAAAGTTGTCGTATTTTATAAAATGTATGCCATTCCTTGCTATTTTAGAATTTTTTTGCATAACCATTATTTAAGCGACAATTAAGCTCCAAAAGAATGTTTTGCGGAATCTGAATTACTCTTTAATTGCGAAAAATTAATTTTCCCAAAGTAGCCTAAGAGATTGAAATAATTGAGCCTATTATTTAGCAAAATTAATTACACAGAAAAACCACATACCAATGGGCATAAAAAAGGCTTCTATGGAACGCTTACAGAATAGAGCTTAAAGCCAAGGGGAATTTTAGCGGTTTATTATTACCATTATAGTGATCTAGCTAGCCCATTTCTGTGGGCAGTCGAAACCAGCAAGAGGATGGCAATGGTAAGAGATAATTTCCTATTGGCTGCTTAGTCCAACGTAAACTCTCTGAGACGGCCTTGTGAATAATGATGGTATAAGGTAGTATTCGTTTTATATTTGGCATTTTGCATATCAATATTTGTGTAGAAAAATACTTCAAACGAATGGGCTTATAGGAAAAATTTAATCACATTAAATTTTCTTATTGGAAAATATGATAACATAGTGCGTATGAGTATTATTAATTATATTTTATATATAAACTAATTAAATTATATTAAAATTCTTGAGTAATATAATTCATTTCATTTCATGTTTGTTTCATTTCCTTTCTTTTTGCTTCCATTTATACTACATTTACATGAATATCATAATAAAATATCTTTTAAATGTTTAAATTTCAAGTATTCTCCCTTCTCTGTTTTTTTTCTTCTTTTGATTTTGTGGTGATTTATGTTATAAAAACCCTTAAGTGAAGCATTTTTTGAAGCTACTTTATTAGGCTCCCTTTTCATTTTGTTTTATCATTTTATTCTGCATTGTTTTTTTTTTTCTAAGGGACAATGACTTTGATAAAAGCTTTGGAATAACATAAAAAATGAATCTTAGTTATGAAAACTTACTGGACCTTTTTATTATTGTCCAGATAAGGTCATATATCCTTATGCTGTTTTTTTCAGCGAATAGCATAAAAAGAGCTTTAAGACAGAAGTCTGAAATCTAAATTAGACATTAACTTTTGACATATTTTCTGGGTCTTATCTTTTCTGTTAAGCTCTGGTGGTTATTAAAAGATAATCTCGAACATAGTCCCTTTTTCTTTAATGCAGTGAAGAGAAATCACAGTGGCCAGTAGTATTAAACTTCACTGAGCAATCGAGTGCACCGCACACAAAAATTGTGTCAAAATTCCATTTCTAGAGATAATTTTGGAAAAATCTCATTTCTATAGAAAATTTTGTCAAAATCTCATTTCTATAGAAAATTTTGTCAAAATTTCATTTCTATAGGAAATTTTTTCAAAAATTCTATTCTATAGGAAATTTTGTCAAAATTCCATTTCTATATGAACTTTTGTTAAAATTTCATTTCTATAGAAAATTTTGTAAAAATCCATTTCTGTATAAGACTTTGTCAAAATTTCATTCCTATGGGAAATTTTGTCAAAATTTAGCTTCTATAGAAAGTATTTTTAAATTTCATTTCTATAGGAAATTTTGTCAAAATATCATTCTGTAAAAATTTTGTTAAAATTACATTTCTATAGCAAATTCCGTTAATATTCTATTTAAAATTAGAGATTTTTGTATTAATTTTATTTTTATAGAAGATATTGTTAACATATTTCTGTAGAAAATTCTGTCCAAATTTTATTTCTAAAAAATTTTGTCATATCTTTATTACCATAGAATGTTTTGTCAAAATTTTATTTCAATTGATTTTTTTTTTTTCAAAATAGAAAAAAAAAATTATCAAAATTTATTAATATAGAAATTTTGTCAAAATTTAGTTTCTAGGGAAAATGTTGTCGAAATTCCTTTGCCATAGGAAAAAAGTTTCTATAGTAAATTTTGACAAATTTTATTCTGTTTTCCTACAGAAAGTAGAAAATTTTGTCAAAATTTCATTTTTATAAGAAATTTTGTCAAAATTTCATTTCTTCAGGAAATTTTGTCAAAATATCATTTCTATGGGAAATTTTGTCAAAATTTCATTTCTATAGGAAATTTTGTCGAAATTTTATTTTTATAGAAAATTTTGTCAAAATTTTGTTGCTACAGAAAATTTTGTCAACACTTTTTTCTATAGAAAATTTTGTCAAAATTTTATTTCTTTAGAAAATTTTTTCAAAATTTTATTTCTTTAGAAAATTTTTTCAAAATTTTATTTGTAAACAAAAGGATGTCAAAATTTTATTTCTAAATGAAATTTTGTCAAAATTTCTGTATAAGACTTTGTAAAAATTTCATTCCTATGGGAAATTTTGTCAAAATTTTGTTTCTACAGAAAGTATTTTTAAATTTCATTTCTATAGGAAATTTTGTCAAAATATCATTCTGTAAAAATTTTGTTAAAATTACATTTCTATAGCAAATTCCGTTAATATTTTATTTAAAATTAGTGATTTTTGTGATAATTTTATTTTTATAGAAGATATTGTCAACATATTTCTATATGAAATTTTGTCAAAATTTAATTTCATTTCTATAGGAAATTTTGTCAAAATTTTATTTCTATAGGAAACTTTGTAAAAATTGAGTTTCTATAGGAAATGTTGTAAAAATTTCATTTATACAAAAAATTTAGTCAAAATTCCATTTCTATAGAAAATTTTATTTTTATAGAAAATTTTGTCAAAATTTTGTTGCTACAGAAAATTTTGTCAACACTTTTTTTCCATAGAAAATGTTGCCAAAATTTTATTTCTTTAGAAATTTTTTTCAAAATTTTATTTGTAAACAAAAGGTTGACAAAATTTTATTTCTATGGAAAATATTGTCAAAATGTTATTTTAATAGAAAATTTTGTCAAAATTAAATTTCTGAAGAAAAATTTTCCAAACTTTTTTTTCTGTACAATAATTCAATCAAAATTTCATTTCTGTGGAAATTTTGTCAAAATTTTATTTCTGTGGAAATTTTGCCAAAATTTTATTTCTATAGGGAATTTTTTAAAAATTTCATTTCTATAGGAAATTTTGCCACAATTTAATTTCTATAGGAAATTTTGTTCAAATATCATTTCTATAGGAAATTTTCATTTCATTTCATTTCACCTTCACAACAAGATTAAAATCTTATAATTACAGTGCAGGATTATAAATGTTGAAACACCTCCGACTTATAATAAGTATATACAATAAGTCGGAGATGTTTTATCATGTTGTCAACATTTTATTTTATTTTCATACAAAAAGTAGGAAATTTTGTCAAAGTTCCATTTCTATAGAAAATTTTTGTCAAAATTTCAGTTCTATGAGAAATTTTGTCAAAATTTTATTTCTATGAAAAATTTTGTCAACATTTCATTTCTCTAGGAAATTTTGTCAAAATGTTATTTCTATAGGAAATTATGTCAACATTTTATTTCTTTAGGATATAATGTCAAAAATCCATTTCTATATGAAACTTTGTCAAAATGTCATTCCTATATGACATTTTGTCAAAAATGTATTTCTATATGAAACTTTGTCAAAATATAATTTTGTCAAAAATCCATTTCTGTAGAAAATGTTGTCAAAAATTTTATTTCTATAGGAAATTTTGTCATATAGGAAATTGTTTAAAATTTCATTTCTATAGAAACTTTTGTTCCATTTCTATAGAGAATTTTGTCATAAAGTTCATTTCTATAGAAAATTTTGTCAAAATTCCATTTCTATCGAACATTTTGTCAAAATTTCGTTTCTATAAGCAATTAAGCCAAAATTTTATTTCTACAGGAAATTTTGACAAAATTTCATTTTTGTAGGAAATTTTTTCAAAATTTCATTTTTGTAGGAAATTTTGTCAAAATTTAATTTCTATAGAAAAATATGTCAAAATTTCATTTCTATAGAAAATTTTGTCAAAATTGCATTTTTATATGAAATTTTGTCAGAATTGCATTTTTATGTGAAATTTTGTCAAAATTGCATTTTTATATGAAATTTTGTCATAATTCTATTTCTATAGGAAATTGTGGCAAAATTTCATTTCTGAAGGAAATTTTGTTAAAATTTCATTTCTACAGAAAAATTTTGTCATAATTTTATTTCTATAGGAAATTTTGTCGAAATTTCTTTTCTACAAGAAATTTTGTCAAAATTTTATTTCTATAGGAAACTTTGTCAAAAATTTTATTTCTATAGGAAATTTTGTTAAAATTTCATTTCTATAGGAAATATTTTTAAAAATTTTATTTTCCTACAAAAATAGGAAATTTTTTCAAAGTTATGAAATTTTGTCAAAATTGCATTTTTATATGAAATTTTGTGGTAATTCTATTTCTATAGGAAATTGTGGCAAAATTTCATTTCTATAAAAAATTTGTCAAAATTTCATTTCTAGAGAAAAATTTTGTCAAAATTTCATTTCTATAAAAAATTTTGTCAAAATTCCATTTCTATAGAGAATTTTTTCAAAATTCCATTTTAATAGAAATTTTTGTCAGAATTTCATGTCTTCACAAAAACTTTAGCTTGGACTGCTCAGTTTAATTTAAGAAAGCATTAAATTTAATATACAATTTTGGGCAGGATAATAAATCTCTTTATATGTAAATATGGGCTATAAACAAACATACACCAATACATACGAAAGTAATATAGAATTATATGAAACTACGAAATGACCTTCTCAAAAAAAAAAAAAAAAAACTGAAACTAAAGTAATATCTTGAAAATAAGGCATGAGCAAAATGATGAATGATATTTTTCATTTCAACTTTTTTCTGTCTACTTAGCTCTTCTCGAAACTTTCATCTTGAGCGGGGTCGACATTGGAGATTGCAGCAGCCTGTAAAAGGACGTATCTTTATCTATCCTCAAAAACGAATAAAATTTTTCAATTTGCCGACGTAAACATAGCAGATGCATTTCAATTTGTTCAAAAATTTTATTTCACATTAGCATTGTTTTCATTTTTTGCTCTATTTTGAAATTTTGATAGTGTTAAATAAATTCATGAGAAAAATTTATAATTGAATTTTCGTGCAAATCTACAGTCTTTCGTAAAACTTACGAAAATAAAAACTAATGTTAATAGGGTGGGGTAAGCATGTGTGCGCGTGTGTTTTCTGTTCTCATTTGGGTTTATTTGTAATTGTAAAGCATATTTACTCTCTCCCATATGACGACTATATGGGCATATGAATGAATATGGCCATACGAATATGTTCGTGTAAATAAAACAAACTGTCGAGGCATGATATATTGCCGGATGGGTATATTCAACATGTGTGCCTGAAGAGGTGGTGGCAAATAATTGTGGAAAATTTGCAAAGAGAGGGTTTCATTAAATTTGAATTTTCGAAATTTAAATATTTACGTAGTTTTGTGATAATTTGCTACTTTAGCAAAGGTTGTCAATTCTGCATTGCAATAGGAAATTTTGCAAAATTTTGTTAAAACTTCATTTCTATAGCAAATTTTGTCAAAATGTCATTTCTGTAAGAAATTTTATCAAAATTCAATTTCTATAGGAAATTTTGTCAAAATTTCATTTCTATAGAGAATTTTGTCAAAATTTTATTTCTATAGGAAATTTTGACATAATTTAATTTCTATAGAAAATTTGTCAAAATTTTATTTCTATAGAAAATTTTGTCAAAATTGTATTTCTATAGGAATTTTTGTCAAGATTTCATTTCTGTGGGAAATTTTGCCAAAATTTCTTTTTTATAGGAAATTTTGCCAAAACTTCATTTCTATAGGAAATTTTGTCTCAATTTCATTTCTATAGGAAATTTGTCAAAATTTTATTTCTATAGAAAATTTTGTCAAAATTGTATTTCTATAGGAATTTTTGTCAAGATTTCATTTCTGTGGGAAATTTTGCCAAAATTTCTTTTTTATAGGAAATTTTGCCAAAACTTCATTTCTATAGGAAATTTTGTCTCAATTTCATTTCTATAGGAAATTTGTCAAAATTTTTTTCTCTAGAAAATTTTTTCAAAATTTCATTTCTATAAGAAAATATGTCAAAATTTAATTTCTGGGGGAAGTTTTTTAAAATTTCTTTTTAATAGGAAATCTTGCCAAAATTTCATTTCTATAGGAAATTTTATTTCGATTCGATTATTTCATTTTTATAGGAAAATATGGCAAAATTTCATTTATGTGGGAAGTTTTGTTAAATTTCATTTTGTCACAATTTCAATTGTATAAAAATTTTTGCCAAAATTTCTATAAAAACTTTCTATAAAAAAATTTTATCAAAATTTCATTTTTATTGAAAATTTTATCAAAATTCAATTTCTATAGGAAATTTTGTCAAAATTTCCTTTCTATAGAGAATTTTGAAAATTTTTATTTCTATTAGAAATTTTGTCAACATTTTATTTCTATAGGAAATTTTGTGAAGATTTCATTTCTATAGGGAATTTTGACAAGAGTTTATTTCTATAGGAAATATTGTCAAGATTTCATTTCTATAGGAAAATATGTCAGAATTTCATTTCTGTGGGAAAATATGTCAAAATTATAGGAAAATATGTCAAAATTTAATTTCTGTGTGAAATTTTGTTAGAATTTCTTTTTTATAAGAAATTTTGTTAAAAATTGATTAAAAATTATAGGAAATTTTGACAAAATTTTATTTCTCTAGGAAATTGTGTCAAAAATTTCATTTCTTTAGGGTATTTTGTCAAAATTTTATTTCTATAGGAAATTTCGTTAAGATTTCATTTCTATACGAAAATATGTCAAAATTTCATTTCTATAGGAAATTTTGTCTCAATTTCATTTCTGTAAGAATTTTGTCAAAATTTTATTTCTCTAGGAAATTTTGTCAAAATTTCATTTCTATAGGAAATTTTGACAAATTTTCATTTCTATAGGAAAATATGTCAAAATTTCATGTCTGTGGGAAATTTTGTTAAAATTTCCTTTTTATAGGAAGTTTTGCAAAAATTACATTTCTATAGGAAATTTCGTCAAAATTTCATTTCTATAGAAAATTTTGACAAAATTTCATTTCTATAGAAAATTTTTTTCAAGATTTTATTTCTATAGGAAATTTTTTCAAAATGTTATTTCTCTAGAAAATTTTTTTCAAAATTTCATTTCTATAGGAAATTTTGACAAATTTTCATTTCTATAGGAAAATATGTCAAAATTTCACTTCTGTGGGAAATTTTGTTAAAATTTATTTTTGATAGGAAATTTTGCCAAAATTACATTTTTATAGGAAATTTTGTCAAAATTTCATTTCTGTTGAAAATTTTCCCAAAATTCAATTTCTATAGGAAATTTTGTTAATATTTCATTTCTATAGGAACATTGGTTCAAATTTCATTATAGCCTGCGCCACATTGTGGAACAGGGTATTATAAGTTAGTGCATATGTTGGCAACATCCAGAAGGATACGAGATAGACACATGGTGTCTTTGGCAATAATGCTCAGGGAGGGTTCCTGAGTCGATCTAGCCATGTCCGTCCGTCCGTCTGTCTGCGAACACATTTTTGTGATCAAAGTCTAGGCCGCAGTTTAAGTCCAATCGCCTTCAAATTTGGCACAAGTTCTTGTTTTGGGTCAGAATAGAACCCCATTGATTTTGGAAGAAATCGGTTCAGATTGAGATATAGCTCCCATATATATCTTTTGCCCGATATGAAGTGATATGGACCCAGAAGCCAGACTTTTACCCTGATATACTTGAAATTTTGCACCAGGAGAAAAATAAGTACTATAGTCAGGTGTGCCAAATTTCATTGAAATCGGTTCAGATTGAGATATAGTTCTCATATACATCTTTCGCCCGATATAGACTTATATGGCCGCAGAAGCCAGAGTTTTAGCCCAATTTGGTTGAAATTTTGCACTAGGAGTACAATTAGAAGTGTAGTCAAGATTGTTGAAATCGCTTCAGATTTAGATATAGCTCCCATATATATCTTTCGCCCGATTTTCCGTCATATGACCACAGAATTCAAAGTTGTAGTCCGATTTACGTGAAATTTTGCACAGAAAGTAGAATTAAAATACTAAGTATGCATGTCAAATTTGGTTGAAATCGGTTCAGATTTCTATATAGCTCCCATATATATGATTTTCTCATTTGGACAAAAATGACCAAAATACCCACATTTTCCTTATAAAATCGCCACTGCAAAGTCGAAAACTTGTAAAAGTGAATAAAATTTTCCTTTACTTCTAATACAAATCGAACGACCGATAAATTATAAATACACTTTTGCGAAGTTGCGTCAAAATTGGTTCAGATTAAAATGTTTCCCATATTTTTTACTGACATAGTGTACCATCCCAGGGCATTAGCCGACTTAAATTTTAAGTCTAGAGATTATAAATTTTGTTCAGATGGAGTCAAATTTAAATGTATGTATTTGGGACAAAAACCCAACACATTTGACGGATTTTGTTAGTATCGAAAATGTGGATTTACAAAGTGGTGCAGGGTATAATATATTCGGCCCCGACCGAGAATTTCCTTTAGAATTTCCTTACTTGTTTTTATTACAATTTTTGTTTTTTCAAAATTTTATTTCTATTGGAACTTTTGTCAAAAATTAATTTTTATCAGAAATTTTGTCAACATATCATTTCTATAGGAAATTTTGGCAAAATTTTATTTTTATAGACAATTTTGTCATAATTGCGTTTCTATAGGAAATTTTGTCAAAATTTTATTTCTCTAGCAAATTTTGTCAAATTTTTATTTTTATTGGAAGTTTTGTCGAAATTTAATTCCTATTGCAAAATTTTTATTAAAATTCAATTTCTATAGGAAATTTTGTTAATAATTCATTTTTATAGGAACTTTGGTTCAAATTTCATTTTTATTAGAATTTTTTTCAAATTTTTTTTTCTATTGGAACTTTTGTCAACACAGAAAAAAATATCACCAAAATATTTCCAATTAAAAAGTTAATTGAAGTTGAAATTTTTTTCAATTAATAAATTAATTGGTACAATTAACTTTTTAATCAAGATAGAAACATTAAGTTAATTAAGTCAATGATTGAAAATTTTAAAATTTTTAATTAAAAAGTTAATTGATACAATAAACTTTTTATCAAATTCGGAAGACTAAGTCAGTTAAAAAAGTGATTAACATTTTTTTACATTTTTAATTATTTTTTTTTTTTTCAAACAATCAATTGTTAATCCAAATAAAAATTCTAAGCCAATTCAAAAGGTAATTGAAAATAGTTACCTTTTTTTAATTAATAAATTAATTGAGTTTTGCAATCAACATCAATTAAATTTTTAATTGAATTAATTAAAAAATTAATTGAAATTTGGTAATGAATTCAATTAATTTTTTAATCAAGATTTTTTCTATGCCCAATTAAAACTGTGATTGATACTATCATTTTCGTGATTGAAGACATTTCAATTAAAAAATTAATTGGATCAATTAATTTCGTGATTGAATCAGAAAAAAATTTTTTGTGTGAATATTTCATTTCTACAGGAAATTTTGACAAATTTTCATTTCTATAGGAAAATATGTTAAAATTTCATATCTTTGGGAGTTTTTTTTTTTTAAATTTCATTTCTATTGAAAATTTTATCAAAATTTAATTTCTATAGGAAATTTTTTTAATATTTCATTTCTATAGGAACTTTGGTTCAAATTTAATTTTTATTAGAATTTTTTTTTCAAAATGTTATTTCTATAGGAAATTTTGGCAAATTTTGTTTCTATAGGAAATTTAGTCAAAATTTAATTTCTTTAGGAACTTTTGTCAAAGTTTCATTTCTATGGGAAATTTTGTCAACATTTTATTTCTATGGGAAATTTTGTTAATTAATAATAATTTTTTCAAAAGGCCATTTCTCTAGAAAATTGTGTCAAAATTTCATTTCTATAGGGAATTTTGTCGAGATTTTATTTCTATAGAAAATTTTGTCAAAGTTCCAGTTATTTAGGAATTTTTTTCAAAGTGTGATTTCTATAGGAAATTTTGACAAAATTTTATTGCTCTAGGAAATTTTGTCAAAATTTCATTTCTATAAGAAAATATGTCAAAATTTCATTTCTTGGGAAAATTTTGTCAAAATTTTATTTCTATAGGAAATTTTGGCAAAATTTTATTTCTATAGGAAATTTTGTCAAAGTTCCAATTCTTTAGGAAATTTTTTCAAAGTGTGATTACTATAGGAAATTTTGGCAAAATTTTATTTCTATAGGAAATTTTGGCAAAATTTTATTTTTATAGAAAATTTTGTTAAAACTAACTAGTCTAAGTGACTCTACAAATATCGAACTGCCATTTTATCTAAACTGACCATTACTTAAATATGTAAGTGAATTTTAATTGAAGAGAATTGTACGCTGCTCCAAAAATGATATGTTTTCAGTTTCGAATATTGAATTGCTTTGGTTAGAAATATTTGGAATATATACAAATTTATTTTTTTTCCTAGATATAATGGATAATTTTCGATAATTATATGATAACAATAGTATACAACTGTATGTAAACTTATTTGCAGTGGGGACATATGTTAATTTGGACATAGTAATTACTCTTAATGGCCTTTCGATGTTGAATCAAAGGTCATTGCGGTTATTTATTATTGTAGTTTCGACAATGAACGACTATTCTTTGTTTCATATCATCGTCATCATCATCATCATCATATAAATATACTGGCCAGTCAATAATTTGATGGATGACCCCATTGTTGTTTATACCCAAATGGAATAGTTTTGTTCTCCATTCAAATAATAATATCGTAAACTTGCAAATAATTGATTATTGAAAGCATTAAAATATGTGTATAATATTGAATATGGAAGCCATTAAGGTGTGGGCAAAATCATAAAGGGAAATTTATAAAAAGAGTAGTAACTGCAACATGGAGACAATATTATAGAAATATTTTGTTTTGTTTTGAAGACTTGGAATATGTTTTTCTACACAGCAAGTTATCGATTGTAAAAAAAAAAAACAATGTAATGATATGAGAATAGTAATTGGGGGATATTGTACTCAATTTTACATACAGTGGGCAGCCAAAGTCTTGGTATCCATGTTACCAATACCAACATATGAGTAAAGAAATAAAATTCCCACTAAAACTGTGCTTAAGTGAATTTTGATCAAATGCCTTTTGTACTTTTACTACTAACTGTATGATCTCGCTACTCTGCTGGACCATAGGTCGTATGATGTACACAAATTTTAGCCTACACAGTAAATCATACGGCACCCAGTACCATTTTAAAATGAAATGCAAACCATTTGGTAAACCCGTTATAAGTTGAGTTCTCTCTTATAATTTCCCAACATTATTTAGTAATGTCCTTTAACACTCTTGTCGTTAAAGGCATCGCACATATTCATGAAATATGAAATTTTTACCATGTTATATTGGTATTGTTTTCGGTTGGTTCCTGTTGTTCAAATTTTGCCAAAACAAACCTAACACTTTCAGTTTAATGTACATATAACACGAACGAGTATGGTCAACATGTATTCAACAACATGTAGAAGCAATGAACTGAAAGGGAAGTATATTTAGAAAGGGAATACTAGGAAAATTTACACATCCAACAGGTTGAAATATATGCGTATGTATAAAGCAAACATTGTAATGATTTCTTTTTTTTTTCAAATATTCGAATTTTTCGTTGCTAAATAATTTGCCATGGTATTTAAAATCAACTTTTTGCAGACCATTCACAGAGAATGAAATATTCGTTCCTTCACTTTCAATTATGGTACCTTTTGTCAACAGATTGGTTTTAGAATTATTTCTAACGCCTCGAAATCTATATATATAAAATTCAATCTATGTTTGTTTATTTGTTTGTTTGTTTGTATGTTCCGAGGTGGCTCCGAAACGGCTGAACCGATTTACTTGAAACTTTCAGAGATCGTAGAGGGCGTTCATGTGGTGAAAATAGGGTACCTCATTTTTTGACACCTGGTCGCGGAGGGGTACCTCCCCTCCGTCGGACTTTTTGAAAATTGGACCCAAGTTGACCGATTTGCTTGAAATTTTCATTTAAGATTGGGGTTGGCATCTAGACAAAGATCCGCTACATTTATTTCGATATTTGGTGGCGGAGGGGGGCCTCCGCTTTGTTCGACTTTTTTTTAAAGTACAGTGAAAAACTAAAATTCTCTAAATTATCTGAGATTTACAGAGAACATGTGGTGAGGTTATGGAATTAATATAGGGTACCCGATGATTTCATACGTGGATGGGGAGGGGGAAAAAATGGGTTTTGAAATTTATATCAGGTTCTTAATTTTTTAATAAAAATAATAGGGCATAAGGAGACATCCGCTTCTCTTAAGCACATATAGAGAAACAATTAAACTTTTACCGAGTTACTTGAAATTTACAGAGGACTGGGGAGAGGTTACGATATTAATAGTTGATACCTGATTTTGTGATATTTGGACGGAAGAGGGGCCGCCCTTTTAGTCTTATAATTTGCTTGACATTTTCTGGGACGTTTACAAAAGATACGCTACATCACTTTTCGGGGGAGGCAACCTTCCTTGCCCCACACTTGAAGGAGAGTTTCAAGAATTTTCAGGGAAGGTTAGGGGTGCTATTCACTACGGTGTTTGTCGATATTGTATCGGGGAAAGTGACGTCCCTTTAAAACAATAGAGCATAATTTAAACATCGCCGATCTACTTGAAATTTACAGGGAACGTGGGTGGAGGTGATTAAATTTATACATGATTTTTAAATTAGCAATGATTTTTCGATATCTGGTTGGGGAAGGGGAAAATTGAAATAAACTTTGTCGATTTACTCCGATAGAATTTGTAGGGACCATTGAGTAGTTGTGAAATTAATATAGGGTACGTGATAGTCCGATATCAGGTCGGAGTGTGGCGATGGTGGGGGGAGGGTTCCCTTTTGACCGTTTTTTTTTTAATTGAAAGTAGAGGGTTGTTCGTAAATGGGAACTCGGTACATAATTTTATGATTTTGCCAGACTTCTTTTTAGTAAAGAACTTAAATTTACATGAAATTGGCAGCCAACGTATAGGGTGCATCATTTTTCAACATTTTAGCAAATGTTAATGTGGTAAAATTTTTTACTATTTTTGCTTTTTCCGATTTATTGGAGGGAAACAGTAATTCTTTGTATGTTATTATAATATAGTGCTTAATTGTCAGATATGTTGAGGAGAAGGATACCTTTCCTTGACAAACCACACTTAAAATTCGCAAGAAATATAGAAGAAGGTACAACCTCTCCCGCCGTATTTGTACCTATAAACGAAAAATCAAGTAGTCCGATTTGTTTAAAAGAATTCAAATCTTTTCGAATTTGTTTTCAGCACGAAGGATATAGTTGACTAAGTTAACGCAAAATATTCCTCCCAATACGCCCGCTTCGCTGCGCCGGGTTACGCTAGTACTATATATACTATGAAATTATATATAAATTAAATTACCAATTTTTTTATAGATAGAAAAATTTATCAGAATATAATTTTTAGAGGAACATATTTCGAAACTTAATTGCTATAGGAAAATTTTTCGAAATTTCATTTCTATATTTTTTTTTTAATTTAATTTTTATGAATTTTTTACAGTTTTATTTGTATGGAATATTTTTTAAAAGTTCAATTTTTGTATAAAATTATGTATATGTTTAATTTCTATAAAAAAATTTGTCCAAATTGTTATCGATAGGAAAATTGGTCAGAATTTAGTTTCTAGAGGAAAAATTTTCAAAATTTAATTTCTATCGAAAATTCAAAATTTCTTTTTTATATATTTTTTTCAAATAGTTTCGAAATTTTACTTTTATAAAGGGTGATTCTTTTGAGGTTAGGATTTTCATGCATTAGTATTTGACAGATCACGTGGGATTTCAGACATGGTGTCAAAGAGAAAGATGCTCAGTATGCTTTGACATTTCATCATGAATAGACTTACTAACGAGCCACAACGTCGAATTTTCAGTGAATGGGCCCTAGAAAAGTTGGCAGAAAATCCGCTTTTTTATCGACAAATTTTGTTCAGCGATGAGGCTCATTTCTGGTTGAATGGCTACGTAAATAAGCAAATTTGCCGCATTTGGAGTGAAGAGCAACCAGAAGCCGTTCAAGAACTGCCCATGCATCCCGAAAAATGCACTGTTTGGTGTGGTTTGTACGCTGGTGGAATCATTGGACCGTATTTTTTCAAAGATGCTGTTGGACGCAACGTTACGGTGAATGGCGATCGCTATCGTTCGATGCTAACAAACTTTTTGTTGCCAAAAATGGAAGAACTGAACTTGGTTGACATGTGGTTTCAACAAGATGGCGCTACATGCCACACAGCTCGCGATTCTATGGCCATTTTGAGGGAAAACTTCGGAGAACAATTCA
Source organism: Haematobia irritans (assembly GCF_050003625.1). Taxonomy (NCBI): domain Eukaryota; kingdom Metazoa; phylum Arthropoda; class Insecta; order Diptera; family Muscidae; genus Haematobia; species Haematobia irritans. The sequence continues at coordinate 10,709,516 of NC_134401.1, read as the reverse complement.
TCTCAAGAAATGGACCGGTAAGTTGGCCACCAAGATCATGCGATTTGACGCCTTTAGACTATTTTTTGTGGGGCTACGTCAAGTCTAAAGTCTACAGAAATAAGCCAGCAACTATTCAAGCTTTGGAAGACAACATTTCCGAAGAAATTCGGGCTATTCCGGCCGAAATGCTCGAAAAAGTTGCCCAAAATTGGACTTTCCGAATGGACCACCTAAGACGCAGCCGCGGTCAACATTTAAATGAAATTATCTTCAAAAAGTAAATGTCATGGACCAATCTAACGTTTCAAATAAAGAACCGATGAGATTTTGCAAATTTTATGCGTTTTTTTTTTAAAAAAGTTATCAAGCTCTTAACAAATCACCCTTTATAACATTATGTATAAATTTAATTTCTATAGGAAATTTTTTCAATAATTTTTGTAGATAGGAAAATTGCTCCGAATTTAATTTAAAGAGGAAAAATTTTCGAAATTTTATTTCGATGAGAAATTTTTTCAAAATTTCATTTGCATAAAAAAATTTTCAAAGTTTTCTTTTTATATAAAATTATGTATAAATAAATAAATTATACAACAATAATTTATGTATCAATTATTATGAAATTTTATATAAATTTAATTACTATAGAAAATTTTGTCCATTTTTTCCTCAATAGGAAAATTTGTCAGAATTTAATTTCTAGAAGGAATTTATGAAAATTGGTTGGAATTTATGAAAAATGAATTATACAAAAATAATTTAGCTATCAATTATTTTGAAATTATGTGTAGATTTTATTTCAATAAACAATTTTGTTCAATTTTTTCACTATAGGAAAATTTGTTAGAATTTAATTTCTAGAAGGAAATTTTTCGAAATTTAATTTTATCAAAATTTCATTTTTATAGGAATTTTCTTCAAAATTTGACAAAATTTTCCATAGAAATAAAATTTTGACAAAATTTTCCATAGAACGCCGTTCGGACTCGGCTATAAAAAGGAGGTCCCTTGTCATTGAGTTCACCAGCGTTGCCAGAATTGTTTCACCAAAAACCGCTAGATTTGTTCAAAAAAACTAGCCAAAAAAAGCTAAAAAATGTTAAAAAAAAAATAGCTAGAAAAAAAGCTAAATTGTTTTGTATCAAAAGTCACATTTTTGATTGAAATTTAACAAACTTAAAAGCTTTATCTCACTTAAAATGCATATTATTTTAATTGTATTCATTTTATTTCCATTTCTGTAGGACTGTAAGAAAATCTAAGTCAAATTAGATCTGTTTGTGTACTCGATACATTTTGATTACTATCACAAATTTGTACTGGAAGTCCTTCATTTATATTTCCTAGTGAAAACTTTTTTCCTTGTAAACTTGCAATTATCAGCTGGTTAATCATCAACAAATCCAATTTCACATAGAACTGCATTAGAAAATATCAATATATTTCTTTTTAACTGAATTAATGATAAATTCGTGAACGTGTACACATCTCCTAATATTACCCAAGAGAATAAAAGCCATTCTAACTGTCTTGCAAGTTTATACTGAATAACTTTTATTCGAAAATTTCCCATACAAACTTATTGTTGTCCAATTTTCGTAAATGTAAATCAATTCCATTAATAAATAGCAGATTTGTTTTGATCCTATCACTACGAATTTTTTATTGCATTTTTTTTTAAATAATACCACATTCAAAACTTTATTTCCTTAATTATTTCTATGTTCGGTTCCAAAGATTTTGTGCACTAATGATTTTTGTATTGATTCCGAGTCAAATTTGAATTTATTCGTTTTTTCAGCTTTTTCCTCATGAGCTATCACAGTGCTTTAAAAACGTGCTAACGACAACTTAAATTTCCAAATTCAGACTCGACTTTAAGTAGAAATTATTCTGTGTATACGTTTTTAAAATAAAATGTTGAAAAACCTCTTCTATTATTGAACGCTATTTTGGTTTGTGGTCAAGATACAAAAACTCCACAAATTTAAAGACTATTTAATTAATTTTAAGATTTTTTTAGAATTAGCCTAGCCTTTGGCCTTACGACAATATTTTTTCAGTGTACACAGCAATTCACATCTACTATTTTAATTTAGTAATATCATAATAACTTTAGAATACGTATTATAATAACATAAAAAGGATAAACGAGTCAAATGCTAATATTCCCAATAATTTACTGACAGTTTATCTAACAAATTTGTATGGTAATAGTAGATTTAATGTTTACGATAACTTTTATGAATACGAGGAAAAGACTTTACAACAAGGTGTATTTGCTGCAAAAATGCCCGTATAATGGCTGGAATAATTATTAAGGCTTCACTTGAGCTTTGAAAAATGTGGAGCAAGACTTAGATAAAAACGAAGTTTTATCCATATTTCAATAGGAACATGTCGAAAATAAAAAAAGCCAAAAATAGCTAAAAGGGTCATGAAAAAAAGCCAGAAAAAAGGCTAAAAGCTAAATGCATTTTTTTCCCGCTAAACGTCTTCAAAAAAAGCCAAATCTAGCGGGAAAAAAGCTAAATTGGCAACGCTGAAGTTCACCACTATGGTATCACAATGGACTGAATAGTCTAAGTGAGCCTGATACATCGGGCTGCCACATAACCTAACCTAACCATACCACAGTGGTGAACTTCTCTCTTACTGAGTGCTGCCCGATTCCATGTTAAGCTCAATGACAAGGGACCTCCTTTTTATAGCCGAGTCCGAACGGCGTTCCACATTCCAGTGAAACCACTTAGAGAAGCTTTGAAACCCTCAGAAATGTCACCAGCATTACTGAGGTGGGATAATCCACCGCTGGAAAACTTTTTGGTGTTCGGTCGTAGCAGGAATCGAACCCACGACCTTGTGTATGCAAGGCGGGCATGCTAACCATTGCACCACGGTGGCTTCTATAGAAATAAAATTTGGACACAATTTTCTGAAGAACTAAAATTTTGACAACATTTTCTGAAGAACTAAAATTTTGACAAAATTTTCTGAAGAACTAAAATTTTGACAAAATTTTCTAAAATGTTTGACAAAATTTTGTATAGAAATAAAATTTTGGAAAATTTTTTATTGAAATAACATTTTTGACATAATTTTCTATAGAAATGAAATTTTACAAAAATTTTCTATAAAAATAAAATTTTGACAAAATTTTCTATAGAACTAAAATTTTGACAAAATTTTCTATAGAAATAAAATTTTGCAAGAATTTACTATTCAAATAACATTTTTGACAAAATTCTCTATAAAAATAAAAATTTGGCAAATTTTCCATAGAAATAAAATGTTGACAAAATTTTCTATAGAAATGAAATTTTGCAAAAATTTACTATAGAAATAAAATGTTGACAAACATTTTGATAAAGATAAAAGTTTGCAAAAAAAAACGAAATAAAATTTTGACAAAATTTTCTATTGAAATAAAATTTTTGACAAAATTTTCTATAGAAATAAAATATTTGACATAATTTTTAATTGAAATAAAATTTTGACAAATTTCTATTGAATAAAATTTTTGACAAAATTTTCTATAGAAATAAAATTTTGGAAAAAATTTTTATTGAAATAAAATTTTGGAAAAAATTTTTATTGAAATAACATTTTTGACATAATTTTCTATAGAAATGAAATTTTAAAAGAATTTTCTATAAAAATAAAATTTTGACAAAATTTTCTATAGGAATAACATTTTGACAAAATTTTCTATAGGAATAAAATTTTGACAAAATTTTCTATAGAAATAAAATTTTGCAAGAATTTACTATTGAAATAACTTTTTTGACATAATTTTCGATAAAAATAAAAATTTTACAAAATTTTATATAGAAATAAAATTTTAACAAAATTTTCTATAGAAATTAAATTTTGCAAGAATTTACTATAGAAATAAAATTTTGCAAGAATTTACTATCAAAATAAAATGTTGACAAACATTTTTTTAAAGATAAAAGTTTGCAAAAAAAAGAAATAAAATTTTGACAAAATTTTCTACAAAAATAAAATTTTGGCAAAATTTTCTATTGAAATAATATTTTTGACAAAATTTTCTATAGAAATAAAATTTTGGAAAAAATTTGTATTGAAATAACATTTTTGACATAATTTTCTGAAGAACTAAAATTTTGACAAAATTTTCTGAAGAACTAAAATTTTGACAAAATTTTCTACAGAAATAAAATTTTTAAAAAATTTTCTAATGAAATAAAATTTTTGACAACATTTTCTATAGAAATACAATTTTTGAAAAATTTTCTATTGAAATAATATTTTTGACATAATTTTCTATAGAAATGAAATTTTACAAAAATTTTCTATAAAAATAAAATTTTGACAAAATTATCGATAGGAATAAAATTTTGACAAAATTTTCTATGGGAATAAAATTTTGACAAAATTTTCTGTAGAAATAAAATTTTGCAAGAATTTACTCTTGAAATAACATTCTTGACATCTATTTCTATAAAAATAAAAATTTTACAAAATTTTCCATATAAATAAAATTTTGACAAAATTTTCTATAGAAATGAAATTTTGCATGAATTTACTATCGATATAAAATGTTGACAAACATTTTTTTAAAGATAAAAGTTTGCAAAAAAAGAAATAAAATTTTGACAAAATTTTCTACAAAAATAAAATTTTGACAAAATTTTCTATTGAAAAAAAATATTGGACAAAATTTTCTATAGAAATAAAACTTTTGACATAATTTTCTATTGAAATAAAATTTTTGACAAAATTTTCTATATAAATAAGACTTTGACAAAATTTTCTATAGAAATAAAATTTTGGAAAAAATTCTATTGAAATAAAATTTTTGACATAATTTTCTATAGAAATTAAATTGTACAAAAATTTTCTATAAAAATAAAATGTTGACAAAATTTTCTATAGGAATAAAATTTTGACTAAATTTTCTATAGAAATAAAATTTTGCAAGAATTTACTCTTGAAATAACATTTTTGACATCATTTTCTATAAAAATAAAAATTTTACAAAATTTTATATAGAAGCAAAATGTTGACAAAATTTTCTATAGAAATTAAATTTTGCAAGAATTTACTAAAGAAATAAAATGTTGACAAACATTTTTATTAAAATAAAAGTTTGCAAAAAATTTTTATTTAAATAAAATTTTCCATACAATTTCTATCTAAAAAAATTTTTGACCAATAGAAATAAAATTTTTACAACATTTTCTAAAGAAATAAAATTTTAACATAATATTCTATAGAAATAAAATTTTGGAAAAATTTTCTATAGGAATAAAATTTTTGACATAATTTTCTATAGAAATTAAATTGTACAAAAATTTTCTATAAAAATAAAATGTTGACAAAATTTTCTATAGGAATAAAATTTTGACAAAATTTTCTATAGAAATAAAATTTTGCAAGAATTTACTATTGAAATAACATTTTTGACATAATTTTCGATAAAAATAAAAATTTCACAAAATTTTATATAGAAACAAAATTTTGACAAAATTTTCTATAGAAATTAAATTTTGCAAGAATTTACTAAAGAAATAAAATGTTGACAAACATTTTTATTAAAATAAAAGTTTGCAAAAAATTTTTATTTAAATAAAATTTTGCATACAATTTCTATCTAAAAAATTTTTTGACAAATAGAAATAAAATTTTTACAACATTTTCTAAAGAAATAAAATTTTAACAAAATATTCTATAGAAATAAAATTTTTACAAAATCTTCTTTAGAAATAAAAGTTTAACGAAATTATCTATAGAAACAAAATTATGAGAAAATTTTCTATAGAAATAAAATTTTTACAATATTTTCTATAGAAATAGAATTTTGACAAAATATTCTATACGAATAAAATTTTTAGAAAATTTTCTATAGATATAAAATTGTAACAAATGTTTTTATAAATTCAATATAAAACATTTCTTTCGAATAAAATATTTCCCTATTCCTCTAATACTTGTGTACCGACCGATAAATCATATTTTTTTTGCGCAATTCTATAAAAATGGCTTTAGCATTAAATATTACTGATATTTGTTATTACTAACATTGCATTTTGTCCCAGGTCGTTAGCGGATATAAATTTAAAGTCTAGTGGATTTTCTACATGTGTAAAAAATTTCCCTTAATTGGTTCAGATTTAAATATATGGATATGGAATCTAATAAATTTGAAGGGTTTGAGATGGTATTAAAAATTTTGGTAAATTGGTGAATAACGGAATAATAAAGCTTGCTATGAATACAGAGACTTCATGGGTTTATTTTTTCCGTTGGTGTATTTCATTCATATTCTCTTGAATACTAGCCTCTGATGGTAGCACAAAGATATCATTAATTTACAATTTGGATGCTTGTGTAAATTTAATCATACCATATTGAATTTTTCGTCACAAAATTTTAATATAAAATTTTTAATACTATTCAAAGCCTATATATATATTTGTAGATTTATTTATTTAACACTTGTGTTACAAATTATTTTAATGTGCTAATATCCAAACTCATAATAATATTTAATTTAATTCAATTATACGCATTTTCAAAGGTCAGCCACTAATCTGTGTTGTTTATTTATGCAAATTGTTTATGTCAGAGTTTGTGGCATAGTTGGGACCTATGGCTACACACATAAGCCTTTGTAAGAGATTAGTCCTTGGAATGCAAGCAATTATTATATTTATACAAAATTTATAAATTTTCTAGAATAGGTAAATATTTATTTTTCATTTCGTATTCAAAGTAGATTAAGAATGACAATATATGTTTTTTGAAATCCCTTTCACATGGAAATTTGGAAAAATCTATAAATATTATTGGGGCAAGTACGCTACTTTTTTAATATGTAAATGACATTGAATTTAATATAATAATGAAAAGTCGTTGGGGGTTTTATACCATGTTAGGGAGGACGTAAAAGCTAACATTTCTGAATTCCCAAAGCTTTTAGTACAAATAGGGACAAAATGAAAATCATGGCATCAGTAACAGAGCCATATACCAAATGAAAAGGCGGAAATTTCAAAATGCCTTTACCAGAAAACTAGGACAAACGAAAAACGATAAAAAAAGAAAACATTTTTAATGCTTGAATATTTTTTTATTGTTATTATTGTTGTTGTTGCTTTTTCATATTACTTTATGAATGCCTTCTTTGTTGTTGTCATACAAAAATGTAGATACTAAAGTTTTTGGTGCGTTTTGACGCAGCATTCTCGTCATCGTTTTTGGCTTTCACAATTTCCACAAATTTTTTGAAGGGTTCACTTGTAGTCAAGAACATCTACTTGGCGGTTATTTCCTTTGCATATGAAATATTTTTGGTAAAAATTCACAACAAAAATGAGATGCCATTGCATTTCATTTAAAGAGAATGATGATAATGTTGAATGTTGTTATTTTATTTTTGTCCTCTGTTTTTTGTGGAATGGTGAGAGGGATGGGGGTGGCGGTTCCATCTGATGTGGCCAAAACTTTTTGCAACCATTTGACTGTCATGCCATTCATTCCAAGAATTTTTTATTCGTTTGTCCTTTGCTTACTTGTTTTTGACATAGAGACCAAATAGTTTATGGCCTTTTGAATGTTATATGCCAACAGTATTGGTTACAGGCATTCCATTAAGAGGACTTTAGGAAAGGCTTACAATAAAGGGAGGTACTTTGTTTTGCAAAATGAAACAAATAAGTTTATATTTTGCTTGTAATCCTAGGTATGCTATATAAATAAACATTTTGTCATAACATAATAGAAATAAATATTTCAAAGTGTTTTTGTAACGTCAAACATATGTTGTTTTTCCATGTATATTCTCAAAAGATGATTGCTGGTTTCGTAACATGAGCTAAGGATGGGGAGCCTATAATAATTTTTTTTTCCATTCCATTTGTAGCATAACGAAATAATGTTATTAATAAAAAAATTATCAATAATAAAAATTTATTTTATTTCATTTTGACAAAATTTTTCTATAGAAATAAAATTTTGAGAAAAATTTTTGATAGAAAAAAAAAATTTATAAAATATTTTATAAAAATAATATTTTAATAAAATTTTTTTTATAGAAATAACCAAAATGACAAAAATACTATAGAAACAAAATTGTGAAATAGAATTTTTACAAAATGTTCAATATAACAAGTAAGTAAAGTAGAAAGTCGGGCGGGGCCGACTATATCATACCCTAAACCACCATTACAGAATTAGTAATCATAAGCATTTGTGGGGTAACATATAGGTCTGGGAGATAAACCGCAGTTGCATATTTAAGAAAATTAAGGGGTACATGTCTATGGGTGCTTTGTGTCAATCTGGCTATAGCTCATAGTCAATGTTGCCAGGGAAAATGTTCGGTTTACCCTACAAGGACAAAAAAAGTTCCCTACTTTCCCATACATTCCCAAACAATTTTCCCTACTATATTTTTCGTTAAATTTAAAAAATTTTACAAAACATAAATGGTTCTAAGTACTTTATTATCTTAAAACATGAATATGCAACGTATATAACTTAGAATATAAATTTGTATTACCACCACAGGTTGCCACAGTTGGTAGAATTCTACCCAAATTAGTAACCTTTTTTGTTATATCTCTATAAAAATAAAATTTTGGAAAAAGTTTCTATAAACGAATTTTTGTGAGAAATTTTTCTATAGAAATAAACTTTTGACAATAAATTCTATAGAAATAAAATTTTGAGAAAAAATTCCACAGAAATAAAATTTTGAGAAAAATTTTTATAGAAATAATATTTTGAAAAAAAAATTCTATAGAAATACAGTTTTGACAAAATGTTCTATAGAAATAAAATGTTGACAAAATTCTCTACAGGAATAAAGTTTACCACACATTGTTAAAAATCAAGCCTTGGCGGCTTCTAATTTCCTCCTCTAGAGCCACCAAAATGTAAAAATTATTACAAATTGTGTTGAGTGAAAATGTCCTACATTGTGGCCCTATGTCCCTATAAGACGCTAAATATTAGAAAAACCCTACATATAGGGAATTTCCCCTACTTCTAGCAACACTGGCTGTGTTGATCTTGCACCTACGGAGTTAGTATGCCACTAATATTGAGCCCATTATTAAAAAAGAGAAAATCGTTAAAATAGTGTGTGTAATAAATACAAATTTGTAAAAATCGAGCAATATTCTTATGTAAGAGCTACAAGGACGTATAAGTACAATCGGTTAGTACATCGAAATTTGAAATTTGAGTAACATTGGTTAATAAATGAGAGTACTATGGCCAAATTTGGGAAAATCGAGCGATGCATATATATGGAAGCTATATCTAAATCTGAACCAATTTGCATAATATTTTGCGGGTTTGATTAATACCACAAAAGGTTACTTTGTGCAAGATTTCAGTAAGATCAGTTAAGAAATGAGGCCTGTATGGTCAAACATAAGGTTATTAGGGGCGAATTTTTCAAAATCGGGTGATACATATATGGGAGCTATATCTACATCAGAACCGATTTTGATGAAATTTTGCACATATAGTTAGTACTATAGAGAACTGGATCTAGCCAACTTTTAGTAAGATCAGTTAATAAATAAGGGTTCTATGGCCAAATTTTGGGAAAATCGGGCTATACATATATATGGGAGCAATATCTAAATCTGAACCGATTTCGACGATTTTGTGCACATATAGTTAGTGCTATAGAAGACTACATTTAGCCAAATTTGGGTAAGATCGGTTGATAAATAAGGGTTCTATGGCCAAATTTTGGAAAATCGGGCGGTACATATATATGGGAGCTATAGCTAAATCTGAACCGATTTCGATGATTTTTTGCACATATAGTTAGTGCTATAGAAGATTATATTTAGCCAACTTTGAGTAAGATCGGTTGATAAATAAAGGTTTTGTGGCCAAATTTGGGAAAATCGGGCGATACATATATATGAGAGCTATATCTAAATCTGAACCGATTTGGATGAAATTTTGCAGACTTGAAGGGCGATGGAAAAGATTACCTTTTGCCAAATTTGGTGACGATCCGTTTGAAAAAACGCGCACCGTGACCCCATTTGTCGAAATCGGGCGATACATATATATGGGAGCTATATCTAAATTTGGTCCGATTTCCTCCTAATTCAATAGCGTTCGTCCTTGTGCCCAAAAAACCCCTGTACCAAATTTCATCAAAATCGGTTAATAATTGCGACCGGAATCCTGTGAACAACAAATACATGGACAGACGACCGGACGGACGGACACCAAGCGCTAGATCGACTCAGGAGGTGATTCTGAGTCGATTGGTATATATTTTATGGGGTCTAAAATCAATATTTCTGGTAGGCACATTTTTTGGCCGATCAAACTTATTATACCCTGACCACTATGTGGTTTAGGGTATAAAAATGGTTTTGATAAAATTTTCTATAGAAATAAAATTTTGACAAAAATTTTCTGTAGAAATAAAATTTTAACAACATTTTCTATAGAAATAAAATTTTAACATAATGTTTATTGTAGAAATAGAATTTTCACAAAGTTTTCCATAGATATAACATTTTAACAACATTTACTATTGAAATAAAATTTTGATATAATGTTATTTATAGAAATAAAATTGTGACAAAATTTTTTATAGAAATATAAATTTTTTATAGAATAGAAAAAACATTTTAACAACATTTTTTTACAGAAAGACAATTTTGACAAAAATTTTTACAAAAAGAGAATTTTGACAAAATTTTTTTACAGAAAGAAAATTTTGACAAATTTTTTTTACAGAAAAAAAATTTTGACAAAAATTTCTATAACAAGTATATACAGTAGTAGGTTAGGTTAGGTTATGTGGCAGCCCGAGGTATCAGGCTCACTTAGACTATTCAGTCCATTGTGATTCCACAGTGGTGAACTTCTCTCTTATCACTGAGTGCTGCCCGATTCCATGCTAAGCTCAATGACAAGGGACCTGCTTTTTATAGCCGAGTCCGAACGGCGTTCCACATTCCAGTGAAACCACTTAGAGAAGCTTTGAAACCCTCAGAAATGTCACCAGCATTACTGAGGTGGGATAATCCACCTCTGAAAAACTTTTTGGTGTTCGGTCGTAGCAGGAATCGAACACACGACCTTGTGTATGCAAGGCGGGCATGCTAACCATTGCACCACGGTGGCTCCCATATATATACAGTAGTAAGTTCGCCCGGGCCGAATCTTAAACACCCACCACCATGAATCAAATATAATAGTTTCCTTTGGAAATTTCAGGGGGGTATGATGACAGATATTTTCCCAAGCAGATCAGTTCAACCAATACGCTTCCTACAGATAAATGTAAAGATTTTACCTATGAAGACTACAACAGATTCTGAATTTATAAGAACCATTTTTTGTTTGAGTTTTAGAGGAATCATAAACAACCCTTGTAAGTGTGCAGGAAAATGATGAAATAACGCCTTGATTTGAAATCTATAATCTGTGGATTTTCATCCCAATTATTTAAATGACTACGAGAAGTAAAATCTGGAAATTTTGCATTCAGTTTCAAGCAATTTCCATGATCAGTGCGCCGTCTATACCCTCAATAAGTGAAATCGGTCTATAAGCCCTTACCAAATGGACCGATAAAACTAAATCATATACACTTTTTTATGGGTCTAAAACGCCAGTATATTTTCAATTTATGGCAAATCGGATAAAAACTACAATTTTTAGAAACCCTAGGAGTTAAATCGGGAGTTCAGGGTAATGGTTGCTATACCAAAACATGGAAAGATACACACAGTATTCAGCAGATTTAATTGTAGTTGTAGAATCTAGACCCCAAATCGGAGGGCCGGTTTATAAGGGGGCTATATCAAAAACTGTACCGATACCCAATATATTCGGCCCACCCCTTTATGGTCGTAGAATACCTCTAGATTTCCAATTTCAGGCAAATTGGATAAAAACTACGGATTCTAGAAGCCCAAGAAGTAAAATCAGGAGATCGGTCTATGTGGGGGCTATATCAAAACATGGTCCGATAATCACCATTTTCGTCACATCTCTTTATTTTCCTAGCATACCTCTACATTTTCAATTTCAGACAAATTGGATAAAAACCACGGTTTCTAGAAGCCCAAGAACTCAAATCGGCAGATCGGTCTATATGGGGGCTATATCAAAACATGTACCGGTACCATTTCGGCACACGTCTTTGGGGTCCTAGAGTACCTCTCGGTTTCAAATTTCAGGCAAATTGGCTTAAAACTACGGATTCTAGAAGACCAAGAAATAAAATCGAGAGATCGGTCCATATGGTGGCTATATCAAAACATGGACCGATAGGCGCCATTTTCGGTACACTTTCTGATGGTCCTAGAATACCTCTAGATTTCCAATTTCAGGCAAATCGGATTGAAAATACACTTTCTAGACGCCCAAGAAGCAAAATCGAGAGATCGGTCCATATGGTGGCTATATCAAAACATGGACCGATAGGCGCCATTTTCAGTACACTTTCTGATGGTCCTAAAATAACTCTAGATTTCCAATTTCAGACAAATTTGATAAAAACTACAGTTTTTATAAGCACAAGACCCCAAATCGGGAGGTCAGTTTATATGGGGACTATATCAAAACTTAGGCCGATATAGCCCATCTGCGAACCTGACCTGCCTGCAAACAAAAGACGAATCTGTGCCAAATTTCAGGACGATAGCGCCATTATTGAAGGCTGTAGCGTGATTACAACAGACAGACAGACGGACAGACGGACATGCTTATATCGTCTTAGAATTTCTCCCTGATCAAGAATATATATATCGATATTTCGATGTGTTACAAACGGAATGACAAACTTATTATACCACCGTCACCATTCTATGGTGGTGGGTATAAAAATAAAAATTTGACAAAATTTTTTATAGAAATAAAATTTTGATAAAATTTTATATAGAAATAAAATTTTGAAAAAATTTTATATAGAAAAAAATTTTGAAAAAATTTTATATAGAAAAAAATTTTTGATAGAATTTTATATAGAAATAAATTGTGATAAAATTTTATATAGAAAAAAAATTTTGACGAATTTTCTATAGAAATAAAATATTGACAAAATTTTGTATAGAAATAAAATGTTGACAAAATTTTTCTATAGAAATAAAATTTTGACAAAATTTTCTATAGAAAAAAAATTTTTGACAAAATTTTCTATGTAAAAAAATTTACACAACATTTTCTGTAGAAGTACAATTTAAATTTGTTTTATAAAAATTAAATTTTGACATAACTTTCTACAGAAATAAAATTTTTATAATATTTTACATAGAAATAGAATATTGACAAATTTTTCTGTATGAATAGAATTTTCACAAATTTTTTCTATAGATATATAATTGTGACAAAATTTTCTATAGAAATAAAATGTTGACAAAATTTTCTGTAGAAGTACAATTTTGAATTTTTTTTAATAAAAAGAAAATTGTGACATAATATTTTTATAGATATAGAATTTTGACAAATTTGTCTATAGAAAATAAATTTTCACGTTATGTTTTTTATAGAAATAGAATTTTGACAAAATTTTCTATAGAAATAAAATTTTGACAAAATTATCTATAGAAAGAAAATGTCAAAATTTCTATAGAAATAGAATATTGTCAAAAATTTTCTATAGAAATACAATTTTTATAAAGTGTTTTTTTTTTTTTTATAAAAATAAAATTTTGATAAAATATTTTCTAGAAATCAAATTTTGACTAAATTTTCCATAAAAATAAAACTTTGACAAAATTTTCGATAGAAGTACAATTTTGTATTTTCTATGTAAAAAAATTTAGACAAAATTTTCTGTAGAAGTACAATTTAAATTTTTTTTATAAAAATTTAATTTTGACATAATTTTCTACAGAAATAAAATTTTGATAATATTTTACATAGAAATAGAATATTGACAAATTTTTCTGTATGAATAGAATTTTCACAAATTTTTTCTATAGATATATAATTGTGACAAAATTTTCTATAGAAATAAAATTTTGACAAAATTTTCTGTAGAAGTACAATTATGATTTTTTTTTTATGAAAAGAAAATTGTAACATAATATTTTTATAGATATACAATTTTGACAAATTTGTCTACAGAAAATAAATTTTCACGTTATGTTTTCTATAGAAATAGAATTTTGACAAAATTTTTTATAGAAATAAAATTTTGACAAAATTTTCTATAGAAAGAAAATGTTGTCACAATTTTCTATAGAAATAGAATATTGGCACAAATTTCTGTAGAAATAAAATTTTGACATATATTTGATTAAAGAAAACTTTTTTTTTATAAATAAAATATTGACAAAAATTTTCTATAGAAATACAATTTTTATAAAGTTTTTTTTTTTTTATAAAAATAAAATTTTGATAAAATATTTTATAGAATTAACATTTTGACAAAATTTTCTATAGAAAAAATTATTTTATAGAAACAAAATGTTGATAAAATATTTTCTATAAATCAAATTTTGACTAAATTTTGTATAGAAGTAAAATTTTGACAAAATTTTCTATAGAAGTACAATTTTGAAATTTTTTTTTTTATAAAAACAAAATTTTTGACATAATTTCCTGTAGAAATAAAATTTTGATATTATTTTACATAGAAATATAATATTTACAAAATCTTCTATAGGAATAGAATTTTCACAAATTTTTTCCATAGATATAAAATTTTGACAAATTTTTCTGTAGAAATAAAATTTTGACAAAATTTTCTATAGAAATAACATTTTGACTAAATTTTCTATAGAAATAAAATTTTGACAAAATTTTTTAGAGAAATAAAATTTTGACAAAGTTTTCGATAGAGATAAAATTTTAATAAAATTTTCTATAGAAATAAAATTTTAATAAAAATTTCTATATAAAAAAAAATTGATAAAATTTTCTGTAGAAGTACAAATTTGAATTTGTTTTTTATAAAAATAAAATTGTGACATAATATTTTTATAGAAATAGAATTTTGATACATTTTTCCATAGAAATAAAATTTTGAAGTTATGTTTTTTGTAGAAATAGAATTCTGACAAAATTTTCTATAGAAATAACATTTTTACAAATTTTTCTATAGAAATAAAATCTTGACACAATTTTCCTATAGAAATACAATACAAAAAAAATTTCTGTGTAAATATCATTTTGATAAAATTTTCTATAAAAATAAAATTTTGACTAAACTTAGTTTTAGAAATACAATTTTTATAAAATTTTCTATGGAAATAAATTTTTGACGAAATTTTCTATAGAAATGAAATTTTTACAGAATTTGACAAAATAAATAAAATGTTGACAAAATTTTCTATGGTATACAATCGATAAAAATAATTTTCGTTAAAAAATGAAAAGTACTTAGGGTATTTGTCGTGATATTTTGTATGATTTTTTTTTTTGGCAATTACATAATTTGGTTGCTTATGTATTTAGAAACGTTTCGTTGACAGTGTTAATTAAAATGAACTGTATTTAGTATGTTCTTTATGTTCATACGCAACAATGTACAAACAATATGCAAGTTTGTACATTGTTGCGTATGATTATACCCTTCACCACTACTGCGGTACAGGGTATAATAAGTTTGTGCATTTGTATGTAACGCCAAGAAGGAAAAGTCTGAGACCCATCGTTTAGTATACCGATCGTCTTAGAATTAAATTCTGAGTCGATTTAGCGATGTCCGTCTGTCTGTCTGTCTGTCCGTCTGTTGATGTATTTTTGTGTGCAAAGTACAGCTCGCAGTTTTAGTCCGATTGTCCTAAAATTTGGTATATGGTCCTGTTTCGGCTCAAAGACGATCCCTATTGATTTTGGAAAAAATCGGTTCAGATTTAGATATAGCTGCCATATATATTTTTCACCGATCTGGTCATAATTGGCGTGTATATCAACCGATCTTCCTCAAATTCAGTACATCCGAATATTTGATGAGTCTCGAAAAACTTGCAAAATATCAGCCAAATCGGTTCAGATTTATATATAGCTCCCATGTAAAGCTTTCGCCCGATTTACACTCATATGACCACAGAGGCCAATTTTTTGCTCCGATTTAGTTGAAATTTTGCACAGGGAGTAGAATTAGCATTGTAGCTATGCGTGCCAAATTTGGTTGAAATCGGTTCAGATTTAGATATATCTCCCATATATAGCTTTCGCCCGATTTACACTCATATGCCCACAGAGGCCAATTTTTAACTCCGATTTAGTTGAAATTTTGCACAGGGAGTAGAATTAGCGTTGTAGCTATGCGTGCCAAATTTGGTTGAAATCGGTTTAGATTTAGATATAGCTCCCATATATATGTTTTTCCGATTTCGACAAAAATGGCCAAAATACCAACATTTTCCTTGTAAAATCGCCACTGCTTAGTCGAAAAGTTGTAAAAATGACTCTAATTTTCCTAAACTTCCAATACATATATATCGAGCGATAAATCATAAATAAAATTTTTCGAAGTTTCCTTAATATTGCTTCAGATTTAAATGTTTCCCATATTTTTTTACTAAAATTGTGTTCCACCCTAGTGCATTAGCCAACTTAAATTTTGAGTCTATAGGTTTTGTAAAAGTCTATCAAATTCTGTCTAAATCGAGTGATATTTAAATGTATGTATTTGGGACAAACCTTTATATATAGCACCCAACACATTTGACAGATGTGATATGGTATCGAAAATTTAGATCTATAAAGTGGTGCAGGGTATAATATAGTCGGCCCCGCCCGACTTTAGACATTCCTTACTTGTTTTTTACTAAAATTGTGTTCCACCCTAGTGCATTAGCCAACTTAAATTTTGAGTCTATAGGTTTTGTAAAAGTCTATCAAATTCTGTCTAAATCGAGTGATATTTAAATGTATGTATTTGGGACAAACCTTTATATATAGGATGTGATATGGTATCGAAAATTTAGATCTACAAAGTGGTGCAGGGTATAATATAGTCGGCCCCGCCCGACTTTAGACTTTCATTACTTGTTTTTAAAATTATTTTTTTGCAATTTTTTTCAAAATGAATTAATAATTTTATTTTTATTTTCAGGTAAGCCTATGGAAATAATTAATAATATAAATGTGTAAGCCAATATTTTTAATATTTTTTATAAATAAAAATAAATTAAATAAAATCTCTTATTTATTTCCCCTGCTTAAATGTCCTGGTCCATATGCCTTAACTAAGCATTCCATCAAAGAAAAGATTTTTTTTTAAATGCCATAAAATCATTCTCCTCGGTATTTTCCCACTGAGTGATGTAATTTAATGTAATTCTTCTCTTTTGTGGACACCCACACAAAACATGTCAAATAACGTAAAAATATTTCTTTTCTCTGGCTTTTCCTGGTAAGGAAATGTAAGCGGAAATATTCCTACTTATTCATGCCATTTGTTTGAGAGTACTTTTTGTTATTTAGTCTCGTATTTTTATCATCAACATCAGTCGGAGACATTTCATATTTTATTATGGGTCTTGGATATTTCATAGTGCTTTGAAAGATAGAAGCTAAATGCTATAATTTTACTTACTTTACTTCCTTGTTAACTAATACCGGTCTATATAGTATGAAAACTTCAGATTGTTGATGATGATGATGACGATTGTCTTGGTTATTTATGGCATGTTGGTCAAATACAGAACATTTGTGCTTTTGTATTTAGTAACTGTCATGAGTTTGAGGTGTAAATGTAGGAGAATAACGAAAAAAAAAAAATATCATGAAAAATGGTTTGCCTGTCGTGACAAATGTATTGAAGAGTATATTGTCCGAATTTTTAATTTATTTTTTACTCCAACCAGTTTTTTTTAATTTTTGCAATATTTGATTTTTTTTCTTTTCTGAAACTAAGATTATGTTTCAGAAAGAAAATATGAGAAACCCAATTGTTTTCTTTTCATTTTCTTTGCTGCTTGCACTTAGTTATGTCTCTCAAGGCCAATATCTTGTAATGCTGTATCTTTTTGCAATGTGAATGTTTTCTTATCCAAGCCGGCTTAAATTAAGACAGGCCATTACACTGTTAACCTTGATTATGTTAAACCATTGCTGAGTAGGTAATTCCTTTTAGGAGCCTACACTTGACATATCACATTACACATTTTGATATAACGATAATCATCTTTAACACATAAATTGCTTTCAACAAGACATGCAATATAAAAGTAAAACGAAAAGAATACAACTTTTGGCTAATATATCCGTTTTTTCTGTAGTCAAGAAAAAAAAAACTAAATGAGAATTAGATAAGTAACAATAGTTTTTGTACATTGTTCCAAAATTTGAAATTTCCATAGAAAATTTTGAAAAAAATTTCATTTCTATTGAAAATTTTGTCAAAAGTTTTATTTCTATTGAAATTTTGTCAAAATTTTTATTTCTATTGTAAACTTTGTCAAAATTTTATTTTTATTGAAAATTTGGTCAACATTTTATTTCTATTGAATATTTTGTCAAAATTTTATTTTTATTGAAAATTTGGTCAACATTTTATTTCTATTGAAAATTTTGTCAAAATTTTATTTTTGTTGAAAATTTAGTCAAAATTTTATTTCTACAGAAAATTTAGTCAAAATTTTATTTCTACAGAAAATTTTGTCAAAATTTTAATTCTACATAAAATTTTGTCAAAATTTTATTCCTATAGAAAATTTTGTCAAAATTTTATTTCTATAGAAAATTTTGTCAACATTTTATTTCTATGGAAAATTTTGTCAAAATTTTATTTCTATAGAAAATTTTGTCAACATTTTATTTCTATGGAAATTTTTGTCAAAATTTTATTTCTATAGAAAATTTTGTCAACATTTTATTTCTATGGAAAATTTTGTCAAAATTTTATGTGTCAAAATTTTATTTTTATTGAAAATTTGGTCAAAATTTCATTTCCATAGAAAATTTTGTCGAAATTTTATTTCCATAGAAAATTTTGTCGAAATTTTATTTTTATTGAAAATTTTGTCAAAATTTTATTTCTTTAGAAAATGTTGTCAAAATTTTATTTCTATAGAAAATTTTGCCGAAATTTTATTTTTATTGAAAATTTTCTCAAAATTTTATTTCTATATAAAATGTTGTCAAAATTTTATTGCTATAGAAAATTTTGTCAAAATTTTATTTCTACAGAAAATTTGGTAAAAATTTTATTTCTATAAAAAATTTGTTCAAAATTTTATTTCTATAGAAAATTTTGTCAAAATTTTATTTCTATAGAAAATTTTGTCAAAATTTTATTTCTACAGAAAATTTGGTAAAAATTTTATTTCTATAGAAAATTTTGTCAAAATTTTATTTCTATAGAACATTTTGTCAAAATTGTATTTTTATTGAAAATTTTGTCAGAATTTTATTTCTTTAGAAAATTTTGTCAACATTTTATTTCTATAGAAAATTTTGTCAAAATTTTATTTTTATTGAAAATTTGTCAAAATTTCATTTCTATAGCAAATTTTGTCAAAATTTTATTTCTATAGAAAATTTTGTCAAAATTTTATTTCTATAGAAAATTTAGTCAATATTAGATTTTTATTGAAAATTTGGTCGAAATTTTATTTCTGCAGAAAATTTGGTCAACATTTTATTTATATGGTAAATTTTGTCAAAATTTTATCTCTATAGAAAATGTCATAATTTTCTTTCTATAGAAAATTTTGTCAAAATTTTAGTTCTATAGAAAATTTGGTCAAAATTTTATTTCTAAAGAAAATTTGGTCAAAATTTTATTTTTATTGAAAATTTGGTCAAACTTTCCATAGAAAATTTTCTACAAATTCCATAGAAAATTTTGTCAAAATTTTATTTCTTTAGAAAATGTTGTCAAAATTTTATTTCTATAGAAAATTTTGTCAAAATTTTATTTCTTTAGAAAATTTTGTCAAAATTTTAATTCTACATAAAATTTTGTCAAAATTTTATTTCTATAGAAAATTTAGTCAAAATTTTATTTCTATAGAAAATTTTGTCAACATTTTATTTCTATAGAAAATTTTGTCAACATTTTATTTCTATGGAAAATTTTGTCAAAATTTTACGTGTCAAAATTTTATTTTTATTGAAAATTTTGTCAAAATTTTATTTCTATAGAAAATTTTGTCGAAATTTTATTTTTATTGAAAATTTTGTCAAAATTTTATTCCTTTAGAAAATGTTGTCAAAATTTTATTTTTATTGAAAATTTTGTCAAAATTTCATTTCTATAGAAAATTTTGTCGAAATTTTATTTTTATTGAAAATTTTGTCAAAATTTTATTTCTTTAGAAAATGTTGTCAAAATTTAATTTCTATAGAAAATTTTGCCGAAATTTTATTTTTATTGAAAATTTTCTCAAAATTTTATTTCTATATAAAATGTTGTCAAAATTTTATTGCCAAAGAAAATTTTGTCAAAATTTTATTTCTACAGAAAATTTTGTAAAAATTTTATTTCTATAAAAAATTTGTTCAAAATTTTATTTCTATAGAAAATTTTGTCAAAATTTTATTTCTATAGAAAATTTTGTCAAAATTGTATTTTTATTGAAAATTTTGTCAAAATTTTATTTCTTTAGAAAATTTTATTTCTATAGAAAATTTTGTCAACATTTTATTTTTATTGAAAATGTGATCAAAATTTTATTTATATGGAAAATTTTCTCAAAATTTTATTTCTATATAAAATGTTGTCAAAATTTTATTGCTATAGAAAATTTTGTCAAAATTTTATTTCTATAGAAAATTTTGTCAAAATTTAATTTCCATAGATAATCTTGTAGATATTTTATTTTTATAGAAAATTTTGTCAAAATTTTATTTCTACAGAAAATTTGGTACAAATTTTAATTCTATAGAAAATTTTGTCAAAATTTTATTTCTTTAGAAAATTTTGTCAAAATTGTATTTTTATTGAACATTTTGTCAAAATTTTATTTCTTTGGAAAATTTTGTCAACATTTTATTTCTTTAGAAAATTTTGTCAAAATTTTATTTCTTTAGAAAATTTTGTCAAAATTTTATTTTGATTGAAAATGTGATCAAAATTTATTTATATGGAAAATTTTCTCAAAATTTTATTTCTATATAAAATGTTGTCAAAATTTTATTGCTATAGAAAATTTTGTCAAAATTTTATTGCTATAGAAAATTTTGTCAAAATTTAATTTCCATAGATAATTTTGTAGATATTTTATTTCTATAGAAAATTTTGTCAAAATTTTATTTCTATAGAAAATTTTGTCAAAATTTTATTTTTATTGAAAATTTGTCAAAATTTCATTTCTATAGCAAATTTTGTGAAAATTTTATTTCTATAGAAAATTTTGTCAAAATTTTATTTCTATATAAAATTTAGTCAATGTTAAATTTTTATTGAAAATTTGGTCGAAATTTTATTTCTACAGAAAATTTGGTCAACATTTTATTTATATGGAAAATTTTGTCAAAATTTTATCTCTATAGAAAATGTCATAATTTTATTTCTATAGAAAATTTGGTCAAAATTTTATTTCTATAGAAAATTTGGTCAAAATTTTATTTTTATTGAAAATTTGGTCAAACTTTCCATAGAAAATTTTCTCCAAATTCCATAGAAAATTTTGTCAAAATTTTATTTCTTTAGAAAATGTTGTCAAAATTTTATTTCTTTAGAAAATGTTGTCAAAATTTTATTTCTATAGAAAATTTTGTCAAAATTTTATTTCTTTAGAAAATTTTGTCCATATTTTATTTCTATAGAAAATTTTGTCAAAATTTTATTTCTATAGAAAATTTTGTCAAAATTTTGTTTCTATATAAAATTTTGTCAAAATTTTATTTCTATAGAAAATTTGTCAAATAATTTTTAAATATTTAAAAATCTTGTTGTCAAGAATCTGTACTACATGAAAGTGAACTTCGAAACGGGCGATATTAAATAGGGAATTGGTCAGAAGGACAGCACATTTTCTATGGGACTGATTTTTTTTTTGATTTCCTTAAGAAAGTTGAATTATCAGTTCGTATACACCATATAGTCCTCGAATTAGAATCGATCATACGCACCCTGATCACGGAGCATAGGGAAATTGTTTCAATTTCGGTTACAAACTTAGTTTTTTTGCGGCTATTTTCATGCAGCTCTGTTAGACTCGACCCGAGAGAAAAATATCTGAACAAAAAAGTTGAGATATTTTCTCTCGGGTTTAACTGAACAATTTTTGGGAGTTACATTCTTAACTGACATATGAGTATACTAGAAGGCTGACAGATATATACCTAGAACGGTTAAAAAAAAAAACTTTAGCTAAACTTGCACTAATGGAGCTTGGTGAAAAAATGAGGTTAAAGTGGTTAGTTGTAGTGTAGGAAGTAAGGTTAGCACAAAAATTCCTTTAGAAAGTTGTCTTATTAGTAAGTACACACCACATAGTTTCCGAATTATAATCAATCATACGCACCCTTATCACAGAGCACATAAATTTTCTTTTAATTTCAGTTAAAACTTTAGTCCTTGACTTCCTCTATAATCTTGGAAGCAAGGTTAGCAACAAATATCACCAAAATATTTCCAATTTAAATTGTAATTCAATTAAAAAAATATATATCATTAAATATGTTTAATTGGAAATTGAAAATTAATTGGATCAATTAATTTCGTGAAAAATATATCCTTAGATATCAACAACAAGGACTCCAGATGTGAAAAAAATCGAATATGAAAGATCAAAGCTTTGATCGGATGACATTTATTTACTTCGTGTGTACTTCGTACAGACAATCAGTCTAAATGCGCATCACAGATGATATATGCATTTATTTACAATTTTAAATTTTCTTAAGCTTCCTTTCCGTTTCGCCTTTTCGGCGAAATGCGAAGCACTAGTTTATAAAAGGAAATTTCACCGTATAATAGATCTATGGAAGTGATAATCTACATAAGTCATATACAAACAGAGTTCAATATTATACAAATTTTAATACAATTGCTACAATTTTAATTGTTTTTCAAATACAAATTTCTCATATTGGTATTAATTATACGTCATATGGTACTCATATCATGGTTCCAGGGTGCGTATAATTAATATATATTTTTAAATATTATACAATAAGCCTATTTATAGTAACTTTTTTGACAGTTCTTTCAGATTTCAAATGATGAAGCCGGTGGACGTAAATCACTTTTATAAATTTTAATTAATTTGCATAAAATATCAAAACGGGGAGCACTAATTTATAACAAGTAAATTTACCAAATAATATAACTATGGAATTGATAATCTACATAATATTCATATAAAAGCAGAATCTCATGTGACAAAAGGTTGAATGCAAGTGATACAATTGATAATTATGTTCGACTGCAAATTTCTTAAAATTTTGTATTATTAACAATTATACGCCATATGGTATTCATACCATGGTCCCATGTTATGAGTACTATGCAATAAACCTGTTTAAATTAACCTTTTTGGCAGTTCTCTAAATTTTAATTATTTTGCATAAAATATCATATAAAAATAAATGCCTTTCACAATTTGTTAAGGTCCAACTTTTTGCCAGCCATTAGAAAACATGGTTGAAAAAAATCAAAACTCTCCTAAACGACAAGAAAAATATTTCTAACAATTTTTCTTCCTGCTTTAATTTACACCCTTCGAGCCGTAGGCGTTAAATGAATTTAAAAGTTTTTTTTTTTTTCAAACATTTTACCATTCAGCTATAAACAAGCTGTATACTGTCATGGAAAAAGGGCAAACATGGGGAAAAACAAAACATGCAAAATAAAAACAAAAAGGAGGAAATTTCAACCAGTAAACAACATTTATAATCAACCACAGCCGCTTAATCATGCAGCCCACAGGAAGAGTTCATCATTATTTTCCACACAGCTGACGACCATATTTTAGCTCTGTCATAGGGGGCTGGGGGTGAACTCATAGGCAATGGAAAAAGGGCATATAAAAACTCCTTAGCAAGTATGATAAGTGGTTTGCATAATTTGCTACATCATGAATAGCGACATTGAGTTTTCTTATACATCATCCATTTCCCAAGGGATAACATCGCTTTAATTCCCCACTTCAATTATTTATGTCTACTTTTTTATTTCATATATTTTTTTATTTTGGTTGAAGTTGTCTTCATTTGCCTTTTTACGCGGCAATGAGTTCTCTCATGCGACTATATATAGCTTCTGTTGGGCCAGGGCTATGTTCTTATGCCATGTAATGTTATAATCTAGGAAATAGTACTTATGTTGTATGTAATTAACTAAAAACTCTTTTGCATCATGAACAAAGACGAGAACAGCATGAGAAGGAAGGAGAGAATGAGAAGCATCATAGCTCTTGAGATCATCCTTGTAATGCATCCTTGTGCGTTTATCTTCTGTCTTTCCGGAAAATGTTTCATATTTTGAGCATTAATGTTTTTTTACGTTACTTCTGCCGTTGTGGTAAGACTCATTGTTTATTTTTTCTGTGCCATGATATATCCATGAAAGAGACTAGAATATAATTTTGTTGAGAATATTCCTGTAGGAGTCTATGGTATAAATGCTAAGTATATATTTTTGGTGAGGTTTTGATAGAGGGAGTTTTTTTTTCTAGGTACTCTATGGGGAGATGTTTTCTCATGCAAGATTTAAGACATTTAAAAAGTTAATATGTAAATTGATCATACGCTCCATGTGAATTGCAATGTATATGATGTATACGTCACCTAGTCCGCATATATAAGAGTTAATCATACGATCCCATGTGCCTTAAAACTTAAAGTATCCATTAGTATTATAAGGACTTTAAACAGTGATATATTTAGTGCATATATTTTCCACGCATTAAAATTGAAGAAGCGCCAACACTGATGATTTGAAAAGACCATCGACTGTAATCACCAGAATTTTGCTCCAAATTATTGTCCGCAAGCTTTGAGACATTAAGAAAGTTAATACGTATACGTCCAATGGTCCACATATTAAAAATAATCATACGCTCCCTGTGTACTGTAATGGATATTATGTATACGTCACCTAGTCCGCACATTAGAATTAATCATACGCTCCCAATGTACCTTAAACTCTCATGTAGCCAGTAGAATTTCGCATTTTCCAAGTACTAAAATTGAGTATGCGCACACACGGATTAATCGAAAAAAAAAACTATCGACTGCGATTACCAGAATTTTGGGGCAATTTATGGTCAGCAATCTTTAAGATATTTAAAATATTAAAACGTATACGTCCAGCGGTTCACATATTAAAATTGATGATACGCTCTATATGTACCTTAATGATAAAATCATTGATTAGTCTTGATTTAGCTCATATATCTCGCATTGTTCACGCATTGATGATGAAAGGCTAGCATTGTTCACGCATTGATGATGAAAAGGCTAGCGACGGCAAACAACAGACTTTTGCCACCGTTGGTAGAATTCTACCAAAACTGGTAGATTTTTTACTGGTTTATAGAATTCTAGATATTTTGTTGATTTTGCAAAATATTCTTTTTCAACTAAGAAGTAGTTAAATTTTTTATAGAAATAAAATGTTGACCAAATTTTCTACAGGAATAAAATATTGATCAATTCTTCTATAGAAATAAAATGTTTGCAAAATTTTCTATAGAAATAAAATTTTGGCAAAATTTTAAATAAAAATAACATTTTTGAACAATTTTCTATTGAAATAAAATTTTGGCAAAATTTTCTATAGAAATAACATTTTTGCAACATTTTTTACAGAAATAATATTTTTTCATAATTTTCTATAGAACTAAAATTTCTATAGAAATAAAATTTTTGCAACATTTTTTACAGAAATAATATTTTTTCATAATTTTCCATAGAAATAAAATTTTTGAAAAAATTTTCTATAGAAATAAAATCTTGGCAATATTACTATAGATATATAAATTTAGCAAAATTTTCTATAGAAAAAAATTTTGACAATTTTTTCTATAGAAATAAAATGTTGACAAAATTTTCTATAGAAATAAAATTTTTGACAAAATTTCTATAGAAATACAAGTTCTTCAAAAATTTCTACAGAAATAAATTTTTTGCAACATTTTTTACAGAAATAATATTTTTTCATAATTTTCTATAAAAATAAAATGTTGGCAAAATTTTCTATAGAAATAAAATTTTGGCAAAATTTTCTATAGAAATAAAGTTTTTGCTACATTTTTTACAGAAATAATATTTTTTAATAATTTTCTATAGAAATAAAATTTTTGACCAAATTTTCAATAGAAATAAAGTTTTGGCAAAATTTTCAATAGAAATAAAATTTTTGACAAAATTTCTATAGAAAAAAAAAAAAATCTTGGCAAAATTTTCTATAGAAATAAAAAATTAGCAAAATTTTCTATAGAAAAAAAGAAACAGAAATTTCGACAAAATTTTCTATTGAAATAAAGTTTAGACAGCATTCTAGAAAAATATAAATAACATTTTGTCAAAATTTTTAATAGAAATAAAATTTTGACAACATTTTCTATAGAAATAAAATTTTTGACGAAATTTCTATAGAAATAAAAGTTCTTCAAAAATTTCTACAGAAATAAAATTTTTGCAACATTTTTTACAGAAATAATATTTTTCATAATTTTCTATAAACATAAAATTTTGGCAAATTTTCTATTGAAATAAAATTTTGGCAAAATTTTCTATAGAAATAAATTTTTGTTGTTTTTGATCTCAGCTTAAAGCCATGCATTGACTAAACTACAAGTGTAGCTTAACCAACAGAGGAAAAGTATGCTTGTCAAATTTATTTGGGCAAAGCCCTATAGACTGCAAGATGGTTGGATGTACAGCTGTTTCGGAATTACCACATTCCTCATCAGCATCCTCTACTTGCAGCAAAACTATCAACCAATTATCAGAATAAATTCGGGTAATTCACTCAACCCAAAGTGAACTACACTTGAACCTTCCGAAAAAAGGTTTTGATAGTCGGCTACTGCCTAAAACAAATTTGCAAGCATATCTCTTTTCCTTTGCCAAACTCAAATCATCGATTTGAATGTAAATGGCTGGGTTTGTTTTTGAGCGTGCTTCCTTTATCTTCATTCGTTTTGTTTGTTATTGTTGGCTTTTCTTCAATCGTTATTGTTGTTTTTGATCTCAGCTTAAAGCCATGCATTGACTAAACTACAAGTGTAGCTTAACCAACAGAGGAAAAGTATGCTTGTCAAATTTATTTGGGCAAAGCCCTATAGACTGCAAAATGGTTGGATGTACAGCTGTTTCGGAATTACCACATTCCTCATCAGCATCCTCTACTTGCAGCAAAGTGTAGTTCACTTTGGGTTGAGTGAATTACCCGAATTTATTCTGATAATTGGTTGATAGTTTTGCTGCAAGTAGAGGATGCTGATGAGGAATGTGGTAATTCCGAAACAGCTGTACATCCAACCATCTTGCAGTCTATAGGGCTTTGCCCAAATAAATTTGACAAGCATACTTTTCCTCTGTTGGTTAAGCTACACTTGTAGTTTAGTCAATGCATGGCTTTAAGCTGAGATCAAAAACAACAATAACGATTGAAGAAAAGCCAACAATAACAAACAAAAAGAAATAATTTTTTTTCAAAACTTTCTATAGAAATAAAGTTTTTGCTACATTTTTTTACAGAAATAATATTTTTTAATAATTTTCTATAGAAATAAAATTTTTCACCAAATTTTCAATAGAAATAAAGTTTTGGCAAAATTTTCAATAGAAATAAAATTTTTGACAAAATTTCGATAGAAAAAAAATTTCTATAGAAATAAAAATTTAGCAAAATTTTCTATAGAAACAAAAATTTCGACAAAACTTTCAATTGAAATAAAATTTTGACAAAATTTTTTAAAGAAATAAAATTTTGACAAAATTTTCAACAGAAACAGAAATTTTGACCAAATTTGCTATAGAATTAAATTTGTGGCAAAATTTTCTATAGAAATAAAATTTTGACCAAATTTTTTATAGACAAATTTTCAATAGAAAGAGAATTTTTGCAAAATTTTTAAAAGAAATAAAATTTCGAATAAATTTTCTACAGAAATAAAATTATGGCAAAATTTTCTATAGAAATAATTTTGGCAAAATTTTCAATAAAAATAAAATTTTGGCAAAATTTTCAATAAAAATAAAATTTTGACAAAATTTCTATAGAAATAAAATTTTGACAAAATTTTGTATAGAGACAGAAATTTTGGCAAAATTTTCCATAGAAATAAAATTTTGGCAAAATTTTCAATAGAAGGAAAATTTTGACAAAAATTTCTATCAAAATAAAATTTTGACAAAATATTCTATAGAAATGTAAATTTAGCAAAACTTTCTATAGAAATAAAATTTTGGCGAAATTTTTAATAGAAATAACGTTTTTGACCAAATTTTCTATAGAAATAATATAAAGAAAATTTTTGCAAAAAAATCTCCAGAAATAAAATTTGGCAAAATTTTCTATATAAACACAATTTTGTGCAACATTTTCTATAGAAATACAATTTTGGCAGAATTTTGTATAGAAATAAAGTTTTGGCAAAAATTTATATAGAAATAAATAAATGTTATTTCTATTGAAAATTTTTGCAAAATTATCTATAGTAATAACATTTTGCAAAATATTCTATAGAAATGTTCCATAGAAATAAAATGTTGGCAAAATTTTTCTATAGAATTAAAATTTTGACCAAATTTTCTATAGCAATAAAATTTTGTCTAAATTTTCTATAGAAATAAACATTTTTGCAAAATTTTCAATAGAAATAACATTTTGGCAACATTTTCTATAGGAATAAAATTTCGAATAAATTTTCAATATAAATAAATTTTTGGCAAAATTTTCTATAGAACTAATTTTTTTTTTTAAATTTAGAAATAAAATTTTCTATAGAAATAAAATTTTGACAAAAATTTCTACAGAAACAGAAATTTTGACCAAATTTTGTATAGAATTTAATTTTTTGCAAAATTTTCTATAGAAAGAATTATTATTTTCCTCTGTTGGTTAAGCTACACTTGTAGTTTAGTCAATGTATGGTTTTAAGCTGCAATAAAAAACAACAACAATGCTTAAAGAACAAAACCAACAATAACAAAACAAAAAGAATGAAATAAAATTTTGTCAAAATTTTCTATAGAAATGTAAATTTAGCAAAATTTTCAATAGAAATAAAATTGTTGACAAAATTTTCTATAGAAATAACATTTTGACAAAATTTTCCATAAAAATTATTAGTACGTATACGCCACATTGTTCGCGGAATTACAATCGATCATACGCACCCTGATCACGGAGAGAAGGAAACTTGTTTTTTGTTTGGAAGTGGGAATTCTAGGGAGAAAAGTATAGCAACCATTCATCCCAGATATCAGCACCGAGGACTTTGGAATGCATTTATTTCTATATAATTTATGATGTCTAGTGGCTGCCAGGCCTGTGAAATTTTAGCTTTGTATTAGTCCACTGGCAGAACTTGTGATTTCAAAAAATCGTTAATGCAAGTCTACGAAGGTTATTCTTTGGCCTTAAAATTTATTTTATTATAGTAAAAATCATTTTTTTTTATAGAAATTTAATCTTCACTGACTCAGATATATATTCACAATGTTAACATCTTCTGAATAAAATTCCAACGAAATAATTTATGCCAAGATTATTTCTAATAATTTAAGTCTATACAAAACTTTCTTTATACTTGCTTACCTCCTATTTAAATATTTTTTTTCGTTTCATTCATTAAATAAACAGTTCGAAATTATTTTCTTTGCAACTTTAATTAAAGGCATTTCTTTTCCCCCCATCAGTATTACTTGTTGCGCATTACATCAGCCTTAGACTTCGCAGAGAACTCTTCGAATGTCGTTGCTTTCTTTCAGTTTGAAAAGCAAAGGCGATACATTTATGAATTCTTTAGTAGCATTCATCTCATTTCATCTTTGTGAAATTTAATAGTTGCAAAACTAAGAAAACTTTTGCAAAAAGGTCATAAAAGCAGCTCCTAGTGGAAAGTGCTATTTATTCTAGGAAATGAAATGTTTTCTATAAAAATAATCTATTTTTTTGTGAAGTTCTTTTCGAGCAAGATTCCTATGATATTCTCAAATAGTTTAATCTCTTCAGTTGATATACCGTTTAGGGGAGGGGTAGATAGGTTTTCTTTCCCAAAGTTATTTATATAATATTTCAACGTTTTTTTAAGCAGTATACCAGGCTATTGGGGTTTCCTCTTATACTAGTTTTTGCTTTCAATTTTTTTTTTCATTTTGGTTTCTATTTAACCTCTTGATTTCAATAGAAAGTCTTTTTTTTTATTGGAATATATGTGTATGTTAGTTGGTGTTGATTTTTTTACAGTATTGGTTCCAACATGGAAATGACGATGTTTTAGTTTTAATAAATAAATGGAATGGAAATGGAAAAAGGAGCAAATATAAATTTATTTGAGGTGAACAGTTGAAATTTATGAGTTTGAATACAGTTGTAATTTAAGTTAGAGGATATTGGAAAAGTTCAAAAGATTGAATTACGGTTTTTCTATGGGGAACTCAATGCAACTGGACTGAGTTAAAAAAAAAAAAAAAAAAAAAAAAAACAAGTATATACGGCCGTAAGTTCGGCCAGGCCGAATATTATGTACCCTCCACCATGGATTGCGTAGAAACTTCTACTACAGACTGTTATCCGCAATCGAATTACTGGGTTGCGGTAACACTTGCCGATAACAAGGTATCTTAAAACTTCTTAACACCGTCTTTTAAATTGTAAGTAAGTCCATACGGGGAATAATTAAACAAAAAAGGCCGATTTAAGACGTATATAATTGAGTTCAACAAAATTTTCTATAGAAATAAAATGTTGACATAATTTTCTATAGAAATGCAATGTTGACATAATTTTCTATAGAAATAAAATTTTGACTAAATTTTCTATAGACATAAAATTCTGACAAAATTTTCTATAGAAATAAAATGTTGACATAATTTTCTATAGAAATAAAATTCTGACAAAATTTTCTATAGAAATAAAATTTGACAAAATTTTCTATAGATATAAAATTTTAACAAAATTTTTTATAGAAATAAAATTTTGACAAAATTTTCTATAGAAATAAAATTTTGACAAAATTTTCTATAGATATAAAATTTTAACAAAATTTTTTATAGAAATAAAATTTTGACAAACTTATCTATAGAAATAAAATTTTGACAAACTTTTCTACAGAAATAAAATTTTTAGAAAACTTTCTATAGTAATAAAATTTTGACAAAATTTTTATAGAAATAAAATTTTGGTAGATTTTTTCTGGCGATATGGACCAATTTTTGTGTGATTGGCCATTGGCTATATAAAACTATAGACCGATATGGACCAATTTTTGCATGGCTGTTAGCGGCCATATACTAGCGCAATGTACTAAATTTAAACCGGATCAGATTAAATTTGCCCTTCCAAAAGGCTCCGGAGTTAAAATCTGGGGATCGGTTTATATGGGGGCTATATATAATTATAGACCGATATGGACCAACTTTTGCATGGTTGTTAGATTACCATATACTACCACCACGTACCAAATTTCCACCGAATCGGATGAATTTTGCTTCTCCAAAAGGCACCGGAGGTTAAATCTGGGGATCGGTTTATATGGGGGCTATATCTAATTATGGACTGATATGAACCAATTCCTGCATGGTTGTTGGATACCATATACTAACAGCACGTACCAAATTTCCACCGAATCGGATGAATTTTGCTTCTCCAAAAGGCACCGGAGGTCAAATCTGCGGATCGGTTTATATGGGGGCTATATATAATTATGGACCGATTTCGACCAATTTTTGCATGGGTATTTGAGGCCATATATGAACACCACGTACTAAATTTCAACTGAATCGGATGAATTTTGCTCTTCCAAGGGCCTCCGGAGGTCAAATCTGGGGATCGGTTTATATGGGGGCTATATCTAATTATGGACTGATATGAACCAATTCCTGCATGGTTGTTGGATACCATATACTAACATCACGTACCAAATTTCCACCGAATCGGATGAATTTTGCTTCTCCAAAAGGCACCGGAGGTCAAATCTGCGGATCGGTTTATATGGGGGCTATATATAATTATGGACCGATTTCGACCAATTTGCATGGGTATTTGAGGCCATATATGAACACCACGTACTAAATTTCAACTGAATCGGATGAATTTTGCTCTTCCAAGGGCCTCCGGAGGTCAAATCTGGGGATCGGTTTATATGGGGGGCTATATATAATTATATACCTATATAGACCAATTTTTGTTTGGTTGTTTGAGGCCATATATTAACACCATGTACCAAATTTCAAGTGAATCGGATGAATTTTGCTCCTCCAAGAGGCTCTGCAAGCCAAATCTGGAGGTCGGTTTATATGGGGGCTATACGTAAAAGTGGTCCGATATGGCCCATTTGCAATACCATCCGACCTACCTCAATAACAACTACTTGTGCCAAGTTTCAAGTCGATAGCTTGTTTCGTTCGCAAGTTAGCGTGATTTCAACAGACGGACGGACGGACATGCTTAGATCGACTCAGAATTTCACCACGACCCAGAATAAATATACTGTATGGGGTCTTAGAGCAATATTTCGATGTGTTACAAACGGAATGACAAAGTCAATATACCCCCCCCCCCTCCTATGGTGAGCCCCCCATCCTATAATGAGCCTCAAAAACCTCTAGAATTTCAATTTAAGACAAACTGGGTAAAAACTACGAATTCTAGAAGCCCAAGAAGTATAATCGGGAAATCGGTCTATTGGGGGCTATACCAAATTTTCAATATCAGCCAAATCGGATAGTAAATACAGTTTCTAGAAGCCCAAGAAGTAAACTCGGGAGATCGGTCTATATGGGGGCTATACGGAAACATGGACCGATACCCCTTAATTTCGGCACACCTAATTGTGGTCATAAAATACTTCTAGTATTAAAATTTCAGGCAAATCGCATAATAAATACAGTTTCTAGACGCCCAAGAAGTAAACTCGGGAGATCGGTCTATATGGGGGCTATACCAAAACATGGACCGATACGGACCATTTTCGACACACTTCTTTATGGTTCCAAAATACCTCTAGATTTTCAATTTCAGGCAAAGAATATAGAATATACAGTTTCTAGACGCCCAAGAAGTAAAATCGGAATATCGGTCTATATGAGGGGCTATACCAAAACATATACCGATAGGCACCATTTGCAGCACACCTTTTGAAGGTCTTAAAATACCTCTAGATTTCCAATTTCAGGCAAATTGGATAAAAACTACGATTTTTATAAGCCCAAGACCCCAAGTCGGGAGGCCGGTTTATATGGGGACTATATCAAAACTTGGACATATATAGCCCACCTTCGAACTTAACCAGCCTGCACACAAAAAACGAATCTGTGCTAAATTTCAGAAAACTCAATTTTCCTAGACTAACCTAAAGTTTACCCATAGATATCTCAATTTTGCTAGGCTACTTTAAAGTTCTCCTATAGGAAATCCAATTCGGCTAGGCTTAACTCAAGTTTATCTATAGGAAATTCGATTCAGCTAAGCTAGATTAAAGTTTGTCTATAGAAAACTAAATTCAGCTAGGCTAAAATAAAGTTTTCCTATAAAAAACTCAATTCAGCAAGGCAAAATAAAAGTTTTCCTTTAGAAAACTCAATTTAGCTGGACTAAATTAAAGTTTTCCTACAGAACACACTTAATTCAGCTAGACTAACTTAAAGTTTTCCCATTTATATCTCAAATCAGCTAGGCCAAATTAAAGTTTTCCTATGAAAAGCTCAATTCAGCTAGGTTATATTAAAGTTTTACTGTAGAAAGCTAAATTCAGCTGGGCATTATTAAAGTTTTCCTAAAGGGAACTCACTTCAGCTAGGCTAAACTAAAGTTTTTCTATGGAAATCTCAATTCATCTAAGCTAGATTAAAGCTTTCCTATGGAAAACTCAATTCAGCTGGACTTTATAAAAGTTGTCCCATATATATCTCAATTCAGCTAAGCTAGATTCAAATTTTCCTATAGAAAACTCAATTCAGCTGTACTATTCTAAAGTTTTTCTATGGAAATCTCAATTCAGCTAAGCTATATTAAAGTTTTCATATAGAAAACTTAATCCAGCTAGCCTTTTTTATAGAAAAATCAATTCAGCTAGGCTAAGCAAAAGTTTTCCTATAGAAATTTCAGTTCAGCTAAAGTCTATTAAAGTTTCCCTAAGCTAGATTAAAGTTTGTCTATAGAAAACTGAATTCAGCTAGGCTAAAATAAAATTTTCCTATAAAAAACTCAATTCAGCTACGCAAAATTAAAGTTTTCCTATAGAAAATTCAAT
The DNA here is from genome assembly GCF_050003625.1 of Haematobia irritans. Lineage (NCBI taxonomy): Eukaryota > Metazoa > Arthropoda > Insecta > Diptera > Muscidae > Haematobia > Haematobia irritans. Next base: position 10,675,236 of record NC_134401.1, on the reverse strand, counting down.
TCAGCTAGGTTAAACTAAGGATTTTCTATAGAAAACTCCTTTCAGCTAGGCTAAACTAAAGTTTTTTTTTCTATAGAAATCTCAATTCAGCTAAGCTAGATTAAAGTTTTCCTATAGAAAACTCAAGTCAGCTGGACTAAATTAAAGTTTTCCTACAGAACACTCAATTCAGCTAGACTAACTTAAAGTTTTCCCATATATATCTCAAATCAGCTAGGCCAAATTTAAGTTTTCCTATAAAAAGCTCAATTCAGCTAGGTCATATTAAAGTTTTCCTATAGGAAATTCAATTCAGCTAGGCCAAATTAAAGTTTTCCTATGGAAATCTCAATTCAGCCAGGCAAATTTAAAGTTTTCCTATGGAAATCTCAATTCAGCTAGACTATATTAAAGTTTTCCTATAGATAACTCAATTCAGCTACGCAAAATTAAAGTTTTCCTATAGAAAATTCAATTCAGCTAGGTTAAACTAAGGATTTTCTATAGAAAACTCCTTTCAGCTAGGCTAAACTAAAGTTTTTTTTTTAAGAAATCTCAATTCAGCTAAGCTAGATTAAAAGTTTCCTATAGAAAACTCAATTCAACTGGACTAAATTAAAGTTTTCCTACAGAACACTCAATTCAGCTAGACTAACTTAAAGTTTTCCCATATATATCTCAATTCAGCTAGGTCAAATTAAAGTTTTCCTATATAAAGCTCAATTCTGCTGGGTTATATTAAAGTTTTCCTATAGGAAATTCATTTCAGCTAGACAATATTAAAGTTTTCCTATGGAAATCTCAATTCAGCTAAGCTAGATTAAAGCTTTCCTATGGAAAACTCAATTCAGCTGGACTATATAAAAGTTTTCCTATAGAAATCTCAATTCAGCTAGGCCAAATTAAAGTTTTCCTATAGAAAGCTCAATTCAGCTAGGTTATATTAAAGTTTTCCTATAGGAAATTCAATTCAGCTAGGCTATATTAAAATTTTCCTATGGAAATCTCAATTCGGTTAAGCTAAATTAAAGTTTTCTTATAGATAACTCAATTCTGCTGGATTAAATTAAAGTTTTCCCATAGAAAACTCAATTCAGCTAGACTAAATTAAAGTTTTCTTATAGAAAACTCAATTCAGTTAGGCTAAACTAAAACTTTTCTTTGGAAATCTCAATTCAGCTAGGCTAAACTAAAGATTTTCTATAGAAAACTAAATTCAACTGGACTAAAGTAAAGTTTTCCTACAGAATACTAAATTCAGCTAGACTAACTTAAAGTTTTCCCATATATATATCTCAATTCAGCTAGGCCAAATTAAAGTTTTCCTATAGAAAGCTCAATTCAGCTAGGTTATATTAAAGTTTTCCTATGGGAAATTCAATTCAGCTAGGCTATATTAAAGTTTTCCTATGGAAATCTCAATTCGGTTAAGCTACACACAAAAATTTTTTTCTCTGATTCAATCACCAAATTAATTGATCCAATTAATTTTTTACTTGGAATGTCTTCAATCACGAAAATGATAGTATCAATCACAGTTTTAATTGGGCATAGAAAAAATTCTTGATTAAAAAATTAATTGATTTTTTCAGCAACATTCAATTAATTTTTTAATTGATTCAATTAAAAAATTAATTGATGTTGATTGCAAAACGCAATTAATTTATTAATTAAAAAAGGTAACTATTTTTAATTACTTAGTTAGATTGGCTTAGAGTTTTTATTTGGATTAACAAATGATTGTTTGAAATACATTTTTAATTAAAAAAGTAAAAAAAAAATCAGCACTTTTTTTAACTGAATTAGTCTTCCGAATTTGATTAAAAAGTTAATTGTATCAATTAATTTTTTAATTAAACATTTTAAAAATTTCAATCATTGACTTAATTAACTTAATGTTTCTATCATGATTAAAAAGTTAATTGTATCAATTAATTTATTAATTGAAAAAAATTTCAACTTCAATTAACTTTTTAATTGGAAATATTTTGGTGATATTGTTTTCTGTATAGATGAAAGTTTTCTTATAGATAACTCAATTCAGCTGGATTAAATTAAAGTTTTCCTATAGAAAACTCAATTCAGCTGGACTAAATTAAAGTTTTCCTATAGAAAGCTCAATTCAGATAGCCTAACTAAAGTTTTTCTTTGGAAATCTCAATACAGGTAAGCTAGATTACATGTTTCTTATCGAAAACTCAATTCAGCTAAGCTGGATTAAAGTTTTCTTATAGAAAACTTAATTCAGCTAGGCTTTTTTTCTGGAAAACTCAATTCAGCTAGGCTAAGCAAAAGTTTTCCTATAGAAGTTTCAGTTCAGCTAAAGTCTATTAAAGTTTCTCTATAGAAAACTCAATTCAGCTGAGCTGAATTGAAGTTTTCTTATTGAAAACTAAATTGAAACTAGAGAATAGACTAAGTTGGAATGTATACCGATTGTGTTTCAAATATTTAATGAATTTCACTTTAAAGTTTCTTCCCCTTGGCAATGCTTCTCTATTGTTATAGTGCTTTATTTACCATTAATTCTTTATAAGATTTTTAAAGGAAATTCCAATAGCTAAACAAAACGAAGACATACTTTCAAATGTTTTGATATTTTCTATATTAGTATGTTACGGGGCTTCTTTCCCATTCTCTGAACAGCTTGGTATGCTGCCACCCCATAAAATTCCATTCCATTTAAAGACTAGGAGGGTCTAAAGGATTTTTTACAAATATTTTTGCTTCTTGTACAAGTTGTTGTTATTTCGGCCTTTTGTTAAATATTGGTTGCCTTGGTAAATAACGAAATATTCTTTGGTAGGACTTGGAACTACTGGCATATAAATATTATTGAGAGGATGAAGCATTTTTATGATATTGACGATATCTATATACATGGTGGGTATCCTCGTATGTTTATAGTAAACGAAATAGAGTTGTTAAGTCGATGGTTATTGTTATAACTTTTATTTTTTTTTGTTTCTGTTGGTATTTTTATTCCGTTTTGTATGTCCTGATTGCATTTAATATCGATAGATTTTCGCTTTAGCTTTTTTTATTTTTTGAGCAAATTGTACATTGAAATATATTTATGGCAAACCATCCCCAAAAGAAGGGATACAAGAAAATTTATTAGGGTTGACCGCGGGACTATTGCCATGTTGTATTTACTATATTATTCAAAACAAAAGGGTCAGTCATTTTATCCCCAGCTATGCTTAATACAAAACACTCTATTCAGCTGGGCTTAATTAATAATTCTTTATGAAAAAATCAATTCAGCAAAAGGTTACCTATGGAAAATTCAATTCACTTCAAAGGTTTATTATGGAAATCTCTATTCTACCAAGCTGAGTTAAAGCTTTTCTATAGAATATCAATTTCGACTGGCCGAATAAAATTCTGCCAAAGAAAACTCAAATCATACCGCCTGAGTTGAATATAAAACTCAATTCAGCTGTGTTGAATTAAAGTTTCCTTACAGATTAAAAATAGACTGCATCAAAGCTTTCCCAGGGCAAATCTAATTCAGCTTGGCCGAACAAAAAAAAAATGCCATGAGAAAACCCATTTCAAATGGCATGAATTAGAGTTCTCCCATGGAAAGGCCAATTCAACTGGGCTGAAATAGATTTTCTTATAAACTACATCATTTTAGCTGTGCTGAATTGTATTTCTCCTAAAAAATCTGACCTCAGCTCGCTCACGTAAAATTTTTTATAAAACACTTAATTCAGCAGATAATCAAGCTGAATTAAAGTATTTCTATACAAATTTCAATTCAGCTGTGCAAATTTAAAGTTTTCCCATAAAATACGTATTTTTTAAATTAGGAAAACTAAATTCAACAATGCTGAAGATTTTCTCTCCAAAACAGAGATACTTCATAAACTCTCTATTGAAACTTTTTTTTTGAAATAAAACAAATTTTGACAAACTTTTTTACAGAAATAAAATGTAAACAAAATTATTTATAGAGATAAACTTTTAGAAAAATTTTCTATAGAAATACAATTTCTGCAAAACTTCTAAGAAATAAAATGTTGACAAAAATTTCTATAGAATTAAAATTTTGACAAAATTTTCTATAGAAATAAAATCTTGACAAAATTTTCTATAGAAATAAAATTTTGACAACATTTTCTATCAAAATGAAATTTTGCCAACATTTTCTATAAAAATAAAATTTTGACAAAATTTTCTATAGAAATAATATTTTGACATTTTTTTTTTAAATAAAATTTTGACAAAATTTTCTATAAAAATAAAATTTTGACAAAATTTTCTACAGAAATAAAATTTTGACAAAATTTTCTATAGAAATAAAATTTTGACAAAATTTTCTATAGAAATAAAATTTTGACAAAATTTTCTATTAGAATAAAATCTTGACAAAATTTTCTATAAAAATAATATTTTGACAAAATTTTCTACAAAAATAAAATTTTGACAAAATTTTCTACAAAAATAAAATTTTGACAAAATTTTCTATAGAAATAAAATTTTGACAAAATTTTCTATAGAAATAAAATTTTGACAAAATTGTCTATAGAAATAAAATTTTGACAAAATTTTCTACAGAAATAAAATTTTGACAACATTTTCTATAAAAATAAAATTTTGACAAAATTTTCTATCAAAATGACGTTTTGCCGAAATTTTCTACAAAAATAAAATTTTCTATAGAAATAAAATTTTGACAAAATTTTCTATAGAAATAAAATTTTGGCAAAATTTTCTATAGAAATAAAATTTTGGCAAAATTTTCTATAGAAATAAAATTTTGGCAAAATTTTTTATAGAAATAAAATTTTAACACAAATTTCTATAGAAATAAAATTGTGACAAAATTATCTATAGAAATAAAATTTTGACAAAATTTTCCAAATGTTTTCTCCATAAGGAGTTAGCATAAAGGGCCCAAAATTGAGTTATCTCTCCCAGCCAGATCTATACTAAAGGCTGTGGAAAGGTTCATTCGCCCGAACCGAAACATGTACAGTCCAGGCGTGTATAGATTGGTATCTGGCTTTTTCTCTTCAATGGCTCTATTAACCATGTTCCTTAATCTATATCTGTCCATAAAGCTCGAAAAATAATTGTATAATTAGATATAATGCATTTGGACGTCAATTGCCTGTTTCGGTATCAGGCTAACATGTAATATAATAAGCAACGATGAGCCCGTCGTAAAACTAGGAAAAAACACGACTAATGTACGCGTTAGAATTGTTGTTGTATCCTGGAAACCAGTTTCTGTTAATTGTCATATGTTGTAGTTGACTGTAGAAACAATAAGCATTGTTCGACTGTTCACCACTTAGGTGAATTCTAACAAATTAGCTTTCTAAAAATAAATTTCGTGTTGTTGCATTACTATGTAACAAAACGAAATAAAAATAAGATTAAGGGACTCGTAAGTTCTATGAAAAGATGATGTACAGTGGGAGAAAAGATGATTCAATTTGTAAGAGGAAATTTCCCAAATGTTTTCTCCATAAGGAGTTAGCATAAAGGGCCCAAAATTGAGTTATCTCTCCCAGCCAGATCTATACTAAAGGCTGTGGAAAGGTTCATTCGCCCCAACCGAAACATGTACAGTCCAGGCGTGTATAGATTGGTATCTGGCGTTTTCTTCTCAATGGCTCTATTAACCATGTTCCTTAATCTATATCTGTCCATAAAGCTCGAAAAATAATTGTATAATTAGATATAATGCATTTGGACGTCAATTGCCTGTTTCGGTATCAGGCTAACATGTAATAAAATAAAATTTTGACAAAATTTTCTACAGAAATAAAATTAAGACAAAATTTTCTATAGAAATAAAATTTTGACAAAATGTTCTATAAAAATAAAATTTTGACAAAATTTTCTATAAAAATAAAATTTTGACAACATTTTCTATAGAAATAAAGTTTTGACAAAATTTTCTACAAAAATAAAATTTTGACAAAATTTTCTATAGAAATAAAATTTTTACAAAATTTTCTATAGAAATAAAATTTTCACAAAATTTTCTATAGAAATAAAGTTTTGACAAAATTGTCTATAGAAATAAAATTTTGACAAAATCTTCTATAGAAATAAAATTTTGATAAAATTTTCTATAGAAATAAAATTTTGACAAAATTTTCCATAGAAATAAAATTTTAACACAATTTTCTATAGAAATAAAATTTTAACACAATTTTCTATAGAAATAAAATTTTGACAAAATTGTCTATAGAAATAAAATTTTGACAAAATTGTCTATAGAAATAAAATTTTGACAATATTTTCTATAGAAACAAAATTTTGACAAATTGTCTATAGAAATAAAATTTTGACAAAGTTGTCTATAAAAATAAAATTTTGACAAAATTTTCTATTAGAATAAAATCTTGACAAAATTTTCTACAAAAATAATATTTTGACAAAATTTTTTTTTTAAATAAAATTTTGACAAAATTTTCTATAAAAATAAAATTTTGACAAAATTTTCTATAGAAATAAAATTTTGACAAAATTTTCTATAGAAATAAAATTTTCACAAAATTTTCTATAGAAATAAAATTTTCACAAAATTTTCTATAGAAATAAAATTTTCACAAAATTGTCTATAGAAATAAAATTTTCACAAAATTTTCTATAGAAATACAATTTTGACTAAATTTTCTATAGAAATAAAATTTTGACAAAATTTTTTATGAAAATAATATTTTTACAAAATTTTTTATAGAAATAAAATTTTGACAAAATTTTCTATAAAAATAAAATTTTTACAAAATTTTTTATAAAAATAAAATCTTGACAAAATTTTCTATAAAAATACAATTTTTACAAAATTTTCTATAAAAATAAAATTTTGACAAAATTTTCTTTAAAGAAAATATGTTGACAACATTTTTTTAAAAAAAAAAATTTTGGCAAAATTTTCTATCGAAATAAAATTGTGACAAAATTGCTATAGAAATAACATTTTGACACAATTTTTTTTAAATAATTTCGACAAATTTTTCTTTAAAAATAAAGTTTTGACAAAATTTTCTAAAAAATAAAATTTTTACAAAATTTTCTAGAGAAATAAAATGTTGAGAAAAATTTCCTTTAAAAATAAAATTTTGACAAAATTTTCTATAGAAATAAAATTTAACAAAATTTTCTATTGAAATAAAATTTTGACAAAATTGTCTATAGAAATACAATTTTGACAAAATTTTCTTTAAAGATAATATTTTGACAACATTTTTTTAAAAATAAAATTTTGGCAAAATTTTCTATCGAAATAAAATTGTGACAAAATTTCTATAGAAATAACATTTTGACACAATTTTTTTTAAATAATTTTGACAAATTTTTCTTTAAAAATAAAGTTTTGACAAAATTTTCTAAAAAATAAAATTTTTACAAAATTTTCTAGAGAAATAAAATGTTGAGAAAAATTTCCTTTAAAAATAAAATTTTGACAAAATTTTCTATAGAAATAAAATTTTAACAAAATTTTCGATAGAAATAAAATTTTGACAAAATTGTCTATAGAAATAAAATTTTGACAAAATTGTCTATAGAAATACAATTTTGATAAAATTTTCTATAGATATAAAATTTTGATAAAATTTTCTATAGAAATAAAATGTTGACAAAATTTTCTATAGATATAAAATTTTGACAAAATTTTCTATGAAAATAATATTTTAACAAAATTGTCTGTAAAAATAAAATTTTGACAAAAAGGGGTCCTTAGGATGGCATATAACTGGGCCTGTATATTAACACGTAGAAGACAGAATTAATTTAGCCTAGAAGTACAACAAATACCAAATATACAAAACTGGGTTTTTTGGGCATGGCGATACCAGTGTCTGATAAAATATTTAGCAGTAATTAGGAGTAACCTTAGACAGGATATTGAATTAGAAGAGTGAGTAAATTTAGCACTAAATTTATAACATTTGTATCTTGTTGTACTGAAAATCCAAATCAAATAAATGAGATGAAAGCCTGCGGATGTTGGATACTCTGCAGAAGAGCGGTAGGCTTTAAATGAAGTCAAAGACCAAACCTGAAGCCGAAGGCCAATCCTGACATACGTGTCGATAGTCTAGTGCTCATCGATAGAGAGAAAGTGCAGCAAATCGATTTTACAACGCGTCCAACGGACGTGTTGTCTTGACATAAATGGGACAATGGCCATGTCAACCAGAGCCTTGGTGACGATACGGTACTTAAGACCTATAGAGGTTAAAATCGTAAGCGTAGCTGACATGGCTGCGATGAAATTAAAGATGTTGAGAAAGCAAAGGCTATAGAGGCAACACGGGCCGAGTTGTCCTGAATGGGCACAGGCCTCACATATGCTCTAAATAAAAGTTAACCATACCTGCCCCAAACCCATAATCGCAATTCATATGGGGCGAATTGAAGTTTTCCTATAGAAAACTCGATTCAGCTGGACAAAATTAATTTTGTTTTCTTAGAAAAATTAATTCTGTCAGACTGAATTAAAAAGTTCCCAAAAAAATCCAAAAATCATTTTATTCAGAATGAAGTGATATTTTCATAAAAAAATACGCATTTCTTCCTTACTTAAAGTGGTGTCGTTATCATATTTTATATTTTCTTTTGATCTTTATGATTTTGCATATAATTGAACACATAAACACCCTAGATCCACCCTATTGTACACATAAACTCCACTGAATATTGTATCAATTTGTCTCATGTTGTTTTATTTAATGCTTGTGGGGTTAACAGTTGATAATGGAGTATTTTTATTTTATTGTAAAAGAGTTCTAGACTGAAACTATTTCGAACACGAGATTTTTGTATATAGAACCAAAAATGTATGAAAAAAATGTATGTAGTCTTTTTGGCATATTTTTGAAAATATTTTTTAGTGTCAACCGCAGCACTGGAACATCATAGTGCATACCCGCATCTATGGAACTCTATATCATAGTGGGTGTATGTACTTGTGCATTTGACTCATGGAATTTATTTATTGTTATTATTTTTATTAATGACTTTTCGTTGTGATATTTTTAGATACTCCTTCACGATATATTTGTCTCTTCGATAAACTGTCGATATTGATGGTGTCAACACATTGGTAGAGAACTAGTTTTTTGATTGATTGCACACAAAAACTTTGAATCATAAAAATTAAACAAAATTTAAAGCAAAACAATTTTTATATAGAATTCGAGTTATGTTTGTTTGTTTGTATATCGCAAGTAAGCTCGGAAACGGCTAAACCGATTTACTTTAAATTTCAGTAGAGTATGATCATGTGGTGAAAATAGTGCTCTTCATTTTTAGATATCATTTTTTGTTAATCAAACTAAGAACACAAAGTTAGTTGAGACAAGTATATATAGTAGTAAGTCCGGCCGGGCTGAATCTTAAATACCCACCACCATGAATCAAATATAATTTTCATCCCAATTATTTAAATTCCTCCTTGTCCCCGATATGCTTCAAATTTTTAGGAAGGGTGGTATCCACTTCTTTATTTTTGAAAATTTGATCGGGGAAGGGAACGTCCTTCGTCTGATTCACTTGAAATTCACAGTTTAAGTGGAAAATGATCCAACGTCTTAAATACAGTAGATAATTAAAGGAAGCGAAGGTACAATCTTTCCCCATTTTATGACTGCATATTTACAAACCAAGTTGTCCGATTTGTTTGAAATTTGAATGACACGTATGTGGACCATGGAGTAAAAAAGGAGTATTTCAATTTTTATACCCTCCACCATAGGATGGGGGGTATATTAACTTTGTCATTCCGTTTGTAACACATCGAAATATTGCTCTAAGACCCCATAAAGTATATATATTCTGGGTCGTGGTGAAATTCTGAGTCGATCTAATCATGTCCGTCCGTCCGTCCGTCCGTCCGTCTGTTGAAATCACGCTAACTTCCGAACGAAACAAGCTATCGACTTGAAACTTGTCACAAGTAGTTGTTATTGATGTAGGTCAGATGGTATTGCAAATGTGCCATATCGGTCCACTTTTACGTATAGCCCCCATATAAAGGGACCCTCAGATTTTGGCTTGTGGAAATTTTATTTCTATAGAAAATTTTGTCAAAATTTTATTTATATAAAAAACCTTGTTAAAATTTCTTTTCTATAGAAAATTTTGTCAAAATTGTATTTCTATAGAAAATTTAATATAGTCGGCCCCGCCCGACTTTAGACTTTCCTTACTTTTTTTTTTTTTTTTTTAATTGAAAGTAATTTCTTCGCAAAATATGGAATGGTTCAGTTGTTACTGACAATTAAAATTTTTACATTTTGCGAATTCGTAAGCCAGAACAAGGGAGTACATAGTTATAATATTCAATTATGTTAATGTATATTTTTTAGAACCCATAGATTATTTAAAATAATGAAAGAATACTCTCATGTTATTTATTTATTCATTAATTACATTTACAATAACATTATAAATATAATTGTAAGCTTTGACTGCTAGGGTCTTAAGCTTGTTCGATGATCTCATTTTATAATAGTTAAGTCAAAAGAGAAATATTGCCAAAAAATCGTATAAAAAAATTAAAAACGATATGGCGGAAATGCTAAAGTTTAAATTAGTCGAACAATTTTAAAATTATTTGTTTACATCTGAAAAAATTAAAATCAACATTTTTTTGATTTTAAAAAAGTTATTTTTTCGATTCAGATTACACTCCGAATTCTGAAGAGAAACTCCAACATCCAAAATATACTATGAGAAAACTCTAGATAAGTGATTCACGCTAAATGTCCTTGACCAGCAATTATTACGTTCTCTGGAAATGCAAACATCTTCATGCAAGTAGTTATAATTATAGGCATTGTTTTTTTTTGTATATGTAGCCATTCATCGTTGTATGAGCTCTATCTGTGGTATACACACACACACTTATATAAGGTAAACATAAATGAAGGCGAGCGTAAAACTGCTTATCATTTTTTCCCCCACATAAAGTAGCTATGCTCTTCACCACGCAGCACACAAACAGAAAATAATTTAATTTTGTAGTTTTCATTTGTTTTTGTATTTTTTTTTTTGTTTTTCAAGTTTTATTTTCCCTTTTATTGTTTATATTTAATTTGTGGCGAACAATTGTGTTTGTGGCTACGAAAGTAACACACTCACAATCATTGGTGATTACGAGTATAGGGTCCATGATGATTGTTGATGATTTTCATATTTTGATTGCAGCAACAACAACAATAACAACAACTACGACAATAATTATTCCCATCTACCTCAAATGGCTAACCATTGGTATGGTGTGGTGTGATATTGAAACACAAGACCCTCATACATTTCAATAAAAAATTAAACAGTAATTCAAGTGGAATGTAATTAAATATTCTCAGGTTTCATTGATAAATATGTCAGTCATTTGGTCATCAGTGAATGGGGATTTTGGTATATTTGCCTTTGTGTTTTTTTCCCAGGAAATATGAAAAATTGTAACGGTAGAGAGGACATATTTACTATAGGTATTTTTGCATTTATTTATTTTATTTAAGTCATCATCATCGCAGATGATTGGTTTGATGAGAATATCATTGTGTGGACAATATTGGAGTGAGAGAGGTAGAGAGACTCTCTATATAAAAAAATAGAACAATTAAAATAAATTGAAATCAAATGAAGGAAAAGAGCTTATCACTATATTGTATTGTGATGTGAGAGAAGATTAATTGAAAATGGTGTGGAAATATGTCATATTTTGATGTGATTATAGCTTTTGTTTGCAAAGTTTTTTCTAAAAACCTCTGGAAATGGGCTTGTACATTAATAATACACCAACTTTTCAATACCCATGTGCTTATATCTGAATTTCTTGTTGTGTATATTTTTTTCAAAATTTTATTTCTATAGAAATTTTTTTCAAAAATAAACAAAATTTGTTAAAATTTAATTCTATAGAAAATTTTTCAAAACTTGATTTCTATAGAAAATGTTGTCAAAATTTTAATTCTATAGAAAATTCTGCGAAAATTTTATTTCTATAGAAAATTTTGTCAATATTTTATTTCTATAGAAAATTTTGTCAAAATTTTATTTCTATAGAAAATTTTGTCAAAATTTTATTTCTATAGAAAATTTGGCCAAAATTGTATTTCTATAGAAAATTTTGTCAAAATTTGATTTCTATAGAAATTTTTTCAAAAATAAACAAAATTTGTTAAAATTTAATTCTATAGAAAATTTTATCAAAATTTGATTTCTATAGTAAATGTTGTCAAAATTTTAATTCTATAGAGAATTTTTTCCAAGTTTTATTTCTATAGAAAATGTTGACAAAATTTTATTTCTATAGAAAATTCTGCGAAAATTTTATTTCTATAGAAAATTTTGTCAATATTTTATTTCTATAGAAAATTTTGTCAAAATTTTATTTCTATAGAAAATTTTGTAAAAATTTTATTTCTATAGATAATATTCTCAAAAATTTATTTCTGAAGAAAATTTTCTCAAAATTTTATGACTATTGAAAATTTTGTCAAAATTTTATATCTATAGAAATTTTTTAAACAAAATTTTATTTCTATAGAAAATTTTGTCAACATTTTCTTTCTATAAAATTTTTTTAGAAAATTTTGTCAAAATTTTATTTCTATAGAAAATTATAGCAAAATTATATTTCTATAAAAAATTTGTCGGTTAAATCCCCCTCCTCGGAGATGTGTAAATATTTGTCAACATTTTATTTCTATAGATAATATTCTCAAAAATTTATTTCTGTAGAAAATTTTCTCAAAATTTTATTTCTATAGAAAATTTTGTCAAAATTTGATTTCTATAGAAAATTTTGTCAAAATTTTATTTCTATAGAAAATGTTTTCGAAACTAAACAAAATTTGTTAAAATTTAATTCTATAGAAAATTTTGTCAAAATTTTATTTCTATAGAAAATGTTGTCAAAATTTTAATTCTATAGAGAATTTTTTCCAAGTTTTGTTTCTATAGAAAATGTTGACAAAATTTTATTTCTACAGAAAATTCTGCGAAAATTTTATTTCTATAGAAAATTTTGTCAATATTTTATTTCTACAGAAAATTTTGTCAAAATTTTATTTCTATAGAAAATTTTGTCAAAATTTTATTTCTATAGATAATATTCTCAAAAATTTATTTCTGAAGAAAATTTTCTCAAAATTTTATGACTATTGAAAATTTTGTCAAAATTTTATTTCTATAAAATTTTTTGTCGAAATTTTATTTTTTTAGAAAATTTTGTCAAAATTTTATTTCTATAGAAAATTATGGCAAAATTATATTTCTATAAAAAATTTGTCGGTTAAATCCCCCTCCTCGGAGATGTGTAAATATTTGTCAACATTTTATTTCTATAGATAATATTCTCAAAAATTTATTTCTGTAGAAAATTTTCTCAAAATTTTATGACTATTGAAAATTTTGTCAAAATGTTATATCTATAGAAATTTTTTTAACAAAATTTTATTTCTATAGAACATTTTGTCAAAATTTTATTTCTATAGAAAATTTTGTCAAAATTTTATTTCTATAGAAAATTTGGCCAAAATTGTATATCTATAGAAAATTTTGTCAAAATTTGATTTCTATAGAAATTTTTTCAAAAATAAACAAAATTTGTTAAAATTTAATTCTATAGAAAATTTTATCAAAATTTGATGTCTATAGAAAATGTTGTCAAAATTTTAATTCTATAGAGAATTTTTTCCAAGTTTTATTTCTATAGAAAATGTTGTCAAAATTTTAATTCTATAGAAAATTCTGCGAAAATTTTATTTCTATAGAAAATTTTGTCAAAATTTTATTTCTATAGAAAATTTTGTAAAAATTTTATTTCTATAGATAATATTCTCAAAAATTTATTTCTGAAGAAAATTTTCTCAAAATTTTATGACTATTGAAAATTTTGTCAAAATTTTATATCTATAGAAATTTTTTAAACAAAATTTTATTTCTATAGAAAATTTTGTCAACATTTTATTTCTATAAAATTTTTTGTCGAAATTTTATTTTTTTAGAAAATTTTGTCAAAATTTTATTTCTATAGAAAATAATGGCAAAATTATATTTCTATAAAAAATTTGTCGGTTAAATCCCCCTCCTCGGAGATGTGTAAATATTTGTCAACATTTTATTTCTATAGATAATATTCTCAAAAATTTATTTCTGTAGAAAATTTTCTCCAAATTTTATGACTATTGAAAAATTTGTCAAAATTTTATATCTATAGAAATTTTTAAAACAAAATTTTATTCCTATAGAACATTTTATCAAAATTTTATTTCTATAGAAAATTTTGTCAAAATTTTATTTCTATAGAAAATTTTGCCAAAATTGTAGTTTAGTCAATATATGGTTTTAAGCTGAAATAAAAAACAACAACAAAATTGTATTTCTATAGAAAATTTTGTCAAAATTTGATTTCTATAGAAAATTTTGTCAACATTTTAATTCTTTACAAAATTTAGTCAAAATTGTATTCCTTTGAAAAATTTTATTTCTATAGAAAATTTTGTCAAGATTTTATTTCTATAGATAATATTCTCAAAAATTTATTTCTGCAGAAAATTTCCTCAACATTTTATTACTATTGAAAATTTTGTCAAAATTTTATGTCCGTAGAAAATTTTGTGAAAATGTTATTTCTATTGAAAATTTTGTCAAAATTTTATTCCTATAGAAAATTTTGGTAAAATATTATTTCTATAGAAAATTTTGTCAAAATTTTATTTCTATATACAATTTTGTGAAAATGTTATTTCTATAGCAAATTTTGTCAAAACTTTATTTCTCTAGAAAATTTTGTCACAATTTTATTTCCATAGAAAATTTTGGCAAAATATTATTTCTATAGAAAATTTTGTCAAAATTTTATTCCTATAGAAAATTTTGTCAAAATTTGATTCCTATAGACAATTTTGTCAAAAGTTTATTACCACAGAAAATGTTGTCAAAATTTTATTTCTGTTGAAAAATTCTCAAATAGACAACTTGTCAAAATTTTATTTATATAGAAAATTTAGTAAAAATTTTATTTCTATAGAAAATTTTGTCAACATTTTATTTCTATAGAAAATTTTGTCAAAATTTTCTTTCTATGGAAAATTCTGTCAAAACTTTATTCCTATAGAAAATTTTGTCAATATTTGATTTCTATAGACAATTTTGTCAAAAGTTTATTTCCATAGAAAATTTTGTCAAAATGTTATTTCTATAGAAAATTTTGTCAAAATTTTATATCTATACACAATTTTGTCAAAATTTGATTTCTATAGGAAATTTTGTCAGAATTTTATTTCGATAGGAAATTTTGTCAAAATTTTATTTCTATAGAAATTTTTGTAAAAAATGTATTTCTATAGAAAATTTTGTTAATTTTTTTTTTATAGAAAATTTTGTCAAAATTTTATTTATATAGAAAATTTTGTCAAAATTTGATTTCTATAGAACATTTTGTCAAGATTTTATTTTTATAGGAAATTTTGTTAAAATTTTAAATCTATAGACAATTTGGTCAAAATTTTATTTCTATAGGAAATTTCGTCAAAATTTTATTTCTATAGAAAAATTTGTCAAAATTTTACTTTAATAGAAAATTTTGTCAAAATTTTATTCCTATAGAAAATTTTCTCAAAATTGTATACCTATAGAAAATTTTGTAAAAATTTTATTTCTACAGAAAATTTTGTCAAAATTGTATTCAGTAACTGACCACTTTCGTCCAAGCAAAGCAACTCCTAAGCTCTTTCGACTCTAACTTTGTTTTTCTGCATCGGCGAGCTTTTGCACTTTTTGGTATTTCAATGCTTTTGTGATTACTTTTGAACTTATTCTAACTTTGTGCTATATTTTTTGTAAATTTAAATTTCATCACAGCTTTTGCCAACATTAAGTGAGAGTCTATTTTACCTCTTTTCTGGTTACTCTATTGCAGTTGTTTTTCACGATTTGGCCAAGTTTGCAGTTCTCTTACAATTCTGTTTTGTTTTTTATTTTTTTTTACAAAATTTTACTACATTTCCATCTGTTCTACATTTGAATTGAAGAACATTTTTGAATTATTGATATTTTCTATGACATTTTGTTTTTTTCTCTTTCTCTCTATTTTCTACAAACAGAAAAATAAATTATTCATGGTACCAAATGTTTTCATGGGCCTCTGCAAAAGAGCAAATATTTTATGAAAGTAAAAAAAAAATACGATTCTAAATTTTAAAACTAAAACAGATGTTCAGTGCATAGCAGAGTAAAAAAATAATAAAACAGGGCACATTGCAAAGAAAGTCCTGCAGGATATTTGAATAATAAATTGAGTTTGTAATTTAGAAAATGCTGTGGTATGTAACGTAGAAATGTGAGGGAGGTGTGGCGTTTTTTTTTCTTTTAATTTTAAAGCGTAGAAAAAAATGCTTTGCTGTCGGTCATATATTTGAGAAAGTCTGTGAGAAATTCTCTGAAGCAGAAAAGAAGTCTGTTTCTATGTCGTTAACTTAGGCTAGGTTAGCTCAGCAGAAACAAATATTTAAGGTCTTCAATAAAGAAATTAATTAGCGCAGTTTATTGTTAAATTTTGGTGATTTTCGTTACATGAAAGTGTCTATGCAGTATATTGGTCCCTTCCCGGAGAAGCCTAGTCTTGAGATGATCGACATTGTGGTATTAGTTAGTACCAACTTTACTCCCCAAAATACCTCAGTCGTAAAACTGCAAAGGATTGAGATCCGGAAATTTTGGTGGCAGTAGAAATGATGATAGGAACCTCTATTTGAAGTCATTCTTGGTTGGCGCGTCTGCGAGCTATTCGTCTGTCTTTACAGACTGTCTTTAAAAGATTTTCCCAATAATGATCCGCATTTATTTTGGTCCCACGGTCCATAAATAGGAGCGGCGAATACGGTTGTCACTCGTGCCAAAAATAATCTACCAACATTTTAAGAAAATTTTACCAAAAATCTGACAAATTTAGAAAAACTCATTTTTAAATTTTTGATCAAAATTTCTGCTATTAGCGACAATTTTTTGGTGTACGGACTTTGATAGTATGACCTTATAGAAAAATTAAAATCTTTTAAGGTTTATAGAAAATTTTGTCAAAATATAATTTCTATACAAAATTTTGTCAAAATTGTGTTTCTATAGAAAATTTTGTCAATTTTCTAAAGAAAATTTTGTCCAAATTTTATTTCTACAGAAAAATTTGTCCAAATTTTATTTCTACAGAAAAATTTGTCAAAATTTTATTTCTATAAAAAATTTTGTAAAAATTTTATTTCTATAGAAAATTTTATCAATATTGAATTTCTATAGAAAATTTTGTCAAAATTTTTAAATCTATACAAAATGTTGTCAAAATTTAGAAAATTTTTTCAAAATTTCATTTCTATAGAAAATTTTTGTCAAAATTGTATTTCTATAGAAAATTATGTCAAAATTTTATTTCTATAGAACATTTTGTAAAAAAAAATTATTTCTATAGAAAATTTTGGGAAATTTTATTTCTATAGAAAATTTTGTCAAAATTTTATTTCTATAGAAAATTTTGTCAAAATTTTATTTCTTTAGGAAATTTTGTCAAAATTTTATTTCTATAGAAAATTTTGACAAAATTTTATTCCAATAAAAAATTTGGTCAACATTTTATTTCTATTGAAAATGTTGTCAAAATTTTATTTCTGTAGAAAATTGTGTCCCATTTAATTTCTCTAGAAAATTTTTGTCCAAATTTTATGTCCATAGAAAATTTTGTCAAAATTTTATTTCTTTAGAAAATTTTATCAAAATTTAATTCTTTAGAAAAATATGTCAAAATTTTATTTCTATAGAAAATTATGTCAAAATTTCATTTCTATAGAAAATTTTGTAAAAAAATTTTATTTCTATAGAAAATTTTGTAAAAAAAATTTTATTTCTATAGAAAATTTTGTCAAAATTTAAATTTTCAAAGTTCTCAAAATTTTATTCCTATAAAAAAATTCCCATAGAAAATTTTGTCAAAATGTTATTTCTATAGAAGATTTTGTCAAAATTTTATTTCTATCGAAAATTTTGTTTCAATGAAAATTTTCTCAAAATTTTATTTCAATAGAAAATTTTGTCAAAATTTTATTTCAATAGAAAATTTTGTCAAAATTTTATTTCTATAGAAAATTTTGTCAAAATTTTATTTCTATAGAAAAATTTGTGAAAATTTTGTTTCTATAGAAAAATTTGTGAAGATTTTATTTCTATCAAAAATTTTGTGAAATTTTTATTTTGTCAAATTTTTATTTCTATAGAAAATTTTGTTAAAATTTTATTTCAATGAAAATTTTCTCAAAATTTTATTTCTATAGAAAATTTTGTGAAAATTTTATTTCTATAGAAAATTTTGTGAAAATTCTATTTCTATAGAAAATTTTGTACAAATTTTATTTCCGTACAAAATTTTGTCAAAATTTTATTCTTATCGAAAATTTTGTCAAAATTTTATTCCTACAGAAAATTTTGTGAAAATTTTAGTTCTATAGAAAATTTTGTCAAAATTTTATTTCAATGAAAATTTTTTCAAAATTTTATTTCTACAGAAAATTTTGTGAAAAATTTATTTCTATAGAAAATTTTGTGAAAATTTTATTTCTATAGAAAATTTGGTCAAAATGTTATTTCTATAGAAAATTTTATCAAAATTTTAGTTCTATAGAAAAGTTTGTCAAAATGTCATTTCTTTATGAAATTTGGTCAAATTTTTATTTCTATAGAAAATTTTGTCAAAATTTTATTTCTTTAGAAAATTTTGTCAAAATTTTATTTCTATAGAAAATTTTGACAAAATTTTATTCCAATAGAAAATTTGGTCAAAATTTTATATCTATTGAACATTTTGTCAAAATTTAATTTTTGTAGAAAATTATGTCCCATTTAATTTCTCTAGAAAATTTTTATCAAAATTTTATTTCCATAGAAAATTTTGTCAAAATTTTATTTCTATAGAAAATGTTATCAAAATTTTACTTCTATAGAAAATTATATCAAAATTTTATTTCTATAGAAAATTAAGTCAAAATTTTATTTCTATAGAAAATTATGTCAAAATTTTATTTCTATAGAAAATTGTTTAAAAGAATTTATTTCTATAGAAATTTTTTTTAAAGATTTAGATTTTTTAGACAAACTTCTCAAAATTTTATTTCTATAAAAAAAAAATTTCCATAGAAAATTTTGTCAAAATGTTATTTCTATAGAAGATTTTGTCAAAATTTTATTTCTATAGAGAACTTTGTTAAAATTTGATTTCTTTATAAAATTTTGTTAAAATTTTATTTCTATTAAAAATTTTGTCTAAATTTTATTTCTGTAGAAATTTTTCTCAAAAAATTCCATTTCTATAGAAAATTTTGTCAAAATTTTATTTCTATAGAAAATTTTGTCAAAATTTTATTTCTATAGAAAATTTTGTCAAAATTTTATTTCTACTGAATATTTTGTAAAAATTTTATTTCTGTAGAAAATTGGGTCGCATTTTATTTCTCCAGAAAATTTTTGTCAAAAGTTGATTTCCATAGAAAATTTTATCAAAATTTTATTTCTATAGAAAATTATGTCAAGATTTTATTTCTATAGAAAATTATGTCAAACTTGTATTTCTATAGAAAGATTTAAATGTTCAGATGACCTATTTGGCGAGCAAACTCGACCCGTTTGTTTGTTTTCTACTGGAATGTCTTATCTGGGAAAAAATCAAATTCGATAACTGGCCACTTCCTTGTAAACAAAGTAATTTTTTGGCTCTCTTTCCAGTCTAATGTTTGCAGTGCAATGGTGAACTCTTGTATTTTTTGAAACTTCTATCGCTTTAGCCCAAGCTCATTTTTCATCTGTTCTTGCTATATGTTTAGCTCACGAGCAATTTTTCTACCACTGAGGCATGTTTTGCCAACAAATCTGGTGCAGTTACCGTATTTTTTTCGTCTACTTTTTGGACGTGATGCAACGCTGTCAGTATTACGGCATGGAAAAATTTAGGGCGGATATACACCATCATGCTTGAGTTTCCTTACGAATAACTTGTTTTCTGAATGCAATAGATCAAAATGTTTTTGTAATTTTGTAAACTATAAAATTAACTGTCATTGGTATAAATCAGCTAACATTTCAGACGAGAAGTTTAGAAATGAAGTTGATTGCAATACGTATGAACCTTAGAGCTGTTTGTTCACCCTTTATGTATTTTATTTTTGCAATATACATACCATGATGGTTTAACCAACTTTATATACAATTTGATGGTCACCTAAATATTTGTTATATTAGTTGTTTTTCTTTATATTTTTTACTTACCTATACTTGTAAATTAAATTGATTTTCACTTTCTCAACAACATCATTTCCAGTTAACCAACCATGATACATTTTGCAATATATTCAAAATTCATTTAATACCATTTTATTATATTTTTCTACCATTCATATTAAATTTACAAATTTCGAAATCCTTTAATACCAACCCAGAAACTTTTTCTCTTAGAGAAATTCTTTGGCAACTTGTTTTCTTCACTTTATTACACATACCACTTGAGAATAAGCTCTAGAGGTTTCACTTTGAAAATAGCAGCAAATTCTTTAAGGCAACAAACTTGGAAATTAATCGGTGGTATTAAATGTCTATAGAAAATATCAGAATACAAAATGCCATTTTCTAGAGTATGGTGTAAAAGTCCATGGGGGAACATGACAAACAAAACCATGCATGTAGCAACCTCATACACTCATACATTAGGAGGCTTAGGAGATACCTTTGTTCAGAGGATTTCCAGAAAATTCATAATATGGGCACACCATCTAGACATATGGTAAATTTCACGTAGATGGGCAAGAAGAGTGTAGTTGTGGGGTTTCATTAAAAGCAACCATTTGAATTAAAATGGTACACCAACACATATTGTGGTCTATCATAAATGTTTGTAATGCCATCATTAGGGCATGTTTCTGTAGTGGCACACGCATTCCCACAGTGACACACATTCAAATCGGCCAGAGTCATCGTTATCAGCAGCATAAATACAATTGTGGTGGATTTTGACAAACATCAGAGCCACACGCACATGCACACACAAACACTCCTCTCTGCATATGAAAACCCATCGATATCTATAATCCATAGTACTTTGTCTGAGTACGAGAATGAGAGTGACAGAGAAAGAGAGGCTTTTAGTATTACTCATCCAGCCAGAAATCCAGTTATGTTGAGTGTATGCTCATTTATAAGTATTATGTTACCCATTGTTGGCTGCGTAGGGTGGTATGGTATATATAATATGCCTTTGAGTTTCGTTGTTTGGGTGCTTGTATGTTTGTTTGATGATATTTGGCATTGTTATCGCTGTTGTGCCTTTGTTACCGGTTGATGTTGTCATTGCTTTTGCCTGATATTATTATTGTCAATCATGTCGTTAACCTAATACGACGAGCATGATTTTATTTTCAACGAAGCGGTTTTACCAATACCATTACAATTACCATTGTTGTAGTTGCAGTTGTTGTTCTTTTTTTTTTGGTTGAGTTTAGTTTGAATTTTTGGTTGTGTTTAGGTATCCACAATAACATCACTTCTAGGGGTACTTTAACAGTATAAGGCGATTATTTAAGGGAGAACAGACAGTGGCCTAAATAAACGATTTATATTATTTGATAATATGTCTAGAGCAATATAAAAATATAATATATTTAGCATACATCAATCAAAATGAACATTTATTGGTAAAATGCTTGAGATTGTGAAGGGTTTAAATTTCTACCGATCTTCGTGACATTAGTATCCTTATTATTTATTGAACATTTTCCATTTTATACAATTTTTTATCAACTATGACGTGGTTATACTGGGAAAAAATTAACATAAAAATTTCTTTTAATTAAAAACTAATTGTTTCAATTAAAGTTTTAAACAAACAAAAAATTTATCACATAATTTAATATTATCAGTTTAAATTTTAGTTGGATAAATTACTTTTTTAGTTGACTGTGGTCTTTACTATTATTATTTGCCAGAGGATATACACAGAAAAAAATTAACATAAATATTTTCTATATTAAAAATTAATTGTTTCAATGAAGGTTTTAAACAAACCAAAAATTGATCACAGTATTTAATATTATCAGTTTGAATTTTAGTTGGATAAATTACTGTATTAGTTGGCTTTGACGTTTGTTATTATCATTTGCCGGATTGAATTAGTATCAATAAAAAAATTATTTTATGGTTAAATAAAAAAATCTTTTTTTCTGTATACACAAACATAGTGATTGTTATAAACAAAATCAAACATCAAATTTTTTGCTTTTTATGTTTTTCGAAATTTGAAAAGTTGACTATTGGAGTTTAAGAGATTTTCAAAATTTAAAGAAGGTGAATTTTTCAAGATTTTTTATTAGAAAACTGTTGGCTTTCTTACAAATTGGAAAGTTGAATATTCGACTTCTCGGGGTTTTAACTTTTTAAAATTTGGAAATGTCGACTCTTCGAATGTCGACTATGCAAATTTTTTTTAAAATTTTAAAAAGTAGATTTTTCGACTTTTTTAAAATTTGGAGAAGTAGAGTTTTAATTTTTTTTATTTTCTTTTGATTTTTTCGATCTTTTGACAATTCAATTTTTCGACCTTTGATATTTTCAAAATTTGGAAATATCGATTTTTCGAATTTTTGACTTTCTTTAACAAAATTCGATTTTTTGACCTTTTCAAATTTTTCAGATTTTGAAATCTCGACTTTTCGAATGTTCGAAATGACCCATTTCGACATTTTCAAAATTTGTAGAAATTTAATAAAGTCGAGTTTTCGACTTTTCGACATTCACAAAATTTTGAAAAGTTGACTTTTTGAGGTTTCGATATTTTCAAATTTTGGAAAAGCCGAGATTTCAAATTTTTGTCTGTCTTTATAAACTTTGTTTTTGTGGGCTTTCCACATTTTCAAGATTTTGAAATCTCGATTTTTCAATTTTTGAAATTGAAAAAGTCATCATTCGGAAATTTTCAAAATTTGGAAAAGCCGAATTTTCGAGTTTTAAACTTTTTAGAAATTTTTGGAAAAGTCGAGATTTGAACCTTTCGACATTTTTAAAATTCGGAAGAATCGGATTTTCGATATCAACACATTCAAAATTTGAAACAGTGGGGGTTTCGTTATTTTCACTTTGGAATTTTGATATGTCGACTTTTTGACTTTTTGGAAAACTCAAATTTTAGACATTTTGAAAATCCGACTTTTTTAAAATTTTTGAAATTATCGATTTTTTAAAAAGTTTGAATCTTCGGCTTTGTTCAAAACTTCGACTTTTTAAAAAATTGGAAAAATCGACTTTTCGACTTTTATAATTTTAGAAAAACTATTATTTCTTGATTTAGACTTTTGATAGTTTAAGAAAAGCTGAATTTCCAACCTTTTGATTTCTTTAAAATTTGGATTTTTTAAAATTTTTGAAATTATCGATTTTTTAAAAAATTTGAATCTTCGGCTTTGTTCAAAATGTCGACTTTTTAAAAATTTTGAAAAGTCCGCATTTCGACTTTTATAATTTTAGAAAAACTATTATTTCTAGATTTAGACTTTTTATAGTTTAAGAAAAGCCGAATTTTCGATTTATTTTTTTTTTTTAATTTGGGAAAGTCGAGCTTCTATTTTTTATACCCTCCATCATAGGATCGGGGTTATTAACTTTGTCATTCCGTTTGTAACACATCGAAATATTGCTCTAAGACCCCATAAAGTATATATACTCTGGGTCGTGGT
Organism: Haematobia irritans; assembly: GCF_050003625.1. Lineage (NCBI taxonomy): Eukaryota > Metazoa > Arthropoda > Insecta > Diptera > Muscidae > Haematobia > Haematobia irritans. The sequence continues at coordinate 10,651,516 of NC_134401.1, read as the reverse complement.
GAAATTCTGAGTCGATCTAAGCATGTCCGTCCGTCCGTCCGAAATCACGCTAACTTCCGAACGAAAAAAGCTATCGACTTGAAACTTAGCACAAGTAGTTGTTATTGATGTAGGTCGGATGGTATTGAAAATGGGCCATATCGGTCCACTTTTACGTATAGCCCCCATATAAAGGGACCCTCAGATTTGGCTTGTGGAGCCTCTAACAGAAGCATATTTCATCCGATCCGGCTGAAATTTGGTATATGGTGTTGGTATATGGTCTCTAACAACCATGCAAAAATTGGTCCACATCGGTCTATAATTATATATAGCCCCCATATAAACCGATCTCCAGATTTGGCTTGCGGAGCCTAAAAGAGAAGCACATTTCATCCGATCCGGCTGAAATTTGGTACATGGTGTTGGTATATGGTCTCTAACAATCATGCAAAAATTGGTTCACATGGGTCCATAATTATATATAGCCCCCATATAAACCGATCCCCAGATTTGGCTTGCGGAGCCTCAAAGAGAAGAAAGTTTCATCCGATCCGGCTGAAATTTGGTACATGATGTTGGTATAGGGTCTCTAACAACCATGCAAAAATTGGTCCACATCGGTCCATAATTATATATAGACCCCATATAAACCGATCTCCAGATTAGACTTGCGAAGCCTCAAAGAGGAGCAAATTGCATCCAATCCGGCTGAAATTTGGTACATGGTATTGGTATATGGTCTCTAACAACCGTGCAAAAATTGGTCCACATCGGTCCATAATTACATATGGCGCCCATATAAACCGATCCCCAGATTTGGGTTGCGGAGCCTAAAAGAGAAGCAAATTTCATCCAATCCGGTTGTCATTTGGAACATAGTGTTAGTATATGGTCTCCAACAACCGTGCAAAAATTGGTTCACATCGGTCCATAATTATATATAGCCCCCATATAAAACATTCTCCAGATTTGACCTCCGGAGCCTCTTGGAGGAGCAAAATTCATCCGATCCGGTTCAAATTAGGCACGTGGTGTTAGTATATGGTCGCTAACAACCATACCAAAATTGGTCCAATCACACAAAAATTGGTCCATATCGGTTCATAATCATGGTTGCCACTAGAGCCAAAAATAATCTATGAAAATTTTATTTCTATAGAAAATTTTGTCAAAATTTTATTTCTATAGAAAATTTTGTCAAAATTTTATTTCTATAGAAAATTTTGTCAAAATTTTATTTCTAGAGAAAATTTTGTCAAAATTTTATTTCTATAGAAAATTTTGTCAAAATTTTATTTCTAGAGAAAATTTTGTTAAAATTTTATTCGGTTCATAATAAAATTTTCATCATTGTCAAAATTTTATTTCTATAGAAAATTTTGTCAAAATTTTATTTCTATAGAAAATTTTGTTCAAATTTTATTCGGTTCATAATCATGGTTGCCATTCGAGCCAAAAATAATCTACCAAGATTTTATTTCTATAGAAAATTTTGTCAAAAGTTTATTTCTATAGAAAATTTTGTTAAACTTTAATTTCTGTAGAAATTTTTGTCAAAATTTTCTTTCTATAGAAAATTTTGTCAAAATTTTTATTTCTGTAGAAAATTTTGTGAAAATTTTATTTCTATAGAAAATTTTGTTAAAATTTTATTTCTGTAGAAAATTTTGTCAAAATTTTATGTCTACTTCGTCAAACTGAATTTTATACGTATTGGATCGATCTTTTTTGATTTAATATATACCACGTATGGACTTACATACAATTTAGAAGATGGTGTTAGGAGGTTTTAAGATACCTTGCCATCGGCAAGCGTTACCGCAACTTAAGTAATTCGATTGTGGATGGCAGTGTTTAGATGAAGTTTCTACGCAATCCATGATGGAGGGTACATAAGCTTCGGCCTGGCCGAACTTTTGGCCGTATATACTTGTTTTTAATTAGAAAATTGGACTTTTCAACAACTTTTCAAAGTTTGGCCTTTCTTAAAATTTAAGAAAAACGACTTTTAAATTGCTGCTTTTTAAAATTTACAAAAGTTGACTTTCAAGTTTTGACAATTTGAGAAAAATTGACTTCCTAAAATTTGGGAAAGTCGACTTTTCAATTACTGGTTTTGTTAAAATTTAGATAAACTAACTTTTCGAGATTTTGTTTTTCAAATTAAGAAAATTTTTTTTTTTCAAATTAAAAAAAAAAAAACAAAATGTAATGCATTCATTTGCAGTATATGTCCTTTTAAAATATTTTTGAGGGAAAGGATAACATCTACACATATCCTGAGAATTAGCATAAAAATATTTGATTTTTTCTCTTTTAAATCCCATATCGCTATTTTTTCAATAAAAGCCGAAGATTAAACCTGGCAAATGAAAAAAAAACACGGTTAGACGATTTAGAAAATATCAAAGAAAAATGGTTTAATTGGAGATTACACAAAAACGATTGTTTTGAAAAAGTCGATTAGTCAAAAAGTCCATTTTCGACGGTTGTATTTCAAGCGGGCCATTTTATTTTAAGCGTATCGTTGGGTATATACTATAATCGATGTTATTGTCTATATTAAATAACTTAGTTCCTGATCAAAGTGCAAAATGCTTTAGGTTTATCCGTTCGTCTGTTAGTTTTACAAGATTGGTTGGATAGTTTCTTCCCTTTACCGTTTTATGCACGGGTAGTCGATATACAATTTACTATTGTATATTAACGCTGAAATTTAAGACACATGGGATTAGTGTTGAATTTTTCATTTTGGCATCTGTAGAAGCTCGAGTATTCCTGGATTCTAGAAAAAGGTAATATTTTCGAAATTTTGTTAAGCTGCTAAAACCCTGGAGTATTCCTAATTTTTGGCCACATACTGTAATCGTTTATATTATCCATGCGTATGTTATTTTTTTTTCAGCAAAAAGTTGCTTCTATGTGAGTTATTATGCATTAGGAGGATATCACATAAAAGTGGTTGATTTCAAGAATCATCAATGGAAATTGAGTTTTACTCTAACATCGTTTATCGTTTAGAAAGACACACAATTTCTCTGAACAATCAACCAGAGGTTAACTAATCACCCTCAACTTAACCCACTCGCTTTGAATAACAGCCATCAAGCTTGACATCGCCACACAAGGTATTGAATATTTTATGGCAAAAAATGTTATGTATTCAAAAAAACAATTTTATTCATATTTTCCAATGTTTTGAACATCAACAAATGGCCTTGGGCCATTTTGTAAGAAAATTCAAGTGAATGTCACATTTAACCAATTTACTGAAGCAGTAAGAGAAAACTCAATTAAAAATAAAAATGGTAAAATAAATTGCTTTACGAGGTTTACCTAAAGCTATATATGACTTCCGATTTGTTTCTTTAGTACTAATAATAATGAAGGAGTAAGGATTAGAAAATTTTAATTACCTTACGTTGAGTCTTATGCTATGAATTGTAATTGATCATGTCAGTATTTCAAAGAAAAAAAGCAATCAAAAATATTGTGTCAGAACATGCAATATTCAAGGTGATAGAACTAACTATGCTATTGGAAATTTTTGTTTTATATTTTGTTCTTGGAGAACAAGTAAGTCATTAGTCAGATGTAGATGTTAATTGAAAGTAAAAATATCTAAGTACAAAAAAGATAAAACACATAAGAAATATACAAATAAATAAATAATCGAGTTTTACGGAGGCCCAATTAAAGAGAATATTGAGTGATTTAATTACCTCAGGCCAAATATTTTGCCGAACATGATGGCGTACGAGTACCTTAAATTGATTTTTTTGCTTCATATAAATCATACGCACCAATATCCATTTTATTTCTATAATATCCAATATCGATTTTATTTCTATAGAAAATTTTGTCAAAATTTTATTTCTATATAAAATGTAGACAAATTTTTTTTTTTGAAAATTTTGTCATAATTTTATTTCTATAGAGAATTTTGTCAAAATTTTATTTCTATTGAAAATTCTGTCAAAATTTTATTTCTATAGAAAATTTTATCAAAATCTTATTGCTATAGAAAATTTTGTCAACATTTTCAAAAAAGACACGGAAGAATGCGCGAGAATGTATCGACACATCATAAACAAGCATCGACACAAACGAAGCTTAGTGTACGGTGACTTGCAGAACGAACAGCATCACACGAACTCACGTTAGTTATTTTCAATATATTATATCTAAAATAATATTGTGATTTGTGAACATTAAAAGTAATTTAATTTTTGTAATTTATGTAGATACAAAATCCCAGAAGATGGTAAGTGGCACTAACCGAAATATTGGAAATAAATATTAAAACAATGACCTCAAGCCAAACAAAATTAATAATCAGAATAAACATAAAATAGGTCAACAACACTCAAAAATATTTTTAAAAAATTTTATTTCTATAGAAAAACTTGTCAAAATTTATTTCTATAGAAAATTTTATTAAAATGTTTTTTTTTTTTTTTTGAAAATTTTGTCAAAACTTTATTTCTGTAGTAAATTTTCTCAAATTTTATTTCTATAGACAATTTTGTCAAAATTTTATTTCTATAGAAAATTTTGTCAAAACTTTATTACTTTAGAAAATTTTGTCAACATTTTATTTCTATGGAAACATTTGTCAAAATTTTATTCCTATATAAAATTTAGACAAAATTTTATTTCTATATAAAATGCAGACAAAATTTTTTTCTTTAGAAAATTTTGTCATAATTTTATTTCTATAGAAAATTTTGTCAAAATTTTATTTCTATTGAAAATTCTGTCAAAATTTATTATATAGAAAATTTTATCAAAATGTTATTGGTATAGAAAATTTTGTCAAAATTTTATTCCTATAGAAAAACTTGTCAAAATTTATTTCTATTGAAAATTTTGTCAAAATTTTATATCTATAGAATATTTTATTAAAATATTTTTTTTTCTGTTGAAAATGTTATCAAAATTTTATTTCTGTAGTAAATTTTCTCAAATTTTATTTCTATAGACAATTTTGTCAAAATTTTGTTGCTATAGAAAATTTTGCCAAAACTTTATTACTTTAGAAAATTTTGTCTAAATTTTATTTCTATAGAAATGTTTGTCACAATTTTATTTCTATATAAAATTTAGACAAAATTTAATTTCTATATAAACTGTAGACAAAATTTTTTTTCTTTATAAAATTTTGTCATAATTTTATTTCTATAGAGAATTTTGTCAACATTTTATTTCTATTGCAATTTCTGTCAAACTTTTATTCTATAGAAAATTTTGTCAAAATTGTATTTCTATAGAAAATTTTATCAAAATTATATTGCTATAGAAAATTTTGTCAAAATTTTATTTCTGTAGAAAAAATTGTCAAAATCTATTTCTATAGAAAATTTTGTCAAAATTTCATTTCTACAGAATATTTTATTAAAATGTTTCTTTTTCTGTTGAAAATTTTGTCAAAATTGTATTTCTGTAGCAAATTTTCTTAAATTTTATTTCTATAGACAATTTTGTCAAAATTTTATTTATATATAAAATTTTGACAAAATTTTATTTCTATATAAAATTTTGACAAAATTTTATTTCTATATAAAATTTTGACAAAATTTTATTTCTATATAAAACGTAGACAAAATTTTTTTTTAGAAAATTTTGTCATAATTTTATTTCTACAGAGAATTTTGTTAAAATTTTATTTCTATTGAAAATTCTATCAAAATTTTATTCTATAGAAAATTTTGTCAACATTTTTTTTTTCTATAGATAATTTTATGAAAATGTTATTACTATAGAAAATTTTGTCAACATTTTATTTCTATAGAAAAAATTGTCAAAAGTTTATTTCTATAGAAAATTTTGTCAAAATTTAATTTTTTTTTTATTTTTTTTTTATTTTATTTCTATAGACAATTTTGTCAAAATTTTATTTCTATGGAAATTTTTGTCAAAATTTTATTCCTATGGAAATTTTTGTCAAAATTTTATTTCTATATAAAATTTTGCCAAAATTTTATTTCTATATAAAATGTAGACAAAAATTTTTTTTTAGAAAATTTTGTCATAATTTTATTTCTACAGAGAATTTTGTTAAAATTTTATTTCTATTGAAAATTCTGTCAAAATTTTATTCTATAGAAAATTTTGTCAGCATTTTATTTCTATAGAAAAAATTGTCAAAAGTTTATTTCTATAGAAAATTTTGTCAAAATTTCATTTCTATAGAATATTTTATTAAAATGTTTTTTTTCTGTTGAAAATTTTGTCAAATTTTTATTTCTGTAGTAAATTTTGTCAAAATTTTATTTCTGTAGTAAATTTTGTCAAAATTTTATTTCTATAGAAACTTGTCAAAATTTTATTTCTATAGAAAATTTTGTCAAAATTTTATTTCTATAGAAAATTTTGTCAAAATTTTATTTCTATAGAAAATTTTGTCAAAATTTTATTTCTATAGAAAATTTTGTCAAAATTTTTTTTCTATAGAATATTTTGTCAAAATTTTATTTCTATAGACAAAGTTGTCAAAATTTTATTTCTATAGAAAATATTACCAACATTTTATTTTTTTAGAAACTTTTGACAAAACTTTTTTTCTGTAGAAAATTTTGTCAAAATTTTATTTCTATAGAAAATTTTGTCAACACTTTATTTCTATAGAAAATTTTATCAAAATTTTATTTCTTTAGAAACTTTTGACAAAATTTTATTTCTTTAGAAAATTTTGGCAAAATTTTATTTCTATAGAAAATTTTGGCAAAATTTTATTTCTATAGGAAATTTTGGCAAAATTTTATTTCTATAAAAAATTTGTAAAAAATTTATTCCCTGGCTTAACTCATTTGTCTTCTTTGTTTTCAGTTTAATTTTATTATTATTGTTTTTTTATACCCTGCGCCACACTGTAGAACAGGGTATTATAAGTTAGTGCATATGTTTGTAACACACAGAAGGAGACGAGATAGACACATGGCGTCTTTGGCAATAATGCTCAGGGTGGGTCCCTGAGTCGATTTAACCATGTCCGTCTGTCCGTCTGTCCGTCCGTCCGTCCGTCCGTCCGTCCGTCCGTCCGCCTGTCTGTGAACACATTTTTGTGATCAAAGTCTAGGTTGCACTTTAAGTCCAATCGCCTTAAAATTTGGCACATGCTCCTAATTTGGGTCAGAATAGAACCCTATTGATTTTGTAAAGAAGAAATCGGTTCAGATTTAGATATAGCTCCCATATATATCTTTCGCCCGATATGGACTAATATGGACCCAGCAGCCAGAGTTTTATACTGATTTGAAATTTTGTACAAATATAACACTTAGTCGTACAGTCAAGTGTGCAAAATTTGATTGAAATCGGTTCAGATTTAGATATAGCTCCCATATATATCTTTCGCCCGATATGGACTAATATGGTCCTAAAAGGCAGAGTTTTGGCCCAATTTGGTTGAAATTTTGCACAAGGAGTAGATATAGCATTGTAGCTATGTGTGCCAAATTTGGTTGAAATCGATTCAGATTTATATATAGCTCCCATATATATCTTTCGCCCGATATGCACTTATATGGCCCCAGAAGCCAGAGTTTTGAACCAATTTGGTTGAAATTTTGCACTAGTAGTACAATTAGTAATATAGTCATGTGTGCCAAATTTGATTGAAATCGGTTGAGATTTAGATATAGCTCCCATATATATGTTTTTCTGATTTCGACAAAAATGGTCAAAATACCAACATTTTCCATGTAAAATCGCCACTGCTTAGTCGAAAAGTTGTAAAAATGACTCTAATTTTCCTAAACTTCTAATATATATATATCGAGCAATAAATCATAAATAAACTTTTGCGAAGTTTCCTTAAAATTGCTTCAGATTTAAATGTTTCCCATATTTATACCCTGCGCCACACTGTTTTACTAACATTGTGTTCCACCCTAGTGCATTAGCCGACTTAAATTTTGAGTCTATAGATTTTGTAGAAGTCTATCAAATTCTGTGCAGCTCGAGTGATATTTAAATGTATGTATTTGGGACAAACCTTTATATATAGTCCCCAACACATTTGACGGATGTGATATGGTATCGAAAATTTAGATCTACACAGTGGTGCTGGGTATAATATAGTCGGCCCCGCCCGACTTTAGACTTTCCTTACTTGTTTTTTTTTTTTTTTAAGTTTTCACAGCCCAGTGATAGTTTATTTTCCTATAAAATAGTTCCCATTTTTTTGTATGGAGATTATAATGCAGATTAAAATTTCTCTTATTGCCAAATGATTTTCCAAGATTTTTATTACTTTACATACCTTCCCCTGGACATTTGTTCTAGAGTCCGTAATCATTAAAAACGAAACTAAAATTGACATAAAAATTGACAACACTTGGCATAACTAATATGACATAAAAATTTCAAAATAGTAATGCGGTCATAATATTTTAAGCTACTATGGTCATAAAACTGCAGCACTAATAAGTTAGGCAAATATTTCGCAACGCCACAGTGGGGGAGCAGAAAATGCAATTGGGTATGAGATAAAAATCCCATACCTTTTACTATTTGCCATTTTAATGATAACTCCAGGAGGTGTTATTAAATTTCGTATATCTTCTTATTAAGGCACTTCTTGTTGAGTTGAGAGTATATTCCTTTTAACAGCCATGGTCCATAAAAACTCGACACTGATATATTCCCAGAATAAGGAAATTTTTTAGTATTTTATGTTTATGGCCATTGGCCTCTTCTATGAGAGTATAGTCATGATGACAATGACTTTGTTTTCATGAAAATAATGATGTGTTTTCATTGTTTTATTTATGTGTTTGTTTTTTTTTTCGTTTGAGGTCAGGGGTTTGTTGTGTTATTTCCGTTTCCGGAGATTTTTTCGTTTCCGGAAGTGTTTTATTTTTTTATTTTGTGGGAGTTGATATGGCTTCCTCAGTAAGCCACGTAAACAATGGATGATGACCACAAAATGGCATCGTTAAGGGCTGTTGCTTAGTATTGTCGTTGATTTTTTTCTACTAAAAAGGCATTGACAAAAAATTTCTGAGCTCTTCCTTTTAACAGGAGAATACAATAAGGGGGAGTTCTTTGGAAAAAAAGAAAGATGAATTCCTGGTCTGTGGTCTGCTTTTGTGCCGAAGTATTAAAAAGCCAATGTTTTAAGCTATTTTTTGTTGTTATATTATTTTGAGTTTTTTGTTTTGTTGGGGGGTTTTCTTTCCTCCTTTTGATGCCTGTAAATAATTTTCATTTTTTCTCTAGCATTTTCCGAATTTTTTTACCATTTTCTCCCGTTTCGTTAAGGTAAAGTGTTTATTTATGTTTTTATATTGGGATTTTGACGCCCCCAGAATTTTGTTTTCGCTATTTTTTCTTTCTGGGTCATTTGTCTTAAGGACTTTCTCGCTAGAATACATATTTTTAACGTGGAAAAGTTTATTAGGTTAATGACAACCTTTGTATAGAATTTTTAAACGATCTAGGATGGGCCACGTGAATTGTGAAGCAGTAAAACATCTTAAATTCTCTTGTATGTGAAATGATAAATGTTTAGGTAATGTCAAAAATATGACAAAATATTACAAATAATAGCTTTCAATTTGTTTTAAGACGGATGCTTTTTTTTCTAAAAAGAGACATTTTTTGAAATTTATTCGAGGGGAAATCTGTAGGGAAATGTGGAAGAGGCATTTTTGTATACATCATATTAAAGAAAAACAAAAATATTTTTTTTAATATTGAATATTTTCATTAAAGTTTTATGTATCCCAGCAAAAAATTTTGAAAGTTGCTCCTAAGACACAAATTAAAAAACAATTAAAATTTTTGTTTTAAATACGTTAAAAAAATTAATAAAATGGTATCAATTATTTCAATTTTGTCGAGAAAAATACTAAATTAATTCAGGAAAAATTTCGAATTTTCTAAAATCTGAAGGCCCGGGACGTGTAGTGGTTGTAGTCAGGTACAAGAGACAAACAACCTGGATCTTCACACAAACTAAATGGCGCCCAAAGTGGGCTCCATCCCCAAATATATCGTAACAAACTGTAGTGTCAACATTTGGACCTAGAACGAATTGACACAAGCTCCAAGCGAGCCAGCGTATTCGATCGTCACATAAATTAAATGCCGCCCAACGTGGAGGCCATCCACGGTTGCCACTCGAGCCAAAAATAATCTACGAATACCCAATAAATATTTTTATTTCTATAGAAAATTTTGTCAAAATTTTATTTCTATAGAAAATTTTGTCAAAATTTTATTTCTATAGAAAAATTTGTCAAAATTTTATTTCTATAGAAAATTTAGTCAAATTTTTTTTTCTATAGAAAATTTTGTCAAAATTTTATTTCTATAGAAGATTTAGTCAAATTTTTTTTCTATAGAAAATTTTTCAAAATTTTATTTCTATAGAAAATTTTGTCAAAATTTTGAAAATGTAGAAAATGTTGTCAAAATTTTATCTCTATAAAAAATTGTATCAAAATTTTATTTCTGTGGAAAATTTTGTGAAAATTTTATTTCTGTAGAAAATTTTGTCAAAATTGTATTTCGATAGAAAATGTACTCAAAATTTTGTTTCTATAGAACATTTTTATACCTACCACCATAGAATGGTGATGGGGGCATAATAAGTTTGTCATTCCGTTTGTATCGATTTCCGACTACATAAACTATATGTATATATATTACTGATCAGAAATTCTAAGACGATATAACCATGTCCGTCAGTCTGTCTGGCTGTCTTTCTGTTGTAATCACGCTACAGTTTTCAATAATGAAGCTTTCATGCTGAATATTTTCGAAGATGGGCTATATCGGTCCCGGTTTTGATATAGTCCCCATAGCAACTGACCTCCCGATTTGGAGGTATGGCTTCTAGAAACCGTAGCTTGTATCCAATTTGCCTAAAATTTTAAATCTAGAGGTATTTTAGGACCATAAAGATGTGTGCCGAAAATGGTAATTATCGGTCCATGTTTTGGTATAACCCCATATAGACCGATCTCCCGATTTTAGTTCTTGAGCTTCTTGAAACTGTAGTTTTTATCCAATTTGCCTGAAAATTTTTTCAAAATTTTATTTCTATAGAAAATGTTGTCAAAATTTTATTTGTATAGGAAATATTGTCAAAATTTTATTTGTATAGAAAATTTTCTCAAAATTATATAATTTTCTCAAAACTATATTTCTATAGAAAATTTTGTCAAAATTTTATTTCTTTAGAAAATTTTCTCCAAATTTTATTTCTATAGAAAATTTTAGAAAATGTTATTTCTATAGAAAATGTTGTCATCATTTTTATACCCACCACCATAGAATGGTGATGGGGGAATAATAAGTTTGTCATTCCCTTTGTAACACATCCGAATATCGATTTACAACTATATAAAGTATATATATTCTTTATCAGGGAGAAATTCTCAGACGATATAACCATTTCCTGTCTGTCTGTTGTAATCACGCTACAATCTTCAATAATGAAGTTTTCCTGCTGAAATTTTGCACAAACAAGTTTTTTGTCTGCAGCCAAAAAAATTTGTCAAATTTTTATTTCAATAGAAAATTTTGTCAAAATTTTATTTCTATAGAAAATTTTGTCAAAATTTTATTTCTATAGAAAATTTTGTCAAAATTTTATTTCTATAGAAAATTTTGTCAAAATTTTATTTCTATAGAAAATTTTGTCAAAATTTTATTTTTATAGAAAATTTTGTCAAATTTTGTTTGTATAGAAAATTTTGTCAAAATTTTAGTTCTATTGAAGATTTAGTCAATTTTTTTTTCTATTGAAAATTTTTCAAAATTTTATTTCTATAGAAAATTTTGTCAAAATTTTATATCTATAGAAAATTTGGTCAAAATTTTATCTCTATAAAAAATTTTATCAAAATTTTATTTCTGGGAAAATTTTGTGAAAATTTTATTTCTGTAGAAAATTTTGTCAAAATTGTATTTCGATAGAAAATGTACTCAAAATTTTGTTTCTATAGGACATTTTTATACCTACCACCATAGAATGGTGATGGGGGCATAATAAATTTGTCATTCCGTTTGTATCGATTTCCGACTACATAAACTATATGTATATATATTATTGATCAGAAATTCTAAGACGATATAACCATGTCCGTCAGTCTGTCTGGCTGTCTGTCTGTTGTAATCACGCTACAGTTTTCAATAATGAAGCTTTCATGCTGAATATTTTCGAAGATGGGCTATATCGGTCCCGGTTTTGATATAGTCCCCATAGCAACTGACCTCCCGATTTGGAGGTATGGCTTCTAGAAACCGTAGCTTGTATCCAATTTCCCTAAAATTTTAAATCTAGAAGTATTATAGGACCGTAAAAAGGTGTGCCGAAAATAGTGATTATCGGTCCATGTTTTGCTATAACCCCATATTGACCGATCTCCCGATTTTACTTCTTGGACTTCTAGAAACTGTAGTTTTTATCCAATTTGCCTGAAAATTTTTATAGAAAATTTTCTCAAAATTTTATTTCTATAGAAAATTTTCACAAAATTTTATTTCCATAGAAACTTTTGTCGAAATTTTATTTCTATGGAAAAATCTGTCAAAATTTTGTTTTAGTAGAGCATTTTCTTAATTTTTTTTATAGAAAATTTTGTAAACATTTTGTTTCTATTGATATTTTTTCAAAATTTTATTTCAATAGAAAATTTTGTCAAAATTTTATTTCTATAGAAAGTTTTGTCAAAATTTTATATCTATAGACAAATTTTTCCAAATTGTATTTCTATTGAAAATTTTCTCAAAATTTTGTTTCTATAGATTTTGTTAAAATTTTATTTTTATAGAACATTCTGTTAAAATTTTATTGCTATAGACAATTTTTTACAAATTTCATTTCTAAAGAACATTTTGTTAAAATTTTATTTTTATAGAAAATTTTCTAGAAATTTCATTTCTAGAGAATTTTTCTGAAAATTTTATTTCTATACAAAATTTTTCTTAAAATTTTATTTTTATAGAAAATTTTGTTAAAATTTTATTTCTATCGAAGTTTTGTCAAATTTTTATTTCTATAGAAAATTTTCTGAAAATTTTATTTATATAGAAAATTTTCCCAAAATTTTATTTCTATAGAAAATTTTGTTAAAATTTCATTTCTATAGAAAATTTTGTTAAAATTTTATTTCTATAGAAAATTTTCAAAAATTTTTTTTTTATGGAAAGTTTTATCTAAATTTTATTTCTATAGAAAATTTTATAATTTTTTTTTATATAAAATTTTTCAAATTTTTTTTCTATAGAAAATTTTCTAAAAATTTCATTTCTATAGAAAATTTTTTACAATTTTCATTTCTATAGAAAATTTTCTAAATGCTTTATTTTATAGAAAATTTTGTTAAAATTTTATATCTAAAGAAAATTAACTCAAAATTTTATTTCTATAGAAAATTTTGTCAAAATTTTATTTCTATTGAAAATTTTGTCAAAAAATTATTTCTATAGAAAATTTTTTTAAAAATTTATTTTTATAGAAAATGTTGTCAAAATTTTATTTTTATAGAAAATTTTGTCAAAATTTTATTTCTGCAGAAAATTTTGTCAAAATTGTATTTCTATACATTTTTTTTCAAAATTTTATTTCTATGAAAATTTTCTCAAAATTTCATTTCTATAAAAAATTTTCTCCAAAATTTAAAAAAAAAAACATTGAAGCTTGGCTTCAACTGATATTGGAAAATCGTCATGTGATCTGTCATTAGATTGAGACAAACTTAGGTATTGGTGGGACCAGTGTACATTCACTATTGCATGAATATTTGACAATCGAATTTGTACGCGTTGATCGTATTTCACTCTAAGATGAATGTCGTGGAGGTTGTCCAAAATCTGTTTTTGTTCTAGAAGCCTTTGATGCCGTTCGCTAACTGATATTGCATGATCGTTATGTGACCTATCGTGAAATTGGGACAATCTTAGGCATTAGTAGGACCACCATACATTCAATATTTCATAAGCATATGGCCGTCAAAAAAATGTTGATCTGCTCAAATAGCTACAATTTTGGGCCCTCAAAACATCGATTTGATGGGTCATCCACCATAACTTGGCAACGAATGACTTCTTTTTATTCCCATACGTAAAAACTAAATTCGGAGGTAAACGTTTTTCAAGACCTGAAGAAGTGGTTGGTGCGCTTAAAATGCATGTTCTGAAGATACCTCAATCAGAATGGCAAAAGTGCTTCGACAATTGGATCAAACGTATGCAAAAGTCTATAGATTTTAATGGGAAATTTTTTGAAAAAAAAAAACATAAAGCGTTATTATGTTGTTCTTCTCAAATTCCCAAATATAAAGAGCAACATATAAAAACAAAAATGATTTTTCCTCTCCTTATCCTTCTTTGTCATTTACCCATGATTTGTTATATGTATTTTGTATTTTTGACAAAGCCTTGGTTATCTAAATAATTCAATTAAATTTTGCCCCGATCTCATGTTCCTATAATAAACATATTTTTAAAATTATCACACACTTCAATATTTATTTATATTTTCTATAACATTAGTTTATATGGAACATGGAAATAATTTTTATTGCAATTATCTGTTTGAAACCAAAATGAAAGTGCCATAAAAATTAAGCACCATTCAAAACCAGTACCCACAAAAAAAAAAAAGAAAAATATGTGTAACACTTTGATGTGGTTGCAAATCAATTTCGTGTTGCTAAATTAATTAACGTGAAATATTGACCTCAAATTTATTGTCCACTTCAAAACAAATACCGGAATTTCAAAACGAGCAATGAGTGGACAGGTATTTCAGTTAGTATACAAAATTGAAAAAAATGCTTTGTGGGCAACCATCAATGATTGCGTATTTTAAGTTGATTGCCATTAAAATAATAATAAACAAATGAAAAACCAACCAAAAATAACTGAGATGGAAAACCAAAAATCTAAATTGAAATTTTGTATTTATTTTCAAGAAATAGGTTGAGAAAATTATGCTGCAGAGAAATAGAAATTCGCATAAAATTTTCCGAAAATAAATACTCGACAATGGGCGAATTGACCATTAGTGTACGAAACTCCAATCAGAGTCTGCTTTAATGGATGGGCAAAGGCCTAACATATCACTTGTGCATACCGTGAAGGGTGAAACCTCTCGCTGCCTTGTCCAACATATTCTCTTAGCTGCAGTTTACGCACTTGGACTGTCGGAGATACAGTTCCACACTGAGACTTTCGAGTCTATTGTGTGCATTCGAAGAGCTTTCCCCTTCCTCATGGATAAATTTATTGGTAAATTTGGGCTACCAGTTGCTGTCTCGTCCACCGTATTCTATTATCTGCAGCTCCAGCACGTGAACTGCCGCGGATACATTTCCCCACTGAGACCTTCGAGCCTATTGTTTGGATTCGAAAACCTTTTCCCTTCTACACGGAAAAATTAATTAGTAAAATTGGGCTACCAGTTGCTGTCTCCTCCGCCGTATTACATTACCTGCAGTTCCCGTGCTGAGGCCATCGGGGCTACAGTTCCCCACTGAGATCTTCAAACCTATTGTTTGCATTCGAAGACCTTTCCCCATCGTCACGGGAAAATTAATTGATCAAATTGGGCTACCAATTGTTCGCTTGTCCACCGTATTCTCTTACCTGCAGTCCCCGCACTGAGACCTTCGAGCCTCTTGTTTGCATTCGGAGATCTTTCCCTTTCGTTACGAACAAATTTGTCTACGCGGATTATGAACTGTTGCCTCGTCCACTATTTTCTGCTGATTTTGGATAATGCGACGTTTTAAACGTCGCATTAACCTTCGGGTTTGCAGTTCCCCCACATAGACATACCAGCCCACAGTTCATCCCAATGAGGTTTTGGGTCTATATTTCATCCTCTGAGACTATCGGACCTAGAGTCATACTGCCGCTTGTTTTGGACCTGAAGTTCCTCTACTGAGACATTTGGGCTAAAATTCCTTCTCCGAATTTGAATGGACTACAAATCGCTGTTTCATCCACTGCATTGTGCTTATTTGGATTTTTGCTGTTTTTGTTTTAGGCCTTCTGAAACCTACACGGCACCAGCAGTTTTCCAACTCAGGCCATAGATCAACAACTGACTTTCGCATATAGATCACGGTTGTCACAATTTGTAGAATTCTACAAAAAATAGATTTTTTACTGTTTGGTAGATTGGTAGAAATCTTGATGTTTTGGTAGTTGGTAGGTACTTCACAAACTTTAATAGAAATAATTTTCTATACAAAAAAAAAAAAAAATTGACAACATTTTCTATAGAAATAAAATTTTGTCAAAATCTACAATAAAATTTGACAAAATTTTCTATAGAAAAAAAAAAATTACAAAACTTTGGATAGAAATAAAATGTTGACAAAATTTTGGATAGAAAAAAAATTTTGACACAATTGTCTATAGAAATACAATTTTTACAAAATTTTTTATAGATATTATAAAATGTTGACAAAATAATCCAAAAAGTAAAATTTTGACAAATTTTCTATAGGAATAAAATGTTGGCAAAATATTAAAAAAAATAAAATTTTGAAAATTGTTCTATAGAAATAAAATTTTGACAAAATTTTTTATGGAAATAAAATTTTTCTATAGATCTACAACTGACTTTCGCATATAGATGACGGTTGCCACAATTGATAGAATTCTACAAAAAATTTTAGATTTTTTACTGTTTGGTAGAAATCTTGATGTTTTGGTAGTTGGTAGGTACTTCACAAACTTTAATAGAAATAATTTTCTAGAGAAAAAAAGTTGACAACATTTTCTAAAGAAATAAAATTTTGTCAAAATCTAAAATAAAATTTGACAAAATTTTCTATAGAAATAAAATTTGACAAAATTTTCTATAGAAAAAAAATTACAAAATTTTGGATAGAAATAAAATTTTGACAAAATTTTGGATAGAAATTAAATTTTTACAAAATTTTGGATAGAAAAAATTTTTTGACAAAATTGTCTATAGAAATAAAATTTTTACAAAATTTTTTGTAGATAGTATAAAATGTTGACAAAATACTCCAAAAAGTAAAATGTTGACAAATTTTCTATAGGAATAAAATGTTGGCAAAATATTTAAAAAAATAAAATTTTGACAAATTGTTCTATAGAAATAAAATTTTGACAAAATTTTTTATGGAAATAAAATTTTGACAACATTTTCCATAGAAATAAAATTTTTACAAAATTTTCTATAAAAATAAAATTTGATATAATTTTCTATAGAAATAAAATATTGACAAAATATTTTGCCAAAATTTATTATAGAAATAAAATTTTTACAAATTTTATTACAGAAATAAAATTTTTAAATTTTTCTGTAGAAAAATTATTTTGACAAAATTTTCTAGACAAATAAACATTTTTTATAGAAATAAAATGTAACCAAATTTTTTATAGAAATAAAACTTTGACAACATTTTCTATAGAAATAAAACTTTGACAGCATTTTCCACCGAAATAAAATTTTGACAAATTTTTCTACAGAAATATAATTTTCAAAAAATTGTCTATAGAAATAAAATTTTGACAAAATTTTCTATAGAAATAAAATTTTGACAACATTTTCTATAGAAATACAATTTTCACAAAATTTTCTATAGAAATAAAATTTTTACAAAATTTTCTAGAGAAGTAAACTTTTTTATAGAAATAAAATGTAACCAAATTTTTTATAGAAATTAAATTTGACAAAATTTTCTATAGAAATGAAATTTTGACAAAATTTTCTATAGAAATGAAATTTTGACAAAATTTTCTATAGAAATGAAATTTTGACAACATTTTCTATAGAAATACAATTTGGACAAAATTTTCTATAGAAATAAAATTTTTACAAAATTTTCTAGAGAAATAAACATTTTTTATAGAAATAAAATGTAACCAAATTTTTTATAGAAATTAAATTTGACAAAATTTTCTATAGAAATGCAATTTTGACAAAATTTTCTATAGAAATAAAACTTTGACAACATTTTTGACAGAAATAAAATTTTGACAAAATTTTCTATAGAAATAAAATTATGACAAATTTTTCTGTATAAATAAAATTTTCAAAAAATTTTCTATAGAAATACAATTTTGACAAAATTTTCTATAGAAATAAAATTTTGACAAAATTTTCTATAGAAATAACATTTTTACAAAATTTTCTATAGAAAACAACTTTTGACAAAATTTTCCATAGAAATACAATTTTGACAAAATTATCTTAGAAATATAATTTTGACAAAATTTTCTATAGAAATAAAATGTTGACAAAATTTTCTATAGAAATAAAATTTTGACAAAATTATCTTACAATAATGATTATATTTTCGATAGAAATAAAATTTTGACAAAACATTCTATAGAAATAAAATTTTGATAAAATTTTCTATAGAAATAAAATTTTGGCGAAATTTTCTTTAGAAAAAAACTTTTGAAAAAATTTTCTTTAGAAATAAAATTTTGACATTTCTATAGTAATAAAATTTTGACAAAATTTTCTATGAAAATAAAGTTTTTACATAATTTTTCATTGAAAGACAATGTCGGCAAAATATTCTAAAGAAATAAAATTAAGACAAAATTTTTTATAGAAAAAAAAAACTTTTGAATTTTTTTTTTGAAATAAAATTTTGCAAAATACGATTTTTTTATTTCCTTACGGAAAATGTGATCTAATTGAATTATATCATCATTTTTTTTTTGCTTGGCCAGGTGCCCTGGTTTTACATCTAGAAATAACAACCATAATTTTCTTTCTTAATTTTTTTACTTCAAGGACCAAAGCCATATCTTGGTTGTTATTTTCTACATATGTTTACCCTTAGGATAATTAATTAATTACCTTATGTACCTACAATCATTTCAATGACAAGGCCAGTCAACATGAAAGTTTTGGGCTTGGTGGATAAAGGTAAACAAGCCATGGCAGAGACATGTTTCTGTAGATAGGTTTGTTGTTCCCTAGATGCAAGCCAAGTTTAGGGAACAGAGTAAAATATTTTTTCTGTTGTCAGAAAATCATTAACATTTCAATTAAATCACGATGGACAACAGCTGTATAAACAAAAGGTCAATGTTGGCCATTACCTCCTACACCATCCCCGTAGATGGAGCTAATATAAAGGTGCTTGGGATACACGTGTTTTGGTTGTTTCCTGGCACTTGGTTTTTTTTTTTTTTTTTTGTTTGGGACAAGTAAACAAATGTGTTGATAGCAACTTTACTCCATGGGGGTTAATTAATTATGTGCCTCAGCAACTGTGATGATTTGAGATGAAGTGAATAAAGAAAAAACGTAATGTTCATTCCGAAATGTTCGACAAAGTCAAATATCCAGAGTCCCTTACGTGGGTCTCTTAAGATTTCTTGGTATTGAGGCAGCACGAGAATCAATAGCTTTAAAGTCAGTGCCAAAGACTGCGTATGATTTATTGAATTTATTAATATTCTCTCTCTTGATAGCAATACCTTTCGAAAGCTCTTCCGCTAAAAGCCTGTATATTTTCATGCCCGGTTCTCTACTGACGTTATCAGCATCATCATCAGTCAGTCAACCAGTCAATCATTTGCTTAATATCACTGTCACTCAACTTGGGGTTGTTATGCTTCACTTAGCTTCTCTTAGCACTTTCTAAGCTCAATTACCTTTGTTTGATTTCCCTTAACAGCGAATATCTCCATCCTAAAGATTCCTTAGCAGACCAGCCATTGGGTGGGAAATAAAAATGAAAATGCAAGAACGCAAATGTAGATAGAGAGAAGAAATCACTTTGTTCACTTAGACAACATCATACGTATTCCCTCTTCAGTTAGAGTACGCATTTGAGGATGTGTGTTTGGAACACCCAAAAAATAGACAAAATTTCGGAGTAAGATATAAACAGAAAGGAACCCTAGGCCTGCTGAGGATGATTGCAAGTTAAGGAATTTAAAACGATAGAAAATTTTCACAAAATTTTCTATAGAAATAAAATTTTAACAAAATGTTCTACAGAAATAAAATTTTGCAAAAATGTTCTATTGAAATAAAATTTTGACAAAATTTTTTATAGATATAAAATTTTGACAACATTTTTTATAGAAATAAAAATTTGACAAAATTCTCTATAAAAATAAAATGTTGACAAAATTTTCTATAGAGATAAAATTTTGACAAAATTTTCTAAAGAAATAAAATTTTGACAAAATTTTCTTTACAAATTAAATTTTGACTAAATTTTCTATAGAAATAAAATTTTGACAAAATTTTCTTTACAAATTAAATTTTGACTAAATTTTTTATAGAAATAAAATTTTGACAAAATTGTCTATAGGAATTAAATTTTGACAAAATTGTCTATAGAAATAACATTTTGACAAAATTTTCTTTACAAATTAAATTTTGACTAAATTTTCTATAGAAATAAAATTTGAAAAAAAAGTTTTCTGTAGAAATAAAATTTTGACAAACATTTCTATAGAAATAACATTTTTACAAAGTTTTCTGTGGAAATAAAATTTTTCCGAAAATTGTCTATAAAAAAAAATTTTGCACAAATTTTCTATAGAAATAAAATGTTGACAAAATTTTCTATAGAAATAAAATTTTGCAAAAATGTTCTATTGAAATAAAATGTTGACAAAATTTTTTATAGATATAAAATTTTGACAACATTTTCTATAGAAATACAATTTTAAAAAAATTCTCTATAGAAATAAAATGTTGACAAAATGTTCTATAGAAATAAAATTTTGATAAAATTTTCTAAATAAATAAAATTTTGCAAAAATTTTCTTTTGAAATAAAATTTTGACAAGATTTTCTATAGAAATAAAATTTTGACAAAATTTTCCATAGAAATAAATGTTTACAAAATTTTCTATAGAAATAAAATTTTGACTCAATCTTCTATAGAAATAACATTTGGACAAAATTTTCTATAGAAATAAAATTTTCCGAAAATTGTCTATAGAAATACAATTTTGACAAAATTTTCCATAGAAATAAATGTTTACAAAATTTTTTATAGATATAACAATTTGACAACATTTTCTATAGAAATAAAATTTTAACAAAGTTTCCTCTAGAAATAAAATTTTGACAAAATTTTCTACATAAATAAAATTTAGACAAAGTTTTCTGTAGAAATAAAATTTTCCGAAAATTGTCTATAGAAACAAAATTTTGCAAAAATTTTCTATAGAAATAAAATTTTGCAACAATTCTATATAGAAATAAAATTTTGACAAAATTTCCTAAAGAAATAAAGTTTTGGAAAAATTTTCTATAGAAATAAAATTTTGACAAAATTTTCTAAAAAAAACAAATTTTGACAAAATTTTCTATAGCAATTAATATTGTGATAACATTTTCTATAAAAATAAAATTTTGACAAAAATTTCTATTGAAATAAAATTTTGACAAAATTTTCTTATTTCCCTGGCTGTATGGTTAAGATCTTCTCTTTATTTTTCCAAGTATATACAAAGAATTTAAACAACATGGGAAAAACGCAAGGATAACAACATCATGAATCCAAGAGAAACAGCAAAAATTTTCTATAGAATAAAAATTTTGACAAATTTTCTATAGAAATAAAGTTTTCACAAAATTTTCTGTAGAAATAAAATTTGAGACAAAAATTTCTACAGAAATAAAATTTTGCAAAAATTTTCTATAGAAATTAAATTTGTGACAAAATTTTCTATAGAAATCAAATGTTGAAAAATTTTCTATTGAAATAAAATTTAGATACATTTTTGACAAAATTTTTTGTAGAAATACAATTTTGACAAAATTTTCTATAGAAATAAAATTTTGAAAAATTTTCTGTTGAAGTAAAATTTGTGACAAAATTTTCTACAGAAATAAAATTTTGCAAAAATTTTGTTATAGAAATAAATTTTTGCAAAAATTTTCTATAGAAATAAAATTTTGCACAAATTTTCTATAGATATAAAATTTTGACAAAATTTTCTACAGAAATAAAAGTTTGACAAAATTTTCTATCGTAATAAAATTTTGACCAAAATTTTCTATAGAAATAAAGTTTTGGAAAAATTTTCTATAGAAATAAAATTTTTAACAAAATTTTCTATAGAAATAAAATTTTTTATATAAATAAAATTTTCTATTGAAATAAAATTTTCTATCAAAATAAAATTTTGACAAAATTTTGTATAGAAATAAAAGTTTGCAAAAATTTCTATAGAAATAAAATTTTGCAAAAATTTTCTATAGAAATAACAATTTTGCAAAAATTTTCTATTGAAATAAATTTTCACACGAATTTTGCAAAAATTTTGTTATAGAAATAAATTTTTGCAAAAATTGTCTATAGAAATAAAATTTTTCACAAATTTTCTATAGATATAAAATTTTGACAAAATTTTCTACAGAAATAAAATTTTGACAAAATTTTCTATAGCAATAAAATTTTGACCAAAATTTTCTATAGAAATAAAGTTTTGGAAAAATTTTCTATAGAAATAAAATTTTGACAAAGTTTTCTATAAATACAAAATTTGGACAACATTTTCTATAGAAATAAAATTTTGACAAAATTTTCTATAGAAATAAAATTTTGACAAAATTTTCTATAGAAATAAAATTGTGTATATAAATATAATTTTCTATTGAAATAAAATTTTCTATCAAAATAAAGTTTTGACAACATTTTTTATAGAAATAAAAATTTGACAAAATTCTCTATAAAAATAAAATGTTGACAAAATTTTCTATAGAGATAAAATTTTGACAAAATTTTCTAAAGAAATAAAATTTTGACAAAATTTTCTTTACAAATTAAATTTTGACTAAATTTTCTATAGAAATAAAATTTTGACAAAATTTTCTTTACAAATTAAATTTTGACTAAATCTTTTTTAGAAATAAAATTTTGACAAAATTGTCTATAGGAATTAAATTTTGACAAAATTGTCTATAGAAATAACATTTTGACAAAATTTTCTTTACAAATTAAATTTTGACTAAATTTTCTATAGAAATAAAATTTGAACAAAGTTTTCTGTAGAAATAAAATTTTGACAAACATTTCTATAGAAATAACATTTTTACAAAGTTTTCTGTGGAAATAAAATTTTTCCGAAAATTGTCTATAAAAAAAAAGTTTTGCACAAATTTTCTATAGAAATAAAATGTTGACAAAATTTTCTATAGAAATAAAATTTTGCAAAAATGTTCTATTGAAATAAAATGTTGACAAAATTTTTTATAGATATAAAATTTTGACAACATTTTCTATAGAAATACAATTTTAAAAAAATTCTCTATAGAAATAAAATGTTGACAAAATGTTCTATTGAAATAAAATGTTGACAAAATTTTTTATAGATATAAAATTTTGACAACATTTTCTATAGAAATACAATTTTAAAAAAATTCTCTATAGAAATAAAATGTTGACAAAATGTTCTATAGAAATAAAATTTTGATAAAATTTTCTAAATAAATAAAATTTTGCAAAAATTTTCTTTTGAAATAAAATTTTGACAAGATTTTCTATAGAAATAAAATTTTGACAAAATTTTCCATAGAAATAAATGTTTACAAAATTTTCTATAGAAATAAAATTTTGACTCAATCTTCTATAGAAATAACATTTGGACAAAATTTTCTATAGAAATAAAATTTTCCGAAAATTGTCTATAGAAATACAATTTTGACAAAATTTTCCATAGAAATAAATGTTTACAAAATTTTTTATAGATATAACAATTTGACAACATTTTCTATAGAAATAAAATTTTAACAAAGTTTCCTCTAGAAATAAAATTTTGACAAAATTTTCTACATAAATAAAATTTAGACAAAGTTTTCTGTAGAAATAAAATTTTCCGAAAATTGTCTATAGAAACAAAATTTTGCAAAAATTTTCTATAGAAATAAAATTTTGCAACAATTCTATATAGAAATAAAATTTTGACAAAATTTCCTAAAGAAATAAAGTTTTGGAAAAATTTTCTATAGAAATAAAATTTTGACAAAATTTTCTAAAAAAAACAAATTTTGACAAAATTTTCTATAGCAATTAATATTGTGATAACATTTTCTATAAAAATAAAATTTTGACAAAAATTTCTATTGAAATAAAATTTTGACAAAATTTTCTTATTTCCCTGGCTGTATGGTTAAGGTCTTCTCTTTATTTTTCCAAGTATATACAAAGAATTTAAACAACATGGGAAAAACGCAAGGATAACAACATCATGAATCCAAGAGAAACAGCAAAAATTTTCTATAGAATAAAAATTTTGACAAATTTTCTATAGAAATAAAGTTTTCACAAAATTTTCTGTAGAAATAAAATTTGAGACAAAAATTTCTACAGAAATAAAATTTTGCAAAAATTTTCTATAGAAATTAAATTTGTGACAAAATTTTCTATAGAAATCAAATGTTGAAAAATTTTCTATTGAAATAAAATTTAGATACATTTTTGACAAAATTTTTTGTAGAAATACAATTTTGACAAAATTTTCTATAGAAATAAAATTTTGAAAAATTTTCTGTTGAAGTAAAATTTGTGACAAAATTTTCTACAGAAATAAAATTTTGCAAAAATTTTGTTATAGAAATAAATTTTTGCAAAAATTTTCTATAGAAATAAAATTTTGCACAAATTTTCTATAGATATAAAATTTTGACAAAATTTTCTACAGAAATAAAAGTTTGACAAAATTTTCTATCGTAATAAAATTTTGACCAAAATTTTCTATAGAAATAAAGTTTTGGAAAAATTTTCTATAGAAATAAAATTTTTAACAAAATTTTCTATAGAAATAAAATTTTTTATATAAATAAAATTTTCTATTGAAATAAAATTTTCTATCAAAATAAAATTTTGACAAAATTTTGTATAGAAATAAAAGTTTGCAAAAATTTCTATAGAAATAAAATTTTGCAAAAATTTTCTATAGAAATAACAATTTTGCAAAAATTTTCTATTGAAATAAATTTTCACACGAATTTTGCAAAAATTTTGTTATAGAAATAAATTTTTGCAAAAATTGTCTATAGAAATAAAATTTTTCACAAATTTTCTATAGATATAAAATTTTGACAAAATTTTCTACAGAAATAAAATTTTGACAAAATTTTCTATAGCAATAAAATTTTGACCAAAATTTTCTATAGAAATAAAGTTTTGGAAAAATTTTCTATAGAAATAAAATTTTGACAAAGTTTTCTATAAATACAAAATTTGGACAACATTTTCTATAGAAATAAAATTTTGACAAAATTTTCTATAGAAATAAAATTTTGACAAAATTTTCTATAGAAATAAAATTGTGTATATAAATATAATTTTCTATTGAAATAAAATTTTCTATCAAAATAAAGTTTTGACAACATTTTTTATAGAAATAAAAATTTGACAAAATTCTCTATAAAAATAAAATGTTGACAAAATTTTCTATAGAGATAAAATTTTGACAAAATTTTCTAAAGAAATAAAATTTTGACAAAATTTTCTTTACAAATTAAATTTTGACTAAATTTTCTATAGAAATAAAATTTTGACAAAATTTTCTTTACAAATTAAATTTTGACTAAATCTTTTTTAGAAATAAAATTTTGACAAAATTGTCTATAGGAATTAAATTTTGACAAAATTGTCTATAGAAATAACATTTTGACAAAATTTTCTTTACAAATTAAATTTTGACTAAATTTTCTATAGAAATAAAATTTGAACAAAGTTTTCTGTAGAAATAAAATTTTGACAAACATTTCTATAGAAATAACATTTTTACAAAGTTTTCTGTGGAAATAAAATTTTTCCGAAAATTGTCTATAAAAAAAAAGTTTTGCACAAATTTTCTATAGAAATAAAATGTTGACAAAATTTTCTATAGAAATAAAATTTTGCAAAAATGTTCTATTGAAATAAAATGTTGACAAAATTTTTTATAGATATAAAATTTTGACAACATTTTCTATAGAAATACAATTTTAAAAAAATTCTCTATAGAAATAAAATGTTGACAAAATGTTCTATAGAAATAAAATTTTGATAAAATTTTCTAAATAAATAAAATTTTGCAAAAATTTTCTTTTGAAATAAAATTTTGACAAGATTTTCTATAGAAATAAAATTTTGACAAAATTTTCCATAGAAATAAATGTTTACAAAATTTTCTATAGAAATAAAATTTTGACTCAATCTTCTATAGAAATAACATTTGGACAAAATTTTCTATAGAAATAACATTTTGACAAAATTGTCTATAGAAATACAATTTTGACAAAATTTTCCATAGAAATAAATGTTTACAAAATTTTTTATAGATATAAAATTTTGACAACATTTTCTATAGAAATAAAATTTTAACAAAGTTTCCTCTAGAAATAAAATTTTGACAAAATTTTCTACATAAATAAAATTTAGACAAAGTTTTCTGTAGAAATAAAATTTTCCGAAAATTGTCTATTGAAACAAAATTTTGCAAAAATTTTCTATAGAAATAAAATTTTGCAACAATTCTATATAGAAATAAAATTTTGACAAAATTTCCTAAAGAAATAAAGTTTTGGAAAAATTTTCTATAGAAATAAAATTTTGACAAAATTTTCTAAAAAAAAAAACAAATTTTGACAAAATTTTCTATAGCAATTAATATTGTGATAACATTTTCTATAAAAATAAAATTTTGACAAAAATTTCTATTGAAATAAAATTTTGACAAAATTTTCTTATTTCCCTGGCTGTATGGTTAAGGTCTTCTCTTTATTTTTCCAAGTATATACAAAGAATTTAAACAACATGGGAAAAACGCAAGGATAACAACATCATGAATCCAAGAGAAACAGCAAAAATTTTCTATAGAATAAAAATTTTGACAAATTTTCTATAGAAATAAAGTTTTCACAAAATTTTCTGTAGAAATAAAATTTGGGACAAAAATTTCTACAGAAATAAAATTTTGCAAAAATTTTCTATAGAAATTAAATTTGTGACAAAATTTTCTATAGAAATAAAATTTTGACAAAATTTTCTATTGAAATAAAATTTAGATAAATTTTTGACAAAATTTTTTATAGAAATACAATTTTGACAAAATTTTCTATAGAAATAAAATTTTGAAAATATAGAAATAAAGTTTTTACAAAATTTTCTGTAGAAATAAAATTTGAGACAAAAATTTCTACAGAAATAAAATTTTGCAAAAATTTTCTATAGAAATAAAATTTTGACAAAATTTTCTATCGAAATAAAGTTTTGCAAAAATTTTCTATAGAAATTAAATTTGTGACAAAATTTTCTATAGAAATAAAATTTTGACAAAATTTTCTATTGAAATAAAATTTAGATAAATTTTTGACAAAATTTTTTATAGAAATACAATTTTGACAAAATTTTCTATAGAAATAAAATTTTGAAAATTTTTCTGTTGAAGTAAAATTTGTGACAAAATTTTCTACAGAAATAAAATTTTGCAAAAATTTTGTTATAGAAATAAAATTTTGCAAAAATTTTCTATAGGAATAAAATTTTGCACAAATTTTCTATAGATATAAAAATTTGACAAAATTTTCTACAGAAATAAAATTTTGACAAAATTTTCTATAGCAATAAAATTTTGACCAAAATTTTCTATAGAAATAAAGTCTTCGAAAAATTTTCTATAGAAATAAAATTTTGACAAAGTTTTCTATAAAAACAAAATTTGGACAACATTTTCAATAGAAATAAAATGTTGACAAAATTTTCTATAGAAATAAAATTTTTAACAAAATTTTCTATAGAAATAAAATTTTGTATATAAATAAAATTTTCTATCAAAATAAAATTTTGACAAAATTTTGTATAGAAATAAAATTTTGCAAAAATTTCTATAGAAATAAAATTTTGCAAAAATTTTCTATAGAAATAAACATTTGCAAAAATTTTCTATTGAAATAAATTTTGACAGGAATTTTGCAAAAATTTTGTTATAGAAATAAATTTTTGCAAAAATTTTCTATAGAAATAAAATTTTGCACAAAATTTCTATAAAAATAAAGTTTTTGAAAAATTTTCTATAGAAATAAAATTTTGACAAAGTTTTCTATAAAAACAAAATTTGGACAACATTTTCTATAGAAATAAAATTTTGACAAAATTTTCTATAGAAATAAAATTTTGACAAAATTTTCTATAGAAATAAAATTGTATATATAAATAAAATTTTCTATTGAAATAAAATTTTCTATCAAAATAAAATTTTGACAAAATTTTGTATAGAAATAAAATTTTGACAAAATTTTCTATAGAAATAAAGTTTTGTATAGAAAAATTGACTATAGAAAAAAATATTTGCCAAATTTTCTATAGAAATACAATTTTGGACAAAATTTTTTATGGAAATAAAATGTTGACTACATTTTCTATAGAAATAAAATTTTTGACAAAATTTTCTATAGAAATAAAATTTGCGAAAATTTTCTACAGAAATAAAATTTTACAAAATTTTCTATAGAAATACAATTTTGACAATATTGTCTATAGAAATAAAATTTTGCAAAAATTTCTATAGAAATAAAATTTTGCAGAAAAAAAAAAAATAAAATTTTGTATAGAAAAATTGTCTATAGAAAAAAATATTTGCCAAATTTTCTATAGAAATACAATTTTGGACAAAATTTTTTATGGAAATAAAATGTTGACTACATTTTCTATAGAAATAAAATTTTTGACAAAATTTTCTATAGAAATAAAATTTGCACAAATTTTCTACAGAAATAAAATTTTACAAAATTTTCTATAGAAATAAAATTTTGACAATATTGTCTATAGAAATAAAATTTTGCAAAAATTTCTATAGAAATAAAATTTTGCAAAAACTTTCTATAGAAATAAAATTTTGCAAACATTTTCTGTAGAAATAAAATTTGACAGAATTTTCTATAGAAATAAAATTTTGACAAAATTTTCTTAGAAATAAAATTTTGATAGAATTTTCTATAGAAATAAAATGTTTGACAAAATTTTCTATGGAAATAAAATTTTGCAAAATTTTTCTATTGAAATAAAATTTTGACAAAATTTTCTATAGAAATAAAATGTTGACAAAATTTTCTTAGAAA
This sequence comes from Haematobia irritans, assembly GCF_050003625.1. Taxonomy (NCBI): domain Eukaryota; kingdom Metazoa; phylum Arthropoda; class Insecta; order Diptera; family Muscidae; genus Haematobia; species Haematobia irritans. Next base: position 10,622,496 of record NC_134401.1, on the reverse strand, counting down.
TAAAATTTTGCAAAAAATTTCTATTGAAATATATTTTTGCAAAAATTTTTACAAAATTTTCCTTTTTTCTCTGACTGTATGTTTAACATCTTCTCTTTACTTTTTCTAGTATATACAAAGAAGTTAAACAACATGGGAAAAACTCAAGGATAACAACATCATGAATCCAAGAGAAACAGCGGCAGGTCCGTGCTGTATAATCAACTCCGGTTGGCCCGGCAACTCTAGTAACAGTTGTGGAGAAATCAAATTCCCTGTATAGAATTTTCATGTCACTTGGATACCTATGGGGATATCCGTTTACTAACAATACTTCAAAACTTCAAATGGTATTCTTTTGTTTTGGGGTTCACAGTTCAGTTACCGGTACGGGTTTGGCTCCCCTGCTGTTTCTAAGGATTTTCCAATAAACAAAAGGGCAAAACGATGGCGAGGACAAGTGACAGGTATTGTCAACTTTTTGTTTGGTTTATTTTTCTCTTCTATTCTTCTTCTTCGACATCAACTTAAGCTCACAGTAAACATTGAATTTACTTTTGTCCCGTTTGGGTTTTTATTTGGATAAGTTATAGTTCCGTGGCCTTTGTTTTAACACCCTTTTTGGTGAAGGGAAATTTGGCTGGAGAACTCGGAGAACTACTTCCGTTGTTTGGTTTCTTTTGTGTATGTCGAGGCAGGTAGGTGGTGTCAACTTGCCAAAATTTCAAAGGAAGTTGTCATGGGGTGTCACTTCCCCACGAATTTTGGAAGGATATCACTTTGAGGAAACTTCCGTAGCCATTAGTCATAAGAATTTCTTTGGCATGTCATTGTTTGTCAAAGTTATTTGTCCATCAGGATATTTGTTAAGGTTTGTTAAGGAAGGAAAATACCAGATAAATTTGCTGGCTTTTGTTTTGTTCATCGCTGTGTATTTGATTAAATGATAAGTGTTACTCATTTAACAAGCATTCAATTAGGCGTATGATTAATATTCAATTAATCGAACTAATTATGCTACAATGTGCTTGGCATTACGAGGTCTTTACAACTTTTCAAAAGCCATCTAAGATGGAATATTATTTCTGTATACTGTTCACCTAAGTAGATTTGCACGTGGCAGCTTTTCCCAGTCTTAAGTGGTCTTTTGAAAACCTCAAACATTTTCTGCTTAATTTATTCAATTATAGAAAAGAACACGATAAGAATTTTTCTATTTATATTTCGATTTCTTAATGTAATTGTTGCGGTTTAGGAGAATTTAAACGCATTTTAAGGATTTGACCTTTAATTATTACAAGTGCGCGTGTCTACTTTTCTGCAGGTTTTTTTAGTGTTGACCACTTTATAAGCTGGCTTAAGATGGCATGTGATAAGCTGGGTATTTGACAGGCACGCAGGAAATGTTTGACATTTTCTTATTAAGCGGAAGGAAAATAATGAATTAGGATATTTATAGAGGATTTATTAAAAAAAACAGCTAAACTCATACTTAAAGGCAGGCCAAGGCAACTAGATGATACTTTATAGAAAATTTTGTCAAAATTTTATTTCTATAGAAAATTTGGCAAGATTTTATTTCTATAGAAAATTTTGTCAAAATTTTATTTCTATATAAATGTTTGTCAAAATTTTATTTCTATAAGAATGTTTTTCAAAATTTTATTTCGATATAAAATTTTGTCCAAATTTTATTTCTATAGAAAATTTGGCAAAATTTTATTTCTATAGAAAATTTTGTCAAAATTTTATTTTTATAGAAAATTTTGTCAAAAGTTTTATTTCTATAGAAAACTTGGCAAAATTTTATTTCTATAGAAAATTTTGTCAAAATTTTATTTCTATACAAAATTTTGTCAAAATTTTATTGCAATAGAAAATTTTGTCAAAAGTTTGTTTCTATTGAAAATTCTGTTAACATTTTATTTCTATAGAAAATTTGTGCAAAAATTTTATTTTTATAGAAAATTTTGTCAAAATTTTATTTCTATAGAAATGTTTGTCAAAATTTTATTTCCATAGAAAATTTTGTCAAAATTTTATTTCGATAGAATATTTTGTCAAAATTTTATTTCATTAGAAAATTTTGTCAAAATTTTATTTCTATAGAAAATTTTGTCAAAATTTTATTTCTATATAAAATTTTGTCAAAATTTTATTGCTGTAGACAATTTTGTCAAAATTTTATTTCTGTACAAAATTTTATTTCTATAGAAAATTTGGCAAAATTTTATTTCTATAAAAAATTTTGTCAAAATTTTATTTCTATAGAAAATTTTGTCAAAATTTTATTTCTATATGAAAATTTTGTCAAAATTTTATTTCTATGGAAAATGTTGTCAAAATTTTATTTCTATAGAAAATGTTGTCAAAATTTTATTTCTATAGAAAATGTTGTCAAAATTTTATTTCTATAGAAAATTTTGTCAAAATTTTATTTCTATAGAAAATTTTGTCAAAATTTTATTTCTATAGAAAATTTTATTAAAATTTTATTTCTATAGCAAATTTTATCAAAATTTAATTTCTATAGAAGATTTTGTCAAAGCTTTATTTGCATAGAAAATTTTGTCAAAGTTTTATTTATATAGAAAATTTTGTCAAATTTTTATTTCTCTAGAAAATTTTGTCAAAATTTTATTTCTATTGAAATTTTTGTCAAAATTGTATTTCTATAGAAAATTGAAAATTCTGTCAACATTTTATTTCTAGAGATAATTTTGTAAAAATTTTATTTCTATAGAAAATTTTCTCAAAATTTTATTGTTATAGAAAATTTTGTCAAAATTTTATTTCTATAGAAAATTTTGTCAAAATTTTATTTCTATAGAAAATTTTGTCAAAATTTTATTTCTATATAAAATTTTGTCAAAATTTTATTGCTATAGACAATTTTGTCAACATTTTGTTTCTACATAAAATTTTGTCAAAATTTTATTTTTATAGAAAATATTGTCAAAATTTTATTTCTATAAAAATTTTTGTCAAAATTTTATTTCTATAGAAAATTTTGTCAACATTTTATTTCTATAGAAAATTTTATCAATTTTTTTTTCCATAAAAAATTTTTGTAATTTTGTATTTTTATAGAAAATTTTGTCAAAATTTTATTTCTATAGAAAATTTTGTTAAAATTTTATTTCTATAGAAAATGTTGTCAAGACAAATAAAGATCATCTTCACTGAAAGTAGAAATCCTACTCTTCTTCTTTCCTCTGTCCAAAAATAAGTATTTTCTGTGACGAACCCCGGCCCGTGAGTTTTACCCCAGCCGTCGTTACAATTGTCACAATTTTATTTCTATAGAAAATTTTGTCAAACATTTATTTCTAAAAGATATATTGTCAAATTTTATTTCTATAGAAAATTTTGTCAAAATTTTATTTCTATAGAAAATTTTGTCAAAATTTTATTCCTATAGAAAATTTTGTCAAAATTTTCTTTCTATAGAAAATTTTGTCCAAATTTTATTTCTATAGAAAATTTTTTCAAAATTTTATTTCTATAGAAAATATTTTCGAAATTATATTTCTATAGAAATGGTTGTCAAAATTTTATTTCCATAGAAAATTTTCTATAGCAATAAAATTTTGACAAAATTTTCTATAGAAAGAAAATTTTGACAAAATTTTCTTTTGAAATAAAATTTTGTCAAAATTTTCTATAGAAATAAAATTTTGACAAAATTTTCTATGGAAATAAAATTTTGACAACCATTTCTATAGAAATATAATTTCGACAATATTTTCTATAGAAATAAAATTTTGAAAAAATTTTCTATAGAAATAAAATTTTGACAAAATTTTCTATAGAAAGAAAATTTTGACAAAATTTTCTATAGAAATAAAATTTTGACAAAATTTTCTATAGAAATAAAATTTTGACAAAATTTTCTTTCTATAGAAAATTTTGTCAAAATTTTATTTCTGTATAAAAATTTGTCAAAATTTTATTGCTATAGACGATTTTGTCAACATTTTATTTCTACAGAAAATTTTGTCAAAATTTTATTTATGTAGAAAATTTTGTCAAAATTTTATTTCTATAGAAAATGTTGTCAAAATTTTATTTCTGTAGAAAATTTTCTCAAAATTTTATTTCTATAGAAAATTTTATCAACATTTTATTTCTTTATCTCTATGGAAAATTTTGTCAAAATTTTATTTCTATAAAAATTTTTGTCAAAATTTTATTTCTGTAGAAAATTTTGTCAAAATTGTATTTCTGTAGAAAATTTTGTCAAAATTTTATTTCTACAGACAATTTTGTCAAAATTTTATATCTATAGAAAATTTTGTCAAGTTTGCGAAGTAAAAGTTTGATTTTCAAAGCACTCTTTTGATTAAGGATATCACACAATTCTTCCTCTCATCTTTAGAGGTTTGCCAGTTTTTCTTGTATGTTGTTATTTGCCATTGATAAGTGCTTTAAATTTAAAATTAAAAAAAAAATCGTTCATCAAAATCATTAAAATTTTAAATTTCCCTAACATATTTCCATAAAGATTTAAATTTGACTTTCTAATGATGGCTGCTTTTTAGAAAGCTTCACAATTTGTTCTTATTTATATTTTAGCTACAAAAACACATTAATTATCATTATTTTGACCTTTAGGGTGGTGCTACACAAAAATACAATTTCTGTGTTTTGTAAAAATCTTAAATTAATTGCCTTTGGTCCATAAGATACCACCAATATGGAAATAAACAATTCTCTTAGAATTTTTAAATTTGAACATTGCATGCCATTCCATATCAGGAAAATTTCTCTAATTCTAAGACTTCCATTTTAGCATAAATGCTAAAACAAGAAAATGCTATAAAGCCACCATAAGAACATGACGGATGATGTTGAACAGACAAATGCCTGGATATCACATCAACAGGAGCTTTCACCTTTCTCTGGATGATTTTCGAAGCAAACAACATCAATTTTTCACGGTATTTCTTAAAGTCATAAATCAAAACTCCAGTCCCTAATGTCGACACAAGACTTTCTAGCTGAACATGGTCTTACATTTATGGCTGCTAGAGAGTCATCAAATTGTAAAACGACCATGAATATCTTAGTTCAATGTATGAGTGTCAGAATGCTGATTGTTGTAGTGTTGGTATTTCTTAAAGGTGCTTGTGTGGGCATATGGCTCTTAAAGCTTTTGTAGAGATGAACTGACTTTTTAACCTTAGCATATTTCTTGCTCTTACGTTTTGTCTTTAACTAAGTAAGAGTTTCGTGTGCGTGTATTCATGTGTGTGTGTGTGTGTGTGTAGACCATATTCCTTTCAACATTTTCACTTTTATGCCCATTCATAAAAGTCACAAAGGTTGTGTCATAAACCATACATCTTCCAATACATACCTAGTCAACGCTTTGAATGTTGGTAGAGAGATCAAAATGTAACGCAAGTATCTAAATATAGACAAGACAGGTTTAATGGACCCTCTATAGGTGATTTGGGCAAAGATTTCAATGAGTTTTGGTATTTGCACAATAGGGTTACAAAATATATAACAAACTAAAATGCTATATATTTTCTTTTTTTTAACAAAAATAAGAGGAAATAATATCAAATTTTGGAATCAGTTTAGATTTGTACAAACAGGCTATTTTTGACAAGATTTATGGCCTCCAATTGACCACCAAATCCAAATTTTGACATAATAGTAATAAAACTTTGACAAAATTTCCTATAGAAATAAAATCTTGAGAACATTTTCTATAGAAATAAAATTTTGATAAAATTTTCTATAGAAATAACATTTTAACAAAATTTTCTATAGAAATAAAATCTTGACAAAATTTTCTATAGAAATACAAATTTGGCAACAATTTTCTAAAGAAAACAAATTTTGACAATATTTTCTATAGAAATATTTTAGGTGTTTATACTGTTATAATTGCAGGATGATCTTCTAATTCAAATTATGCATTATTAGGAGGATTACGAGCTGTTGAACAAACTATTTCTTATGAAGTTAGATTGGCTTTAGTTTTATTAAGTTTTATTTTTTGACAAAATTTTCTATAGAAGTAACATTTTGACAATATTTTCTATAGAAATAAAATTTTGACAAAATTTGTCATAGGAAAAAAATTGACAAAATTTTCTATAGAAATAAAATTTTGACAAAATTTTCTATAGAAATAAAATCTTGACAAAATTGTCTATAGAAATACAAATTTGGCAACAATTTTCTAAAAAAAACAAATTTTGACAATATTTTCTATAGAAATAAAATTTTGACAAAATTTTCTATAGAAGTAACATTTTGACAATATTTTCTATAGAAAAAAAATTTGACAAAATTTCTATAGAAGTAACATTTTGACAAAATTTTCTATAGAAATAAAATTTTGACAAAATTTTCTATAAAAAAATTCGCAACAATTTTCTATAGAAATAAAATTTTTACAGGATTTTCTATAGAAATAAAATTTTGACAAAATTTTCTATAAAAAAATTGGCAACAATTTTCTATAGAAATAAAATTTTTACAGGATTTTCTATAGAAATAAAATTGTGACAAAATTTTCTATAGAAATAAAATTTTGACAAAATTTTCTATAGAAGTAACATTTTGACAATATTTTCTATAGAAAAAAAATTTGACAAAATTTTCTATAGAAGTAACATTTTGACAAAATTTTCTATAGAAATAAAATTTTGACAAAATTTTCTATAAAAAAATTCGCAACAATTTTCTATAGAAATAAAATTTTTACTGGATTTTCTATAGAAATAAAATTTTGACAAAATTTTCTATAGAAATAAAATTTTGACAAAATTTTCTATAAAAAAATTGGCAACAATTTTCTATAGAAATAAAATTTTTACAGGATTTTCTATAGAAATAAAATTGTGACAAAATTTTCTATAGAAATAAAATTTTGACAAAATTTTCTATAGAAATAAAATGTTGACAAAATCTCTCATAGAAATAAAATTTTAACAAAATTTTTTATAGAAATAAAATGTTGACAAAATTTTCTATAGAATCAAAATTTGGCAGCACTTTTCTATAGAAAAAAAATTGACAAAATTTTCTATACAAGTAAATATTTGACAAAATTTTCTATGGAAATAAAATCGTGCCAAAATTTTCTATAGAAGTAAAATTTTGACAAAATTTTCTATAGAAATAAAATCTTGGCAAAATTTTCTGTAGAAATAAAATTTTCTATAGAAATTAAATTTTAACAGTATTTTCTACGGAAATAAAATCCTGACTTGTCTATAGAAATAAACATTGGCAACAATGTTCTATAGAAATAAAATTTTGACAAAATTTTCTATAGATATAAAATTTTGATAAAAATTTCTTTAAATATAGAATTTTGGCAAAATTTTCCATACAAGTAAAAATTTTACAAAATTTTCTGTACAAGTAAAAATTTGGCAGACTTTTCTATAGAAATACAATTTTGACAAAATTTACCATAAAAATAAAATTTTGAAAATTTTTTTGTAGAAATAAAATTTGACAATATATCTTTTAGAAATAAATGTTTGACAAAATTTTCTATAGAAATAAAATTGTGACAATTGTAAAGACGGCTGGGGTAAAACTCACGGGCCGGGGTTCGTCACAGAAAATATTTATTTTTGGACAGAGGAAAGAAGAAGAGTAGGGTTTCTACTTTCAGTGAAGATGATCTTTATTTGTCTTGACAACATTTTCTATAGAAATAAAATTTTGACAAAATTTTCTATAGAAATAAGACCTTGACAAAATTTTCTAAAGAAATAAAAATTTGGCAACAATTTTCTAAAGAAAACAAATTTTGACAATATTTTCTATAGAAATAAAATTTTGACAAAATTTTCTATAGAAATAAAATTTTGACAAATTTTTCTATAGAAATAACATTTTGACAAAATTTTCTATATAAGTAACATTTTGACAAAATTTTCTATAGAAATAAAATGTTGACAAAATTTGCTATAAAAACAAAATTTGGCAACATTTTTATATAGAAATAAAATTTTGACAAGATTTTCTATAGAAATAAAATTTTGACAAAATTTTCTATAGAAGAAAAATTTTAACAAAATTTCCTATAGAAATAAAAAGTTGACAAAATCTCCCATAGAAATAAAATTTTGACAAAATTTTTTATAGAAATAAAATGTTGACAAAATTTTCTATAGGATCAAAATTTGGCAACACTTTTCTATAGAAAAAAAATTACCAAAATTTTCTATACAAGTAAATATTTGACAAAATTCTCTATAGAAATAAAATCTTGACAAATTCTTCTATAGAAATAAGATTTTGATAAAATTTTCTATAGAAATAATGTTTTGACAAAATTTTCTCTAGAAATAAAATTTTAACAAAATTTTCTCTAGAAATAAAATTTTGACAAAATTTTCTATAGATATAAAATTTCGACAAAATTTCCTACAGCAATAAAATTTTGACAAAATTTTCTATAGAAATAAAATTTTAATAAAATTTTCTATAGAAATAAAATTTTGACAAGATTTTCTATAGAAATAAATTTTTGACAAAATTTTCCATGGGAAAAAAATTTTGACAACATTTTCTCTAGAAATAAAATTTTGACAAAATGTTCTATAGATATAAAATTTTGACAAAATTTCCTACAGCAATAAAATTTTGACAAGATTTGCTATAGAAATAAAATTTTGACAAAATTTTCTATAGAAGTAACATTTTGACAAAATTTTCTATATAAATAAAATTTTGACAAAATTTTGTATAGAAATAAAATTTTGACAAAATTTTCTATAGAAATAAATTTTTACAAAATTTTCTATAGAAAACAAATTGGCAAACTTTTTTATAGAAACAAAATTTTGACAAAATTTTCTATAGAAATAAAATTTTGAAGAAATTTTCTATGTAAATAAAATGTTGACAAAATTTTCTATAGAATTAAAATTTTGACAAAATATTCTATAGAAATAAAATTTTGACAAAATTTTCCATAGAAAAAAATGGCAAACTTTTCTAGAGAAATAAAATTTTTACAATTTTTTTTTTTAAATTTTCAATATATTTATCTTTGAAAATAAATCAACGAAAATTTATAATCTATTACAATAGCCCTATAATCTTAAAGATTTCAGCAAAAACTTCTTACACATTACACGTGTCTTTATTTCCCCTATACACACGTACACAAATCCTTTTACTGACTAACCAACAAACTGGCTTTGTATTGATGTGGGTGAGTCCTAAGGTGGTGTCTATAGGTGAATGATTACAATATTACATCGTTTACCAAAGTGGCTTTTCATTCCAACCTAAACACATTTTACAAGGAATTCAGATTTCTTTAGAGTATCTATGTGTGTTTGGGCGTGTATGTGTGAATTGCTACTACTATTACAAGCCCTTATACTCGTATTGTTATCCATAAAATGTTATCTGGAATTTTTATATATAGAACGTGTTTTGTTTTTTTTTCGAGCTGGTTTTCATCTTCACCATGATCTTAACGACTATTCAACGAAGCAAAAATACAGAATACCATTCAACCATTCTCTATATAGACTCTAAGTAATTCATTACAATACACCTCCCCAACCACCTTTCCAAGCATTCAAACACCGGATTCTTTGCTACATTAACCATTTACTTTCTGGCTTTATAACACACTAAATATCATCAATGGGTCTATAAACAGATGCTTTTCTCGCTTGGCCTCATTTGGGATAAATGATAAATGTTATTTGGCTGAAATTTAAATTTCCATTCATTTGTAACAAGAAACCAGGTGGAGTGTGGGGGAGTAGATTCAAGCATTCTTTGGTAAGAATTGCTGTCCGATTACTTTTGATAGTGAGTAAATTAAAATTAATTGTAATTTTACCAAATACAATAATGACAATGGGGTTTTATCTTTCAAAATTAATTGCTTAAATAGAAATTCTGTGTTGTATTATTAATATTTGGTGAAGTGATTGTGAAATTAGGAAGATGATATAGGACGTCATGGCAAGGCAATGATTTATGAAATGATATTCAAATTTCCGGTTGAGGTAAAGGCAAAGGACAGATTTTCCATAGCCATGGCCAATTAACAGAGATTGTTGGTGAGTTAATGGAAATGTGAATAGAATGCGAGTTGGTATGATTGTTAATAGGTAATTAATTTGAAGAGTTTATGTTGAGGTGTTTTATTATGATCACACCCTGCTTACATTTTATTAACACAATTGACAGATATTAAATATCAAATGGGTGGGGGATATTTCACCCATCTGGAATTTCATAACTGCCATTGTGTAAAAAGACAGATTAGAGTTCATGAAATATTCATTTTTCAGGTATTTACTTGGGCATTGTGACCATAGACCTACATTGTAGGCCTTTGTGGCGTATACGTGTTGCCAAAATACGAGTGACATCACCCATGCACACTATGGGACAAAATATCAAGCCAAGAGCACGGTTGTTACTCCTGCTAAAAATAGTCTACCAAAATTTCAAGAAAATTTTACAAAAAAATCTACCAATTAAAACAAATTTTGTTTTGAAGTACTTGATAAAAAATTGTTTGGTTATTTCTATAGAACATTTTGATAAAATTGTATTTTTATTGAAAATGTTGTCAAAATTTTAGTTGTATAGGTTAGGTTAGGTGGCAGCACGATGTATCAGGTTCAGTTAGACTATTAAGTCCATTGTGATACCACATTGGTGAACTTCTCTCTTATCACCGAGTGCTGCCCGATTCCATGTTAAGCCCAATGACAAGGGACTTCCTTTTTATAGCCGAGTCCGAACGGCGTTCCACATTACAGTTAAACAACTTAGAGAAGCTTTGAAACCCTCAGAAATGTCACCACCATTACTGAGGTGGTGACATATACAAGGTGACGACCTTGTATATGCAAGGCAGGCATGCTAACCATTGCACCACGGTGGCTCCCAAAGTTGTATAGGAAATTTTGTTAAAAATTTTATTTCTATTGAAAATTTTGTCAAGATTTTATTTCTATTGAAAATTTTATTTCTATTGAAAATTTTGTCAACATTTTATTTCTATAGAAAATTTTGTCAAAATTTTATTTCTATTAAAGATTTTGTCAAAATTTTATTTCAAGAGGAAATTTTGTTAAATTTTATTTCTATAGAAAATTTTTGAAAAAATTTTATTTCTCTACAAAATTTTTCAACATCTTATTTCTCTAGGAAATTTCGTCAAAATTTTATTTGTCCAGGAAATTTTGTCAACATTTTATTTCTTTAAGAAATTTTCTGAAAAATTAATTTCTATTGAAAATTTTGTCAAAATTTTATTTCTATTGAAAATTATGTCAAAATTTTATTTCTATAGAAAATTTTGTCAAAATTTTATTTCTATAGAAAATTTTGTCAAAATTTTATTTGTATAGAAAATTTTGTCAAAATGTTATTTCTGTAGAAGATTTTGTCAAATTTTTTTTTCTATTATAAATGTTGTCAAAATTTTATTTCTGTTGAACATTTTAATCAAGATAGAATATTTTGTCAAGATTTAATTTCTATCGAATATTTTGTCAAGATTTAATTTCTATAGAATATTTTGTCAAGATTTAATTTCCAAAGAAATTTTTTGCAAAATTTTATATCTAAGAAAATTGTTGCAATTTTGTATAAAGAAAAATTTTGGACAAATATTATTTCTATAGAAATTTTTCTTAAATTTTAATTTATTTCTATAAAAAATTTGCAAAGTACCTGTTAGTTGGAAAAATCTTTTGCAAAATCTACCAAAATATCAAGAATTCTCCCAATTCTTTCTATAGGAAATTTTCGCAAAATTTTATTTCTATTGAAAATTTTATTTCTATTGAATTTTTTGGTACACTTTTATTTCTATTGAAAATGATATTTCTATAGGAAATTTTCTTAAATTTTTTTTTTTATAGGAAATTCTCTGAAAATTTTATTTCTATAGGAAATTTTCTGAAAATTTAATTGCTATTGAAAATGTTGTCAAAATTTTATTTCTATAGAAAATTTTGTAAAATATTTTTTCATTAAAAATTTTGTCAAAATTTTATTTCTATTGAAAATTTTGTCAAAATTTTATTTCTATTGAAAATTATGTCAAAATTTGATTTCTACTGAAAATTTTGTCAAAATTTTATTTCTATAGGAAATTTTGTCAAAATTTTATTTTCTTTGAAAATTTTGTCAACATTTTATTTCTATTGAAATTTTTGTCAAAATTTTATTTCTATAGCAAATTTTTTCAAAATTGTATTTTTCTAGGAATTTTTGTGAAAATTTTATTTTTCTAGGAATTTTTGTGAAAATTTTATTTCTAAAAGAAATTTTGTTAAAATTTTATTTCTATTGAATTTTTTTCCCAAAATTTTATTTCTTTAGAAGGTTTTGTCAAAATTTTTTTTCCATAGAAGATTTTGTCAAAATTTTATTTCTATAGAAAATTTTGTCAAAATGTTATTTCTATTGAAAATTATGTCAAAATTTTATTTCTATAGAAAATTTTGTCAATTTTTGTTTCTATTAAAAATTTTGTCTAAATCTTATTTCTATGGAAAATTTTGTCAAAATTTTATTTTTATAGAAAATTTTGTCAAAATTTTATTTCTATCGAAAGTTTTGTCAAAATTTTATTTCTATAGAAAATTTTGTCAAAATTTTATTTCTATAGAAAATTTTGTCAATTTTTCTTTATATTAAAATTTTTGTCTAAATCTTATTTCCATAGAAAATTTTGTCAACATTTTATTTCTATAGAAAATTTTGTCAAAATTTTATTTCTATAAAAAGTTTTGTCAAAATTTTATTTATATAAAAAATTTTATTTTTAAAAGACGTTTTGTCAATTGTTGGGAAAATGTTGGGAAAATTTTATTGCTGTAGAAAATTTTGTTAAAATTGTATTTCTGTAGAAAATTTTGTCAAAATTTTATTTCTATAGAAAATTTTGTCTAAAATTTATTTCCAAAAGAGATTTTGTCAAAATTTTATTTCTATTGAAAACTTCGTCAAAATTTTATTTCTGAAAGAAATTTTGTCAAAATTTTATTTCTAGAGGAAATTTTGTCACGATTTTATTTCTATTGAAAATTTTGTCAAAATTGAATTTTATTGAAAATTTTGTCAAATTTTTATTTCTATAGAAAATGTTTGCAAATTTTTGCTAAAATTTTATTTCTCTAGCAAATTTTGTCAAAATTTTATTTTTCTAGGAATTTTTTTAAAAATTTTATTTCTGTGGAAAATTTTGTGAAAATTTAATTTCTATTGAAAATTTTTTCAAAATTGTATTTTTATTAAAAATTTTGTCAAATTTTTATTTCTATAGAATATTTTTGCAAATTTTTGCTAAAATTTTATTTCTCTAGCTAATTTTGTCAAATTTTTATTTCTTTAGGAAATTTTTTCAAAATTTTATTTCTTTAGGAAATTTTTTTAAAATTTTATTTCTATTGAAAATATTGTCAAAATCTTATTTCTATAGAAAATTTTTATTTCTAAACAAATTTTTTGCAGAATTTTATTTCTAAGAAAATTTTTGCAATTTTTGGAAAAATTTTAATTCCATAGAAAATTTTCTCAAAATTTCATTTTTATACATAATTTTATTTCTATAAAAAAATTGTAAAGCAAAGTATATTTTCCAAAATCTATCAAAACATCAAGAATTCTACCAATCTACCAAACAGAAAATAAAAGAATATTTCAGTTTTGGTAGTTCTACCAACTGTGGTACCTTACCAAAACGTGGGATTTAAAATTCGAAAGTTGACTTTTCGAAAAATTGCTCATTTGTAAAAAAATTCTAAATTGACTTTTTGTTAGAAAACAGTTAGGTTAGGTGGTTGCCCGATGTATCAGACTCAATTAGACTATTCAGTCCATTGTGATATATATATAGAAAACAGTGGAAGTAGATTTTTTGTTAAAAATGTCGAAGTAGATTTTTTTTCAAAAATTAAAGAAAATGATGTCGACTGTTTGCTATTTTTTTAATAGAATTACTATTTGTTTTTTTTTTTGTTTATTGGAAATCGATCAATAGTTTTCCGATTTTTTACTATAGTCGAATAATCGGCTATCAAAAGACCAAGTCCGAGAGACTTATCTATTTATAAGAACCATACCAGATTTACTGTTTTAGCAAAATGTGTGATGTGTGGGATATAAAATTCAAAATTTGACTTTTGAAATTTGACAATTTAGTCAAAATAAAATTTGAAAAAAATTTGAAAAGTAATCCTTTTGCAATCCAATAATATGTATTTTTTTAAATCGATTTATCGATGGTGTGCACTTAAAAAAATATTTACATGGCATTAAAGATTACGCAACCTAAATTTAAAGATGAGCAATTTACACAATGTTAAGGCTCAATTTTATGTACTCGAGAGATTTCCTTCTCTACAAGAATTAAAGCAAATTTACTATTTTAGCAAATTTGTAATTTTCTGCAAATATTATCCATATTGGCTAAAATTTAGATATACATTTAGATGCACATTTTATTTCTTTATCATATGTAATTTTTAATTTTGTTATACCCTGCGCCCCACTGTGGAACAAGATATTATTTAACATATATGTGTATCTAACCAAATCTTAACCCATATCTAAAGTTTAGCGTAACATTCTCTTGTTAATTTTACTCCTAATATGGAAGTCATTGCAGTGCTCCAGCAAGAAAAACTTTTCTTCCATTTAGATGCCAGAACTTAGTTTTACTGCAATTGCAGCTGGTTATAAATGTTACTTTCAAAGTAATCCAAATTTTTGGGGAAAAAAGTTCTTTTTGAATTCCTCTTTGATTACTGTAAGAAAAACATTTTTGTTAGGCAATGAGTTCAAAACCATATGCCATTTGAAAAAGTTACCTATACCCATAGTACAGTACTGATGAAACTTAGATTGTTTTAATTATTTCATTTAGAAAAATGAAAAAAAAATGGATCGATTAAGAAAAATGAGATTTTAAACCAGATCGTAATATAGTAACACATGGGGAATGGTCTGTATCATCATTCAGTAAATACTGCAAGCATATCACACATATATTTATTTTTAATCAAAAAAAAAAAAAAAAAAATATCACCATTAGCATGTCGTCTACCCTAGCTAGATCTATACTAAGAACTATGAAAAATTTCATTTTCCTGGACGGAAACTTGTGTAGTCACATGTAGAATTGTATGTGGCGAATTATTTTACATTACGCAATTCATCAAGTTCTGTGATCTTTTTGTCTTTAAAAATCATCGACATGGTATCTGTATCTCGTTTCATGATTTTTAGTATGGTTTCCATAGAAACAAGATTTAAAAAATTTTCTGTAAAAATAAAATTTGGCAACATTTTTTATAGAAATAAAATTTTGACCAAATTTGTTATAGAAATAAAATATTGGAAAAATTTTCTATATGAAGAAAAAATTTACTATAGTAGAAAAAATTTTTACAAAATTTCCTATACAACTACTAGCTTGAGAAAATTTTCTAGAGAAATTGCAAAAATTTTTTTATGGAATTAAAATTTTGCCAAAATTTTCTTGGAAAATAAAATTTTGCGAAAATTTTCTAGGGAAATAAAATCTTGCAAAAATTTTCTAGGGAAATAAAATTTTGATAAAATTTTCTAGAGAAGTAATATTTTGCCAAGTTATATATGGAAATAAAATTTTGGCAAAATTTTCTAGACGAACAAAATTTTGTAAAGATTTTCTATAGAAATAAAATTTTGTAAAAAATTTTCTATAGATAGAAATTTTTGCACTCTCTGTAGGAAAAAAATTATAAAAATTTTCTACAGAGACAAAATTTTACAAACATTTTCTATCAAAATAAAAGGTTGACAAAAATTTAATCAAGATTGTTTTTTTAATTTTCGGTAGAAATAAAATTTTGTAAAAATTTGCCATAAAATTAAAACTTTGTTAAAGTTTGCTATAGAAATAAAATTTTACACAAATTTTCAATAGAAACAAAATTTTCTGTACACAAAAAAAACATTTTTCTGATTCAATCACGAAATTAATTGATCCAATTAATTTTTTAATTGAAATGTCTTCAATCACAGAAATGATAGTATAAATTAAAAAATTAATTGAAGGTCAATTAAAAAATTAATTGATCCAATTAAAAAATTAATTGATACTATTAATTTTTGTGATGGATATTTCAATTAAAAAATTGATATTTGATTTAAAAAAGTTTGTTGATTTAATTAAATTTTTAATTGAATATTTTTTCAAACTCAAAATTTTAATTGGAAAATTTGTCGTGAAATTTTTTTCTGTGTAGAAATTGCTTGCAAAGTGCAGTATGTAGACTAAAAATCTACCAAAAATGGTAGAGTTTTTACTGTTTGGTAGATTTATGTTTTGGTAGATTTGGCAAACTATTCCTCTCCAACTAAGAGTTACTTCAATTTTATATAAATAAAATTTTTAAAAAATTTTCTATTGAAATTTTGCGAAAATTTTAAGAAAAATCTTCCAAAGAAATAAAGTTTTGAAATTGTTTTTTACAGAAACATAAAATGATAAAATCAAAACAAAAATAAAAAAATTTTAAGAAAATTTTCTATAGAAATAAAATATTGCCAAAATTTGGTATAAAAATAAAATTGTGCCAAAATTTTCTATAGAAATAAAATTTTGCCAAAATTTTGTATAAAAATAAAATTGTGCCAAATTTTCTAAAGAAAAAAACTTGTGCCAAAATTTTCTAAAAAAAAAAAATTGCCAAAATTTTGAAGAAAAAAAATTGTCAATATTTTGTATAGAAATAAATTTTTGCCAATATTTTCTATACAAATAAAATTTTGCCAAAATTTTGTATAAAAATAAAATTTTGCCCTAAATTTTCTATAAAAATAAAATTTTGCCAACGTTTCCATAGAAATAAAATTTTGCAACAATTTTCTACAGAAATAAAATTGTCAAAAAATTTGTATAGAATTAAAAGTTAGAAAGTTTTCTATTGAAATTTTGATAAAATTTAAAAAAAATCTTCCAAAGAAATAAAGTTTTGGGATTTTTTTGTTACAGAAACAAAAAATGATAAAATCAAAACAAAAATAACAAAATTTTAAGAAAATTTTCTATAGAAATAAAATGTTGCCAAAATTTTGTATAAAAATAAAATTGTGGCAAATTTTCTAAAGAAAAAAACTTGTGCCAAAAATTTCTAAAAAAACAATGCCAAAATTTTGTAAAAAAAAATTGCCAATATTTTGTATAGAAATAAAATTTTTTCAATATTTTCTATACAAATAAAATTTTGCCAAGAATTTCTATAGAAATAAAATTTTGTCCTAAATTTTCTATAGAAATAAAATTTTTCCAAAGTTTCTAAAGAAATAAACTTTTGCAACAATTTTCTACAGAAATAAAATTGTCTAAAAATTTGTATAGAATTACAATTTTGGCAAAATTTTTTATAGAAATAAAATGTAGGCAAAAATTTCCATAGGTATACAATTTTGCATAAAATTTTCTATAGAATTTCAGTAAAATTTGTTATAGAAATAAAATGTAGCCAAAAGTTTCTACAGAAATAAAATTTTGCCCATAATTTTCTATAGAAATACAATTTTGACAAGATTTTCTAGAAATAAAATCTTGCCAAAATTTTCTGTAGAAATAAAATTTTGGCAAAAATTTCTATAGAATGAGAATTTTGACAAGATATTCTATACGAGTAGAGATACATTTTTGTCAAATAAAATGTCGCCAAAATTTTGTATAAAAATAATAAAATTGTTCCAAAATTTTCTAAAGAAAAAAATTGTGCCAACATTTTCTAAAAAAAAATTACAAAATTATGCCGAATTTTTCTAAAGAAAAAAGATTTTGCAAAAAATTTCCAAAAAAATTGCCAAAATTTTTTAAAAAAATTGCCGGTATTTTTTGTAGAAATAAAATTTTGCCAATATTTTCTATACAAATAAAATTTTGTCAAGAACTTCTATAGAAATAAAATTTTGCCCTAAATTTTCTATAGAAATAAAATTTTGCCAAAGTTTCTATAGAAATAAACTTGTGCAACAATTTTCGCCATAAATAAAATTGTAAAAAAATTTGCATAGAATTAAAATTTTAGTAAAATTTTTATAGAAATAAAATGTAGCCAAAAGTTTCTATAAAAATACAATTTTGCCCAAAATTTTTTATAGAACAAACATGTTGTTAAGAGTAAAGTCTATAGAAATAAAATTTTGACAAGATTTTCTAGAAATAAAGTCTTGCCAAAATTTTCTGTAGAAATAAAATTTGGCAAAAATTTTCTATAGAATGAGAATTTTGACAAAATATTCTATACGAGTAGAGATAAATTTTTGTCAATTTTTTTTGAAATTATAATCGTCTCCAAGGAATCGAAATGTAATCATCATTTCACTAAAGCGAATCGTTTCAGTGGTTTCCAGTTAAACTAAAATTTTATTTCTTAAAAATTATTTATAATAATTTTGCAAAAATTTTGTTTCTATAGAAAATTTTTATATGTTTATAGAAATATAATTTTGTCAAAATTTTCTATAAAAAAACACAATCACCAAAAGTTTCTATAGAAATAAAATTTTGCCCAAAATTTTCTGTAGAAATAAAATGTTGCCCAAAATTTTCTATAGAAATAAAATTTTGCAACAATTTTGTACAGAAATAAATTTTTCAAAAATTTGTATAGAAATACAATTTTGCCCAAAATGTTTTATAGAAATAAAATTTTGCCCAAAATGTTCTGTAGAAATAAAATTTTGCCAAAATTTTTGTTGTTTTGATCTCAGCTTTAAAACCATTGCATTGACTAAACTACAAGAGTAGCTTCACCAACAGAGGAAAAGAAGGTTTGTCAAATTTATTTGTGCAAAGCCCAATAGACTGCAAGATGGTTGATGGACGCACGTTTCGGAATTACCACATTTTGACAAAATTTTCTATAGAAATAAAATATTGAGAAATTTTCTATAGAAATAAAATTTTGACAAAATTTTCTAGAAATAAAATCTTTTCAAAATTTTCTGTAGAAATAAAATCTTGATAAAAATTTCTATAAAATGAAAATTTTTACAAAATCTTCTATAGAGATAAATTTTTGACAAAATTTTCTTTGGAAATAAAATCTTCTTCAAGGAATCGAAATGTTATCATAACTTCATTGAAGCGAATCGTTTCAGTAGTTTCCACTGAAACCAAATTTTTTTCTTAAAAATTATGAGTTTTATTTTTTTTACCATACTATCGTAATCACCTAAACCTTATAAAATTTCCATTGTTATTTGCTAGCACTTTGGTAATTTGACACATAGTGATGTTTGACATATGTTGTGTAAAGTTTTTCAAAAAAAGTTTTGCTAGTGTTTTGCCATATCCTTGCTTCCATTGTCACACAGATTTTGTCGCATGGTTGTCAGGAAAATAAAAATTCAAGTAAGACACAATACAAGTGATTTGCATCAAATATTCATTTTAATTTACTAAACAATTGTTATACTTACATATAAGTATACAAAAAAATTACATACATTTGTTGTAAATACGTGCTTATGCATTAGTTTTCATGCAATGCTTATGAGTAGCAACAAAAAAGCAAAATGATATAACTGATGAAATACTCGTAGGCTAACTGAACTGTCAGGGGAGTGTATTTTTCAGCTGTCAGACGAGCGGTGTAGAAATGAACGCAACCTAAACTTGGTTACAATACACATCGGCCCGAAATTTGACATAGTCTTGTTTTTTGTGTTTGCTACATAAATTTGAAGGTGGGCTATATCGGTTCAGGTTGTCATATAGCCCTCATATAACCCTCATATAGACCTATATTTTGATTTAACTTTTTCTTTTATCTGTGATTAAAATATATATATTTTGTTAGTCTCTTTTGTTCTACATCCTTACATTCATTGTTCTAGAACTGTATGTGTGTGTGTGTGTGTATTGAAGCTTTATTAATAATCTCTCCCCCCGCTCGAAAAATTCTCGACAATGCCAAATCAGAATTTTTCAAGTTTTAATGTTGACACAAAACTAAAACACATTGTTGACAAAATACTTAAGGATCACCAACAGCAAACTAACTCGGTGACATTTTGATGCATACAAGTACTCAGTACTCCCAGTACTGCTACAACACATTCCGGCGCTGCTCTCTAAATACCCAAAACATTTTTCGAAAACTTTTACTTTTTATGCATTTGATGATGGTGTGATGGTAGTTATTCCCCTCCGGTTTTAAGTTGTAACAAAATTTCCATAAAATCTTATAAGGAAAAGGAAATTTGAATGCATCCATTGCAGTATTCCTGCAAGAGGTGAATGAAGGGTAAAGTCATTGCCTTGAAAGTAAAGTGTTGTATGTGTATGTGGAGAATGGTGTTATAATTGGAAGGCAAAAGAAAAAAATGGTGGAAAATTTCGATGATTTCTCTTGGAAGAGAAAAATTGTGAATAAGGGTTTGTAGCCATTATACCCTACACCCGACATGTACACAGAATTCTATTTCGGGGGACCGTGCAGAAATTTACTCTAGATTCTGTCTAGCCAAGGGTCTCTTCTTTTGCTGCGAAACAAATTCCAGTTGGAATTTCAGACCGATCGGATACTAAAAGCTTATTCTAGAAGCAAGATAGTCCCCGAAAATTTACTCTAGATTCCGCCAAGCTAATGCACTTTTCGATGGGTGCGAAAAATTTCCAGTCGGAATTTTTAGACAGAACGGTCTCTAAAAGCTCATTGTATAGAATTTTTTTATTTGTATAGAAAATTTTGTCAAAATTTTATTTCTATAGAAAATTTTGTCAAAATTTTATTTGTATAGAAAATTTTGTCAAAATTTTATTTCCATAGAAAATTTTATCAAAATTTTATTTCTATAGAAAATTTTATCAAAATTTTATTTCTATAGATTTTTTTAAATTTTATTTCTATAGAAAATATTGTTCAAACATTTATTTCTATAGAAAATTTTGTCAAAATTACATTTCTCTAGAAAATTTTGCCAACATTGTATTTCTACAGAAAATTTTGTAAAAATGTTATTTGTAAATAAAATTTTGTTAAAATTTTATTTCTATGGAAAATTTTCTCAAACTTTTATTTCTATAGAAAATTTTGTCAAAATTTTATTTCTATAGATTTTTTTTTTTAATTTTATTTCTATAGAAAATATTGTTCAAACCTTTATTTCTATAGAAAATTTTGTCAACATTTTATTTCTTAAGAAATTTTTCTCAAAATTTTATTTTTATAGAAAATTTTGTCACAAGTTCAGTTCTATATTTTATGTCCAAACAAAAACATTTTTTAAATTTTGTTTCTATAGATAATTTTGTCAAAATTTTATTACTGTAGACAATTGTGTCAAAAATTTGCCAAAATTTTATTTCTTTAATTTTTGTCAAAATTTTATTTCTATAAAAAATTTTGTCAAAATTTTATTCATATAAAAACTTTTGTCAAGCTTTTATTAATATATATCATAATGGACTGAATAGTCTAAGTAAGCGTGAAATTTAGTCGGGCTGCCACTTTAACCTTTATTAATATAAAAAATTGTTGACAACATTTTTTATATTTTTATTATTATTATTTTTATACCCTCCACCATAGGATGAGGGTATATTAACTTTGTCATTCCGTTTGTAACACATCGAAATATTGCTCTAAGACCCCATAAAGTATATATATTCTGGGTCGTGGTGAAATTCTGAGTCGATCTGAGCATGTCCGTCCGTCCGTACCAAATTTCATCCGATCCGGCTAAAATTTGGTACATGTTATTGGTATATGTTCTCTAATGACCATGCAAAAATTGGTCGACATCGGCCCATAATTATATATAGCCCCCATATAAGCCGATCCCCAGATATGACCAGCGTAGCCTCTTAGAGGAGCAAAATTCATCCGATCCGGTTGACATTTGGTACGTGGTGTTAGTATATGGTCTCTAACAACCATGCAAAAATTGGTCCATATCGGTCCATAATTATATATAGCCCCCATATAAATCGATCCCCAGATTTGTCTTCCGGTGCCTCTTGGAGGAACTAAATTAATTCGATCCGGTTGAAATTTGGAACATGGTGTAAGAATGTGGTCTCTAACAAACACGCAAGAATTGCTCCTTATCGGTCAGTAATTATATATAGCCCCCATATAAACGAGTTCCCCAGATTTGGTCTCCGGAGGCTCTTGGAGGAGCAAAATTCATCCGATCCGGTTGAAATTTGCAACGTGGTGCTAGTATAAGGCCGCTAATAACTATGCCAAAATTGGTCCATATCGGTCTATAGTTATATATAGCCGATCCTAAATCACACAAAAATTGGTCCATATCGGTTCATAATCATGGTTGCCACTCGAGCCAAAAATAATCTACCAAAATTTTATTTTTATAGAAAACATTGTCAAAATGTTATTTCTATAGAAAATTTTGTCAAAATTTTATTTCTCTAGAAAATTTTGTCAAAATTTTATTTCTGTAGAAAATTTTTTCCAAATTTTATTTCTATAGAAAATTTTTTCCAAATTTTATTTCTATAGAAATTTTTTTCCAAATTTTACTTCTATAGAAAATGTTGTCAAAATTTTATTTCTATAGAAACTTTAAACTTAATTATATACGTATTTAATCGGCCTTTTTTAGTTTAATATATACCAGGTATAGACTATGTGGTATATATTACGGTGTTAGGAAGTTTTAAGATACCTTGCCATCGACAAGTGTTACCGCAACCCAAGTAATTCGATTGTGGATGACAGTCTTCAGTAGAAGTTTCTACGCAGTCCATGGTGGAGGGTACATAAGCTTCGGCCTTGCCGAACTTACGGCCGTATATACTTGTTTTTATATTTTTGACATCTATAGAGAATTTTTTCAAAATGTTACTTCTATAATTTTTTTTTTAAACTATATTTCTTTAGAAAATTTTGTTAAAATTCTATTTCTGAAGAAAATTGTGTCAAAATTTTATTTCTATAAAAAAAATTGTCAAAATTTTATTTATATAAAAAATTTTGTCAACGTTTTATTTCTATAGAGATTTTTTTTCAGAATTTTACTTCTATAGAAAATTTTGTCAAAATTTTTTTCTATAATTTTTTTTTTATTATATTTTTATAGGTAAATTTGGCAAAATTTTTTTGCTATAGAAAATTTTGTAAAAAATTTAGTTCTATAGAAAATTTTATCAAAATTTTATTTCTATAGAAAATTTCGTCAAAATTTTATTTCTGTAGAAAATTTTGTCTCTATAGAAAATTTTGTCAAAACTTTATTTCTATAGAAAATTTTGTTAAAATTTTATTTCTATAGAAAATTTTGTCCAAATTTTGTTTTTGTTGTTTTTTATCTCAGCTTAAAGCCATGCATTGACTAAACTACAAGTGTAGCTTAACCAACAGAGGAAAAGTATGCTTGTCAAATTTTGTTGGGCAAAGCCCTATAGACTGCAAGATGGTTGGATATACAGCTGTTTCGGAATTACCACATTCCTCATCAGCATCCTCTACTTGCAGCAAAACTATCAACCAATTATCAGAATAAATTCGGGTAATTCACTCAACCCAAAGTGAAATACACTTGAACCTTCCGAAAAAGGGTTTAATAGTCGGCTACTGCCTAAACAAATTTGCAAGCATATCTCTTTTCCTTTGCCAAACTCAAATCATCGATTTGTATTTAGTTGGATGGGTTTGTTTTTGAGCGTGCTTCCTCTATCTTCATTCGTTTTGTTTGTTATTGTTGGCTTCTCTTCAATCGTTATTGTTGTTTTTGATCTCAGCTTAAAGCCATGCATTGACTAAACTACAAGTGTAGCTTAACCAACAGAGGAAAAGTATGCTTGTCAAATTTATTTGGGCAAAGCCCTATAGACTGCAATATGGTTGGATGTACAGCTGTTTCTATAGAAAATGTTGTCAAAATTTAATTTCTATAGCAAATGTTGTCAAAATTTTATGTCTATAGAAAATTTTGCCAAAATTTTATTTCTATACAGAATTTTTTTAAAATTTTAATTCTATAGAATATTTTGTCAAAATTTTATTTCTATAGAAAATTTCGTCAAAATTTTATTTCTATAGAAAATTTTGTCAAATTTTTATTTCTATAAAAAAATTTGGCAAAATTTTATTTATATAAAAAATTTTGTCAACGTTTTATTTACATAAAATTTTTTTTCAACGTTTTATTTCTATAGAGAAATTTATATAGAAAATTTTGTCAAAATTTTATTTCTTTAGAAAATTTTGTCAAAATTCTATTTCTGTTGAAAATTCTGTCAAAATTTTATTTCTATAAAAAAATTTGGTCAAAATTGTATTTATATAAAAGAATTTTTTCAAAATTTTATTTCTATAAAATATTTTATCAAAATTTTATTTTTCTATTTTTTGTCAAAATTTTATTTCTATACAAAATTTTGTCCAAATTTTATTTCTATAGAAAATTTTGTTAAAAACTTTATTTCTTTTGAAAATTTTGTCAAAATTTTAGTTCTATAGGAAATTTTGTCAAAATTTTATTTCTAAAGATAAATTTGGCAAAATTTTATTTCTATAGACAAATTCGGCAAGATTTTATTTCTATAGAAAATTTTGTCAAAATTTTGTCTCTATAGAAAATTTTGTCAAAATTTTATTACTGTAGATAATTTTGTCAAAATTTTATTTCTATAGAAAATTTTTTCAAAATTTTATTTCTATAGATAAATTTGGCAAAATTTTATTCCTATAGACAAAATTGGCAAGATTTTATTTCTATAGAAAATTTTGCTAAAAATTTTATTTCTATAGAAAATTTTGTCAAAAAGTTATTTCTATAGAAAATTTTATCAAAATTGTATTTCTATAGAAAATTTTGCCAAAATTTTATTTCTATGGTAAACTTTGTCAAAATTTTATTTCTATAGGAAATTTGGCACAATTCTCTTTAGAAATATTTTTGTTTTAGTTTTTAATTTTAGTTTTCAAATTTCAAAATATAACTCACGTGGCACGTAGACACCGGGAAAATGGTAAGCCACAGAGGCCTATTTTGCCGACGAGTTAAATAAATTTAAGTGTCTCTGGGCCAATTGTATCGAATTAAAATAAGACTGTATGAACAAATTAAGTCTCACCTTTCCCAAAACGTTCGATTTTTGGGATAAGTACTTATTGAACCATTATCATATATTTATAATTTTTCAAGATTATTTTCCTGCTTCCGCCTCTTCAGACCATTTCCATCATTACCTTTACTTTACTCCCCCAATTTGGTGATAACTTCCAAGTTATCTGAAATGAAGTGTCTCATCATGCATTCACTTCCAGTCTGTAAAGCATCCTCAGTTTTCATAACTTCTATGGTATGCTGCTATGTCATCTGCTTTCAAGGGTTATTGCTATTCGCTACCATCATATTTGCTTTTGTTTCCATCCTTTATTTTTTTTTTTGAAAATTCAAGTGCATACATAAGGAAGCAACCATTGCAAAAATCACAAAACGTGAAATTTTATTCTAAACAATTCTGTTGTAAAATAGAAAGAAAAATATCGAAATTTTCTTCAGCTTTGGCACTCATTTGTTTAAATTTGCATATCAGCACATATTGTTTGTAGTCATTTTAACGCTGCATAACGAGGCGAGTAAACTTCTTATTCTCGTTTATTTTTGATTTTTTTAGCGTGGATTTAAATTTCCGATAGGGATGCCGATTGAAGGATATGGAGAGAATATTTGCTATATGATTTTTAAAAATAGATTTATGGGGAATAAGATGAAAAGACGAAAAGTCGACTTTTCAAAAATTTTAAAATTGAAATATTGGAGTTTGCTATTTTCTACTATGTAATAGGTAAAAATAATTTTTTATTTCGTCTACAATCCCTAAACTAAAAAAGTTTCCTTAAATTCCAAATTTTGAAGTAAGTTTTTTTGTATTGATTTTGATCAACAGATACAGCTTCTTTAAAGTAAAGACATTTCATTGGTGGCTAATTAGGTTCAGGTGAAAAAATTATGGCACAGATCTCAATTATTGCATTTTCATCCTTTTTTGGCTAAATACTAATAAAGCTATTCATTAGAGAAGTCATTAGAGAAAACTTTATTAAAATTTTATTTCTATAGAAAATTTTGTCAAAACATTATTTCTATAGAAAGTTTTGTCAAAATTTTATTTCTATAGAAAATTTTGTTAAAATTTCATTTCTATAAAAAGTTTTGTCAAATTTTTATTTCTATGGAAATTTTTTTTATTTCTATAGAAAATGTTATTTCCATTTTATCAACATTTTATTGGTATAGAAAAATTTGTTAAAATTTTATTTCTATAAAATTTTTTCTCAAAATTTTATTTCCATTGAAAATTGTTTCAAAATGTTATTTCTATAGAAAATTTTGTCAACATTTTATTTCTATAGAAAAGTTGTGCAAGATTTTATTTCTATATAAATTTTGTCAAAAGTTTATTGCTATAGAGAATTTTGTCAAAATTTTATTTCTATAGAGAATTTTATGAAC
Source organism: Haematobia irritans (assembly GCF_050003625.1). NCBI lineage: Eukaryota > Metazoa > Arthropoda > Insecta > Diptera > Muscidae > Haematobia > Haematobia irritans. The sequence continues at coordinate 10,596,045 of NC_134401.1, read as the reverse complement.
CTTTTTATTTCAATAGAAAATTTTGTGAAAATTTTATTTTTGTAGAAAATTTTGTCAAAATGTTATTTCCATGGAAAATTTTGTGAAAATACTAAAAATTAAAATTTGTCAAAATTTTATTTCTATGGAAATTTTTTTTATTTCTATAGAAAATGTTATTTCCATAGAAAATTTTGTCAACATTTTATTGCTATAGATAAGTTTGTCAAAATTTTATTTCCATAAAAAATTTTGTCAAAAATTTTATTTCCACTGAAATTTTTTTCAAAATGTTACTTCTATAGAAAATTTTGTCAAAATTTTATTTCTATAGAAAATTTGTGCAAGATTTTATTTCTATATAAATTTTGTCAAAAGTTTACTGCTATATAGAGAATTTTGTCAAAATTTTATTTCTATAGAAAATGTTGACAAAATTTTATTTCTATAGAGAATTTTATGAACCTTTTTATTTCAATAGAAAATTTTGTGAAAATTTTATTTTTATAGAAAATTTTGTCAAAATTTTATTTCTGTAAAAAATTTTATTTATACAGAAAATTTTGTTAAAATTTTATTTCCATGGAAAATTTTGTCAAAATACTAAAACTTTTAGGCGAGTAATAAACATAGTTAATATGGTTTCAAAAAAAAAAAACAAAACAACGATGTTTACTGCCATTTTTATATAGCTCCGTTAAATATTAACTCCCAGTTAGCTGAAAGAAACCAGGAAATATCTTCTCTCTGATTAACTTTAACTGAAAATTTTGAATTAGACAAGGTGACATATATATATATCCATAGTAGCACTACCGGAGCTTCATTAAAAAGGGGGGTTAGGTTAGGTTAGGTGGCAGCCCGATGTATCAGACTCACTTAGACTATTCAGTCCATTGTGATACCACATTGGTGAACTTCTCTCTTATCACTGAGTGCTGCCCGATTCCATGTTAAGCTCAGTGACAAGGGACCTCCTTTTTATAGCCGAGTACGAACGGCGTTCCACATTGCAGTGAAACCACTTAGAGAAGCTTTGAAACCCTCAGAAATGTCACCAGCATTACTGAGGTGGAATAATCCACCGCTGAAAAACTTTTTGGTGTTCGGTCGAAGCAGGAATCGAACCCACGACCTTGTGTATGCAAGGCGGGCATGCTAACCATTAGGGGTTAGTCTTCTTTAAATTGTTTGAGATTTTTAATTAGTCATGGTCGATATTGTAAAATTCTTCCTATATAAATATATCAATTAATTTGAAATATTGAGCATTTTGACAGCAGGAAGTACCATCAAAAAACTTTTATTTAGGCAATAAATATATGTCCAAATTAGGGAATCTAATAAATCGCATAGAAATTGTTATCCCTAAACGTTTTGTTTTCCCTATATGCTCCGATTACCCATACTCTTGAAGATTGCCTTTGAATGTAGGTCTAAATATGTAAACGGATTTCCTTTATTTCCGTTTTACTAACAATGTCATGTTCACGGCGGCTTCCCATCCTTTCATTGCAAAAGGTCTAAATATACAAGAAAATCGACATTTATATGCATTCTCCTTCTATTCATTCGTTTAAATTCTCTTCATGTATTTTCTAAGTTTTTTTTTGCTTTTGTTGTTGTTGTATAAAGACACTCGATAAAGTTGTTAAGCCACTTTAGTATTTAGTTTGGCTTCCGTTCTTTTCTTATGGGTTGTCTGGCCTCTTGGTTTGTGAATATATATATAATCCTTTTCTTTATCACTAACACCATTACACCACACCACACCAAACATAACATTCTGTTTTCCATAAATATGGTATTTTCTTATGGTCTTACTCTCTCCCACACTCCCACACTCTCGCACTCTCTTCACCACTAAACTCTCAACATGCCCACCACACATCTTCTATATGAGAGTATGTGTAAAACTCTTTTTCTTAAGTGTTTGTGGTTATTTCTGTAAATGTCTGTCGTCATGTTGTGTTTTTTTTTTTCTGGTGTTATCTTGACTTCCGTTTTATTTTATCTTGTTAAATGATGGCGGGTGTTTTTAGGGCGTTTTTCCAAAAGGTTTCAAGCTAACTTCTCAAAGGATTTCGCTTTATAGTCTTGTTGTGTTATTTACAACGGCTATTGTTTGCATTTTTTTGCTGCTTTATTAGGCAATAAACGAGTGTTTTGTTGTTGTGAATGAATGTGAATGGAGGACTTTTCCCAGAAAAACAGTCCTTGTATATTGTCATTAGGATATTTCTTTGCAACCAATAGGGAATGAATATATAGCACTTGAGTTTGAAGAATAACAAGAGATTTTATAAAAAAACAAATACAAAAAATTTAAAATTTTTATTTATATGGAAATTTCGTAAATTTAAAATTATTTTCATTGAATATGAAGTCAAGCTTCAAAAGCAATATTTCTGCCAAGATTACTTTTATACAGTTAAGTCTGGCATAACCTTAAATTCAAGCATCACTTATTGATAAGAAAGAAATTCACAATGAGCTTAATAATTTAGGTGAGCATGAAATATGACAAAGTGATTTTGGTTATGAAAACATCTACTCCTCTTTAAATTGGGGATTTAATAAAGCATGACATGAAAAACTACAAAAGATGTTGTTATGAACTAGCCCATTTATAATTGTCCCTGTTTCTCTTATTTCCTCGATGCTATGGTTCTCTGCCAATTTTCAATGATTTATTACGAAAGACATAAAAAATTCTCAATTTGCTATCGATATGCATACAATTAACATATAATGCTGTTGTTTTGGCTATTGTCATTGTTGAAACAGCAACAACAACAAAGGCAATAACATAACATACACATAACAACAACACACCTTTTGAGTAACAATTTCTCAATGTCTCTACGAATACTCATCACACACGTTTTGTGGTTAATTGTCCCTTTGTATGTGGTGTGTTGGCTACAGCTGTATGTTTGGGTCCAGAGAAGAGAATGAGAGAGTGTGATTTGGTTTTGTAATGCTGACATTTGTTTGTTATACGGTAATTGTTAATTGTTATACGGTAGAATGTAGCATTAAGAATTTTGTGGTTTCGATTTCTTTCAATACTATAGCAATAAGAAGTTTCCACAAAATCATTTAGAGATTAGTGGTTTTTATCAGAACTTTATAGATTTTCTATCCAGACATTTTTGTAAAATATGAACCTAAAGGCAAGAGAAATGAGAGACAATTGTAATTCTTTCTTCGCTTTCCAGAAATAATCAATACAGACTGTGCTGAAACTCAATTAATGAGATTTGTGGTAAACTTGGTTGGAGAACTTGAGAATAGAGCAGACATAAAATGAAAATTCATTTATCAACAATTAAATGTAACATGTGTTTAAAGTAGGAATGATAAAATTAGTAATATTCATTTTGCAGTTTTTGATAAACATTTTTCCAAAATTTTATTTCTATATTATTTATATAGAAAATTTTTTCAAAATTTCATTTCTTTAAAAATTTTGCGAAAATTTTATATCTATAGAAAATATTATTTCTATAGACAATTCTATCTCTTTTTTCATTTTATTCATTTATTTGCCATCTATTTTCAACAAAACAATAAGCAAATGTTATAACTATTTACATTGACAGTGCATCGAGTTCCAGCAAACTCGACAAAGTACTCCATATATCTTAACTAATTATTTTGTGTAATTATTATTTGTAAATCAAGAATATGATGTCTCTTAAACCTCTTCACCTTGTCAGTGTCATCAAGTAGAGTTATAGCAAGTATGTTTGAATGATTACTTAGACGAGCTAAGTATCGCCAACTGTAACGTTTTACTTCATCGTCCAACAATGGAATTCCAAGACCTCTGTGTAGAGTATTGTTATTCACAAACCAGGCAGCATTTGTCATTAATCTTAAAGTTTTTGATTAAAATCGCTGCAGAATGCTGATATTTGATTTACTGGTTGTACCTCATATTTGGATGCCATAAGACCATATCGGCTTCAGAATTGCTTTATACAGCATTATTTTGGTTTCAATTGATAATTTTGAACGTTTTCCCAATAGCCAATACATTTTCTTTAGCTTATGTTATAATCCAACTTCTTCCTTTTGGCAACGACATGATCTTTCCGATCAGTCTGTTGCCTATATTCTCCAAATTATTTGAAAAACTTTTTAAAAAGCGATAAACACCTATTCTTGAAAAATTAGACTTAATTCCTGAACATCAATTTGGATTTCGGAACCATCATGGAACTCCAGAGCAATTTGATTTCTATAGAAAATTTTGTCAAAATTTTATTTCTATAGAAAATTCAGTCAAAATTTTATTTCTATAAAAATTTATATTTTTATTTTATTTCTATAGAAATGTTTGTCAAAATTTTGTTTTTATAGAACATTTTTAGAAAATTTAATTTCTATAGAAAATTTTGTCAAAATTTTATTTAATTAGAAAATGTTAGAAAATGTCAAAATCTTATCCCTGTAGAAAACGTTGTCAAAATTTGATTTTCAAAAGATAATTTTGTCAAAATGTTATCCCTACAGAAAACTTTTTCAAAATTTGATTTCTATACCCCCCACGATAGGATGGGGGGTATATTAACTTTCTCAATCCGTTTGTAACACATGGAAATATTGCTCTAAGACCCCATAATGTTTATATATATTCTGGGTCGTGGTGAAATTCTGAGTCGATCTAACTTCCGAACCACACATCGACTTGAAACTTGGCCCAAGTAGTTATTATTGATGTAGGTCGGATGGTATTGCAGATGGGCTATATCGGACCACTTTTACGTATAGCCCACATATAAACCGATCCCCAGATTTGAACTCCGGAGCCTCATGGATGTGCAAAATTCATCCGATCCCGCTGAAATTTGGTACATGATGTTGGTATATGGTCTCTACAAAGCATGCAAAAATTGGTTCACATCGGTCCATAATTATGTATAGACCCATATAAACCGACCCCCTGATTTGGCTTACGGAGCCTCTAAAGGAAGCAAATTTCATCCGATCTGTCTGAAATTTGGTACATGGTGTAAGTATATGGACTCTAGCAACTACGCAAAAATTGGTCCATATCGATCCATAATTATATGTAGCCCCCATATAAACCGATCCCCCGATTTGGCTTGCGGAGCAAATTTCATCAGATCCGGCTGAAATTTGGTACATGGTGCTAGTATATGGTCTCTAACAACCATGCCATAATTATATATAGCCCCCATATAAACCGATCCCCAGGTTTGACCTCCGGAGCCTCATGGATGAGCAAAATTTATCCGATCCGGTTGAAATTAGGTACATTGCGCTAGTATATGGCCGCTAGCAACCATGCCAAAAATTGGTCCATATCGGTCTACAGTTATATATAGCCGATCCAAAAAAAGAATCTACTAAAATTTTATTTCTATAGAAAATTTTGCCAAAATTTTATTTCTATAGAAAATTTTGTCAAAATGTTTCAAGATTTTATTTCTATAGAACATTTTGTCAAAATTTCCATAGAAAATTTTGTCAAACTGAATTAAATACGTATTTACGGCCATTTTCACGTAGCTCCGTTAAGCTTTAACTTCCAGTTAACAGGAAGTAAATTGCAAAAATTTTCTCTCCAGTTAACTTTTACTGAAAAAATTTCAGCGGTTAACTGTCATATGAAATATATAGGCAAGATGACAGATATGTCTATAGTACAGTTTAAAATTTCGTTAGCTAACGTAGCACTAACGGAGCTTCATGAAAATTGGGGTTAATCGGCCTTTTTATACCCTCCATCATAGGATGGGGGTATATTAACTTTGTCATTCCGTTTGTAACACATCGAAATATTGCTCTAAGACCCCATAAAGTATATATATTCTGGGTCGTGGTGAAATTCTGAGTCGATCTAAGCATGTCCGTCCGTCCGTCCGTCCGTCCGTCCGTCTGTTGAAATCACGCTAACTTCCGAACGAAACAAGCTATCGACTTGAAACTTGGCACAAGTAGTTGTTATCGATGTAGGTCGGATGGTATTGAAAATGGGCCATATCGGTCCACTTTTACGTATAGCCCCCATATAAAGGGACCCTTAGATTTGGCTTGTGGAGCCTCTAACAGAAGCATATTTCATCCGATCCGGCTGAAATGTGGTATATGGTGTTGGTATATGGTCTCTAACAACCATGCAAAAATTGGTCCACATCGGTCAATAATTATATATAGCCCCTATATAAACCGATCCCAAGATTTGACTTGCGGAGCCTAAAAGAGAAGCAAATTTCATCCGATCCGGCTGAAATTTGGTACATGGTGTTGGTATATGGTCTCTAACAACCATGCAAAAATTGGTCCATATCGGTCCTTAATTATATATAGCCCCCATATAAACCGATCCCCAGATTTGCCTTGTGGAGCCTCTAAGAGAAGCATATTTCATCCGATCGGGCTGAAATTTGGTACATGGTGTTGGTATATGGTCTCTAACAATCATGCAAAAAAATTTTGTCAAAATTTTATTTCTAGAGAAAATTTTGTTAAAATTTTATTCGGTTCATAATAAAATTTTCATCATTGTCAAAATTTTATTTCTATAGAAAATTTTGCCAAAACTTTATTTCTATAGAAAATTTTGTGCAAATTTTATTCGGTTCATAATCATGGTTGCCACTCGAGCCAAAAATAATCTACCAAGATTTTATTTCTATAGAAAAATTTGTCAAAATTTTTATTTCTATAGAAAATGTTGTTAAAATTTTATTTCTGTAGAAAATTTTGTCAAAATTTTATGTCTTCTTTGTCAAACTGAATTATATACGTGTTGGATCGATCTTTTTTGATTTAATATATACCACGTATGGACTTACATACAATTTAGAAGATGGTGTTAGGAGGTTTTAAGATACCTTGCCATCGGCAAACGTTACCGCAACTTAAGTAATTCGATTGTGGATGGCAGTGTTTAGATGAAGTTTCTACGCAATCCATGATGGAGGGTACATAAGCTTCGGCCTGGCCGAACTTACGGCCGTATATACTTGTTTTTTTTTTTGTTTAATATATACGCCGTATGGACTAACTTACAATTAAGAAGATGGTGTTAAGAAATTTTAAGATACCTTGCCATCGACAAGTATTACCGCAACCCAAGTAATTCGATTGTGGATGATAGTCTTTAGTACAAGTTTCTATGCAATCCATGGTGGAGGGTATATAAGAGTCGGCCTGGCCAAACTTACGGCTGTGTACTTGTCAAACGATAATTTTGTCAAAATTTTATTTCTATAGAAATTTTTTTCAAAATTTTATTTCTATAGAAAATTTTGATAAAATTTTATTTCTATATACAGTTTTGATCAAAATTGTACTTCTATAGAAAATTTTGCTAAAATTTTACTCCTCTATAAAATTTTCTCAAGATTGTATTTATAGAAAATTTTTTCAAAATTTTATTTCACTAGAAAATTTTGTTCAAAATTTTATTTTTATATACAATTTCGATCAAAATTGTACTTCTATAGAAAATTTTGCAAAATTGTATTCCTCTATTCCTGTCAAAATTGTATTTCTATAGAAAATTTTGTCACAATTTTATTTCTGTAGAAAGATTAGTCAAAATTTTATATCTATAGAAAATTTGGGATAAATTGTATTTCTATGGAAAATATTGTCCAAGTTTTATTTCTTTCAAACTTTTCGTCCTTCATATTTGACCTTCACTAATATTACAATTTCATTTAAATTTCTTTACGGGAGGGAATTTCTTATTTTATTTTTCTTTTCAATTTTTAATTATAAACGCAAGATTAGCATTACAGCAAAACTCAAAAATCCTCAATGGTTTTATATAGAAAAATTTCTTGTTCAGTTATTTATTTTCCATAAAAGACGGTATTTACGCATATCCTCAGAGAAGATAACCTTCTGCATTACTCATTCCCTAAAATTGGCAAATAATTTCAATTTAATTACAATTTGTTGGAATTTTTTGTCTGTTGTTTTGTGGTTTGTTTTGTAATTTATGGCTCTTGCCCAAAAAATAAAAGGAGTAAAACAGGGAGATACCTTAAGCGAAGCACTTAACACTCAACAAAAATACAAACAAAGAATCAACAAAAGCCAAGGATAAAATAAAACATCAACAACTTTTTAACCAATACAAAAATATTTGAAACCAAAGAGAAGACATTAATTATCTTTTCTTTCGCATAGTGTTTGGGTAGTCAAAAACATTCGAAAGAGTTTGTTTTTATAGGACCTCCGAAAAAACAGGATATGAAAAAGGACATTATATTTGGCTTAAGAGAAAATGCTTCTAAGGTAAACTTCAAGTGTCTTTGTTTTATATTATTTTTTTTTTCGATTTCTATTGTGGAACTCATTTAAAATTGTTTACTTTTTCCCTTTATCCAAGCATTTGCTGCCCTTAACGAAAAACACAACTAAATGCCATCCTGGGAAATTATTGCACTTTTGGTGGTTTTTGCATTTTAGAAATTTTATTAATGGTTTCTGCGGAATGAATTGTATAAAAACGAAGCAAAAAAAACTTAAACCCCTTTTTTGGTAATCAGAGAAATAAATAATTGTTTTTATTATTATTTGTTCTTTTAGGATCTGTTATATCTCTGAGAGAAATGGAGAGCAATATTTCCTTGGAATTTAAAGGATCTATTTAAAGGTAAGTGCAGGCATTAGTGATAATTAATCACATATTTATAGGAATTTATTGAAAATTATCAAAAATGATATTCTAAAGTTTTTCTAATATTCTAATATCCTAATTCTAATATTGTATAGAAAATTTTGTTAAAATTTTCTATAGAAATAAAATTTTGTCAGAATTTTCTATAGAAATGAAATTTTGAAAAAAATTTTCTACAGAAATAAAATTTTGACAAAATTTTCTTTGGAAATAAAATTTTGTCCGAATTTTCTATAGAAATGAAATTTTGAAAAAAATTTTCTATAGAATTAAAACTTTGACAACATTTTCTATAGAAATAAAGTTTTTACAAAATTTTCTATAGAAATAAAATTTAGACAAAATTTTCTATAAAAATAAAATGTTGATAAAAATTTTTATAGAAATAAAATTTTTACTAAATTTTCTATAGAAATGAAATTTTAACAAAATTTTCTATAGAAATAAAATTTCGAGAAAATTTTATGCAGAAATGAAATTTTGACTAAATTCTCTATAGAAATAAGAATTTTCATAAAGTTATCTATAGAAATAAAATTTTGAAAAAATTTTCTACAGAAATAAAATTTTTGTGAAATTTTCTATACATATAAAATTTTGACAAAATTTTCTACAGCAATTATATTTTGGGAAAATTTTTTAGAGAAATAAAATTTTCACAAAATTTTCTATAGAAAGAAAATTTTGAAAAAATGTTCTGCAGAATTAAAACTTTGACAATATTTTCTATAGAAATAAAATTTTAATAATAACTTCTATAAAAATAAAAATTTTGATAAAATTTTCTATAGAAAAAAAAATTAACAAAATTTTCTATAGAAATAAAAATTTGACAAAGTTTCTATAGAAATGAAATTTTAACAAAATTTTCTATAGAAATAAAATTTCGTGAAAATTTTATTTAGAAATGAAATTTTGACTAAATTCTCTATTTTGATAAAATTTTCTATAATAATAAAATTTTGATAAAATTTTAACAAAATTTTCTATAGAAATAAAATTTTGACAAAATTTTCTATACAAATAAAATGTTGACAAAATTTTCTTTAGAAATAAAATTTTCTTTAGAAATAAAATTTTGTCAGAATTTTATATAGAAATGAAATTTTGAAAAAAATTTAAACTTTGACAAAATTTTCTATAGAAATAAAGTTTTGACAAAATTTTCTATAGAAATAAAATTTTGTCAACATTTTCTATAAAAATAATATGTTGATAAAATTTTTTATAGAAATAAAATTTTGAAAAAATTTTCTATAGAAATAAAATTTATGTGAAATTTTCAATACATATAAAATTTTGACAAAATTTTCTACACCAATTAAATTTTGGGAAAATTTTCTATAGAAATAAAATTGTGACCAAATTTTCTATAAAAATAAAACTTTGACAGAATTTTCTATAGAAATAAAATCAAAAATTTCAAAATGATATTTTACGAAATAGGTTGGTAGGTTTTTGGTAAAATTTTCTTCAAATTTTGGTAGATTACTTTTGGTTCGAGTGACAACTGTAGCCCAGTCGTGCCCTCTTACCTATCTTCGATCCTTCGGTCTGTTCTGTAATCTGTTCTTGGGTCCCATTCTCCCAGGAAAATCTTTTTGGGGTATATCTGCGGTGGCCATAGAAACCACCTCTATACCAATAAAATTTTCTGCAGAAATAAAATTTTGACAAAATTGTCTATAGAAATAAAATTTTGAGAAAATTTTCTATAAAAATAAAACTTTGAGAAATTTTCTATAGAAATAAAATTTTGTTAACATTTTTATTACCATAGAATTGGCGCCACCGTGGTGCAATGGTTAGCGTGCCCGCCATGCATACACAAGGTCGTGGGTTCGATTCCTGCTTCGACCATACACCAAAAAGATTTTCAGGGGTGGATTATCCCACTTCAGTAATGCTGGTGACATTTCTGAGGGTTTCAAAGCTTCTCTAAGTGGTTTCACTGCAATGTGGAACGCCGTTCGGAATTGGCTTTAAAAAGGAGGTCCCTTGTCATTGAGCTTAATATGGAATCGGGCTGCACTCAGTGATAAGAGAGAAGTTCACCAATGTGGTACCACAATGGACTAAATAGTGTAAGTGAGCCTGACACATCGGGCTGCCAACTAACCTAACCATTACCATAAAAAATGTTGGTTAAATTTTATTTCTATAGAAAATTTTGATAAAGTTTTATTTCTATAGACAATTTTGATAAAGCTTTATTTCTATAGAAAATTCTCTCAAAGTTTTATTTTTATAGAAAATTTTCTCAACATTTTATTTCTATAAAACATTTTGTTAAAATTTTATTTGTAAAGAAAATTTTGTTGAAATTTTATTTCTTTAGAAACTTTTGTTAAAATTTTATTTCTATTAATAATTTTGTCAAATTTTATTTCAGAAAAAAAAATTTTCAAAATTTTCTATAGAAATAAAATTTTGACAAAATTTTCTATAGATCAAGGATTGCTGCGACATTGCACCCACAGCCTCCCCTATGGTCTATTTATCGGTTTCATGTTTGGTATTTCCGTCCATTCATTTTATTTTAATAGAAAATTTTATCAACATTTTATTTCTATAGAAAATTTTGTTAAAATTTTATTTCCATAGAAAATTTTGTCAAAGTATTATTTTAATAGAAAATTCTATTAACAGTTTGTTTTTATAGATTTTTTTTTAAATTTTATTTCTACAGAAAATTTTGTCAAAATTTTATATCTATAGAAAATTTTCTTAAAATTTTATTTCTATAGAACATTTTGTAAAGATTTTATTTCTATAGAAAATTTTGTTAACATTTTTATTACCATAGAAAATTTTATTTCTTGAGAAAATTCTGGTTAAATTTTATTTCTATAGAAAATTTTGATAAAGTTTTATTTCTATAGAAAATTTTGTTAAAATTATATTTGTAACGAAAATTTTGGTAAATTTTATTTCTATTATTAATTTTGTCAAAATTTATTTCAGAAATAAAAAAATTGTCAAAATTTTATTTTTATAGAAAATTTTATCAAAATTTTGGCTATAAAGAAAATTTTGTCAAAATTTTATTTCTATAGAGAATTTTGTCAAAATTTTGTTTCTATAGAAAAATTTTGTCAAAATTTTATTTTGATAGAAAATTTTGTCAACATTATTAACAACATTGTCAACATTATTAACCATTCTATAACAATTATTGTTATAGAAAATTTTATCAAAATTTTATTTCTTTAGAAAATTTAGTTACAATTTTATTTCTATAGAAAATTTTATAAAAATTTTATTTCTATAGAAAATTTTGTTAACATTTTTATTACCATAAAAGATGTTGTCAAAATTTTATTTCTTGAGAAAATTTTGGTTAAATTTTATTTCTATAGAAAATTTTGATAAAGTTCTATTCCTATTGAAAATTTTCTCAAAGTTTTATTTTTATAGAAAATGTTCTCAAAATTTTATTTCTATAGAAAATTTTGTTAAAATTTTATTTGTAAAGAAAATTTTGTTAAAATTTTATTTGTAAAGAAAATTTTGTTAAAATTTTATTTCTATTAATACTTTTGTCAAATTTTATTTGTAGAGAAAATTTTGGTAAAATCTTATTTCTTTAGAATTTTTTGTTAAAATGTTATTTCTATTAATAATTTTGTCAAATTTTATTTCAGAAAAAAAGATTGTTAAAATTTTATTTTTACAGAAAATTTAAAAAAAAAATTATTTCTATAGCAAATGTTATCAAAATTTTGGTTGTAAAGAAAATTTTGTCAAAATTTTATTTCTATAGAAAATTTTGTCAAAATTTTATTTCTATAGAAAATTTTGTCAAAATTTTATTTCTATAGAAAATTTTGTCAACATTTTAGTTGCGTAGAAAACATTGTCGAAATTTTATTTCTGTAGAAAATTTTGTCAAAATTTTATTTCCAAAAAAATTTGTCAAAATTTTATTTCTATAGAAAGTTTGGTAAAATTTTATTTCCAAAGAAAAATCTTGACAAAATTTTGTATCTATAGAAAGTTTTGTCAATATTTTATTTCTATAGAAAATTTTATCAAATTTTATTTCTATGGAAAATTTTGTTAAAATTTTATTTCTGTAGAAAATTGTATCAAGATTTCATTTCTATAGAAGATTTTATCAAGATTTTATTTCTATAGAAAATTTTCTTAAAATTTTATTTCTATAGAAAATTTTGTCAAGATTTTATTTCTATAGAAAAATTTGTTAACATTTTATTTCTATTATTTCTATCGATTTTTTTTTGCAGTTGTGCTAAAGTAAACCTGAGAAACTATTTTAACGTTTCCTCTTTCTTAGAAAATACCTTCTCCTTAGAAAATTGTCTTATTAACCTCTTAACCTTTTTGAAGTCTTAATCATTTGATATTATATGCTTCCGGCTTTCCTTATAAAATCATAATTAAGAAGGCTTATAGAATGCCTAGACAAATTCTTATTCTTTTTGTGTCTTCTCCTCTAAAATAAAAACTTTAATCATTTTTCAAAATAGTTCACCTTAATATAACGCCCCAAGTCGTTATTGTCCATCGTTCGCCAAGACTGGATAAACCATAGTCACTTGGCTGTAGCCTTCTGCCACCCCAAATCCTGGGAAAATAACTTAAGCAAAAGTTTAAATGAAGCTAATATCGTTTGCCAAGGAAGCCACTTTCTCTAAATAGCCAAAGAGTTAAGGGACATTAGAGGGAACCATAAACAGCTGAAACCATAGCATCATCGGTAGATGAATAAAAATGGACTTTAGGCATCTATAGTGGCGGGAATAAAGTTGGTATTTAATGAAGATATTTATGAGATGCTGTAGATGTGGCTGAACAACGAAGAAGAAAAACAAAAACCCAACATTTTTAGAACTTCAAGTACGAGAAGTTAAATAAACATAAAATTATCAAAGTGGAAATGTGAAGAGATAAAGCTTTTTGGTTTAAAGAAAAATTACAAAATAATTTCAAAACTTTTGTATATATTTTTTAACGCATAAACAATTGGAGGCAAATAAATGGCTAATATTTTTAAATTTTCTAAAAATATATTTTTACGATGTTTACTTTTCACAAACTTTTTGTTAAGCTACCTATCATAGAGAGTACTCTCACAGTCTCGTGCAAGTGTCCTTAGCAGTTGATCCGATAATGGCAAAATCATTATTCAGCGTAAAATCATTTATCATTTGTAGGCATTATGATCATTAAATGATTATTAGATATGACTTTGAGAGGTGGAAGGAGGATATGAGCAAACAACCACAATCATTCATTTCTAACAAACCATGGAGGCGAACTAACAAAGGAAGCATGAGAAAACTAAAGACATAACACTAAAATATAAGCACATATTGTCAATGTTAATGATATCCTCCTTACAAAGCATTAACTGCCAGTATTCGCTAGCGTTGCTTTTTGGCCAAATGTCGGACATTGCCACTATATTGACATTATTTTCAGAATCACTAGAAATGTCGTAGAATTGCCATTAGAAAGCACAATCAGATGGCCTTGCAGGCCATAATCGAAACTTAATATAAATTACTTATACAACTGGCACTACGAATACACTGAAAAAAAATAGTTTTCTTTCCTAAGGGACAACATTTTCTTTTGAAGCTAAAACATATAATTACAAGCAATTAAACGCTTTTCTTATATTTGGATTTATAAGAAAGAAAAATTCCTTTGCCTAAAATTTCCTTCCGAAGTCAAATATTTTTTTTTTCTGTGTATTGCTGCTAGTAATGACATAAATTCATAAGAACACACACACATACACTTAAATGTCCACGAGTAGCACACATTTACTTTGGTCCAAGTATATGAACTTGATTCAGCCACTTATAGACACTTATGTGGCATAGTTTGCATTGAGGACATACAAGTATGAATAAGGATTTGCTTAAGTGCTATTGGTATGGACCAACTATTGCCTAGCGACATATGTTTAACGATTCCAATAATTTCGTTTGTTTGTAAACTTTTACAACATTTTCTATAGAAATAAAATTTTGACAAAAATTTCTACAGAAATGAAATTTTGACAAAATTTTCTATAGAAATAAAATTTTGACAACATTTTCTATAGAAATAAAATTTTGAAAAAATTTTCTTTACAAATAAAATGTTGACAAAATTTTCTATAGAAAAAAAATGTTGACAAAATTTTCTGTAGAAATAATATTTTGACAACATTTTCTATAGAAATAAAATTTTGACAAAATGTTCTATAGAAATAAAATTTTGACAAAATGTTCTATAGAAATTAAATTTTGACAAAATTTTCTATAGAAATAAAATTTTGAGAAAAATTTTCTATTGAAATAAAATGTTGACAAAATTTTCTATAGAAATAAAATTTTGAGAAAATGTTCTATAGAAATAAAATTTTGACAAAATTTTCTATAGAAATAAAATTGTGACAAAATTTTCTATAGAAATAAAATTTTGTCAAAAATTTCTATAGAAATAAAATGTTGACAAAATTTTCTACAGAAGTAAAATTTAGACAAAATTGACAAAATTTTCTTCTTTCTTTTCCTCTGTTGGCTAAGCTACACTTGTAGTTTAGTCAGTGTATGGTTTAAAGCTGAAATCAAAAACAACAACAATAAATAAAATTTTAACAAAATTTTCTATATAAATAAATTTTTGACAAAATTTTCTATAGAAATAAAATTTTGAGAAAAATTTTCTATTGAAATAAAATGTTGACAAAATTTTTTATAGAATTAAAATGTTGACAAAATTTTTTGTAGAATAAAAATTTTGACAAAATTTCTATAGAAATAATATTTTGGCAAAATTTTCTAAAAAGAATAAAATGTTGACAAAATTTTCTATAGAAATAAAATTTTGACAAAATTGACAAAATTTTCTTCTTTCTTTTCCTCTGTTGGTTAAGCTACACTTGTAGTTTAGTCAGTGTATGGTTTAACACTGAAATCAAAAACAACAACAATAAATAAAATTTTAACAAAATTTTCTATAGAAATAAAATTTTGACAAAATTTTCTATAGAAATAAAATTTTGACAAAATTTTCTATAGAAATAAAATTTTGACAAAATTTTCTATAGAAATAAAACTTTGACAAAATTTTCTATAGAAATAAAATTTTGACAAAATTATCTATAGAAATAAAATTTTGATAAAATTTTCTATGTAAATGGAATTTTGCCGAAATTTTCTATAGAAATAAAATTTTGACAAAATTTTCTATAGAAATAATATTTTGACAAAATTTTCTATAGAAATAAAATTTTTGACTAAAGTTTCTATAGAAATAAAAAGATTACAAAATTTTCTATAGAAATAAAATCTTGAACAAAATTTTCTGTAAAAATAAAATCTTGAACAAAATTTTCTGTAAAAATAAAATTTTGACAAAATTTTCTATAGAAATAAAATTTTGCCGAAATTTTCTACAGAAATAAAATTTTGACAAAATTTTCTATAGAAATAACATTTTGACAAAATTTTCTATAGAAATAAAATTTTGACAAAATTTTCTATAGAAATAAAATTTTGACAAAATTTTCTACAGTAATAAAATTTTGACTAAATTTTCTACAGTAATAAAATTTTGACTAAATTTTCTATAGAGGAAAATTTTCGACAACATTTTCTATAAAAATAAAATGTTGCTAAAATATTCTATAGAAATAAAATTTTGAAAAAATTTTCTATAGAAATTAAATTTTGACAAACTTTTCTATAGAACTTAAATTTTTGACAAAATGTGTTCACAGACAGAGGGACATAGCTAGATTGACTCATGGGCCGGCCCTGAGTAATATTGTCAAATACAACATATTTCTATCTCGTTTCCGTCTGGGTGTTGGGTTAGGTTAGGTGGCAGCCCGATGTATCAGGCTCACTTAGACTATTCAGTCCATTGCGAGACCACAGTGGTGAACTTCTATCTTATCACTAGAACTCAGTGCCGATTCCATCTTAAGTTCAATAACAAGGGACCTCCATTTTATAGCCGAGTCTGAACGGCGTTCCACGTTGCAGTGAAACCACTTTGGGAAGCTTTGAAACACTCAGAAATGTCACTACCATTACTGAGGTGGGATAATCCACCGCTGAAAAACTTTTTGGTGTTCGGTCGAAGCAGAAATCAAACCCAAGACCTTGCGCAGGGTATAAAAATGATGAAATCTTGCAATCGAAAAAAAAAAATCTTGACTAATGAAGCCCATTTCTATTTTGGTAACTTTGTTAAAAAAAATCAAGTCGCAATTGGGTCTCGGAATACCAAAGAATTATTGTGAAGAAGCGTTACCATTGAGAAAAAAATGGATACAAAAAAAGTTGCCTCGCTATTAAACGTGCACACATTTTCCATAAGAAAAAAATGAAATTTTTCTAATGAAATGTTTCAGCCGCGGTTTTCCCAAATTAGATCTAAATAAACTCAACAATAATTTTATATAATTTTTTTAATAAACAGCTCGGGGAAGGAGCCAATTTGTCAACTATATCAATTTGTCAATCACGGTTTCCGCTCGTGCCCAAAAATAATCTACCAAAATTTTAAGAAAGTTTTCCCACAAATCTACCAAAAAATAATAATATTTCTATAGAAAATGTTGTCCAAATTTTATTTCTAAAGAAAAGTTTTTGCAAAATTTTATGTCAAGAGAAAATCTTTGCGAAATTGTATTTTTTGTAGAAAAGTTTTGCAAATTTTTTTATAGAAAATTTTTGCAAATTTTTTATAGAAAATTTGTGCAATTTTTTTTTTCGAAAGTCAAATCTGGGAGACAATTTATATGTAGGCTATTCCTAAAAGAGCTTCATGTCAAGAGAAAATCTTTGTGAAATTGTATTTTTTATAGAAAAGTTTTGCAAATTTTTTTATAGAAAATTTTTGCAAATTTTTTTATAGAAAATTTTTGCAATTTTTTTTTCGAAAGTCAAATCTGGGAGACAATTTATATGTACATCAATAACAACTGTTTGTATCAAGATTCAAGTCGATAGGAAATTAATGTGATTTTAACAGGCGGACGGACGGATAATTGGATGGTCGTTAGATCGTCTTAGAAATCAACAACGATCCAGAATAAATGCATGTGTATATGGGGTTTGAAACCAATATTTTTATTTCATACAAACGCAATGATAAAGGATGGGGGGTATATCGTATGGTGCATAAAAACAAGCATAACATGGTAAAAAGGTGGCAGAAATATGTCAACGCATTGAAAAAGTAGCAAATTTGCCACTTAAGTGGAATACTGTATGGAGATTGACTTCGGAGACGTTTCACTGTTTGACTAGTGTTCTTATTAATTATCATTTTTTTTATGTCTTCAAAGCTCCCCACATTTTTCTAAAAATAATCACAGGTTTGTGGTAAACGTCATGGTAAACCCACTCGGTATATTCAATTGTAGTTGCTCCCTAACCAAAATTGAATTTTAATCTCTTCCTACTATGGTCTATGCCAGTTACCAGCTATCTAAATGCAGAGGAGGCTTATGGTCTTGTGTCTCCAACTCCAACTCTTGGCCAGTTTCATGTTGGCTGACCAAAATTGAAATGGCCAAAAAGTAGCATTTAAGTACCATTAACAGCTTATAAACATAATCTTAAGAAGTTATAATGTCTTTCTATATACAAAGCCAGCAAACGAATGGTTATTTCTCTTGAGGGATAGCTATTAATTTTCGCTTGTGTGTATGTCTGCGAAATATATTAATAATTTTGTACAATAATTGTTCCACAGAGAAGGAGAGGGGGAGGGTGGGAGAAAGCTAGGGGAAATGACCACATAATAGTGAAGCTATGGAGTTGGTATAGAAGAAGAAGCTAGAAAAGTTCAAGTAATTTAGAAACGTGAAAATACTTTTATCCTTGAGAGTAATACTGTAATCACGGTTGGCACTCGATCCATAAATACTCCATCAAAATTTAGAGGAAAATTTACCAAAAAAATCTTATTTTCCGAAATTTTAATTCTATAGAAAATTTTGTCCAAATTTTATTTCTATAGAAAATTTTGTCAAAATTTTATTTCAATAGAAAATTTTGTCAAAATTTCATTTCTTTAGAAAATTTTGTCAAATTTTTATTTCTATAGAAAATTTTACCAAAATTACATTTTTTTAGAAAATTTTGTCAAAATTTTATTTCTATAGAAAATTTTGTCATAATTTTATTTCAATAGAAAATTTTGTCAAAATTTCATTTCTATAGAAAATTTTGTCAAATTTTTATTTCTATAGAAAATTTTGTCAAAATTTTATTTCTATAGAAAATTTTGCCAAAATTTCATTTATATAGAACATTTGGGCAAAATTTTATTTCTATAAAAAAGTTTGTCAAAATTTTATTTCTATAGAAAATTTTGTCAAATTTTTATTTCTGTAGAAATTTTGTCAAAATTTTGTTTCTATAGAAAATTTAGTCAAAATTTTATTTCTACAGAAAATTTTGTCAAAATTTTATATCTATAAAACATTTTGTCAACATTTAATTTTTATAGAAAATTTTGTAAACATTTTATTTCTTTGGAAAATTTTGTAAAAATTTTATTTCTTTGGAAAATTTTATCAAAATATTATTTCTATAGAAACTTTTGTCAACAATTTTAGTTCTATAGAAAATTTTGTCAAAATTTTATTTCTATAGAAATTTTGTCAAAATTTTGGTTCTATAGAAAATTAAGTCATAATTTTATTTCTATTAAAAATTTTCTCAAAATTTTATTTCTATAGAAAATTTTGTTAAAACTTAAATTTCTATAGAAAAATTTGTCAAAATTTTATTTCTGTAGAAAACTTTTTCAACATTTTATTTCTATAAAAATTTTGTCAAAATGTTATTTCTATAGAAAATTTTGTAAAAATTTTGTTTCTATAGAAAATTTTGTCAAAATTTTATTTCTGTAGAAAACTTTGGCAAAATTTTATTCCTATAAAAATTTTTGTCAAAATGTTATTTCTATAGAGATTTTGTCAAAATTTTATTTCTATAGAAAATTTTGTATAAAAAACTTTGTCAAAATTTTATTTCTATAGAAAATTTTGTCAAAATTTTATTTAAATAGGAAATTTTATCAAAATTTCATTTCTATAGAAAATTTTGTCAAAATTTTATTTAAATAGAAAATTTTATCAAAATTTCATTTCTATAGAAAATTTTATCAAAATTTTATTTCTATAGAAAATTTTGTCAAAATTTAATTTCTATAGACAATTTTGTCAAAATTTTATTTCTATAGAAAATTTTGTCAAAATTTAATTTCAATAGAAAATTTTGTCCAAATTTTAGTTCTATAGAAAATTTTGTCAAAATGTTATTTCTGTAGAAATTTTGTCAAAATTTTGTTTCTATAGAAAATTTTGTCAAAATTTTATTTCTATTAAAAATTTTGTCAAAATTTTATTTCTATAGAAAATTTTGTCCAAATTTTAGTTCTATAGAAAATTTTGTCAAAATGTTATTTCTGTAGAAATTTTGTCAAAATTTTGTTTCTATAGAAAATTTTGTCAAAATTTTATTTCTATTAAAAATTTTGTCAAAATTTTATTTCTATAGAAAATTTTGTTAAAACTTAAATTTCTATAGAAAATTTTGTCAAAATTTTATTTCTGTAGAAAACGTTGGCAAAATTTTATTTCTATAAAAAAATTGGTCAAAATGTTATTTCTACAGAAAATTTTGTCAAAATTTTTTTTTCTACAGAAAATTTTGTCAAAATTTTATTTCTATTGAAAATTTTGTATAAAGAACTTTTTCAACATTTTATTTCTATAGAAAATTTTGTTAAAACTTAAATTTCTATAGAAAATGTGGTCAAAATTTTATTTCTATAGAAAACTTTGTCAAAAATTTATTTCTATAGAAAATGTTGTCAACATTTTACTGATATAGAGAATATTTGGTCTAAAAATTATTTTGCTGTAAAAAATTTTATGAAAATTTCATTTCTATAGAAAACTTTGTCAAAATTTTATTTCTATAGAAAATTGTATCAAAACTTTATTTCGATAGAAAATTTTGTCAAAATTTTATTTCTATAAAAATTTTTATCAAAATTTTATTTCTATAGAAAGTTTTGTGAAAACTTAAATTTCTATAGAAAATTTTGTCAAAATTTTATTTTTTTAGAAAATTTTGTCAAAATTTTATTTCTATAAAAAATGTTGTCAAAATTTTATTTCTAGAGAAAATTTTGTTAGAACTTAAATTTCTATAGAAAATTTTGTCAAAATTTTATTTCTATAGAAAATTTCTCAAGATTTTATTTCTATAGAAAATTTTGTCAAAAATTTTAGTTCTATAGAAAATTTTATCAAAATTTTATTTCTATAGACAGTTTTGTCAAAATTTTATTTCTATAGAAAATTTTCTCAAAATTTTATTCTATAAAAAATTTTGTCCAAATTTTATTTCTATGGAAAATTGTGTTAAAACTTAAATTTCTATAGAAAATTTTGTCAAAATTTTATTTCTATAGTAAGTTTTGTCAAAATTTCATTTCTGCAGAAAATTTTGTCAAAATTTTATTTCTACATAAAATTTTATTGTATTTCTGTATAAAATTTTGTCAAAATTTTATTTCTATAGAAAATTTTGTCAACATTTTATTCAATAGAAAATTTTGTCCAAATTTTAGTTCTATAGAAAATTTTGTCAAAATGTTATTTCTGTAGAAATTTTGTCAAAATTTTGTTTCTATAGAAAACTTTGGCAAAATTTTATTTCTATAAAAAATTTTCTCAAGATTTTATTTCTATAGAAAATTTTGTCAAAAATTTTGGTTCTATAGAAAATTTTATCAAAATTTTATTCTATAAAAAATTTTGTCAAAATTTTATTTCTATGGAAAATTGTGTTAAAACTTAAATTTCTATAGAAAATGTTGTCAAAATTTTATTTCTATAGTAAGTTTTGTCAAAACTTCTTTTCTACAGATGTAAAAATTTTATTTCTACAGAAATTTTTATTTTATTTCTATAGAAAATTTGTTCAAAATTTTATTTCTATATAAAATTTTGTCAATGTTTTATTTCTCTAGAAAATTTTGTCAACATTTTATTTCTCTAAAAATTTTTTTTCAAAAATTTCTATCTGTAAAAAACTTTATCAAAATTTGATTTCTATAGAAAATTGTGTCAACATTTTATTTCTATATAAAATTTTGTCAAAGTTTTATTTCTCTAGAAAATTTTGTCAAAATTTCATTTCTCTAGAAAATTTAGTCAAAATTTTATTTCTATAAAAAATTTTGTCAAAATTTTATTTCCATAGAAAATTTTTTCAAAAATTTCTATCTGCACAAAAACTTTATCAATATTTTATTTCTATAGAAAATTTTTGTCAAAATTGTATTTCTAAAGAAAGGTTTATCAAAATTTTATTTCTATAAAAATTTTCGTCAAAAAATTTTTTATAGAAAATTTTGTCCAAATTTTATTTCTATATAATATTTTGTTAAAATTGTACTTCTATAGAAAATTTTGTCAAAATAGTATTTCGATAGAAAATTTTGCGAAAATTTTATTGATTTTTATATAATTTTTTTAACTATAACATTTTGACATTGACTTTATAGAAACACAATTTCTGATATCTTTGTGTCAACTCTAGTTAATGTTCGTTTTTTTTTATAACAAGCTATTATGACTGAACAAAATATAATTAAAAAGAGCCATTATTAGAGTTAAGTTTGTCCATTCACACAATATCATCTAGTCTATTGTCATTAGGGTCTATTCGCGAGAACTTTATTACCACTTTTGCCACCAAAAAACCGTCCTTTCTTTCTTGTTCTTGTCATTGCCTTTTAGCAACGAAACTGTCAACAATGGAGCCCAGATCCTATTGCTTTTGCTGTTTAAGGGCTCTATTAGAAAATGACACTTAATAAAATTTCCAACAGTTTATTTGGATCTTTCTTTGGTCTTTATTAACCATTTACGCAAAAAAAAAACCAAACGAGTCTTTCTACATTTCAAAGGACTACTTATCCAGTGGACGTACAGAGAGAAATCTTCATTAATGCCCCTAACTGAGGGCAAGTGTACGACTGCATTAAACTCTAACGTCTAGTTTTTCTCCCGTCCGTTTAATCAAAGTTTTTAATTTGTTTTGCATCAAAGTTTTCGCTTAAGTATATTAACACTCTAGCTATCCTAAGTTGCAGATGATAATGAAGACACAAAGATATTTCAAAGTTGAAAAGATTGAAAAATCGCTTGCGACAAGCACAAGAGAAGAAAAATTGCATTCATTGGCCTGTGACAAAGAGTGTAGAGAAAATAATGCACTTGCTTGGAAAAGCACATTCTCTGTAACTATCATCTTTATCCTCTAGAATGGGAAATACATTGTAAGGATATTTTCAGTTAGTAAATTGTCTCTCTTATGATCTCCCTTTAAATCACTTCATTATATCAGTTTATTTACTATTTAATAGTTAGTTTGGAAGGTTACAACAAACTATAAAAAATTTTTTAAATGAGCTAAATACAGGTGGATACTTTGTTCCGAACCAAATTTCGCAACTTAATATAAGGTGGAGGTCATTGTTGCACACTCAAAAAAAAAAAAAAAAAAAAAAAAAAACCCTATATGGCACAAAAGGCAATTTAATTCTATTGATACCCTGCCCCGCACTGTGAAACAGGGTATTATAAGTTAGTGCATATGTTTGCATCACCCAGAAGAAGATGAGATAGACACATGATATCTTTGGCACTTATGCTCAGGTCTGTCCCCTGAGTAGCCATGTCCATCCCTTTGTCTGTGAATACATTTTGGTGATGAAAGCCTAGGTCACAGGTTTAGTCCAATCGACTTCAAATTTTGCAAAAGAAGTAAAATTGACAGGGTCGCAAAGTGTGCCAAATTTCACCCTATTTATACTCAATTGAGGGAGCCAACGTAGTTCAATGATTAGCATGCCCCTCTAGCATACATAGGGTCGTGCGTTCAATACCAAAAAAAATTCAGCGCTGGATTATCCCACCTCAGTAATGCTGGTGACATTTCTGATTGTTTCAAAGCTTCTCTAAGTGGTTTCGCCGCAATGCGGAACGCCGTTCAAACTCGACCATAAAAACTAGGTCCCACCGGTGGTCAAAATTTCACTCTGATTAAATTTTTAATTACCATTCTAGATGTGCATGTCAAAATTTTATTAAAATCGATTAGATATAGCTCCCATTAATATCTTTCGCCCGATATAGATTCATATGACTACGGATTAAATTAAATTTTGAATTACCATTCAAGATATGCATGTAAAATTTGGTCAAAATCGATGACCACAGAGCACCGTTGCCACTCGTGTCACAAATAATCTATAAAAATTTTCAGATAAATTTACCAAAAAATCTACTGAATTAAAATAAAATCTTTTTTTTCAAAATTTGTCAACATTTCATTTACATAGAAAATTTTGTCGAATTTTTTTTTTCTTATAGAAAAGTTTCTACAGAAAATTTTGAAAAAATTTTATTTCTATCGGAAAAACACATACATGGGCACTTATTCTAAATTATAGCCGATTTTGTTAATTTTACTCTCTGCTCAAAATTGTCCGTTCAAAATTTTATTTTGAAAAATTTTTCCCATAGGTTAGGTAGGTTAGGTTAGGTTAGGTGGCAGCCCGATGTATCAGGCTCACTTAGACTATTCAGTCCATTGTGATACCACATTGGTGAACTTCTCTCTTATCACTGAGTGCTGCCCGATTCCATGTTAAGCTCAATGACAAGGGACCTCCTTTTTATAGCCGAGTCCGAACGGCGTTCCACATTCCAGTGAAACCACTTAGAGAAGCTTTGAAACCCTCAGAAATGTCACCAGCATTACTGAGGTGGGATAATCCACCGCTGAAAAACTTTTTGGTGTTCGGTCGAAGCAGGAATCGAACCCACGACCTTGTGTATGCAAGGCGGGCATGCTAACCATTGCACCACGGTGGCTCCCAAATTTCCCATAGAAATAAGATTTTGAAACAAAAAAAAAAATTTCTATAGAAATACAATTTTGACAAGATTTTCTATAAACATAAATTTTTGAGAAAGTTTTCTATAGAAATAAAATTTGAACAAAATTTTTTATAGCATTAAAACTTTGAAAACAAGTTTTTAAAGAAATAAAACTTGTCTATAGAAACAAAAGATTGACAACATTCTCCATAGAAATAAAATAAAATTTACCCAAATATTATTTCTCAACTTTTGGCTCAATTTTATTTCTAAAATTTTGTAAAATTTTCTTTCTATAAAAATTTTTTTATTTATATAAAAAAATTTTAGTAAATTTCGTCCAAATTTTATTTCTATAGAAAATTTTGTCAAAATGTTATTTCTATAGAAAATTTTGTCAAGATTTTATTTCTATAGAAAATTTTGTCAAAATTTTATTTCTATAAAAATGTTTGTCAAAATTTTATTTCTATAGAAAATTTTGTCAAAATTTTATTTCTTTAGAAAAATTTGTCAAAATTTCATTTCTGTAAAAAATTTTGTTAAAATTTTATTTCTATGGACAATTTTGTTAAAATTTTATTTCTATAGGAAATTTTGTCAAGAGTTTATTTCTATAGGAAATTTTGTCAAAATTTTATTTCTATAGAAAATTTTGTCAGAATTTTATTTCTACAGGACATTTTTTAAAAATTGAATTTCTATAGAAAATTTTGTCAAAATTTTATTTCTATAGAAAATTTTGTCAAAATTTTATTTCTATAGAAAATTTTGTCAATATTTTATTTCTATAGAAAATTTTGTCAGAATTTTATTTCTATAGAAAATTTTGTCAAAATTTTATTTCTATAGAAAATTTTGTCAAAATTTCATTCCTATAGAATATATTTTCAAGATTTTATTTCTATGGAAAATGTTGTCAAAATTTTATATCTATGGACAATTTTGTCTAAATTTTATTTCTATAGGAAATTTGGTAAAAATTATATTTCTACAGAAAATTTTGTCAAAATTTAATTACTATAGAAAATTTTGTCAAAATGTTGTTTTGTATAAAAATTTTTGTCAACATTTTATACCTACCCAAAATTTTGTCAAAATGTCATTTCTATAGAAACTTTTTGTCAACATTTTATGCCTACACAAAATTTTGTCCAAATGTCATTTATAAAAAATTTTGTCAATTTTTTTTTTCTATAGAAAATTTTGTCAAAATTTTATTTCTATAGAAAATTTTGTCAAAATTTTATTTCTATAGAAAATTTTGTCAAAATTTTATTTCTATTGAAAATGTTGTCAAAATTTTATTTCTATAGAAAATGTTGTCAAAATTTTATTTCTATAGAAAATTTTGTCAAAATTTTATTTCTATAGAAAATTTTGTCAAAGTTTTATTTCTATAGAAAATTTTTCTCAACATTTTATGTCTACACAAAATTTTGTCATAATGTCATTTATAGAAAATTTAGTCAACATTTTATTTCTATAGAAAATTTAGTAAAATTTTGTTTCTATAAAAAAATTTGCCAACATTTTTTTTCTATAGAAAATTTTGTCAAAATTTTATTTCTATTTAAAAAAATATAGTCGCTCCCGCCCCATTTTAGACTGTCCTTATCTGTTTTTACTTCACTTACATATAAACAAAATCATTTTTAATGTCTTCTTTCATGAATGAAATTTAAAAAAAATTGATTTCTTTTTTATAGAAAATTTTTTCAAAATTTTATTTCTATAGAAAATTTTGTCAAAATTTTATTTCTATAGAAAATTTTGTCCAAATTTTTTTTCTATAGGAAGTTTTCTCAAAATTTTATTTCTACAGAAAATTTTTTAAAAATTGAATTTCTATAGAAAATTTTGTCAAAATTTTATTTCTATAGAAAATTTTGTCAAAATTTTATTTCTATAGAAAATGTTGTCAACATTTTATTTCTATAGAAAATTTTGTCAAAATTTTTGTCAACATTTTATACCTACACAATATTTTGTCAAAATGTCATTTCTATAGAAACTTTTTGTCAACATTTTATGCCTACACAAAATTTTGTCAAAATGTCATTTATAAAAAATTTTGTCAATTTTTTTTTCTATAGAAAATTTTGTCAAAATTTTATTTCTATAGAAAATTTTGTCAAAATTTTATTTCTATAGAAAATTTTGTCAAAATTTTATTTCTACTGAATGTTGTCAACATTTTATTTCTATAGGTAATTTTGTCAAAATTTTATTTCTATAGGAAATTTTGTCAAAATTTTATTTCTATAGGAAATCTTGTCAAAATTTTATTTCTATAGAAAATTTTGTGAAAATTTTATTTCTATAGAAAATTATGTCAAAATTTTATTTCTATAGAAAATTTTGTCTAAATTTTATTTCAAAATTTTATTTCTATAGGAAATTTTGTCAAAATTTTATTTCTATAGAAAATTATGTCAAAATTTTATTTCTACAGAAAATTTTTTAAAAATTGAATTTCTATAGAAAATTTTGTCAAAATTTCATTCCTATAGAATATATTTTCAAGATTTTATTTCTATGGAAAATGTTGTCAAAATTTTATATCTATGGACAATTTTGTCTAAATTTTATTTCTATAGGAAATTTGGTAAAAATTATATTTCTACAGAAAATTTTGTCAAAATTTAATTACTATAGAAAATTTTGTCAAAATGTTGTTTTGTATAAAAATTTTTGTCAACATTTTATACCTACACAAAATTTTGTCAAAATGTCATTTCTATAGAAACTTTTTGTCAACATTTTATGCCTACACAAAATTTTGTCCAAATGTCATTTATAAAAAATTTTGTCAATTTTTTTTCTATAGAAAATTTTGTCAAAATTTTATTTCTATAGAAAATTTTGTCAAAATTTTATTTCTATTGAAAATGTTGTCAAAATTTTATTTCTATAGAAAATGTTGTCAAAATTTTATTTCTATAGAAAATTTTGTCAAAATTTTATTTCTATAGAAAATTTTGTCAAAGTTTTATTTCTATAGAAAATTTTTCTCAACATTTTATGTCTACACAAAATTTTGTCATAATGTCATGTATAGAAAATTTAGTCAACATTTTATTTCTATAGAAAATTTAGTAAAATTTTGTTTCTATAAAAAAATTTGCCAACATTTTTTTTCTATAGAAAATTTTGTCAAAATTTTATTTCTATTTAAAAAAAATATAGTCGCTCCCGCCCCATTTTAGACTGTCCTTATCTGTTTTTACTTCACTTACATATGAACAAAATCATTTTTAATGTCTTCTTTCATGAATGAAATTTAAAAAAAATTGATTTCTTTTTTATTTCACAAATCTTTCACTTAAAAAGGTTGAAGTAAGGAAGATTACAAGCAACAGCCAGTCTTTAAAATAATACATTTTTGACAATTTCATTTGAATCCACTATCTTTAAAAGGTTACGCATCCTTTTCACTTTCCAGAAAACCTTGAAAGGATCCTCAAAATGAGATGTCATCACCAGCAATTGTTTTTCATTGTCCAATTACTTTACCGATGACAATTCCATGAACCTGTAATCCTGTGAAGCCAAACAAAGGGAGAAAGAGAGAGAGACAGAGTAAGAGAGTCACTTTATACTTAAAGGACAATCAGTATAAACAGTCATGTAACGTGATAGTTAATACAAATGACTTAATTGTTGATTTATTCTGGTTTATTTGAGTTGATTTCTTTCGTGGGTTTTGCTTTTCTCCCTGACTTAGTTGCACATGAAGAACTCAATTCAATTGTATTTATAAAGGACCCGTCATCCAGAAGGCATCTACCGTCTTATGTCCCAGACGTTTCTTATCCCTCTGGCGTATTTCTTTGGCTCGCTGTTGTCTTATTATTGGCTTTATTTGTCTCCTTATGTATTTAATTAACTTAATCGAATGACTATTAAAACTTGACTTGACCATATATAAGGATAACTTAGTCCGGCTGTATTCATTCTATTGGAAAGAGGCGGAAATTAGTAGTTGGTGGCCAGAAAGTCATAGAGCAATAGAGTCACACAAGTGAATGTAGCCATAAATAGAAATAAATTATGGTCACCATCTGTATTTATTATTTATAGGGATTTCCTATCCATCTTTTCTGTTCCATCCAATTATTCACGAAACTCAATCGCTATCTTCCCAATAGGATATAAGTCATTCATTCAAAGGATGGTTATTGAGAAAAGAATTTCTCGAAATTGTTAGATGGTGTGGGTGAGTATATTAATTATGGATAAATCAGACAAGATAAATTGGGCAAATAAATGCAATAATAAATACGAGTATTTCCTAAGTGCCAATGTTAGATATATTGCCCAAAACTGCCTGCTGTAATAAAGGCATAAAAGCCATACACACTTTGTCTGGCCTTGGCAAAATAAAACCGTCTCTGGGAGCTTCCCAAAAAAACCAGATCTTTCATCCTTAGAAGATCGCATTCTGGCGAACCGCTATTTCTACCAGGAATTTGCAATACTTCGGAGGAACTAAATTTTTTGAGGGATGGCTTAGCCTTCAGGAACCCCTTAACAGGGTTTCCAGTATTATCCTGGCTCTTGTCCCTAAATTTTATTTTATTTCTATAGAAAATTTTGTCAAAATTCTGTTTCTATAGAAAATTTTGCCAAACTTTCAATAGAATATTTTATCAAAATTTTATTTCAATACAAAAATTTGTTCAAATTTTATTTCTATAGAAAATTTTTTAAAATTTTATTTCTATAGAAAATTTTGTCAAAATTTTATTTCAATAGAAAATTGTGTCAAAATTTTATTTCTATAGAAAATTTTCTCAAATTTTATCTCAATAGAAAAATGTGTCAAACATTTTTTTCTATAGATAATTTTGACGACATTTTATTTCTGTAGAAGAAATAAAATTTTGACAAAATTTCCTGTAGAAATAAAATTTTCTTTTTTGCAAAAAATCATGAACCCTGGCCAAAAGAGTCACTGGTTTCTTAAATTTCTTTACCGAAATTCTCGTGAGGATAAATTCATGGACTATGCATTCTTTGATTTAGAATTCCTGTAAGACTGCTGTATGTTTCCCAGCGAGATGGCTGAGTAATTCAATATTAACCCATTTCGAGTGGCCTCTATTGGTTCCCAAGAATTGTCACAGCTAGCTCAGCGAACAAAAATCCCTTGCCTCTTCGTTCTTCCTAAAAAATATAGGCTTCCCCTCATTAGCACCATTTAAAAATTTCCCGTCATATGACATTTTTACAAGAAGTATCAAACATATGTGTCTTACAAATTAATTATCTTAACTTTTAACCAAGAGAATTAACATTTTTACAACGTTTCCTCGTTCTTGCTGTGCTGCGCTATAACATATCTTCACCCAATTACTGGGTAAATGGAATGAATTTATATCACCAACGATGTTTGTCATTTTATGTCAGAGCCGTAAATATGCGTGGAGCATATTTTATGTTGTAAATAAGTACTGGAAACCTTTACTTCATCGTGTTGTCACAGCTTCATACTGCATGGCAATGAAGGAAATTGTTATTAATCCACACACAGACATATGGGTAAGAAGAATAATTAATTTGAATTAATTATAAGAGATTTTTTGGGCTAACATCAAATTTTACGAACTTTTGGTGGAGCTGCATCTATAACAAAATGAAGAAATATTATGGCTATATATTAAGGGGGTAATTTTTCTATTCGCGTTATTTTGGAATGATGAAAATGTTGTCGAATTTAATACTAGAAATGTTATATCATTCGCCCCTATGGGGACAGCGTATGATCAATTTGTTCACTATATAAAAATCAACCAGAAAAATTATCCTAACCTCGGTTGCCCCTCGTGCCAAAAATAATCAAAAGTTATTCCTATTGAAAACATTTTTGTCAAAATTTTATTGCTATAGAAAAATTTGTCAAAATTTTATTTCTATAGAAAAATTTGTTAGATTTTTTTTCTGTAGAAAGTTTTGTCAAAATTTTATTTCCATAGAAAATTATGTCAAAAAAATTGCTTTTCTAGAAAATTTTGTCAAAATTTTATTTCCATAAAAAATTTTGTCAAAATTTTATTTCTATAGAAAATTTTCTCAAAGTTTGATTTCTATGGAAAATTTTCTCAAAATTTAATTTCTATAGAAAATTTTGTCAAAGTTTTATTTCTATAGAAATTTTTGTCAAAATTTTATTGCTATAGGAAAATTTCTCAAAATATAATTTCTATAGAAAATTTGTCAAAATTGTATTTCAATAGAAAATTTTGTCAAAGTTTTATTTCTATAGAAAATTTTATCAATATTTTAGTTCTATAGAAAATTTTGTCAAAATGTTATTCCTATAGAAAATTTTGTCAAAATTTTATTTCTATAGAAAATTTTGTCAAAATTTGATTTCTATAGAAAATTTTGTCAAGATTTTATTTCTATAGAAAATTTTGTCAAAATGTTATTTCTATAGAAAATTTTGTCAAGATTTTATTTCTATAGCAAATTTTGTCAAAGTTTTATTTCTATAGAAAATTTTATCAAAATTTTAGTTCTATAGAAAATTTTGTCAAAATTTTATTTCTATAGAAAATTTTGTCAATATTTTATTTGTATAGAAAATTTTGTCAAAATTTTATTTATATAGAAAATTTTGTCAATATTTTAT
This sequence comes from Haematobia irritans, assembly GCF_050003625.1. Classification (NCBI taxonomy): domain Eukaryota; kingdom Metazoa; phylum Arthropoda; class Insecta; order Diptera; family Muscidae; genus Haematobia; species Haematobia irritans. Next base: position 10,564,818 of record NC_134401.1, on the reverse strand, counting down.
TTCTATAGAACATTTTTGCAAAACTTTATTTCTATAGAAAATTTTTACAAATTATTTTTCCCAAACTTTTGTCAAACTTTTATATTCATAGAAAATTTTGTCAATATTTTATTTCTATAGAAAATTTTGTCAAAGTTTTATTTCTATTATTTCTATAGAAAAATTTTTAAAATTTTTTTCTATAGAAAATTTTGTCAACATTTTATCTCTATAGAAAAATTTTGTCAAAATTATTATTTCCATAAAAAATGTTGTCAAAATTTTATTTCTATAGAAAATTTTATCAAGATTTTATTTCCATATTTCCAGATTTTATTTTGTCAAAATTTTATTTCTATAGGAAATTTTGTCAAAATTGTATTTCTATAGAAATTTTTGCAAAATTTTATTTCTATAGAAAATTTTGTCAAAATTTTAGTTCTATAGAAAATTTTGTCAAAGTTTTATTTCTATACAAAATTTTATCAGAATTTTATTTCTATAGAAAATTTTGATAAAATTTTATTTCTATAGAAAATTTTGTCAAAATTTTATTTCTAGAGATATTTTTTGCAAAATTTTATTTTTATAGAAAATTTTGTCAAAATTTTATTTCTATAGAAAATTTTGTCAACATTTTATTTCTAGAGAAAATTTTGTCAACATTTTATTTCTATAGAAAATTTTGTCAAAATTTTATTTCTAGAGAAAATTATGTCAACATTTTATTTCTATAGAAAATTTTGTCAAAATTTTATTTTTATAGAAAATTTTACCAAAATTTTATTTCTATACGAAAATTTGTCAAAATTTTATTTCTATACGAAATTTTGTGAAAAATTTTTTTTTTTTATACGAAATTTTGTCAAAATTTTATTTCTATACGACATTTTGTCAAAATTTAATTTCTATAGAAAATTTTGTCAACATTTTATTTATATAGACATTTTTGTCAAAATTTAATTGCTATAGGAAAATTTCTCAAAATTTAATTTTTATAGAAAATTTTGTAAAAATTTTATTTCCATAAAACATGTTGTCAAAATTTTATTTGTATAGAAAATTTTGTCAAAATTTTATTTCTATAGAAAATTTTGTCAAAATTTTATTTCTATAGAAAATTTTGTCAACATTTTATTTACATAGACATTTTTGTCAAAATTTAATTGCTTTAGGAAAATTTCTCAAAATTTAATTTCTATAGAAAATTTTGTCAAAATTTTATTTCCATAAAAAATGTTGTCAAAATTTTATTTCTATAGAAAATTTTGTCAAAATTTTATTTCTAGTGAAAATTTTGGTAAAATTTTAGTTCTTTTGGAAATTTTGTCAAAATTTTATTTCTGTAGGAAATTTTGTCAAAATTGTATTTCTATAGAACATTTTTGCAAAGTTGTATTTTTGCAAAATTTTTTATAGAAAATTTTGTCAAAATTTTATTTCTATAGAAAATTTTGTGAAGATTTTATATCGATAGAAAGTTTTGTAAAAATTTTATTTCTATAGAAAATTTTATCAAAATTTTAGTTCTATAGAAAATTTTGTCAACATTTTTTTTCTATAGACATTTTTGTCAAAATTTTATTGCTATAGAAAAATTTCGCAAAATTTAATTTTTATAGAAAATGTTGTCAAAATTTTATTTCTATACGACATTTTGTCAAAATTTAATTTCTATAGAAAATTTTGTCAACATTTTATTTATATAGACATTTTTGTCAAAATTTAATTGCTATAGGAAAATTTCTCAAAATTTAATTTTTATAAAAAATTTTGTAAAAAAAATTTATTTCTATAGAAAATTTTGTCAAAATTTTATTTCTATAGAAAATTTTGTCAAAATTTTATTTCTATAAAAAATTTTGTCATAATTTTATTTCTATAGAAAATTTCTATAGAAATAAAATTATGACATATTTTATTTGTATAGAAAATTTTGTCAAAATTTTATTTATATAGAAAATTTTGTCAATATTTTATTTCTATAGAACATTTTTGCAAAACTTTATTTCTATAGAAAATTTTTACAAATTATTTTTCCCAAACTTTTGTCAAACTTTTATATTCATAGAAAATTTTGTCAATATTTTATTTCTATAGAAAATTTTGTCAGTTTTATTTCTATTATTTCTATAGAAAAATTTTTAAAATTTTTTTCTATAGAAAATTTTGTCAACATTTTATCTCTATAGAAAAATTTTGTCAAAATTATTATTTCCATAAAAAATGTTGTCAAAATTTTATTTCTATAGAAAATTTTATCAAGATTTTATTTCCATATTTCCAGATTTTATTTTGTCAAAATTTTATTTCTATAGGAAATTTTGTCAAAATTGTATTTCTATAGAAATTTTTGCAAAATTTTATTTCTATAGAAAATTTTGTCAAAATTTTAGTTCTATAGAAAATTTTGTCAAAGTTTTATTTCTATACAAAATTTTATCAGAATTTTATTTCTATAGAAAATTTTGATAAAATTTTATTTCTATAGAAAATTTTGTCAAAATTTTATTTCTAGAGATATTTTTTGCAAAATTTTATTTTTATAGAAAATTTTGTCAAAATTTTATTTCTATAGAAAATTTTGTCAACATTTTATTTCTAGAGAAAATTTTGTCAACATTTTATTTCTATAGAAAATTTTGTCAAAATTTTATTTCTAGAGAAAATTATGTCAACATTTTATTTCTATAGAAAATTTTGTCAAAATTTTATTTTTATAGAAAATTTTACCAAAATTTTATTTCTATACGAAAATTTGTCAAAATTTTATTTCTATACGAAATTTTGTGAAAAAATTTTTTTTTTTATACGAAATTTTGTCAAAATTTTATTTCTATACGACATTTTGTCAAAATTTAATTTCTATAGAAAATTTTGTCAACATTTTATTTATATAGACATTTCTGTCAAAATTTAATTGCTATAGGAAAATTTCTCAAAATTTAATTTTTATAGAAAATTTTGTAAAAATTTTATTTCCATAAAACATGTTGTCAAAATTTTATTTGTATAGAAAATTTTGTCAAAATTTTATTTCTATAGAAAATTTTGTCAAAATTTTATTTCTATAGAAAATTTTGTCTACATTTTATTTACATAGACATTTTTGTCAAAATTTAATTGCTTTAGGAAAATTTCTCAAAATTTAATTTCTATAGAAAATTTTGTCAAAATTTTATTTCCATAAAAAATGTTGTCAAAATTTTATTTCTATAGAAAATTTTGTCAAAATTTTATTTCTAGTGAAAATTTTGGTAAAATTTTAGTTCTTTTGGAAATTTTGTCAAAATTTTATTTCTGTAGGAAATTTTGTCAAAATTGTATTTCTATAGAACATTTTTGCAAAGTTGTATTTTTGCAAAATTTTTTATAGAAAATTTTGTCAAAATTTTATTTCTATAGAAAATTTTGTCTAAATTTTATTTCTAGAGAAAATTTTGTGAAGATTTTATATCGATAGAAAGTTTTGTAAAAATTTTATTTCTATAGAAAATTTTATCAAAATTTTAGTTCTATAGAAAATTTTGTCAACATTTTTTTTCTATAGACATTTTTGTCAAAATTTTATTGCTATAGAAAAATTTCGCAAAATTTAATTTTTATAGAAAATGTTGTCAAAATTTTATTTCTATACGACATTTTGTCAAAATTTAATTTCTATAGAAAATTTTGTCAACATTTTATTTATATAGACATTTTTGTCAAAATTTAATTGCTATAGGAAAATTTCTCAAAATTTAATTTTTATAAAAAATTTTGTAAAAAAAATTTATTTCTATAGAAAATTTTGTCAAAATTTTATTTCTATAGAAAATTTTGTCAAAATTTTATTTCTATAAAAAATTTTGTCATAATTTTATTTCTATAGAAAATTTTTGCAAAATTTTATTTCTATAGAAAATTTTGTCAACATTTTTTTGTATAGAAATATTTGTATATATCTAATTTCTATAGAAAATTTTGACTTTTTAGAAATCTAAAAATGTATAATTGCTCGACATTTGCGATTATTGAAAATACCCCAAGAAGCAGAGTTTTTGACTTATAAGAAATTTAAAAATATGAATAATAGAACAGTAGACTTTCGACGGCGGTCTTTTTGAGTGGTTGTCAGCATGAAACATGCGCTGTGAAATTGATTTTTTTTATAAAGGTCGATTAGTTAATTTTGTCCATTTTTAATAACGAGTTCTGAGTTTGATAATCCTGTGAATCTTGCCCTATTTCCTTCCTCCAATTTTATCACCATTTGTGCTTAGCTATAAGTTTTACGAGATTTTAGCATAGCAAAAATGTGGCAAAGCTGAGAAAACATACCACAAATTAGGATAATATATATGTTGGGGAAAACTTTTGTTTTTTGTTTAATTTTTTAACTTAATTTTTTTTTCCAATTCTAATTTTTTTTGCCTTTTCCTGGCAAATTCCCCTTTTATAATTTAATTTTTTAATTGTTAATTTTTTAACTTCATGTTTCTTCCAACTTTATATATTTTTAGGAGAAATATTTTGTAACGAAAATGTTGTCTTTCCTTATTTATACCTTTTCTGAGCTAATTTGCTATAATTCTTCATCAGTTTTCTCGTTCGCATTTTTGCTTTAACCTCATTATATAAGTTTTATTTTAAAAATAGTGTTTTTTTAATTTTATTTAAATTTTCCACAAGGTTGTAAAATCCTTTACTTAACCCATCTTTTAAATAAATTCCTCTTATAAAAAAATTTATTGTAGTTTTCGTCTTTTGACATCGTTTTATAATTTCTAATTCCCATAATAATTTTTTAACCCAACTTTTTGTTTTCTCCCCAAGGTTTTATCTTTCCTTTAATGAACCGCCTTTTCTTAGCTAATTGCCTACATTTCCTTATAAGTCAACACTAAATACAAGTTACAAATTTTGTTAACATAGCCTTTGGGATATTTCGCTTTTAATTAATAAGTTGTAGTTAATCAATGCTCATATTCACTTTGATGACATGCTATACATAAATATGTCCGTATCACCAAGATATGAATTTCTGATTAGATATAATTGCATGGTTGATATTTCGATGGTTAGATCTTATCTATGATTTACAACTTTAGGCTTTGTGAATAACACTAATTAGTGTAGAAATTTGATTAGCAAATATTTCGCAAATGAAGAAGGATGAAGTTTGTTGTTAGTGGAAATTATTTATGTATTTTTTTAAGACAAGTGAAGAAAAATTTATAAGTATATCTCATACCATAAATTTATTAACCCTTTCGACCCTAAAGTTGCCTGTGGGCAACTTTTTGTGTTTTGAGACTCACTGTCAGCGTTGTTTTTGTTTTTGTTCATAAAACTGTAACGGTATCGAAAGCTACAAGTGTTTCCTTCAAGTTGAATAAAAAATCAGCTAATTTGGTTGTCAATTAGCAAAAAAAAATTCATTAATACGCACGTACCTCAAGAAAAAAATATTTGCGAATTTAAAAAGAGGTTTTTATACATGTGACTTTTTTCAAAAATTACAACTAAAATGTTGAAAGTTTTTATTAAATCTATTGTAGTACATGTCAAATAAAATATTTCTGGAAGTCAAATCTTAGAATTGCGAAAAAACAACAGATGAGAAATTTTTAAAATTGAAAAGTTGCCTGTGGGCAACTTTAGGCAATTGTGGTAGTAAAATTACATATTTTTGAACATAAGGCCTGGAGAAAAAAGGTTTGAAAAACAATGATTTTGAAAAAATTTTGAACTTCGATTGGGATGTCCCAGTGACGAGAAATGTAGCGATGATGTGGAAAACATATCTGCAGGGCAGTGGGGAATTTGGAAGGAATCGTAAAAAGGGAGGAAGCCACTTCTTGGCAACATACTAGTGGATTAGCACGAATATTGACGCTTTATAATACTTTGGTTTTTTACACCGCCAGTTAAATTGACATGGGTTAAAAACAAACAAAAAAAAACTAAACATTTTCGTGAGTCACGCGTGATTCACGCGAAGCCGTGAATGAAATTTAAACGAAATCTCGTGAATATGCGTGAACGGGATTAAAGAAAAATGTGTGGCGCGTGAGCGTGAGTTAAAATAAAATTGTGTTCGTGATTGTGAATCAGTAAACTTTCTCCGAAAACACGCTCCCGATAAAAATTTACTTTCACGATCCAACCCACCCTCACGATCCAACTCAATAGCGTGAATCACGAGAAATTTCGTTAATTACCAGAATTTTATTGAGCCACGAAAATTGTCGTGTTGCGAAAATATTCGTGACTCACGAGATTTGTCGTGAATTACGAAAATTGTCGTGAATCGTGCGAAAGCGTGAGACATAAACGTTGTTCATGTGTGATCGTGCGCGAGTATGACTTTTCATTTCGTGAATTAATTTCGTGACCGTGAATTCCTACCCACATGGCGTGCGTGAGTACAAATATTTCTTCGTGAATGTGTTTGAGCGTGATTGAAATTCCACTAACGCGCACATCTAAGTATATATTTACTGTAAAATAACAAAAAACTTAACAAAAATCCAATAAAACGTAATACGTCTATCAATGCAAAACAAACTATTTTGTAGTCACAATTGCCCAAAGTTGCCCACAGGCAACATTCTCTACCGCCTAAACGAATGGGCGTGGCGACCCGAAATTTTGGCTAGACGCTTCTTAAATGACTTCAACATGATTAAAAGTAAAAAAAAAATTTTAGCGATACCTATAAAAATTCAGGGTCGAAAGGGTTAAATATGTTTTTTTGAAATTATATTTTCAACAATTTTAGATTGTTATGCTAAAAAAAATAACAAAATCTACGCTTTTTAATTGGCGACTTCTTAATTGTCAACACGTAAAATCGTGAAAGACGCCTGTTTTTAGGATTGTTGAGCAATTTTATTTCTATTAAAAATTTGTCAAAATTTAATTTTTTTTTATTCCTAGACAAAATTTTGTCAAAATTTTATTTCTATAGCAAATGTTGTCAAAATTTTATTTCTATACAAAATTTTGTCACAATTTTTTTTTCTGTACAAAATTTTGTCAAAATTTTATTTCTATAGAATTTTTTTCAAAATTTTATTTCTATAGAAAATTTTATTTCTATCGAAAATTTTGTCAAAATTTTATTTCTATCGAAAATTTTGTCAAAAATTTTTTTCTATAGAAAATTTTGTCAAAATTTTATTTCTATAGAAAATTTTGTCAAAATCTTATTTCTCTAGAAAATTTTGCCAAAGTTTTATTGCTATAGAAAATTTGGTCAAAATTTTATTTTTGTTAAAATTTTATTTCTTTAGAAAATTTTGTCAAAATTTTATTTCTATAAACAAATTTTTTCAAAATTTTATTTCTATAGAAAATTTTGTCAAAATTTTATTTCATATAGAAAATTTTGTCAAAATCTTATTTCTCTAGAAAATTTTGCCAAAATTGTATTGCTAAAGAAAATTTTGTCAAAATTTTAGTTCTTTAGAAAATTTTGCCAAAATTTTATTGCTATAGAAAATTTTGTTATGTTATTGTTGGTTTGTTCTTCAATCATATTTGTTGTTTTGATCTCAACTTAAAAACCATTGAGTTGACGAAACTACAAGAGTAGCTTAACCAACAGAGGAAAATAAGTGTCGTTCACTTTGCGTTTGTTGGACTACCAGAATTTGTTCTGATAATTGGTTGATAGTTTTGCTGCAAGTACACGGACGAAAAAGACTGCTTTTCGCATGTTTGGGTGTAAAAATTATATGTTTGGAACTAAAATTTTTTAACACAATATTTTTAAGTGCAAGCATATAATGTTGATAAACTAGCATAATATGTTTGGGACATATATGTTAATATGTTAGAACATATTATGTTTGGGACATAAAATGTTTGTAAATATAATATGCTTAGATGCAAACATATATTAATTTGGAAATAGCCTATAAACATATATGTGTTTAGAAAGAGAGACCTAGAGAGTATGCAGCAAGTAAAATAATGGAACAAACCAATTGGCGCCTTAAAAATATATCCACACAAAGAAAATTTCATTAAATTTTTTTACTACCAGTGTATGCCCTAGAGTGAAACATAATATGTTTGAACAATACAAACAATATTTTGTTTGCAACAATCCTGAAAATATATATGCTTGAAGCAAAATGTGTTTGGGGTATATGTTACAGAAGCGATTTTTTTTTTGAGGGTGTAGAGGATGCCAATGAGGAAATTGGTAATTCCGAAACGTGCGTCCATCCAACCATTTTGCAGTCTATAGAGCTTTGCCCAAATAAATTTGACAAATATTATTTTCCTCTGTTGGTCAAGCTACTCTTGAAGTTTAGTCAACGCAATGGTTTTTAAGCTGAGATCAAAACAACAAATAAAAATTTATTTCTATAGAAAATTTTTGTCAAAAATTTTATACCTAGACAAAATTTTATCTCTATAGAAAATTTTGTCAACATTTAATTTCTATAGAAAATTTTTTCAAAATTTTATTTCTATAGAGAATTAGTCAAAATTTCATTTCTGTGTAATTTTTTTTTTAAATTTTAGATGTATATAAAATTTTTTAAAAAAATGGTTTTTTTTTTTGGAAATTTTCTCGAAATTTTATTTCTATAGAAAATTTTCTCAAAATTTTATTTCAATAGAAAATATTGTCAAAATTTTATTGCAATAGAAAATTTTGCCAAAATTGTATTTCTATAGAAAATTTTGTCAAAATTTTATGTTTATAGAAAATTTTGTTAAAATTTTATTTCTATAGAAAATTTTGTCAAAATTTTATTTCTATAGAAAATTTTGCCAAAATTTTACTTCTATAGAAAAGTTTGCCAAAATTTTATTTCTATAGAAAATTTTGTCAAAATTTTATTTTTATAGAAAATTTTGTCAAAATTTTATTTTTATAGAAAATTTCGCCAAAATTTTATTTCTATAGAAAATTTTGTCAAAATTTTATTTCAATAGAAAATATTGTCAAAATTGTATTTTTATAGAAAATGTTGTCAAAATTTTGTTTCTATAGAAAATTTTGTCAAAATTTTATTTCTATAGAACATTTTGCCAAAATTTTATTTTTATAGAAAATTTTGTCAAAATTTTATTTCTATAGAAAATTTTCCCAAAATTTTATTGTTGTAGAAAATTTTGTCAAAATTTTATATGTATAGAAAATATGACAAAAATTTTATTCCTATAGAAAATTTTTTCAAAATTTTACTATCATAGATAATTTTACCAAAATTTTTATTTCTATAGAGAATATAGTCAAAATTTTATTTCTGTATAAAATTTTCTCGAAATTTGATTTCTATAGAAAATTTTCCCAAAATTTTATTTCAATAGAAAATGTTGTCAAAATTTTATTGCAATAGAAAATTTTCTTAAAATTGTATTTCTATAGAAAATTTTTGGGAGCCACCGTGGTGCAATGGCTAGCATGCACGCCTTGCATACACAAGGTCGTGGGTTCGATTCCTGCTTCGACCGAACACCAAAAAGTTTTTCTGCGGTGGATTATCCCACCCCAGTAATGCTGGTGACATTTCTGAGGGTTTCAAGTCTCTAAGTGGTTTCACTGCAATGTGGACTCGGCTATAAAAAGGAGGTCCCTTGTCATTGAACTTAACATGGAATCGGGCAGCACTCAGTGATAAGAGAGTAGTTTACCAATGTGGTATCACAATGGACTGAATAGTCTAAGTGAGCCTGATACATCAGGCTGCCACCTAACCTAACCTAACCTATAGAAAATTTGGTCAACATTTTATTTTTATAGAAAATTTTGTTAAAATTTTATTTCTATAGAAAATTTTGTCAAAATTTTATTTCTATAGAAAATTTTGTCAAAATTTTATTTCTATAGAAAATTTTATCAAAATTTTATTTCTATAGAAAATTTTGTCAAAATTTTATATATATAGAAAATTTTACAAAAATTTTATTTCTATAGAAGATTTTTCAAAAATTTTATTTCTATAGATAATTTTGTCAAAATTTTATTTCTATAGAAGATTTCTCAAAAATTTTATTTTTATAGAAAGTTTTGCCAAAATTTTATTTCCATAGAAAATTTTGTCAAAATTATATTTCTATAGAAAATTTTGTCAACATTTTATTTCTATAGAAAATTTCTCACAATTTTATTTCTATAGAAAATTGTATCAAAATTGTATTTATTCCAAGACAAAATTTTGTCGAAATTGAATTTCTATAGAGAAATTTGTCAAGATTTTTTTCCTACACAAAATTTTGGCAAAATTGTATCTCGCTACCAACCGAACAGTCAAAATAATATACCATACAGACAGTATTTGAATAAAGGTGGGGTAATCATTTATTTCTAGAACCTACACTCAAAAAAAAAGAGAACTCTCTATTTCACTAAAGCCAATTTAACTTTATTTGAGTTCATGGAATTATTATGTTTGGAGAAAGTTGCCTTTACATTAATAATTTGTTGTTTACGTTTGTTAAATTAACTAAAACCGAGGAAAAAAATGTACTCAAATGAAGCATAAAGATTAACTAAATTCGTGTATTCCACAAAATAGTTCAGAATTTCTTTAAATTTGTAAATTTTACCAAAAAGTCGTCCACAATGAACTTAGTATGTCACTAAAGACATTCTTGGAATTTTGAACTCCAAATTTTTCCTTCAAACTACAAAATTTTCATTAAAAAGTGAAAAAACTTAGTTATGTCTAATAAATTTGCTTGAATTTGTCGAAAAATATTTACTTATTTTTATGAAATCGGCGTGATGCCAACATTTGTAATACTGTTTAGTTAAAATTTGCTACAAATATTCAAAATTTTCTAAAATTAACCGAAAGTTTTCTTCCTGGTGGGTTCACTGTTTTTTCAGTGTAAGGATGCATTTCCCCATTAAAGTATCCGAAATTATTTCACCATCCTCAATATCAATTGTCGCACACGGTCATAACCCATTTTATATAGTTTCACTGCAGCTTACTCATCCCTTACGCCTACATGTATTGACCCTGACATGCATTCTTCTTAGTAAGATACTCAAATCTTTGATGTTCACTTTAACTTTCCAAGAACACTCACATATTATCAGAGATTTCTCTTTTATTCATTGCAACAGCTTAGATATGTAGCTCTAGGTATTTCTCATGCATAATGATATGGCATACTCATTACCATAAACCAAAAGGCGAAAGACTCAAGAAATACTCTCTCTCATACACACAAGCATACATTCGCCCAACACTTTATAAGCAACCTCGGTGAAAATTACATTTTGGGGGAATTTCTCTTTTGTGAGATAATACAGAATGAGGAGAGTAGACACACATACATACACATTTTAATTTGTAACTACATGCTAATCTAAAATGCATTTTATCTTTAATTTTATCATTACATTTAGATCAAATGTATCAATATGCCACTATGTGCATAAGGCCAAAGGGTTTTCTGACTATGAAGAATTCAAAAGGTTAAAAGGTAAACACCTGCATCATCATACTGTAGCCCTGTAGCCCAGATGCCTTATCGAATATGAAATGAAGATTAAAGCACGAGATGTTATACAGTTTTGGGGAGGCTTAATAAAACCGCTTTGGATTCATCAATTGACTAATGTCATCAATTTATTATCATAATTTTATAATTTTCAAAGCAAGAGATTTTGATATATATTTTAATGAATACAAATTTGCAATTCATAAAGGTAGTGTATGAAAAGGCTCATGAAGGATAAGAGTTAGAAAGTAGGTTAAGGGGGGAAATAAGTGAAATGTTTTAGACAGGAGAAATTAAGGAGTAATTTATACTAAAAGAAGCTAGTACATATTTTTAAGGCTCTTTTAATAAATGTCAAAATAAAATATTTATAAATTTGCTAAAAGGATTCCTTTTCTTTATTATATTTTAAAATTAGTTTCCATACTTTCCGAAGGTTTTGTTTTTTAGCAGTACTTACACTAAGACTCTGACTCCAGTTGGCCTATAATCCGCCACCTTACAATGAATGGTAGGCTATTCCTATAGCTACATAGCCTCACCGCCTGAAGCATGGACATCCCAAGTAGTGATGAGAGTATGTTCCCTACTCTTGTCCACCAATTTCGGAAGCCTTCGCCTTCGAAAATCCCCAATCCTAATTAAAATTCCTCAATATGAAAAAAATAAAGTAATGAGCTCTGTTGTAGAAACTCCGTAATAATTTAAAAATTGGGGATCAACATTTTATCCCATACAATCAATCATCAAAATTAATTCTGGGCATAAAGAACCGTCGAATTTTTATCCTAATGCTCGAGTAATAAAAATAGGAGTTCGATCGTAATTTAAGTACCAAAATGTACTTCTAAATATTGAAGAAATAAAATTGGATGATCGATTGTTACACATGGGCCTTTATGAATCATATTCGTCATAAAGGGTGATACGGTCAAAATTTGGTCAATATAAACTTGACGTATTTCTTTCAATTTTGCATTTAAAAAACCTGAACACCCCTCATTTTGAAGGTGTGTGTGTGTAGAATGTTGCTCCTATTTTGATTTTGGAATTAACTCTTCAGTTGTCAAAATGCCGTCCAAGCAAGAAGAGCAACGTATCAAAATTTTGCTCGCGCATCGCGAAAATCCGAGCTACTCGCACGCAAAGCTGGAAAAATCGCTAAAAGTTGCCAAATCAACCGTTACAAATGTAATTAAAGTGTTTGGGGAACGTTTGTCGACAGCCAGGAAGTCTGGGGGGAAATCGAAAACCGCAAGCCGCTGAGACGACAAAGAGAGTTGCGGTAGTTTCAAGCGAAACCCTAACCTCTCTCTCCGAGATGCCGCAAATAAGCTGGGTGTCTACAACCATGCCAAAAAACGAGCCAGACTATCGACTTACAAGAAGGTAGTGACTCCAAATCGCGATGATAAACAAAATACGACGGCCAAAGCGCGATCCCGGAGGCTGTACACGACGATGCTGACGAAGTTTGACTGCGTGGTAATGGACGACGAAACCTACGTCAAAGCCGACTACAAGCAGCTTCCGGGACAGGAGTTTTATACGGCAAAAGGAAGGGGAAAGGTAGCAGATATTTTCAAGCACATAAAACTGTCAAAGTTCGCAAAGAAATATCTGGTTTGGCAAGCCATCTGTACCTGTGGCTTGAAAAGCAGCATTTTCATAGCTTCCGGGACTGTCAACCAAGAAATTTACGTGAAAGAGTGTTTGAATAAACGTCTGCTGCCTTTCCTGAAGAAACACGGCTGTTCCGTACTGTTTTGGTCGGATTTGGCATCTCGCCATTACGGTAAAAAGGCCATGGAGTGGTACGCCGCCAACAACGTGCAGGTGGTTCCCAAGGACAAGAATCCTCCCAACACGCCAGAGCTCCGCTCAATTGAGAAATACTAGGCTATTGTCAAGCGGAATCTAAAGAAGACCAAAAAAACTGTTAAGGACGAGCAGCAGTTCAAGGCAAACTGGCTTTCTGCGGCGAAGAAGGTGGACAAGGTGACTGTACAAAATCTGATGGCAGGTGTCAAGCGTGAGGCCCGGCAATTCGGATTTGGAAAATCGAAAGCCTAACTGAATATTTTTCCTGAATTTTATACTAATTGAACTTGAAAAAGAAATTTAATTTGATTTTTTAAATAAACGATTTCACCGATTTACACGCGTTTTCCCTTGACCAAATTTTAACCGTATCACCCTTTATCTATATTTAGGGGCAACATTTCGCTCCGAGTTCTCGAGAAATGATTTCACAATAGTAGCAAAATGTGTTATCCAAGCCGACCAATATATAAATTAGCGGTTGAGGCCCAACTAAAATCCTGCGTTCGTTGATTGCCCTGGATTTTTTCATATTTTAACGATCCGATGTACTTCTTTAAGCCATTTTTTAGAAAATGTAGCAAAAGGAATTTCATATAAACCATTATTCTAAATCCGACCAGATTTCGAGATATCGGCACGATAATCGCCAAATCACCGGAAATTCCCCAACAAGTCCCCCACTAAAAAGTTTCGTGCCCATCAACGAAAAAATACCCTCATTTTGAGGAAAGATTCCCAATGCTGGCATTTCCAATCTCAAGAGCAATCGCGTATTGTGTCCACGGTTGCCACTCTAGCCAAAAATAATCTACCAAAATTTGAAAAAGAAAATTACCAAGGATGTACCAAATTTAAAAAAAAAAGTATTATTTTGAATAGTTGGATCAAAATTTTGCCAAAATTTAATTTACCGACAATTTTGGCAAAATTTTTTTCCTTTGGAAAATTTTGGCAAAACTTTAGGTCTTTAGAAAAGTTTTATTTCTATAGAAAATTTTGACAAAATTTTATTTCTATAGAAAATTTTGTCAAAATTTTATTTCTATAGAATATCTTAGCAACGTTTTATTTCTATAGAAAATTTTGGTAAAACTTTATTTTTTGTATATAATTTTGTAAAAATTTTTATCTATAGAAAATTTTGCCAAAATTTTATTTCTAGCGAAAATTTTGGTAAAATTTTAGCTCTTTTGAAAATTTTTTTAAAATCTCATTTCTATAGGAAACTTTGTAAAAGTTTTATTTCTATACAAAATTTTGTGAACATTTTATGTCTATGAAAAATGTTGCCAAATTTTATTTATTTATTTGCCAAAAATTTACTTCGATAGAGATTTTTCCAAATATGTTTCTATGGAAATTTGGTCAAAATTGTATTTCAATAGGAAAATTATATACGTATAAAATTTAGTCAACATTTTATTCCTATAGAAAATTTTGTCAAAATTTTATTTCTACAGAAAACTTTGTCAAAATTTTTTTTCTAGAGAAAATTTTGTCAAAATGTTATTTCTACAGAAAATTTTGTCAAAATTTTAATTCTATAGAAAAGATTGTCAAAATTTTATTCATATAGAAAATTTTGTCAAAATTTTAGCCAAAAATAATCTACCAAAATTTAAAAAAAAAAAAATACCAAGGATGTACCAAGTTAAAAAAAGTATTATTTTGAAGAGTTGGATCAAAATTTTGACAAAATTTAATTTACCGAAAATTTTGGCAAAATTTTTTTCCTTTAGAAAATTTTAGCAAAATTTTAGGTTTTTAGAAAAGTTTTATTTCTATAGGAAATTTTGTCAAAATTTTATTTCTATAGAAAAATTGTGTCAAAATTTTATGTCTTTAGAATTTCTTGGCAACGTTTTATTTCGATAAAAAATTTTGTCAAAATTTTATTTTTGTATATAATTTTGTAAAAATTTTTATCTATAGAAAATTTTGTTTATTTTATTTCTATCGAAAATTTTGGTAACATTTTAGTTCTTTTGAAAATTTTGGTAAAATTTCATTTCGATAGGAAACTTTGTAAAAGTTGTATTTCTATAAAAAATTTTGTCAAAATTGTATGTCTATGGAAAATGTTGCCAAATTTTATTTATTTATTTGCCAAAAATTGACTTCTATAGAGATTTTTCCAAATTTGGTCAAAATTGTATTTCAATAGGAAAATTATGTCCGTACAAAATTTTGTTAATATTTTATTTCTACAGAAAATATTGTCAAAATTTTATTTCTATAGAAAATTTTGTCAAAATTTTTTTTTCTATAGAAAATTTTGCCCAAATTTTATTCCTATAGAAAATTTTGTTAAAATTTTATTTCTATAGAAAATCTTGTCAAAAGTTTATTCCTATAGAAAATTTTGTCAAAATTTTATTTCTATAGAAAATTTTGTCAAAATTTTCTTTCTATAGAAAATTTTGTCAAAATTTTCTTTCTATAGAAAATTTTGTCAAAATTGTATTTCTATAGAAAATAGTGTCAAAATTTTATTTCTATAGAAAATTTTGTCAAAATTTTATTCCTATTGGAAATTTTTTCAATATTTTATTTCTATAGAAAATTTTGTCAAAATTTTATTTCTATAGAAAATAGTGTCAAAAAAAATTTTTTAAATAAAAAAAATTGCACCACCGTGGTGCAATGGTTAGCATGCCCGCCTTGCATACATGAGGTCGTGGGTTCGATTCCTGCTTCGACCTAACACCAACACTTTTTTCAGCGGTTTATTATCCCACCTCAGTAATGCTGGTAACATTTCTGGGGGGTTCGAAGCTTCTCTGAGTGTGTTCACTGCAATATGGAACGCCGTTCGGAATCGGCTATAAAAAGGAGGTCCCTTGTCATTGAGCTTAACATGGAATCGGGCAACACGCAGTGATAAGAGAGAAGTTCACCAATTTGGTATCACAATGGACTGAATAGTCTAAATGAGCCTGATACATCGGGCTGCCACCTAACCCTATATAGAAAATTTTGTCATTTTTTTTTTTGTTATATAGGAAAATTTGTCAAAATTTTATTTCTATAGAAATTTTTGTCAGTTTTATTTCTATAGAAAATTTTGTTAAAATTTTATTTCCATAGAAAATTTTGTCAAAATTTTATTTCTCTATAAACCCAGCAAAAAAAGCGTCGCTAAAAAAGCAATGAAAATGTTCTTTTTGGATCCGGAAGTGGTGCAAAATTGACGCAGAAGCGATGAATTTAACATGGGCTTGTCATAGGACGGAAGTCCTCTATTTCAACAGCCGTTGCACTGAATTTGCATCACTTCTTTAGGTGTGATCCGAATTTAATGTTTTGGATGTAAATTAAGAAATTCTGTAATATTTTGTCAAATAAATAATTTTTATAATTTTTTATAATTTTTAATGGATTCTAACGCTTGTCAGAAACGTTTGACCTCAAATATTTTCAAAAATTCACAATTTTTTCAGATTGGGTTTAGCATTTATTTCGACAAAATTTAAATGATTTGTACCATTTTATAAATTCTTACTCTATTTTTAACCTATTTGAAACAAAAAAAGTATTAAATTTCCCATTAAAAGTATGAAAAAACCAAGTTATAAAAAATTGAATTCAAAGAACTTCCTGGGTAGTTAAAATAAAGAACATCATTGGGAGTGCATCTTCTGGAAGTGCTTTTAAAGTTGTGCCTTTGGAAGAACTTCCAAATTTTTTTGCTGGGAAGTTTATGAAGTACCTCTTAGTTAATCAAGAATTCTCAATTACCACGCAGTCCAACTTCGTCAGCATCGTCGTGTACAGCCTCCGGGATCGCGCTTTGGCCGTCGTATTTTGTTTATCATCGCGATTTGGAGTCACTACCTTCTTGTAAGTCGATAGTCCGGCTCGTTTTTTGGCTCGATGCACGGTTGTAGACGATACACCCAGCTTATTTGCGGCATCTCGGAGAGAGAGGTTAGGGCTTCGTTTGAAACTACCGGCAACTCTCTTAGTCGTGTCAGCGGCTTCCGGTTTTCGATTTCCCCCCGATCCAGACTTCCTGGCTGTCGACAAATGTTCCCCAAACACTTTATTTACATTTGTAACGGTTGATTTGGCAACTTTTAGCGATTTTGCCAGCTTTGCGTGCGAGTAGCTCGGATTTTCGCGATGCGTGAGCAAAATTTTGATACGCTGCTCTTCTTGCTTGGACGGCATTTTGACAACTGAAGAGTGAATTCCAAAATCAAAATAGGAGCAACATTCTACACACACACACACCTTCAAAATGAGGGGTGTTCAGGTTTTTTAAATGCAAAATTGAAAGAAAGTTTACGTCAAGTTTATATTGACCAAATTTTGACCGTATCACCCTTTACCAATCTACCGAAAAGTAAATAATATACCATGTTTGGTAGAATTCTAGCACCTGTGGCAACCGTGATTATGTCGCGTAATAGGTACTCATTACAAAAAATTAGGCAGATATTCTTAATTTTACAGCATGTGGAATCAGGAATGTCCGTAGATTCTTAAGAAATGAAATGTATCAATTTTGGTCGGTGGTTTGATATCTGTTTTTAGAAAATGGATGGTGGTGGCAACATCGATAAGCATTTAAATTCTGTGTACTGTGATTTTCCTTCTTCATTGGCTTTCGGCAAAAATTGTCTTCAATATTTTCGAAATAACAAAGCTGTTGATGCCATGGCTGCTTCACCTGATCACTCCGTATGAATGAACAACCGTGACATAATTTCAGCACAGAATTGGACGCTATTTAAACTGTTTGGAAGGAACTTAAGCTTCATTTTAAAACAGTCAACGAAAGACATATCCGTTGATACACATATAAGACCACGGAACAGTCGAAACTGTAAACTCTTAACTGAACAAAATTTAGACGACCGTGGGTATACACTTCCGAAAGGTTTCACTGTATTATATTCGACAAAAAGCATCAAAAACATAATGCCAACCACCTATTGTCGGTCTTCTTTTGAAATATTCTCGGCCTAGCATATCATACATGTGTTTTTGTTTTCTTTTTTTATATTTATTTTTAAACTACTTTCTTGTGTGTTAAAGTAAAAATATATGGCATATTTACAAGCTTTTACTGCAGTAATATCATAATTCCCACATGATTGAATGGTAAACCAGTTCATAGAATTTTTCCCTGCATATTTAAGTGCACACATACACTTAAGTATTTGTTCAGTTGCGAAACATTATTTTTTTTGTTTTTTTTTTTGTTTTTTGCTTTCGTGTTGCTTTTTATGTCCTTTTCTTGTTTCTTCCTCTTTATGTAGTATGCAATGACATATTACTACAAATTCTATGAATTCTGTCCATGACATAGTTTAAGATGATATCTTGAATAAAAAATCTTTGCATGTTCTTCTATGGGTAGTCCTTTTCTACACAAAAAAAGAAAAAGAAAGAAAAACATTACCCCTACTCTACGAAAAGATCTACTCAGTAAAACTAGGCAACCCAGGAAACATTTTTTTTTATTTACAAAACAACATAGAGAAGAAAATTGTTTATGGTGTTGCCATAAAAAAAATGATTTAATTTTCTAATTTTTATTTAAAATATTTTTATAAAATTTTCTTTAATTTATCAAAAATTGAGCCAAGATCTTTTCAGAAAATTCATATTACCCAACGATTAGTAGGTGATCAGATTATCTGTATGCAAATTTTTTTCAGACATTGTTTAATAAGATCTTATATTAATAGCCCTGTCAACAAAAAAAAATCTAATTAATTTAATTACAATCAAAATTATGACTCTACAAGCACCAGTCTCCCCATTTTATTTATGTCCATCTTGTCTGCTTATTTTTGGAAGTCCAAGATATTGAAGGGAAAATAAAAATTTTAGGCCATTATTTCATTCCAATTCTATTTCCAAAAATCTACTCCAACTTTGTTTATTGTGTTGGGGTCTTTTAGATGTCAAAAATATAAACACATATCCCAATACCATTTAAAGTTAAACCATTATAAAATATATATGAATGTGTTTGCGTAAATATACGAACATAAACAAACGCACACACACACCCACACTTAAACGCACTCATTCATCCCTACACTCTACACTACAAAGATCTATTAAAACTAAAAGAGAGAATAAGCTCTCGTTTTTTTTTTTTTTTTGGTTTTGTAAACGAGACTGACTGACACACATACCAGCCACACATTCTCTCTTTACCCATTACACAAATGCTGAATGTGTGTGTGTACAAGAATGGAGGAAACTATAGACAGACGGAAAGAAATTTCAATGAATGGATGATGCATAGATAGATGGTGTTGAACAGATGGACAAATTCGTGTACATATGCGCTCATCTATTGACATTAGCAAGTTTCATTTACATTGAGGTCAGTCTGCAGTTTATTACGAACATCAAAATATATAGTCGCAATAAACACACATACTTGCACACACACACGCACCAATGCTTGCATGGATTTGGAAAGAAAACGAAAGGACACGCATACTATGTACGAATAGGGCTGCCAATACTGTTTGGAATGTGTAGGATTGATAGCGGAAATCTTCCTTAAAATTTTATTTCTATAGAAAATTTTGTCAAAATTTTATTTCTATAGAAAATTTTTCCGAAATTTTATTTCTATAGAAAATTTTGTGAAAATTTTATTTCTATAGAAAATTTTGCCAAAATTTTATTTTTGTAGAAAATTTTGTCAAAATTCTATTTTTATAGAAAATTTTGTAAAAATTTCGTCAAAAATTTAGTTCTATAAAAAATTTTGTCAAAATGTTATTTCTATAGACAATTTTGTCAAAATTGTATTTCTATAGACAATTTTGTTTACGTTTTATTTCTATATATATTATGTGAAAATGTGTTTCTGTAGAAAATTTTGTCAAAATTTTATTTCTATAGAAATACAATTTTGTCAACATTTTATTTTTAACGAAAATTATGTGAAAATTTTAGTTCTATAGAAAATTTTGTGAAATTTTTATTTCTATTTATTTATTTAGTTACAAAATTAGACTTATAGTACAATATAAGAATAATATTACAATAGTAGCATTGGCTACAGAGGCCATCAGCTAACTAACATAAAATTAATTGTAATTGTTTTATAAAGGGTGATTCTTTTGAGGTTAGGATTTTCATGCATTAGTATTTGACAGATCACGTGGGATTTCAGACATGGTGTCAAAGAGAAAGATGCTCAGTATGCTTTGACATTTCATCATGAATAGACTTACGATCTGCCACAACGTCGAATTTTCAGTGAATGGGCCCTAGAAAAGTTGGCAGAAAATCCGCTTTTTTATCGACAAATTTTGTTCAGCGATGAGGCTCATTTCTGGTTGAATGGCTACGTAAATAAGCAAAATTGCCGCATTTGGAGTGAAGAGCAACCGGAAGCCGTTCAAGAACTGCCCATGCATCCCGAAAAATGCACTGTTTGGTGTGGTTTGTACGCTGGTGGAATCATTGGACCGTATTTTTTCAAAGATGCTGTTGGACGCAACGTTACGGTGAATGGCGATCGCTATCGTTCGATGCTAACAAACTTTTTGTTGCAAAAATGGAAGAACTGAACTTGGTTGACATGTGGTTTCAACAAGATGGCGCTACATGCCACACAGCTCGCGATTCTATGGCCATTTTGAGGGAAAACTTCGGAGAACAATTCATCTCAAGAAATGGACCGGTAAGTTGGCCACCAAGATCATGCGATTTGACGCCTTTAGACTATTTTTTGTGGGGCTACGTCAAGTCTAAAGTCTACAGAAATAAGCCAGCAACTATTCCAGCTTTGGAAGACAACATTTCCGAAGAAATTCGGGCTATTCCGGCCGAAATGCTCGAAAAAGTTGCCCAAAATTGGACTTTCCGAATGGACCACCTAAGACGCAGCCGCGGTCAACATTTAAATGAAATTATCTTCAAAAAGTAAATGTCATGGACCAATCTAACGTTTCAAATAAAGAACCGATGAGATTTTGCAAATTTTATGCGTTTTTTTTAAAAAAAAGTTATCAAGCTCTTAACAAATCACCCTTTACGATCACTTTGGGTTGCGAAATGAAATTGATTTTTTTTCTATAGAAAAACAATTTTGTCAAAATTTCGTTTCTATAGAAAATCGTGCAAAAATTTTATTTTTATAGAAAATTTTGTTAAAACTTTATTTCTATAGAAAATTTGGTCAAAATCTTATTTCTCTAGAAAATTTTATAAAAATTTCATATCAATAAAAAATTTTATTTCTATATAACAATTTGTCAAAACGTTATTTGTAAAGAAAATTTTTTCAAAATGTTATTTCTATAGAAAATTTTGTCAAAATTTTATTTCTATAACAAATTTGGTTAAAATCTTATTTCTATAGAAAATTTTCTCAAAATTTTATTTCTATAGAAAATTTTGTCAAAATTTTATTTCTATAGAAAATTTTGTCAAAATTTTATTTCTATAGAAAATTTTATAAAAATTTCATTTCAATAGAAAATTTTATAAAAATTTTATTTCTATATAACAATTTGTCAAAACGTTATTTCTAAAGAAAATTTTTTCAAAATGTTATTTCTATAGAAAATTTTATTTCTATAGAAAATTTTGTCAAAATTTTATTTCTATAAAAAATTTTGTCAAAATTTTATTTCTATAGAAAATTTTGTCAAAATTTTATTTCTACAGAAAATTTTGTCAAAATTTTATTTCTATAGAAAATTTTGTCAAAATTTTATTTCTATTGAAAATTTTGCTAAAATTTTATTTCTATAGAAAATTTTGTGAAAATTTTATTTCTATAGAAAATTTTGCTAAAATTTTATTTCTATAGAAAATTTTGCTAAAATTTTATTTCTATAGAAAATTTTGTCAAAATTATATTTTTATAGAAAATTTTGTTTTGTTTTTAATTTCTTATATTTCTATAGAAATTATGTGAAAATTTTATTTCTGTAGATTTTTTTGTCGGAATTTTATTTTTATAGAAATTTTTGTCAAAATTTTATTTTTATAGAAAATTATGTGAAAACTTTAGTTCTACAAAAATTTTTGTCATAATTTTATTTCTATAGAAAATCTTGTAAAAATTTTGTTTTTATAGAAAATTTTGTCAAAAATTTTCTATAAAAATTTTTTCAAAATTTTGTTTCTATAGAAACCAATGCCAAAATTTTATTTCTGTAGAAAATTTTGTCAAAATTTTATAGAAAATTATGCGAAAATATTAGTTCTATAAAAAATTTTGTCATAATTTTATTTCTGTAGAAAATTTTGTAAAATTTTTATTTTTATAGAAAATTTTGTCAAAAATTTAGTTCTATAAAAAATTTTGTCAATATTTTTTATTTCTACAGAAACTTTTGTCAAAATTTTAATTCCATAGAAAATTGTGTCAAAATCTTATTTCTACAGAAAATTTTGTCAAAATTTTATTTCTATAGAAAATTGTGTGAACATTTTATTTCTATAGAAAATTTTGTCAAAATTTTATTTCTATAGAAAATTTTGTCAAAATGTTATTTCTATAGAAAATTTTGTCAAAATTTTATTTCTATATTTCGTCAAAATTTTATTTCTATAGAAAATTTTGTCAAAATTTTATTTCGATAGAAAATTTTGTCAAAATTTTATTTCGATAGAAAATTTTGTCAAAATTTTATTTTTATAGAAAATTTTGTTTACCTTTTATTTTCTTATATTTCTATAGAAATTATGTGAAAATGTTATTTCTGTAGAATTTTTTGTCAAAATTTTGTTTTTATAGAAATTTTTGTCAAAATTTTATTTTTATAGAAAACTTTAGTTTTATACAAATTTTTGTCATAATTTTATTTTTTTAGAAAATTTTGTTTTTTTTTTTATAGAAAATTTTGTCAAAAATTTAGTTCTATAAAATTTCAAAATTTTATTTCTATAGAAACTTTTGTCAAAATTTTAATTCAATAGAAAATTTTGTCAAAATCTTATTTCTATAGAAAATTTTGTAAAAATTTTGTTTTTATAAAAAAATTTTGTCACAATTTTATTTCTGTAGATAATTTTGTCAAAATTTTATAGAAAATTGTGTGAAAATATTAGTTCTATAAAAAATTTTGTCATAATTTTATTTCTGTAGAAAATTTTGTAAAAATTTTATATTTATAGAAAATTTTGTCAAAAATTTAGTTATATAAAAAATGTTGTCAAAATCTTTTTATTTCTGTAGAAACTTTTGTGAAAATTTTATTTCTATAGAAAATTTTGTTTACGTTTTTTTTCTATAGAAAATTTTGTCAAAATTTTATTTCTACAAAAATTTTGCCAAATTATATTTTTATAGAAAATTTTGTTAAAATTTTATTTCTATAGAAAATTTCTCAAAATTATATTTCTATAGATTTTTTTGTCAAAATTTAATTCTATAGAAAATATTTCAAATTTCATTTGAAATATTGGGGTTTATTTTCATAATATATTCGGATCCCAAAAATAAAATGCAGTTACTCAAAAAAAAAAAAAAGAAAATCATAATAACATTAAAAATTTGGTGTTGTTGTTTTCCATTCAATTTTTCGGGGTCCTAAATTTAGACTCTGGGGCTTATTTTCATGAGGCCCATACCCATACCAAAATAACACCTCCTATTGGAAAAGTCTTGATGAAACCAAACAGACTTAGCCGTGAAAATATCGGGAAACTTTAACAAAATTGACTGAATAGTCTAAGTAAGCCTGACAATAAATCGGGCTGCCACTTTAAACTTTTCAATAACATATCAACATTTTCCTAATGTATGGCAACACTAACTCACCACCACTCTAGTCACTGAGATTTTACTCTGGCCTCTGATTTACTCTGATCTCTTTACGCTTTGCTGCCATATCAATGCATCCACAATTACATGTTCACTGTCATATTCTTTGACACCAATACATAAGTATATATATGGTGTTATTTGACAAGTGTATGTGTATGGAAATCACTGTTTGAACATTCTTTTGTGTAGTCGTAGTGAGTCAGTATTGGATAATTGTGCATTGTCTCTGTTTTATTTGGAATTTGGTAAAAATGCTAGTCATGACAATAACTCTGAGTGGGTGAGTCAGTATTAGTGGCTCACTGTCTATCTACAAGAATGAGTTCAAACTCATACTCATACCCCACACCCTATTGACAAATGTGTTCTTGTTCTCTGTGTGTGTGTATGAGTGTACAATCATTCCATTGGTAATCATTTCCATGTCTGTATCAACATTTGCATTCTTTTCACATTTGATTTTGTTCATGCATTCTCTGATGGAATGTCCTCTTTTGGAAATTAACATAATGCGATTCACTTGAAATGACAATGTGGTCTATGTTTTTTTTCGGATGGAAATTTTTGGTGATGTTCGATTGTGGGGTAATGATGTTGCTAGTGTTTTTGCCTGCGATGAGATGACAATAATGAGCTACTGAGGTTTATTTTCGCTATAATTCTTCCATAGCTATGGTGATTTTCCCCAGAATTTTTCTGCATTTCTATTGAATTTTCATTTCAATGATTGATCATTGATTCATTCCATGCTACTATTGTGTTTTTTTTTTTTTTTTTTGATTAGCATATTTATATTGACTGAACAAAAATATTTATTCAATATGGGAATTTTCATTTGTTTTCATGTCCATAGGGATATTTGAAATTTTATACAGAGATTATGGAATTTTTAGCTGTGAGACAGTGGTATGGCAATCAAATATTAATGAGAAAAACTAAAAATTTTGACTTTTAATTAATATTTTAAAATTTAAAATTTTTAATAATGGTAGAAAATATTGGACAATAAGGAAAAATTACAATATAATCGATTCAAAATTTTCAATAGAAATAACATTTTCACAAAATTTTCCCTAGAAATAAAATTATGACAACATTTTCTATAGAAATAAAATTTTGACAAAATTTTATAAAGAAATAAAATTTTGACACACTTTTCTAAAGAAATATCATTTTGACAAAATTTTCTATAGAAATAAAATTTTGACAAAATTTTATATAGAAATAACATTTTGACAAAATTTTCTATAGAAATAAAATTTTGACAAAATTTTATATAGAAATAACATTTTGACAAAATTTTCTATAGAAATGAAGTTTTGACAAAATTTTCTATAGAAACAAAATTTTGACAAAATTTTCTATAGAAATAAAATTTTGACAAAATTTTCTATAGAAATAAAATTTTGACAAAATTTTCTATAGAAAAAAAATGTTGCAAAATTTTCTTTAGAAATAAAATTTTGACAAAATTTTCTATGGAAAAAAATTTTGACAAAATTTTCTTTAGAAATAAAATTTTGACAAAATTTTCAATAGAAATAAAAATTTAACAAAATTTTCTATTGAAATAAAATTTTGTATAGAAATAAAATTTTGACAAAATTTTCCACAGAAAAAAATTTTGCAAAATTTTCTTTAGAAATAACATTTTGACAAAATTTTTTTAGAAATAAAATTTTGACACAATTTTCTAACGAACTAAAATTTTGAGAAAATTTTCTATAGAAATAAAATTTTGACAAAATTTTATATAGAAATAAAATTTTTACAAAATTTTCTATAGAAATAAAATTTTGACAAAATTTTATATAGAAATAAAATTTTGATAGAATTTTCCATAGAAATAAAATGTTGAAATATTTTCTTTACAAATAAAATTTTGAAAAAAATTTCTATTGAAATAAAATATTGACAAAATTTTCTATAGAAAAAAATTTTGCAAAATTTTCTTTAGAAATACAATTTTGACAAAATTTTCTATAGAAAAAAATTTGGCAAAATTTTCTTCAGAAATAAAAATTTTGCAAAATTTTCTTTAGAAATAAAAATTTGACAAATTTTTCTTTAGAAATAAAATTTTGACAAAATTTTCTATGGAAATAACATTTTGACAAAATTGTCTATAGAAATAAAATTTTGACAAAATGTTCTATAGAACTAAAATTTTGACAAGATTTTATATAGAAATAAAATGTTGAAAAGATTTTCTGTAGAAATAAGATTTTGACCAAATTTGTTATAGAAATAAAATTTTGACAAAATTTTCTATAGAAATAAGATTTTGACCAAATTTTCTATAGAAATAATATTTTGACAAAATTTTCTATAGATATAAAATGTTGACAAAATTTCATATAGAAATAATTTTGACAAAATTTTATATAGAAATAAAATTTTGATAGAATTTTCCATAGAAATAAAATGTTGAAACATTTTCTATACACATAAAATTTTGAAAAAATTTTCTATTGAAATAACATGTTGACAAATCTTTCTATAGAAAAAAATGTTGCATAATTTTCTTTAGAAATAATATTTTGACAAAATTTTCTAACGAATTTAATTTTTGAGAAAATTTTCTATAGAAATAAAATTTTGACAATATTTTTTAAATTTGTTTTGTTTTGTTATTGTTGGTTTTGTTCTTTAAGCATTGTTGTTGTTTTTTATTTCAGCTTAAAACCATACATTGACTAAACTACAAGAGTAGCTTAACCAACAGAGGAAAAGAATGTTTGTCAAATTTATTTGGGCAAAGCCCTATAGACTGCAAGATGGTTGGATGGACGCACGTTTCGGAATTACCACATTCCTCATCAGCATCCTCTACTTGCAGCAAAACTATCAACCAATTATCAGAATAAATTCAGGCAGTTTATTAAACCCAACAAAAACCACACTTGAACCCTCCGAAAAAAGGTTTTACATTGATAGCCGGCTTATGCCGAAATAAATTCGAAACAAACATATCTCTTTTCCTATGCCACTGTCAAATCATCGATTTGAATTCACATGGCTGGGTTTATTTTGAGCGTGCCTCCTCTTCTTTTCCATTTGTTTTGTTTTGTTATTGTTGGTTTTGTTCTTTAAGCATTGTTGTTGTTTTTTATTTCAGCTTAAAACCATACATTGACTAAACTACAAGAGTAGCTTAACCAACAGAGGAAAAGAATGTTTGTCAAATTTATTTGGGCAAAGCCCTATAGACTGCAAGATGGTTGGATGGACGCACGTTTCGGAATTACCACATTCCTCATCAGCATCCTCTACTTGCAGCATAAGCCGGCTATCAATGTAAAACCTTTTTTCGGAGGGTTCAAGTGTGGTTTTTGTTGGGTTTAATAAACTGCCTGAATTTATTCTGATAATTGGTTGATAGTTTTGCTGCAAGTAGAGGATGCTGATGAGGAATGTGGTAATTCCGAAACGTGCGTCCATCCAACCATCTTGCAGTCTATAGGGCTTTGCCCAAATAAATTTGACAAACATTCTTTTCCTCTGTTGGTTAAGCTACTCTTGTAGTTTAGTCAATGTATGGTTTTAAGCTGAAATAAAAAACAACAACAATGCTTAAAGAACAAAACCAACAATAACAAAACAAAACAAATGGAAAAGAAGAGGAGGCACGCTCAAAATAAACCCAGCCATGTGAATTCAAATCGATGATTTGACAGTGGCATAGGAAAAGAGATATGTTTGTTTCGAATTTATTTCGGCATAAGCCGGCTATCAATGTAAAACCTTTTTTCGGAGGGTTCAAGTGTGGTTTTTGTTGGGTTTAATAAACTGCCTGAATTTATTCTGATAATTGGTTGATAGTTTTGCTGCAAGTAGAGGATGCTGATGAGGAATGTGGTAATTCCGAAACGTGCGTCCATCCAACCATCTTGCAGTCTATAGGGCTTTGCCCAAATAAATTTGACAAACATTCTTTTCCTCTGTTGGTTAAGCTACTCTTGTAGTTTAGTCAATGTATGGTTTTAAGCTGAAATAAAAAACAACAACAATGCTTAAAGAACAAAACCAACAATAACAAAACAAAACAAATGGAAAAGAAGAGGAGGCACGCTCAAAATAAACCCAGCCATGTGAATTCAAATCGATGATTTGACAGTGGCATAGGAAAAGAGATATGTTTGTTTCGAATTTATTTCGGCATAAGCCGGCTATCAATGTAAAACCTTTTTTCGGAGGGTTCAAGTGTGGTTTTTGTTGGGTTTAATAAACTGCCTGAATTTATTCTGATAATTGGTTGATAGTTTTGCTGCAAGTAGAGGATGCTGATGAGGAATGTGGTAATTCCGAAACGTGCGTCCATCCAACCATCTTGCAGTCTATAGGGCTTTGCCCAAATAAATTTGACAAACATTCTTTTCCTCTGTTGGTTAAGCTACTCTTGTAGTTTAGTCAATGTATGGTTTTAAGCTGAAATAAAAAACAACAACAATATTTTTTAAAGAAAAAAAAAATTTTCTATAGAAAACAAAATTTTGCAAAAATTTTCGATAGAAATGTAATTTTGACAAAATTTTCTTAAAAACTAAAATTTGGACAAAATTTTCTTAGAAATAAAATATTGACAAAATTTTCTAAAGAAATAAAATTTTCTATAGAAACTAATTTTGCAAAAATTATCTTTAGAAATAAAGTTTTGCAAAAATTTTCTATAGAAATAACATTTCGACAAAATTTTCTATAGAAATAAAATTTTTACAAAAGTTTCCAAAGAAATAAAATTTCAAAAATACTTCGACAATTATTTCAAACGCATTTATATGTCTTAATGGATAATATTTTGATAAACAATAAAGCGATTTTCGATGATTAAAATTTGATTTTCTTCTCTAGTCCCATAGTATAAAAACAAGATTTATTTACATAAGAAATCTTAAAAATTCCCCCTCATTTCATCCTTCAATCATTAATACCCAATGACTTCAATAATGGAATCGAATCTTTTAAATTGAATTACACATTCATATGTAAATATTTACACTTCCTTTTAACAATAGCTTCAAATGCAATTCAAGATATTCATTATTATTGATTACATTATTCGCAAAAAAAAACTCACTCAAACCTCATCTGTGGTTTCCCGACTCTTCAAAAATTTAAATTAAATTGAACTCATTTGAAATTCCTTAAGACATTATGTTAAAATCATGACAATGTGTTGTCCTACATTGTCAGTAAATGTAAGCTTACTTGTATATGTATTTATTTGTTAAATAAATCAATGTTTATTTAATTTAACAAAAAACATTCGAAGCATTGGCACAAAAGCGACAGATAATGAAACAGTGGCAAATCGAAAACAATGTGGGTGCTAAATTGACAAGATAGTAAAGAATTTGAAATGGTAGATTCTTGTTTAAAGGGCCTTATTAAATGAAACATAAGGCCTGACAAGAATGAAGTTTTTCTTCTGGTAGGTCTATGGTTTTTTTTGATCTTAACAAATTTAATTTTTAAAATTTTATTTGTATAGAAAATTTTGTCAAGATTTTATTTCTATAGAATTTTTTGTCAAAATTTTACTTCTATAGAATTTTTTGTAGAGATTTTATTTCTATAGAAAATTTTTTCAAAATTTTGTTTCTATAGAAAATTTTGTCAAAATTTTGTTTCTATAGAAAATTTTGTTTCTACAGAAAATTTTGTCAAAATTTTGTTTCTATAGAAAATTTTGTCAAAATTGTATCTGTGTAGGAAAATTTGGACAAAATTTTATTTCTATAGAATATTTTGTTAAAATATTATTTTTATAGAAAACTTTGTCAAAATTTTATTTCTATAGAATATTTTGTTGAAATATTATTTTTATAGAAAATTTTGTCAAAATTTTATTTTTACCGAAATTTTTGTTAAAATTTTATTTCTATAAAAAATGTTGTAAAAGTTTTTTTTTTATAGAAAATTTTGCCAAAATTTTTTTTCTATAGAAAATTTTGCCAAAACTTTTTTTCTATAGAACATTTTATCAAAATTTTATTTCTATAGAATATTATATCAAAATTTTATTTCTATAAAACATGTTGTTAAAATGTTATGTTTATAGAAAATTTTATCAAAATTTAGTTTCTATAGAATATTTTGCTAAAATTTTATTTCTATAGAAACTTTTTTCAAAATTTTATTTCTATAGGATATTTTGTCAAAATTTGATTTTTATTGAACATTTTGTCAAAATTGTATTTCTATAGAAAATTTAGTCAAAATTGTATTTCTATGAAAAAATTTTTAAAAATTTTATTTCTATAGAAAATTATTTGAAAATTTTATATCTATAGAAAATTTAATCAAACTTTTATTTCTATAGAAAATTTTTTGAAAATTTTAAATCTATAGAAAATTTAGTCAAATTTTATTTCTTTAGAAAATTTTCTCAAAATGTTATTTCTGTAGAAAATTTAATCAAAATTTTATTTCTTTAGAAAATTTTCTCAAAATGTTATTTCTATAGAAAGTTTTGTCAAAATATTATTTCTTTAGAAAATTTTATTTCTATAAAAATTTATGAAGAACCTCTAGATTGGAGAGGAATTTGATTCCTATAGAATATTTTATCAAAATTTTGTTTCTATTATGTCAAAATTTTATTTCTATAAAAAATTTTGTAAATATATTATGTTTATTGAAAATTTTATCAAAATTTTGTTTCTATAGAATATTATGCTAAAATTTTATTTTGTTATTTCCATAGAAAATTTTGCAAAATTATATTTCTATAGAAAATTTAGTCAAAATTTTATTTCTATAGAAAATTTAATCAAAATTTTATTTTTATGGAAAATTTTTTAAAAATTTTATTTCTATGGAAAATTTTTTTAAAATTTTATATCTATAGAAAATTTAATCAAAATTTTATTTCTTTAGAAAATTTTCTCAAAATGTTATTTCTATAGAAAGCTTTGTCAAAATTTTATTTCCATATGAAATTTTGTCAAAATATTATTGCTATAGAAATTTTTATCAAAATTTTATTTCTATAGCAAATTTTGTCAACAATTTATTTCTATAGAATATTTTGTCAACATTTTAGTTCTATAAAATATTATGTCAAAATTTTATTTCTTTTAAAAATGTTGTCAAAATTTTATGTTTATAGAAAATTTTATCAAAATTTTGTTTCTATAGAATATTCTGCTAAAATTTTTTTCTATAGAAACTTTTTTCAAAATTTTATTTCTATAGAATATTATGCTAAGATCTTATTTCTATAGAAACTTTTTTCAAAATTTTATTTCTATAGAATATTATACTAAAATTTTATTTTTATTGAAAATTTTGTCAAAATTTTATTTCTATAGAAAATTTAGTCAACATTTTTTTTCTATGGAAAATTTTTTAAAAAATTTATTTCTATAGAAAATTTTTTCAAAATTTTATTTCTTTAGAAAATTTTCTCAAAATGTTATTTCTATAGAAAGCTTTGTCAAAATTTTATTTCCAAATGAAATTTTGTCAAAATTTAATTTCTATAGAAAATTTTATTTCTGTAGAAAATTTATGAAGAACCTCTAGTTTGGAGAGGAATTTGATTCCTATCGAATATTTTATCAAAATTTTATTTCTAAAGCAAATTTTGTCAAAAATTTATTTCTATAGCAAATTTTGTCAAAAATTTATTTCTATAGCAAATTTTGTCAAACTTTTTTTTTTATAGAAAATTTTGTCAATTTTTTTTTCTATAGAAAATGTTGTCAAAATTTTATTTCCATAGGATATCGCTTTTCCTAACCTAACCTTCGTGCCTGTAAGCTCTGGCTTATCCATTCTTACAATGCCGATGTAATTGATCAAAATCCCTGCGTTGCCAATGGTGTGACCCGCATACCTTTAACTATTTTAGTGTCATATTTTAGGCTTCTGTCCTTGAGGTATGATCGTAAAATTCTCAACAGAAACGTCTATCCTGGCAATGAAAGTTAATCAAATTTATATACAGGTGGCCCTAAGAAGGCAAGGGTAACTACATACTTAGTGTCATATTTTAGGCTTCGGGCCTTGGAGATTGTAACATTCTTATCAGAAATGGCAATATATAGATACCTAGGAATAAAAGTTAATAAGATTTAAAATTTAATAAAATCACCCGAATTTATTCTGATAATTGGTTGATAGTTTTGCTGCAAGTAGAGGATGCTGATGAGGAATGTGGTAATTCCGAAACAGCTGTACATCCAACCATCTTGCAGTCTATAGGGCTTTGCCCAAATAAATTTGACAAGCATACTTTTCCTCTGTTGGTTAAGCTACACTTGTAGTTTAGTCAATGCATGGTTTTAAGCTGAGATCAAAACAACAATAATTTAATACAATTTGTGTAAAGCATCCATAAAAAAGTTTCGTTCAACCAGAGTCGAGGGAGAAATTTCGCTCAGTCCCCTCAAAGAATAGATCTGGGTATGTATGGTTCTAATATGAATGGGACCTAAAATATAACATCGCACATAGACTACTTAAGTATAGTAATGTAATGGAAATGTGGCTCCATTGTTAATCAATTATATAAAATTTTTTATCAATACAGATCTTCAGGCCTACAGTTAGCAACATTCTCCTAGAAATTACCTCTGATTTCCCACTGAACACATTCACATATAAATAGAAGCTGTTCACAGCAGAACTTTGTTTAGTAACAAATGAACAAAAAACACACAAAAACAATTAATTAAAACTCTGAGGTTTGAACTGTTAAACAAACAATATAATTTCGATTTAGTAGAATGTTGAAGGACTCATTGATGCAGAATGATGGTGACATCACCAGCAACACTAGCATTCAGGATTCCAACAGCATTCTCTTGAAAATTCATTACGTGTCAACTCGTTGGCAAGATTATAAAATATACACATCACGTTGTTGTTGATGGTTTTGGCAGTGATGGTAGAGGAGTGACACGTTTGCATCTCTTCCACCAATATTGCATGTACTCACATAACTGGCCTTGGTAGAATGCAGCATATTCTCGCATTCTCCTAAAGGGTATGTAGACACGCACCAAAAACACGCATACACACACACACGCTCGCTCTTACTCCCTCTCATTCTTGACACTATGGAATTTAATACATCAACAACACATGAATTTATTATGAAGTGAAGACACCCAATAGCAATGAGTATTCATGGAGTATACACTCCATGCCATGAACATATGGCTTTGGTGAAGAGTGAATGACTGAGAGTATTTTTGTTGTATTATAAATGCATGAATTTTAGTTGATGACTAGAGCTCAGCTGTATTAACACAGTCAAGGAATAAAAAATCATTGCATTGTATATAAGAGAATGTATATACACATACGTGTAAGAGAAAGAGAGAGAGGGAGAGTGTATGGTGAGCTACATGTTGCATATAAAGTTGGTACCTCTTTAACTATTGTGTTAGAATTTTTACTCCTTTTGATCAATGAATGTATGGCTTTGTTGGGATATTGTGTGTTTCATGTAACCCCCTTCCACACACTTACATTACGCAGCTTCTATAAAGAAAATCATCGCTTTAAAATTAAAGCAACTTTGACATTGTTCTTTAGCACTTCGTAAGTGAGTGTTTCATTGCGAAAGGAAATAAAAGGGAAAGGAGAGTTGAATAAAAAAATTTTCTGTAAAAAAATGATACAATGCATTAAAAATTTATATCAGTATGCATTAAAAATTTATATCGATATGTACACAGACCGAATTTATTAAGCTTTTGATGATGCACCATCTCCTTAAATTTTTTTTTTTAAATTTCTTACCAAAAATTTAAGTTCGAGATGGTCTTACTATTCGTGAATTTCTTAGTACATTTTTCTCATAGGGCTATGTCCTATGAGCTGGATTACTAAAAATTAATGACTTCACAAATATAGCGGTGACATAGTTACGGATGTCTGATATGTATTGCCATGAACTTCAGGTTGCTATCGTTTCTAAACCGCGCGTCTGACACCTGAAAGATTTATTGCAGAGACCGTTTATTTTCTTGTTTACAAGCTTACAAAAGCATTTTGATCTATTGCATTCAGAAATAAAGTTATTCGTAAAGGAAATAATGTTATCCAAGCGTGATAATGGGATTGCTTTATATTTGGCTTGACAGCCATAAGTGGCTCCCGTCACAACGCTCCAGCATTTAAATGTGTATAAATCTTTTTTATCGTACCTTTGCTCGTTACCGTGATACCGATAGTATGGCATCGTGTCTAGAAAGTGGACGAAAAAACAGCGATATCAACACCGAAAAGTGAAGGCCAGATTTTATCGAAATCCAAGTCACAATGGTAGAAAACTTGCTCATGAGATGAACATATCGCTAGAACTAAAAAAAATGAGCTTGGACTAAGGCCACTGAAGTTCCAAAAAGTGTAAGAGCTCACCGATACACAATAAGTTAGACTGGTAAGTGGCAAGGAGTTGCTTCATTTGCCCTATTTGGTTTTCTCTGTTGAGAAGTCAGCCGAAATTTACTCCTTCGATTGGCCATCAGAACCCAAGTGCCACCGATGGTTATGGTGTAGGCGTAACGTTCAATGCGTCCCCTTCTTATACATCGACCGTGTGGTCACAATAAAAGCCGAATATTATTGGGAAAATATCCTAAAGAAGCCCTGGACACACGTCACCGTCAACCAGCAATGGTTTAAAAGAAGGTTCCTCGCTTCATTTTTACCCCATAATGGCCACCAAAATCTGCGGATCTCAATCCCTTTAACTTTTGTGTCTGGGACATTTTGGATTTATACTAAAAAATAACAATGCATCGATCATCTCAAGATGACACTTTTCCGAGAATGGGCCTCAAGTGCCGCCAATGGTAGTTTTTTGGGCCGCCGTAAAAGCCAATATTTGCTCCCCCTCGTGTTCATCGAGCATGGAGACAAAATAATGTCGAATATAGTCAGAAAAATTGCCTAAAGACAGTATTGATGCCTTGGGCAGACAAACATTTAGGCCGCAGATCATGGTCATTGCAACAGGGTTCAGCACCATCACAATCAGCACTCGTGCTCGTTGAGCGTGGAGACAAAATAATGTCGAATATACTCAGAAAAATTGCCTAAAGACAGTATGTTATTGATGCCTTGGGCAGACAAACATTTAGGCCGCAGACCATGAATGGTTTAAAAAGGATGTTCCTCGCTTCAAAACGTCACCAAAGCCATCTTAATCCTTTGGACGTTAGACTGCGCTTGCGGGTTTTTTTTAGAGTAAGGTTGGCACTAAAGAAATACCAAAGTGTAGGCTGATTATCGCTTCCTATTCATATTCATCAAATGTAATGCCGAATATTATCTGGAAAATATTCTAAAGACGGTAGTAAAACCCTAGGCTGGCAAAAATTTTCTTAAAAAGGGGTTTCCTCACTTAATTCTTACCGCACAATGGCTATCATGGCTATATCTCAGGATGTCAATCCGTTAGACTTTTGTGCCTGGGACATTTTGGAAGGTAAGATTGGTACGGAACTTTACCGATAATGGTCCAAAATTACCCAGAGCCACTTTCGTGAGGTGTGTGATAGCTTTATCGGCCGTATAAGGACAATAATTGGTGCCAAAGATAGCCAATTCAAAGAAATCTAAACTAGTTCTAGAAGTTTCTGTTACTTTCGACGTTTTTTATGTATAGCCATTTCATATTGATCACCCTATATAATCAATGTAAATATAATTTAAAAGGAAATTTAGCTTCATAAACTACCAAAATTATATGAACTTTTATTAGCTTTTGATCATATCCAAAAAAATTTTTTTTTTCAAAAATCTTATAACTTTTGCCTTTACTCGCTCCACCCTAATATGCCAATGAATATAGAAATAGTATAGAGGAAAAAAAAAACGCTTAATTGTTATGCCGCTCACACAATTTCCCAGTAACACAATTGAATGTATGCAAAAATGATTGTGTCTATGGGTGTGTGTGTGTGTGCGTGTTGTGCCTATTATGCTTTGAATATGCAAACATCAAAACCCCACTTCAACTTCAACTCAAACAAAAATACCCCTGGCCCCCTATTCACTCTATTGCAACTAACCATCCATCCAACAGTCTACTCAACTGGTGTGAGCATATGTTTCATTTCTACATACCTTTCAACAATTTGATGTACTCTTGGCAGGGATGGAAAATGCAGTACTATAGTACTTTTTTCAATACTTTTTCACCCCGGTCAGTACCGTAGTACCCCCGCGAATGATTTAGTACCTTTTGTGTAGACATTTTTGAGTCGATATCAGATTTATGGTACAATATCTTTGACAAAATATTTTAATATTTTGAGAAAGTCTTTATCAACCTTATTTGCTAATAGTCTTTTACAAATATGGCAAAACAGACATGTTCATGTGGGAAGAAAATCTCGATTTTGTAAAAGACATAGTCAAAAACAGGATTTTATTGATCTTCAAGAATGTTTTAGTCGAAAAAAGAATGCGATTCTATATTATCGATTTTTTATTTCGGTAGAAAATGTTGTCAAAATTTTATTTCAATTGAAAATTTTGTAAAAATTTTATTTCTATAGAAAATGTTTGCAAAATTTTATTTATATATAAAATTTTGTCAAAATTTTATTTTCTTTAAAATTTAGCCTCTTGACAATAATTTTCCAGCGAAATTTTTGTAAAAAGTACCTTTCCGCTCATAAAATACCTTTTTTGTACTTTCTTAAAAATTGTATTTTCCATCCCTGACTCTTGGCATAGATTTGTTTGATTGTAAGCCATACAGGACAGGAGTGAGTCGTGTATGTGTGAGATCTAAAAAGCCACTATGTGAGTCACAGAGAAAAAAAAGAAAAAGAGTTGAGAGTTCTTTAATTTGTGATGCCTTTGGCACTCAAAGTGTATGAGAGTCCTCTTTTGAATGGCATCAAAATTCCATTGTTGAAATATTTTACTCTTATCTCGCTATGTTATTGTGTGTTTGTGAGAGGGAGTGTGTGCTTTGTGTCTTCTTAAATAATTAGGTTTCTGTTTTTAGTGGATGAGTTAACAGTCGGTTGGAAACGCAATGAATTAAAGAAAAGAAAAAAATTATTTAAAAAAATTTATATTAATTAAAAAAAAAAAAAAAAATATATATATATATATATATATATATATATATATATATATATATATATATATATATATATATATATATATATATATATATATATATATATATATATATATATATATGTAGTATAATAAAACGCACGACCGTTCAGCTCAACGTTCCATTTATTACTGACTTTTAGAAAAAGGTATGAGAGTAACTCTAGTGTATTTACATAAGTGTACAGAAAAAATAAAAAATACATAACATTGAAGCTTAGGACTATATACATACATAATGAAACTGACTACTCCTTATATATAATTACACGGCTAAAATACAAAATGAAATATAAATAACATTGAAAAATAGAATTATAATTAGAGAGAAATACGAAAATAGAAATATAAAGAAATAATATGAAAATATATACACACATTTAGAGAGCCTAACATACATACTGCTACAACTCGACCATCCTGACAAATAAAGATCACCTGATCTTTCCTGCACAACCCCTTGGTCGACTACACCCTAGCCATGGTCGAATATTACCTACAGCCCATACTCCATTATATGGGATCCTCGATTGCTGGAATCCGTCCACATCCTGCAAAACATATCTGTCGTTCCCTAGCACCTTCGTCACCTTATAAGGTCCCTTAAACTTCGGTATCAACTTTCTGGAGGCACCCACAGTGGAATCAAAGTTCCTCACCATAACGTAGTCACCGACGGCGTAATTATTCGGTGGTCGTCTCTTCCTGTCAACATATCTCTTATTGTACTCCTGCACCCTCTTCTGTCTCGATGCGGCCTTCCGCCTAATGACATCGTGTCCTTCGCATCCAACATTACCCACTTCCTCAGCGAGAAACTCACCCAAAGAATCCACAATATGTCCCCTCTGACTGGTACCAAAAAGCATAACACTAGGATGGCGGCCTACTGTCCTGTGTACCGTATTGTTAAGAGCATGCTCAATTTTCTCTCAGGACAAATTGCTACAAAATGGTCTTTGCTGCCACATCCATAGCACGTTCCTGGCTCTCTTTTAGGTTTTCTGCATTCGGCTGAATAGTGACCCATACAATTACAATTATAGCATCTTACTCTTTTCTCGTTATATCGCTTTGTTGTATCCACAGTAGTTTCTCCATTATTCAACGCAATTTTTGAGAAAGCCTGATGTAAATTTGCCTTGTCTGTATAGCATTGTACATTTGCTTGCATTCGTAAATTTTTGTCTGGTATACCATCAATGAGGTAGTCTATCAATTCGCTCTCTTCCATTGCCAATACACTAGCCATAACTATTTTTTCATTATAATAGTCGAAGAAGCTTTCGCCTATCTGCCACTTTCGCTCTTCAAATTTACGACGAGCCACCAACTTATTTTCCTTTGTTCCAAAGAGATCACCCATTTCTCTTAAAACGGAGTCAATATTTGCTGTGACGTAATCTGCTTTGGAGTGTAGCCACATTTGTACTTTCCCCTTCACTTTACACATCAGTAATGCTTTTAGGGAAATTTCATCGACATCGTAAACAGCAGCAATGTTTTTGAATTGCGATATCCAAATCCCAGCATCAATCGTTCCATCGTAGTCTGGTAACAGCTCTTTCAAAATAGCAACAGACATCGCATTGTTGTTGTTTTTCTTCATCGCACCACCCGTCATGAAGTCTACATTAATACTTCTGGTATACTCTTGTTGTCTCTTTAAAAATTCATTTTCTTTTTGCAGCAACTCCTTTTCTCTTTTTAATAGGTCTAGTTCTCTTCTCATTAGGTTTACTTCATATACACCACCAACGGCCATTCGTATGCCCTCATCGTTCATTTGTCTACTTTCATTTGTACCACCATCGTCAGCCTCTTGCACACGTGCAGTTCTTCGACCATCTCTCATTTGCCTATCCTCATTTGTCGCCTCATCTTCTCTTGATGAGTTGCTACCATCAACTCTCATTTGTATACTCTCATTTGTCGGTTCACAAGCACTCATTTGTTTACTCTCATCAGACTTCATCTGTTTCATTTCAACCACCGCCAACATCGTTTGTGTTTCATTTGTGTTGTCAACCTCGGCACTCATTTTAGAATTTTCGTCCGCATCGATCATTTGTATCATGTTGTTGGTTTCTATTTGTAATTCGTTGCCTTTTTGAGTTGTTGTTTTTATGCTGTCGCTGTCCTCCGTTGGGCAAGCGCCTCTGCCCTCAGCAGGTATTCTTGACAATCGCAAAATCAACTGACTTTTTGTGCCCGACGTTGCTATGCCCAGAGTACGGCACCATTCGCGCAACTGCTCTGCCGTGTATGACTTATCATTTAAATTTGAGTCCTCCATTTTTGGCAAACACACAAAAGAGAGAAAAAAAATCGGTCTTTTTTTCAAATTATAGTCAGGAATATGAGCTCTATCCTACTTCTGAAGTTTGTAGTATAATAAAACGCACGACCGTTCAGCTCAACGTTCCATTTATTACTGACTTTTAGAAAAAGGTATGAGAGTAACTCTAGTGTATTTACATAAGTGTACAGAAAAAATAAAAAATACATAACATTGAAGCTTAGGACTATATACATACATAATGAAACTGACTACTCCTTATATATAATTACACGGGTAAAAGACAAAATGAAATATAAATAACATTGAAAAATAGAATTATAATTAGAGAGAAATACGAAAATAGAAATATAAAGAAATAATATGAAAATATATACACACATTTAGAGAGCCTAACATACATACTGCTACATATATATATATATATATATATATATATATATATATATATATATATATATATATATATATATATATATATATATATATATATATATATATATATATATATATATATATATATATATATATATATATATATATATATATATATATATATATATATATATATATATATATATATATATATATATATATATATATATATATATATATATATATATATATATATATATATATATATATATATATACTAGCGTAACCCGGCCCGCTTCGCTGCGCCTTCCAAAGCGTATTTGTAGGAATATTTTGCGTAAGTTAGTCAACCATAACCTTCGTGCTGAAAACAAATTCGAAAAGGTTTGAATTCTTTCAAACAAATCCGACTACGTGCTTTTTCGTTTATAGGTACAAATACGACGGATATGCATATGTAAAACGGTTCGTCTTAAAAAATGTCGGGGAGAGGGTGTACCCTTTCCTCCAAATTTTTTAAATAATGTTCTGTATTCAAGTAGTTGGACAATCTTCTATATTTCTTGTGAATTTTAAGTGTGGTTTGTCAAGGAAAGGTATCCTTCTTCTCAACATATCTGAAAATTGAGCACTACATTATAATAACATAGAAAGAATTACTCTTTCCCATCCAATAAATCGGAAAAAGCAAAAGTAGTAAAAAATTTTACCACATTAATATTTGCTAAAATGTTGGAAAATGATGCACCCTCTACGTTGGCTGCCAATTTCATGTAAATTTAAGTTCTTTACTAAAAAGAAGTCAGGCAGAAGCCTGTGCATAAAATATGTCATAAAATTATGTATCGAGTTCCCATTTACAGAAAACCCTCTACTTACAATTTAAGAAAAAACAAGTATAAACGGCCGTAAGTTCGGCCAGGCCGAATCTTATGTACCCTCCACCATGGATTGCGTAGAAACTTCTACGAAAGACTGTCAGCCACAATCGAATTACTTGGGTTGTGATAGCTTAAATAGTTTCTAAATTGTGTGTTAGTCCATACGTGGTATACATTAGACAAAAAAAAGTATGTGTAGGTAAGTCTACAAATAATTACGAATCGATATGGACTTTTGCACGGTACGTAGGGAGCCAGAATTGAAATATCGGGGTCGCTTATATGGGGCTATATACAAATATTGATATGGACCAATTTTTGTGTGATTGGGGATCGATTTATCTGAGGGCTATATATAACTATAGACCGATATGGATCTAGTTAGGCATGGTTGTTAACGGCCATATACTAGCACAATGTACTAAATTTCAACTGACTCGGACGAAATTTGCTCCTCCAAGAGGCTCCAAAACAAAATCTCGGGATCGGTTTATATGGGGGCTATATATGATTATGAACTGATATGGACCACTTTTAACATGGTTGTTAAATATAATATACTAACCACGTACAAAATTTCAACCAGATCGGATGAATTTTGCTTCTCCAAAAGGCACCGGAGGTCAACTCTGGGGAACGGTTTATATGGGTGCTATATATAATTATGGACTGATATGAACCAATTCCTGCATGGTTGTTGGATACCATATACTAACATCACGTACCAAATTTCAACCGAATCGGATGAATTTTGCTCTTCCAAGGGGCTCCGGAGGTCAAATCTGGGGATCGGTTTATATGGGGGCTATATATAACTATGGACCGATTTCGACCAATTTTTGCATGGGAGTTTGAGGCCATATATTAACACCACGTACCAAATTTCAACTGAATCAGATGAATTTTGGTCTTCCAAGAGGCTCCGGAGGTGAAATCTGGTGATCGGCTTATATGGGGGCTATATATAATTATGGACCGATGTGGACCAACTTTTGCATGGTTGTTAGAGACCATATACTAACACCATGTACCAAATTTCAGCCGAATCGGATGAAGTTTGCATCTCTTAGAGGCCTCGCAAGCCAAATCGGGGGATCGGTTTATATGGGGGCTATATATAATTATGGACCGATGTGGACCAATTTTTGCACGGTTCTTAGAGATCATATACTAACACCATATACCAAATTTCAGCCGGATCGGATGAAATTTGCTTCTCTTAGAGGCTTCGCAAACCAAATCGTGGGATCGGTTTATATGGGGGCTATATATAATTATGGACCGATCTAGACCAATTTTTGCATGGTTGTTAGAGACCATATACTAACACCATGTACCAAATTTCAGCCGAATCGGATGAAGTTTGCATCTCTTAGAGGCCTCGCAAGCCAAATCGGGGGATCGGTTTATATGGGGGCTATATATAATTATGGACCGATGTGGTCCAATTTTTGCACGGTTCTTAGAGATCATATACTAACACCATGTACCAAATTTCAGCCGGATCGGATGAAATTTGCTTCTCTTAGAGGCTTCGCAAACCAAATCGTGGGATCGGTTTATATGGGGGCTATATATATAATTATGGACCGATCTGGACCAATTTTTGCATGGTTGTTAGAGACCATATACTAACACCATGTACCAAATTTCAGCCGGATTGGATGAACTTTGCTTCTCTCAGAGGCCTTGCAAGCCAAATCGGGGGATCGGTTTATATGGGGGCTATATATAATTATGGACCGATGTGGACCAATTTTTGCATGGTTGTTAGAGACCATATACTAACACCATGTACCAAATTTCAGCCAGATCGGATGAAATTTGCTTCTCTTAGAGGCCTCGCAAGCCAAATTTGGGGGTCCGTTTATATGGGGGCTATACGTAAAAGTGGACCGATATGGCCCATTTGCAATACCATCCGACCTACATCAATAACAACTACTTGTGCCAAGTTTCAAGTCGATAGCTTGTTTCGTTCGGAAGTTAGCGTGATTTCAACAGACGGACGGACGGACGGACATGCTCAGATCGACTCAGAATTTCACCACGACCCAGAATATATATACTTTATGGGGTCTTAGAGCAATATTTCGATGTGTTACAAACGGAATGACAAAGTTAATATACCCCCCATCCTATGGTGGAGGGTATAAAAACGGACAAAAGGGAACCCTCTCCCCACCATCGCTCTACTCCGACCTGATATCGAACTATCACGTACCCTATATTAATTTCACAAACTATTCAATGGTCCCTATAAATTCTATCGAAGTAAATCGACAAAGTTTATTTCAATTTTCCCCTTCCCCAACCAGATATCGAAAAATCATATACCTACTAATCATCAATCATGTATACATTTAATCCCCTCCTCCCACGTTCCCTGTAAATTTCAAGTAGATCGGAGATGTTTAAATTTTGCTCTATTGTTTTAAAGGGACGTCACTTTTCCCGATACAATATCGACAAACACCGTAGTGAATATCATCCCTAACTTTCCCTGAAAATTCTTGAAACTTTCCTTCAAGTGTGGGGCATGGAAGGTTGCCTCTTCGTTCATAACCTTCCCCCACTGCTTTTGTTAATTTCAAGAAAACTTACTAATTTTTGTTTTTTTTGTAGCTTTAGAGGAAGACCTCCTCCCCGACCAAATATCGAAAAGTGATGTAGCGTATCTTTTGTAAACGTCCCAGAAAATGTAAAGCAAATTATAAGCCTAAAGGGGCGACCTCTCTTCCATTCAAATATCACAAAATCAAATATCAACTATTAATATCGTAACCTCTCCTCAGTCCTCTGCAAATTTCAAGTAACTCGGTAAAGTTTAATTGTTTCTCTGTATGTACTTAAGAGAAGCGGATGTCTCCCTATGCCCTTTTATTTTTATTAAAAAATCAGGAACCTGATATAAATTTCATAGCCTCACCCATTTGTTCCGTAAAATTTCAGTCGGGGGAGTTTAGTTTTGTTTTCACTGTACTTTAAAAAAAAGTCGGGCAAAGGGGTGGCGCCCCTCCCCGACCAAATATCGAAAAATAATGTAGCAGATTTTTGTCTAAATGCCAACCCCAACATTCTATGAAAATTTCAAGCAAATCGCATAATTTTGTTCCAAGTTTCAAAAAGTAGGGCAAGGGGGGGGGGCCTCCCCTGTCCACATATGAAATCATCAGGTACCCCATATTAATTCCATAACCTCACCGCATGTTCTCTGTAAATCTCAGATAATTTAGAGAATTTTAGTTTTTCACTGTACTTTAAAAAAAGTCGAACAAAGGGGAGGTCCCCCTCCGCCACCAAATATCGAAATATAAAGTAGCGGATCTTTGTCTAGATGCCAACCCCAACCTTCAATGAAAATTTCAAGCAAATCGGTCAACTTTGGTCCAATTTTCAAAAAGTCCGCCAAAGGGGAGGTCCCCCTCCACGATCAGGTGTCAAAAAATGAGGTACCCTATTTTCACCACATGAACGCCCCCTACGATCTCTGAAAGTTTCAAGTAAATCGGATCAGCCGTTTCGGAGCCAACTCGGTACATACAAACAAACAATCAAACAAACAATCAAAGAAACAAATAAACAAACATAGATTGAATTTTATATATATAGATTTAAATATTTATTTA
Organism: Haematobia irritans; assembly: GCF_050003625.1. Lineage (NCBI taxonomy): Eukaryota > Metazoa > Arthropoda > Insecta > Diptera > Muscidae > Haematobia > Haematobia irritans. Next base: position 10,520,514 of record NC_134401.1, on the reverse strand, counting down.
ATTAATATGATGAATATTTTTATGGGGTTTTGGAGTGGAGGATAAGCTTCTTACTTCATGCTACAAACGAACTCTTAAACCGAAAAAATGAGGAATTTTTTCAAATGTTTGAGAATTTGAGAATAAATTTTTACGTGTTTTCCATTACATGGCTGAGCGCTAACGTGCTGCAAAATCAACTTGTCGTGTCTTTCCAAGTATTGTGGTCGATTATCACGCTCAAACTCATCAATTGAGCTCGATATAAAGCTCTTGTGATAGTTTCACTTGGTTTTAGCAGCTCATACAAGGGTTGCCTTTTATATTTCGGTATAAGAGAATAAAAACTAAGAATCATCATAGTCGAAAATCGCTTTAATGTTTTTCAAAATATGCATGCGTTTGAACCATTTTTCAACCTTTTCCCACTCTTATTGTGGTTGAGATAGGAATTATTTCTTTCTTTTGTTTTACTTTGACAAAATCTAAAAAATATCCTGTTGGTGCTTTTTTATTTAACCTACTGTCAAATATTTTAAATTTTCATGTGTTTTTGTTAGGCCAACTTTTTCATGAACCATGTAAATGTTGTCCTCAAAAATCTCAGCAACAAGCGTTAAAAATGTGTGAAAATGTCATTTTAAGGGATTTAGCTGGGAGAATAAATTCTTTAGAAAATATTTTAATATATCAACACTTTTTTCGTATATATATATTACAAAAGAATCTTCAGGCACTTGATATTATAATTCACTTTGTCAAAATGACTGGGTGAGGATAAAACTTCGGGTATTACATTTAAGTTTTTGTTATTTTCGTTTTATTGTTTAAATATACAAGCAAATTTTAATTCTTTAAGTTTGAATTGAGAAATTCTTATGGTTTCTTGAAAAAACAAAAATCTATATAACTAAACAGTAAACAATTTTTTTGTGTGCAAACATTTTTTGATAGAAAGTTTTTGACCTGACTAAAAGTCAATAAAATTTTCCATACAAGCCTATTATCTTTAGAGTTTAGAGTTAGGTTAGGTTAGGTGGCAGCCCGATGTATCAGGCTCTCTTAGACTATTCAGTCCATTGTGATATCACATTGGTGAACTTCTCTCTTATCACTGCGTGTTGCCCGATTCCATGTTAAGCTCAATGACAAGGGACCTCCTTTTTATAGCCAAATTGCAGTGAAACCACTTAGAGAAGCTTTGAAACCCTCAGAAATGTCACCAGCATTACTGGGGTGGGATAATCCACCGCCGAAAAACTTTTTGATGTACTGTCGAAGCAGGCTAGCATGCTAACCATTGCACCACGGTGGCTCCCTAGAATTTAGAGTTAGAGTTATATTCTTTAGAGTTGTCCTTCACAACAAAAAGAAAATTTCCTCTTCAATGCATCCTTTGTGTGATTTTCCTCTTTTGTGGCATGAAATCAATGCCAAAAACAAGGAAAATCTAAAGTCAAGCCGACTATATATTGTCCTTTGCCACTCGAGCCCAAAATAATCGATCAAAATTTGGAGAAAATTTCTACAGAAAATGTTTTCAAAATTTTATTTCTATAGAACATTTTGTCAAAATTTTGTTTTTATAGAAAATTTTGTCAAAATTTTATTTTTATAGACAATTTTGTCAAAATTTTATTTCTATAGAAAATTTTGTCAAAATGTTATTTCTATAGAAAATTCTGTCAAAATTTAATTTCTATAGAACATTTTATCAAATTATCTTCTCTAAAAAAATGTTGTCAAAATTTTAATACTACAGAAAATGTTGCCAAATTTTATTTTTATAGAAAATTTTTTCTATGTTTAAGAAATTTTTGTCAAAATTTTATTTTTATAGAAAATTTTGTCAATATTATTACTACAGAAAATTTTTCAAAATTTTATTTCTATAGAAAATTGTGTCAAAATTTTATTTTTATAGAAAATTTTGTTAAAATGTTATTTCTATAGAAAATTTTGTAAAAATTATTACTACAGAAAATTTTTAAAAATTTTAGTTCTATAGAAAATTGTGTCAAAATATTATTATTATTATCGAAAATTTTGTCAAGATTTTAGATCTACAGAAAATAGTGTAAAAGTTTTATTTCTATAGAAAATTTTGTCCATTTTTTTTTAATAAAAAAATTTTGTTAAAATTTTATTTTTATTGACAATTTTGTTAAAGTTTTATTTCTACAGAAAAATTTGTAAAAATTTAATTTCTATACAAAATTTTATCAAATTATCTTTTCTAAAAAATTTTTGTCAACATTTTATTACTACAGAAAATTTTGTCAAAATTTTATTTTTATAGAACAATTTGTCAAAATTTTCTTCTTATAAAAAATTTTGTCAAAATTATTACCACAAAAAATTTTTGAAAATTTTATTTCTATAGGAAATTGTGTCAAAATATTATTATTAGAAAATCTATTATTTATTTTGATAAAAAATGTTGTCAAAATTTTATTTTTATAGACAATTTTGTCAAAGTTTTATTTCTACAGAAAATTTTGTCAAAATTTTATTTCTATAGAAAATTTTGTCAAATTTTATTACTACAGAAAATTTCGTCAAAATTTTATTTTTATAGAAAATTTTGTCAAGATTTTATTTTTATAGACAATTTTGTCAAAGTTTTATTTCTACAGAAAATTTTGTCAAAATTTTATTTTGAAAGAAAATTTTGCCAAAATTTCATTTCTATAGACAATTTTGTCAAAGTTCTATTTCTACAGAAAATTTTGTTAAAATTTTATTTCTATAGAAAATTTTGTCAAAATTTTATTTTGATAGAAAATTTTGTCAAAATTTTATTTTGATAGAAAATTTAGTCAAATTTTATTACTACAGAAAATTTTGTCAAAATTTTGATTTTATAGAAAAATTTTTAAAATTTTTTTAACTATAGAAAGTTTTGTCAAAATGTTATTTCTATAGAAAATGTTGTAACAATTTTGGTTTTGTGGAAGATTTTGTCAAAATTTTATTTTTATAGAAAATTTTGTCAAAATTTTATTTTTATAGACAATTTTGTCAAAGTTTTATTTCTACAGAAAATTTTGTCAAAATTTGATTTTGAAAGAAAATTTTGTCAAAATTTAATTTCTATAGACAATTTTGTCAAAGTTTTATTTCTACAGAAAATTTTGTTAAAATTTTATTTCTATCGAAAATTTTGTCAAAATTTTTTTTTGATAGAAAATTTTGTCAAAATTTTATTTTTATAGAAAATTTTTTAAAAATTTTTTAACTATAGAAAATTTTGTCAAAATGTTATTTCTATAGAAAATGTTGTAAAAATTTTGTTTTTATGGACGGTTTTGTCAAAATTTTATTTTTATAGAAAATTTTGTCAAAATTTTATTTCTATAGAAAATTTTGTAAAATTTTATTACTACAGAAAATTTTGTCAAAATTTTATTACTACAGAAAATTTTGTCAAAATTTTATTTTGATAGAAAATTTTGTCAAATTTTATTACTACAGAAAATTTTGTCAAAATTTTATTTTTATAGAAAATTTTTAAAAAATTTTTTAACTATGGAAAATATTGTCAAAATGTTATTTCTATAGAAAGGTTTTCAAAATTTTATTTCTATAGAAAATGTTGTAAAAATTTTGTTTTTATGGAAAATTTTGTCAAAATTTTATTTATATAGAAAATTTTGTCAAAATTTTTTTTTTTATTTCTATAGCAAATGTTTTCAATATTTTAATTCTATAGAAAATTTTGTAAAAATGTTATTTTTATAGAAAGTTTTGTCAAAATTTCATTTCTATAGAAAATTCTGTCAAAATTTTATTTCTATAGAAAATTCTGTCAAAATTTTATTTCTATGGAAAATTTTGTCAAAATTTTATTTCTATAGAAAATTCTGCCAAAATTTTATTTCTATAGAAAATTCTGCCAAAATTTTATTTCTTTCTGTCAAAGGTTTATTTCCATAGAAAATTTTGTCAAATTATCTTTTCTAAAAAATTTTTGTCAAAATTTTATTAGTACAGAAAATTTTGTCAAAATTTTATTTTTATAGAAAATTTTTTCAAAATTTTATAACTATATAAATTTTTATAAAATTTTCTTTTTCAAAAACAATTTTGTCAAAATTTTATTACTACAGAAAATTTTGTTAAAATTTTATTTCTATAGAAAATTTTGTTACAATTTTATTTCTATTGAAAATTTGGTCAAATTATTATTTTTGTAGAAAATTTTGTCAAAATTATATTACTATAGAAAATTTTTGTCAAAAGTTTAGTTCTATAGAAAATTTGTGAAGTGCTTGTTAGTTGTAGAGGAATAATTTGCAAAATCTACCAAAACATCAACAATTCTACCAAACAATAAGAAATCGACCATATTTGGTAGAATTCTACCAACTGTGGGTGGCAACCGTGCTTTCACCACTTTGTAGATACCGTGTCATATCTTTCACATTTATTGCGTGCTATGTAAAAAATATTTTGACAACATTTTGTAGACTTCAACAAAATCTCCAGACATATAGTTAAAATTAGCTACGTATTATTTGAGTAATTTTTGTAAGTTTTCGACTTAGCCGTGCTGATTTTACAAAGAAACTGTGGGTAGTTTGGCCATTTTTTAGGAAATTTTCAACCATGAGGAAATTCCATATAAAAATATTTTATTTTATTTTTTCTAATACAAATAGTTTTACTAGTAAATTTGTTGGAATTTTGTGATAATCAAAAAACTTTTAATGATTTCCTTAAAAATAAATATCAAACATTTTATGATGGTCGTAAAACAAAACATTCCGTTACCATTTGAAGATTGTCATTTTAAGCCTTTTTATACTGAAAGGATTGGAAAGCTTTTAGTTCATGTAGAGTCCATAAATGGTAAACATAAAAGTTTTTTTTATTACTAAAGAAAAACAATGACAATTCAACATTTCTGTACATTTTATATTCATCATAAAATAACCAAATAAATGGCTGTGTACACAAATGTCAAACTTTAATATTGAGAATTTAAGAATAATAGACCAGAATATGTTTGTAAATAAAAATAAAAAAATAATACAAAAATTAAAATTCTTTTGGGACCTATCAAAAACGAAAAATGATGATTTGTGTGGAAGGATCAATATTCATTAACTCAATGACTTTTGTTTTCTTGATTATTTGATGTGACCTTGCCTTAGGGATTTTGATATTGTTTCCGAGCCAAAGATGCTACTTCTTTAAAATATATTGCTTTAAATTTATGATCAATAAAATTAAAATTTTTATATCGATATCATTTCTCGAATTTGCATTATATTCGTGTTATATAAATTAAGCTATTCACTTACAACAAAAATGTCAGCTTAAATATCTAAATATAACGAATATTTCAAAGTAAATATGTTTTCTAATTTCAAAAATCCTGAAAATGAACATTTGCCCATATTTGAAGCGTTTTTGTCTGATTGCCTCAATTATTCCAAGACAACATGTCCGTTGCACGTTTTGTGAAATTTCTTTGTTGCACTTGATGTCCACCCGAGTATTTGGATTCAGGTCCACGGTTGCCACAGTTGGTAGAATTCTACCAAAAAAGGAAAACATATTTTACTGTTTGGTAGATTGGTAGAATTCTCAATGTTTTGGTAGATTTTGCAAAATATTTCTCTCCAACTAAGAGGTAATTCATATAATATAAATTTTCTAAAGAAATAAAATTTTGACAAAATTTTCTATGGAAATAAAATTTTGACAACATTTTGTACAGAAATAAAATTTTGACAAAATTTTCTACAGAAATAAAATTTTGACAAAATTTTCTACAGAAATAAACTATTGACAAAATTTTCTATAGAAATAAAATTTAGACAAAATTTTCTATAGAAATAAAATTTTGACAAAATTTTCTATAAAAATAAAATTTTGACAAAATTTTCTATAGAAATAAAATTTTGACAAATTTTTCTATAGAAATAAAATTTTGACAAAATTTTCTATACAAATAAAATTTTGACAACATTTTCTATAGAAATAAAATTTAGACAACATTTTCTATAGAAATAAAATTTTGACAAAATTTCCTATTGAAATAACATTTTGAAAAATTATCAATACAAAGAAAAATTTGACAAAATTTTCTATGGAAATAACATTTTGACAACATTTTCTATAGAAATAAAATTGTAAAAAAAAATTCTATAGAAATAAAATTTAGACAAAATTTTCTATAAAAATAAAATTTTGACAAAATTTTCTATAAAAATAACATTTTGACAAAATTTTCGATAGAAATAAAATTTTGAAAAAGTTTTCTATATAAATAACATTTTGACAAATTATATATAGAAATAAATTTTAGACAACATTTTCTATAGAAATAAAATTTTGACCAAATTTTCATAGAAATAAAATTTTGGCAAAATTTTCTATAGAAATAAAGTTTTGACAAAATTTTCTATAGAAATAAAATTTAGACAAAATTTTCTATAAAAATAAAATTTAGACAAAATTTTCTATAGAAATAAAATTTTGACAAAATTTTCTATAGAAATAAAATTTAGACATAATTTTCTATAAAAATAAAATTTTGACAAAATTTTCTATAAAAATAAAATTTTGACAAAATTTTCTATAGAAATAAAATTTTGACAAAATTTCCTATTGAAATAACATTTTGAAAAATTATCAATACAAAGAAAAATTTGACAAAATTTTCTATGGAAATAACATTTTGACAACATTTTCTATAGAAATAAAATTGTAAAAAAAAAATTCTATAGAAATAAAATTTAGACAAAATTTTCTATAAAAATAAAATTTTGACAAAATTTTCTATAAAAATAACATTTTGACAAAATTTTCGATAGAAATAAAATTTTGAAAAAGTTTTCTATATAAATAACATTTTGACAAATTATCTATAGAAATAAAATTTTACAAAATTTTCTATAGAAATAAAATTTTGACAAAATTTTCTGTGGAAATAAAATTTTGACAACATTTTCTGTTGAAATAAAATTGTAACAAAAATTTCTATAGAAATAAAATTAAAACAAAATTTACTATAGAAATAAAATTTAGACAAAATTTTCGATAGAAATAAAATTTTGACAAAATTTTATATAGAAATACAATTTTGACAAAATTTTCTATGGAAATAAATGTTTGACAAAATTTTCTACAGAAATAAAATTTTGATAAAATTTTCTATAGAAATAGAATTGGGACAAAATTTTCTACCAAAATAAAATTTTGACAAAATTTTCTACAGAAATAAAATTTTGACGAAATTTTCTATAGAAATAAAATTTTGACACAATAGGAATAAAATTTTGAGTACATGTTCGTTGGAAATAATTTTCTACAAAATTTTCTACAGAAATTTTGACAAAATTTCATATAGAAATAAAATATTGACAAAATTTTCTATAGAAATAAAATTTTGACAAAATTTCCTATTGCAATAACATTTTGAAAAATTATCAATACAAATAAAATTTAGACAACATTTTCTATAGAAATAAAATTTTGACCAAATTTTCATAGAAATAAAATTTTGACAAAATTTTCTATAGAAATAAAGTTTTGACAAAATTTTCTATGAAAAAAAATTTTTGACAAAATTTTCTATAGAAACAAAATTTGGACAAAATTTTCTACAGAAATAAAATTTTGACAAAATTTTCTATACAAATAAAATTTTGACAAAATTTTCTATGAAAATAAATCTTTGACAAAATTTTCTATAGAAATAAATTTTTGACAAAATTTTCTATAGAAATAAAATTTTGACAAAATTTTCGACAGAAATAAAATGTTGACAAAATTTTCTACAGAAATAAAATTTTGACAACATTTTCTATAGCAACAAAGTTTTGACAAAATTTTCTATAGAAATAAAATTTTGAAAAAATTTTCAATGGAAATAAAATTTTGACAAATTTTTCTATAGAAATAAAATTTTGACAAAATTTTCTATAAAAATTCAATTTTGACTAAATTTTCTCTAGCAACAAAATTTTGACAAAATTTCCTATAGAAATATCATTTTGACAAAATTTTCGATAGTAATAAAATTTCGACAAAATTTTCTATAGAAATAACATTTTGATAAATTATCTATAGAAATAAAATTTAGATAAAAATTTCTATAGAAATAAAACTTTGACAAAATTTTCTATAGAAATAAAATTTTGACAACATTTTCTATAGAAATAAAATTGTAACAAAATTTTCTGTAGAAATAAAATTTTAAGAAAACTTTCTATAAAAATAAAATTTAGACAAAATTTTCTATAGAAATAAAATTTTGACAAAATTTTATATAGAAATAAAATTTTGACAAAATTTTATATAGAAATAGAATTTTGACAAAATTTTCTATGGAAATAAATTTTTGACAAAATTTTCTATAGACAACATTTTTATTGACAACATTTTCTATAGAAATAAAATTGTAACAAAATTTTCTGTAGGAATAAAATTTAGACAAAATTTTCTATAAAAATAAAATTTAGACAAAATTTTCTATAGAAATAAAATTTTGACAAAATTTTATATAGAAATAAAATTTTGACAAAATTTTATATAGAAATAAAATTTTGACAAAATTTTCTATGGAAATAAATTTTTGACGAAATTTTCTACAGAAATAAAATTTTGACAAAATTTTCTATAGAAATACAATTTTGACAAATATTTCTACAGAAATAAAATTTCGACAACATTTTCTATAGCAACAAAGTTTTGACAAAATTTTCTATAGAAATAAAATTTTGACAAAATTTTCTATAGAAATACAATTTTGACAAAATTTTCTACAGAAATAAAATTTTGACAACATTTTCTATAGCAACAAAGTTTTGACAAAATTTTCTATAGAAATAAAATTTTGAAAAAATTTTCAATGGAAATAAAATTTTGACAAATTTTTCTATAGAAATAACATTTTGACAAAATAGGAAAAAAAATTTGAGTACATGTTCTGTGGAAATAATTTTTTGACAAAATTTTCTATAGAAATAAATTTTTGACAAATTTTTCTATAGAAATAAAATTTTCACAAAATTTTCTATAGAAATAAAATTTTAACAAAATATTTAAAAAAAATAAAAAAAAAAATTTATAGAAATAAAATTTTTTATAGATATAAAATTTTGTCAAAATTTTTGTTTTGTAGTAAAATTTTCTTCAAACTTTGGTAGATTATTTTTGGCTCGAGTGGCAACTGTGTTCAAGTTTCATTTAGAGCTCATATCTCTTCTGTACAGTGCCCAAAAACGTCGGTTCGATATATTAGTTATTTTAAGTCCTTCTAGTGATTATTAAGTCCTTCCAGTGCCTTCTCCGGGTTAACATTCCGGCCCTGGTTGACATAGTCCTATTTGCCCAAGTTATTCCAAGACCATGGTCTTTGGAGACGCTGTAAAATTTCAATGTTACACTTTCTCTCCATTGATGTCAGGATTGGTCTTATTACCCTGCCATATATCCAGTGCGTCACATTTGGATTCAGGCCTCATTTAAAGCCCAACTTTTCTGCATAGTGCCCAACATCTGTAGGCTTTCTCAGTGTTCTCTTTTTAAGTGGCTCTTCCTATTCAGTTTTCTGTATATATGTTAGTTACTCCTAAGTACTTTATTTCGTCAGACAGTGGTATCGTCTTGTTCAAAAAACTCGGTTCGATATATGAGCAATTTTAGTCCTTTTAGTTATTAGGGATAATTCTGTCTTCTACGCGTTAACATAGGCCCCCGGAGCTTTGCCTAGTCATATTCATCATCCTTAGTACCCTATCTGCCCTCCTGCAGAGTCTGCCCTCCTGCAGAGTCTGCCCTCCTGCAGAGTCTGATGGTGACCGACTCAAAATCATCTGCTGAATCGAAATATTGATTATAGACTCATGTAATCTGTTCAATATTTATGTCTTTCGTTTTTTTTTTTTGTTTTTCTTGTAATGGTTTTTGTGTCAAAACTCATCAGAACTATAATCTTGATCTAAATAACAACGCTGCAAATTACTGTGCTTAAATGTCATAAGATGTTTTTTTTTTTTAATTTATTTCTAGACCATAACTTTAAGTATGTTAATGTTACCCAATTGTTGCTTGAAAATGTTCACAAATTGAATCTCAGCCACTTTTTCCCAACTAACAAGCCCAGAAACCAACAAGAACACATTTCTGCTTAAATAATCCACATCTCTAGAAATGTTAACCCACTTTCTTGTTAGGCCGTACATATGACATTATGTTTAACATACTTTTTGTTTATAATTCTTTGCAGGCTGTCACTGGAGCAATAATCATACAACGGCAACAAGAGATTGTCGTCGGCAACTACAATACTAAAGTGGCATATAAGGACATTTAAGTATGAGCCAGAAGCAGCAGCAGAAACAGTCGCAGCAAAAGTAAAAAGCCAGTCATAGTAGCATCAACCAAAAGTGAACAACGGCAACATTATGGCCATAGACTTAACAATGCAATTTGAAAATGGCATTACGGATAATAGCAACAGCATCACTGGCTAACAGCTAACAAACAAGTGAAGCGCAAGCCTTTTTGGGAGAGACCATAAAATGACAAATATTAGACGACATGATTTAAGAGTCTAGTAGAACAACAACTATAACAACATCAAGAATAGCTACGTAAAACATCAGCAGCAACAACAATTTAAGAGGCTTAAATTGTAAAAGAAAGCCTGTGTGCGTATGTGTGTGTGTGTGCAACCTTCATACAAGCATACCAACGTGATTGAGGAGACCAAAGATTGGGGTTACTCAAACTGCATTCTCTTTAGCTATCTCGCACATGCACTCATATATACGATCTCTAGGCAATAAAGGCAAATCTTACAAACAAGGAGAGAGAGAGCTTAGTTTGTTAGAAATATCAAACTAGAGTTTTATATAAAGAAATTTATAAAGATGGTAGGCGTCATGATATAAAAGTCGAGTAGAAAACAACAACATCAATAGTAACTACAAACAAAAGCAACCACAACAATTGAAGAGGCTTAAATTGTAAAAGAAAGTCTGTATATGTGCAAGCTTCATGCAAGCATACCAATTTGAAAAGGTTACTCAAACTCATTACTCTCCAGCTCTCTCACACATAAACTCACATATTTGATTTCTTCGCTTTAAAGGAGAATTTAGCAAACAAAGAGAGTGAGAAGGAGAGAGCTTATTATGTTAGAATTAACTAACTAGGATTTAAAATAACGTTTATTTAAAAGCGTTTTGATTTTATTTATGACAGAAAATAAATATTTTTTTGTGTTGTTGCTATAAATTGCCCCCCCCCCCCCACTAAACGTTAGATAAATCCTGGCTAAATGTCTATTGTTGGTATTGATGAAAGCAAGGACAACAAACAACCATCAATGAGTGAAATATTTTCGATATTGTTCACTTGCTATTTACAATGTCGGACGTTGAAAAGGCGATTTCCGGCTTAATAGAGGATGAAGATTTAATGCAACAACAAATCCAACATCAACACCAGCAACAGCAACAACAACATCAGTCAATACTTATAAATAAAAGTTTAGCGAATAGCTATAATACAAAAAGCTTAAGCGGAAACAATTTAATACAGCAACAACAACAACAACAAAAACAATCAACATTATCACAACATCAACAACTGCAATATCATCATCGTCAGAAACAGAAACAACAGAAGCATAAACAAAAAACTCAACCCCACCACCGGCAGCAGCAGCAGCAGCAAAAACACCATTACATAACCGATACCAAATACACTAAAGTTTGCCATAACGGTTGCAGAACTTCTAACCTTAACAATTGTTTGAGTCGTGCCCTCAAACTTCTATTTTCCACACCTGGTCTGGTTGTTATGGTTATTGGTTATACGATAATGGGTGCCTTGGTATTTCCTTTATTAGAAGCTCCACAGGATATTAGCAAATCCGCCATTATAGCCAAATCACGAGAGGAATGTCTAAAGGAGTTGTGGATAATAACAGGTAAGCCTTTATAGTTGCCAATGTGGTATGGTGTGTTGGTATGGTATGGTAATTTTAGAGGGTTTTGAGTCATAATAACAAAAAACCAAGAGTTCTTGCATTTTTTTTTTTTTGCCTATTTGTTTATGCAAACTACCCGAGGCTCTAATAGAAAGGATAAGGAAACGGAAACATCAACACCGGTGATCACTTTTCAACACCAATAAACACTTAGTTAATATGGAAAAAATGGTATCAACTGTGTGAAAAATAAGAATTTAGCAAAAAAAATTAACAAACATAAGAAGTTGGCTTGTTTTATTGCGAATATTAACTTAGTGTTAGCTGAGGAAGAGAAAAAGAAAATTATGCTTTTGTAAACATAATTTATGATAGGAATTTATATTAAACAGAAGACACATTTACTGAGATGAAAATACAATTTTGAAAAAAAATTTTTATGGAAATAAAATTTGGACAAAATTTTCTATAGAAATAAAATTATAGAAATAAAATTATGACAAAAATTTTTATAGAAATAAAATTAAAAAAAAAATTTATAGAAATAAAATTTTGAGATAATTTTTATAGAAATAAAATTTTGAGAAAATTTTCTATAAAAATATAATTTCGACAAAATTTCTATAGAAATAAAATTAAAAAAAATAATTCTATAGGAATAAAATTGTGACAAAATTTTGACAAAATTTTCTTTGGAAATAAAATTTTGACAAAATTTTCTAAAGAAATAAACTTTTAAAAAAATTTTCTATAGAAATAAAATCTTACTAAATTTTAAGATAGAAGTCAAAATTTTGCCAAAATTTTCTACATAAATAAAATTGTGATAAAATTTTCTCTAGAATTAAAATTTTAACAAAATTTTCCATAGAAATAAAATTTTAACAAAATTTTGTATAGAAATAAAATTTTAACAAAATTTTGTAAAGAAATAAAATTTTGACCAAATTTTCTATAGAAATAAAATGTGACAAAATTTTCTATAGAAATAAAATTGTTGACAACATTTTCTATAAAAATATAATTTGGACAAAATTTCTTTAGAAATAAAATTTTGACAAAATTTTCTATCGAAATACTTGTTTGAGAAAATTTTTTAAAGAAATAAAGTTTTAGCAGAATTTTCTATGGGAATAAAATTTTCATTTGTTTTGTTTTGTTATTGTTGGTTTTGTTCTTTAAGCTTTGTTGTTATTTTTTTTATTGCAGCTTAAAACCATACATTGACTAAGCTACAAGTGTAGCTTAACCAACAGAGGAAAATAATGTTTGTCAAATTTATTTGGGCAAAGCCCTAAAATAAAATAAAATAAAATTTTAATAAAATTTTTAAGGAAAATAAAATTTTGACAAAATTGTTTATAGAAATGAAAATTTGACAAAATTCTCTATTAAAATAAAAATTTGACGAAATTTTCTATAAAAATAAAATTTTGACACAACTTTCTATAGAAATAAAATTTGGACAACATTTCCTAAAGAAATAAAATTAACAAAAAAAAATCTATAAAAATAAAATTTTGACAAATTTTTCGTTAGAAATAAAATTTTGGCAAAATTGTCTATAGAAATAGAACTGTGACAACATTAGAAATAAAATTTTGAAAAATTTTTCTTTAGATATAAAATTTTGATAAAATATTCTAAAGAAATATAATCTTACTAAATTTCAAGAAAGAAGTCAAATTTTGCCAAAATTTTCTATAGAAATAAAACTTTAAAAAAATTTTGTATAGAAATAAAATTTTGACAAAATATTCTATAGAAATAAAAATTAGACAAAAGTTTCTATAGGAATAATTTGTTTTTTTTTAATTCTCTATAGGAATACAATTTTTATAAAATTTTCTATAGAAATAAAATTTTAGCAGAATTTTCTACCGAAATAAAATTTTAATAAAATTTTAAAAAAATTCTCTATAAAAATAAAATTTTGACGAAATTTTTTATAAAATAAAATTTTGACACAACTTTCTATAGAAATAAAATTTGGACAACATTTCCTAAAGAAATAAAATTAAAAAATAAATCCTATAAAATTAAAATTTTGACAAATTTTTCTTTAGAAATAAAATTTTGGCAAAATTGTCTATAGAAATAGAATTTTGACAACATTAGAAATAAAATTTTGACAAATTTTTCTTTAGAAATAAAATTTTGATAAAATATTATATAGAAATAAAAATTTGACAAAATTTTCTATGGGAATTAATTTTTCTTTTTAAATGTTTCTATAGGAATACAATTTTTATAAAATTTTCTATAGAAATAAAATTTTAGCAGAATTTTCTATGGAAATAAATTTTTAATAAAATTTTTTAGGGAAAATAAAATCTTGACAAAATTATCTATAGAAATAAAAGTTTGGAAAAATTCTCTTTAAAAATAAAATTTTGACAAAATTTTCTATAAAAATTAAATTTAGACAAAATTTTCTATAGAAATAAAATTTTGACAAAATATTCTATAGAAATAAAGTTTTGACAAAATTTTCCATAGAAATAAAATTTTGACAAAATTTTCCATAGAAATAAAATTTTCTATCGAAATACATTTTTGAGAAAATTTCCTATAGAAATAAAATTACAAGTGTAGCTTAACCAATAGAAGAAAAGTATGCTTGTGAATTTTATTTGGGCAAAGCCCTATAGACTGCAAGATGGTTGGATGTACAGCTGTTTCGGAATTACCACATTCCTCATCAGCATCCTCTACTTGCAGCAAAACTATCAACCAATTATCAGAATAAATTCGGGTAATTCACTCAACCCAAAGTGAACTACACTTGAACCTCTCGGTAATTCCGAAACAGCTGTACATCCAACCATCTTGCAGTCTATAGGGCTTTGCCCAAATAAATTTGAAAATGATACTTATCCTCTGTTGGTTAAGCTACACTTGTAGTTTATTCAATGCATGGCTTTAAGCTGAGATCAAAAACAACAATAACGATTGAAGAGAAGCCAACAATAAAAAACAAAATGAATGAAATAAAATTTTGACAAAATAAAAATAAAATTTTGACAAAATTTTCTATAGAAATAAAAGTTTGACACAATTTCCTATAGAAATAAAATTTTTACCAAATTTTCCATAGGAATAAAATTTTCTATAGAAATAAAATTTTGACAATATTTTCTATCGAAATACATTTTTGCGAAAATTTTCAAAGAAATAAAGTTTTGACAAAATTTTCTATAGAAATAAAATTTTGACAAAATTTTCTATAGAAATAAAATTATGACTAAAATTTTTATAGAAATAAAATGTTTAAAAAAGAAATTTATGGAAATTAAATTTTGAGATAATTTTTATAAAAATAACATTTTGAGAATATTTTCTATAAAAATATAATTTCGACAAAATTTATATAGAAATAAAATTAAAATAAAAAAAAATATTCTATAGAAATAAAATTTTGACAAAATTTTCTTTCGAAATACATTTTTGATTACATTTTCTATAGAAATAAAATTTTGACAAAATTTTCTATGGAAATAAAATTTTGACAACATTTTCTACAGAAGTAAAATTTTATATAATTTTCTATAGAAATAAAAGTTTGACACAATTTCCTATAGAAATAAAGTTTTGACACAATTTTCTATAGAAATAAAACTTTGACAAAATTTTCCATAGAAATAAAATTTTGACAAAATTTTCTGTAGAAATAAAATTTTGAGAAAATTTTCTAAAGAAATAAAGTTTTCACAAAATTTTCTATAGAAATAAAATTTTGAAAAAATTTTCTATAGAAATAAAATCTTTCATATATATTACGCCCAATGTACACTCATATGACCACAGGCGCCATAGTTTTACTCCAATTTATTTTACTAACAGCGTCCCAGGGCATTGGCAGGTTTTAGTTTTAAGTCTAGAGATTTTGTACAAGTTTTAAAAAAATTTATTCAAATGGGTTCAGATTCAGAAAATATGTATGTATACATCCTAAAGTGTATCCATATAGCGGATCTCGTCCAACTTTGTATTTTTCTCCATTATTTTCCATTTAAAATCGCAAAAAATATAGCTTAGTACATGAGCTATGGATATTTCCAGTTATTGAAATTTTTCCATTAAATTTTAATTAATCTCCCTCAAAAAATTCCACAAACCCTCAAATAGATATGCACATAGTATTTCTTTACACATTCAGACCCATCCAAAAAACCTCATTCAGTTTCCTTAGTAGCAAAAAAATGCCGTGTAACTATCACCAGACTTACTGGTAGATGTACAAGGGAAATATTTCCATAGCCCAGTTGTGTAGTCATCATTATCGTTGTCATTGTCGTCGACCTTTTCGTTCTTACCAGTTGCTTGGTGACACTGTTCGGGGGAGGGAGGATTTACCCTTTCGTGTCATGTTTTACAAATGTTAAGTGCATTTGGATGTCCCTAGGAGAGCGACCCTACATTATGAAGAATAAAACAAAAAGAACGAGCATGCTTACCTGCATTTGTCGTCTACTGCTTGCCTTCCTGACGACAGTAACGCCTTTCTTCCTTGCTTCCGGTTGCCGAATGCGATTGCACAAAAAAATGGGAAGAGGAAATGCCATCTTTTTGCAGCGACCAACGTTGTTGTTGAGAGTGCTTGAATAATTATACAATTTTCATTTTAATTTAAACCAAAAGTTTCTTTCTTATTGCACTTCATTTCTGGACTTTTCATTACACATGGGTAAAATTGTAGACAATTAAATGTTGAAAATCTTTGCAAGTACTACGAACCATAGGAGTGTTATACGAAGTGAAGAAAAACCCCATGCTATTGTTTTTGATGGTTTTGGCAAATTACTGTAATTTAATAACCACCAGGATTTTATTGTCAAATGGAGACAGAGAGTGAGAGAGAGCGAGAAAGGAAATAAATGCAATTTAAAGAAAACTGTACCAAAAGTATTTTAAACAATCTGAGTTATGGTGATATTTGTGGCACTTTTGATAAATTCATCTCCCGATTGTTTCCATCCACTTCACTGACTGACCTAGATGGATTGCTGATAGTTTGGCCAATATATAACAAGTCAATAGATGCAATATAAAATTAAGGGAACCTGTTTTTGATATATACAAGGATTCTATTCCCTGAAATTTTTCAAAAAAACGCCGGGTACACTAGTGCTGGCAATCATTATATTACATTATATAGCGTTATAGGTCTAACCGCTGCCATGTAAGGACAAAGCTTAAATTTTATTTCCATCCCGTTTGGCTTTCCTCGATCTTGTTTTAATTTGTAGTTAAAGTCAAACTTCCTGTCTAATACAACTTCCAGTTAGATTAAATGACATTTGTTTATTTTTATAACACATTTTGTTTTTTTATCTTTACAATTTTTACCCATCATCGCCCGATGCCAGCGATCTGGGAGTCTCTCTGTAAGGTGTCTCGATTTTGTATTTGGAAATTTTCATTTTCTAAGTAGAAATCGAAATTTATAAATACAAAAAGTTAAATACGATTTTCAACTTTTGTAGCACAGTTGCCACTCCAGCCAAAATTAATCTACCAAATTTTGGTAGATTATTTTATTTCTATCCAAAAAATTTCCTCAAATTTTTATTTCTATAGAAAATGTTCCCAATATTTTAGTTCCATAGAAAATTTTATTTCTAAAGAAATTTTCTAAAACTTTTATTTCTATTGAAAATTGTCCTAAAATATTATTTATTTAGAAAATTTTGCCAAAATTTTATTTCTATAGTAAATTTTATCAAAATTTAATTTCTATAGAAAATTTTGTCAATATTTTATTTCTATAGAACATTTTGTCAAAATTTTATTTCTATAGAAAATTTTGTCAACATTTTATTTCTATAGAAAATGTTGTCAAAATTATATTTTTATAGAAAACTTTGTCAAAATTTTATTTCTATAGAAAATTTTGTCAAAATTTTATTTCTATAGAAAATTTTGTCAAAATTTTATTTCTGAAGAAAGTTTTGTCAAAATTTTATTTCTATAGAAAATTTTATCAACATTTTATTGATATGAAAAATTTTGTCAAAATTTTATTTCTATAGAAAATTTGTTAACATTTTATTTCTATAGTAAATTATGTCAAAATTTTATTTTTATAGAAAATTTTATCAAAATTTCATTTCTATAGAAAATTTTATCAAAATTTTATTGATATGGAAAATTTTGTCAATATTTACTTTCTATAGAAAATTTTGTCAAAACTTTATTTCTATAGAAAATATTATCAAAATTTAATTTCTATAGAAAATCTTGTCAATATTTAATTTCTATAGAAAATTTTGTAAAAATTTTATTTCTAAAGAAAATTTTATCAAAATTTTATTTCTATAGAAAATTTTGTCAAAATTTTATTTCTATAGAAAATTTTGTCAAAATTTTATTTATATAGAAAATTTTGTCAAAATTTTATTTCTATAGAAAATTTTGTCAAAATTTTATTTCTATAGAAAGTTTTGTCAAAATTTTATTTCTATAGAAAATTTTATCAACATTTTATTGATATGAAAAATTTTGCCAAAATTTTATTTCTATAGAAAATTTTGTCAAAATTTTATTTCTATAGAAAATTTTGTCAAAATTTTATTTCTATAGAAAATTTTGTTAATATTTTATTTCTACAGAAATTCTGTCAAAATTTTATCTCTATAGAAAATTTTGTCAAAATTTTATTTCTATAGAAAATTTTGTCAAAATTTTATTTCTATAGAAAATTTTGTCAATATTTTATTTTTATAAAAATTTTTCTCAAAATTTTATTTCTATAGAAAATTTTGTTAACATTTTAGTGATATGGAAATTTTGTTAAAATTTTATTTCTAAAGAAAATTTTATCAAAATTTAATTTCTATAGAAAATTTTGTCAATATTTAATTTTTATAGAAAATGTTTCCAAAATTTTATTTATATACAATATGTAGTCAAAATTTTATTTCTATAGAATATTTTGTCAAAATTTTATTTCTATAAAAAAAATTCCCCAATATTTTTATAGAAAATTTTCTCAAAATTTTATTTTTATGTAAAATGTTGTCAAATTTGTTATTTCAATAGAAAATTTTCTCAAATTTTTATTTCTCTAGAAAATTTTGTCAAAATTTGATTTCTATGGAAAATTTGTCAATATTGTCAAAGTTTCACTCCTATAGAATTCTCTCAAAATTTTATTTCTCTAGAAAATGTTATCAAAATTTTATTTGTACCGAAAATTATGTACAAATTTTATATCTATGGAAAATTTTTTCAAAATTTTATTTCTATACGAAATTTTCTCAACATTTTATTTCTATAGAAAATTTTCTTAAAATGTTATTTCTATACAAAACGTTTCTATAGAACTTGTCTCAAATTTTATTTCTATAAAAAATTTTGTCCAAATTTTATTTCTAAAGAAATTTTTCAAAATTTTATTTTTCTATAGAAAATTTTCTTTAAATTTTATTTCTATACAAAACGTTTCTATAGAACTTGTCTCAAATTTTATTTCTAAAGAAATTTTTCAAAATTTTATTTCTATAGAAATTTTTCTCCAAATTGTATTTAGTGTCAATAATAAATTATAAATTTCCTTAAACTCAATTCAAATATTGCTACAATTCAATTTTTATAGAGAATTTTGTTAACATTTTATTTCTATAGAAAATGTTGTCAAAATTTTATTTCTATAACACTTTTGTCAATTTTTTTTCTATAGAACTTGTCTCAAATATTAATTCTATAAAAAATTTTGTCCAGATTTTATTTCTAAAGAAGTTTTTCAAAATCTTATTTCTATAGAAAATGTTGTCCAAATTTTATTTCTATAGAAAATGCTGTCAAAATTTGTATAGAAAATTTTGTCAAAAATTTATTTCCATTGAATTTTTTGTCAAAATTTTGTTTCTAGAGAAAATTTTGTCAAAATTAGATTTCTATGGAAATTTTTTGTCAAAACTCGGTTTTTATAGAAAATGTCAAAATTTGGAAATCTACCAAATTTTATTTCTATAGAAAATGTTGTCAAATTCCTTTTTCTAAGGAAAATATAGTCAAAATTTGATTTATATGGGAAATTTTGTAAAAATTTGATTTCTATGATAAATTTCGTCAAAATTTTTATAGAAAATGTCAAAATTTCATTCCTATAGACATCTTTAAAAATTTTATTTCTCTAGATAATTTTGTCAAAATTTTATTTTATGGAAAATTTTGTTAAAATTTTATTTCTATAGAAAATGTTGTCAAACTTTTATTTCTATAACACTTTTGTCAAAATTATTTTTCTATAGAACTTGTCTCAAAATTTTATTTCTGTTTAAATATTGTCCAAATTTTATTTCTATAAAAAATTTTGTTCAAATTTTATTTCTAAAGAAATTTTTCAAAATTTTATTTCTATAGAAAATTTTCCCCAAATTGTATTTAGTGTCAATGGTAAATTATACATTTCCTTGAACTCAATTCAAATATTGCTACAATTCAAATAAAAACCGCCTTTACGTCGGTTCATAGACACTTTTCAATTTATTTCCCTAATAAATTTAATTGACTCTCCATGGCAAAAAGGGTTTTGTGGTCATTTTGATCTTTACATTTTTGTCTTTCATAATTTCCAATTACATTCTCTGCAACATTCATTAGCATTCTCCAACCTAATTAGAAGACTATTAGTTGAAATTTTCTCCAAAAAGCACAAACAAAAAAAATCCCTTAAATATCTCTTACATCAAACATTAAGACCAACTGGTACATGAAAAACTCAAAAATCAAAAACTCAAAGGTTACCATGCCATCATCCAATACAGAAAGGAAAATCAAGACTCCAAAAAAAAAAAAACACAAAAATTCACTTGAACTTACAAAAAAAAAATGAAATTGTATTCCATGTCAGTGTTGTTATCTCTATCATGATTTTTCTCTTCTGCTTGGATATTTTTCAGAGAAATTGAATGTCCTCTATGAACGTAACTGGACAATGCTGGTCCATGAACAATTGAGACGTTTCGAGGGTACGATAGTGGCAGCCACACGTAATGTGGCCCAACAAACTGCCAATTCAGCTGGCTCAACAGCATCCTCATCATCGGCAGCTGGCATGGGAGGCGGTAGTGGAAATACGGGTAGCTCTGGTGGCCTGGCCCATGATGCATCAGCGACAACAACGGCTCTGGGTCGTTTTGGTGGCAGTGGCAATTTTATTGAAAGCAACGATTTCACCGCAACACGATGGTCTTTCAGTGAGGCATTGCTATACTCAGTAACTGTGATAACAACTATTGGTGCGTATAAACTTAAAAACAGAAAAAACATATCAAGAGAGAGAGAGAGAGAGGGAGAGAGAGAAACTCCACAATTTTCTCCCACAAATCGAAAAAACAAAATAGGTATTTAATGTTTTTATGGTTGACTGAGTACTTTTTGCAGTAGAGCTTTTGCGGTGGAATTTTTTGTTTGGTATTTTAAGCTAATTAAATTTTTGATTTAATTCTTGAATTTCCATAGGAGGTTTGTGAAAGTCTTTTTTAAAAGGGATTTTTAATAAAGCAAAACTTGAATTATAAAAATCTAAGTGGAGCTATCAAAAAAAAAAAAAAAAACAATACAAAATATCGCCAACATACTCATACAAAAAAAAAATAAAGCCAAAATGTTTTTAACTAAAAATTTTAATGTATTTGGTAAAATATATTAAATTAAAATTGTTGTTAATTTAATTGAGTATTTAATGAAAATATAAATCAATCGCAATTGATTTTATAATTTTCTAACATTGTCTTTTGTGGTATTATAATAAACTGAATAGTCCACAGTGAATAGTGAGTCACAAATATCCGGCTAACCTTAACAAGAGAGAGAGGAACCCCACAATTTTCTCCCGAAAAAACAAAATAGGTATTTAATGTTTTTCGGTTGACTGCGTACTTTTTATAGTAGAGCTTTTGCGGTGGGCAGTGTTGCCAGTATTTTTCTGGGTCTTGTCCCCAAATTATGATGTTTTCGCCCATAAAAATCCCCAATTTAAACTTAAATTCCTCATAAAAATCCCCAATAAATTTTTGACAAGTTTTTTTTTTTTGAAAAAAAAAATAAAGCAAAAGGCTCTGTTGTAATCAGTAATAATTTAAAAATTACAATTTTGTCAAATCCACCAAGCTGGAATAAGATAAAGATTTCGAACCACAATGCCAAGAGAGTGGTGATCTTCTTCCAAATGCTGGAGGTATGAAAATTGTCACCTTTATTTATGAACGAAAATCTAATTCTAAATCTTCAATTAGTAAAGTTAGGTGGTAGACACGTTGCCAAAGTTGGTAGAATTTTACCAGAAATGGTAGATTTTTTTATTGTTTGGTAGATTGATAAAACTGTTGATGATTTAGAAATAATTTTCTATAGAAATAAAATTTTGACAAAATTTTCTATTGAAATAAAATTTTGACAACATTTTCTATACAGATATATAAAATTTTGACAAAATGTTCTAAAAAAAATTCTATAAAAATTCTATATAGAAATAACATTTTGAGAAAATTTTCTATAGAAATAACATTTTGAGAAAATTTTCTATAGAAATAAAATTTTGTAAAAATTTACTATTTAGAAAAAAATGGAAAAAACAATTTTGAAATAATTTTCTATACAGAAATAAAATTTTGTCAAAATTTTCTATGGAAATAGAATTTTGGCAAAATTTTCTATAGAAATAAAATTTCAACAAAATTTTCTATAGAAAAAAATTTTGACAAAATTACCAATAGAAAAAATGGACAAAATTTTCTATAGAAATAAAATGTTAATAAAATTTTCTATAGAAATAAAATTTTGACAAAATTTTCCATATGAAAAAAAAATCCCCACAAAAATCCCCAAATTTATGGAAATTCCCCACCAAATCCCCAAGGCCCCAACTCAGAAATTTCGTCCCCATTCACGAAAAAATATCCCCGATTTGGGGAAAAATCCCCAATACTGGCAACACTGGCGGTGGGACTTTTTATTTCGTATCTTAAGCTAATTAAATTTTTGATCTAATTCTCGAATTTCCATAGCTATAGGAGGTTTGTGAAAGTCTTTTTTAAAAGGAATTTCTAAAAAAAGGAAAACTAATATTTGTTAAAAATCTAAATAATGCTATCAAAATTAGTACCATTCAGTGGTCCAAAAAAAGAAAATATAGCCAACATACCCATTCAGAAAAAAATAATTCCAAACTGTTTTTAGCTTAATTTATAATATTTTTGGAAAAATATATTCAATTAAAAATTTTATTAATTTAATTAAAATATAAATCAATCGCAAATGATTTAATAATTTTCTATCATTGTTTTGTGTGGTATCATAATGAACTGAATAGTCTAAGTGAGTCTGCCACTATACTCATCTAACCTCTCATTGGCTTCAACCGAATGCTTTGCTCTCACTCTCGTTCTATGAATGCATTTGCAATGGCTCACAAACTGTTTTCTCTGTGCTAGCATACCACTCACATCCAAACTAACGTAACAGCTATAACTTTTGGGAATATTTTTGGAATTTTTTTTAATTTCTCGGCTAGATCACATGATCAAATTGAAAAAAAAAAAAAATATAAGCCGATATGGTATTTTAAGAAAAATTTTAAAATTTAACTTTAATATATATACCATAAATTTATATGAGCTATTTAAGAATCCTACGAATTCGTCTCATATACATTGTTTGCAGTCAGTGTATATGTGTTTCGTCTTACACCCCTATGAAATTATGTTTCCTATCCCTTTTGTATGACGTTTGCGATTAAGATCACAATGCCCTGTATTTCGATTACTTTATAGCCTGAAACCGTAAGTTTATTTCCAAATAAGAACATCGGCAACCGTCAACAAGAATATAGTGGGCCTTAGGCCAGAAATGAAAACTAGAACATTTACTTCACACTTATCTTTTAATTTTGCTTTCACTTCCCCCTGAATCTCTCACATCTTCCTCTACCAACTTTCTGATAATAATATTGTATTACTGCTTTCGCCTATAAATCTCCCTCCATTTTTCTTTTCGTAAACGATTTCCAGGTCATGGAAGTTTAACACCACGTACCACAGGCGGAAAAATCGCTACAATTCTCTATGCTTTAATTGGGGTACCTCTAATGTTGATGTGTCTCTCAAGTCTAGGAGCCATTTTGGCCGAGGCATTGCAATGTACCTATGCTCGCCTATGTTGCCGATGGCCTCAATATGGCCTCCATGATGGTAGCAACAGAAAGGGTGGTAAAATGAATACAAACGGAACTATCAGTGATGAGAATCAAGGAGGTGATGTTTATGATGATGACGATGATGATGATGATGTAGATCTTGATGCTGATGGATTGAGGCAGAAACCACAGCAGAAACGTCAACACAGACGTCTGGCCCGCAAGGAAACACTTGGTGGCAATGATGGTAATGGCAGTGGTGGTACTGTCATCATTGGTGTAAATCCTCTTCATGATTGTGACTATCAGGATCACCATAAACATGGGGTAAGTTTTTGGTTTGTAATTTAATTTGAGAGTATTATTTTTTTGTAGGCGACATATTAAGAAAAAGTTTTCCCCATTTTTATTTTGGGCTCGTCTTTGGCTAGTAAGCCAACAGTATATTTTTATCTCTCCAAAATATATTTTTTTGGTGTGTTTGCTTTAAGTGATGATGGATATGTGCAAAAAGGGTTAAGGCGATACATCCGACAAAGGGACGAAATAAATTTTTAAAAGATATGCTATAACTAAGTTTTATAAATAAAATTAAAATATCTTGTGGAAAAGAAACTTGTACATCTTTATGTAAAAACCAGTAAGAAAAGTCTAAAGTCGGGCGGGGCCGACTATATTATACCCTGCACCACTTTGTAGATCTAAATTTTCGATACCATATCACATCCGTCAAATGTGTTGGGGGCTATATATAAAGGTTTGTCCCAAATACATACATTTAAAAATCACTCGATCTGGAAAAATTTGATAGACTTCTACAAAATCTATAGACTCAAAATTTAAGTCGGCTAATGCACTAGGGTGGAACACAATGTTAGTAAAAAAATATGGGAAACGTTTAAATCTGAAGCAATTTTAAGGAAACTTCGAAAAAGTTTATTTATGATTTATCGCTCGATATATATGTATTAGAAGTTTAGGAAAATTAGAGTCATTTTTACAACTTTTCGACTAAGCAGTGGCGATTTTACAAGGAAAATGTTAGTATTTTGACCATTTTTGTCGAAATCAGAAAAACATATATATGGGAGCTATATCTAAATCTGAACCGATTTCAACCAAATTTGGCACGCATGCTAATTCTACTCCCTGTGCAAAATTTCAACTAAATCGGAGTTAAAAATTGGCCTCTGTGGTCATATGAGTGTAAATCGGGCGAAAGCTTTATATGGGAGATATATCCAAATCTGAACCGATTTCAAGGAAATTTGGCACGCATAGTTACAACGCAAATTCTACTCCCTATGCAAAATTTCAACTAAATCGGAGCAAAAAATTGGCCTCTGTGGGCAAGTGAGTGTAAATCGGGCCAAAGCTATATATTGGAGCTATATCTAAATCTGAACCGATTTTGTTGATATTTTGCAAGTTTTTCGAGACTCATAAAATATTCGTATATACGGAATTTGAGGAAGATCGGTTGATATACACGCCAATTATGACCAGATCGGTGAAAAATATATATGGCAGCTATATCTAAATCTGAATCGATTTTTTCCAAAATCAATAGGGATCGTCTTTGAGCCGAAACAGGACCCTATACCAAATTTTAGGACAATCGGACTAAAACTGCGAGCTGTACTTTGCACACAAAAATACATCAACAGACAGACAGACAGACGGACAGACAGACAGACGGACATCGCTAAATCGACTCAGAATTTAATTCTAAGCCGATCCGTATACTAAAAGGTTGGTCTATGATTACTCCTTCTTGGCGTTACATACAAATGCACAAACTTATTATACCCTGTACCACAGTAGTGGTGAAGGGTATAAATATTAAAATATAAAATAATAATAAATTTTTTTTTAAATATAACAAATCGTACAATATAGAATTTGTTTACCTCAAACAAAGTTAATATGGCCATATTGGTAAAAATTTGGAATTTTCCAAAATTATTTTAAATTCAATAGAATTTGAGCCTAACTATAAGAAAACAAGTTATTCCGCGTCAGTTCAGGATAGAATTCAAATTAGGACCAAAACAAAATCTTTGGATAGACGAAGGTCATTCAAGCATATATTTATTTATTTTATTTAAAAATTTTACAATGAATTATTTAAATAAAATTTTATCTACAACTCGATCGAATTTTTTTTATCTTAAAAAATATACGTTCCCAGCAAAAATACCGAAGCCAAAAAAAAATGTTCCATAGAATCAAAATTTTAACAAAATTTTCTATAGAAATAATATTTTGACAAAATTTTCCATACAAATAAAATTTTAACAAAATTGTCCATAAAAATAAAATGTTGACAAAACGTTCTATAGAAATGAAATTTTGCAAAAATTTTCTAGACTTTCTAAACTTTTGCAAAAATTTTCTAGCAGAATAAAATTTTGCAAAAAATTTCTACAGAAATACAATTTTCCAAACATTTTATAGAGAAATAAAATTTTTGAAAAATATTCTATAAATTTTGACAAACTTTTCTAGAGAAATAATATTTTGACAAAAATTTCGATAGAAATAAAATTGTAAAAAAATTTTCACAATTTTTTTTTTTTTTATAGAAATAAAATGTTGACAAAATTTTCTATAAAACTAAATAGAATAGAATAAAATTTTCAATGGAAATAATTTTTGCAAAAATTTTCTACAGAAATAAAGTTTAGCAAAAATTTTCTATAGAAATAAAATTTTGACAACATTTTCTACTGAAATAAAATTCTGACAAAAATTTCTATAGACATAAAATTTTGCAAAACTTTTCTTTTAAATGAAAATTTGACAGTTTCTATAAAAATAAAATTTTTGACAAAATTTTCTATAGAAATAACATTTTGCAAAAACTTTCTATAGACAAAAAATTTTGCAAAAATTTTCTTGGAAATGAAAATTCGACCAAAAATTTCTATATATACCAAATGTCAACTGACTCGGATGAAATTTGCTCATCCCAGAGGCTTCAAAACCAAATCGCGGTATCGGTTTATATGGGGCCTATATATGATTATGGACTGATATGGATCACTTTTGGCATGGTTGTTAAAAATATCATATACCTCCACAACGTACCAAATTTCAACCAGATTGAATGAATGTTGCTTCTCCAAAAGGCACCGGAGGTCAAATCTGGGGATCGGTTTATATGGGGGTTATATATAATTATGGACTGATATGAACCAATTCCTGTATGATTGTTGGATACCATACAAACATCACGTACCAAATTTCAAACAAATCGAATGAATTTTGCTCTTCCAAGGGGATCTGGAGTTCAAATCTGGGGATCGGTTTATATGGGGGCTATATATAATTATGGACCGATTTCGACCAATTTTTGCATGGGTGTTTGAGGCCATATATTAACACCACGTACCAAATAGCAATTGAATCAGATGAATTTTGGTCTTCCAAGAGGCACCGGAGGTCAAATCTGGAGATCGGTTTATATGGGGGCTATATATAATTATGGACCAATGTGGACCAATTTTTGCATGGTCTTTAGAGACCATATACTAATACCATGTACCAAATTTCAGCCGGATCGGATGAAAGTGGACCGATATGTCCCATTTGCAATACCATCCGACCTACATCAATAGCAACTATTTGTGCCAAGTTTCAAGTCGATAGCTTGTTTCGTTCGGAAGTTAGGGTGATTTCAACAGACGGACGGACATGCTCAGATCGACTCAGAATTTCACCACTACCCAGAATATATATACTTTATGGGGTCTTAGAGCAATATTTCGATGTGTTACAAATTGTAAGAACATTTTCTAGAGAAAAAATTTTTACAAATTTTTTGATAGAAATAAAATTTTGACAAAATTTTCTATAAAACTAAATAAAATAAATTTTCGGAAAATTTTTCTATAGAAATAAAATTTTGCAAAACTTTTCTTGGAAATGGAAATTTGAAAAAAAATCTGTGGAAAAAAAATTTTGACAAAATTTTCTATAGATATAAAATTTTGCAAAAATTATCTTGGAAATGAAACTTCGACAAAAAATTTCTATAGAAACAAAATTTTCTTTAGAAATAAAATTTTTGACAAAATTTTCTATAATTATAAAATTTTTACGCAATTTTCTATAGAAATAAAATTTTGACAAAATTTTCTATAGAAATAAAATTTTGAAAAAATTTTCTATAGAAATAAAATGTTGATAAAATGTTCTATAGAAATAACATTTTGCAAAAATTTTCTATAGACATAAAATTTTGCAAAAATTTTCTTGAAAATGAAACTTCGACAAAAATTTTCTATAAAAACAAAATTTTCTTTAGAAATAAAATTTCTGACAAAATTTTCTATAAATATAAAATTTTTACGCAATTTTCTATAGAAATAAAATTTTGGCAAAATTTTCTATTGAAATAAAATTTTGACAAAATTTACTATAGAGATAAAATTTTAATAAAAATTTGACAAATTTTCTATAGAAATAATATTTTGACAAAATGATCTATAAAAATAAAATTTTAACAAAATTTATTATAGAAATAAAATTTTAACAAAATTTTCTATAAAAATAAAATTTTGAAAAAAATTCTATAGAAATAAAAGTTGGACATAATTTTTTATGGAAATAAAATTTTTGCAAACATTTTTTAAAGAAAAAAATTTTTAAAAAATTTCTATGGAAATAAATTTTGACAAAATTAAAAAAAAATTGAAAAATTTTGTTTAGAATTAAAATTATGACAAAATTTTCCATAGAAATAAAATTTTGACAAAATTGGCTATACAAATAAAATTTTGTTAAAAATCTCCATAGAAATAAAAATTTGAAAAAATTTTCTAGAAATAAAATTTTGACAACATTTTCTACAGAAATAAAATTTTGCAAAAATCTTCTGTAGCAATAAAATTTTCCAAAAATTTTCTATAGAAATAAAAGTTTGACAAAATTTTCCAAAAATTTTCTATACACGCAAAGAAAAAAAAACGTTTGGAAAACGTGTACCGAAAACGTTTTTCTTTTGTTAGAGTTTTTTGAATTGCTTCGAAAAGTATACACTTTTATCACCAAAAAATTCATTTGGTACAAAATTTTTATTTTTCAATAAAAAAAGTTATTTTTGAACCAAAAACACAGTCCATTTCGTTTATCTCAAACACTGTTCTTTTCTGACTTAGGTCTTCAATAAGACACATTTTAAAGTTCATAGTAAAATTTAATATAGTAGAATGTAATGTTGAACATTTTTTCGGAATCTTTCGACCATCTCTGGAATAAAAAAAATAAATAAATAAAAAAAAAAAAACTTTGGTCGAAGCAGGGATCGAACCCACGACCCTTGGCATGCAAGTCGGACGTAGCAACCACTGCACCACGGTGCCCAACTAAATGTATTTTTCTGTTAAATAAACTTTGTTTAATCGGCTCGTGGGCGCCGCAAGCTATGCTATATAAATATAACTTATATGGGTAATTGTCTATTGATGACTATAACGGCTACATAGCTCAGTGGATAGTGTGTTGGCTTACAAATTGCATGGTCCGCGGTTCGATTCTCCGTCCAGGCGAAAGGTAAAAAAAATTTAAAATTTATAAAATCGTATAATTTCTTCTACATTGCTTGTATTACAGAAAAAGGTGCTAAGAAATAAAAAACTTCGTGGAAGTGAGAAAGATGTGAGGGAAAATGCAATTAGCCAGAAAAAATTTTTTTTGAGTTAGTCTTTATGAAATTGTTATTACATCCTGGAAAAGAATAAACGTTTATCACAAAAAGAATATACTTTTCTTCCAAATACACTTCGTTTCAACGAAAAGCAAATGAGAAACGAACTTTGTTTGTCTAAAATTTCGTTTGGGAGGAAAGAATTATTTTTTTGCGTGTAGAAATAAAAGTTTGACAAAATTTTCTATAGACAAAAAATTTTAATAAAAACTTACTATAGAACTAACATTTTGATAAAAGTCTCTTTAGAAATAAAATTTTGACAAAATTTTCTATAGAAATAACATTTTGCAAAAATTTTCTATAGAAATAAAGTTTTGCAAAAATTTTTCTATTGGTATACAATTTTGCAAAAATTTTCTATAGAAAGAGAACTTTGACACAATTTTTATAGCAATAAAATTTTGAAAAAAATTTCTATAAAAATAAAATTTTGAAAACAATTTCTATAGAAATAAAATTTTGACAAAATTTTCAACAGAAAAAAAATTTGCAGACATTTTCTAAAGAAATAAAATTTTCCCCTTAGCATTTAGGAAACTGATGAGTTGGTGATAACCATCATTAAGGGGTCAACTAGGCGATATCCAAGGAGAAAAGTATGAAGATTTTTACGATATTTCCATTTATTCTATTTATAGTTGTATCATTGCAAAACGTACAATTCAGTTTGGCCTTCCTTCTAAAGGTTTATTTTTATTTTTGTTTTATCACAAATATTTACATAAAACTATTCAGGGTTAATATTATTTCAACATTATTTTTTCTTTTTGGAGACTTTTTGACATGCTTGTTTACCTGCACAGAGTAAGGCAGTTTATATGACATTGATTTTTGTTGTCTATCCCTCTAGCACTCAGTATCACTCAGAGGATTTGCGAGTAATTGATGTTTACCCTATGAGATGGATAGGTCTTTTGCATCTGTGACATAGTCATGAAGGTTTTTAGCTAAAAGGGTTTTGTTTCAACTATGTGTGTTTTTCTGCAGAACAACAACCTTGATGGTAAATGATGAATAATTTAAAAGATTTTAGGTTATGGTAACATTTAAAGCTAAAGGAAAGTATGTTCTTGTTAGTAGACCAACTATCAATGTTTATGTTCTCTGTGGCGTATTAGTGTTATAAATATAAATAGTCCATTAATATAACTTATACGTATCCATGGTCATTTTTATGCAAGGCAGAAGTAGACGTTTTATAAAAGAATAAAGAAAACTACAATTTTAAATTTTTAAATTATACACTCTCTGAATGCCGTATTTTTCAATGTTAGGAATATTTGTCCCTATAAAACAATCCCTACCTGGCACTGGAAGAGTTATCTCACCTAGAATAATATGTGTGTCTTTGGCTTTGATATTTATGCTTTAGGTTTTTTTGACTTGTTTAACTAAGTTCTTTTAAGATTTCTTTCATTTTGTTGATGTCTGAGAGTATCATCATGTCATAAAAACAACACTCAACTGAAAAGGCTTTTAAACAAGAACTTTAGTTTTTAATCACAGTCAAGCAAAAGTAACATAGAAAAAGAAAAATAAATATGATTATAGTAAATGCAACATATACACACAAATAAACGAGAGATATGAAATGTGAAATGTGAAGAATGTACATAAAAATGGAAAAGTAGACTTTATATCTTATCCTTGAAAGATAAAATAAATAAAGGACTTTCATAAATTGAGACATTGAATATGCCAGAAAGCAATAAAAAAGTCTGTAAAGTAAATAAGAAAAGTTATGGGTATGCAAATCTTGCATGTAGTTTTATACGAGAAAAATATTTTCTTTTGAATTTATAAAAAACAAAGATTTTTTCAATACTCAGAGAAATAAATACTCTAAAATTTTACAGAAAATTTGCCAAATAAAAATTATGTTTTGGCAAATAAACAAAAAACCCTTTTTGTCTATCATAAAAATTTCCCAGATCATAGTTTTTAGGCCTTCACATTTTAAACAAGCATTTTGATCTCTTTACTAATGCCTTGTCATTTGACGGCACCCTATACGCATGAGTTATCTTAATGCTGTGGTACATGGCGTCGTATGACTAATATTAATTTCCTTTGGCATCAAACATATAGTCCCCCATTGGTTTGATTGAGCAGTTTTTCGCTTGCATGATATTTAAACAAAAACACATCACTCATTCATTCAAGTTCATATGTCAAAGTTGAAACACATGTCAAATGCTATGAAATATATTAAAGGCCATTAGGGATTAAGGACGACCTTTTTTTTTTTTTTGAAAAAACATTAAAAGTTTTTGTTTTTAATGGTCCTTTATGGGGGCGAGATAAAAACGATTTGACAAAGCTATTGTAGTGTAAATGCTTTGAATAATAAGAACATTGGATCAATAAAAATTAAAAACGTGACCAATGAAAACTATAAGCAATGCGTATAGTTTTTAACTATAAAGATTCTACATTCCAGGTGAATGGCATAGAAATTGCAAAGAATCGATCGATTGTGGAAAATAAAAAAATACAATTAAATTTTCCATTTTATTCCCAAGAAAAGTTATATTTAGAATTTCCATATATGGACACTACATCAGATTCTGCATTCATAAGAACCATTTTTGTTTTAGTTCTAGAGAAATCTTAAAATTATCGTCTACGTGCGAATCAATATCGGATAAAAAAAACGTTATTTTGTCAAAATTTTATTTCTACAAAAAGTTTTGTCAAAATTTTATTTCATTAGAAAATTTTGTCAAAATTTAATTTCTATAGAAAATTTTGCCTAAATTTTATTTCTATAGAAAATTTTGTCAACATTTTATTTGTATAGAAAATTTTGTAAAAATTGTATTTCTATAGAAAATTTTGAAAAAATTCTATTTCTATTCAAAATTTGGTTAAAATTTTATTTCTATAGAAAATTTTGTAAAAATTTTATTTCATTAGAAAATTTTGTCCAAATTTTATTTTTATAGGAAATTTTATTTCTATAGAAAGTTTTGTTAAAATTTTATTTCCTTACAAATTTTTGTCAAAATTTTATTTCTATACAAAATTTTATTTTAATAGAAAATTTTGTCAAAATTTTAATTCTATAAAAAATTTTGTCAAAATTTTTATCTCTATAGAAAATTTGGTCAACATTTTATTTTTATAGAAAATGTTGTCAAAATTTTATCTCTATTGACATTTTTTTCAAAATTTTTTTTCTATAGAAAATTTTGTAAAAATTTTATTTCATTAGAAAATTGTGTCCCAATTTTATTTTTATAGGAAATTTTATTTCTATAGAAACTTTTGTTAAAATTTTATTTCTATACACAATTTTGTCAAAATTTCAATTCTATAAAAAATTTTGTAAAATTTTATCTCTAGAAAATTTGGTCAAAATTTTACTTTATAGAAAATGTTGTCAAAATTTTATCTCTATTGACAATTTTTTCAAAATTTTATTTCATTAGAAAATTTTGTCCAAATTTTATTTTTATAGGAAATTTTATTTCTATAGAAAGTTTTGTTAAAATTTTATTTCTATTCAAAATTTTGTCAAAATTTTATTTCTATACAAAATTTTGTCAAAATTTTGTTTCTATACAAAATTTTGTCAAAATTTTATTTTAATAAAAAATTTTGTCAAAATTTCAATTCTATAAAAAATTTTATTTCTATAGAAAATGTTGTCACAAATTTATCTCTATTGGCATTTTTTTCAAAACTTTATTTCTATAGAAATTTTGTAAAAATTTTATTTCATTAGAAAATTTTGTCCAAATTTTATTTTTATAGGAAATTTTATTTCTATAAAAAGTTTTGTTAAAATTTTATTTCTATTCAAAATTTTGTCAAAATTTTATTTCTATACAAAATTTTGTCAAAATTTTATTTTAATAGAAAATTTTGTCAAAATTTTGATTCTATAAAAAATTTTGTCTAAGTTTTATCTCTATAGAAAATTTGGTCAAAATTTTATTTCTATAGAAAATGATGTCAAAATTTTATCTCTATTGATAATTTTTTCATATTTTGTTTCTATAGAAAATTTTTCAAAATTTAATTTTGACAAAATTTTCTATAGAAGTAAAATTTTGATAAAATTTTCTATAGAAATAAAATTTTGACAAAATTTTCTATATAAATAACACTTTGACAAAATGTTCTATAGAAACAAAACGTTGACAAAATTTTCTATAGAAATAAACATTTCAGAAAAGTTTCTAAGAAATAAAATTTGGCAAAATATTTTACAGAAATAAAATTCTGACAAAATATTTTACAGAAATAAAATTCTGACAAAATTTTCTACAGAAACAAAACGTTGAAAAAATTTTCTGTAGAAGTAAAATTTTGACATTTTTTTCTAAAGAAAAAAAATTGTAACAATATTTTCTTCAGAATTAGAAAAATTAACAATATTTTCTATAGAAATAAAATTTTCAGAAAATTTTCTATGAAATAAAATTTTGAAAAATATTTTACAGAAAGAAAATTCTGCCAATATATTTTACAGAAAAAAAAATTCTCACAAAATTTTTTATAGAAATAAAATTTTTACAAAATTTTCTATAAAAATAAAATTTTGATAAAGTTTTCTATAGAAATAAAATTTTGACAAAATTTTCTATATAAATAAAATTTTGACAAAAATTTCTATTGAAGTAAGCTTTTGAAAAATTTTTCTATAGAAATAAAATTTTTACAAAATTTTCTATATAAATAAAATTTTCACAAAATTTTTTATTGAAATAAAATGTTGACAAAATTTTCTATAAAAATAAAATTTTTAGAAAAGTTTCTAAGAAATAAAATTTTGACAAAATTTTCGATAGAAATAAAATTTCGACAAAATTTTCTATAGAAATAAAATTTTGACAAAATTTTCTATAAAAATAAAATTTTGACAAATTTTCGTTAGAAATAAAATGTTGACAAAGTTTTCTTTAGAAATAAAATTCTGACAAAATAATTTAGAGAAACAAAATTCTGATAAAATTTTCTAAAAGAATTTTGACAAAATTTCTATAGAAATAAATTTTTGCCAAAATTTTCTATAGAAATAAAATTTTGACAAAATTTTATTTCTATAGAAAATTTTGTCAAAATTTTATTTCTATAGAAAATTGAAATAAAATTTTGACAAAATTTTGTCAAAATTTTCTATAGAAATAACATTTTACAAAAATTTTCTATAAAAAAATTCGAGAAAATGTTCTATAGAAATAAAATTTTGAGAAAATTTGCTATAGGAATGATATAAAAAAATTGCTCCTGTTGGAGGAGTAAATTTTATCTGACTCGATTGATATTTGGCCGTCTAATTACTATGCGGATATTGCTCTATATCGGTTGATAATTATTTATAGGCTCTTCTATATAAAGCACTTTCTATGGATTAAATTAATTGAAGGGATGCCAAAGGATATTTTTTATCCCACACTCCACATTGTAAGTTATAGGAAAATTTATTTGAATTTATATCACATAATTTTAATTTAGTTTTTTTGCATACCAAAAGCCCTACTGTTTGTTTTTAAATTTCTCCCAGTGGAGCCCTTACCTAGTCAGTTTTCCATAGGGATAGAGTATTCTTCATTAGTATTTTCTTTTCATTAAATGAATAAACAAATGCATTAATTTTATGCAAAACTTAATTTTTTGAATAGCTTTGTGTATAGGTATGTGTGTGCTCTTGTCCTCAAATTGAGAAATTTATGATGCCTCTGAAAGTAAGACGCGTCCTGACATTTATCTCAATTTACCAAATGATGTCATTAAATAAACAGTTAGGTTTTTTTTTTTTTGCTTGACATACCTTCAAAAACGTGTCTCATTACTGGACATCACTATGCCATAGAAAATGCCATAGAACCTCCCCAGACACAGCCCTAACTGAAATATTCAGGAAGGAAGGCGACTCACATATACTCACTGAAAGTGAAGGAATTATTTGTATTACTATTTACTTTTACCTTAATGAATTTTTAGTGGCTCCACCAGACTTCTAATGTTAGGAAAACTTCTTTGGACATGCGTATGTATGTGTGTGTGCGTGCGGCCATTCCATTGTATTACTGTCAATTTAACGTTAGATTTTATGTTGGTTTTAATACTCTTGGCTGTCGTATACTTTGTGTGCGATTTCCGCTTCCGTTATTTAAAAGCTCTTGCTCTTGCCCTAGCTCCCCTCCTCTTTCTACTCTCTCTCTCTCTCTGTATGGCAAGCATTGTGCGAAGACATAGCAGTGCAAAGATAAACGATATTGTGTGCTGGTCACTAAGCAACCATAGAGGCAGAAGGTGCTCTTGGGTCATTGGCAAAGCACTAGAGCTGAAATGCCAGAAGAAAAAAAATTAAATCTATTAAATTCAATTGTTGCTTAAGATATGGGATATGGGACATGAAGTATGGAAAAAATTGCAAGTAAGGAAAAAAGAAATTTCTTTAAAATTACAAAACTTGAGAGAAATAGTTTTGTAGCAAAATTTTTTTACTTCTGATAATAAATCCAAATATTGTGATTAGAGTACGTAATGTGTGTTATTCCATAAAATTTCAGGGCGATTTTTTTAGAGTAGAGAACAAATGCAACTCAATTTAATAACATCAAAAGAAGGACAGTCGGATAGGGCTAGATCGAGAAATTTTTCTAAAATAAAACACTCATTATCATGAGAGAAGTCATCTTTTGTACCTCGTTTAGTGCATATGTTCACCCAGAAGGAGACGAGATAGGCACATGGTGTCTTTGGCAATAATGCTCTTCTCGAAGTAGAGGTAATTCAATTCTCTATAGAAATCAAATTTTGGAAACATTTTCAAAAGAAATAAAATTTTGACAAAACTTTCCACAGAAATAAAATTTTGACAGTATTTTCTATAGAAATAACATTTTGAAAAAATTTTCTATAGAAATAAAATTAAAAAAAAATTCTATAGAAATAAAATTTTGAAAAAATAGAGATAAAATTTTGACATTTTCTATAGAAATAAAATTTTGACCAAATTTTCTATAGAGATAAAATTTTGACAATATTTTCTATAGAAATAAAATTTTGACCAAATTTTCTATGGAGATAACATTTTGACAAAACTTTCTATAGAAATAAAATTTCCTATAGAAATAAAATTTTGACAAAATTTTTTATAGATATACAATTTTGACAAACTTTTCTGAAGGAATAAAATTTTGACAAAATTTTCTATAGGAATAAAATTTTGACAAAAATATCTACAGAAATAAAATTTCATATAGAAATAAAATTTTGACAAAATTTTTTATAGATATACAATTTTGATAAACTTTTCTGTAGGAATAAAATTTTGACAAAATTTTCTATAGGAATAAAATTTTGACAAAAATATCTATAGAAATAAAATTTTGAAAAAAATTCTCTATAGAACTACAATTTTGAAAAAATTTTCTATAAAACTAAAATATGCATTTATATGGCCCCAGAAGCCAGAGTTTTACCCTGATTTTGGTATAAAATTGGTATAATTGATAGTGTTGTAAAGTGTGCCAAATTCGGTTCACCCGATGTACACTCATATGATCACAGAGGCCATGGTTTTACTCCAAATTTTTTACTAACATCAGCCCAGGGCACTAGTCGGTTTAAACTTTAAGACTAGAGATTTTGTACAAATTTTACTTTCTTTTCCCAAATCGATTCAGAATGAAAATATATGTCAGTATTTGGGCGATATCTTACAGTGTATCTTTGGTTCCTTTTCTTCTCATTTACATCTCTTCCCAGAAAAAAAAATCTATGGCAATAAAATTTTGACAAAATTTTCTATAGAAATAAAATTTTGACAAAATTTCCTAAGAAATAAAATTTTGACAAATTTTTCTATAGAAATAAAATTTGGACAAAATTTTATACTCAAATAAACCTTTGACAAAATTTTTTATGGAAATAAAATTTTGACCAAATTTTCTATAAAAATACATTTTCGACAAAATTTTCTATACATCTGAAATTTTTATCAAACAGTTTTATAAAAATAACGTTTTGACAAATTTTTCTCTAGAAATAAAATGTTGAGAAAATTTTCAATAAAAATAAAATTTTGAAAAAATTTTCTAAGAAATAAAATTTTGACAAAATTTTCAATAGAAATACAATTTTGAAAAAATTTTCTAAGAAACACAATTTTGACAATTTTTTTAATTGAAATACAATTTTGACAAAATTTTCCATAGAAATAAAATTTTGAAAAAAATTTCTACGAAATAAAATTTTGACAAAATTTTCTATAGAAATAAATTTTTGACAAAATTTTCTAAGAAATAAAATTTTGACAAAATTATCTAAGAAATTAAATTTTGACAAAAGTTTCAATAGAAATAAAATTTTGACAAAATTTCCTAAGAAATAAAATTTTGACAAAATTTTCTATAGAAATAAATTTTAGACAAAATTTTCTATTCAAATAAAATTTTGACAAAATTTTCTATAGAAATAAAATTTTGAAAAAAAATTTCCAAGAAATAAAATTTTGACAAATTTTTCAATTGCAATACAATTTTGACAAAATTTTCAATAGAAATAAAATTTTGGAAAAAATTTCTAAGAAATAAAATTTTGACAAAATTTTCTATAGAAATAAAATTTTGACAAAATTTTCAATAGAAATAAAATTAAAAAAAAAAAATCTAAGAAATAAAATTTTGACAAAATTTTCTATAGAAACAAATTTTTGACAAAATTTTCTAAGAAACAAATTTTTGACAAAATTTTCTAAGAAACAAAATTTTGACAAAATTTTCAATAGAAATCAAATTTTGAAAAAATTTTCTAAGAAATAAAATTTTGACAAAATTTTCTATAGAATTGAAATATAGGCAAAATTTTCTAAGAAATAAAATTTTGACAAAATTTTCAATAGAAATCAAATTTTGAAAAAATTTTCTAAGAAATAAAATTTTGACAAAATTTTCTATAGAAATGAAATTTAGGGAAAATTTTCTACAGAAATAAAATTTTGACAAAATTTTCTATAGAAATGAAATTTAGGCAAAATTTTCTATAGAAATAAAATTTTGAAAAAATTTCTATTCAAACAAAAATTTTGACAAAATTTTCTATAGAAATAAAATTTTGGCATAATTTTCTATAGAAATAAAATTTTGAAAAAAATTTCTAAGAAATAAAATTTTGACAAAATTTTCTATAGAAATAAATTTTTGACAAAATTTTCTAAGAAATAAAATTTTGACAAAAGTTTCAATAGAAATAAAATTTTGACAAAATTTTCTATAGAAATAAAATTTTGACAAAAATTTCTATAGAAATAAAATGTTGAGAAAATTTTCTATTCAAATAAAATTTTGACAAAATTTTCTATTCAAATGAAATTTTGACAAAATTTTCAATAGAAATAAAATTTTGAAAAAATTTTCTAAAAAATAAAATTTTGAAAAAATTTTCTAAGAAATAAAATTTTGACAAAATTTTCAATAGAAATAAATTTTGAAAAATTTTTCTAAGAAATAAAATTTTGACAAAATTTTCTATAGAAATAAATTTTTGACAAAATTTTCTATTCAAATGAAATTTTGACAAAATGTTCTATAGAAATAAAATTTTGACAAAATTTTCTGACAATTTTTTTTTACAGAAATATAATTTTTACAAAATTTTCTATAGAAATAAAATTTTGACAAAATATTCTATAAACTAAAATTTTGATAAAATATTTGTATAAAAATAAAATTTTGACAAAATTTTCTATACGAATAACATTTTGACAGAATTTTCTATACAAATAAAATTTTGACAAAATTTTTTATGAAATAAAATGTTAACAAAATTTTCTATACAAATACAATTTTTACAAAATTTTCGTGAAATTTTGGGATAAGGAAAAGAATTAAGATTGAAGGATGGGAGGATTAAGATTGAAAGTGATGCAGGGTATAATATAGTCGGCCCCGCCCGTCTTAAGGCTTTCCTTACTTGTTTAAATTGTAAAAAAACATGTCGTCGACTTTTTCAGCCAATTTATTTTTTTTTTTTTTTGTAGTATTTTGCTACCTATCCTATGAAAAAAAAATCTTATGAAAAGCTATCAACTTTCTCTTCATGCATAGTTTGTTAGTTATTCGAGATTTTTTTTTTCAAAATTGTTTTATATAACTTTAGTTTTTTGTCTCTACTCAAAGTCATCGCTACCTTTTTCTTACCTCTATTTGATGTAAAATTCAAACTTTGAATTAAGTTAGTTGTTGAAAAGTTAAAACTAAAATTTAGTTACTTCACATGCCAGGTATTTCACATCTCTCATGCCAAATTGCTATACTAGCCTTAGGAAACTCTTTTACACTTTTTTATTTTCTTATAGTTGAAGTCAACAATTCTAAAGGAACTTGGAGAGAATGAAAAGATGTTGAGAGTATGTGGAAGATTTTTGGTTTCAATTCTTGTTTCCCTAGGATTTCTCCCGTGTTATTTGCCCAAGAAATAAGGAAGCCATTAAGACAAAGCATTCTTAAATTTTGTTGATTCTGGTCAAACAACATTCTTGTCTTTTATTTTTTTTTTTTTTGGAAGGGATTTTCAATTAAGCAGTATCATTTTACACCTGTCTGTAGCTTTCAAAGTTGACTTGGCTTAATTCCTTACTCTTTGCAGGAAAAAAAAGATCAAAAACATATGGTCTCCTTATATCGTTACTTTCGTTGCAATGTGCCCTAAGTCCAAATGATTTGAAAATAAGTGGGCTATCAAATTTGGGATTTGAAAATTTTATATACAGATGTTGGTTTTTAAATGGTTTTCTGTCCAAACTGAAAAGGAACTCACGGCAATTTTTCTACAAGACCCATTACCCCAACATGACTCTTAAAAAATAGTTCTCTCCACTCTTCTCTAA
Organism: Haematobia irritans; assembly: GCF_050003625.1. Classification (NCBI taxonomy): domain Eukaryota; kingdom Metazoa; phylum Arthropoda; class Insecta; order Diptera; family Muscidae; genus Haematobia; species Haematobia irritans. The sequence continues at coordinate 10,479,881 of NC_134401.1, read as the reverse complement.
TTCACAACATAAACTTGCTCTTTTCATAGGTTAAATTGGGAGCCCGATATATTTTTAGGCTTTTTATGAGCACAACTAACTATTTAAGCGGTTTAAAGAAAACTGCAAACTATTCATAATCACTTTCCCTTAGGCTGGGTATTTTGTTTTCAATTTGCATGACAAGTTATTGATGTTGATTTCGAGCCATTTTGTTCCAAAGTTATTTTCCCATTCCCTAACGCAGAAGCGTTTTGTTTTCTGTTTTCTGTTTTTTTTTTTTATATTTTGGCGCTAGAATTTAATTCTTTTTAAATCCCTATTGGCATTTAAAGTTTCTATTAGAGTTTTAGTAAGTCTCGTTGTCGCCGTCGACACATTGCTGGATAAGAATAAGGTAGGCAAAAGCAAAATTGGCAAAAATACCATAGACTGGCGTGAGAAAAATAACGATTTGACAAAGAAATCATGAACATTTTTTGGTAGCGATGTAATAGAAAACAAATAAGAAAAGTTTAAAGTCGGGCTGGGCCAAATGCTGGGTGCCCTAAAAATCTCTACACTTAAAATTTAAACCGGCTAATCTTCTTGGGCGGAGAAAATTCTTATTGACAAAAAATTCCAAAAAAATATTTTCAATCTAAGGTAATTATTATGCAATTTCGCAAAAGAAGATTTAAAATTTACGTATGAATTAGAGGTAGAGGTCAATTTGGGCATTTTCAAAAATTTTCTGAGAATTTGTTATTTAGCAACCGATTTTTACTAAATTTGGCGTGCCTATTCAGACAATTAATTCTACTCCTTATTTCACGTAAATCGGAGTAAATCTTTGGCTTCTGTGGTCATATGAGTGTAAATCGAGCAAATTATTTAAAGAAATAAAATTTTGACAAAATTTTTCATAGAGATAAAATTTTGAAAAAATTTTCAATAGAAATAAAATTTTGTCAAATTTTTTATAGAACTAAATTCTTAGAAAATTTTCTAAAGAAATAAAATTTGGGCAAAATTTTCTATAGACCTAAAATGTTGACAACATTTTCTATAGAACTAAAATTTTGACAAAATTTTCTATAGAACTAAAATTTTGACAAAATTTTCTATAGAAATAAAATTTTGACAAAATGTTCTATAGAAATAAAATATTGACTAAATTTTGTATAGAGATAAATTTTTGTCAAAATTTTCTATAGAAATAAAGTTTTGATAAAATATTCTATAAAAATAAAATTTTGAAAAAATTTTCTATAGAAATAAAATTTTGACAAAATTTTCTATAAAAATAACATTTAACAATGTTTTCCGGCTATATATAACTATAGACCGATATGGACCAATTTTGGCATGAATATATAATGAATATTTTGGTCCTCCAAGAGGGAATCTGGGAAACGGTTTATATGGGGGCTATATATAATTATGGACCGATATGGACCAATTCTTGCGTGTTTGTTAGAGACCACTTTCTAACACGGATATGGGGGCTATATATAATTATGGACCGATATGGACCAATTTTTGCATGGTCATTAGAGAACATATACTAACACCATGTACCAAATTTCAGCCGGATCGGATGAAATTTTCGTTTCTTAGAGGCTCCGCAAGTCAAATCGGGGGATCGGTTTATATGGGGGCTATATATAATTATGGACCGATGTGGACCAATTTTTGCATGGTCGTTAGAGAACATATACCAATACCATGTACTAAATTTCAGAGGGATCGGATGAAATTTGCTTCTCTTAGAGGCTCCGCAAGCCAAATCGGGGGATCGGTTTATATGGGGCCTATATATAATTATGGACCGATGTGGACCAATTTTTGCATGGTTGTTAGAGACAATATACTAACACCATAAACCAAATTTCATCCGGATCGGATGAAATTTGGTTCTCTTAGGCGCTCCCTAAGCCAAATCGGGGGATCGATTTATATGGGGGCTATATGTAATTATGAACCGATATGGACCAATTTTTGCATGGTTGTTGGAGACCAAATACTAAAACTATGTATCAAATTTCAGCCGGATCGGATGAAATTTGCTTCTCTTAGAGCGATCGCAAGCCAAATTTGGGGGTCCGTTTATATGGGGGCTATACGTAAAAGTGGACCAATATGTCCCATTTGCAATACCATCCGACCTACATCAATAACAACTACTTGTGCCAAGTTTCAAGTCGATAGCTTGTTTCGTTCGGAAGTTAGCGTGATTTCAACAGACGGACGGACATGCTCAGATCGACTCAGAATTTCACCACGACCCAGAATATATATACTTTATGGGGTCTTAGAGTAATATTTCGATGTGTTACAAACAGAATGACAAAGTTAATATACCCCCATCCTATGGTGAAGGGTATAACAAAACGAATGAAATAAAATTTTGCTAAAATTTTCTACAAAAATAAAATGTTGACAAAACTTTCTATCGAAATAAAATTTTTACAAGATTTTGCAAAAATTTCCTATAAAAATAACATCTTGCAAAATTTTCTATTGGAATAAAGTTTTGCAAATTTTTTTTACAAAAATCAATAGAAATGGAATTTGAACAAAATTCTCTATAGAAATTATTTTCTATTGAAATAAAATTTTGACAAAATTTTCTAGAGAAATGAAATTTTGACAACATTTTCTATAGAAATAAAACTTTGACAAAATTTTTCAAAGAAATAAAATATTGACAAAATTTTCTATGGAAATAAAATTTTGCAACAGGTTCTATAGAAATTACATTTTGACAAAGTTTTCTATATAAATAAAATTTTGACAAAATTTCCTATAGAAATAAAATTTTGCTAAAATTTCCTATAGAAATAAAATTTTGAAAAAAAAATTCTACAGAAATATAATTTAAAAAAAAAATTCTATGGAAATAAAACTTTGACAACATTTTGAAGGAATAAAATCTTGAAAAAATATTCTATAGAAATAAAATTTTCAAAAAAATTGCTATAGACATAAAATATTGACAAAATTTTTTTAGATATAAAGTTTTGACCACATTTTTAAAGAAATAAAATTTTGACAAAATATTCTATAGAAATACAATTTTGCAACATGTTCTATAGAAATTACGTTTTGACAAAATTGTCTATATAAATAAAATTTTGACAAAATTTTTCTATAGAAATAACATTTTAACAAAATTTTCTATAGAAATAAAACATTGCTAAAATTTTCTATAGAAATATAATTTTGAAAAAATTTTGTATGGAAATAAAATTTTGACAACATTTTTAAAGAAAGAAAATTTTGACAAAATATTCTATAGAAATAAAATCTTGAAAAAATTTTCGATAGAAATAAAATATTGACAAAATTTTGTATAGAGATACAATTTTGCAAAAATGTTCTATAGAAATAAAATATTGACAAAATTTTGTATAGAGATACAATTTTGCAAAAATGTTCTATAGAAATATAATTTTGACAAAATTTTTTATAGATATAACATTTTAACAAAATTTTTGATAGAAATAAAATTTTGAAAAAAATTTCTATAGAAATAAAATAATGCTAAAATTTCCTATAGAAATATAATTTTGAAAAAATTTTCTATGGAAATAAAATTTTGACAACATTTTTAAAGAAATAAAATTTTGACAAAACTTTCTATAGGAATAAAATTTTGAAAAAATTTGCTATAGACATAAAATTTTGATAAAATGTTTTTAAACATAAAATTTTGACCACATTTTTAAAGAAATAAAATTTTGACAAAATTTTCTATAGAAATAAAATTTTAACAAAATTTTCTATAGAAATAAAATATTTCTAAAATTTCCCATAGAAATATAATTTTGAAAAAAAAAAATTCTATGGAAATAATAATTTGACAACATTTTTAAAGAAATAAAATCTTGACAAAATATTCTATTGAAATAAAATTTTCAAAAAAATTTGCTAGAGACATAAAATGTTGACAAAACTTTTTTAGACATAAATTTTTTAGACAAAATTTTGCTATAGACATAAAATTTTGACAAAATTTTTTTAGACATAAAATTTTGATAAAATATTCTATAGAAATAAATTTTTGCAAAAATTTTCTATACAAATAAAATTTTAACAAAATTTTGTATAGAAATAAAATTTTGATAATATTGTGTAAAAATTTTCTACAGCAATGAAATTTTGACAGCATTTTTTATAGCAATGAAATTTTGACAAAATTTTCTATAGGAATAAAATTGTGACAAAATTTTCTACTGAAAATAAAATTTTGAAGAAACAGTTTAATAGAAATAAAATTTTAACAAAATTTTCTTTAGAAAAAACATTCTAACAAAATTTTTTATAGAAATAAAATTTTGACAAAATTTTCTATAGCGATACAATTTTGCAAAAAAAATCTATAGAAATACAATTTTGACAAAATTTTCTATGGGAATTAAATGTTGAAAAAATGTTCTATGTTAATTAATTTTTGCAAAAATCGATGATTTGACAGTGGCAAAGGAAAAGAGATATGTTTGTACAGATTTATTTCGGCATAAGCCGGCTATCATGTAAAACCTTTTTTCGGAAGGTTTAAGTGTGGTTCAGTGTTGGGTTTAATGGACTGCCTAAATTTATTCTGATAATTGGTTGATAGTTTTGCTGCAAGTAGAGGATGCTGATGAGGAATGTGGTAATTCCGAAACGTGCGTCCATCCAACCATCTTGCAGTCTATAGGGCTTTGCCCAAATAAATTTGACAAACATTCTTTTCCTCTGTTGGTTAAGCTACACTTCTAGTTTAGTCAATGCATGGTTTTAAGCTGAAATAAAAAAACAACAACAATGAAATAAAATGTTAACAAAATTTTCTATGGAAATTAATTTTTGCAAAAATTTTCTATAGAATTAAAATTTAGCAAAAAAAAAAATCTATAAAAATAAAATTTTTCAAAAATTTTCCATAGAAAGAAAATTTTTTGAACTTGGTAGATTTTGTGTTAAATTTTATTCAAAAGCTTCTTCTTCTGGGTGGTGCTAACATAGTCATTAACTTATAATACCGTGGTCCACAGTGTGGCGCAGGGTATAAAAATTTGGCTTATACAAATACTAAAAAAAACTTAAGGGGCATGTGAAAAAAAAGAAATATTTAAAATGTTTAAAAATGTATATAAAAATCCATTTTGTGTAACCGATTTGCTCTTAATCTGTACAATTATCACTTGAATGTACTATAAAGATAAAGGCCCGGTTCGGTTAGGTTAACTTAGACTATTTAGTATTCTAATACCAAAGGTGGTGAACTTCCACCATAGTGTTAATGATTCTATATTCAGTTCATTTATTTCAGCAATAAAGTATTGTTTTGGTGTGCAATAAATTCCCACTGAGTATCCTGTAAGGGAAAGATGTTAATTCTCTTTTCCCATGTCCTCATGTTTAGGGTTCATTTTCCCAAAAAAAAAAATCCTTAGATAATAAAAATTTTACAATTTTAGATAATACACCCTAATGTTCGACAATTCTGTTATCTTCACACTAGTTTCGATGAAAAAAGCTAAAAAAAAACTCATACCGTGGCCAATGAAAATTTTCGAGAAAACTATGTTTCACTATAACACTTTGTATTGCCACTTCGCATTGAAGACTTAAGCAACAATTTACGCCTTGGTTTTTTCCACTGAGGCAGAAAACTGAAAATGATGGCAATTGTGGCCAGGAAGATGAAGCATTCGAGAGGATAATTGAGAAGACAGAAGGAGAGAGAGAGAGAGGACGAGGGATAGAGTGAATATTGCAATTGGGAGAAGTTGATGTACAGCAAATATTTTGCCTTTTCTGAAAGTGTCGTTGGAAATAGTGTTCTACTTGGGTGGTCTGATAAGTACTTAGCCTTACTGTCTAATCCAATACTTAGCCTTACAGTCTCATCCAATACTTAGCCTTACTGTGTAATCCAAGAGCAATTTATTATATTTTGGTAAACGACTACTAAGGAAATTTCAGACAGATCGAAACGGGAATGTCGGCTGATATTTTTCTTTACTAATTTTTTTATTCTCTGTTCAGATTCATCAATTTCAAATCCATGATTATATCAATTCCTTAATAGGGAAACAACCAATTAAAATGATGTTCTTTTAAAATCCAAGATTTTAGTTGGACATTTTTTTATCAAAGTCTATATTAAGTCATATTTAAGCATACAGAAACCGTAGCGTGCATTTTTCAATTAAAGATAAAAAAATTTATTTAATTTAATATACATCTATATTTATTTTCACTAGAGTTTCTGAAAATAACGCCTTACTTAATTCCAGTCAGCCATAGTAGGACTGTTGAAAGTTAGCAAAACAAAAATCGTAACAAAAGCACAAACGAGGTTAAGTGGTCATTGCATGAAGTTTGTGAAGGAGTTGCCCAGGAAATATCCAAATGAAATGAACAAAAATAAATGGAATTTCTCTCCCCCCATAACTAACAAAGAATGAAATACGCTTTCAACAAAAGTTTTTGTTTAAGCAACAATTTCATTAACTGTGAAATGTGCAACAGAACAGGCAGAACACGTCGTTGGTCTGTTCAGTAAAACTCCTCCAAACTCCATGAATTAGCATTCTTGCAAACTGACATTGTAGTAATTTCATTTTCTTTCGTTCATTTTCGCACAACGCCTAGTTCTAGTTTTGTTTCAACATCAAATTAACCACACGTTTAACAAGTGTAATTAAAGTGCTGTTTAAATAAAAGCAAACTTCAGGAAGTAATGAAAAAAATCCAAACACTTGGAAAAATGTAGTCTCTTATGGTGGATGAGGGTTTTGGGGACGAGATTATAAGACAGCTTGTAATTTGGAATACATTTCCTATAGAAATAAAATTTTGACAAAATTTTCTATGCATATAAAAATTAACAAAATTTTCTATAGAAATAAAAATTAACAAAATTTTCAATAGAAATAACATTTTGTCAAAATCTTCTATAGAATTAAAATTTTGTCAAAATTTTCTATAGAAATAAAATCTTGTCAAAATTTTCTATAGAAATAAAATTTTGTCAACATTTTCTATAGAAATAAAATTTTGATAAAACTTTCCGTAGAAAAAAAATTCTCAAAATTTTCTATAAAAATAAAATGTTCCCAAAATTTTCTATAAAAATAAAATTAAGAAAATGCGTTGACTAAACTACAAGAGTAGCTTAAACAACAGAGGAGAATAATGTTTGTCAACGTTATTTGGGCAAAGCCCTATAGACTGCAGGATGTTTGGATGGATGCACGTTTCGGAATTACCACATTCCTCATCAGTATCCTCTACTTGCAGAAAAAAATTATTAACCCATTATCAGAAAAAAAATTCTGGTAGTTCACTAAACCCAATGGGAACCACATTTGAACCTTCAGAAAAAAGGTTTATGATAGTTGGGTTTTGCCGAAATAAATTCATACAAACATTTCTCTTTTCCTTTGCCACCATCAAATCGTCGATTTGAATGCAATTGGCTGGGTCTATTTTGAGCACGCTCAAAATAAAATTTTGACAAAAATTTCTATAGAAATAAAATTGTGTCAAAATATTCCATAGAAATAAAATTTTGATAAAATCGTCTATAACAATTTTGACAACGTTTTCTACAGAAATAAAATTATGAAAATTTTTCTATAGGAATAATATTTTGCCAAAATTTTCTATAGAAATAAAATTTTGACAAAATTTTAAATCGAAATAAAATTTTGGCAAAATTTTCGATAGAAATAAAATTTTGGAAAAATCGTCTATAACAATAAAATATTGACAAAAAATTCTATAGAAATAAGATTTTGAAAAATTTTCTACAGAAATAAAATTATTAAATTTTTTTCTATAGAAATAATATTTTGACAAAATTTTCTATAGAAATATAATTTTGACAAAATTTTCTACACAAATTAATTTTGACAAAATTTTCTACAGAAATAAAATTTTGACAAAATTTGTCTAGAGAAATAAAATTTTGACAAAATTTTCTACAAAAATAAAATGTTGACAAAATTTTCTATAGATATAAAAATGTGACAAAATTTTCTATAGAAATACAATTTTGACAAAATTTTCTATAGAAATAAAATTTTGACAAAATTTGTCTAGAGAAATAAAATTTTGACAAAATTTGTCTAGAGAAATAAAATTTTGATAAAATTTTCTATAGAAGTAAAATGTTGACAAAATTTTCTATAGATATAAAAATTTGACAAAATTTTCTATAGAAAAACAATTTTGACAAAATTTTCTATAGAAATAGAATTTTGACAAAATTTTCTACAGAAATGAAATTTTGAAAATTTTTTCTATAAAAATAAAATTTTGACAACATTTTCTATGGAAATAAAATTTTGACAAAATCGCCTATAACAATAAAATTTCGACAAAATTTTCTACAGAATAAAATTATTAAAATGTTTTCTATAGAAATAATATTTTGAAAAAATTTTCAATAGAAATAATTTTTTTTAATATTTTAACAAAATTTGTCTATATAAATAATATTTTAACAAAATTTTCAATAGAAATAAAATTTTGACAAAATTTTTCTATAGAAATAAAATTTTGATAAAATCTTCTAGAGAAATAAAATTTGGACAAAATTTTCTATAGAAATAACATTTTGACAAAATTTTCCATAGAAATAAAATTTTGACAAAGTTGTTTCTATAGAAATAATATTGTAACAAAATTTTCTGTGGCAAAAATTTTGACAAAATAAAAGTTTTCATCGTTTTCATGCCATTTTAGTATTTTCTTTCTGAAATATCCAAATTTATTTTCTATGAGGATTTTATGAACCACGATGGACTACAAAATTCAAATTGGACAAACATCATAAATTGCAAGGTAGTTTCTTCATTAGGTACATGAGATTATTCCTCCCTCAATCAAACCACAATTAATTACAATTCAATTATTTTTGCTTAAGGAAATGAAAATGTCAATACCACGTCAGCAGGAGGACAATGAATGAAATCTGGTCTTTGAATAAATGAATATGTGACCATTGATAGGAGTAATTATAACTTAATTTCATACTCAAATTGAATTGCACAGTTATTGTATGAATTATAAAAGGAATCATGGGAAAAGGGTATTACTAGGGCATGATAAAATATAGAAATGAAATAAAAAAGAACTATTGATATTTATTTAAAAAAGAAATGTGTATCTAAGAAAAAAAAACTATTGGTTAGTTGAAAAAGTCTTTTCGTATTTCTCATAAAATTTCAATTCAGTATTTTATATGTATAATGAATTTTATTGAATCAAATTTTATATGTACATGATAACGAAATGAAATACCCAGAAAAATTCATGGAAATTTTTTTTTTTTGATTTCACAATTTTATTTATATCCATAATAACATTTTGGCTTTATAGAAATAATAAAATATTTCCCAGTATTCATAATAATAAAAGCGTATCATATTTTCTGTGAATTCTTCATATATTTGTCAAGCCTTTCTCATGTCACATATCGATTTTCATGCAATGTTAGTTTGTGGTTTATCTACAAACTATTGAGTCAATAAAATGAAGCCTCTGGCTACGGAGATTTCTAATTTTACTTGTATTTCAGAAACCACATGGTATATAGATGTATTTGTGCGTGTAGGTGTTTGTATGTGTGAACCATTTGAATTCAACATATATTGTGGCTGAAATGACATGTTCCCAGGTATTTGTTCATTTCATGCAATGTTCGTGAGAAAAGAATAAATATAAGCCACAAGAAATTTTTAGAATTACTATTATTTGACTTTGAATACGTAAGTAAATTTAATAGAAATAAATTAAAATAAAATTTCAGAAAAAATATTATAAATGTATGTTCAAAATAATACCACAAAAAGGATGCGTAAAAAAGTTGTTTTGTTTTTAACTGCTTAAAAAACTCACCTTGTATGAGATTTGATCTTGTATTCTTTGATTTTTAATTCAATCACCAAATTAAGTAATCCATTTAATTTTTACTTAAATCTTCTTCAATCCTGAAAGTGATAGAATTAATAGCCAATTAAAAAAATTAATTGATCCGATTAACTATTAATTGATAATAAACAAATAAAAGTGCAATTACGAAATTGTTCAAAATTAAATGCAAAATATTACAAAATTAAGAAATTTCGGTTTCAAATAAACTTGAAAGCACAACTTCTACCACATTGGACTGAATAGTCTAAGAGAGCCTGAAAATATATCAGGCTGCCACTTTAATTTTAACATCTACAGAAATGCTAGGTATCCAGAAATACACTACCTCGCTCTCATGACAATCTGAAGTAAAAATCATTATCCAAATTACACTACTACCGGATCACATTGTGCGGATCTAAACTCTTTTCTTACGAAACCACCGACGGTCGCCTACATTTTTACCATATTTGGGATGAGAAGTTAATTTAAGTTAATCTTAATGTGATAAGCCTCCGTGGTGCAATGGTCAGTATGCCCGCCTTGCATACACAAGGTCGTGGGTTCGATTCCTGCTTCGACCGAACACCCAAAAGTCTTTTCAGCGGTGGATTATCCCACCTCAGTAATGTTGGTGACATTTCTGAGGGTTTCAAAGCTTCTCTAAGTGATTTCACTGCAATGTGGAACGCCGTTCGGACTCTGCTATAAAAAGGAGGTTCCTTGTCATTGAGCTTAACATGGAATCGAGCAGCACGCAGTGATAAGAGAGAAGTTCACCAATGTGGTATCACAATGGACTGAATAGTAGTAGTGAGCCTGATACATCGGGCTGCCACCTAACCTAACCTAATATGCTAATATAGCAAACTTTTCCACTTTTGAGAGAAGTACTTCCCGTTTGAGGCGTTTCACAGTATTTTTTTTTTTTTTTTGCGGAAAATGTTTAAAGTTTGGATTTTACAAACAGAGAAACCTCCCAGAAGTGAAATGTCATGGTCGGCTCAATTTTATCCACATTTCGAAGGAGTCCAAATATGAGAGATTAATTTTAACGTGATAATATTGGAAACATCTCATGCCAATTTTCCGCTTTGCAAAGTGTCCATAATAGAGAGGTTTTACTCTATTAAGTTTTCGATACGAAAATTACATATTATCAACATACATACATACATACATACACACTGAAGAAAAGTTGCCTAGTTCCTGCCTATGATGTCCGTCCGTCTGTTGAAAATGACTTGAAACTTTATACAAGCAGTTGTTTCATGTATGTCGGATGGTGTTGCATGTGGGTATCAGACCACTTTTAGCTATAGCCCCAACTTTTAAAACGATCCCAAATTTGACTTCCGAAGCCATTCGCAAAGGCAACTTCAATTCGATCCGATTGAAATTTGGTATGCGATGCTAGGTACCACCATTCAAAAATTGGTACATAATTATATATAGCCCCCATATAAACGGATCCCCAGACTTGACCTCCGGAGCCCCTTGGAAGAGCAAAATTCTTCCCATTCGGTTGAAATTTGGTACGTGATGTTAGTATAGGGTATCCAACAACCATACAGGAGTTTGTTTCTATCAGTCCATAATAATATATAGCGCCCATATAAACCGATCCCCAGATTTGACCTCCGGTGCCTTTTGGAGAAGCAAAATTCATCCGATCTGGTTGAAATTTGGTACGTGGTGGTAGTATATGATATTTAACAACCATGTGAGTTGAAATTTGTGGATGACAGTCTTTCGTAGAAGTTTCTACGCAATCCATGGTGGAGGGTACATAAGATTCGGCCTGGCCGAACTTACGGCCGTATACACTTGTTTTTTTTATTATTTTTCATCTATTTTCATTATCTTTCATTTTTATACCCACAACCATAGAATGGTGACGGGGGTATAATAAGTTTGTCATTCCGTTTGTAACACATCGAAATATCGATTTCGGACTATATAAAGTATATATATATTCTTGACCAGGGAGAAATTCGAAGACGATATAACCAGAGGTGTGCACGTGACACCAAATACCATCCGACCTACTTCAACATCGTTCGGAAGTTAGCGTGATTTCAACAGACGGACGGACGGACATGCTCAGATCGACTCAGAATTTAACCACGACCCGGAATATATATACTTTATGGGGTCTTAAAGCAATATTTCGATGTGTTACAAACGGAATGACAAAGTTAATATACCCCCATCCTATAGTGGAGGGTATAATAATTCTCGTATATAATTTTCACAAGAAATTAACATTCTCACCACGCCAGATCTTACTAAAGACTAAGGAAATGTGAATAAGCCAACACTGAAACATATGTATAGTCAGACTTGTGAGGTTGGTACCTGGCTTTTTCTTTTCAATAATTTAATAATACGAATTCCTCCATATTTTCCAATTCTACCCTACCATTTATATGAGAGAAATGCATCTCCTCTCACAAGCAAAACTTCCTTTTTTAAGGAAATTAAGTTGTCCAACTAAAAATTACAAATTATCTACATACCCCTATAATAGTTAACATTGAAATTTTATACTAAGGTTTTTATTATTATTTTGTTTTTAATCGATGAAAAAGAAGCTACGCAAAGAGGGAATTTTCCATTTAAAAATCTTTGACAATTGAGTAGGATAAGTAAGTAAGACGATTGTGTATATTGAAAAATTGTATTTGCTCAAAATCCCATCATGTAAAGTAATAGATTTCAAGTATACCTCTTTAGAAATGAAAAAAAAAAAAAAAAACAATAGTGCGTATACTTCACAGCAATTGAATAAAATATATATATATATATATATATACTCATAGCAATAAATGTATGGTTATATCTATGATTGAATGTGTGTGTGTGCTGATTGTGCACTATTCTTCAATCATGCAAGTATCTATCAAAGGTAGAGAACTTCTCACGCACATACACCCACACTTGTACTCTCCAAAAAGAGGCAAGAGAACAATGCAAATAAATAAATGCAGAGAATTTTAAATGGGAAATAAATCTTTTGATACTGTTGAGTAAGAGATATACTCACAACTACCTTTATATGTACATCATCATTATAAGCATTTTTCATATATCTATACTGACTGTTATTTTGATGAGTAAAATGTATAAAAACAAGGGTTTTAAACCAACAAAAAATTCCTATCATATAAATAGTGACAGATTCTATTTATTTTATATTTTTTTTTTTAGATTTTTATTATTATGCTTTTCTTACAATATTTGTATAATTTTTAAGAAATATGTTAGACGTTCCATCTACTAATTGGAAACGTTCCACAGAATAAATTATAATTTTGGCGAAATACATTTATATATATTTCATAAACATTAATAAGGGAAATTTACAAATTTTATAAAAAATTTCAAAAATGTTTTTCTTTTTTTTTTTCTTCAAAAAATGACTTTTTCCTGCTTTTTTTAATCTTACAGACAAATTGTAAAAATTGTAAATATGATGCCATTGTTGGCGATACCAATACGAGTATATCGTATGACAATTATAAATGCAATAATATTGACAACAGTTTATCGGATGAATTGACTGCCGCAATTGGGGGAGGTGCAGCTGTGTCAGGTGTGACATCATCACCTACAACAAAACTTGGCCTTAAAGATGGTAAGTCAAAATGTTTATTTGAATATGGTTATACTCCAATGAATAGGAAAATGTAAAACTTTTATGAAACAAAAGAATCGCAGCACGAAATTAAAAAAAAAAACTAAAGTGATCGATAGGAAAAATATTAATTGTTTTCTCTAAGGTTAGATTAGGTATAGTGGCAGCTCGTAGTTTCAGGCTCACATAAACTTGTTATACCATATTGGTGAACTTCTCCCATATCAGTGAGTGCTGCCCGATTCCTCAATGACAACGGGCCCACTTTTTATAGCCAAGTCCGAACGACATTTACATTACGATGAAACCACACTAAAAAATAAAGCCAGCATTGCTGAGGGGGTATAATCACGTTTGCCATATTGATAAAGTTCTACTCAAAATGGTAGATTTTTTACCATTTGTAGATTGCTAGAATTTTTAATATTTTGGTATGGATAAAGGATATTGCATAAATTTTCTATAGAAATAAATAAAATTTTCTATAGAAAAAATTTTGCAAAATTGTCTATAGAAATAAAATTTTGATAAAATTTTCTATAGAAACAAAATTTTGATAACATTTTCTATAGAAATAAAATTTTGACGATATTTTCATAGAAATAAAATTTTGACGAAATTTTAATAGCAATAAAACTTTATAAAAATTTTCTATAGAAATAAAGTTTTGCCGAAATTTTCATAGAAATAAAATTTTGACAAAATTTTCTATAGAAATAAAATATGTGACAAAATGTTCTATAGAAATAAATTTTGACAAAATTTTCTATAGAAATAAAATTTTGACAAAATTTTCTATAGAAATAAAATATTGGCAAAATTTCATATGGAAATAAAATTTTCTATAGAAATAAAATTTTGACAAAATTTTCTAAAGAAATAAAATTTGGACAACATTTTTCTATAGAAATAAAATTATGACAATTTTTTTTTAGAAATACAATTTTAACAAAATTTTGTATCGCAATAAAATTTTGACAAAATTTTTACAGAAATAAAATTTTGACAAATTTTTCCATAGAAACAAAATTTTGAAGTAAAACTTTGCAAAATTTTCTTTAGAAATAAAATTTTGTTAAAATTTTCTAAAGAAATAAAACTTTGTTAAAATATTCTAAAGAAATAAAATTTTGGCAACATTTTCTATAGAAATAAAATTTTGACAAAATTTTCTATAGAAATAAAATTTTAACAAAAATTTATATCGCAATTAAATTTTTGAGAAAATTTTCTACAGAAATAAAATTTTGACAAAATTTTCTATAAAAATAACAATTTGACAAAAAATTTTACGGAAATAAAATTTTGACAAAATTTTCTATAGAAATAAAATTTTCACAAAATTTTCTATAAATATAAAATTTTAACAAAATTTTCTACTGGAAAAAAAATTACAAAATGTTCTATAGAAACGAAACTTTAACAAAATTTTCTATACAAATAAAATTTAGACAATATCTTCCATAGAAATAAAATTTGTGACAAAATTTTCTATAGATATAAAATTTTTACAAAATTTTCTATAGAAAATAAATTCATAAAAATTTGTATAGAAATAAAAATTTGATAAAAATTTCTATAGAAATAAAAAAATTTTGATAAAATTTTCTATAAAAATAAAATTTTGACAAAATTTTCTATTGGAAAACAACTTTTACGAAATTTTCTTTAAAAATGAAATTTTAACGAAATTTTCTATACAAATAAAATTTTAACAAAATTTTCTATAGAAATAAAATTTGTAACAAAATTTTCTATAGAAATACAATTATGACAAAATTTTCTATAAAAATAAAATTTAGACAATATCTTCCATAGAAATAAAATTTTGACAAAATTTTCTATAAAAATAAAATTTTGACAAATTTTGCTGGAAAAAAAATTTACAAAATTTTCTATAGAAACGAAATTTTAACAAAATTTTCTATACAAATAAAATTTAGACAATATCTTCCATAGAAATAAAAACCGTGACAAAATTTTGCGTAGAAATAAAATTTTGACACAATTTTCTATAGAAATAAAATTTTGACAAAAATTTCTATCGATTTGAGGATTTTAAAAAGCTTCCAATTTTATATAGAAATAAAATATTGACAAATTTTTCTATTGAAATAAAATTTTGACAACATTTTCTATAGAAATAAAATTTTGACAAATTTTCTATTGAAATAAAATTTTGTTAAAATTTTCTATAGAAATAAAATTTTGACAAATTTTTCTATTGAAATAAAATTTTGACAAAATAAAATTTTGAGAAAATTTTCTATAAAAATAAAATTTTGACAAAATTTTCTACTGAAAAAAAATGTTTGACAAAATTTTCTATAGAAATAAAATTTTGACAAAATTTTCTATAGAAATAACATTTTGACAAAAATTTTTATGGAAATAAAATTTTGACAAAATTTTCTATAGAAATAAAATTTTCACAAAATTTTCTATAAAAATACAATTTTGACAAAATTTTCTACAGGAAAAAAATTTTTTACAAAATTTTCGATAGAAAAAAACTTTAACAAAAGTTTCTATACAAATAAAATTTAGACAATATCTTCCATGGAAAAAAAATTTGTGTGATAAAAATTTCTATAAAAAAATAAAATTTGACAAAAATTTTTATGGAAATAAAATTTTGACAAAATTTTCTATAGAAATAAAATTTTGAGAAAATTTTCTATAGAAATAAAATTTGTAACAAAATTTTCTATAGAAATACAATTTAGACAAAATTTTCTATAAAAATAAAATTTAGACAAAATTTTCTATAAAAATAAAATTTTGACAAAATTTTCTACTGAAAAAAAAATGTTTGACAAAATTCTCTATAGAAATAAAATTTTGACAAAATTTTCTATAGAAATAACATTTTGACAAAATTTTCTATAAAAATAAAAATTTGATAAAAATTTCTATAGAAATAAAAAGTTGATAAAAATTGCTATAGAAATCAAATTTTGACAAAATTTTCTATAAAATCAAATTTTGACAAAATTTTCTATAAAAATCAAATTTTGTCAAAATTTTCTATAGAAATAAAATTTTGACAAAATTTTCTATAGAAATAAAATTTTGACAAAATTTTCTATAGAAATAAAATTTTGACAAAATTTTCTATAGAAATAAAAATGTGATAAAAATTTCTATAAAGATAAAATGTTGACAAAGTTTTCCATTGGTATACAATTTTGACAAAATTTTTTATAGAAATAAAATTTTGACTAAATTTTCTATAGAAATAAAATTTTGACAAAAATTTCTATCGATTTGAGGATCTTAAAAAGCTTCCAATTTCCAATAGAACCAAAAAATGCCTTGTCCTAAAGCAAGCACAATAACAAAGAGATTTTAATTGAATGCTCCTTGAAAACCCTCATTCTTCTGTAAACAATAAAAGCAATCATTAATTTATGATTTATTTTATGACATTCTTTTATCCATATTTTTTCTTCTTGTTGTTTTTTCATTTTACTTCTCTCGACTTGGTAGGAAAACTCAATCAACAACATCAATTAAGCGCATGCATGCAATTGAAAATGTCACCAACACTGGGTATAACAACAGGCCAACAACAGCAGCAGCAGCACCAACAACAACAATACTATCAGCAACGACCAGATGTCATGCTAATGACTACTGGCAACAAATTGTCTTCAATGGCTGCCTCTGGCACCAGCTGTCGCCTGGTCATACCCAATTCTTCAAGTGGACCAGGTATTACAAACATTCCAGCAACACCACGTTATTATTCACCGCCCATGGCCACCTATCACATAGTCTCTTCGGCATCGGCAAACTCCTCCCCAACACATCAGCAAGCCATCAGGCACTATATCATACCACCATCGGCAACACTGCAAACATCCTCAGGGCCGGTCAGTTCAGGGGGAACCCATCATCATTTTATGGCCGTGCCCACGAATATGTTACGTTTCCAAACATCTGCGATTCATTGTGGGCCAGCGATTGCTGGAGGTATGACCACCTCAAATCTTAGCATAAATCCCTTGGCCAGTGGATCAACCACAACAGTATACTTTCCAATTGTAACACCAGCTGGAGCTGTGGGCCAAAATCCATTAGCATTATCGGGCAATGCGAACTCTGCCATCAATGCCACCACCAGCACCTCCAACACCAACACCAATACCACAACAACTTCGTTAGCCTCATCTCTGGCATTGACCACCTCAGTGCAACAGCCTTTGGTTAAATATCACACAATACAAATGCCACATCGAAGGAAACAAAGTTTAACATTGGCTAGTGGTGGTGAAGAAGAAGGCCCAGATGGCTCTGCCCGAGAAGATGAGGAAATGTTGCCACCACCGCCACCAGCCTACCAAACGGCCACTATACATGGTAAGTAGAAATATTGAAGAAACTTTGTTTTTCAAAAGGATATGCCTTGTGTGGTGTTGTCCCTGAGTTTTATAAACAAAAGAGATTACACTTTAGAGAACATTCGTTCAATATGGACATAAATTTCACTCATGTGTGTATAACTTCCATATAAAAGAGATTCGAATTTTGATTACTATAGACTTTGTTTGAATAAAAATGCTAGAGATTTAAGAAAAAACCATAAGAAGATCGAAATATAGTTCCTTATATACCACCAGCAGAAGGACATTAATAAAGAGGTCCTTTTTTATATTGGTCTACTGGCCCTCACCATGTTACCATGTTGTTTTGTATCTCTTGTCCGCATAACAGGAAGCTTTCGTCCCCAAAAATCCCGCACTGTAGAAAGTGAAGGAATACCAAGGAATAATCTTAGATAGAAAACTGAATTAGACCTGAATTACTAAGGAAAGACCACTAACTGTAGTAAGCTCAAAATTATTTTTTTTTTATAAATAAAGATTTATTTATTTATAAAAATTAGTATAAAAAATAAAAAACGAAATTTTGAGTCAGAATATATTATAGCTAAAATGCCGATAGGTGGATATAAAAGCATTATCGGCAGACTAGCCGTCAGGGATAGACGATCTTATTGACGAAGGACTTGGATGAAGCACTGTAGTAGAATGTGATGCAGAGAATTGTGAGTTAGATTATTATCGAAATTCCAATTCAAAAAGCTATGATATTCACCTATAAGGATACTTCTAGTTAACATGTTGTAAATATAGGGATGAGAATTTAAAAACGCCAATCAGAAGATATCACATCCACCCGTGGAACTCCTTGCCATATGGTCTAGAATTCCTAGCCTTAAATCCTTCATATGACAGGAGTTTGTACATGGATTTCAAAGTCTATTGCTGAACCCTCACTATTATAGACTTACTGACTATGTCATGGAAAAAAGGGTGGCCTAAATGCCGATATCAAAGACACCGCGTTCGTATTTTGGGGCATTTCCTTCGACCAATCGACCCGAACCTTTCATTGAGCGATTGACAAATTATGCAGGTTCCAACCACGGCTGCCACAGTTGATAGAATTCTAACAAGAACTCGTAGATTTTTTACTGCTTGGTAAATTGGTAGAATTTTTGATGTTTTGGTAGATTTTTCTCAAAATTTTATTGCTACAGAAAATTTTGTCAAAAATTTTAATTCTAAAGAAAATTTTGTTAAAATTTTATTTCTATCGAACAGTTTTGCAAAATTTTATTTTTATAGAAAATGTTTGCAAAACTTTATTTCCATAGAAAATTTTGTCAAATTTTATTTCTGTAGAAAATTTTGTCAAAATTTCATTTGTATATAAATTTGTTGCAAAAATCAGGAATTGCAAAGTATTCCTCTCCAATTAAAAAATACTTAAATTCTCTAGATAATAATAAAAACAAGTACATACGGCCGCAAGTTCGGCCAGGCCGAATCTTATGTACCCACCACCATGGATTGCGTAGAAACTTCTACGAAAGACTGTGATTTAGTCCATACATGGTATATATTAGACAAAAAAGTTATGTATAGTTAAGTCTACAAATAATTACGAATCGATATGGACTTTTTGTACGTAGGGAGCCAGAATTGAAATATGGGGGTCGCTTATATGGGGGCTGTATACAATTATGAACTTGATATGGACCAATTTTTGTGTGATTGGGGATCGATTTATCTGAGGGCCATATATAACTATAGACCGATATGGACCTAGTTAGGCATGGTTGTTAACGACCATATACTAGCACAATGTACCAAATTTCAACTCACTCGGATGAAATTTGCTCCTCCAAGAGGTTCCAAAACCAAATCTCGGGATCGGTTTATATGGGGCTATGTACGATTATGGACTGATATGGACCACTTTTGGCATGGTTGTTAAATATATACTACCACCACGTACCAAATTTCAAGCAGATCGGATGAATTTTGCTTCTCCAAAAGGCACCGGAGGTCAAATCTGGGTATCGGTTTTTATGGGAGCTATATATAATTATGGACTGATAGGAACCAATTCCTGCATGGTTGTTGGATACCATATACTAACATCACGTACCAAATTTCAACCGAATGGCAAGAATTTTGCTCTTCCAAGGGGTTCTGGAGGTCAAATCTGGGGATCGGTTTATATGGGGCCTATATATAATTATGGACCGATATCGACCAATTTTTGCATGGGAGTTTGAGGCCATATATTAACACCACATACCAAATTTCAACTGAATCAGATGAATTTTGGTCTTCCAAGAGGTTCCGGAGGTCAAATCTGGTGATCGGTTTATATGGGGACTATATATAATTATGGACCGATATGGACCAATTCTTGCGTGTTTGTTAGAGACGACATTCTAACACCATGTTCAAAATTTCAACCGGATCGGATGAATTTTGTTCCTCCAAGAGGCTCCGGAGGACAAATCTGGGAATCGATTTATATGGGGGCTCTATATAATTATGGACCGATATGGACCAATTTTTGCATAGTCATTAGAGAACATATACCAATACCATGTACTAAATTTTAGCCGGATCGGATGAAATTTGCTTCTCTTAGAGGCTCCAAGCCAAATCGGGGGATCGGTTTATATGGGGGCTATATGTAATTATGGACCGATATGGACCAATTTTTGCATGGTTGTTAGAGAGCATATACTAACACCATGTACAAAATTTCAGCCAGATCGAATGAAATTTGCTTCTCTTAGAGCAATCGCAAGCCAAATTTGAGGGTTCGTTTATATGGGGGCTATACGTAAAAGTGGACCGATATGGCCCATTTGCAATACCACCCGACCTACATCATTAACAACTACTTGTGCCAAGTTTCAAGTCGATAGCTTGTTTCGGTCGGAAGTTAGCGTGATTTCAACAGACGGACGGACATGCTCAGATCGACTCAGAATTTCACCACGACCCAGAATACATATACTTTATGGGGTCTGAGAGCAATATTTCGATGTGTTACAAACGGAATGACAAAGTTAATATACCCCCATCCTATGGTGGAGGGTATAAAAAAAAATTTGTATGGAAAAAAAAATTTTGCAAAAATTTTCTATAAAAATAAAATTTTGCAAAATTTTTTTATAGAAATAAAATTTTGAGAAAATTTCCTATAGAAATAAGAAATAAGGGAGCCACCGTGGTTCAATGGTAAGCATGCCCGCGTTGCATACACGGGGTCATCCCATCTCAGTAATGCTGGTGACACTTCTGAGAGTTTCAAAGCTGCTCTATGTGGTTTCACTGCAATGTGGAACGCCGTTCGAACTCGGCTATATATATAGGAGGTCCCTTGCCATTGAGCTTAACATAGAATCGGGCAGCACTCAGTGATAAGAGAGAAGTTCAAAAATGTGGACTGAATAGTCTAAATGAGCCTGATACATCGGGCTGCCACCTAACCTAACCTAAGACTTTGCCAAAATTTTCTATAGAAAAAAAAATTTTGAATAAATTTTTTAAATTTTCTATAGAAGCAAAATTTCCAATAAAATTTTAACATTTTCTATGGAAATAAAGTTTAGTAAAAATTTACTATAGAAATAAACTTTTGAAAAAATTTTGTATAGAAATCAAATTTTGCAAAAATTTTCTATAGAAATAAAATTTTACAAAAAAATTCCTATAAAATAAAATTTTGAGAAAATTTTCTATAGAAATAAAATTTTGAGAAAATTTTCTATAGAAAAAATTAAAACAAATATATACATTTTCTATGGAAATAAAGTTTAGTAAAAATTTACTATAGAAATAAACTTTTGAAAAAATTTTGTATAGAAATCAAATTTTGCAAAAATTTTCTATAGAAATAAAATTTTACAAAAAAATTCCTATAAAATAAAATTTTGAGAAAATTTTCTATAGAAATAAAATTTTGAGAAAATTTTCTATAGAAAAAATTAAAACAAATATATACAAATAAAATTTTGAAAAAAAAAATTATAAATAAAATTTTGCAAAAATTTTCTAAAGCCTCTACAAAGCCAAATTTGGCGCTGAGACATGCTATGAATTGTAATGCAATAATATTTTGAATAAATAAACACATAAAAAAATAACATTTTAACTAAATTTTCTTAAGAATAAAAAATTCAACAAAATTTTGTATAGAAATACAATTTTGAGAAAATTTTCCATGGAAATGAAATTTTGACAACGTTTTCTATAGAAATAAAATTTTGAGAAAATGTTGTATAGAAATAAAATCTTGATAAAACATTTTATAGAAATAAAACTTGGGAAAAATATTCTATAGAAATACAATTTTATCAAAATTTTCGATAAATTCAATATAAATCATTTCTTTCACAAAAAAAAAAACAATTTTTTTATACTGACGACAAAAAATTTGACCAGCAACTCCAAAGTAAGATTTTTTTAATTTGTTAAATTTTTGTTAAAATTTTGGTAGATTATGTTTGGCGGGAGTGGTGGCCATGTCCTAATCTCAAGATAGGTCACATGACAATATCAGTTGGTGCACAGCATCAATGGTGCCCGGAATAATAACTGATTTTGGACGACCTTCACAAAATTTGTCTTGGAGTGAACTAGGACCTCAGTAGAATTCACCACGAAATATTATCGACAAGCACAGATTCTTGACGGACTTTCATCGTCAAGAAATGAATAACATCTATCGAGTTGTTGAGTTGATCTACGTCGAAATTTGTAAAATATAATCCCACAAAAATGTCCACGATTTCATTCCATTTTTTTGGACGATATGAATTTTTTAAGTTGCTGTAAAATGTTTTGAGTGAGTTTAACCTCAAAAATGTAAAACAACTTCGCAATGTAAAAGGCAATCCTCGTATAATCACATGGAAAAGGATTGGTATATCGAGATGTTTGTAGAGTCATTATAAATAGCTGGAAGCTAGCAAATCCTTCCATAAGCTTGAGAAAAGAAGAAAAACCTGTTGCTTGACCAGTGGCCTGTAATGCAGACTTGAGTGACTCTGGCAGCGAAATCTCCGTTTCAAGCTATTATTTGTAGTTGATATTATCAGCGATCATCCTTGACCCAGATGTAGGACCTAAATCCGCCCACTCTAATAACAAACAATATATATATGCGCTAAAGTTTTGACAGAATAAAGGCAATTTTTTGTTGAAGAAAAAATCTTCTGAAACAAATCTTAAATTTTTTAGATATTGAAATAATATCCTTTAAAAATAAAACCAACTTAAATTTCCACTCTCACTATTCTTTTCTTTTTTAGCGAACCAATTTTTTTCCATATTTCATAATTTATTCAATCACAACAGCTGCTGGAAAATTGCTATTTTTTTCTCTCTGCTTATTACGCTGATTTAAATTTTCTCCTGTGGTCAATTTAAAGCAAGCAGTTCTTTAAAAATAAAATCATACGCGAAGTGAGGGAAAATTGTAAAATTATCGCTTAAACTTGAATTCTGATTAGCATTCCCGACACATTTAACCAACCAGAACATGGTCACGTCATCACACAACCGTTTGCGAACTCGTTAAACACTTCTTAACCACTCCGCTTACACACGGCTGGGTTTTTTTTAGTTAGTATACAAGCGCTTGGGACCACTGGCACCCAGTCAAACTCCATCACATTTTGTTTGCCATGCCATCCATGGCAATGGAAAAGTTTCAGTTGATTTTTAATTTAGTTTCTCACATTTGCTTCTGTGTTTTTAGTTTCTTTTTATTTTTTTTGTTTTGCTTTAAGTATAAGGGACAAAGGACAGTGGTAATAACGGGAAATAATTCATAAGGAATCATTCCAGAAAAAAATATATCATTAATATTTTTCCACCTCAAATACCAATTATATCTTAATAAAATATTAATCGAATCTATTAATATCATAATAAAATAAAAATTAATTATATCAATTTTAATTTTAATTCGATCAATGAAGCAATTGTTACTAAACTTAATTTTGTCAATTAATTTAAATCTAAATATATTAGATTTAACTCTAAAAACTTTAAGTTTTTTTCAATATATAACCAATAAAAATATGAATCGAATCTATAAATTTTTTGTAAAAAAAATTATTGAAATTCAATAAATTTCAATAAAATTAAATAATTTTTTTTTTTTATTAATTTCGTGATTGAAATATATTGTTTTTCCAAAATAAAATACTAATTATATTAAAATAGAAAATTAATAAAATCTTTTAAATGTTTAATAAAAAAATATTTTAAATAAAATACTAATTATATTTAAATAAAGATTATCAAATCTAATAATTTTTAAATAAAATAAAAATAATAATTTAATTGGATTCATAATTGAAAGTAATCAAAGTATTTTTGTGTTAGTAATAAATTTGGTTTTTGCTTACAAAATTAATTGAATAAATTAATCTTTTAATTTTATATTTGATTCAGACGTAATAAATATTTTAACTACCAAAAAAATTTCCTTGTACACACAAAAATTTTTTTTTTCTGATTCAATCACCAAATTAATTGATCCAATTAATTTTTTAATTGAAATGTCTTCAATCACGAAAATGATAGTATCAATCACAGTTTTAATTGGGCATAGAAAAAATTCTTGATTAAACAATTAATAGATTTTTTCAGTAAATTTCAATTAATTTTTTAATTAATTCAATTAAAAATTTAATTGATGTTGATTGCAAAATTCAATTAATTTATTAATTAAAAAAGGTAACTATTTTTAATTACTTTCTGAATTGGCTTAGAGTTTTTATTTGGATTAACAAATGATTGTTTGAAATACATTTTGAATTAAAAATTAAAAAAAAAAAACATCAGCACTTTTTTTAACTGAATTAGTCTTCCGAATTTGATTAAAAAGTTAATTTTATCAATTAATTTTTTAATTAAAAATTTTTAAATTTTCAATCATTGACTTAATTAACTTAATGTTTCTATCATGATTAAAAAGTTATTTGTATCAATTTATTTATTAATTGAAAAAATTTTCAACTTCCATTAACTTTTTAATTGGAAATATTTTGGTGATATTTTTTTCTGTGTATCACCACTGTATTGTTTATACCCACTAAATATTTCCGTATCCATAAAATTCCAGTGGCGATGATGGTTTAATATAATTTTAAGGCTCCACTTTGGACTAAATTTGTATTTCCTTTACATCATGGCTCTTTTCTACGAACCCCTCCAAAAACCCCATGCATTTTCCTCCTTTTCCGTTCTATTTCGTTTCGTGGAAATTTTTGTTATTTTAGTATTGTGTCCCATAGCTAAACTTGCGGTTATTTAGTTTTGCCCTTGGTTATGAAACTAAACGAAACAGTTTTTCCATAGCATGCACTATAGTAGTAGAAGAAAAATATTCCACAAACATATATTTGGAACACGATGGAAATCATTAAAGTTGAGCAGAGTCGACTTTATGATACGAATTCAAACAATTTAGTATAAATTATAAAAACTATTTATTTGCTTTTTCTTACATATTTATAATCATAAATAATTATGAATACAAATAATAAAAATAAATAAAAATGTTTCGGGTAATTTTAAAATTAATTTTTTTAAGCAATTATTCTAAATTTAAATCCATGGCCTAATAATGTTCAAAATGTTCTAAAAAAATTAAATAAAAAAAAAAAAAATCTATGGAACTAAAATCGTGACAAAATTGTCTATAGAAATAAGAATTGGATAAATTTTTATAGAAATAAATAATAATAATTTTGACAAAATTTTCTGGAAATAAAATTTAGACAAAAAATTTGACAACATATTTTATAGAAATAAAATTTTGACAAATTTTTCTATAGAAATAAGATTTTGGAAAAAAATTCTATAGAAATAACATTTTGACAAAATGGTCTATAGAAATAAAAATATGACAAAATTTTTTTAGAAATAATATTTTGACAAAATTTTCTATGGAAATAAAATGTTGACAAAGTTTTCTATAGAAATAAAATTTTAACAAATTTTTTTATAGAAATAAAATTTTGACAAAATTTTCTTATAAACAATATTTTGACAAAATTTTCTATAGAAATAAAAATTTTACAAGATTTTCTATAGAAATAAAATCTTTACACAATTGTGTATAAAAACAACATGTTGACAAAATTTTCTATAGAAATAAAATTTTGCAACATTCTTTATAGAAAAAAAAATTCTATAGAAAAAAAAATTGACAAAATTTTCTATAGAACAAAAATTATGATCAATTATTTTATGAAATAAAATTTTTACAAAACTTTCCATAGAAATAAAATTTTGACAAATTTTTCTATAGAAATAAGATTTTGGCAAAAAATTTCTATATAAATAACATTTTGACAAACTGGTCTATAGAAATAAAAATATGACAACATTTTTTTTTAGAAATAAAATGTTGACAAAATTTTCTATAGAAATAAAATTCTAACAAAAATTGTCTATAAAAATAAATTTGACAAACATTCTTTTCCTCTGTTGGTTAAGCTACTCTTGTAGTTTAGTCAATGTATGGTTTTAAGCTGAAATAAAAAAACGACAAAATAAAATTTTGACAAAATGTTGTATAGAAATAAAATTTTGATAAAATTTTTTTCAGAAATAAAATTTTGACAAATTTGTAACAGAAATAAAATTCTGCCAAAAATTTTCTATCGAAATAAAATTTTGACAAAATTTTCTATCGAAATAAAATTTTGACAAAATTTTCTTCAGAAATAAAATTTTGACAAAATTTTCTATAGAAATAAAATGTTGACAAAATTTTCTATAGAAATAAAATTTTAACAAAATTTTCTATAGAAGTATAGTTTTGCAAAAGTTTTCTATAAAAATAAAATTTTGACAAAATTGTCTATAGAAATAAAATTTTTAAATAATTTTCTAAATAACTAAAATTTTCTATTGAAATAAAATGTAGACAAAATTTTCTATGGAAATAAAATGTTGACAAAATGTTCTATAGAAATAAAATTTTAACAAAATTTTCTACAGCGTATAGTTTTGCAAATTTTTCTATAGAAATAAAATGTTGACAAAATTTTCTAAAGAAATAAAATTTTGACAAAAATTTCTATGGATATAAAATGTTGGCAAAATTTTCTATAGAAATAAAATATTAACAAAATTTTCTATAGAATTAGGGAGCCACCGTGGTGCAATGGTTAGCATGCCCGCCTTGCATACAAAAGGTCGTGGGTTCGATTCCTGCTTCGACCGAACACCAAAAAGTTTTTCAGCGGTGGATTATTCCACCTCAGTAATGCTGGTGCCATTTCTGAGGGTTTCAAAGCTTCTCTAAGTGGTTTCACTGCAATGTGGAACGCCGTTCGGACTCGGCTATAAAAATGAGGTCCCTTGTCATTGAGCTTAACATGGAATCGGGCAGCAGTCAGTGATAAGAGAGAAGTTCACCAATGTGGTATCACAATGGACTGAATAGTCTAAGTGAGCCTGATACATCGGGCTGCCACCTAATCTAACCTAACCTAACCTAACCTATCCTATAGAAAAATAGTTTTGCAAAAGTTTTCTATAGAAATAAAATGTTGACAAAATTTTCTATAGAAATAAAATTTTGACAAAATTGTCTATAAAAATAAAATTTTTACAAAATTTTCTAAATAACTAAAATTTTCTAAAGAAATAATAATTTGACAAAATTTTTATAGAAATAACATTTTGACAAAATTTTCTATAGAAATAATATTTTGACAAAATTTTCTATAGAAATAACATTTTTACAAACATTTCTACAGAAATAAAATTTTGTTAAAATTTTCGTAAGAAATAACATTTTGACAAAATTATCTATAGAAAAAAAGTTGACAAAACTTTCCATAAAAATAAAATTTTGGCAAAAAATTCTATAGAAATAAAATTTTGACAAAATTTTCATGGAAATAAAATGTTGACAAAATTTTCTATAGAAATAAAATTTTAACAAAAATTTTCTATAGAAATAAAATTTTGACAAAATGTTGTATAGAAATAAAATTTTGACAAAATTTTCTTCAGAAATAAAATTTGGACAAATTTTTAAAACAAATAAAATTCTGCAAAAATTTTATATCAAAATAAAATTTTGACAAAATTTTCTATAGAAATAAAATTTTAACAAAAATTTTCTATAGAAATAAAATTTTGACAAAATGTTGTATAGAAATAAAATTTTGACAAAATTTTCTTCAGAAATAAAATTTGGACAAATTTTTAAAACAAATAAAATTCTGCAAAAATTTTATATCAAAATAAAATTTTGACAAAATTTTCTTCACAAATAAAATATTGACAAAATTTTCTATAGAAACATAGTTTTGCAAAAGTTTTCTATAGAAATAAAATTTTGACAAAATTTTCTATACAAATAAAATTTTTAACAAAATTTACTAAAGAAATAAAATTTTGACAAAATTTTATATAGGAATGACATTTTGACAAAAATTATCTATAGAAATAAAATTGTTTATAGAAATGAAATTTAAAAAAAAAATATGTACATAAAATTTTCTTTGGAAATAAAATTTTGACAAAATTTTCTACAGAAATGAAATTTTTACAAAAGTGCAAAAATTTCTATTGAAATTGTATAACGAACCTATATGAAATTTATTTTAATTTTATGTTATTGTCCAATGTCCCCATGGAAGAGTATATAAAATTCATTTTAGTTGACTCTTTTGCTTGAAGTTTATTCTAATTATACGTTTCCCTCTAACATGTCCCTACATCTAAAGCTCTGTGAAAGTTTTAACGTTTGTTTTAATTACATTTGATGCTTGAAGCTATCCAAATGATTTGTAAAAACGAATGCTAGCAGAAAATCAGGAAACAGTCAGTATAAAAGGGAATCTCTTTAGGGAGATAGAGAGAGAGGGAGAGAAAATGCAAATGTTTGTCATTTAGTTAGTTCGCGCTTGTCATTGCCAATAAACTGAACAACATTTTCTCTTGCCCATTTTGCCCCCATCAATGTGTAATACAATTTAGTGGAAAATGTGACAAATGCAGTTAGTTTCGTTTAAAATAATGACCCACTTTGTTTGTGTGTGAATAAGTGTGAACGTGTGTAAACTACTCTCTCACTCTCACACACACACTCACTGCATTGACTTCTGAATAATTTCCTTTAGTTTTTATCCATTTGTTTGCTCTACTAGTAATTCAGAGAATTCAGAAGTTCAAAGTATGGATAAAACCAAGTCACATGAACGTCATTTTGTAAACTGGTGTAGACAACTTTTGATTGAAATTCGCAAATGTCAGAAAAACAAAGTCAACATTAAGTTTAGTTAACGCTAACTTTTGTGGAAAACCCGTTGAGTATACCAACAAAAGAAACCTAAACTCATCAAAATAACAATTACAAATGTTAAAGTTTATTCGTATATTGATTGACCCAAGAGGGTTTAAATATTTATACAAAACTAACACAATTATTCGAGTCATTTTGAAAGTCAAAATAAAATGTGGTCTGGAAAAGGATCAACAAGACCTTGCGGAATAAGAACAAAAAATATTCTTCGCACTGGAGCAATAGAAAATTTTGTCAAAATTTTATTTCTATAGAAAATTTTAGCAAATTTTTATTTCTATAGAAAATTTTAGCAAAATTTTATTTCTATAGAAAATTTTAGCAAAATTTTATTTCCATAGAAAATTTTGTCAAAATTTTATTGCTTTAGAAAATTTTGTAAAAATTATATTGCTTTAGAAAATTTTGTCAAAATTATATTGCTTTAGAAAATTTTGTCAAAATTTTATTGCTATAGAAAATTTTGTCAAAATTTTATTGCTATAGAGAATTTTGTCAAAATTTTATTGCTATCGAAAATTTTGTCAAAATTTTATTTCCATAGAAAATTTAAATATTATTTCTATAGAAAATTTTGTCACAATTTTACTTCTTTAGAAAATTTTGTCAAAATTTTACTTCTATAGAAAATTTTGTCAAAATTTTATTTCTATAGATTTTTTTAAACATTTTAGTTCTAAAGAAAATTTTGTCAAAATTTTATTGCTTTAGAAAATTTTGTCAAAATTTTATTGCTTTAAAAAATTTTGTCAAAATTTGAATGCTTTAGAAAATTTTGTCAAAATTATATTGCTTTAGAAAATTTTGTCAAAATAATATTGCTTTAGAAAATTTTGTCAAAATTTTATTGCTATAGAAAATTTTGTCAAAATTTTATTGCTATAGAGAATTTTGTCAAAATTTTATTGCTATCGAAAATTTTGTCAAAATTTTATTTCCATAGAAAATTTAAATATTATTTCTATAGAAAATTTTGTCACAATTTTACTTCTTTAGAAAATTTTGTCAAAATTTTACTTCTATAGAAAATTTTGTCAAAATTTTATTTCTATAGATTTTTTTTAACATTTTAGTTCTAAAGAAAATTTTGTCAAAATTTTATTGCTTTAGAAAATTTTGTCAAAATTTTATTGCTTTAAAAAATTTTGTCAAAATTTTAATGCTTTAGAAAATTTTGTCAAAATTATATTGCTTTAGAAAATTTTGTCAAAATTATATTGCTTTAGAAAATTTTGTCAAAATTTTATTGCTATAGAAAATTTTGTCAAAATTTTATTGCTATAGAGAATTTTGTCAAAATTTTATTGCTATCGAAAATTTTGTCAAAATTTTATTTCCATAGAAAATTTAAATATTATTTCTATAGAAAATTTTGTCACAATTTTACTTCTTTAGAAAATTTTGTCAAAATTTTACTTCTATAGAAAATTTTGTCAAAATTTTATTTCTATAGATTTTTTTTAACATTTTAGTTCTAAAGAAAATTTTGTCAAAATTTTTATTTGCTTTAGAAAATTTTGTCAAAATTTTATTGCTTTAAAAAATTTTGTCAAAATTTTAATGCTTTAGATAATTTTGTCAAAATTATATTGCTTTAGAAAATTTTGTCAAAATTATATTGCTTTAGAAAATTTTGTCAAAATTTTATTGCTATAGAAAATTTTGTCAAAATTTTATTTGCTATAGAGAATTTTGTCAAAATTTTATTTCCATAGAAAATTTAAATATTATTTCTATAGAAAATTTTGTCACAATTTTACTTCTTTAGAAAATTTTGTCAAAATTTTACTTCTATAGAAAATTTTGTCAAAATTTTATTTCTATAGATTTTTTTAACATTTTAGTTCTAAAGAAAATTTTGTCAAAATTTTTTTGCTATCGAAAAATTTGTCAAAATTATATTGCTGTAGAAAATTTTGTCAAAATTTTATTTCTATGGAATATTTTGTCAAAATTTTATTTCTATTGAAAATTTTGTCAAAATTTTATTGCTTTAGAAAACTTTTTGCAGATTTTATTTCTATAGAAATTTTTTTAAAAATTTAATTTCTATAGAAAATTTTGTCAAAATTTTATTGCTATAGAAAATGTTGTCAAAATTCTATTGCCTTAGAAAATTTTGTCAAAATTTTATTACTATAGAGAGTTTTGTCAAAATTTCACGTCTATAGAAAATTTTCTCATTTTCTCATTATTTCTATAGAAAATTTAGTCAACATATTATTTCTATAGAAAATTTTGTCACAATTTTACTTCTATAGAAAATTTTGTTTAACATTTTAGTTCTAAAGAAAATTTTGTCAAAACTTTATTGCTATCGAAATATTTGTCAAAATTTTATTGCTATCGAAAATTTTGTCAAAATTTTATTTCAATAGAAAATTTTGTCAAAATTTTATTGCTATAGAAAATTTCGTCAAAATTTTATTGCTATCGAAAAATTTGTCAAAATTTTATTTCTATAGAAAACTGTGTGAAAATTTTATTTCTATAGAAAATTTTGTGAAAATTTCATGTCTATAGAAAATTTTGTCAAAATTTTATTTCCATAGAAAATGTTGTTAACATTTTATTTCTTGAAGTAATTTGTGAAGTACTTCTTAGTAGGGGAGAAATATTTTGCAAAATTTAACAAAACATCATGAATTTTGCCAATCCACCAAACAGTAAAAAATCTACCATTTTTTGTAGAATTGTACGAACTGTCGCAATGGTGGATTGAACCCATGACTCTGCAAGGCTTCATCTATCATAATATGATATGGCACATGGTTTTACTTCGCGTCTGCAGTTTCCCTACCGAGATCTCCGACCTGCAATTCCCCTACTTAAATTTTCGGGCCAGCATTTCCGCTACTAAGACTTTCGGGCCCACAATTCCACTACTGAAGTCTTCGCGTCTACAGTTCCCCTACTCAGATCTTCCAGCCTACGGTTAACCTAATGAGATTTTCGGGCACCCTATTGAGGTCTTTAGGAGCACCTTCGGAGGTCTTCAGGCCTGCAATTTCTTTTTTCAAACCTTCGTGCCCTCAGTTTCTCTATTAAAAATTTCATACCTACAGTTCATCTATTGAGACCTCCAGTTCGCGTTCTGAGATCTTTGGACCAACATCTACCCACTGTGACCTTCGGGTCTATAGCTTCAATTTTGCGACCCCTGAAACTTTCTGACGCGAACGTCTCAGTTCAGGAACTGCTGGCCTACAGAGATCTTTGGGCCTACAGCCACCCTAACAGAGTTGCACTATCTGTACTGGGAACCTTCGGGCTTACACTTTGAGATCTATGGCGCTAAAGTTTCCCATCACGGGCTTTCAAGGCCTCCAGTTCCAGTTGTGAGATATTCGGTCCTGTACTAAGATCTTCCTGCCTACAGTTCGCCTACTGGCACATGTGTGCCTTCTACCCAATTACAGAGACGTTCGGTACTACCACTTCCTCTACTTAAATCTTCGGGGCTAGAGTTCCCCTATTGAGATCTTTAGGCCAGCAATTGCCTGTTTAAGACCTTCGTGTCCACAGTTCCTCTACTAAGTCTTTCGTGCCTACAGTTCTTTTATTGAGGCCTTCAGACCTAGAGTTTGCTTTAGGAGATCTTTGGGCTAACATCTAGCCACTGGGAGTTTACGGTAGTACCACATCGATATGAAATCTGTGCAGATTTGGATATGGATTGTCGCCGACATATGACCATTGATGTGTTTTTCTCAAATTTCGAATATACGACTATTTTGTGGGTGCCATAAGATTTGTAAAATATCTGTTGACGAGAGATGATACGAAAAAGGTTTTTCATTTATTCACATTTAAATGCTGGAGGGTTGTAACGATAGCCACATGTAGTCTTCCATCCAAACCCAGCACGATTTAACTTCTGAATGTTTTTGTTATCTGGTAAGCAAGAGGTTTAGAAATGATAGCAACTTGAAGATGATTACAATACATAACTGTCACCCTGTATATTCCACAGAGTGATACAGGATATAATAATATTATCAATTTGGACCACATGATCTTCGATTCGTGTTTGAAAAGGGTTCCACCTATCTGACTTTATCCGCCTTAGTTTCTCTACAAAGTCACCATATTCGAAGAAATTTTAATTCCATTTTCCTCTTAGTTCCTATTTTTCTAAGAGATGAGTTCTCCATTAAAGTGTAACCAAAACCATTAAGAAAATTTCCTATGACTAAAAGTTGCCAATTTTACAAATTACTCAAATTTGAAGAAGATATCCTTCAACTTCAAACCGCTAACTTATAATTCTGCAAAACCATTTTGACAGCATTTGAGTATTAAGTGATGTTCGCTAAATCAAATTAAACTGCTTATAGCAAAAATTATATCTGTATAGCTTAACAAACCAAGTATCGAAACTTCTCGTAGAACATTAACGAAATCCCCCACCAAGTAGAGGATAAAATGCCACGCCAAATGTTAGCTCTTAATATCGGAAAGGATAATCAATCACAGAATTCAATTTAGACTTTCGTTTAACTTCAAGCGTAATCTTAAACACACACACACCCAAATACTCTTGACAATGTTGCCCACACACACACACACTATACCTCTCTAAAAGTATTAAGGAAATTAAAAACAAGCGCACTGTTCACATGAGTTTTAGTGCTGTCGTTTGGATTTATATTCAAGCAATATGTGACAAAATACCATACGAGGACATTTTAACTTCCCTATGGCAATATGTCATTAAATGGTTAAAATTAAGTGTGATAACTTTCCAAAACATTATTGCTGAGCTGACGAAAGCAGGGCGAACACGATTTATGAAAATTGAGGTGACCATGTGAACTTAATAGGTTGGTGCTACATTGAACCCGACTGCCATCATTGCACAGTTGTCCGCAAATCATACAATCCCAATGCCGTCAGGATGGGATGGAATAGAGAATAGATAGACGGTGAACAGTACCAGAGATATCACCCCACCTTGGGGAATTCCCTGTTTCACTCTACGTGGTCTTGACTTTCTATCTCCAAATTCCACATACGACTGCCACTCGAATACAAAGATTGGTTCATGTCGCTAGGGCTATGTTTTCGATGTCCTCGAATAATCCGACATGGCTGACTGTATTGAGTGCTTTAGATAGGGGAGCCACCGTGGTGCAATGGTTAGCATGCCCGCCTTGCATACACAAGGTCATGGGTTCGATTCCTGCTTCGACCGAACACCAAAAAAAGTTTTCCAGCGGTGGATTATCCCACCTCAGTAATGCTGGTGACATTTCCGAGGGTTTCAAAGCTTCTCTAAGTGGTTTCACTGCAAGGTGGAACGCCGTTCGGACTCGGCTATAAAAAGGAGGTCCCTTGTCATTGAGCTTAACATAGAATCGGGCAGCATGTGGTATCACATTGGTGAACTTCTCTCTTATCACTGAGTGCTGCCCGATTCTATGTTAAGCTCAATGACAAGGGACCTCCTTTTTATAGCCGAGTCCGAATAGTCTAAGTGAGCCTGATACATCGGGCTGCCACCTAACCTAACGTAACCATAGGGCCACGAGGACCGTCCTGTGACACGGCTTGGGTTGACTGAATCCTCTACTTATGTATGACGTAATGACATGAAAAACTGTTGTTTTGCATGCTGTTGTCGAAGTCCATGCTGGTAGTTTGGCAAGTCCACAACGCTGTTCCGCAACTTGCCTGGCCTCAGGAGTGGAATCGCCCTACCCATTTTCCAGGCATCGGGTATAACGGGCCAAATTAAGGAGCCTGGTCCAGTACTCAACCCTCAGTATTCCCGGGTGCTTCAATATTAGTCGGGACCCAGGGCCTTGGATGGTTTTGAATTATTGTTTTAGGTCGAGCTGCCTCATCTGAATGATTTCAGAGTGGAGTAGGTGTCTAGTCTGTTGGTTTTGCAGGACATGCGATGAGATGCCTTGGGTGCGAGGCGAATGTTCACAATGTGGGCAAATATCTTAGAGATGCCAGATCTGATCTCCCTAGGCAGCCGTCTCTCGTCGTCGCTGACAAATGATGGTCTTCGACCCAGTACAACGCTGTACTGGTACACGCAAAAAAATAATTCTTTCCTCCCAAACGAAATTTTAGACAAACAAAGTTCGTTTCTCATTTGCTTTTCGCTGTAAGGAAGTGTATTTGGAAGAAAAGTATATACTTTTTGTGATAAACGTTTATTCTTTTCCAGGATGTAAAAACAATTTCATAAAGACTAACTCAACAAAAAATTTTTTCTGGCTAATTGCATTTTCCCTCACATCTTTCTCACTTCCACGAAGATTTTTAGTTCTTAGCACCTTTTTCTGTAATACAAACAATGTAGAAGAAATTATACGATTTTATAAATTTTTAAAATTTTTTTACCTTTCGCCTGGACGGAGAATCGAACCGCGGACCATGCACTTTGTAAGCCAACACACTAACCACTGAGCTATGTACCTGTTATGGTCACCAATAGATAAATATCCATATAAGTTATATTTATATAGCATAGCTTGCGGCGCCCACGAACCGAATAAACAAAGTTTATTTAACAGAAACAAACATTTACTTTGGCACCGTGGAGCAGTGGTTGCTACGTCTGACTCTCATGCCAAGGGTCGTGGGTTCGATCCCTGCTTCGACCAAAGTTTTTTTTTTTTTTTTTTTTTTTTTTACATACATTCTACATATGTTCGGAAGATTCCGAAAAAAATGTTCAACATTACATTGTACTATATTAAATTTTGAACTGTAAAATGTGTTTTATTAAAGACCAAAAGTCAGAAAAGAACAGTGTTTGATAGAAACGAAATGGACTCTGTTGTTGTTTCAAAAATAACTTTTTTTATTGAAAAAATAAACATTTTGTAACAAACGATTTTTTTTGGTGATAAAAGTGTATACTTTTCGAAGCAATTCAAAAAACTCTAACAAAAGAAAAACGTTTTCGGTACACGTTTTCCAAACGTTTTTTTTCTTTGCGTGTAGGAAGATATCACATTCTGAAGCGCTACCTTGAGGAATTCCCTCTTTCAATGTACGACGCCTTGACTTTCTATCTCTAAATTCCACATACAACTGGAGCTCGAAGAGATAATAAGGATTCTAACGTTTGGTTCCTGCCGGTAGGGCTTTGTTTTCGATGTTCACGAACAGTCTGGCATGCCCAATCGTATCGTATGCTTTCGATAAATCCATAGCCACTATTGAATGAGTCCAGAGTTAAGTAGGTGTAAGGTCTGTTGGTTTTGTGGGACACGCGAATAGATGCCTCGTGATGTGTAGAGAGCGGTAATTATTCAAATTCCTGGAGATACGAGATCTTAGCTGAGATAGCACTGACCTGGTCTCTCTATTCCCTCTTTCACTGTACGACGCCTTGACTTTCTATCTCTAAATTTCACATACAACTGGCGCTTGAATAGATAATAAGGATTCTAACGTTTGGTTCCTGCCGGTAGGGTTGTGTTTTCGATGTCCACGAACAGTCTGGCATGCCCAATCGTATCGTATGCTTTCGATAGATCCAGAGCCACTATTGAATGAGTCCAGAGTTAAGTAGGTGTAAGGTCTGTTGGTTTTGTGGGACAAGCGAATAGATGTCTCGTGATTTGTAGAGAGCGGTAATTTTTCAAATTCCTGGAGATACGAGATCTTAGATGAGATAGCACTGACCTGGTCTCTCTAGGCAGCCGTCTCTCGTCATCGTGGACAGGTGGTGGTCTTCCACCCAGCACAACTCTGCATTGGTATGAAGCTATTACTTTCTGAACCGCTGCCGTTTGCGCTGCCCTCAATGCCGCCCGTATTCCATCATCAACATCATAGTCGATCAAGTGGTCAATTGAATGTACTTCTTCCCTGAAATCTAAGCGGATGAGCTTGGCGCCTTCAGATGAAACCCTCCTGTATTTGGCATGGTTTGGGTGCTTTTCCTCTCTGCACTTTATTAGTAGCGGATAGGTGAAGAGGTCGCAGCGTTGCCTTACCGAGAGCTTTTTGGCCTCACGCTTCAGATGCTGTTCTGCTGTTTTTGAGTGACATCCAGTGGCAATCCGCAACACAGTAGTTTGCACCATTTGAAGATTTCTCCATTGGATATCATTAATACTGGGTGTCCAAACGACGACCGCAAAATCTATAAGTCGACGACCACTAGGCTCGCAGGTCTTTTGAATCGTCTCTTTATCTTTCCCCTAAGTGCTTCCAGCCAATGTCTTCAGGATCTTTTTTCCACACCCAACGTTTTTGGCAACCATTTTCACATGCTTTCTAAAAAGGAACAAACAATCAAACGTCACGCCAAAAACCTTGGTGTGTTTGTATTTGGGGATGCGAAGCTCTTGGTTCACTTCTTTGCTCCACGATGTAAAAATGGTTACTGTCGATTTGGGAGTAGAACGTTTCAGATTCCTGCTGACAAAGAAATCCCTTAGTGTAGGGAGGTAGTCATTAATCTTTCCCTCAAGATCCTTAATGTCTCGAGGTTTTGTATAATTGATGACAGTGGACTCTTTGGCTGAGGTAAATGGTGCTATGTCGCTGGCTTGACGACCACGTATGCGACAAAGGACTTTCTTTTTTGCTCTATCACTCTCAGGATGCTCAACAAACTTCAAGCATCTCTTCGGATCAGTTACCATCAGATCGCTAAAGAAAACTGATCCCATAATTCCTTATATAGGAATTCAAGAGGGTTTTTACTATAGACCACAACTAACCTGTGCCTGTACCTAGGTTACATTGGTTCAGGTTCTCTAACCAAATGTTACTCTTATGCTCGTAGATTCAGTCTCTGTATTCCATGATCAGCAGGTTTAGCACGACGACTTTCATCACGCTAGTCTGCTGGGATCTTAGGCCTCATCTGATCCATTTGACCAGCGGGTATGTAGCGAGTAGCTGCTGCAAAGTTTATACCCGGAATCAGCTTTTCCACACATCGGGATAATTTGTGATTCCAAGGATAAACTGAGAAGTCTGATCTGAAGTACTCAACTTCCAGTATTGGCAGATCCTTCAACATTTGCATAGGAATTTCTTCGGGGCCCGAAGCCTTCAATTGTTTTCGAAGACCATGAATGCGAAGACTGGTACTCCTTTTCACTTTATCACAATAAACTGTCTGTTAAAAAAAACGTCGGGCATCCCTTCGCATCAATTCCCGCATCTCGCCAAAGATAACTGATATCCCATCATACATTTTATCGAGATTCCAGAAGTCTCTTACTGTTGACCACAGCTTACCTGTGCCTGTGTCTAGGTTCAGGTTCTCTCGCCAGTAGCTATGACAGTTGAGGTACTGCTCCTCTGTTACTCTCCATTTCGCTCTAGCACTCTCAGGATTCTTAACATGCACCCGGTTTAAAACCATCTCGACTCTCTTCTGATCAGTTACCATCACATCACTGATAAATTAAGGTGTGTCGCTGGCTTGAAAACCACGTATGCAGCAAAAAGCTCTCCTTTTCGCTTAATCACTCCCGGCATGCTGAACAAACTTCGAGCATTTCTTCGCATCAGTTACCGACACATCACTAAAGAAAACTGATATTCCATCATTACTATTACTACTATTACTATATGATGAATGGCTCTCATTTTCACTTTATCATAACAAATTGTCTGTTAAAAAACTTCCAGCATCTCTTCGGATCAGTAACCATCACATTGCCAAAGATGACTGATATCCCTTCATTCCTTGTATCGGGACTGGAGAGGGCTCATACATTTGACCACAATTTATCTCTGCCTGTGGTACAGGTTCAGGTTCTTTCGCCAGTAGCTAAGGCACTAGAGGTACTGCTCCTCTGTGGTTCTCCTTGCCCCCTATCACTCTCTGGATACTTAACAAGCATCCGCTTGAAAACCTTTCGACTCTCTTCGGATTAGTTACCGTCACATCGTTGATATATTGTAGTGTGTTGCTGGTTCGCAAACCACGTAGGCGACAAATAGCTCTCCTTTTCGCTCAATCACTGCCGGGATGCTGAACAAACTTCGAGCATCAATTACCGTCACATCGCTAAAGAAAACTGATATCTCACCATTCCTTGTTGCGGGATTCGATGCGGCTCTTACTGTTGACTACAACTTACCTGGGCCCAGGTTCAGGTTCAGGCACTCTCGACAGTAGCCAAGACATTCGAGGTACTACTCCACTGTGGAGAATTTCAAGTTGCCAACCACCTACGCATCAGGTTCTCTAACCAAGTGTTTCTCTTGATCTCGTTGAACTATCTTACTAATCTATAAATTCCGTCTCCGTATTCTGTAATTAGCAGGATTAGCATGACGGCATTCAACAAGCTCTTCAACGAAACTAGCCACTTCTGCTGGGATGTTAGGCCTAATCTGGGGAATTGAACCAACGGATATGCAACGAGCTTCTACTGCATGGCGCATACACGGAATCATCTTAGCATTTCCAGACATCGGGATACAATGATAGATTTCAGGGATAAATTGAGAAGTCTGGTAGAGTGCTCAACTTGCAGTATTCTCAGATGCTTGAGCATTAGTATAGAAATTCTATCAGGGTCTAAAGCCTTGGATGTTTTTCGCTGATTATGCCCTTGGTAACATCGTCGACCACGAATGTGACGAATGGCTCTCGTTTTCGCTCTATCGGTCACAGGATGCTCAACAAACCACCGGTTAAAAACTTCGGGCATCTCTTCGTTTCTGTCACCGTCACATAGCCAAATATGACTGATATCCCAACACGATGGAATCATCTTTTCTAGACGTCGGGTATTATGAGTTATTCCAAGGATAAATTGGGAAGCCTAGTTAAGTAATGAACTTCCAGTATTGGTAGAAGCTTCAACATTAGCATAGATATATGGTCGGGGCCCAAAACCTTGGATGGTTTTTCACTGATTCTTAACTTCATCGTTCTCGCGATGTTCAACACACTGCCGGTTAAGAAACATCGAGCATCTCTTCGGCTCAGTTACCATCACGTCGCGAAAATTTTGTTTTTTTTTTTAATGAGGAGTTTGCGAAGCTAATGAAGAATTTTTCGTAAAACCAACGAAGGAAACTCTTTTCTTCTACACAGTACTCGTAGTTGTATAGAATATAAAAATAAATCAAATTTCACTTCAACAAAAAAAAAAAGATCACCTGGTCACCCTAATAGCATATCACACATTCCTAGCATATTTACTTTATTGATTATGATAATGATGACAGCTAGTGACAGTGACACTTTCTCAACTCCACGAGTAAAACGTTTAGCAATGGAAATTTGATGAAAAGTCATAGCGCAAGCAAAGAAAAAATGTGTTGCAATGAAAATGTGATTGAAAAAGTTTCTTTCTCGATGGCCCCAAAACTTTTTCTCTCTCCATTTTTTCACCACCCGTAATGGCTGACAAAAGTAAAATAACAGCAAAGCTTACAACTTCAATAAAAGATTTTCCTCAGTTCAAGGCATAATTTATTATGCCAAGGAGGAAATGTACAATATGCCTGAAAAGATGACGAGGACGATGATTGATTATTGAGATTTTATTGGCAATATATTGAAATAATGATGACGATTACATGGATTGGGTGTGGGGTTAGAGTTGATTCATTGTCATTTCAAAATAATTTCGATTTTCTCTGATATGCGTTTGTATTGTGGCATGACATGTCTGATGGCATTTTGTCTCTTCACTTTATTTTCCAGGTATCAGAAGGGCAAAATTCTTAACAAAACCTTTACCGCAAGAGATAAATACATTGTTGCATGAAAGTGATATTTCCTGCAGGCTCGATTTATCAACGACAGCCAATAACATAAATGAAGGAGGAGAACAACAGCAACAACAACAGCAGCAGCAATCCATAACAACAATACCAACATCTGTGTCGGCAATAGCAACGACAAAAACGACGACATCACACCCTGTTACTCAGTCAACTGATGTGCCAATGACTCAACACCAACAACAATATCACCATCAGCAACACCAATACCAATACCCACAACAGCAACAACAACAACAAATCGTTAACAATTTGTACAGCAATACTTCAACTATTTGTGCAGCACCACCATCATCGACATTAACCAACAACAGCAATAGTGGTAGTGGTGTTGCCAGTGGTAGTGTCAGTGGTAATGTTTGTGAGAGCCTTGTATCAACATCACCATTAACACAA
Source organism: Haematobia irritans (assembly GCF_050003625.1). NCBI lineage: Eukaryota > Metazoa > Arthropoda > Insecta > Diptera > Muscidae > Haematobia > Haematobia irritans. The sequence goes on along the minus strand of NC_134401.1, from coordinate 10,438,582 downwards.
ATATCGACCCATCACTCCTCCGCCTCCTCCGCCTCCGCAATGACAGGCGATATTGTGGATACTCAATGCTCGAGCAAATTAACCACAGCTGTAGGAAATACTGCAATGACCTCGTCCATAGTTGATATCATGGAAGACGAAGAAGAATTGGAACAACAACGCTTGGGGTAAGTAATGGGGAAAACCATAAGGTGGCAAGAGAAAAAAAGGTGTTCGAGAGTTGGACCTACAGGACTTCATGGAGAAACTATCGAAGCTAAATGAAAGTGCTTTAAGTACCGAGACTAGTGTGTTAGATTATGGACCCAAAACAAAAAACATGGTTGGTATAATAAATGGGTTAATATGACATTAAAAGATGTGATTTAGAGAGAGGTTGAAAAGAGAGCCAAAGAGATATTGAGAAATAAAAGTAAAAAATATGGTAAAGAGATAGGTTATTATGCTAGTGATGACTATAAGAGAGGTAAGATAGAAAAAGAGTCAGATAGAGATATTGAACAATAAAAGATAAATATAAATAGGAGGGAACAGAAGAAATAGAGAAAACTATGCATATCAGTCAGGGAGGAATGTAAGTGCAACAGCGTAACTTGATATTATTGTTACCTTAGATCAAAGTATCAGCCTGTTAAATTAAGTTAGATATGCGGGCAGCCCGATATTTAAGGATGACATTGTGGTACCACAGCGGTGACCTTCTCTTTTATTACTGAGTGCTGCTTGATTTTATGTTTACCTCAATAACAAGGGACCTACTTTTAATAGCCGAGTTCGAACGACATTCCAAATTGCATTGAAACTACTTAAAGAAGATTTGAAACACTCAGCAATGTCGCCAGCATTACTGAGAGCGAATAATCCATCGCTGAATAACTTTTTGGTTTTGGTGGAACCTAGAATTGAATCCATGATAATTTGTATACAGGAAGGGCATTCTAATCATTACATCACAATCTCAGCCTGTTACTTTAGGCTCATTTTGCCATTCGGTTCATACCCTTCGGAAAAGTGATGTTAATTACCACTGGCGGACCTATCACAGGACAGGACCTATCCCGTTTATCGGAAATTTTTGGAATGAGTTGGCCGATTGCATTCTCAATGATAAGTGACCTCCTAAATATGACGGCGACCGAAGGGCATGGCACCACGGTTGCCACTGGAGCCTAAACTGATCAATCAAAATTTCGAGAAAATGTTACCAAAACATAAAAAATCATATTTTGCGAAATTTTATTCCTATAGAAAATTTGGTCAAGATTTTATTTCTATAGAAAATTTTGCCAAAATGTTATATCCATAAAATATTTTGTCAAAATTTTAATTTTATAGAAAATTTTGTCAAATTCTAATTTTATAAAAAATTTTGTCAAAATTTTATTTCTATAGGAAATTTCGTTAAAATTTTATTTCTATAGAAAATTTCGTTGAAATTTTATTTCTATAGAATATTTTAACAAAGTTTTATTTCTATAGAAACTTTTTTAAAAAATTTATTTCTATAAAATATTGTCTCAAAATTTTATTTCTATAGAAAATTTTGTTAAAATTTTATTTCTACAGAAAATTTTGTCAAAATGTTATTTCTGTAGAAAATTTTGTAAAATTTTTTTCTATAGAAAATGTATTCGAAATTTTATTTCTGTAGAAAATTTTCTCAAAATTTATTTCTGTAGAAAATTTTATCAGAATGTTATTTCTATAGAATTTCTAATTTCTAATAGCAAATTTTGTCAAAATTTCTTTTCAGTAGAAATTTTTTAAAAAATTTTATTCCTATCAAATTTTTTTTCAAAATTTTATTCCTATCAATTTTTTTCAAAATTTTAATTTATAGACAATTTTGTCAATATTTTATTTCTCTAGAAAATTTTTGTCAAAATTTTAAGTTTATAGAAAATTTTGTCAAATTTTAATTTTGAAGAAAAGTTTGTAAAATTTTAATTCTATAGAATATTTTAACAAAGTTTTGTTTCTATAGAATTTTTTTAAACATTTTATTTCTATAGAATATTGTCTCAAACTTTTATTTCTATAGAATATTGTCTCAAAATTTTATTTCTATAGAAAATTTTGTAAAAATGTCATTTATTTATAACATTTCATCAAAATTTTATTTCTACAGAAAATTGTGTCAAAATTTTATTTCTATAGAAAATTTTGTCAAAATTTTATTTCTACAGAAAATTTCATCAAAATTTTATTTCTACAGAAAATTGTGTCAAAATTTTATTTCTATAGAAAATTTTGTCAAAATTTTATTTCTACAGAAACTTTTATCAAAATTTTTATTTCTACAGAAAATTGTGTCAAAATTTTATTTCTATAGAAAATTTTGTCAAAATTTTATTTCTGTAGAAAATTTTATCAGAATGTTATTTCTATAGAAAATTTTGTCAAAATTGTATTTCTGTAGAAAATTTTATCAGAATGTTATTTCTATAGAAAATTTTCTAAAAAATTATTTCTATAGAAAATTTTCTCAAAATTTTATTTGCACAGAAAATTTTGTCAAAATTTTATTTCTAGGGAAAATTTTATCCAAATTTTATTTCTATAGAAAATTTTGTCAAAAATTTTATTTCTATAGAAAATTTTGTCAAACTTTAATTTTTATAGAAAATTTTGTCAAAATTTATTTCAACAGAAATTTTTTTTTTCAAAATTTTATTCCTATCAATTTTTTTTTTCAAAATTTTAATTTATAGAAAACTTTGTCAATATTTTATTTCTCTAAAAAATTTTGGTCAAAATATTAAGTTTATAGAAAATATTGTCAAAATTTCATTTCTATAGCAAATTTTGTCAAAATTTCGTTTCAATATAATTTTTTTTTTTTCAAAATTTAATTTCTATAGAAAATTTTGTCAAAATTTTGTTCCTATAGCAAATTTTGACAAAATTTTTTTTTTTTTTAATAGAAAATATTTTCAAAATTTAATTTCTTTAGAAAATTTTGTCAGAGTTTCATTTCTATAGAAAAATTTCTCAAAATTTTATTTCTATAGAAAATGTTCTCAAAATTTCATTTCTGTAGAAAAATTTATTAAAATGTAATTTCTATAGAAAATTTTCTAAAAAATTATTTCTATAGAAAATTGTGTCAAAATTTTATTTCTAGGAAAAAATTTTGTCCAAATTTTATTTCTATAGAAAATTTTGTCAAACATTTTATTTCTGTAGAAAATTTTGTCAAAATTTAATTTTTATAGCAAATTTTTTCAAAATTTCTTTTCAATAGAACATTTTTTCAAAATTTTATTACTATCAAATTTTTTTAAAAATTTTAATTTATAGAAAACTTTGTTAGTATTTTATGTCTCCTGAAAATTTTTGTCCAAATTTAATTTCTTTTCAATAGAAATTTTTTTCAAAATATAATTTCTACAGAAAATTTTGTCAAAATTTTGTTTCTATAGAAAATTTTATTTCTATAGAAAATTTTCTCAAAATTTTATTTCTATAGAAAATTTTCTCAAAATTTCATTTCTTCAAAAGATTTTTTCAAAATTTTAAATTTATAGAAATTTTTTAAAAGTTTTATTTCTATAGAACATTTTGTCAAAATTTTATTTCTATAGAAAATTTTGCCAAAATTTTGTTTCTATAGAAAATTTTCTCAAAATTTTATTATTATCTTAGTTGGAGGGGAATCTTCTAATCTACCAAACAGTAAAAAATCTACAATTTTTCGTAGAATTCTACCAACTGTGGCAACCGTGATTCATTCAGTACCGATGCCGCACCTGTGACTCCTGTACTAAGATTGATTTTGCACTTAAGTGTGTTTGTCACATTTGGTTTTCAACCCAATTTCGAGCCTACAACACTTCTGCATAGTGAACAACTAGTTAAGGGTGCATTTTGTCTTCTACCATGATCTAGTTCCTAGTATGGATTCAAGAGAGGAATTTCTTCTTTCTCGAAGTCTAGGTATCAGCACCTACCGTTTCTCGGAATAACTTTCAGGAATTTTGTTCGCCATCTTTGTGATCTTTTTGTATTCTCAGGAGCATCCAACTAAAATCTGCCTTATGCGTTTTCTTTTTACTTCAATCAGTCAACTATCCTCTAACATTGTAATTTCTCATAGTTACTAAGCCAAACCTCAGGCATTTCACTAGAGAAAAGTGAGAGGCATACGAGGAAGATAGAGAAAAAATGTCATTGGAAGTTCTCTTAGTCAACAAATTGAAAGTTGTTCTAGTTTACTTTAACCAATGCTATGTTCAATAACTAAAAGGTAAAAACATGTTTAGTCTTAAAAACCATAACACCACAAGCTTGATTTTCTAGATGTCCTTCTAGGATATTTTTGGTTTTTCGAAAACCATTTACACATTCGGACACCCGAAAATTATTTGTTAACAATGTTCCATATTTACAGTTGAGGTGCTATACAAAATAGAGAAACAAAAAACATAGCCTCTCCATATTTAACCTGTAACCATAGGGATTACCATAGAGAGTAAGAGATGGAGAGTGAAAGAGAGGGAGATTTAGAATGATAGTATAACTACAGTTTCATTGATGTAACTGTGTGGTCTTTTGGTCAACTAAAGGATTTTGTTTTCCTCCTTCGATATCTATGCCTTTGGGTGTTATCATGTTCCTGGGTCATGTATGTGTGTTCTCTCTTTTTTTTCTCTGTCGATTGCATGCATGATTTATGTGTCTAGTGTCTGATGAGTTAAAAGGTCTAATGGCCTTTAAAAGGAGATACAAAAAACGAACGAACAGAAAAACATCACTTGGCAAATACCCTAAAGACCTTAATTGAAGAGATTTGTTTCGAGATGCAAAAAAAAACGATTTGCTTTCACAAATTGTTCTTCAATTTGTCTATGTTGTGGTTTGTGGGCATTACGATATAAGGATATTTTCCTAGAAAAGAAAGCTTTTAAAAGTGATTAAAACTGAGAGTAAGAAAATGCATTGGAATATGCAATTGGTTTTTTTTCTATCCAGGTTTTGGTTTAACACCATTTTTTAGCCATAAATTTCTTTAGAATAGAAGGACACCAAAAGAAATTGTTAGGATCATAAAAATGTTTGGAATACGAGATACATTCATGGTTGAGGTTCGAATCAAAAGTAATCTACCACAATTTGGAGAAAATTCTACCAAAAACTACCAAACAAAAAAACAAAAACTTAGTTTACAAATTTTTATTTCTATAGAAATTTTTTTAAAGTTTTTATTAGACAAAATTTTCCAAAAATGTTATTTTTAAGAAAATTTTGTCAAAGTTTTTTTTTACAAAATTTAGTCAACATTTTATTCATATAGAAAATTTTGTCAACATTTTATTTCTATAGAAAATTATGTCAAAATTTTATTTCTATAGAAAATGTTGTCAAAAAGTTATTTCTTTACTAAATTTTGTCAAAAATTTTATTTTTATAAAAAATGTTGTCAAAATTTTATTTCAATAGAAAATTTTGTCAAAATTTTAATTCTACAGAAAATTTTGTCAACATTTTATTTCCATAGAAAATTTTGTCAAAGTTCTATTTCTATAGAAAAATTTTTCACAATTTATTTCTATAGAAAATTTTGTCAATTTTTTTTTCTATACAAACTTTAGTCAAAATTTTATTTCCATAGAAAATTTTGTCAACATTTTATTTCTATAGAAAATATTGTCAAAATTGTATTTCCATAGAAAATTGTGTCAACATTTTATTTCAATAGAAAATTTTGTTAAAATTTTATTTGTATACAAACTTTAGTGAAAATTGTATTTCTATAGAACATTTTGTCAAAATTTTATTTTCATCGAAAATTTTGTCAAAATTTTATTTCTATAAAAAATTTTGTCAAAATTTTATTTCTATGGAAAATTTTTATCAAAATTATAATTTTATAAAAAATGTTGTCAACATTTTAGTTCTTTAAAAAATTTTGTCAAAATTTTATTTCCATAGAAAATTTTGTTAAGGTTCTATTTCTATAGAAAAATTTTTCAAATCTTATTTCTATAGAAAATTTTGTCAATTTTTTCTATACAAACTTTAGTCAAAATTCTATTTCCAAAGAAAATTGTGCCAAAATTTTATTTCTATAGAAAATTTTGTCAAAATTTTATTTCCATAGAAAAATGTGTCAAAATTTTATTTCAATAGAAAATTTTGTTAAAATTTTATTTGTGTACAAACTTTAGTGAACATTTTATTTCTATAGAACAGTTTGTCAAAATTTTATTTTCATCGAAAATTTTGTCAAAATTTTATTTCTATAGAAAATTTTGTCAAAATAGTATTTCTATGGAAAATTTTTATCAAAATTTTATTTCTATAGAAAATGTTGTCATGTTATTTCTTTACAAAAGTTGTCAAAATTGTCAAACATTTTAATTTTATAAAAAATGTCAAAATTTTATTTCTATAGAAAAATTTGGTCAAAATTTTAATTCTATAGAAAATTTTGTCAACATTTTATTTCCATAGAAAATTTTGTCAACATTCTATTTCTATAGAAATTTTTTTCAAAATTTATTTCTATAGAAAATTTTGTCAATTTTTTTCTATACAAACTTTAGTCAACATTTTATTTCCATAGAAAATTGTGTCAAAATGTTATTTCCATAGAAAATTGTGTCAAAATTTTATTTCTATAGAGAATTTTGTCAAAATTTTATTTCTATAGAAAATTTTGTCAATGTTTTATTTATATAGAAAATTTTGTCAATATCTTATTTTTATAAAAAAATTTGTCAAAATTTTATTTCCATAAAGATTTTTGTAAAAATTTTATTTCTATAGACAATTTTGTCAACGTTTTGTTTGTATAGAAAATTTTGTCAACATTTTATTTCTATAGAGAATTTTGTCAACATTTTATTTCTATAGAACATTTTTTTAAAATTTTATTTCTATAGAAAATTTTATCAAAATTTTCGTAGAAAATTTTGTCTAAATTTTATTTTTATAGAATTTTTCTATGTCTATAAAAATTTGTAAAGTAACTCTTAGTGGAAGGGGAATCTACCAAGTCATCAAGAATTCCACCAATCTATCAAACAATAGAAAATCTAACATTTTGTGACAACGGTGGCCAGAGAAGGCCTTCTAACTATAATTTGGCATAGAACAATGAATAATAGCCTTTCGGCTATCCTTGAATAAATTCCCGTATGCTGGCTTGGAGTTAATACTGAGTAATTTAACACATCCCATTATCGAATGCTCTTCTACCTGCAGGAATGTGATGTTGTCCGGACAGCAGTATAGAATATCGATGTCTGGTTTTATCGCGTGTAAACCCAGGCCCATCGTGCCACTCATCTATGACCCATTCGTGTCCATCTCTCTATCAGAATGTCACACTCTACGATTACGTCCTCCTGAGGTCTACGTTCATGTACTAATAAGAGAGCCACCGTGGTGCACTAGTTAGCATGAACGTAGATCTGAAGTACATTTTTGTCGGACTATATGCCATCTTCATCGCCTTTTCTAGTAACATCTTTGAATTTGTTTTGGAAAATATTCAGAAAAATCAATCAAAATTCACCACATCACTATCTATGTGAATAAAAGAAAAAAAAAAAACAAAAACAAATAACTAACACCCCTGTCTCATTTCTATTCTAATGTAAATGAAACTATAATAATAACAAATCCCTGCCTCTCAGGCTTATATTTTCATTTTACCCATTATAATTGCAAAGGCGAAGGATCAAACAAAAGAAAAATTATATTGAGTTCCAATAAATATTGAAGTAAAATGTCTCTTGCGTCTCTTGATGTGTTTTGTTTTTTTTTTGTTAATATATATTTTAATGAAATGACCAAAATGAAACAGATGTTGCAGTCATATAAAATTAATTACAAAATAATGAAGAATATTGAATTGATATTATCCGTAGACACTGAAGCAGAATGACCCACGAGTTGTCCTTAATGAAAGGACAATAGGAATGAAATTAACCAACATGCGAAAAAGGACCCTTTTGGGATTTTATGTGTTTGTTCGTTGATTTCGCTTCCTTCTTTTTGTGGCACTTGCTTATTGGAAATCAGTTAATTACCAATTGTTGGATTTTATTTGCAATGAATTGCAAATTAACACGGGCATATGATTTAATGACACACTCTCTATTTATGACCGTCTTAAAAATAATGAAAGAGGATGTTGGCTTGTTTTTATTTTGAAGTATAAAAAGAAAATATACTCAAAAAAAAAAAGAAAATAAAGTATATGCGGCCGTAAGTTCGGCCAGGCCGCATATTATGTACCCTCCACCATGGATTGCGTAGAAACTTCTACTAAAGACGGTCATCCACACTTGGGTTGCGGTAACCCTTGCCGATTTGCTATAGAAATAAAATTTTGACCAAATGTTCTATAGAAATAAAATTTTGACAAAATTTGCAATAGAAATAAAATTTAGACAAAATTTTCTGTAGAAATAAAATGTTGACAAAATTTTCTATAGAAATAAAATGTTGACAAAATTGTCAATAGAAATAAAATTTTAAAAAATTTTTTATAGAAATAAAATGTTGACAAAATTTTTTATAGAAATAAAATTTTGACAAAATTTTCTATAGAAATAAAATTTTGAGAAAATTTTCTATAGCAATAAAATTTTGAAAAAATTTTTTATAGAAATAAAATTTTGACAAAATTTTTTATAGAAATACAATTTTGACAAAATTTTCAATAGAAATAAAATTTTGACAAAATTTTTGACATGACATGAAATTTTGACAAAATTTTTGACATGACATGAAATTTTGACAAAATTTTTTATAGAAATAAAATTTTGAAAAAATTTTCTATAGAAATAAAATTTTTACAAAATTTTCTATAGCAATGAAATTTTTACAAAATTGACAACATTTTCTATAGAAATAAAATGTTGACAAAATTTTCTATAGAAATAAAATTTTGACAAAATTTTCTATAGAAATAAAATTTTGATAAAATTTTCTATAGAAATAAAATTTTGACAAAATTTTTTATAGAAATAAAATTTTGACAAAATTTTTTATAAAAATACAATTTTGACAAAATTTTCTATAACAATAGAATTTTGACAAAATTTTTTTATAAAAATAGAATTTTGGCAAAATTTTCTAAGAAATAAAATTTTGACAAAATTTTCTATAGAAATAAAATTTTGACAAAATTTTCTATAGCAATAAAATTTTGACAAAATTTTGTATAGAAATAAAATCTTGACAAAATTTTTTTAGTAATAAAATTTTGAAATAATTTTCTATAGAAATAAAATTTTGACAAAATTTTCTATAGAAATGAAATTTTGACAAAATTTTTGATAGAAATAAAATCTTGACAAAATTTTGTTTAGTAATAAAATTTTGACAAAATTTTCTATAGAAATAAAATTTTGACAAAATTTTTTATAGAAATAAAATTTTGACAACATTTTTATAGAAATAAAATTTTGACAAACTTTTCTACAGAAATAAATTGTTGACAAAATTTTCTATAGAAATAAAATCTTGACAAATTTTTGTATAGAAATAAAATTTTGACAAAATTTTCTATAGTAATAAAATTTTGACAAAATTTTATATAGAAATAAAATTTTGACAAAATTTTTTATAGAAATAAAATGTTGACACAATTTTCTGTAGAACTAAAATTTGGCAAAATTTTCTTTATATATAAAATTTTGACAAAGTTTTTTATAGAAATAAAGTTTTGACAAAATTTTCTATAGAAACAAAATTTTGATAAAATTTTCTATACAAATAAAATTTTGACAAAATTTTTTATAGAAATAAAATTTTGACAAAATTTTTTATAAACATAAAATTAGAATTTTGGCAAAATTTTCTAAGAAATAAAATTTTGACAAAATTTTCTATAGAAATAGAATTCTGACAAAATTTTCTATAGAAATAGAATTTTGACAAAATTTTTTATAGAAATAAAATCTTGACAAAATGTTGTATAGAAATAAAATTTTGACAAAATTTGCTTAGAAATAAAATTTTGACAAAATTTTCTATAGATTATTTTTGGCGATACGGACCAATTTTTGTGTGATTGGGGATCGGCTATATCTAACTATTGACCGATGTAGACCAACTTTAGCATGGTTGTTAGCGGCCATATACTCGTAATAGGTTATATATATTTATGGACCAATTTTTGCATGATTGTTAGAGACTATATATTAGCACCACGAAGCCAATTTCAACCGGATCGGATGAATTTTTCTCCTCCAAGATACTCCGGATGTCAAATCTGGGGATCGGTTTATATGGGGGCTATATCTATATATATAAAATTCAAATTATGTTTGTTTATTTGTTTGTTTGTTTGTTTGTTTATTTGTATGTTCCGGGTTGGCGCGAAAACGGCTGAACCGATTTGCTTGAAACTTTCAGAGATCGTGGGGGGCATGTGCTGAAAATAGGGTACCTCATTTTTTGACATATGGTCGCGGAGAGGAACCTCCCCTTTGTCCGACTTTTTGAAAATTAGACCAAAGTTGACCGATTTGCTTGAAATTTTTATTGAAGATTGATGTTGGCATCTAGACAAAGATCCGCTACTTTTTATTTCGATATTTGGCGGCGGAGGGGGCCTCCCCTTTGTTCGACTTTTTTAAAGTACTGTGAAAAAACTAAAATTCTCTAAATTATCTGAGATTTACAGAAAACATGTGGTGAGGTTATGGAATTAATATGGGGTACCTGATGATTTCATATGTGGATGGGGAGGGGGACCTCCCCCTTTCCCTACTTTTTGAAACTTGGACCAAAATTATGCGATTTGCTTGAAATTTTCATTGAATGTTGGGGTTGGCATCTAGACAAAAGTCCGCTACATTATTTTTCGGTATTTGGTCGGGGAGGGGGACCTCCCCTTTGCCGATTTTTTTTTTTTTTGAAAGTACAAACAAAACTAAACTCCCCCGACTGAAATTTTACGGAAAAAACGGGTTATGAAATTTATACCAGGTTCCTGATTTTTTAATAAAAATAAAAGGGCATAGGGAGACATCCGCTTCTCTTAAGTACATACAGAGAAACAATTAAACTTTACCGAGTTACTTGAGGACTGGGGAGAGGTTACGATATTAATAGTTGATACCTGATTTTGTGATATTTGGACGGAAGAGAGGCCGCCCCTTTAGGCTTATAATTTGTTTGACATTTTTTGGGACGTTTACAAAAGATACGCTACATCACTTTTCGATATTTGGTCGGGGAGGAGGTCCTCCTCTAAAACTGCAAAAAAAAATTAAGTTTTCTTGAAATTTACAAAAGCAGTGGGGGAACGTTATGAACGAAGAGGCAACCTTCCTTGCCCCACACTTGAAGGAATGTTTTAAGAATTTTCTGGGAAGGTTAGGGGTGCTATTCACTAAGGTGTTTGTCGATATTGTATCGGGGAAAGTGACGTCCCTTTAAAACAATAGAGCAAAATTTAAACATCGCCGATCTACTTGAAATTTACAGGGAACGTGGGAGGAGGTGATTAAATTTATACATGATTTTTAAATTGGTATATGATTTTTCGATATCTGGTTGGGGAAGGGAAAATTGAAATAAACTTTGTCGATTTACTTCGATAGAATATATAGGGACCATTGAGTAGTTGCGAAATTAATATAGGGTACGTGATAGTCCGATATCAGGTCGGAGTGGTGCGAAGGTGGGGAGAGGGTGCCCTTTTGTCCGTTGTTTTTTTTTTCTTAAATTGAAAGTAGAGGGTTGTCCATAAATGGGAACTCGGTACATAATTTTATGATTTTTGCACAGGCTTCTGCCAGACTTCTTTTTAGTAAAGAACTTAAATTTACATGAAATTGGTAGCCAACGTAGAGGGTACATCATTTTCCAACATTTTAGCAAATGTTAATGTGGTAAAATTTTTTACTACGTTTGCTTTTTCCGATTTATTGGATAATATAGTGCTTAATTTTCAGATTTGTTGAGGAAAAGGATACCTTTCCTTGACAAACCACACTTAAAATTCACAAGAAATATAGAAGATTGTCCAACTACTTGAATACAGAACATTATTAAAAAAATTTGGAGGAAAGGGTACACCCTCTCCCGCCGTATTTGTACCTATAAACGAAAAATCAAGTAGTCCGATTTGTTTAAAAGAATTCAAATCTTTCCGAATTTGTTTTCAGCACGAAGGATATAGTTGACTAAGTTAACGCATAATGTTCCTCCAAATACGCTTCGGAAGGCGCAGCGAAGCGGGCCGGGTTACGCTAGTATAATTATAAAACGATATAGACCAATTTTTGCATGGCTATTATAGACCATATACTAGCACGACGTACCAAATTTCAACCGGATCGGATGAATTTTGCTCTTCCACGAGGCTACGGAGTTCAAATCTGGGGATCGGTTTATATTAGGGCTATATATAATTATGGACTGATATGGACGAATTTTTGCATGGTTGTTAGAGACCATATATTAATATCACGAACCAAATTTCAACCGGATCGGATGAATTTTGCTCTTCCAAGAGGCTCCGGAATTCAAATCTGGGGATCGGTTTATATGATGGCTATATATAATCATGGATCGATATGGACCAATTTTGGCATGGTTATTGTAGACCATATACTAACACGACATACCAAATTTCAGCCGTATCGGATGATATTTGCTCCTCTTAGGGGCTCCGCAAACCACATCTGGGTATCGATTTATATGATGGCTATATATAATTATGGATCGATATGGACCAATTTTGGCATGATTATTGTAGACCATATACTAACACGACGTACCAAATTTAAACCGGATCGGATGAATTTTGCTCCTCCAAGAGGCTCCGGAGGTCAAATCGGGGGATCTTTTTGTATGGGGGCTCTATATATTTATGAACCGATATGGACCAATTTTTGCGTGGTTATTAGAGACTATCTACAAACACCATGTTCCAAATTTCAGCGGGATCGGATGAAATTTGCTTCTGTTAGAGAGATATGTTACAGACGGACAGACATAGCTAGATCGATTCAGAATTTAACCACGACCCATAGTACATATATATACTTTATGGGGTCTAATATTTCGATGTGTTACAAACGGAATGATCTTAATGGGCAACATTTTGAAAAACACAATAAAACCATTTTCAATGATTAATATTTCTTTTTGTTCTCAAATCTTGAAATATAAAAGGCAACCCTCGTAATCGTAAAACGTCTTTAAATAAACATATCTGTATGTTTCAGTTACAAAACATTCAATTCGCATTATTATCCATTCCTATATGAAGTAAAGTAATATTCTCTAGATGCACAGCCAATATTCCTTAGAGTTGAAAAAATTGATTTTCAATTGCAGTTTTCCCATAGTCTCCATTTATTGATGATGATGATGATGATGATGATGGCCATAAAAAACTGTATAATAAGAAAATTGCTGCATCAGCAGTCTACCCGATTAAGTGTTTGCGGCATGACAAAACGAGACACAAAGAGCAATGGTTTTGCATGAAACTGAAATAGAGCTCTACGGCAACTCTACCTCCATCGTCATCGTCATCAGCCAATTTACCAACTGCAAAGTCTATAGAATCTAGCGAATATGGGAAATAAAGCAAATCCATATGAACGAAAGTATGAAATTTCATTATGTTGCTCACAACAACATCGACAACAACAGCAGCAATCAAACTCAAGCGTAATCGGAGAGAAAAAAGTAAAATTAATTGACCCGATTCAAGCTCAAGTTACAATTAATTACCAACACTTACATCAACCCAGTCTCTCCACCCACTTTCACCTGAGGACTTATGCGTAATAACATTATAGGGATTTTGATGGTGGATGGGATGATTTGACAAGAAACTCCCACCAACAAAAAAAAAAACATATGGCTTTACTTTCAACGATAGACATGTCTTCGATGCAATTTTATTTACAAATATCTATATGGGGCATTCCATGTTAAATTGAGTGCTTGCAAAACATTTTTTTTTATACAAATTTTGACCTTCCTTTATGGGGTTTGATATTGATTCCCAGCCAAACATGTGACTCCTTTAGAAATTGGTCAAACAAACCCAATGATGTGTACACTGAAAAAGGCGTACATAATACCAAAGATTTTAACTTTACTTTACTGACTTTGGTTATGATGACAATGCAAAGACGCGAGGATTTATTGTAAGGATACACTTAAGAGGCAATTTTAGATATTGGAAAACAAATCTTATTGTTATCGATTTTTATACCCTCCTCCATAGGATGGGGGGTATATTAACTTTGACATTCCGTTTGTAACACATCGAAATATTGATCTATGACCCCATAAAGTATATATAACATATTCTGGGTCGTGGTGAAATTCTGAGTCGATCTAAGCATGTGCTTCCGTCCATCTGTTGAAATCACGCTAACTTCCGAACGAAACAAGCTATCGACTTGAAACTTGGCACAAGTAGTTTTTATTGATGTATGTAGGTCGGATGGTATTGCAAATGGGCTATATCGGACCACTTTAACGTATAAAACGACGCTCGGATATGGCTTGCGGAGCCTCTTGGAGGAGCAAACTTCATCCGACCCGGTTGAAATTTGGTACATAGTGTAAGTATATGGTCTCTAACAACCAAGCAAAACTCGGTCCACATCGGTCCATAACTATATAAAGCCCCCATATAAACCTATCCCCAGATTTGGTTTGCGGAGCCTTTAAGAGAAGCAAATTTCATACGATCCGGCTGAAATTTGGAACATGGTGTTGGCATACAGTCTCTAACAACCAAGCAAAAATAGGTCCACATCGGTCCATAATTATATATAGCCCCCATATCAACCGATCCCCAGATTTGGCTTGCGGAGCCGATAACAGAAGCAAATTTCATCCGATCCGGATGAAATTTGGTACCTGGTGTTAGTATATGATCTCTAACAACTATGCAAAAATTGGTTCACATCGGTCCATAATTCTATATAGCCCCCATATAAACCGATTATACTTCCGGAGCCTCATGGATGAGCAAAATTCACCCGATCCGGTTGAAATTTTGGACGTGGTGTTAGTATATGATCTCTAACAACCATGCAAAAATTGGTCCATACCGGTGTTAGTTATATATAACCCCCATTTCAACCGATCCGCAGATTTGATCTCCGGAGCTCTTTGAGGAGCAAAATTCATTCGATCCGGTTGAAATTTGGTACATTGCTACCAACATTTTATTACTATACAAATTTTTTTCAAGATTATATGTCTATACATTTTTTGTTAAATTTTATTACTATAGAAAATTTTGTCAAAATTTTATTACTATAGAAAATTTTGTCAAAATTTTATTTCAATAAACAATTTTGTCAAAATTTTATTACTACAGAAAATGTTGTCAAGATTTTATTTCTACAGAGAATTTTGTCAAAATTTTATTTCTATTGAAAATTTTCCATAATTTTCCAACATTTTACTTCTATACAAAATTTTAGCAAGATTTTATTTCTATAAAAATTTTTGTAAAAATTTTATTTCTATAGAAAATTTTGTTAAAATTTTATTAGTATACAAAATTTTGTCAAAATTTTATTTCTATAAAAATTTTTGTCAAAATTTTATTTCTATAGAAAATTTTGTCAAAATTTTATTTCTGCAGAAAATTTTTTCAACATTTTATTACTATACTATTTTGTCAAAATTTTATTTCTATAGAAATTTTGTGAAAATGTTATTTCCATACAAAATTTTGTCAAGATTTTATTTCTATGAAAAATTTTGTAAAAATTTTATTTCTAAGAAAATTTTGTCAAAATTTTATTTCTGTAGAAAATTTTGTCAAAATTTTATTACTATACAAAATTTTGTCAAGATTTTATTTCTATAAAAAAATTTTGTCAAAATTTTATTTCTGTAGAAAATTTTGTTAAAATTTTATTTCCATAGAAATTTTGTCAAAATTTTATTACTATACAAAATTTTGTCAAGATTTTATTTCTATAAAAAATGTTGTCAAAATTTTATTACTATAGAAAATCTTGTCAAAATTTTATTTCTATAAACAATTTTGTCAAAATTTTATTACTATAGAAAATTTTGTCAAGATTTTATTTCTATAGAAAATTTTGTCAAAATTGTATTAATATAGAAATTTTGTCAAAATTTTATTTCCATACAAAATTTTGTCCAGATTTTATTTCTATAAAAAATTTTGTAAAAATTTTATTTCTAAGAAAATTTTGTCAAAATTTTATTTCTGTAGAAAATTTTGTCAAAATTTTATTACTATACAAAATTTTGTCAAGATTTTATTTCTACAAAAAAATTTTGTCAAAATTTTATTTCTAAGAAAATTTTTTCAAGATTTTATTTCTATAAAAAATTTTGTAAAAATTTTATTTCTAAGAAAATTTTGTCAAAATTTTATTACTATACAAAATTTTGTCAAGATTTTATTACTATACAAAATTTTGTCAAGATTTTATTTCTATAAAAAAATTTTGTCAAAATTTTATTTCTAAGAAAATTTTTTCAAGATTTTATTTCTCTAAAAAATTTTGTCAAAATTTTATTTCTAAGAAAATTTTGTCAAAACTTTATTTCTGTAGAAAATTTTGTTAAAATTTTATTTCTATACAAAATTTTGTCAAGATTTTATTTCTAAGAAAATTTTGTCAAAATTTTATTTCTAAGAAAATTTTGTCAAAATTTTATTTCTAAGAAAATTTTGTCAAAATTTTATTTCCGTAGAAAATTTTGTAAAAATTTTATTAAAAAAATTTTGTCAACATTTCATTTCTATAGAAAGTTTTGTCAAACTGAATTATATTCGTATTTAATCGGCCTTTTTTGTTTAATATATACCCCGTAGGGACTAACTTACAATTGAGAAGACGGTGCTAAAAAGTTTTAAGATACCTTGCCATCGGCAAGAGTTACCGCAACCCAAGTAATTCGGTTGTGGATGACAGTCTTTAGTACAAGTTTCTCTGCAGTCCATGGTGGAGTGTATATAAAATTCTTGTTTTTTTTTTATAAAGTAGTCTTTAATAAACAGTAATAAATAACCACAAATACTGATTGTAGACCCCATAAAATATATGCTGAGCGACTCAGTATCACTTTATGATTCGATCTAGCATACAAAATTTTGTCAAGATTTTATTTCTATAAAAAAATTTTGTAAAAATTTTATTTCTAAGAAAATTTTGTCAAAATTTTATTTCTGTAGAAAATGTTGTCAAAATTTTATTACTATACAAAATTTTGTCAAGATTTTATTTCTATAAAAAAATTTTGTCAAAATTTTATTTCTAAGAAAATTTTTTCAAGATTTTATTTCTATAAAAAATTTTGTCAAAATTTTATTTCTAAGAAAATTTTGTCAAAACTTTATTTCTGTAGAAAATTTTGTTAAAATTTTATTTCTATACAAAATTTTGTCAAGATTTTATTTCTAAGAAAATTTTGTCAAAATTTTATTTCTAAGAAAATTTTGTCAAAATTTTATTTATATAGAAAATTTTGTCAAAATTTTATTTCCGTAGAAAATTTTGTAAAAATTTTATTACTATACAAAATTTTGTCAAGATTTTATTTTTATAAATTTTTTTTTCAAAATTTTATTTCTATAGAAAATTTTGTCAAAATTTTATTTCTAAGAAAATTTTGTCAAAATTTTATATTTGTAGAAAATTTTGTCAAAATTTTATTTCTATAGAAATTTTGTCAAAAATTATGTCAAAATGTTATTACTATACAAAATTTTGTCATGATTTTATTTCTATAAAAAATGTTGTCAAAATTTTATTCCTATAGAAAATTTTGTCAACATTTCATTTCTATAGAAAGTTTTGTCAAACTGAATTATATACGTATTTAATCGGCCTTTTTTGTTTAATATATACCCCGTAGGGACTAACTTACAATTGAGAAGACGGTGCTAAAAAGTTTCAAGATACCTTGCCATCGGCAAGAGTTACCGCAACCCAAGTAATTCGATTGTGGATGACAGTCTTTAGTACAAGTTTCTCTGCAGTCCATGGTGGAGTGTACATAAAATTCTTGTTTTTTTTTTTATAAAGTAGTCTTTAATAAACAGTAATAAATAACCACAAATACTGATTTTAGACCCCATAAAATATATGCTGAGCAGCGACTCAGTATCACTTTATGATTCGATCTAGCGCTTGGTGTCCGTACATCTGTACATGTATTTGTTGTTTGAAGGATTCCGTGCCCAATTATTAACCGATTTTGATTTTGAAATTTAGTATAGGGTGTTTTTTTGTTACAAGCATAAAAATCTGATAATTTTTTTTTTTTGTGGACTTGTCCAAAAGAACTGCATCGGACAATTTGATTTTAATAGAGAATAGAGATATTTTGTACACTATTCAATTTTTTATTAACATTACATTCATCTCTGGTAAATATTATTTGACTTCCAATTTGTAGCTTTTTGGTCAACATTTGATTTTTAATTTTGACTGTAAATTACTCAGAAGTATAACAAATTTTTAGGAAAAATATATTTTTATAAATAGCGATATAATGTTATAAATACAAAAAAAATGATTTTATAGAATACGGTAAAAATTTGAAGACGTAAGAATTTTTTTCTGGTTGTATCTTAAAAGATACAGTTCACATTTAAGGGTTAAGTGTAAAATTGAACTCCTGTCTGCCTTCCTCCATTTTCATGGTCCTCAATCTATAAAATGGCATATAAATTTCATTGTTAAACATCTATCTTAACAACCTTTGGAATGAAAAAAAATCTAAATTGGATATATGTCAGTTCTTACGTGATAGTGGGTGTACGTTAGTGGGTGTATATTAGTTAGCTAATATGCCATTCGCTCTACACCGAATTCCTGTGTACTTGAATTTCTTTAGTATTGGGTGTTATTTTGTTTTGTTTTTTCGCTCATCGCCATAGTACCATAAAGAAATCACTTAATTAACATCACATCTTTTAATAAACCTCCCGATGGGTGGGCGGACCCAACCATGGCACATGATCCGGACTCAGATTGTCTATGAGCTGTAAAGCATAGCAAGTGATATATGATGTGAACAAATTAATGAAACCACCTCCACCTTTTGTGATTACAACAATTACATTAAGTAGGTGATTAATCAAAGTGTTATCGGTTAATATCCGCAAAAATGAAATGACTAAATCATTTTGATAAATATTAACAATATGTTTTTTTTTTTTTTTTGAGTAAAACAAGTGGGAAAATGTAACAGTGGGGTTTTAAAATAACATTATGTGGTGAAAAGCACAATGAAAATGCGAATACAAAGAAATAAGCTATTGACATCAAACATGACTCAAATAATTTTTATGTTTGAGAATTTATTTTTAAAAGATTAAACGAAGTATTGTCCGTTGTTGGCCACTAATTTTTCTTCCAAAGAAGTGTTCTATTATTTTATTTCAGACGTTTATTTATTATTTTTTGATCACTCCTAATAGCGACAATTTATTTGAGTGTTTTAATATCCCTTGAGACTTGGATGGTATGGCCTAAAACAAAAATTAAAAAACTTAAAGTTATTGTTAGAAAATGTGTGTATTTATAGGAAATTTAGTAAAAATTTTATTTCTCTAGAAAATTTTGTCAAAATTTTATTTCTATAGAAAATTTTGTCAAAAATTTATTTTATGGCAAGTTTTGTCAAAATTGCATTTCTATAGAAAATTTTGTCAAAATTGTATTTCTATAGAAAATTTTGCCAAAATTTTATTTCTATAGAAAATTTTTTCAAAATTTTATTTCTTTATTTTCTATAGAAACTTGTTAATTTTTTTCCATAGAAAAATTTGTAAAAACTTTATTTTTATCAAATATTTTGTCAAAATTTTATTTCTATAAAAAATTGTGTCATCATTTTATTTCTATAGAATATTTTGTCAATTTTTTTTCTATAGGAAAATTTTGTCAAAATTTTATTTCTATAGAACAAATTTTGTCCAAATTTTATCTCCATAGAAAATTTTTTCAAAATTTTATTTCTGTAGAAAATTTTATCAAAATGTTACTTCCATAAAAAATTTTATCAAAATGTTACTTCCATAGAAAATTTCGTAAAAATTTTATTTCTATAGAAAATTTTGTAAAAATTTTATTTCTATAAAAAATTTTGTCAAAATTTTATTTCTATAGAAAATTTTGTCAATTTCTTTTTTCTATATAACAATTTTGTCAAAATTTTATACCTATAGAAAAATGTTTTAAAAATTTTAGTTTTATAGAAAAAATTGGTCAAAATTTTATTTTTTCAAAAATTTTGTCAAAATTTTATTTCTATAGAAAATTTTATCAAAATGTGATTTCTATAGAAAATTTTGTCACAATTGTATTTCTTTATTTTCTATAGAAATTTTTCAAAATTTTATTTCTATAGAAATATTTGTAAAAATTTTATTTTTATCAAAAACTTTATCAAAATTTTATTTCTATAAAAAGTTTTGTCAAAACATTATTTCTATAGAAAATTTTGTCAAAAATTTTTTTCTGTAGAACAAAAATTTGGTCAAATTTTTATTTTTTCAAAAATTATTTCAAAATTTTATTTTTATAGAATATTTTATCAAAATGTTACTTCCATAGAAAATTTTGTCAAAAATTTATTTCTATAGAAAATTTTGTAAAAATTTTATTTCCATAGAAAATTTTGTCAAAATTTTATTTCTATATAAAATTTTGTCAAAATTTTATTTCTATATTGAATTTTGTCAACATTTTATTTTTTTTTTTTTATAGAAATTTGTCAATTTTTTTCTATAGAAAAATTTGTAAAAATTTTATTTTTATCAAAATTTTATTTCTATAAAAAATTTTGTCAAAATTTTATTTCTATAGAAAATTTTGTCAATTTTTTTTTCTATATAACAATTTTGTCAAAATTTTATACCTATAGAAAAATTTTGTAAAAATTTTATTTCTATAGAAAAATTTGGTCAAAATTTTATTTTTTCACAAATTTTGTCAAAATTTTATTTCTATATAAAATTTGGTCAAAATGTTACTTCTATAGAAAATTTTGTCAAAATTTTATTTCTATAAAAAATTTTGTCAAAATTGTATTTCTTTATTTTCTATAGAAATTTTTCAAAATTTTATTTCTATAGAAAAATTTGTAAAAATTTTATTTTTATCAAAAACTTTATCAACATTTTATTTCTATAAAAAGTTTTAGCAAAACTTTATTTCTATAGAAAATTTTGTCAATTTTTTTTTTTCTATAGAACAAAAATTTGGTCACAATTTTATTTTTTCAAAAATTTTGTCAAAATTGTATTTCTCTATATTCTATAGACATTTTTCAAAATTATATTTCTATAGAAAAATTTGTTAAAATTTTATTTTTATCAAAAACTTTATCAACATTTTATTTCTATAAAAAGTTTTGGCAAAACTTTATTTCTATAGAAAATTTTGTCAAAATTTTTTTTTTCTATAGAACAAAAATTTGGTCACAATTTTATTTTTTCAAAAATTTTGTCAAAATGTTATTTCTATAGAAAATTTTGTCAAAATTGTATTTCTTTATTTTCTAGAGAAATTTTTCAAAATATTATTTCTATAGAAAATTTTGTTAAAATTTTATTGCTTTAGAAAATTTTGTCAAGATATTTCTTGTATAGAAAATTTTGTCAAAATTTTATTTCTATAAAAAATTTTGTCAAAATTTTATTACTATACAAAATTGTGTCAAAATTTTATTTCTATAGAAAATTTTGTCAAATTTTATTGCTATAGAAAATTTTGTCAAAATTTTATTGCTATAGAAAATTTTGTCAAAATTTTAGTACTATACAAAATTGTGTCAAGATTTTATTTCTATAGAAAATTTCGTGAAAATTTTATTTCTATAGAAAATTTTGTCAAATTTTATTGCTATAGAAAATTTTGTCAAAAATTTATTTCTAAAGAAAATTTTGTCAAAATTTTATTTATATAGAAAATTTTGTCAAAATTTATTACTATACAAAATTGTGTCAAGATTTTATTTCTATAGAAAATGTTGTCAAAATTTTATTTCTATAGAAAAATTTGTTAAATTTTATTGCTATAGAAAATTTTGTCAAAATTTTATTTCTATAGAAAATTCTGTCAAAATTTTATTACTTTAGAAAATTTTGTCAAAATTTTATTACTTTAGAAAATTTTGTCAAGATATTTTTTGTATAGAAAATTTTGTCAAAATTGTGTCAAGATTTTATTTCTATAGAAAATTTTGTCAAAATTTTATTTCCATAGAAAATTTCGTCAAATTTTATTGCTATAGAAAATTTTGTCAAAATTTTATTTCTATAGAAAATTTTGTCAAGATATTTTTTGTATAGAAAATTTTGTCAAAATTTTATTTCTATAGAAAATTTTGTCAAAATTTTATTACTATACAAAATTGTGTCAAGATTTTATTTCTATAGAAAATTTTGTCAAAATTTTATTTCTATAGAAAATTTTGTCAAATTCTATTGCTATAGAAAATTTTGTCAACATTTTATTTCTAAAGAAAATTTTGTCAATATTTGCGTATTTAGACGGCCTTTTTTTGTTTAGTATATACCCCGTATGGACTAACTTGCAATTGAGAAAACGGTGTTAAGAAGTTTTACGAAACCTTGGCATCGGCAAGGGTTACCGCAACCCAAGTAATTCGATTGTGGATGCCAGTCTTTAGTAAAAGTTTCTATGCAATCCATGGTGGAGGGTACATAAGATTCGGCCTGGTCGAACTTACGGCCGTATATACTTGTTTAGTACTTTCATGGTAGCTTGCCTCCATAAACGACCTTTACTATGGCTTCATTTGTTGCCAAAGGGTTGATACACGGATTTTCTTATTCCATGCGAAACCCCATGTAATCTAATTTGTTGTATTTCCATACAAAGACCCCAATAAACACATATCAATTTTATAATGATCCACAAATAAGGAATGGGGAAATAATTTCTCAATGTTTATTTAGTAAAAGCTTTTTTTATTTATTTATTAAGGTTGTTTTTTTCTCTTCTTTTAAAGCAAATAAACGTGACTTGTAATCTGAACAAAATTAGTTTTTGCATACACATATGTATATGCAAATCCTAAAAACAAAAGTTAAAAATTCCAAACAGGTGTGTTGATCTACAAGAGGATTTACAATAACAACAAAGTTAACAAAATCCCATATACCATTCAAATAAATAAACCAAAATCATTTTGTAAAACATGGGAAACAAAAAGAAAATTAAACTAAACTTTCTATTTTATTTCAAAGGATGAAGATATATAAGCATTTCATGTTAACCCTTCCTTTTCCTCATTTTCTCATTACATTTATCTGTGTCTTTCTTGTTTTTGTGTTTTTTGTAGAAATTGCCCCCATGGAACACCCTCACGTGTACCTTTGCTTACATGTAACACATCGACCAGTACCCAGGAAGATAAATCGGCTGCACGTAGTTTTCTTCAAGCCACAGCGGCCACAATACAAAGGCATGCCTCTGGCTTCCATAGGCAACAGCAGCAGCAGCAGCAGCATCATCATCCTCCCTCCATTGGTCAACGCAAGTCCTTGATAATCAACAGTAAGGGTGAATGTAATCTCGCATCCACAACTTCGACCAGCAAACGTAGAAGAAATTCGGCTATTTGTTATCGCGACCACATGGATACATCCGAGGATGATGAGTATCCCTTGGAGGGTGAGAATATGTACAAGTTGAAAAATTTACATCACCATCATCCAGCCGGGACTACATCATCATCCCATCAACCCCATATGCCCCAACAGACTGATAAACATATGCATAAACATCATCATCATCATGCCACGAACCAGGATGATGTGGATTGCAATTCTTTGGTTTCATACGATGGCTCAGCATCTTCCTCCGGTGCCTGCTCAACTTCCTCATCCCAATTACCACAGGTACCCATGCTGGTGGTTTTGATCATATTGATATTCTATGTAAGTCTGGGAACGGTTATCTTTGCATTGTGGGAAAATTGGTCACTAATTGATGGTGCCTATTTTTGTTTTGTGACTTTGACCACCATTGGTTATGGCGACTTTGTCCCATTGCGTACCTTCCAGGGACCCGAAATACAATTGTTTGCTTGCTGTGCTTATTTGCTATTGGGCCTGGTTCTAGTGGCCATGTCCTTTAGCATTTTGGAAACTCAGCTAATATGGAAATGTAAGAGGTTGGCCGTGCGACTGAAACTGACCAAAGAATGATGCTGTAATCAGCGAATGCAATTTGTGTAAATACAATGTCATTTTGGAAAGGCAATGAAATAGAGAGTAAGATTTTTTTGTTTTTTGTAAAAAAATTGCGATAAGATTATTTTTCTGTTTGTTCATATATTCCTTAAATTATAAAGTTTATGGCGAAAATTTTCATTTTTTTATATAGGGAAGGTAGGAGGGTTATTAAAGCATGGAAGTATTAGTCTGAAATCCCATGAAGTATACACAATACAATCCCGAACACCAAAAAGTGTATCAGGCTGCATGTCAAGTCATTTGAATGGGGCACATTGGGAGGCATATGGATATGGTTTCTATATAAAGCTATACTTAAAGCTTATGTTTTGCCAGGTCCCTTGAAACTTCGATAACAGACTCTAAAAGCCTCTAAAAAAACATAGATAACGTCTGCTCATAAAAAACGAACAACAAAAAGGGTTTTAGGATGATTGTCAGATCTTTGGGTCGTATATGGTCCTTGATTTCTACACTCAGAAAATTTAACGTCGTAACTACAAGTAACTTCCATAATATTGAGTAGTTCAAAATTTTACTCACAGTTAGTTAAATTTAACTGTTGATGAACTAAATTAACTCAGTGGAAGTAAATTGAACTTACGGCCATTACCAGCAAAATGGTTAAGAACTCCCAATGAGTTCGTACATGGGCTGAAGCAAATATAATAATAGGGAATACGTATTTTCTCGAACGTACGAAGAAGTTTCTCAGCGTTACCGAACTTTTACTGTGCAATATTACGAAGTCTAGTTGGACACGAAATTTCCGTTTTTAGTACAAATAAACTAACGATGAATGTCAATTCTAACTACCGTTGAGTGAATCTATTTCTAGACAATAGTTCGTCTCCGAAACATGTGCTCATGTGGTGTTAATGAATAGATGCAACCAAGCAAGAAAAGAATAAACAAAGTCACATTTGGTTGTTGATGAGTATAATAGCTAAGTGGCCCAGTGGATAGTGTGTTTAGTTAGAAAACTGATGGTACGCGGTTTGATCCTCCGTCCGGACAAAAGGTAAAATTTTATAAAATGATAAAAATAAAATCCAATAAATAATTCTAAAGGATTTGTACTACAGAAGAGTAAGTGGTTTGTACTAAATATAATATGACATGTAGAAATGGGGATCCTCCCCCTTGATGTATCCTTGCTCCAAGTCACCAGGTGGTCTAGGAAATCCGGAACATTAATTTTTTCGTTTTTAAAAAATGTATTATTTAGTTAATTTTTTACTTCTGAACAGTTAAATTTGAACTTGACAAAAGTTAAAACAAATTACTAACGTATAGGAAAATGTTGAACTTACTATGGGTACATGCTTCTTTAGCGACATACGAAGTTCAATATTAACACTGGTTAGTTAAAAATAACTCGCTAATGGGTTCACTCTTCTCTGAGTGTAGAAAGACCTGAGGACTTTTTCTGCTATCTGCTGGATTCAGTCTCTTCAATTTAATTTAGATTCAGTCTCTTCATAGAAACCCAAAGAGATCAACTTCTTATATTGTTAACATTTTTTTTCTATAGAAAATTTTCACAAAATTTTATTTCTATAGACAATTTTGTGCAAAATTGTATTTCCATAGAAAATTTTGTCAAAATTTTGTTTCTAAAGAAAACTATTACAAAATTTAATTTCTATAGAAAATTTTGTCAAAATTTTATTTCTATAGACAATTTTGTCAAAACGTTATTTCTATAGAAAATTTTATAAAAAATTTTATTTCTATAGAAAATTTTGTAAAAATTTTATTTTCGAAGAAGATTTTGTCAACATTTTATTTATAAAGAAATTTTTACAAAATTTTATTTCCAAAAAAGATTTTGTTAAAATTTCTATAGAATATTTTGACAAAACTTGATTTTTATTGGAAATTTTCTCAAAATTGTATTTCTATAGAAAATTTTGTCAAAATTTCATTTCTATAGACAATTTTCCCAACATTTTATATCTATAGAAAATTTCCCACAATTTTATTTCTAAAGACAATTTTTTAAAAAATTTATTTCTATAGAAAATTTTGTCATAATTTTATTTCTATAGAAAATTTTCTGAAAATTTTATTTCTAAACAAAATATCAAAATTTTATCTCTGTAGAAAATGTTGTTTTTTTATAAAAAATTTCGTAAAATTTTCGTAAAAATTTCTATAAAAAATTTCGTTATTTCCTTACAACATTTTGTCAAAATTTTATTTCTATAGAAAATTTTTTAAAAAATTTATTTCTTTATTTCAGCTTAAAACCATACATTGACTAAACTACAAGAGTAGCTTAACCAACAGAGGAAAAGAATGTTTGTCAAATTTATTTGGGCAAAGCCCTATAGACTGCAAGATGGTTGGATGGACGCACGTTTCGGAATTACCACATTCCTCATCAGCATCCTCTACTTGCAGCAAAACTATCAACCAATTATCAGAATAAATTCAGGCAGTTTATTAAACCCAACAAAAACCACACTTGAACCCTCCGAAAAAAGGTTTTACATTGATAGCCGGCTTATGCCGAAATAAACTCGAAACAAACATATCTCTTTTCCTATGCCACTGTCAAATCATCGATTTGAATTCACATGGCTGGGTTTATTTTGAGCGTGCCTCCTCTTCTTTTTCCATTTGTTTTGTTTTGTTATTGTTGGTTTTGTTCTTTAAGCATTGTTGTTGTTTTTTTATTTCAGCTTAAAACCATACATTGACTAAACTACAAGAGTAGCTTAACCAACAGAGGAAAAGAATGTTTGTCAAATTTATTTGGGCAAAGCCCTATAGACTGCAAGATGGTTGGATGGACGCACGTTTCGGAATTACCACATTCCTCATCAGCATCCTCTACTTGCAGCAAAACTATCAACCAATTATCAGAATAAATTCTGTTGGTTAAGCTACTCTTGTAGTTTAGTCAATGTATGGTTTTAAGCTGAAATAAAAAAACAACAACAATGCTTAAAGAACAAAACCAACAATAACAAAACAAAACAAATGGAAAAAGAAGAGGAGGCACGCTCAAAATAAACCCAGCCATGTGAATTCAAATCGATGATTTGACAGTGGCATAGGAAAAGAGATATGTTTGTTTCGAGTTTATTTCGGCATAAGCCGGCTATCAATGTAAAACCTTTTTTCGGAGGGTTCAAGTGTGGTTTTTGTTGGGTTTAATAAACTGCCTGAATTTATTCTGATAATTGGTTGATAGTTTTGCTGCAAGTAGAGGATGCTGATGAGGAATGTGGTAATTCCGAAACGTGCGTCCATCCAACCATCTTGCAGTCTATAGGGCTTTGCCCAAATAAATTTGACAAACATTCTTTTCCTCTGTTGGTTAAGCTACTCTTGTAGTTTAGTCAATGTATGGTTTTAAGCTGAAATAAAAAAACAACAACAATGCTTAAAGAACAAAACCAACAATAACAAAACAAAACAAAATTTATTTCCATAGAAAACTTTTTTCCAAAGAAGATTTTGTCAAAATTTTATTTATAAAGAAAATTTTCACAAAATTTAATTTCTATAGAAAACTTTCTCAAAATTTTCTTTCTATGACCATTTTGTCAAAATTTTATTTCTATAGAATTTTTTTGTCAAAATTTTATTTCTATAGAAAATTTTGTCAAAATTTTATTTCTATAGAAAATGTTGTACAAATTTGTTTTACATAAAAAAACTTGTTTTGAAATTTTATCTGTATATAAAATTCTGTCAAAATGTTATTTCTATAGAAAATATGGTAAAAATTTTATTTCTATAGAAAAGTTTGTAAAAATTTTATTCCTATAGGAAATATTTTTAAAATTTTATTTCAAGAGAATTTTTTGTCAAAATTTTATTTTTATCGAATATTTTGACAAAATTTGATTTCTATAGAAAATTTTGTCAAAATTTTATTTCTATAGAAAAGTTTGTAAAAATTTTATTCCTATAGAAAAGTTTGTAAAAATTTTATTCCTATAGGAAATATTGTTAAAATTTTATTTTAATAGAATTTTTTTGTCAAAATTTTATTTTTATATAATATTTTGACAAAATTTGATTTCTATTGGAAAATTTCTCAAAATTTTAATTTTATAGAAAAATTTGTCAAAATTTTATTTCTATAGAACTTCTTTGTCAAAATTTTATTTCTATAGAATATTTTGACAAAATATGATTTCTATTGGAAATTTTCCAAAGTTGTCCTATAGACAACTTTCCCAACATTTTATTTCTATAAAAAATATTGCCTACATTTTATTTCTATAGAAAATTTCCCACAATTTTATTTCGAAAGACAATTTTGTAAAAAATTTATTTCTATAAAAAAATTTGTCAAAATTTTATTTCTAAAGAAAATATCAAAATTTTATCTCTGTAGACAATTTTGTCAAAAAAAAAAATTTAAAAAAAAAAATCGTAAAATTTTCGTAAAAATGTCTATAAAAAATTTCGTTATTTTCGTTATTTTGTCAAATTTTTTTGTTTCTATAGGAAATTTTGTCGTAATTTTATTTCTATAGAACATTTTGTCAAAAAATTTTTTTCTATAGAAAAGTTTTTCAAATTTTACTTCTATAGAAAATTTTGTCAAAATTTTATTTCTATAGAAAATGTTGTCAAAATTTCATTTCTATAGAAGATTTTGTCATAATTTCATTTTTATAAAAAATGTTGTCAAAGTTTTATTTCTACAGAAAATTTTGTCGAAATTTTCTTCCATAGACAATTTTGTCAAAATTTTATTTTAAGAGAAAATTTTGTCAACATTATGCTTCTGTGGAATTTTTTTTTTTTCATAATTTTATTTCAGTAGAGAATTTAGATAAAATTTTATTTCCATAGAAATATTGCGAAGTTCCTCTTAGTTGTAGAGGAATATTTTGCAAAATCTACAAAAACATCCACAATAAAGCCCACACGCAGAGAAGGAATATGATCACCCCAACCATGTTCGAAGAGCAAAATGTTACTTTTTCACGGAAAACATGTAGCATGTTTGTCGAAACCATTTCCTTTTTTCGGAAATTATGTATGTGATTTCGGAAAGCATGTTATGTTTGACGAGAAAAGAATATTTTTGCGACAAAAATGCTACATGGTCGCTGTGAAAAAGTAACATGGTTCTCTTGAAACATGTTTGAGGTGATCATATTCCTTCTCAGAGTGCAGTTTGAACAACTATAATAGAATCAAATTAAGAACGTACGGTCAAAAATACTTACTATACATCCAGAATTCTATCGATTTACCAAACAGTACTTGTGGAGCTCCTAGTAGGAGCTAATTTGGTATTGTATATGCCCTCTAACAATTATGGAAAAATTGGTCCATATCAGTCCATAATTACCCTACGGGAAATGGATCAACCCTAGGACCGGTACAGGGTTAGTCCCTGGTGTGTATGGACCAGTTATAGTTCTGGTCCAAGCGTATGGAATAGACAGGTCACTTTAACATGGGTTTGTCATTGGCTGGGAAAATGTACACTATAGGACACGAATTGGACTCATCCAAAAGGACATACCCTGGAACAACTTAGTAGGACAACCCTATAGATAACTGCTCATGAAACAGTCTGGAACGAAGCTTTAGGACCCTGTTTCCATTCGTATCGCATCAGAAAGGAATATGTTGAACAATAAATAATTCTGATAGTTGTATTGTAGTAAAAGTGAATCCACACTTTTTATTTATAAATTTTATATTTTAATATCAAGTGAGTATAAAAATCAATAAATTATATGACAATTAAAAATGTTGATAAACTGGAGCACTAGTACCAGTCCTGTAATGGGTCCATTAGTGGACATTTGCACTAATTTACCGTAGGTATATATAGTCCCCATATAAACCGATCCCCAGATTTCAGCTGCGGAACATTTTGGAGGGGTGAATTTTATTTGATATAAATAAAAGTCAGTATATGATGTTAGTATAAACAAATTGGTCTAT
This sequence comes from Haematobia irritans, assembly GCF_050003625.1. Taxonomy (NCBI): domain Eukaryota; kingdom Metazoa; phylum Arthropoda; class Insecta; order Diptera; family Muscidae; genus Haematobia; species Haematobia irritans. Next base: position 10,408,446 of record NC_134401.1, on the reverse strand, counting down.
AAAGGTCCTTAATTTACCGTAGCCCTAATAAAAACCGATCCCCAAAGGTTCATCTTGAAAAAGCACATTTCATACTATACGGTTGAAATTTGACTAAAATTGGTTCATATCGTTTCATAATTATTTATAGACTTTTCTATAAAAAAAAAAACGATCAAAAACTAAAGAGGCTTATATAGGCATTTATTCTTTTCGATTTAACGGGTACTCCATATAGGCTGACATACAATTTTGAGTAAAATGTTAAGAAGATTTAATATACCATGCAATCGGTAATTGTTACCATAACCAAAATTCCTTGTTTGTGGATGTAAGTCTTTAGTAGAACTTTGTATGTATTATATGGTGGAGGGTACATAATATTTGGCATCGTTGAAATTTTGGCCATATTTACTTGTTATTTATTTATTATTATTTTTATTTTTTGATTTTTATTTTGATTATTTATTTATTATTAATTTTTATCATAATACATATGTTTTTCTACGAACCAATAAAATAATAATTTATATTTAATTTAATATCTGCTTATATTTATAAAATAGTATTTTGTTTTAATATATATGGTTTAATTGAATTTGTTTTAATAAATCAGGAAACATTTCTTTAAATTTCTTTATGGACTATTAAGGTTTTTGTGTTGTCTTGTAATTGCCTAATCTTCCCTTAAAACTTTCTAACAAATGTAAAAAGTTGTATGTATTATAAACTTAAGAGTAATCTTAGTTTTTCACACCAAAAATTAAAAAAAATAATAATTAAATATAAATGCTCATTATTCCTATACTTAGATTCCATTAACTTTAAGTTATATCCTTAAGAATCATTAGATTAAAGAAGACAATTTTGAAGCTTTAGTTCGTAATTAACATAAATATAAAAAAAAACCCACAAAATAATAATATAAAAAATATTTATAATATCAAAAATATTTCTTAAGAAAAAAAAAAACAAACTAAATAAATATAAAAAAAATACTTATGTAAAAATTCACTCAATGAAAAATATCTTCAATGTAGTTAAACTATGCTTATTTAAGTAGATTACATGTATGTATCCATATATAGTATTACTATATATGATCTAAGCATAAAATATTATTATAGTAAGTCAAATAAATTCCATGAAAAAAATATCAAAATCATTATAAAATTATAAAATAAATAAAATAAAAAAAAAATAAATATATAGAACATTTTTGAGAAAATTCTTAAAAACTAAAAAGACTTTCAACCAACGATATTATAGAGCAAATTGGTAAGTAAAAGGTCTAAGAATAAATTCGAAAATGTTATCAATTTATTATAATTTGGAATTATAAAAAATATTAAAAAAAAAATTAAAAATTAGTTAAATAAATAACTATATCACAGAAAAAAGTTCTTATTCTATTTTCTAGCTTATCAAATGAAAATTGTTGTGAATGGCCGTAAAATTGATATTTCGATGCTACATCGACCAGTACACCTTGACGTATAATTCATTTGAATAGTGTTAATATAACGTATACGCACACTGTCCCAAAGTATACATATGGTTCATAGCAACTGTTGGTAGAATTCTACCAAAAATGGTGGTTTTTTTTACTGTTTGGTAGATTGGTAGAATTCTTGATGCTATAGTAGATTTTGCTCATATTCCCCCCGAATTTAGATACTTCAAAAATGTTCAATAGAAATAAAATTTTGCCAAAATTTTCAACAGAAATAAAATTTTGACCAAAATGTCTATAGAAATAAAATTTTGACTAAATTTTCTACAGAAATAAAATTTTGACAAAATTTTCTATAGAAATAAAATTTTGACCACATTTTCTATAGAAATAAAATTTTGCAAAATTTTTCAATAGAAATAAAACTCTGACAATTTTTTCTATAGAAATAAAACTCTGACAACTTTTTCTACAGAAATTAAATTTTGACAATATTTCCTATAGGAATAATATTTTGACAAAATTTTGCATAGAAATAAAATTTTGACAAACTTTTCTATAGAAATAAAATTTTGACAAAATTTTCTAAAGTAATAAAATTTTGACCAAATTTTCTATAGAAATAAAATGTTGACCAAATTTTCTATAGAAATAAAATTTTGATAAAATTTTCAACAGAAATAAAATCTTGACCAAATTTTCTATAGAAATAAAATGTTGACTAAATTTTCTATAGAAATAAAATTTTGACCAAATTTTCAACAGAAATAAAATTTTGACAAAAATTTCCTATAAAAATAAAATTTTGACAAAATTTTCAACAGAAATAAAATCTTGACCAAATTTTCTATAGAAATAATATTTTGAGCAAATTTTCTATAGAAATAAAATTTTGACCAAATTTTCTATAGAAATAAAATTTTGACAAAATTTTCAACAGAAATAAAATTTTGACAAAATTTTCAACAGAAATAAAATTTTCTATAGAAATAAAATTTTGACCAAATTTTCTATAGAAATAAAATTTTAACCAAATTTTCTTAGAAATAAAATTTTGACCAAATTTTCTATAGAAATAAATTTTTGACAAAATTTTATTTAAAAAAAAAATTGAATTTTGACAAAAAATTCTTATAGAAATAAAATTTTGACAAAATTTTCTATAGAAATAAAATTTTGACAAAATTTTCTATAGAAATAAAAGTTTGACAAAATTTGTTATAGAAATAAAATGTTGGCAAAATTTTCTATAGAAATAAAATTTTGACAAAAATTTCCTATAGAAATAAAATTTTGGCAAAATTTCTTATAGAAATAAAATTTTGACAAAATTTCCTATAGAAATAAAATTTTGACAAAATTTTCTATAAAGTAAAATTTTGACAAAAAATTATTATAGAAATAAAATTTTGACAAAATTGTCTATAGAAATAAAATTTTGACAAAATTTTCCTATAAAAATAAAATTTTGACCAAATTTTCTATAAAAATAAAATTTTGACAAAATTTTCTATAGAAATAAAATTTTAACAAATTTTCTATTGAAATAAAATTTTGGGAAAATTATAGAAATACAATTTTGACAATTTTCTATAGAAATAAAGTTTTGACAAAATTTTCTACAGAAATAAAATTTTGACAAAAATTTCCTATAAAAATAAAATTTTGAGCAAATTTTCTATAAAAATAAAATTTTGACAACATTTATAAGAAACTAAATTTTGACAAAAAGTTCCTATAGAAATAAAATTTTGACAATATATTCTATAGAAATAAAAGTTTGACAAAATTTGTTATAGAAATAAAATTTTGGCAAAATTTTCTATAGAAATAAAATTTTGACAAAAATTTCCTATAGAAATAAAATTTGGCAAAACTTATAAAAAATAACATTTTGACAAAAAGTTCCTATAGAAAAAAAATTTTGACAAAATTTTCAACAGAAATAAAATTTGACCAGATTTTCTATAGAAATAAAATTTTGACCAAATTTTCTATAGAAATAAAATTTTGACAAAATTTTCAACAGAACTAAAATTTTAACCAAATTTTCTATAGAAACAAAGTTTTAACACATTTTTCTAAAGAAATAAAACTTTGCTAAATTTTCCTATAGAAATAAAATTTTGACAAAATTTTCTATAGAAATAAAATTTTAACAAAATTTTCTATAGAAATAAAGTTTTAACAAAATTTTCTATAGAAATAAAATTTTGACCAAATTTTCTAGAGAAATAAAATTTTGACAAATTTTTCAACAGAAATGAAATTTTGACAAAATTTTCAGCAGAAATAAAATTGTGACAAAAATTTCCTATAGAAATAAAATTTTTTAAAAATTTTCTATAAAAATAAAATTTTGACAAATTTTTCTATAAAAATAAAATTTTGACAAAATTTTCTGTAGTAATAACATTTGACAAAATTTTCTATCAAAATAAAATTTTGACCAAATTTTCTATAGAAACAAAATTTTGACTAAATTTATAAGAAATTAAATTTTGACAAAAAGTTCCTATAGAAATAAAATTTTGACAATATATTCTATAGAAATAAAAGTTTGACAAAATTTGTTATAGAAATAAAATTTTGACAATATTTTCTATAGAAATAAAAGTTTGACAAAATTTGTTATAGAAATAAAATTTTGGCAAAATTTCCTATAGAAATAAAATGTTGACAAAATTTTCTATAAAAATAAAATTATGACAAATTTTTCTATAAAAATAAAATTTTGACAAAATTTTCTGTAGTAATAACATTTGACAAAATTTTCTATCAAAATAAAATTTTGACCAAATTTTCTATAGAAACAAAATTTTGACTAAATTTATAAGAAATTAAATTTTGACAAAAAGTTCCTATAGAAATAAAATTTTGACAATATATTCTATAGAAATAAAAGGTTGACAAAATTTGTTATAGAAATAAAATTTTGACAATATTTTCTATAGAAATAAAAGTTTGACAAAATTTGTTATAGAAATAAAATTTTGGCAAAATTTTCTATGGAAATAAAATTTTGACAAAAATTTCCTATAGAAATAAAATTTTGGCAAAATTTCCTATAGAAATATAATTTTGACAAAATTTTCTATAAAAATAAAATTATGACAACATTTTCTACAAGAATAAAATTTTGACAAAATTTCCTATAGAAATAAAATTTTGACAAAATTTCCTATAGAAATATAATTTTGACAAAATTTTCTATAAAAATAAAATTATGACAACATTTTCTACAGAAATAAAATTTTGACAAAATTTCCTTTATAAATAAAATGGTGGCAAATGTTTCTATAGAAATAAAATTTTGACAAAATTTTCCCACAATCACAATAATATTAAATTTAAATACATAAAATATTTTGATAATATTTGGCTTTGGCTTCTCTCCCAAGCTTAACAAAATCCCTAAACTTAAATGGAAATTCCACAAAAATTTAATTTCATATAAAAACTTTCGTCCCCACTAAGATAACGAAGCTATTGATGACATCTTTAGTGGCATGTCTAAACATGTTTTGAAAAATAAATTCAATTTGAATAGGCAGTTGACAAAATGAAAAAGACAGTCGCAAACAAAAAAAAAAGCTAGAAACTGGGGAAAACCATCATCCCATCCATAAAAACATAGACATAGGCCAGGAAAACACTAACAAAGGTCAAAAATCAAATAAAACCCCTAAGGGAGACATGTTGTGGTGCGTTGCCGGAAAGACATCATCACTTCTTAGTGTCTATGAAAACCGTAAATCCCTTAAGGATTTAAGGCAAACAATTTAGCAACTGCTGCTGCTGATACTGGCCATGGCCAATGTCGATGAAAATTGGTCAACACCAATTTTTTATTGTTTTCAATACATCCGGGTATAAATTGTTCGACAAAAAAACAAAAACCCCCTCCCTTAGTAAAATCTACTCCCCCATAAACATGAATCACTGAACTAGTAAGCCCCTTTTGTATGGAAGACCAATGGAAAAATGGGTAATTTAAGTTTTTAAGCACGTATTTAAGGAGTTTTTGTTTTTTTGTCATCTTTTCTGTAGGTTTAAGTGAGTGTGTGTGTTTTTAGTGCTGCAATAAGCAAGGGTCCCGTTTTAGAGGATAACTTTTTGTTGTCCATTTAATCTTGGCCTTTTTTTTTATAAAAATTTGCTTTATTGCCACTGATTTGGTATTTTGGTGTAAATTTCCCCCAAACTCAGTTCATTATTTTATCAGAGTCGAAAAAACCAACAAAAACAACATCAACAATTTGTCATGAATTTTAAATTTACATTTTAGGGTTTGCTTTCCCAGCCCAAGGGCATCGTTTAAACAATTTTCAGTTCCCCAAAAAGGCCTGTAGAGGGAAGTGGGGGGTTTTTTGGTTATAATAATCCCAAACATCATGTTTTCTTTTTGTTCAAATAAGGGGTAGCAAAATATTTTTTTTTGGCAAATTGTTGTTTTTAATATGGAAAAGTTAATAAAAAAGGTATTTTGGAAATTTTCTCAATTTTTTTTATTACAAATTAAAATGATTGCTTATGCCACTGGATGTTAATTGCTGCATGAGATTTCAGTTATTAATCTGTTTAGTCATAAAATGTAATTTAATATACTTGAGGCATTAATGCATAACTAAATTAAGACATTTAGATAACCAAAGGGGAAGGATAAATTATGTAGAGTTTTGGGAAATGGCAAACTATTACACGAACTTTGGTAAAAATAAAAAATACATGTTTGTTTTTGTGATAAAAGATAGGATCTTATTGATAATTATAATGTAAAGCGATTCAAATAAAGCAAAAAACAAAAAAACAAGTAAATATGGCCCACAGTGAAAATCCTAATTAAAGAGGTGGTTTGATAAGTAACTATCCTGCGAAGTAAAACCAAGCCTCAACGTACATTTCCCACATCCATGTGCAGTAAAAACAGAAATACGAATGGATCTGGCTGATATTTCAAAAGCCAATATGCCAAACGATAGCCAATTGTTCTGGCATAAAACAAAGAGGTTAAGTACTTATTGGACCACCCACGTACATATTATTTCTGTTCATTTTTCAGCCGACCCTCTGTTCATAATTCCTTCTCGAAATATAAGAATCACCCAATATCGGAGTTATGGCAAGAAAACTACCGAGCGTTTTGAATGATGTCTAAGGTGATTTTGTTTCTTCAAGGACTATCATTTTTTTGACATATTCACGGGGTTCAATAAAGTGAAAAAATCCAAAAATTCTTATTGACAGACAGCCGATATTAGGTCAGTGAGATAGTTGATTTTATACACATTCAACAAGATTACTTGGGTCAAATTTCCAGAAAGAAAAATCAGTGTTGCCGGTATTGGGGACTTGTCTCCAAATTGGGCATATATTTTTTTGTGGATGGGGACTCATTTTTTTACTTTGGGACTTGGGGATTTTTGGGATTTTTTTCCCAAATCGGGGATATATTTCGTGGGTTGGGATTAAATTTTTGAATTGGGGACTTGGGGATTTTGTGCGGAATTCCCATGAATTTGGGGATTTTTTTAATCGGTTTAGTATAATAAATAAGTTTTAAATTTTCTGTAGCAGAATCTATTTCTTTATTTAGTTTTTTATAAAAACATCTCAAAAATTTATTGTGAAGAAGTATAACTAAAATTGGGGATTTTCGGGAACGAAGTTTTAACTTGGGGACAAGACCCATAAAAATACTGAAAACATGGTGAGAAAACTGTCGACTCCGAGTCGAGCTACTTCATATTCACACCCATGTGAAAAGATCCCGTCCCAAGAAAGAAAGGGATAGGGATTACAATGAGAAGCACAAGGTCGTTTTTTGGACTTTTTCAAAATTTAGAAAATTACGTTTTTACTGTTCAATAGTCGATTTTTCGATTTTAAAATAAATTTTCTTTCGACGATTACGAAAAAAAAGAACCAAAGAATAAAACAATCCAAATCACATTCCTTTTTCAACTCCAAGTGGACATGGTTTTAAGCTGAAATCAAAGACAACAATAATGAAATAAAATTTTGACAAAATTTTGCAAAGAAAGTAAATTTTGGCAAAAAATTCCTATAGAAATAAAATTTTGACAAAATTTTCTATAGAAAACAAATATTGGCTTTTTTTTTTGGAAATAAAATTTTGAGAAAATTTTTTATTTTAAATATAATTTTGAAACATTTTTATATAGAAATAAAATTTAGCCAAAATTTTCTATAGAAATAAAATTTTGCCAACATTTTCTATAAAAATAAAATTTTGACAAAATTTTCTAAAAAATAAAATTTTTACAAAATTTGTTATAGAACTAAAATTTTGACAAAATTTCCTATAGAAATAAAGTTTTGACAAAATTTCTTTAAATTAACTGAAATATTGAATCTTTAGATGTGAGATAAAACAAGTATGTACGGCCATAAGTTCGGCCAGGCCGAATCTTATGTACCCTCCACCATGGATTGCGTAGAAACTTCTACGAAAGACTGTCATTCACAATCGAATTACTTGTGTTGTGGTATCTTAAAACTTCTTAACATCGATTTCTAAATTGTGTGTTAGTCCATACGTGGTATATATTAGACAAAAAAGTTATGTATAGTTAAGTCTACAAATAATTACGAATCGATATGGACTTTTTGCACGGTACGTAGAAAGCCAGAATTGAAATACGGGGGTCGCTTATATGGGGCTATATAGAATTATGCACTTGATATGGACCAATTTTTGTGTGATTGGGGATCGATTTATCTGAGGGCTATATATAACTATAGACCGATGTGGACCTAGTTAGGCATGGTTGTTAACGGCCATATACTAGCACAATGTACCAAATTTCAACTCATGAAATTTGCTCCTCCAAGAGGCTCCAAAACCAAATCTCGGGATCGGTTTATATGGGGGCTATATATGAGCTATATATGGACCACTTTTGGCATGGTTGTTAAATATCATATACTACCACCACGTACCAAATTTCAAACAGATCGGATGAATTTTGCTTCTCCAAAAGGCACCGGAGGTCAAATCTGGGGATCGGTTTATATGGGGGCTATATATAATTAATGACCGATGTGAACCAAATTTTGCATGGTTGTTAGAGACAATATACCCACACCATGTACCAAATTTCAGCCGGATCGGATGAAATTTGTTTCTCTTAGAGACTCCACAAGCCAAATCGGGGGATTGGTTTATATGGGGGCTATATATAATTATGGACTGATATGAACCAATTCCTGTATGGTTGTTGGATACCATATACTAACATCACGTACCAAATTTCAACCGAATCGGATGAATTTTGCTTCTCCAAAAGGCACCGGAGGTCAAATCTGGGGATCGGTTTATATGGGGGCTATATATAATTATGGACCGATGTGGACCAATTTTTGCATGGTTGTTAGAGACCATATACCCACACCATGTACCAAATTTCAGCCGGATCGGATGAAATTTGTTTCTCTTAGAGACTCCACAAGCCAAATCGGGGGATTGGTTTATATGGGGGCTATATATAATTATGAACCGATGTGGACCAATTTTTGCATGGTTGTTAGAGATGATATGCTGACACCATGTACCAAATTTTAGCCGGATCGGATGAAATTTGTTTCTCTTAGAGACTCCACAAGCCAAATCGGGGGATTGGTTTATATGGGGGCTATATATAATTATGAACCGATGTGGACCAATTTTTGCATGGGTGTTGGATACCATATACTAATATCACGTACCAAATTTCAACCGAATCGGATGAATTTTGCTCTTCCAATGGGCTCCGGAGGTCAAATCTGGGGATCGGTTTATATGGGGGCTATATATAATTATGGACCGATGTGGACCAATTTTTGCATGGTTGTTAGAGACCATATACCCACACCATGTACCAAATTTCAGCCGGATCGGATGAAATTTGTTTCTCTTAGAGATTCCACAAGCCAAATCGGGGGATCGGTTTATATGGGGGCTATATATAATTATGGACCGATGTGGACCAATTTTTGCATGGTTGTTAGAGACCATATACCCACACCATGTACCAAATTTCAGCCGGATCGGATGAAATTTGTTTCTCTTAGAGACTCCACAAGCCAAATCGGGGGATTGGTTTATATGGGGGCTATATATAATTATGAACCGATGTGGACCAATTTTTGCATGGTTGTTAGAGATGATATGCTGACACCATGTACCAAATTTCAGTCGGATCGGATAAAATTTGCTTCTCTTAGAGGCCTCGCAAGCCAAATTTGGGGGTCCGTTTATATGGGGGGCTATACGTAAAAGTGGACCGATATGGCCCATTTGCAATACCATACGACCTACATCAATAGCAACTACTTGTGCCAAGTTTCAAGTCGATAGCATGTTTCGTTCGGAAGTTAGCGAGATTTCAACAGACGGACGGACATGCTCAGATAGACTCAGAATTTCACCACAACCCAGAATATAAAAGGTGATACGGCCAAAATTTGGTCAAGGGAAAACGCGTGTAAATCGGTGAAATCATTTATTTAAAAAATCAAATTAAATTTCTTTTTCAAGTTCAATTAGTATAAAATTCAGGAAAAATATTCAGTAAGGCTTTCGCTTTTCCAAATCCGAATTGCCGGGCCTCACGCTTGACACCTGCCATCAGACCTTCTTCGCCGCAGAAAGCCAGTTTGCCTTGAACTGCTGCTCGTCCTTAGCAGTTTTTTTTTTTTGGTATTCTTTAGGTTCCGCTTGACAATAGCCCAGTATTTCTCAATTGGGCGGAGCTCTGGCGTGTTGGGAGAATTCTTGACCTTGGGAATCACCTGCACGTTGTTGGCGGCGTACCACCCATGGCCATTTTACCGTAATGGCAAGATGCCAAATCCGGCCAAAACAGTACGGAACAACCGTGTTTCTTCAGGAAAGGCAGCAGACGTTTATTCAAACACTCTTTCACTTAAGTTTCTTGGTTGACAGTCCCGGAAGCTATGAAAATGCTGCTTTTCAAGCCACAGGTACCGATGGCTTGCCAAACCAGATATTTCTTTGCGAACTTTGACAGTTTTATGTGCTTGAAAATATCTGCTACCTTTCCCCTTCCTTTTGCCGTATAAAACTCCTGTCCCGGAAGCTGCTTGTAGTCGGCTTTGACGTAGGTTTCGTCGTCCATTACCACGCAGTCAAACTTCGTCAGCATCATCGTGTACAGCCTCCGGGATCGCGCTTTGGCCGTCGTATTTTGTTTATCATCGCGATTTGGAGTCACTACCTTCTTGTAAGTCGATAGTCCGGCTCGTTTTTGGCTCGATGCACGGTTGTAGACGATACACCCAGCTTATTTGCGGCATCTCGGAGAGAGGGGTTAGGGTTTCGCTTGAAACTACCGGCAACTCTCTTTGTCGTCTCAGCGGCTTCCGGTTTTCGATTTCCCCCCGATCCAGACTTCCTGGCTGTCAACAAACGTCCCCCAAACACTTTAATTACATTTGTAACGGTTGATTTGGCAACTTTTAACGATTTTGCCAGCTTTGCGTGCGAGTAGCTCTGATTTTCGCGATGCGCGAGCAAAATTTAGATACGCTGCTCTTCTTGCTTGGACGGCATTTTGACAACTGAAGAGTGAATTCCAAAATCAAAATAGGAGCAACATTCTACACACACACACGCCTTCAAAATGAGGGGTGTTCAGGTTTTTTAAATGCAAAATTGAAAGAAATACGTCAAGTTTATATTGATATTAATTTTGACCGAATCACTCTTTAAAATATTTTGGAAATTTATTTCAAATTTTAACTGGAACAATTTTGGTCATATTCTTTATTTTTAGGTATTTTATAACCCATACTAACTAGATACTTGACGACAAAATTTTTCTGTTGTCTCTCTAGAAAGCTAAAAAACATTTTATTTTTATACCCACCACCATAGGATGGGGGGTATATTAACTTTGTCATTCCGTTTGTAACACATCGAAATATTGCTCTAAGACCCCATAAAGTATATATATATATTCTGGGTCGTGGTGAAATTCTGAGTCGATCTGAGCATGTCCGTCCGTCCGTCCGTCCGTCTGTCTGTTGAAATCACGCTAACTTCCGAACGAAACAAGCTATCGACTTTAAACTTGGCACAAGTAGTTGTTATTGATGTAGGTCGAATGGTATTGCAAATGGGCCATATCGGTCCACTTTTACGTATAGCCCCCATATAAACGGACCCCAAAATTTGGCTTGCGAGGCCTCTAAGAGAAGCAAATTTCATCCGATCCGGCTGAAATTTGGTACATGATGTTGGTATATGGTCTCTAACAACCATGCAAAAATTGGTCCACATCGGTCCATAATTATATATAGCCCCCATATAAACCGATCCCCCGATTTGGCTTGCGAGGCCTCTAAGAGAAGCAAATTTCATCCGATCCGGCTGAAATTTGGTACATGATGTTGGTATATGGTCTCTAACAACCATGCAAAAATTGGTCCACATCGGTCCATAATTATATACAGCCCCCATATAAACCGATCCCCCGATTTGGCTTGCGAGGCCCCTAAGAGAAGCAAATTTCATCCGATCCGACTGAAGTTTGGTACATGGTGTCAGTATATGGTCTCTAACAACCATGCAAAAATTGGTCCACATCGGTCCATAATTATATATAGCCCCCATATAAACCGATCCCCCGATTTGGTTTGCGAGGCCTCTAAGAGAAGCAAATTTCATCCGATCCGACTGAAATTTGGTACATGGTGTTAGTATATGGTCTCTAACAACCATGCAAAAATTGGTCGACATCGGTCCATAATTATATATAGCCCCCATATAAACCGATCCCCCGAGTTGGCTTGCGAGGCCGCTAAGAGAAGCAAATTTCATCCGATCCGGCTGAAATTTTGTACGTGATGTTAGTATATGGTCTATAGCAACCATGCAAAAATTGGTCCACATCGGTTCATAATTATATATAGCCCCCATATAAACCGATCCCCCGATTTGGCTTGCGAGGCCCCTAAGAGAAGCAAATTTCATCCGATCCGACTGAAATTTGGTACATGGTGTCAGTATATGGTCTCTAACACCCATGCAAAAATTGGTCGATATCGGTCCATAATTATATATAGGCCCCATATAAACCGATCACCAGATTTGACCTCCGGAGCCCGTTGGAAGAGCAAAATTCATCCAATTCGGTTGAAATTTGGTATGTGATGTTAGTATATGGTATCCAACAACCATGCAGGAATTGGTTCCTATCAGTCCATAATTATATATAGCTCCCATATAAACCGATCCCCAGATTTGACATCCGGTGTCTTTTGGAGAAGTAAAATTCATCTGATCTGCTTGAAATGTGGTACGTTGTGGTAGTATATGATATTTAACAACCATGCCAAAAGTGGTCCATATCAGTCCATAATCGTACATAGCCCCATATAAACCGATCCCGTGATTTGGTTTTGGAACCTCTTGGAGGAGCAAATTTCATCCGAGTGAGTTGAAATTTGGTACATTGTACTAGTATATGGTCGTTAACAACCATGCCTAACTAGGTCCATATCGGTCTATAGTTATATATGGCCCTCAGATAAATCGATCCCCAATCACACAAAAATTGGTCCATATCAAGTTCATAATTGTATATAGCCCCTAAATAAGCGACCCCCATATTTCAATTCTGGCTCTCTACGTACAAAAAGTCCATATCGATTCGTAATTATTTGTAGACTTAACTATACATAACTTTTTTGTCTAATATATACCATGTATGGACTAAATCACAGTCTTTCGTAGAAGTTTCTACGCAATCCATGGTGGTGGGTACATAAGATTCGGCCTGGCCGAACTTGCGGCCGTATGTACTTGTTTAATCTTAAACACTTTCTGTCAGTCATGTAGTATTTTAAATACTATAACAAAATATCTTCTCATCATTTAGGAAAATACTCACATTTCATTTAAATCCTCTGTCCAGAAAGGTGAATAAAAATATCAATTGTTTCTTTTCTCCCAAACTTAAAATGAATTTTCGAAATGCAAAAAGTAAATACATTTATCATAGAAATCATTTGAACCTAATCTAACCCCCCCCCCCCACCACTCATAGTGCCAAAACAATAGATAAAAACACATTATCACAAATCCCAAGAAGTTTCGATGCTTTCTTTTCATATACACACAAAAGTTTAATCCTTTGTTGCTATGCTCAGCAATTTTCTATAACCATAAATTTTCGTATGGTTTAAAAACTTTCATATCGATATCTTCTCCATTATTTTTTTACATTTAAGGACATTCACCTGGGCCCTATGGAAAAGTTGAAGGCTTTATCTTTTGTTGTTGTTTTTTTTTTTTGCCCATATCAAAAGAAAATTGATTTTTAGAGACTTTTAATATAAATTGAATATTTTTAAATTCTCCCCCTATAGTCCTCTTTTGTTGGACCTCTGTCCATGATGATGATGACGATGACGCCTTTATCAAATATGAATATTCATCTCAATCAAAAAATATTCTTACCAGCATCATATAACCCACTAAGACAGAGATAAACGATAGCATATATTTCATGGGGGAGGAATTAGTTTTGTAATATAATATTTTAGTTTTTATTGGAAATTCAAAAAGTTACAAGTCATAGTCGTATTACATCGATGTAAAGAATATAATATAATAGGGCGAGAAGAGTATGAAAATAGGTATCATTTAAAAAAAGAAACATAATGTGATAAAATAAAATTAGGATTAATTTTCACTAAATTGATGTCACGCAAAAAAAAAATAAATAAAAGAAAATTGTTTTCCCATTAAATTTTTGGAGTCCTATTTCATTTAGGTTTTTGGAGTTCATTTTCATGGGTCATAAAATATGCATTGCTTTTATTATACCCTCCACCATAGGATGGGTGATTTATTCACTTCGTCATTCCGTTTGTAACTCATCGAAATATTGCTCTAAGTATATATATTCTGGGTAGAGTTGTGCACGTGAGCAATATTTTGCTCACACTAACGCACACTCACAACAGAGAAATCGTATTCACGCACACTCAGGCACGATATTTTTTGGTAGGACTCACGTTCACGAAAAGAAAGTTTGTACTCACGGAAGAAAATCTTTTTAATGTCATGACTCATGAAAAACCTCGTGACTCACGAATAATTTTATGAGTTTGTTATTTACCTATAGAACCTGACTGAAAACATAAGTATGGTTAAAATCGAGTGCGTTATAAAACTCTTACCACCTAGGTTGTCACTAAAATTATAAATGAATTCAACTCGTAAGCATTTTATGGTCGTAAGCGGGATTATTTTCGTGAACGTGTTTTTCCGAAATTCGTTACTCACGCACACACACGAAGATATTATTTTCATGACTCACGCACCACATTTGGTTGGCTAATCACGCTCAAGCACACTCACGATGTTGCCGTCAGAGTGACTGACGACTCACGCGGGAGTCAGGAAAATTTTCATGAGTCACTACAATTTCGTGTCACGTGCACACCTCTAATTCTGGGTCGTGGTGAAATTCTGAGTCAATCCAAGCATGTCCGTCCGTCCGTCTATTGAAATCACGCTAACTTCCGAACGAAACAAGTTATCGACTTCTAACTTGGCACAAGTACTTGTTATTGATGTAGGTCGGATGGTATTGCAAATGGGCCATATCGGTTCACTTTTACGTATAGCCCCCATATAAACCGGTCCCCAGATTTGGCTTGCGGATCCTCTAAGAGAAGCAAATTTCATCCGATCCGGCTGAAATTAGAAAAATGGAGTTGGTAGATAGTCTGTAACAACCATGCAAAAATTGGTCTATATCGGTTCATAATTATATATGACCCCCATATAAACCGATCCGCTGATTTGAACTCCGGAGCCTCTTGAAGGAGCAAAATTCATCCGATCCGGCTGAAATTTGGAACACGGTGCTGGTATATAGTCTCTGACAATCATGCAAAAATTGGTCCATATCGGTTCATAATTATATATAGCCCCCATATAAACCGATCCCCAGATTTGGCTTGCGGAGCCTCATAGAGAAGAAAATTTCATCCGCCCCGGCCGAACTTTGGAACATGGTGCTGGTATATAGTCTCTAACACCCATGCAAAAATTGGTCCATACCGGTTCATAATTATAAATGGGCCCCATATAAACCGATCCTCAGATTTGACCTCCGGAGCCTCTTGAAGGAGCAAAATTAATCCGATCCGGTTGAAATTTGGAACATGGTGCTGGTATATAGTCTCTAGCAATCATGCAAAAATTGGTCCATATCGGTTCCAAATTATATATAACCCTAATGTAAACCGATCCCCAGATTTGGCTTGCGGATCCTCTAAGAGAAGCAACTTTCATCTGATTCGGTTGAAATTTGGTACGTGGTGTTAGTATATGGTCTCTAATAACCATACCAGAGTTGGTCCATATCGGTGCATAATTATATATAGCCCTCATATAAACCGATGCCCAGATTTGGTTTACGGAGCCTCTTGAAGGAGCACAATTCATCCGATCCGGTTGAAACTTAGTACGTGGTGTTAGTATATGGTCTATAACAATCATGCAAAAAATTGGTCCATATCGGTTCCTAGTTATATATGGCCCCCATATAAACCGATCCCCAGATTTGGCTTGCGGAGTCTCATAGAAAAGCAAATTTCATCCGTTCCGGCTTAAATTTTGAACATGGTGTTGGTAGATAGTTTGTAACAACCATGCAAAAATTGGTCTACATCGGTTCCTAATTATATATGGCCCCCAACTAAATCGATCCCCAGATTTGACTTGCGCAGCCTCATAGAGAAGCAAATTTCATCCGATCTGGCTGAAATTTGGAACATGGTGTTGGTATATGGTCTCTAACAACCATACAAAAAATCGTCTACATCGGCTCGTAATTATATATAGCCCCCATATAAACCAATCCCCAGATGTGGCTTGCGGAACCTCTAAGAGAAGCAAATTTCCGATCCGGTTGAAATTTGGTACATTTCGCTAGTGTATGGCCGATAACAACCATGCCAAAATTAGTCCGTATCGATCTATATTATATATAGCCCCCAAATAAACCGATCACCAATTATAGAAAAATCACGATTGCCACTCAAGCCAAAAATAATCTACCAAAATTTTGTCAAAAAATTATTTCTATAGAAAATTTGTCAAAATGTTATTTCTATAGAACATTGTGTCAAAATATAATTTCTATACAAAATTTTGTCAAAAATATATTTCTATAGAAAATTTTGTCAAAATAAAGGGTGATTCTTTTGAGGTTAGGATTTTCATGCATTAGTATTTGACAGATCACGTGGGATTTCAGACATGGTGTCAAAGAGAAAGATGCTCAGCATGCTTTGACATTTCATCATGAATAGACTTACTAACGAGCAACGCTTGCAAATCATTGAATTTTATTACCAAAATCATGGAATCATTGGACCGTATTTTTTCAAAGATGCTGTTGGACGCAACGTTACGGTGAATGGCGATCGCTATCGTTCGATGCTAACAAACTTTTTGTTGCCAAAAATGGAAGAACTGAACTTGGTTGACATGTGGTTTCAACAAGATGGCGCTACATGCCACACAGCTCGCGATTCTATGGCCATTTTGAGGGAAAACTTCGGAGAACAATTCATCTCAAGAAATGGACCGGTAAGTTGGCCACCGAGATCATGCGATTTGACGCCTTTAGACTATTTTTTGTGGGGCTACGTCAAGTCTAAAGTCTACAGAAATAAGCCAGCAACTATTCCAGCTTTGGAAGACAACATTTCCGAAGAAATTCGGGCTATTCCGGCCGAAATGCTCGAAAAAGTTGCCCAAAATTGGACTTTCCGAATGGACCACCTAAGACGCAGCCGCGGTCAACATTTAAATGAAATTATCTTCAAAAAGTAAATGTCATTGACCAATCTAACGTTTCAAATAAAGAACCGATGAGATTTTGCAAATTTTATGCGTTTTTTTTTTTTTTTAAAGTTATCAAGCTCTTAACAAATCACCCTTTATTATATTTATAGAAAAAAATATTATATTCATAGTTGAAGGCAAAATCTTCCAAAACATCAAGAATTCTACCAATCTACCATAGAGTAAAAAATCTGTCATTTTTGGTAGACTCGTGTTCATGATTGTATATAGTCCCCATATAGTAAAGCGAACCCCATATTTGAATTCTGACTCTATAATTACCGCACCAAAGTTCATATCGGTTCGTAACTATTTCTTCCCCATATATACCGGTCAAGAACTGAATATTCATGGTGGAGGGTACATAAGATTCGGCCTGGCCGAACTTATGGCCGTATATACTTGTTATCATTGGTTTAGCTCACTCTTGGGCTTTCACTACTCTCCCAATGACTTTCAAACTGTATGTGGCGTGAGACCAATATTACTGCCCATCTTCCCAGCAAAAAAAGCGTCGCCAAAAAAGTAATGAAAATGTTCTTTTTGGATCCGGAAGTGGTGCAAAATTGACGCAGAAGCGATGAATTTAACATGGGCTTGTCATAGGATGGAAGTCCTCCAATTCAACAGCCGTTGCACTGAATTTGCATCACTTCTTTAGATGTGATCCGAATTCAATGTTTTGGATGAAAATTAAAAAAATCTATGACATTTTGTCAAATAAATAATTGTTATAATTTTTTATAATTTTCAATAGATTCTAACGCTTGTCGGAAACGTTTGACCTTAAATATTTTCAAAAATTCTCAATTTTTTCAGATTGGATTTAGCATTTTTTTCGACAAAATTTAAATGATTTGTACCATTTTATGAATTCTTACACTGTTTTTAACCTATTTGAAACAAAAAAAGTTAAAATTTCCCATTAAAAGTATGAAAAAACCAAGTTATAGAACATTGAATTAAAAGAACTTCCTGGGTAGTTAAAATAAAGAACATCATTGGGAGTACATCTCCTGGAAGAGCTTTAAAAGTTGTGCCTTTGGAAGAACTTCCAAATTTTTTTGCTGGGTTATAGTGGAGAGTTTAATGCCACATTTGTTCTCCGTTCCACCCTAATACAGAATTCATTTATTATCTCATTCGATGACCTCCCAAATAAATATGAAATGTAGTTCATTTTTCAAAACTCTTTTGACTCCTTTCACCTGAAGACAAAAAAAAACAAAGTATCCCTTTTACCATTTTACAAAATGTATGAATGACTGGTCAATGAAGAAAAAAATATTAAATTTCATAAATAGCTGTACTATTGGGCCGATACATGGGTTATTGATATTGATTGAATTGGCATGGTTACAAAACGACCAGAGAATTATAATTTCATTTCTGTCTCATATACAAAGGACTAAGGTGAAATGGGGTGAAATGGTGTAACCGAAACAAGATAACTAAACTCACACTCATAGCAATGACATGAATTGAACTAAATTATGAATGACAGAATTTCGATTAGAAAGGTAAGAATAATTAAATATCCCATAACATGATAAGCTAGCCTTTTTTACAAAAAGGGTTATTTAGACATCTATGGGTAACTAAATACTGAAATAGATAAATGAAAGAAATAAATAATAAAATTCATTGACATTGAAGCATAGTGACATGGACCAAACGGATATTCCAGAATTGATATATATTTGAGTAATTGAATTAGAGTCTATAGAAAATTTAAAATTTTATCCCAAGGGATGAAATAGAGATTTTTACGAAAATTATTTCATACTTAACGGTTTCATAAGAAAACGATATTATTAATAAAAATAATTTTCGTTTTAATCGATCTAGGATTGTCGGTCCGTCCATCTAGCAATGTATGTGTAGTATCCCCTACCTTATTATCCCTATTGAGTAATTGATGTAGTGTCTATAGAAAATTGAAAATTTATCCCAAAAGATGAAATAGAGATTTTTAAGAAAATATTTCATACTTAAAGTTTTTCATAAGAAACCGAAATTCTCAATAAAAATAATTTTCTTTTTGGTTTTTGTAGGATATACAAAACGCTTAAATCCATCCAGGATTGTCTGTCCGTCCATCAGGCCATTTATGTGTTGTATTCATGGTTGCCACTCTTGCAAAAAAAAATCTACCAAATTAAAAAAAATCTTAATTTGCAATTTTTGGCCAAATTTTTGTGGTTAGTAGAATTTTTTTATATAAACAAATGCTTCGTTATTATTTCAGAATTTCCAATATTATATTTTATGATCCCTCCTATTAGTGCATATGGCTGCATATATAGATATGCCAAATTTTAAATGTTTTAACGATTTGGTGCAAACCAACAGTGGAAAGTGGCAACATCTTCAATGGATTCTTGTAGTATGAACTTACACAAATTAAAATTAAAAACAAGTAAGGAAAGTCTAAAGTCGGGCGGGGCCGACTATATTATACCCTGCACCACTTTGTAGATCTAAATTTTCGATACCATATCACATCCGTCAAATGTGTTGGGGCTATATATAAAGGTTTGTCCCAAATACATACATTTAAATATCACTCGATCTGGACAGAATTTGATAGACTTCTACAAAATCTGTAGACTCAAAATTTAAGTCGGCTAATGCACTAGGGTGGAACACAATGTTAGTAAAAAAATATGGGAAACATTTAAATCTGGAGCAATTTTAAGAAAACTTCGCAAAAGTTTATTTATGATTTATCGCTCGATATATATGCATTAGAAGTTAAGGAAAAATAGAGTAATTTTTACAAGTTTTCGACTAAAGAGTGGCGATTTTACATGGAAAATGTTGGTATTTTGACCATTTTTGTCGAAATCAGAAAAACATATATACGGAAGCTATATCTAAATCTGAACCGATTTCAACCAAATTTGGCACGCATAGCAACAATGCTAATTCAACCCCTTGTGCAAAATTTCAACTAAATCGGAGTTAAAAATTGGCCTCTATGGTCATATGAGTGTAAATCGGGCGAAAGCTATATATGGGAGCTATATCTAAATCTGAACCGATTTCAACCAAATTTGGCATGCATAGCTACAATGCTAATTCTATTCCCTGTGCAAAATTTCAACTAAATCGGAGCAAAAAATTGGCCTCTGTGGTCATATGAGTGTAAATCGGGCGAAAGCTATATATGGGAGCTATATCTAAATCTGAACCGATTTCAACCAAATTTGGCACGCATAGCTACAATGCTAATTCTACTCCCTGTGCAAAATTTCAACTAAATCGGAGCAAAAAATTGGCCTCTGTGGTCATATGAGTGTAAATCGGGCGAAAGCTATATATGGGAGCTATATCTAAATCTGAACCGATTTCAACCAAATTTGACACGCATAGCTACAATGCTAATTCTACTCCCTGTGCAAAATTTCAACTAAATCGGAGCAAAAAATTGGCCTCTGTGGGCAAATGAGTGTAAATCGGGTGAAAGCTATATATGAACCGATTTGGCTGATATTTTGCAAGTTTTTCGAGACTCATAAAATATTCGGATGTACGGAATTTGAGGAAGATCGGTTGATATACACGCCAATTATGACCAGATCGGTGAAAAATATATATGGCAGCTATATCTAAATCTGAACTGATTTTTTCCAAAATCAATAGGGATCGTCTTTGAGCCGAAACAGGACCCTATACCAAATTTTAGGACAATCGGACTAAAACTGCGAGCTGTACTTTGCACACAACAATACATCAACAGACAGACAGACGGACAGACAGACAGACAGACAGACAGACAGACAGACAGACAGACAGACGGACATCGCTAAATCGACTCAGAATTTAATTCTAAGACGATCGGTATACTAAACGATGGGTCTCAGACTTTTCCTTCTTGGCGTTACATACAAATGCACAAACTTATTATACCCTGTACCACAGTAGTGGTGAAGGGTATAAAAAAATGAATTTATAATTTATTTTCTCAAAATTTTATTTCTATAGAGAATTTTGTGAAAATTTAATAGTATATAAAATTTTGTTAAAATTATATTTTTGTATGGAAGATTTTGTCAAAATTTAATTATGTTAAATTTTTTTTCTGTGGAAAATTTTATTTCTATAGAAAATTTTGTCAAAATTTTATTTCAATAGAAAACTTAAATTATTGACAATTTATTTATATAGAACATTTTGTCAATATTTTATTTTTATGGAAAAGTTAGTTACAACTGCAAATTCTTTAGAATAAGTTAAAGTTCCTCTTAGATGGAGAGGCATATTTTTTTCAAAACTTAACAAAGCATCAAAAATTCTACCAATTTACCAAACAGTAAAAAATCTACTTTTTTGCTAGAATTCTAGAATTCTGTGGTAAATTTTAAGTTAAATTGAGAATTTTAGTTTTTTCAGTTTTAGAGGAGGTCCAAATTCGAAAAATAATGTAGCGTATCTTTGTGTCGAGGTCACACTCAACCCCAAAATTTCAAGCAAATATAAGTCCAATTTTCAAAAAGCAGGACCAAGGGAAGGTCCTCTTCCCAACCAAATATCAACAAAAATCAGGTACTCCATATTAATGTCATAACCTCAGCCACTTCCTCTGTAAATTTCAAGTAAAATGAAAAAAATTGGAAAATTGTTTCACTGTATGTACTTAGAGAAGATCTCCCTGTGTTCTTTTATTTTTCCCCCAATAAATATTAAAAAATTATTTATCACATAGAAATTTCGTAACCTCCCCCATATTCTCCCTAAATTTTCAGTAAGTGGGAAAATTTTAGTTTTTTCACTGCAAATAAGTCGGGCAAAAGGGAGGTCCCTCTCCTCACACAAATATTGAACAAGTATATAAGGCCGTAAGTTCGGCAAGGCCGAATTTTATGTACCCTCCACCATGGATTGCGTAGAAAGTTCTACAAAAGATTGTCATCCACAATCGAGTTACTTTGGTTGTAGAAATACTTTCCAACACCATGTACCAAATTTCAGCCGGATCGGATAAAATTTGCTTCTCTTTGAGGCTCCGCAAGTCAAATCTGGGGATCGGTTTATATGGGGGATATATATAATTACGGACCGATGTGGACCAATTTTTGCATGGTTGTTAGAGACCATATACCAACACCATGTACCAAATTTCAGCCGGATCGGATGAAATTTGCTTCTCTTTGAGGCTCCGCAAGTCAAATCTGGGGATCGGTTTATATGGGAGCTATATATAATTATGGACCGATGTGGACCAATTTTTGCATGGTTGTTAGAGACCATATACTAACACCATGTACCAAATTTCAGCCGGATCGGATGAAATTTGCTTCTCTTTGAGGCTCCAAAAGCCAAATCTGGGGATCGGTTTATATGGGGGCTATATATAATTATGGACCGATGTGGACCAATTTTCGCATGGTTGTTAGAGACCATATACCAACACCATATACTAAATTTCAACCGGATCGGATGAAATGTGCTTCTCTTTGAGGCTCCGAAAGCCAAATCTGGGGATCGGTTCATATGGGGGCTATATATAATTATGAACCGATGTGGACCAATTTCCGCATGGTTGTTAGAGACCATATACCAACACCATATACCAAATTTCAACCGGATCGGATTGGTCCGATGTGGACCAATTTTTTCGTGGTTGTTAGAGACCATATACCAACACCATGTACCAAATTTAAGCCGGATCGGATGAAATTTGCTTCTCTTTGAGGCTCCGCAAGTCAAATCTGTGGATCGGTTTATATGGGGGCTTTATATAATTATGGACCGATGTGGACCAATTCCTGCATGGTTGTTAAAGACCATATACCAACACCATGTACCACATTTCGGCCGGATCGGATGAAATTTGCTTCTCTTTGAGGCTCCGTCAACCAAATCGGGGGATCGGTTTATATGGGGGCTATATATAATTATGGACCGATGTGGACCAATTTTTGCATGGTTGTTAGAGACCATATACTAACACCATGTACCACATTTCAGCCGGATCGGATGAAATTTGCTTCTCTTTGAGGCTCCGAAAGCCAAATCTGGGGATCGGTTCATATGGGGGCTATATATAATTATGAACCGATGTGGACCAATTTCCGCATGGTTGTTAGAGACCATATACCAACACCATATACCAAATTTCAACCGGATCGGATGAAATTTGCTTCTCTTTGAGGCTCCGAAAGCCAAAGCTGGGGATCGGTTTATATGGGGGCTATGTATAATTATGGACCGATATGGACCAATTTTTGCATGGTTGTTAGAGACCATATACTAACACCATGTACCAAATTTCAGCCGGATCGGATGAAATTTGCTTCTCTTTGAGGCTCCGCAAGCCAAATCGGGGGAACGGTTTATATGGGGGCTATATATAATTATGGACCGATGTGGACCAATTTTTTCGTGGTTGTTAGAGACCATATACTAACACCATATACCAAATTTAAACGGGATCGGATGAATTTTGCGTCTCCAAGAGGCTACAGAGTTCAAATCTGGGGATCGGTTTATATGGGGGCTATATATAATTATGGACCTATGTGGAGCAATTTTTGCATGGGTGTTAGAGACCATATACCAACACCATGTAACAAATTTCAACCGGACCTGATGAATTGTGCTCCTCCAAGAGGCTCCGGAGTACAAATCTGGGGATCGGTTTATATGAGGGCTATATATAATTATGAACCAATATGAACCAATTTCTGCATGGCTATTAGAGACTATATACTGACACCACGTACCAAATTTAAACCGGATTGGATGAAATTTTCTTCTCTTAGAGCCTCCGCAAACCAAATCTGGGGGTTGGTTTATATGGAGACTATATCTAATTATGGACCGATGTGGACCAATTTCCGCATGGTTGTTAGAGACCATATAACAACACCATATACCAAATTTCAACTGGATCGGATGAAATTTGCTTCTCTTTGAGGCTCCGCAAGTCAAATCTGGGGATCGGTTTATATGGGGGCTATATATAATTATGGACCGATGTGGACCAATTTTTTCATGGTTGTTAGAGACCATATACCAACACCATGTACCAAATTTCAGCCGGATTGGATGAAATTTGCTTCTCTTTGAGGCTCCGCAAGTCAAATCTGGGGATCGGTTTATATGGGGGCTATATATAATTATGGACCGATGTGGACCAATTTTTGCGTGGGTGTTAGATGCCATGTACCAACACCAAATTTCAGCCAGATCGGATGAAATATGCTTCTCTTAGAGGCTCCGCAAGCCAAATCTGGAGTTCCATTTATATGGGGGCTATACGTAAAAGTGGACCGATATGGCCCATTTGCAATACCATCGGTTCTACATCAATAACAACTACTTGTGAAATGTTTCAAGTCGGTAGCTTGTTTCGTTCGGAAGTTAGCGAGATTTCAACAGATGGACGGACGGACGGACGGACATGTTTGGATCGACTCAGAATTTCACCACGACTCAAAATATATATACTTTATGGGGTCTTAGAGCAATACTTCGATGTGTTACAAACGGAATGACAAAGTTAATATACCCTTATCCTATGATGGAGGGTATAAAAATAAATAAGCGGATGCTTGTCTAGACGCTCAATCTAATCTTCCTTGAAATTTCAACAAAATGTCATAATTTTGATCCAATTTTCAAAAGGCAGACGAAGGTGAGGGCCCCTTCTTGTGTAGACATCATCCCTAACCTTCCTTGGAAAATTCACCCAAATCATAGGACTTTGGTCCAATTTTGCAAAAAATCGGGCAAGGGGAATGGCCCCCGTCCCCATCAGACATAAACAATGAGGTATCCTTTTTTCATCACATGAAAATTTAAAGTAAGTCGATTCAGCCTCTTTCCGATCTTATCCGGAACATACAAAGAAATAATATATATATATATATATATATATATATATATATATATATATATATATATATATATATATATATATATATATATATATATATATATATATATATATATATATATATATATATATATATATATATATATATATATATATATATATATATATATATATATATATATATATATATATATATATATATATATATATATATATATATATATATATATATATATATATATATATATATATATATATATATATATATATATATATATATATATATATATATATATATATATATAGATATATAGATATATAGATAGGTAAAAATTTGTAAACATACGTATTATTTCCGAATTAATAACACTAATACGTTCCATAGATCGACGGCCTATGGTGCGTATACCTTGTTTGTTTACGTGTTATATTAAAAAAGTATACGCACCATATTCCCTATTAATTAATAAAGGGTGATTTATTAAGAGCTTGATAACTTTTTTTTAAAAAAACGCATAAAATTTGCAAAATCTCATCGGTTCTTTATTTGAAACGTTAGATTGGTCCATGACATTTACTTTTTGAAGATAATTTCATTTAAATGTTGACCGCGGCTGCGTCTTAGGTGGTCCATTCGGAAAGTCCAATTTTGGGCAACTTTTTCGAGCATTTCGGCCGGAATAGCCCGAATTTCTTCGGAAATGTTGTCTTCCAAAGCTGGAATAGTTGCTGGCTTATTTCTGTAGACTTGACGTAGCCCCACAAAAAATAGTCTAAAGGCGTCAAATCGCATGATCTTGGTGGCCAACTTACCGGTCCATTTCTTGAGATGAATTGTTCTCCGAAGTTTTCCCTCAAAATGGCCATAGAATCGCGAGCTGTGTGGCATGTAGCGCCATCTTGTTGAAACCACATGTCAACCAAGTTCAGTTCTTCCATTTTTGGCAACAAAAAGTTTGTTAGCATCGAACGATAGCGATCGCCATTCACCGTAACGTTGCGTCCAACAGCATCTTTGAAAAAATACGGTCCAATGATTCCACCAGCGTACAAACCACACCAAACAGTGCATTTTTCGGGATGCATGGGCAGTTCTTGAACGGCTTATGGTTGCTCTTCACTCCAAATGCGGCAATTTTGCTTATTTACGTAGCCATTCAACCAGAAATGAGCCTCATCGCTGAACAAAATTTGTCGATAAAAAAGCGGATTTTCTGCCAACTTTTCTAGGGCCCATTCACTGAAAATTCGACGTTGTGGCAGATCGTTCGGCTATTCATGATGAAATGTCAAAGCATACTGAGCATCTTTCTCTTTGACACCATGTCTGAAATCCCACGTGATCTGTCAAATACTAATGCATGAAAATCCTAACCTCAAAAGAATCACCCTTTACTAGGAAGTAAAAAGAAAATCAATTTTCTATTAAAAAACTTTTGCTCATTTCCCTTGTTGTTTTCACTCTCTTAGCCAGCCCTTCCCCTTGTATTGAATGGAGATCATACAATATGGAAATTATCCATGTGTGCTATATTCTTGCATTGAAGGATATTTCTATTCTATAAACGATATTCTATTAGCAATAAAATATATATCACAATGGGCTGAATAGTCTAAGTGAGCCTGAATCTTAATCGGGCTGCCACTTTAACCTAACCTAACCTAACGATATTCTATAGAACCATCTCCGAAATTTATCCCCTCACATAATCTTGACTGTGGAGCCCATAACTCATTCCATGGCCTTTCTAAAGAAAAAACTTCAGACTTCGGTCTGATATATATTGCCTTACTGTTTAAATAGGGGCTCCCTGTAATCTGGTAAAACCGAAAAAAAAAACAAAAAACTTTTTTTGACTCTTCTCTGTAAGTAGTTCGCCCCTGACTTCCAGCAATCCTTCAAAATGGTTTGTCCTTTTTGTGATTTTATTGCTAAGTTCATCACAACAACTCTAATTATCATTGTTTATGTTAAACTAAGACATTAAATGACCCTTCCGTCAATATAAAACAAAATGGTAGCTAACGAAATAGCCCATAAACATGAACATATATATGGATACGAAAAGACAGTGGATTTGGATTTTACACCAAAATATATTGTGGAGAAATCAAATAAAAAAGAAGAAATAAAGTCTAAAGACAAAATCATTTCTTTTAAATATTTAATGACAATCTAACACCATTTTATAACTCTCTCTTTGTCTCTCATACGATAATTTTCTTTATTTTCCAATATTCTTATATAGAACCAATTTAAATCCTTAATGACTTCTTTCACATGTAGTAGAGAATATAAGAAACAGATATTTCGTTGTTTTTTCGCAATTTATTTATTTAGAAATGTGGGTAGATCAACCATATGAGATTGTAGGTTTGAGTTGTTTCTTTTAACTGCAAATTGTTTAAGCTTTAGAGCGATATGTATCCTGCAAATTGGCTAGCAAATAAACCCTCGAAAAACTCCCAAAAAAAGTCTTATTGTTCACCCAGAATGCCAATTGCTAAATAACTTCCCTAGACGAGTAGCCAAAGATTTTCTAAGATTTGTGTTTTTTTTTTTTCTTTAGGTCCACCAAAGAATATTGGGATAATGTTGAACATCAGTAAGGAAATCATTGCTTTTGCATTAGACAAAGCAAGGAATGTGGTGTGTTTGGATACTAGGTTGGGTCATCATCTCCAATTTAAAAGATTTCCATATAAAATTCCATTTGTGATCATTTGAACCTATGAGTGAGGAATCAGGAAAATTGTTACCATAGCAAAATATCCACCGTAGTTGAATTAGCCACCGTGGTGCAATGGTTAGCATGCCCGCCTTGCATACACAAGGTCGTAGGTTCGATTCCTGCTTCGACCGAACACCAAAAAGTTTTTCAGCGGTGGATTATCCCACCTCAGTAATGCTGGTGACATTTCTGAGGGTTTCAAAGCTGCTCTAAGTGGTTTCACTGCAATGAGGAACGCCGTTCGGACTCGGCTATAAAATGGAGGTCCCTTGTCATTAAGCTTAACATGGAATCGGGCAGCACTCAGTGATAAGAGAGAAGTTCACCAATGTGGTATCACAAAGGACTGAATAGTCTAAGTGAGCCTGATACATCGGGCTGCCACCTAGCCTATGGTATTTTGAGGCTGAATGAAAAACAAACTGACAGACGGACGAACGGATAGCGGATGGGAAAACGGACGGATAGACAGACAGACGCATAAATGGAAGGACAGGCAGGAGGACGGAAGGCTGGTCTGATAGACGGATGAACGGATATCGGATGGGGAAACGGGCGGATTGACAGACAGACGCATAAATGGAAGGACAGGCAGGAGAACGGAAGGCCGGCCAAACCGACGACAAACGGACGCATAAACAGACAAATGGAGGGACAGTCGATCGGAAAAACAAATGGATAGACGTTTTTCCGATCTTTCATGCTGGAGGTTATGAAAAACAAATTTTAATCCTGGATCCACATTAATATCCCCCCAAAATACATATGTCTGTATACATATATTTATTGGTCATATATTCATTTTACCATTTGGTTATGCTCCTTGTTAAATCCGGTATCGTTTGCCAAATATATTTAAAGCGTTTTTTTGTTTTTCAAATAAACAACAAAAAACAAGTAAGAAAGTCTAAAGTCGGACGGGGCCGACTATATTATACCCTGCACCACTTTATAGATCTAAATTTTCGATACCATATCACATCCGTCAAATGTGTTGGGGCTACATATATAAAGGTTTATCCCAAATACATACATTTAAATATCACTCGATTTGGACAGAATTTGATAGACTTCTACAAAATCTATAGACTCAAAATTTAAGTCGGCTAATGCACTAGGGTGGAACACAATGTTAGTAAAAAAATATGGGAAACATTTAAATCTGAAGCAATTTTATGGAAACTTCGCAAAAGTTTATTTATGATTTATCGCTCGATATATATGTATTACAAGTTTAGGAAAATTAGAATCATTTTTACAACTTTTCGACTAAGTAGTGGCGATTTTGCAAGGAAAATGTTACCAACATTGACCATTTTTGTCGAAATCATAAAAACATATATATGGAAGCTATATCTAAATCTGAACCGATTTCAACCAAATTTGGCACACATAGCTACAATGCTAATTCTACTCCCTGTGCAAAATTTCAACTAAATCGGAGCAAAAAATTGGCCTCTGTGGTCATTTGAGTGTAAATCGGGCGAAAGCTATATATAGGAGCTATATCTAAATCTGAACCGATTTCAACCAAATTTGACACGCGTAGCTATAATGCTAATTCTACTCCCTGTGCAAAATTTCAACTAAATCGGAGCAAAAAATTGGCCTCTGTGGGAGCTATATCTAAATCTGAACCGATTTCAACCAAATTTGGCACGCATAGCTACAATGCTAATTCTACTCCCTGTGCAAAATTTCAACCAAATTGGTGTAAAACTCTGGCTTCTGGGACCGCATTAGTCCATATCGGGCGAAAGATATATATGGGAGCTATATCTAAATCTGAACCGATTTCAATAAAATTTGGCACACTTGACTATAGTAGTAATTGTTCTTCTTGTGCAAAATTTTAAGCACATTAGGTTAAAACTCTGGCTTCTGGGGCCATATAAGTCCATATCGGGCGAAATATATATATGGGAGCTATATCTAAATCTGAACCGATTTCTTCCAAAATCAATAGGGATCTATTCTGAGCCAAAACACATACTTGTGCCAAATTTGAAGTCGATTGGACTAAAACTGCGACCTAGACTTTGATTACAAAAATGTGTTCACGGACAGACGGACAGACGGACAGACGGACATCGCTATATCGACTCAAGAGCCCACCCTGAGCATTTTTGCCAAAGACACCATGTGTCTATCTCGTCTCCTTCTGGGTGTTGCAAACATATGCACTAACTTATAATACCCTGTTCCACAGTGTGGAGCAGGGTATAAAAAGGAAACACAAAAAATTCGAATGATATCCCTTGGAATTACAGACCAGAGAATCATCGTTTACCAATAAACAAGCCATGTTTATTTAGGGGGGTGATGGTTTTGTGTGTGTGTGTGTATGTGTGGGAGGTTTTTGTATTGTCCTCTTTGTTTGTAGATTTTCACTTATCATGATGGCAAGAGAATGGTGGTCCTTTTTTTTTTGATGGTATTCGGTGGGAGATGTATGGCATGACGGAAATCTTTATCTAAATAAAAATGTGTTAACTTCCAATTTTTCTATATTTTGTTTTCGTTTGGGTTTATTTTTATTTCGACAAATCTAAGAATCTAAATCTCTAGATGAGATAATTTAAAGTCGTTACAATGACAATGGTAATGAAGAAAATGTTTTACCGAGAATTTTTCATTATGACTTCTGGATGACAAGGAAAAATTGCTGTGGACAAAAATGGCCATTTTCATGAGCTTTTGATTGGGGGGAAAATTTTATGAAGAATTTTTCGAGATAATAAAATGGAATTTAAAATATATTAGAGATTTTTTTTAATTTTATTTTTTCCTTTTATTTCATAGTTCTTTGTCTATGAAGCTCTCAAGACCATGTATTAAAAATAAATATTTAAAATGTAAATAAGAAACATATGTCCTGTTCCAGCAAATCATAGAAAAATCTACAATAATTAGAAAAAGTTTAATTCCTGCCTTTTATCAGGAAAAAAAAATTGCCGCAAGATATCATCGCTTGAAAAAGTGTCAAATTTGCCATTAAACAAGCACCAAGGTAACCCTGGCTATGAAAATGCTACAATTCCACAAACAACAAAAGCATCTATTTTATTAATTTTTTTTATTATAACTCAGACCTTTAATTAATTAAATTTTATTTATGTTTATTTCTAAAAAACCAAAATCTCAAATATTATCACAAAAGTTTTTTTTCTTGGATGAATGTGAATTGCTTTCATTTTTCTCTTAAATTTTTTTAAAGGAATCACTTTCATCACTTAGTAGACCACTGGGTAATGCGGAGACTTACTAGCCCCATTAATGATTATCTCCACTAAATTGTGAGATATCGTCCATCATGGCAGAATCATAATCGTCCAAATCAACAATGTTGAAATCCACATTACCCTGATTTTCGTTGGCATATTCTGGTCGGCGGCGGCCTACTCTACCCAATTCGACGGAAAAAGGTTGCCTCGTTGGCTCGGGCTGGGGCTGGGGCTTAGCCGATCCAGGAGCTGGTGGAGCTGCCCTACGTGTCGATTGATTTCCTGATGTTTGTAATTTACCAGCCGACAAGGGAAGTTCATCGGATTTCTTGGATTTTCCAGAAGCTGGAGCTGCTGGTGCTTGTTTGGCCGTTGATTTTTTGGTATTCTGGATTTCCGGTAAAGTTTGCGATCGCGCTTTTATGATATTCGAAGAAATGGTAGAATTTGAGGATTTTCCCCGATTGCCACTATCTGGCATTGCCGTTCTATTGTAAGAACCTGGCGGAGGATTTTGATGTTGCAAGAATTTCTTTCGGACCTCATCCACTTGGGCCCGCCGTTCCTTTGTATTGCCATGAGGGGTATCCAATTCTT
Source organism: Haematobia irritans (assembly GCF_050003625.1). Lineage (NCBI taxonomy): Eukaryota > Metazoa > Arthropoda > Insecta > Diptera > Muscidae > Haematobia > Haematobia irritans. The sequence continues at coordinate 10,376,726 of NC_134401.1, read as the reverse complement.
CACTGAGTTGATTGAGTAAGTCCAATAGAGTTTGGGCTTTCTCATCTTCAAATTCAATTTCTATAGGTGAGTCACGGCCATGGACTTTGGCAGGAGCCTGAAGAATTAACCTGGAAAATAAAACAAAATTTAAAAAATCTCAAAATTCGCTTTTGATGATTACTCACTTCTTTGCCTCCTCTATGGCCTTGCCCAATTGCTGAACATTTTTGGCTGTCTCTTTATTACTGCGACCAATTTGAGAATTTTTCAATGTTCCTTGTAATACCACAGTCCATTTATGGGAAGTCGACTGAGCTATTACCATCCTAGCCACTCTTTGGAATCTTTGTTTTGGTGTCTCATTTGGAGGCCGGGAAGCCACCTTCTCCACTTTAATTTCATTCATTTCAGCTACACCATTAACATTATGATTTCTGGCAGAATTTTCCTCATTGACATTTTCCACGGGAGCCAACTGGAAGCCCTTCATTAGGCGTCGCTCCCAGACTTTGGCTTTCTTGGCACGACAAGCTGAAATGGCAACAGAAAATTTGGAATGATAAGAAATGGTGTAAAAATTTGGAGTCGGGGGGTAACTAAGGACCATCCTGCCTTGCTCATTGAGGTTCATCAATTTTTTGTGAAATTATTTTTAATATAAATTAATGTACATTTGATTGAATTTAATTTTAAATTCAATTTAATTTCATTTTAATATATTTATAAATAATTTTAACTTGAATTTAGTTTTAATTTAATTGTATTAATTTTACTTTTAACACAACTTCAAGTTAATTAAAATTAAAATTTTAATTTAACCTTATTAGACTTTATTTTATTTTATTTTATTTTATTTTATTTTAATTGAGTATTAATTGCATTTTAATTCATTAAAATCGAATTCAATTTATTTCCTTAATTTAATTCTAATACAACTTTTATATAATTTTGATTATTATTATAATTATATAAAAGTTGTATTAGAATTAAATTAAGGAAATAAATTGAATTAAGGGAATAAATTGAATAAATTCAGGAATAGGTTAGGTTAGGTTATGTGGCAGCCCGATGTATCAGGCTCACTTAGACTATTCAGTCCATTGTGATACCACAGTGGTGAACTTCTCTCTTATCACTGAGTGCTGCCCGATTCCATGTTAAGCTCAATGAAATTCAGGAATGAATTGAATTTTGATTAAATTGTTATATACTTTCGTTTTGGTTTTAGTTTTATTTTAACTGTAATTTTATTTTGTGTAATTATATTTAATTTTAAATTATTTTAGTTTTAACTTGATTTTGATTTTAATTTAAACTAATTTCCTTTTACCTTCGTTTAATTTTTAATTTAATTTAGGAAAACTAAATAAAAATATTAAGATAACAAAAAAGAAAACGTCGAGCTTGGAAAAACAAGAAATTAATTTAATTTGAATTTAATTTCATTTAATCTTTTTATAATATGCTTTAAATTAATTTTAATTGAGTTATGATTTCATGAGTAATAAGTTCAATTCTAATTTAATTTCAATAGAACAAAAGCAAAATATTTTTTAATTTTTGTAATTTTAGTGTAATATTTTCCTAATTTTAATTTACTTTTGATTTAATATCAATTTAATTTGATTTTTATTTATTTTTAATTAATTTTTACTTTAATTTTAATTTAAACAAATTTCCTTTGGTTTAATTTTAAATTAATTTTAGTTTCATTTTAACTTAACTTAATTTTTCGCTTAATTGCGAAATATTAAGACAACTAAATCAAATTATTATCAAAAGACATCAAGGTTAAAAAGACAAGAAATTATTTATTCAATTTGAATTTAAATTTAATTTCACTTAATTTAAACATAATTTTCTTTATGTAAATTTTAATTTAATTTTGAATGAGTTATGGTTTATTTCTAATTTAACTTTAATTCAATTCTAATTTAATTTCTATCGTTAAATATTTTTGTAATTTTAGTTGTATTTAAATTGAACTTCAATATAATCTTAATTTTTTTATTTAATTTTAGTTTAATTTGAATTAATTTTAATTGGATTATATTGAATTTTAATTTAGTTTTAGTTTTAATTTTATTTTATTTCAGTTGTAATTTAAATTTAATTTCCTTTTATTTAGTTTTAATTTAAATGTACTACTGATTTAATTTTAATTTAAGTTTATTGCATTTTTTAGTTCTAATTTATTTTAAGTTTAATTCAGTTCTAATTTAATTTCAATATAATTTTAAGTTTATTTAAATTAATTTTAGCCTAATTGAATTAAATTTAATTTTAAATGGATTTTATTGAATTATAATTGAGATTTAATTTCCTCTTATTTAATTTTAATTGAAATTTACTATTGATTTAATTTCAATTTAAGTTTAATTGATTTGTGGGGTTTTAATTGGTTTAATTTAATTCAATATTTATTCTCATTTAATTTTAATATAATATTAATTTTATTTAATTTTAATTAATTCTAATTGTTTTTTATTGAATTAAAATTTAGTTTTAATTTTATTTTACGTCAGTTCTAATTAACTAGTTTATTTTGATTTAATTTCTTCTTATTAAATTTTAATTTAATGTTGATTTTTTTGAGTTCAATCGATTTATTAGTTTTAATTCAATTTAAATTTTAATTCAATTTTAAATAAATTACTTAATTAAATCAACTTTACCTTTGATTTAATTTTAAGTTTGTTTAAATTTTTAAGATTAAGTTTTATTTTAATTTAGTCTTCATATTTTTTTGATTTTAGTTTTAATTTTAAATTAATTTTTAGATATTTTGATTTATTTTTTTAATTTACTTTTACTTTATTTAATTCTAAATTTTAATTTCAATTCTAGTTGCATTTGCAATTGATTTTAATTTAATTTATTTAAAATAATCTGACTTAAAATGAATATTGAATATTTCAATATTTATTTTAATTTAGTTTTAATACAATTTTAATTTTATTTAATTCTAGTTTAATTTAAATTGATTTAAATTTTAAATGGTTTTATTGAATTATTTTGATTTTAGTTTTAATTTGAAATTAATTTTTAGATATTTTGATTTACCTTTTTTAATTTACTTTTACTTTATTTAATTCTAAATTTTAATTTCATTTCTAGTTGCATTTACAATTGATTTTAATTTAATTTATTTAAAATAATCTGACTTAAAATGAATATTGAATATTTAAATATTTATTTTAATTTAGTTTTAATACAATTTTAATTTTATATATATTTTTAGTTTAATTTAAATTAATTTCAATTTTAATTGGTTTTTGTTGAATTATTATTTTGTTTTAATTTTATAATCTGATTTAAAACACACACTTCTTTGTATTCACCCTTTCCCTTCCCCCACTTACGTTTCTCTTTTTTGGCTGCCGATGTTACATCCATGCCGCTATTCTCAAATATCTCCAGCATTTCATAACGCATTGTGGATATTTCACTTTTCACCTCATTGATGTCATCTTCGGTCACTGGATTATCTTCGAATTTGCGATGCTGGGCAGCCACATAACGCCAGACTAACGAGCGCATTATATTGTCATAGGCATTAACTTCTTCCTTAGCATGACGTTTCTAGGATACAAAAAAAAAAAAAACAAATAAAATAAATTTTATTTTCAAATAACTACAATAGAAATCACAACTACAAAGTGTGTATGCAGACGGTTTGTGAATGCAGAGATTTTGTGGATGTTATCATACCTTAGACTGTTTGCGATCAATCTCCTTGCTGGATTTCCTAAACAACCTAATGATCCACTTAACTGAAGGCATGATATTAAAGGGTGGTGGTAGTGTAGAGCTATCATCGAAATAGCTCATCCATAGCTTGGTACGTGCAAATTTCCACTCGGTATCGGAATGTTCCTGTAAAACAAAGACAACACGAAAAAAACAAACCCACTCAGAGTTACAGATCTCTTCAGTACAAGACCATCGTAAATTGGTAAAATTCTTTGAATCCCCTTGAAATACACGTGCCCAAATTTACAGCTCGTTTATGTTGTCCTTAACAACTTCTCAAATATCCTTGGAGATTTTCATTTACCCTCTCCTCCGTGCACACACATTCGTATTTCGAAAGCATTTCAAGAGGATTGGTATTGTTGTTTTATTCTTTTTTTTTTTTTTTTTGTTACTGCTACTACTCAGCTCCCTTTCACATTGTGATGGAGGGGCCGAAACTTACATCAATCATGGCATAAGAATTGGACATCATGGCGATTAGCAGATTCAAAAGCACTATCACATTGATGACACTGTATGAGCCGAACATGAGTAGACCCCAGAAACGTGTATATGATTTAATGCCAGTTAACTCAAAGTCATCCAGACCCACCATGCCAAAACTGGCCCAAAACAATGACTGAGAAGATTCGAAAAGACTGTAAAATAAAAACGAAAGCATAGCACATTGAGAGACATGATGAATTTGAAGATTTCTATGTTTTTTTCGGTTTTATGTTTCGGGTTTTGCTACATCATCAATTTGTATTAAAACAGAGAGAAACAATTTTGTCATTTAATTCAGTTGAAAAAAAAATGTTCAAGGATTTTGGAAAACCCGAAAAATATACACAGAAAATAATTCAAATTTAAAACAAGGACTTTTGGAAATTCTGCGAAACGATTTAGATATCATTCTTATTTATATATATCACAGTAAATTTTTGCGAAACACCAATCCCTCTGATATTTTTGGTGTTCTTCCATAAAAATTTTTATAGATATAAAATTTTAACAAAATTTCCTATAGAAATAAAATTTTAACAAAATTTTCTATAGACATAAACTTTTGACAAAATTGTCAATATAAATAAAATTTTGAAAAAAATTGTCTACAGAAATAAAATTTTTACAAAATTTTCTATAGTAATAAAATTTTGCCAAAATTTTCTATAGAAATAAAATTTTGAGAAAATTTTCTATAGAAATAAAATTTTGAGAAAATTTTCTATAGAAATAAAATTTTGAGAAAATTTTCTATAGAAATAAAACGTTGACAGAATTTTCTATAAATATAAAATTTTGAGAAAATTTTCTATAGAAATAAAATGTTGACAACATTTTTATAGAAATAAAATTTTCTATAGTAATGCAATTTAAAAAAAATTTCTATAGAAATAAAATTTTTACAAAATTTTCTATAAAAATAAAATTTTCACAAAAAAATTTTCTACAGAAATAAAATTTGAGAAAATTGTCTATAAAAATGAAACTTTGACAAAATTTTCTATAGAAATGAAATTTTGACAAAGTTTTCTATAGAAATAAAATGTTGACAAAATTTTCTATAGAAATAAAATTCAGACAAAATTTTCTATAGAAATAAAATTTGGACAAAATTTTCTATAGAAGTGAAATGTTGACAAAATTTTCCATAGAAATAAAATTTTCTATAGAAATAAAATTTTGACGAAATTTTTTATAGAAATAAACTTTTGAAAAATATTTTTCACAGAAATGCAATTTTGAGACAATTTTCTATAGAAATAAAGTTTTGATAGAATTTTCTATACAAATAAAATTTTGACAACATTTTCTATAGAAATAAAATTTTGCCAACATTTTCTATAGGAATAAAATTTTGACAGAATTTTCTATAGAAATAAAATTTGGACAAAATTTTCGATAGAAAAAAAATTTTGACAAAATTTTCTACAGGAATGAAATTTTGACAAAATTTTCTATAGAAATAATATTTTGACAAAATTTTTCTACTGAAATACAATTTTGACAAAATTTTCTACAGAAATAATGTTTTGATAGAATTTCCCATAGAAATTAAATTTTGCCAAAATTTTCTATGGAAATGAAATTTTGACAAAATTTTCTATAAAAATAAAATTTTCACAAAAATTTTTATAGAAATAAAATTTTGACAAAATTTTTATAGAAATAAAGTTTTGACAAAATTTTTGTAGAAATAAAATTTTGACAAAATTTTCTATAGAAATAAAATGTTGACAAAATTTTCTATAGAAATGAAATTTTAACAAAATTTTCTATAGAAATAAAATGTTGACAAAATTTCCTATAGAAATAAAATTTTGACAAAATTTTCTACAGAAATAAAATTTGAGAAAATTGTCTATAAAAATGAAACTTTGACAAAATTTTCTATAGAAATGAAATTTTGACAAAGTTTTCTATAGAAATAAAATGTTGACAAAATTTTCTATAGAAATAAAATTTGGACAAAATTTTCTATAGAAATGAAATTTTGACAAAATTTTCCATAGAAATAAAATTTTCTATAGAAATAAAATTTTGACGAAATTTTTTATAGAAATAAACTTTTGAAAAATATTTTTCACAGAAATGCAATTTTGAGACAATTTTCTATAGACATAAAGTTTTGATAGAATTTTCTATACAAATAAAATTTTGACAACATTTTCTATAGAAATAAAATTTTGCCAACATTTTCTATAGGAATAAAATTTTGACAAAATTTTCTATAGAAATAAAATTTGGACAAAATTTTCGATAGAAAAAAATTTTGACAAAATTTTCTACAGGAATGAAATTTTGACAAAATTTTCTATAGAAATAAAATTTTGACAAAATTTTTCTACTGAAATACAATTTTGACAAAATTTTCTACAGAAATAATGTTTTGATAGAATTTCCTATAGAAATGAAGTTTTGCAAAAATTTTCTATGGAAATGAAATTTTGACAAAATTTTCTATATAAAATGTTGACGACATTTTTTACGGAAATAAAATTTTTCTACAGAAATACAAATTTTCTACAGAAATTAAATTTAAGATAGTTTTCTATAGAAATAATATTTTCACAAAATTTTCTATAGAAATAAAATTTAAAAAAAAAATTTGTATAGAAATAAAATTTTGAAAAATTTTCCATAGGAATAAAATTTAGACAAAATTTTCAATAGAAATAAAATTTGGCAAAATTTTCCATAGAAATAAAATTTTTACAAAATTTTCTATAGAAATAAAATTTTGACAAAATTTTTATAGAAATAAAATTTTCTATAGTAATACAATTAAAAAAAAATTCTATAGTAATAAAATTTTTACAAAATTTTCTATAAAAACAAAATGTTGACAAAAATTTTTATAGAAATAAAATTTTGACAAAACTTTTATAGAAATAAAGTTTTGACAAAATTTTTATAGGAATAAAATTTTGACCAAATTTTCTATAGAAATAAAATGTTAAAATGTTTCTATAGAAATTAAATTTTAACAAAATTTTCTACAGAAATAAAATGTTGACAAAATTTCCTATAGAAATAAAATTTTGACAAAATTTCCGAAAGAAATAAAACTTTGAGAAAATTTTCTATAAAAATAAAATTTTGACAAAATTTTCAATAGAAATAAAATTTTGCCAAAATTTTTTATAGAAATAAAATTTTGACAAAATTTTCTATAATAATAAAATTTTGACAAAATTTTTATAGAAATAAAATTTCCTATAGTAAAAAAAATTTAACAAAATTTTCTATAGAAATAAAATTTTAACAAAATTTTCTACAGAAATAAAATGTTGACAAAATTTCCTATAGAAATAAAATTTTGACAAAATTTGTTTAGAAATAAGGTTTTGACAAACTTTTTATAATAATAAAATTTTAACAAAATTTTCTATAGAAATAAAATTTTGACTAAATTTTCTATAGAAATGAAATTTTAACAAAATTTTCTATAGAAATTAAATGTTGACAAAATTTTCTATAGAAATAAAATTTTGACAAAATTTTCTATAGTAATAAAATTTTGACAAAATTTTCTATAGTAATAAAATTTTGGCAATTTTACAAAAGATTCCTCCTGGCCGAACTTACGGCCGTATCTACTTTTTCTCACTACATTCGATAATTATCTGTATAAAATCCTTCCCTGTCTTATGAAGACATCTTAATTTTAAAATTATCACAAATCATCTCCCTTTTGTTCCCACTCCCCGAGACAAAAACTTACTTGCCAAATCTTCGCCATTTCATACAAGAATCCGAGTGACCAGCCCAATCTGCCTCACCACCGGGTAGAACATAACATTTACTTTTTTCCAAATCAGCAAAATACCATAACAATTGATTTAGACCACAGGCAAAGGCAAACAAGACCAAAGAATAGATAAAGAAGAATTTTACAATGTCGATGACCATGCGGCCCAAAGAAATTTGCAAAGGACCCAAATGGGGATTGATGGAGAACATATGGACCAATTTAAGGGCTGAGAAAACATTGGCAGCAGCAAACAAGCCTTCGGCAATTAACTGAGGATCGAAATCATCCCATTTCTCACGAGGAACATAGGCCATTTTGGGATCCATGGCAATTTCACGGGATTGTTGGATATATGCCAGGGTTCTGAAAGCAGGAAAATAAAACAAAACAAAAATGTTTGATCTTCGTTATGTGTTTTTGTTTTTTCTTCAATTTCTCACCTCAAACACATGACACTAACATATAAACTATTCCTTAGAAAATCTATGAAATTCCACATATTCCTTAAATAGTTTTTCATGCCCACAGTGAAAATTTCCTGGACTTCTTCCCACATAAAACCGAATAAATATAAAACAACCAGCAATTCCAGTTTTGTGGGTCCTCGGCCACGTTGACGCAAAGTATCCTCCAACAATTGTTGTTTCATACTTTCCGTTCCCAGGATACGTATCACATCCTCGTCAGCCCGCTGAGAGACCAGTATAAGGATAACTGTTGATTATAAAATAAAAGACAAAAAACACAACAAATGAGAAAAACCACCACATATATGATTAAAAATCCACAGACAATTATGAGAGAGAAACAAACGAGAGCCAAGGATCAGGAGAAGGGAATTGGGGTTCCCAGTAGCCAAAGAAAGGATATAAAATTTAATATTAAACATAGCAAAAAAAATATATGAGCATTATGTTGGAATGACCACATTTTAATATGAAGATGTCATAACATCGTATTTGTGATATCCTTCCTATGTGCGTGTCTCCTAATAATACTCCTATCTGGAGGACAAACAATGTTGACTACAACTATCAATGCCTGAATAGAGAGAACACCATCAGCATCAACATCAAGTTTATGTAACATGACTTGTCCATGTTCTGAGGGGATTTTAAGAATCCCATATATGTGGACTCTTCTTTGCATAAAAGTGTGGAGGTGTTTGCTACATACATTTATCTGTGTACTCTTGTATTTGGATTAATATATTCCTTTGTTGGTTTTGAGGTCACCTTTGTATAGGATGAAGATTTGATACGAGGGATGCCTTTTATTTGGCGGGCTTGGGCAACCCTAACAATAGATATATGCTTTTGACACAATTTTCTATACAAATGAAAATTTTGTCAAAATTTTCTATATGAATAACATTTTGTATAGAAATAAAATTTTGACAAAATTTTGCCAAATTTTTTATAGAAATAAAGTTTTGACAAAATTTTCTACAGAAATAAAATTTTGACAAAATTTCCTATAGAAATAAAATTTTGACATTTTTTGTAAAAATAAAATTCTGACAAAATTTTCTATAAAAATTAAATTTTACAAAAATTTTCTGAAAAATAAAATTTTGCAAAAATTTTCTATGTGAATAACATTTTGTATAGAAATAAAATTTTGACAAAATTTTGTCAAAATTTTTTATAGAAATAAAATTTTGAGAAATACTTTCTATAGAAAGTAAAATTTTTTATAGAAATAAAATTTTGATAAAATTTTCTACAGAAATAAAATTTTGACAAAATTTCCATAAAATTTTGACAAAATGTTCTATAAAAATTAAATTTTACAAAAATTTTCTGAAAAATAAAATTTTGCACAAATTTTCCATAGCAAGCAAATTTTGACAAAATTTTCAATAGTAATAAACTTTTTACAAAATTTTCTATAGAAAAAAAGCTTTCACAAATTTTCTATAAAAATAACGCTTCTATAAAATTTTCTATAGAAACAAATTTTTGATAAAACTTTCTATTGAAATAAAATTTTGAGAAAATTTTCTATAAAAACAACATTTTGAGAAAATTTTTTATAGAAATAAATTTTTGACAAATTTTTCGATAGAAATAAAATTTTGACAAAATTTTCTATAAAAATAAAATTTTGCAAAAATTTTCTATAGAAATAAAATTTTGCAAACATTTTCTATAGAAATAAAATTTTGCAAACATTTTCTATAAACATAAAATTTTGACAAAATTTTCTGTAGAAATAAAATTTTGCAAAAAATCTCTATAGAAGTAAAATTTTGCAAAAAAATCTCTATAGAAGTAAAATTTTCAGAAAATTTTCTATGGAAATGAAATTTTCAGAAAATTTCCTATAGAACATTTTCAGAAAATTTTCTATAGAAATAAAACTTTTACAAAATTTTTTATAGAAATTAAATTTTCAGAAAATTTTTTATAGAAATTAAATTTTCAGACAATTTTCTATAAAAATAAAATTTTGACAAACTTTTCTATATAAATAAAATGTTGACAAAATTTCCTATAGAAATAAAATGGTGACAACATTTTTGTAGGAATAAAATTTTGACAAAATTTTCTATAGAAATAAAATTTTACAAAAATTTTCTGAACAATAGAACTATAATAATTTTGACAAAATTTTCAATAAAAAAAATTTGCACAAATTTTCTATAGCAAGCAAATTTTGAGAAAATTTTCTATAGAAAAAAGTTTTTAAAACATTTTCTATAAAAATAAAGTTTTCATAAAATTTTCTATAGAAATAAATTTTTGATAAAACTTTCTATTGAAATAAAATTTTGAGAAAATAACATTTTTAGAAAATTTTCTATAGAAATAAAATTTTTACAAATTTTTCTATTGAAATAAAATGTTGACAAAATTTTCTATAAAAATAAAATTTTGCACAAATTTTCTATAGAAATAAAATTTTGCAAAAATTTTCTGTAGAAATAAAATTTTGCAAAAATTTTCTATAAAAATAAAATTTTGACAAAATTTTCTGTAGATATAAAATTTTCAGAAAATTTTCTATGGAAATGAAATTTTCAGAAAATTTTCTATAGAAATAAAATTTTGACAAAATTTTCTATAGAAATGAAAATTTCAGAAAATTTTCTATAAATATAAAATTTTGGCAAACTTTTCTATATAAATAAAATTTTGACAAAATTTTTTGTAGGAATAAAATTTTGCACAAATTTTCCATAGCAAGCAAATTTTGACAAAATTTTCAATAGAAAAAAAATTTGCACAAATTTTCCATAGCAAGCAAATTTTGAGAAAATTTTCTATAGAAAAAAAGTTTTGACAACATTTTCTATAAAAATAACATTTTTAGAAAATTTTCTATAAAAATAAAATTTTGACAAATTTTTCTATCGAAATAAAATGTTGACAAAATTTTCTATAAAAATAAAATTTAGCAAAAATTTCTATAAAAAAAAATTGCAAAAAATTTCTATAGAAGTAAAATTTTGCCAACATTTTCTATAAAAAAAAAATTGCAAAAAATTTCTATAGAAGTAAGAAGTAAAATTTTTTATAGAAATAAAATTTTGACAAAATTTTCTATAGAAATAAAATTTTGTCAAAATTTGCTATAGAAATAAAATTTTGACAAAATTTTCTATTGAAATAAAAATTTGTTCTCATGTTCTAATTCCCAAATATAAAAGGCAACCCTCGTATGTGAGTACAAGTGACTCGTTAACATGCTGTGCTTCTGGTCAAGTACAAGGACATTTCAAGTTTCTATTAAAGTTAACCACCAACACACAATCATACATATGTTATACAATCTTATCTCTTCGCTAATACTCTCCATCTCTCTCTCTAGCTCTCTTTCTCACGCTTCACTCATACCCTTTAACACACTTCATGTTTTAAAGACAATAGCTTCAACGTTTATTGTATTAGTAGTCAGTCTATGATATTGTTTGCGTTTGCATGTATGTGGCTTGTTATGCGGTGATGTTAGTGGTCATAGCATTAAACGTTAGTATTATGTGATAGCTTAGTGCTTGTCACATGCAATTTTCTATGTGTTTGTGTATGTGTGTTTGTTTCTGACAGTAAAAGGATAGCTTGTAAAGAAGAGAGTGCCAGTGTTAATACAAAAAACACCAAAACGGTAAGCGTCATACTTCCGGTAACGTAATAGTCTTCTCTATAGATTTGCTTCCAGCGGGCTATTGTGAGAGGACAGTGTTCAGATTTAAGAAATTTATATAAATCCAAGTTTTCTAAGAATGTACTAAATAAACAGAATTTGTTTTAAATTTAGAGATTGAAGAAGTATTCATTAAGGAACACCCGAATTAAAAAGCGGTCATAGCAATCAGAATCAAAATGACGATTTTACCACCTTTCGAGATTCAGAAAATGTGGAAAAGTCGGATTTACAACTCATAATTGAGAAATTTTAAGTTTTTGAATTTTCAATTTCTGGAAATGTCGAATTGCCAACATGCCTGATTGAGAAGATGCCGTAGGCCTCTGCAAATATTTAAGACAGATTTTTGACTCATATCTTGTCAAACTATTTTAGCACCCTAGAGCATCTATATGGAAAATTGATCAGGTTGATGCGATAAGGCCGGTACTATGTTCATTCTTGCGAAAAATTTTTATCGAAACCATTATTTCGCACATAGAAAGCGGCGTTTTTTTAGGTAGCTTGGAGCGCTATTTTATAGGGAGCGATATTGGATTAAGTTGGTGGTTGTTGCTTGTTTTTACAAAATAACATTTTATTTTTCCTTGGGCAATTGATCTGCTATTCCTTTGATCGTTTGTATAGTTTCGGAACAAAAATATGGTCCGTGTTTGATTTATAAACCCGCACAAATAGTTTTTAATAAATAAATTATTTCTTAATTCACATTGCAAATGGCGCCGTGCTATAAACGTCAGTTTTTCAACACGAAAAAACAAAGTATCGCAAATGGAAAAAATTTCGCAAATTTTTCGCATTTTTTGGTTTTGTATGGAGTTTCAACGCGAAAACCGAACAGAGTACCGGCCTATACAGAAAACCATGATGCCAAGATTGGAAGGGATTTTAGGAATTTCGCAACAGAAGCGCATCTTATCCAACTATAAAATTTCGCAAATCACTTAACTCAACCCGAACATCAGCACTAGTTCCGCTCCAATCTGCTACTCAACTTCTACGTAGTTAATACAGTCCCTCACACTACTTTATGTCGATCTGATCTCTAATGCGGATGACTATTCCCTGTTTGTGAAAATTTCATTTCTATAGAAAATTTTGTCAAAATTTTATTTCTAGAGAATATTTTGTCAAAAATTTATTTCTTTGAAATTTTGTCAAAATTTCATTTCCGTAGAAAATTTTGTCAAAATTTTATTTCCATAGAAAATTTTGTCAAAATTTTATTTCCGTAGAAAATTTGGTCAAAATTTTATTTCCATAGAAAATTTTGTCAAAATTTTATTTCCATCGAAATATTTGATAAAATTTTATTTCTATTGAAAATTTTGGCAAAATTATGTCAAAAATTTATCTCTGTGGAAAATTTGGTCAAAATTTTATTTCCGTAGAAAATTTTGTCAAAATTTTATTTCCGTAGAAAATTTTGTCAAAATTTTATTTCCATAGAAAATTTTGTCAAAATTTTATTTCCATCGAAATATTTAACAAAATTTTATTTCTATTGAAAATTTTGCCAAAATTATGTCAACATTTTATATCTATAGAAGATTTTCTCACAATTTTATTGCTTTAAAAAATGTTGTCACAAGTTTATTCCTATAGTAAATTTTATCAACATCTTACTTCTGTAGAAAAGTTTCGCAATATTTTATTTCAAAAGGAAATTTTGTCAAAATGTTATCTCTATATATGTCAACATTTTATTTCTATAGTAAATTTTGTCAAAATTTTATTTCTAACAAAAATTTTCTCCAATTTTTTTTTTCTATAGAAAATAATATCAAAAAAAGTTAGCGAAATTTTATTTTTATAGAAAATTTTGTCAAAATCTTATTTCTATTGAAATTTTTTTCATAAAATTTATTTTTTTTAACATTTTGTCAAATTTTTATGTTTATAGAAAAGTTTTATTTTTATAGAAAATTTTATCACAATTTTATTTCGATAGAAAATTTTGTCAACATCTTGCTTTTATAGAAAATGTTCGCAAAATTTTATTTCAAAAGACAATTTTGTTTAAATTTTATTTTTTTAGAAAATGTTGTCACAAGTTTGTTTCTATAGAAATTTTTGTCAACATCTTGCTTCTACAGAAAATTTTCGCAAAATTTTATTTCAAAAGAAAATTTTCTGAAAATTTTATTTTAATAGAAAATTTTGTCAAACTTTTATTTCGATAGAAATATTTCTCAAAATTTTTTTTCAATAGAAAATTTTGTCAAAATTTTATTTCAAAAGAAAATTGTTTCAAAATTTTGTTTATATAGAAGATTTTGTCAAAATTTTATTTCTGTGGTGAATTTTGTCAAAATTCTCTTTCTAGAGAAAATTTTGTAAAAATTTTATTTATATAGAAAATTTCGTCAAAATTTTGCTTCTATAGAAAATTTTATTCCTATAGAAAGTTTTTATTTCTATAGAAAGTTTTGTTAAAATTTTATTTTAATAGAAAACATTCTCAAAAATTTATTTCTATAGAAAATTTTGTGAAAATGTTATTTCTATAGAAAGCTTTTGTGAAAATTTTATTTCTATAGAAAATTTTGTCAAAATTTTATTTCTATAGAAAATTTTGTCAAAATTTTATTTCTATAGAAAATTTTGTCAAATTTTATTTCTATAAAAAATTTTCGCAAAATTTTGTTTCAAAAGAAAATTTTGGCAAAATTTTATTTCTACAGAAAATTTTTGCAAAATTTTATTTCTATAGAAAATTTTTGCAAAATTTTATTTCAAAGAAAATTTTGTCAAAATTTTATTTCTATAGAAAATTTTCATTTTTACAGAAAATTTTATCACAATTTTATTTCTATAGACAATATTGTCAACATTTTATTTCTTTAGAAAGAAATAAACATTTGTCAACATCTGGCTTCTATAGAAAATTTTCGCAAAATTTTATTAAAAAAAAATGTTTGTCAAAAAATTTTTTTTTTTAGAAAATGTTAAAATTTTATTTCTATAGAAAATTTTGTCAAAATTTTATTTCTATAGAAAAATTTGTCAAAATTTTATTTCTGTAGACAATTTTGTCAAAATTTGATTTCTATGGAAAATTTTGTCCACGTTTTATTTCTATATAAATTTTTGTCAATTTTTTTTTTGCGAGCATAAATTCATTGCGAACCACTGTACCATTTGTTTGGTTCTCATTATTGTGGTACAACTACTAACCGTTACACTGTTGTTGTTGCTTTATGAGATTAGATAATGTCCACAAATGGTTTAAAGGCAACTGTCTCTCCTCTATTTCCAACACTAAAGACCTTCATTGGTTACCAGGTCCCTTGCACCACTTCCGCCCCGCTTCCTCATCTATCCCAAGCTATCCCATCTTACAACCAGTAGAGTCATCATGTCATTTAAGCAAATAGGAAAACGTAAAGGTCTGTGTTACCATTCATTCTTGCTCTTCCCCACAAAATATGAAAAAGAAAGGAAGTTGATTTTAACGAATAATGATGGAGTAGAAAATGGGAAAAACGAACTCTAAAGAATATAAAATCCTTAGGGTTTTTGCGATTTTCTGTTTTTTTTTATTAAAAATTCTCTGTGATGGATATGAAGCTAAATTCTAGAAAATAAGATTAAAAATAGAAAACAAAATTATACCAAAGCAAAAAAGAATATCTGTCATCAGCCAGCTATTCAGGGACATTAAAACGATGAATAAATGATATTCAATTATCCCTATTGTTATCACAATCAAAAGAGGGAAATTACAAAAAAAAACCAACTAATATTAAAGCAAAGGATTTAGGATTTAAAATTGATTTTCTGTACATTTTTTTGTTCTTGACTTACACAAAAAGAATAGATAGGACGAGGCATGAATCAGAAATTTCATAAATGGTTTACGCATCAATTGACCAGTGTTACAATTTGGAGCCACCATGTAGACCATGCAATAGGCAGGGAATAGGACAGCCACTTGCACAATGCATAACAGTTTCTCCATCATGGTTTTGCGACGGAAACCGGGAAGACCTTCATACCAAATGGCCGAAAGAAGTTGTTGAATATTGGAATGGGAAACAAACTGTGTAAACAAAGAAAAACATTTTGTTTCAGGCTTTAATATTTTTTTTTTACGTTTTTCAACTCACCCTTTTTTGTTTGTAGTACACAGCCTCAGTTAAACGATTCAAGGACATTCTATCTCCTGGTTGATAAGTTGACATTTCCGGATCATAATTTAAAATGATAGCCAGTTCACTGGAAGTTCGTGTTTGATCCAAAAGGCTAACAGCAAAATTTTGACATTGACGTCTCAATTCAACATATTCAGCTTTAGATTCCTAATTAAGAAAGAATAAGAAAGAAAACAAATTAGCTTGAAAAATTCTTTGCTATTTGGTTAAAAATATTTTTTTTTTGTTTTTAATTTTTTAATTTTAATTTTTTTTATACCTGTTCTGTAAATGCCAAATTTCTTAATTCCCATGACAGCTGGAATGCCGTTAATATTGGATCATGTGAAGTCAAACATATCAGGGAAGGACTTGAAAGAGCCCGATAGATATTAACACGGGCTAGGGAATGTCTTAGAGAATCTTCAGAAGTCAAGCGTACGCATTCTTCACAACCGCATCTGAAAATGGAGAGAAATATTTAAATCAAATAAAACGAAACCCAGCAAATACATCCGAAAATTCGGCCTATACTTGTTTTCTTTTCTTAACTTTTCTTAAAAGCATATTCTACAAAATTCTACACATTTTAGAAATACATCTGTGTACCTATAAGATTTATTCTGATTTAAGCAAAGCACCGAATACTAAACAATTCCGAAAAGGTCATTTCCATAATCGACCTTTCGACTTTTTTAATTTCCAAAAAAAAGTTGGGGCCAGAAAAAAATTTGGTGTTGGAATTTGAACTTAACCCAATTGACTAGAATCTTTGGACTCTAGAATGGAATCTGCTCTTTCTGAAATATCAAAAAAAAAAACAATCGTGATCATGCGAAAGTAGTCAATTGTTATTTTCATACTTTTGCATGATGCATTAACATAAGTATTCATCGTAAATTTATGTCCCCGGTACATGGCTGCCACAGTTGGTAGAATTCTACAAAAATTGGCGGATGATGAAATTTTGACAAAATATTCTATAGCAGGAAAATTTTGACAAAATTTTCTATAGAAATAAAATTTTGACAAAATTTTCTATATAAATAAAATTTTGCCAAATTTTTTATAGAAATAAAAGTTTGACAACATTTTTCATACAAATAAAACTTTCACAAAATTTTCTATATAAATAAAGTTTTGATAAAATATTCTATATAAATAAAATTTTGACAAAATTTTCTATAGAAATGAAATTTTTAAAAAATTTTCTATAGAAATAAACTTTTGACAAAATTTTCTACAGAAATAAAATTTTGATAAAATTTTCTATATAAATAAAATTTTGACAAAATCTTTCCATAGAAATAAAATTTTGACAAAAAAAAAATAAAATTTTGATAAAATTTTCTATATAAATAAAATTTTGACAAAATTTTCTATAGAAATAAAATTTTGACAAAATTTTCTACAGATATAAAATTTTGATAAAATTTTCTATATAAATAAAATTTTGACAACATTTTCTATAGAAATGAAATTTTGACAAAATTTTCTATAGAAATAAAATGTTTACAAAATTTTCTATGGAAATAAAATTTTGACAACATTTTCTATAGAAATTAGATTTTGTCAAAATTTTCTATAGAAATAAAATTTTTTCAAATTTTTCTATGGAAATAAAATTTTGACACAATTTTCTATAGAAATGAAATTTTGACAAAATTGTCTATAGAAATAAAATTTTGACAAAATTGTCTATAGAAACAAAATTTTGACAAAATTTTCTATAGACATAAAATTTTGACAAAATTTTCTATAGAAATTAAATTTTGACAAAATTTTCTATAGAAATAAAATGTTGAAAAATTTTTCCATAGAAATAAAATTTGGACAAAAAAAATAAAATTTTGACAAAATTTTCTATAGAAATGACATTTTGACAAAATTTTCTATAGAAATAAAATTTTGACAAAATTTTCTACAGAAATAAAATTTTGATAAAATGTTCTATATAAATAAAATTTTTACAAAATTTTCTATAGAAATGAAATTTTGACCAAATTTTCTATATAAATAAAATTCTGACAAAATTTTTTATATAAATAAAATTTTGAAAAAATTTTCTATATAAATAAAATTTTGGCAAAATTTTTTATATAAATAAAATTTTGACAAAATTTTCTATAGAAATAAAATGTTGAAAAATATTTCTATAGAAATAAAATTTTGACAAAATTTTCTATAGAAATGAAATTTTGACAAAATTCTCTATAGAAATAAAATTTTGACTAAATTTTCTACAGAAATAAAATTTTGGTAAAATTTTTTATATAAATAAAATTTTGACAAAGTTTTCCATAGAAATGAAATTTTGACAAAATTTTCTATATAATTTTGATAAAATTTTTTATATAAATAAAATTTTGACAAAATTTTCTATATAAATAAAATTTTGACAAAATTTTCTGTAGAAATAAAATGTTGAAAAAATTTTCCATAGAAATAAGCTGTTGACAAAAAAAAAATAGAATTTTAACAACATTTTCTATAGGAATAAAATTTAGACAAAATTTTCTATAGAAATAAAATTTTGACAAATTTCTCTATAGAAATAAAATTTTGAGAAAATTTTCTATAGAAATAAAATTTTGACAAAATTTTCTATAGAAATGAAATTTTGACAAAATTTTTTATAGAAATAAAATTTTGGAATTTTTTGTTTGTTTGGTAGTTTTTCTTAAAATTTTCTCTTAATTTTGGTAGATTATTTTTGGTTCGAGTGGCAACCCCGGTTGCGAATGAGTATTATAGATAATTAATATTTTTTATACGACACCGTGGAAATTAGTGTTAAGTCAACGTTTTTATACCCTCCAACATAGGATGGGGGTATATTAACTTTGTCATTCCGTTTATAACACATCGAAATACTGCTCTAAGACCCCATAAAGTATATATGTTCTGGGTCGTGGTGAAATTCTGAGTCGATCTGAGCATGTCCGTCCGTCTGGTGAAATCACGCTAACATCCGAACGAAACAAGCTATCGACTTGAAACTTGGCACCAGTAGTTGTTATTGATGTAGGTCGGACGGTATTGTAAATGGCCATATCAATCCACTTTTACGTATAGACCCCATATAAACGGACCCCCAAATTTGGCTTGCGATTGCTCTAAGAGAAGCAAATTTCATCCGATCGGGCTGAAATTTGGTACATGGTGTTAGTATATGGTATCCAAAAACTATGCAGGAATTGGTTCATATCAGTCCATAATTATATATAGCCCCATATAAACCGATCCCCAGATTTGATCTCTGGTGCCTTTTGGAGAAGCAAATTTCATCCCATTTGGTTGAAATTTGGTACGTGGTAGTAGTATATGATATTTAACAACCACGCCAAAAGTTGTCCATATCAGTCCATAATCATATATAGCCCCCATATAAACCGATCCCGAGATTTGGTTTTGGAGCCTCTTGAAGGAGCAAATTTCATCCGAGTCAGTTGAAATTTGGTACATTGTGCTAGTATATGGCCGTTAACAACCATGCCTAACTAGGTCCATATAGGTCTATAGTTATATATAGCCCTCAGATAAATCGATCCCCAATCACACAAAAATTGGTCCATATCAAGTTCATAATTCTATATAGCCCCGATATAAGCGACCCCCATATTTCAATTCTGACTCTCTACGTACCATGCAAAAGTCCATGTCGATTCGTAATTATTTGTAGACTTACCTATATATAACTTTTTTGTCTAATGTATACCACATATGGACTAACTCACAGTTTAGGAAACGATGGTAAGAAGTTTTAAGATACCACAACCCAAGTAATTCGATTGTGGATGACAGTCCTTCGTAGAAGTTTCTACGCACTTCATGGTTTAGGATACATAAGATTCGGCCTAGCCGAACTTACGGCCGTATATACTTGTTATACTCTACGCCACATTATGGAACAGGGTATTATTTTGTGCATATGTATGCAACACGATACAATCACATGGGGTCTTTGGCAATAATGCTCAAGGTGGGTCCCGGAGTCGATCTAGCCAAATTTCCTGTACCTCAAATTTTCTTATACCTCTTATACATATCTATCGACGAATAAATCATAAATGTACTTTTGTGAAATTGTATAGAAATTGCTTTAAATTTAAATGTTTCTCATATTTTGTATAGACATTGTGCTCCGCTGATTTTAAATTTAAGACTAGAGATTTAGCGGACGTGTAAAAAGTAATGTCCCAATCGGTACAGATTTGAATATAAATCTATGGGAATATAAATATTTTATATATGGCCCCAACAAATTTGAGATGGTATCGAAAATGTAGATCTATAAAGTGTTGAAGGGTTTAATATAGTCGGTTCCGCCAGACTTTATACTTTCCTTACTTGTTTTTACTATTTTCGCATTACCCATTTCCCCTCCTAAAGCTAATCTAAAACTTTCAAAGATATCAAGTGGAATTGATTCTTAACCACTTGATATAAACTGAATTGCGATACCGACTGTTCGACTGTTTCTTTCGATTTTATCGAAATAAATCGATTTTCATGAATTGAATATAATAAAATTTAACCAAGTCTTTCTTCCTTTTTTTTGCACATACTCGAATATCATTCTATAGAAAATTATCATGTTTTTAAATAAACACTATATAGAATCTAGTTTGCTTCCAAGTTTTAAGGTTAATCTTCTCAAATTCCTTTGACCTCCTTCAACCAAAGGAGGACTAGGGCTTAGCATGTAGACAGAACAATTAGCTCCATACACCTGTGATGGTGACCCTCTTCACAAACAGACACAAATTCCAACATCAAATATCCTTTAAAAATATATAAAACTTTTTCTCTTAATGTGTTTTTTGTTGTTGTTTTTTTGCTCCAAAGTTCATCGGTGTCAGATTACCCTACATTGAAAGCACTTTTGAAAAGCAAAACATTTAGAAATTTTTTCTCATGTCCTTTTGAATAGAATTTATTTTTCACACACTCAAAAGATGTTAGAGGAGGTTTTAAAAAGAGTACGCATGTGACATAGATTTTTCTAGCATTACAAATCTAATGCATTTCTAAGATTGTTTTTTCTTAGAGCAACCGGTAGAATTATTTCTGTATCTTTGTGAAAAAAAAGTTGCAAAAAAAACTTAAAACTTACCTGATGTCATGGGGTACTGGAACAGCAGCACCTCTGTCCAAAAGGATTTTCAGAATTTCAAAATTGTTTTTATGTGCGGCCAGTATTAAAGGTGTTATATCCGGCGGAAACATGGCCGTATTAATGTCAACTTTTTGCCAACTCTAGAAAGAGAGAGAGAGAATGAGAAAAATAAAACGAAATTACAAAACCGTAAGAAAAACAAGACAAACAAAAAATTTCCCAAAACTATCTTAAATATAAAGGTATAAACCAAATGGCCAAATAAATGACTGAATGGAGCATCAGGTAAGCCATATAGAAAGTAAATTTGGTGTTTTTTTTTTTGCTTTAGAAAAAACAACCAACGACTTCATATTCATGTCATTCAGTGTGGCATATCATTCTGTGTGAGTTTTTATGTACACGATTTCGGTCTATACTTTCATCTTCCCAAAGGGCTTTACCATCGTTTATGTGTTTTTCTCTTTACTTCTTTTTGTTTTTTTTTTTTCATATTCTTATGAAAAATGAAGTCAAGGGCATCGTACATTCCATGGTGACTTGACACAGCTATGCAAAAACGCTTACACTCCAAAAAGACTACATTAACAGTCTCCATTTCTATGAAACGAAAACAAACCCTACCTCCAAAAGTAGGCAAACAGTTGCGCTACATTAAGTGCCTAATCAAGCAGACATTCATTCTCGAATTCATAGGCAATGTTCCACATCTTTGTTGGGATAAAAAACAACAACAACAAAGCAATGATTCAAAGAAAAATATTCACACGCACACACAGAGAGAGATATTCTCATATCTCTTAAGATTTGCCTAGATAGTCTCTCGCTTACACATACACACATATACTTCTCTGAAGATGTTTTTTGTTTGCCATTTTTTACAGCTTGAGTAAAAAATGAGTTGAATCTTTACTGTGTGTGAGAGAGATAGAAAGAATACAAAAAAAATCCTTATGAATAATTTGTAAGGAGGCGTTTTTTTTTCATCTCCTTGGTTTTTTGTTTCCCATGAACAACATAATATCACTTTTGTGGCGTGAAGTGAGGCGATTAAAAAAGGCTCAAGTCATTCAGTTTCAAGGAGATGAGGATTTGGTTAAGTCAATTGTGTACATACAAACTGGAAAACAGAGTATATGTAGGTTAGTAAAGTGTGAAGAAGATTTAAAGGATAAATATCAGAAAGATAAATGAAAATAAAAAACTTTAAAAATCTAAGGCCAATAATAGTAAAATATGTTTTTTTTTTGTTTTTGTAAAATACAGGTTTTTATTCATCATATTTTATTTCAAAGCCCAGCATAAAAACCTCGCCGAAAAGTAGTAAAAATGTTCTTTTTGGATCCGGAAATTGTGCAAAATTAGCGTAGAATTTATGAATTTAACATGGGCTTGTCATAGGACGGATGTCCACCATTTCAACAGCCGTTGATCTGAATTTGAATCACTTCTTAAAGTGTGATCCCAATTCAGTGTTTTGGAGGAGAATTAAGAAATTTTGTGATATTTTGAAAAATAAATAAATTTTGAAATTTTTTTATGATTTTTAATGTATTATAACGAGTGTCTTGAATGTTTAACATCAAATATTTTCAAAAATTCGCAATATTCCATTTTTAATTAATTCATTTTATTAATTCGCATCATTTTCAAAAATTCGCAATATTCCATTTTTAATTAAATCGTTTTATTAATTTTTAATCTCTTTTTAACAGATTTGAAAAAAATTAAATTTCCTATTTAAAATATGAAAAAAGTGAGTTATAAAAAAATTGACTCAATTGAACTTTCTCTGCTGTTAAAATAAAGAACATCTTTGGGAGGCCATTTTTGGACGTGCTTTTAAAGTTGTGCCTTTAGAAGAACTTCCAATTTTTTGCTGAGAGGTTATATACTAATCATATTGACCCTCAGACTATTATATTGGCCCTTATACCATTTTTTTAGTGCTACTGGTCTTATATTTCTAGATTCAGTTTCTGCTATCAATTTTCATTCGATGAAATTTTTTGTATTTGTTTAAGATATGCAATGGGTTACGATCTGTACTAGTAGTAGACTACGAATAATGGAGAATGGGTCCCCAGAACAGATACCAGAGGGCAACAATTGCTACACCGATTGATCGATGATTGAGAGGACGGACTTATATATGGAAGACTCAGATGCTGAGATCCTACTCTAATTACCGGATACAATACTGCAGGTATAAGTGCAATGTGTTAATTGGCTAGAAAATAACACGAGGCCACAAAAAGTGAACATTTTCACAGAGTTCCAAAGGGCAATTAAAAAAAATCTTTTATTGCAAAATTCTATTTCAAAATAAATTTTTGTCAATTGTTTTTTTATAAAAAATAATTTTAAACAATTTTTTTTTCTATTGAAAAATTTGTCAAAATTTTATTTCTATAGAAAATTTTCTCAAAATTTTATTCCTGTTGAAATTTTTCTCAAAAAATTTTTTTTCTGTTGAAATTTTTCTCAAAAAATTTTTTTTCTGTTTAAAATTTTCTCAAAATTTTATTTCTATAGAAAATTTTCTTAAAATTTTATTTTTTTATAGAAAATTTGGTCAGAATTTTATTTTTATAAAAAATTTTCTCAAAATTTTACTTCGAACTTTTACTTCTATAGAAAATTTTTATGAAAATTTTATAGAAAATTTTGTCAAAAGTTTATTTCAATAGAATTTTTGTAAAAATTTTATTTCTATAGAAAATTTTCATTTCTATAGAAAATTCTGTCAGAAATTTTTCAATAGAGAATTTTGTCAATTTTTTTTTTCTACAAAGAATTTTGTCATATTTTTCTATAAACAATTTTCTCAACATTTTATTTCAATAAAAAGTTTTTTTTTTAATTTTATTTCTTTAGAAAATTTTCTCAAAATGTTATTTCTATAGAAATTTCGTCAAACTTTTATTTATATAAGAATTTTTGTCAAAATTTTATTTCTATAGAAAATTTTGTCAAAATTTTGTTAATATGGAAAATTTTGTCAAAATTTTATTAATATGGAAAATTTTGTCAAAATTTTATTTTTTTTTAATTTTATTGTTATGTACAATTTTGTCAAAACTTTATTTCTATAGAAAATTTTGTCAAAATTTTATTTCTATAGAAAATTTTGTCAAAATTTTATTTCCAAAGAAAATTTTGTCAAAATTTTATTTCTATAAAAACTTTTGTCAAAATGTTATTTCTATATAAAATTTTGTCAAAATTTCATTACTATAGAAAGTTTTGTCAAAATTGTATTTCTATATAAAATTTTGTCAAAATTTAATTTCTATAGATAATGTTGTCAAAATTTTATTGCGATAGAAAATTTTGTCAAAATTTCATTTCTATAGAAAATTTTGTCAAAATATTATTTCTATAGAAAATTTTGTCAAAATTTTATTTCTATAGAAAATTTTGTCAAAATTTTATTTCTATAGAAAATTTGTGAACTACCTCATAGTTGTAGAGGAATATTATAGAAAATCTACAAAAACGTAAGAATTCTACAAACCTACCAACCTCTAAAAAATCTACCATTTTTTGCAGAATTCTACCAACTGTGGCAACCGTGGTACCGGAAACGTAAATGTAATAAGAGGAAACGTAAATGTAATGAACTGGCGATAAAAGCTAGGAGGCATTGCGGACAGAGTTGGATAAATGGGCATTGGAGACACATAAAGCGATGTGGACTAATGCAACTGTAGGAACGACGACGTAGAAATTATGGGACGACCCAGAAAATTTTATCAAAATTTTGTTCCTATAGAAAATTTTTTTCAATATTTTATTTCTATAGAAAATCTTCTCAAATCTTTTATTTCTAAAATTTTGTCAAAAACTTAATTTCTTTAGAAAATTTTATCAAAATTTTATTTCTATAGAACATTTTATCAAAATTTTATTTCTATTTGCTTTATTCTACCAACTGGGCAATCGTGGTACCGGAAACGAAAATGTACTAAGAGGAAACGTAAAGGTAATGAACTGGCGATAAAAGCTAGAAAGCAATGCGGGCAGAGTTGGATAAATGGGCATTGGAGACACATAAAGCGATGTAGGCTAATGCAATGGTCGCAATGACGACGAAGAAAATATGGGGTGAGTTAGACAAGAAAATTTTTTTTTTCAAAATTTTAGTTTTTATAAAAAATTATGTAAAAATTTTAGTTCTATAAAAAAATTTCTCAAAATTTTATTTTTTGAGAAAATTTAGTCAAAATTTCATTTCTATAGAAAAATTTTATGAAAATTTTGTTTCTATAGAAAATTTGGTCAAAATTTTATTTCTATAAAGGGTGATTCTTTTGAGGTTAGGATTTTCATGCATTAGTATTTGACAGATCACGTGGGATTTCAGACATGGTGTCAAAGAGAAAGATGCTCAGTATGCTTTGACATTTCATCATGAATAGACTTACTAACGAGCCACAACGTCGAATTTTCAGTGAATGGGCCCTAGAAAAGTTGGCAGAAAATCCGCTTTTTTATCGACAAATTTTGTTCAGCGATGAGGCTCATTTCTGGTTGAATGGCTACGTAAATAAGCAAAATTGCCGCATTTGGAGTGAAGAGCAACCAGAAGCCGTTCAAGAACTGCCCATGCATCCCGAAAAATGCACTGTTTGGTGTGGTTTGTACGCTGGTGGAATCATTGGACCGTATTTTTTCAAAGATGCTGTTGGACGCAACGTTACGGTGAATGGCGATCGCTATCGTTCGATGCTAACAAACTTTTTGTTGCCAAAAATGGAAGAACTGAACTTGGTTGACATGTGGTTTCAACAAGATGGCGCTACATGCCACACAGCTCGCGATTCTATGGCCATTTTGAGGGAAAACTTCGGAGAACAATTCATCTCAAGAAATGGACCGGTAAGTTGGCCACCAAGATCATGCGATTTGACGCCTTTAGACTATTTTTTGTGGGGCTACGTCAAGTCTAAAGTCTACAGAAATAAGCCAGCAACTATTCCAGCTTTGGAAGACAACATTTCCGAAGAAATTCGGGCTATTCCGGCCGAAATGCTCGAAAAAGTTGCCCAAAATTGGACTTTCCGAATGGACCACCTAAGACGCAGCCGCGGTCAACATTTAAATGAAATTATCTTCAAAAAGTAAATGTCATGGACCAATCTAACGTTTCAAATAAAGAACCGATGAGATTTTGCAAATTTTATGCGTTTTTTTTTTTTAAAAAGTTATCAAGCTCTTAACAAATCACCCTTTAGAAAATTTGGTCAAAATTTTATTTCTATGGAAAATTTTCTCAAAATTTTATTCCTGTTGAAATTTTGTCGAAAGTTTATTTCAATAGAATAAAAATAAAATAAAAATTTTGTAAAAATTTTATTTCTATAGAAAATTTTGTCAAAATTTCATTTCTAGACAAAAATTATGTCAGAAATTTTTCTATAGAGAATTTTGTCATTTTTTCTATAAACAATTTTCTCAACATTTTATTTCAATAAAAAGTTCTTTTTTTTAATTTTATTTCTATAGAAAATTTTCTCAAAATTTTATTTCTATAAAATTTTTTATCGAAATTTAATTTCTATAGAAAATTTTTATGAAAACTTTATAGAAAATTTTGTCAAAATTTTATTTCTATAGAAATTTTGTCAAACTTTTATTTCTATTGAAAATTTTAGGAGGCAATGCGGACAGGGTTGGATAAATGGGCATTGGAGACATATAGGTTCGATTAGGTTAAAGTGGCAGCGCGGTTAAGATTCAGGCTCACTTAGACTATTCAGTCCATTGTGATACCACATTAACTAAAGGTACCCATTACATATGGGCACTTCTAGTTTTAACTGTTGAAATTTTTGATTGCTTCAAGGCGATGTGGACTAATGCAACGTTCGGAAGGACGACGTAGAAGCTATGGGATGACCCAGAAAATTTTATCAAAATTTTGTTTCTATAGAAAATTTTGTCAAAATTTTATTTCTATAAAAAAAAATTATGAAAATTTTATTTCTAAAAAAATTTTGTCAAAAAAAAATTTTTTTATGTAAAATTTTCTCAAAATTGTTTTTCAAAAAATTTGTCAAAAACTTTATTTCTATAGAAAATTTTATCAAAATTTTATTTCTAAAGAATGTTTTGTCAAAATTTCATTTCTCTGGAAAATTTTGTCAAAATCTTATTTCTATATAAAAATTTTGTCAAAATTTTAGTTTTTATAAAAAATGATGCCAAAATTTTATTTCTATAGAAAATTTTGTTAAAATTTTATTTTTGGAGAAAATTTAGTTAAAATATTTTTTTTTAATGATGTCAAAATTTTATTTCTATAGAAAATTTTAATGAAAATTTTATTTCTATAGAAAATTTTGTCAATATTTTTTATTTTATTTAATAACATTTTGTCAACATTTTTTTATGTAAAATTTTCTCAAATTTTTTTTTCTAAAATTTTGCCAAAAACTTTATTTCTATAGAAAATTTTATCAAAATTTTATTTCTATAGAAAATTTTGTCAAAATTTCATTTCTCTGGAAAATTTTGTCAAAATCTTATTTCTATATAAAAATTTTGTCAAAATTTTATTTCTATAGAAAATTTTGTCAAAATTTTATTTTTGGAGAAAATTTAGTTAAAATTTTATTTCTATAGAAAATTTTTATGAAAATTTTATTTCTATAGAAAATTTTGTCAAAATTTTATTTCTATAGAAAATTTTCTCAAAATTTTATTTCTATAAAAAATGTTGTCAAAATTTTATTTCTATAAAAAAATTTATGAAATTTTATTTCTGTAAAAAATGTTGTCAATTTTTTTTTCTATGCAAAATTTTCTCAAATTTTTATTTCTATAGAAAATTTTCTCAAAATTTTATTTCTATAGAAAATTTTGTCAAAATTTTATTTCTATAGAAAATTTTCGCAAAATTTTATTTCTATAAAAATTTTCCAAAATTTTATTTTTATAGAAAATTTTGTCAAAATTTTATTTCTATAAAAAATGTTGTCAAAATTTTATTGCTATAGAAAATATTCTTGAACTCTTTTCTAGGCCAGCAAATTGGCATTCCAAAGATTTTAAATTATTTTATACCACAGCTTTGGATTTTTGAAAAGAAAATCTTTAAAGATAATGGAGCTTTGTTCCAAAATTTACTGCTGTTCTTGATTCTCAATCTTTTAAAAATAGAATAAACCAGTTAGTATGCAAAAATCTTTGTAAAAGAAGCAAGAGTTAAAAACTTCTTGGAACATAATTTCTTTTTTATATATATCAACAATTTTGTCTCCCTATTTCCTTATCTCCTTAACAAGAACTCTAATCAACAGAGCCCTCAAAAAATTGATGACATCAAGAATGAATGACTTTGAAAACCTGCAACCAATGCTTCCGGCATAATTTCCCTAACGCACCTGTTATAGCATGAAAGTGCAAAAGAGACATCATTAAAACGTCAACGTTTCCAAAAAAAAAACCAACACAAATTAAATTGAATTTTCTTTACACTCTTTCCGAAAAAAATAGAGGGAGCGAGGAGTGTGCATCAAGACTACCTCTCATTCCTCCCCTCTGTGGAAGTCAAAACCATCTTTCTACCCAAGAGCCATAGACAAGCAGTCATAAATAAGAATAATGATGATTGTACGAATATAAAAATGAATCCAAAAAGGGAATGCTCATTACAAAAGCTGAGCAAATTATTATCCTCATGCTCCATCAGTTTAGTGCTTTTTCGAGCAACAAGAAGCTAATGCAAAAGCAAAAGCAAAAGCAAAAAACACAAAATAGCAGGAAGTTAATATTGGCTTGTAGCCTTTGGCACAGCTTGAAGTGGATATAACAAAGAGAGCTTAATAGCCTAAGACTTTATTGCAGCTTGCAGGGGTGAGGAGAAGAGAGGTGAAAGGGAGAGCTCTAAACAACCAGCTTTGGTAACAAACGTGCCTAATGACTGATGTCTAATTAAAGATTATTCCACAAAGATTTTCCCCCTCATCCTCAAAATCACATTTCCCCCGCCTACCCAAACAAACCAGAAGAAGACAACAAGTACTTGAAATTGTGTTACCATTTACCACAAAGAACACAAAATCAACTTCCGCATTATGGATGCCTGGAGAATAAAACAAACAAAAAAAAAAAACCGCAACACACATTTCAACATATGGGAAATATGAATGTGTGCCTGTATGAGTATATGTATGTTTGTGTATAAGTGTACTTATGAGAATGATAAGACACTCCGATTTCTTATCATTTCCTTTGTCTCTAACTCTCTGTATACTTACATATAGGTCACCTTCTTTGTATATCAACTCTTCATGCTCCAATAAGAGTTCCACTGCCTCGACAAATTCAGCATTGATGGCATGAAGTAAGGCATCCTTAGTCTCAACACCCATTATCACTAAGAGTTCCACCATTTCCAAGTTCTCATTGTCAATGGCCAAAGTAAGAGCACGACGACCCAAAGGATCCATGCAATTAATGTTAATATGATTTTTTCGGTGGGCTTTTTGAAGAATTCTGGCAAAGTAAGAAAAATTTTAAAATTAAAAAAAAAATCAAACATTATTTAATATATTCTATTAAAATATAGAGTACTTTGTCTATTAAAAAAATATTAACTCCCCCAGCAAAACCAAAATCCTCATACGTTCCCGCTTCTACAGCTTTTTACAAGCGGTAAATTCTGAATTTAGACACTAACCCTTAACAAAAAAATTGTATGACACTTTACGATAAGTTATGTAGTTTATATGAGACCACCCTTTCATATTTTTGTTTTATAAAAAAAAAAATAATTTTTTTAAAAATTTTCTCTGTAGAAAGAATTTCTGAGGACTTTTGGCTTTAAAGAAAATTTCTTGAAAATTTTGTCTTTGGGGAAAAATTCTTGGAAATTTTGTCACTAGGGAAAATTTTATAAAAATTTTGGCTTTCGAGAAAATTTTTTAGAAATTTTTTTCTTTGGACATAATTTTGTAATAATATTTTTTTTTTTTTTTTTGGTTCAAAAAAAATTTCGTAAAAGTTTAGTTTTTAAAGAAATTTTCGAAGATATTTTGTCCTTAGAGAAATTTCTTACAAAATTTGTCTTTAGAGAAACATTCTTGAAAATATTGTCTTTGGAGAAAATTTCTAAAAAAAAAATTGTCTTTGAGGAAAATTTGGAGTAAATTTATTTTGAAAATTTGTCTTTAGAAAAAATTTAGAAACACATCCTTAGAAACATTGGAGCCACTGTGGTGCAATGGTTAGCATGCCTTGCATACACAAGATCGTGGGTTCGATTCCTGATTCGACATGGAATCGGGCAGCACTCAATGATAAGAGAGAAGTTAACCAATGTCGTATCACAATGGACTGAATAGTCTAAGTGAGCCTGATACATCGGGCTGCCACCTAACCTAACCTAACCTAGAAACATTGTCTTAAGAATAAATTTTGTCTTTAGAGGATTTTTTTTAGAAATTTTGTCTTTTGAGAAAATTTTGTAGAAATTTTTTTATTTTGAAAAAAGTAAATTTCGAAGAAATTTCATCATTGGAGAAAATTTCTAAGAAATTTCATCCTTAGAGAAAATTTCTAAGAAATTTTGTCCTTAGAGAAATTTCTAAGAAATTTTGTCTTTAGAGAAAAAAACTCGATAACTTTGTCTTATTACATAGAAAATTTGAGAAATAATCATAGAAATTTGGCTTTTAGGGAAACATTGTCTTTGGAGGAATTTTTTAAGAAATTTTGTTTTTAGAGGAAATTTCTAAAAAAATTTGCATTTATAGGAAATTTTTGTCTTTCCAAAAAAATTCTCAGAAATTTAGTCCTTAGAGAAAATTTTTAGAAATTTTGTCTTTACACACAAAAATTTTTTTTTCTGATTCAATCACCAAATTAATTGATCCAATTAATTTTTTAATTGAAATGTCTTCAATCACGAAAATGATAGTATCAATCACAGTTTTAATTGGGCATAGAAAAAATTCTTGATTAAAAAATTAATTGATTTTTTTCAGCAAATTTCAATTAATTTTTTAATTGATTCAATTAAAAATTTAATTGATGTTGATTGCAAAGCTCAAATAATTTATTAATTAAAAAAGGTAACTATTTTTAATTACTTTCTGAATTGGCTTAAAGTTTTTATTTGGATTAACAAATGATTGGTTGAAATACATTTTTCATTAAAAATTATAAAAAAAATCAGCACTTTTTTTAACTGAATTAGTCTTCCGAATTTGATTAAATAGTTAATTGTATCAATTAATTTTTTAATTAAAAATTTTAAAATGTTCAATCATTGACTTAATTAACTTAATTTTCTATCATGATTAAAAAGTTAATTGTATCAATTAATTTATTAATTGAAAAAATTTTCAACTTCAATTAACTTTTTAATTGGAAATATTTTGGTGATATTTTTTTCTGTGTAGAGAAAATATTTTAGAAAAATTTTCTTCTTCTTAAAAGCTTTGTCTATAAAGCAAATTTCTTAGAAATTTTGTCTTAAGAAAAAATTCTCATTAATTCTAAATAATTTTGTTTTTGGAAAACATTTTTTAGAAATTTTGTCCTTAGAAAAAATTTCTTAGAACTTTTGTTCTTAGAGAAAATGTCTTAGAAATTTGGTCCTTAGAGAAGATATCTTCGAAAATTTGTTTGTAGAGGAAATTTCTTAGAATGTTCGTCTTCAAATTTCTCTAACAAAATTTAGAAAAACTCTAAAAAAATTTGTTTTTGGAGAAAATTTATTAGAAATTTTGTCCTTAGAGAAAATGTCTTAGAAATTTGGTTTCTAGAGAAAATTTTTTAGAAATTTTGTCTTTAGAAAATATTTTGTAGTAATTTTGTCAGTAGAAAAACTTCTTAAGAACTTTAACTTTAGAGAAAATTTTTGGAAAGTTTGTCTTTGCGGAAAAATTCTTGGAAACTTTGTCTGTAGAGAAAATTTCTTACATACTTAGTCATTAGAGGCAATTTAGAGAAAAAATTGGGGAAACTTTGTCTTTAGAGGAAATTTCTAAGAAAATTTGCATTTATAGGAAATTTCTGTCTTTAGAGAAAATTTCTAAGAAATTTTGTCCTTAAAGAAAATTGTCTTCATAGAAAATATTTAAGAAAATTTGTCTTCAGAAAAAGTTTCTTAAACACTTTGAAGCAAATTTCTTAGAAATTTTGTCTTAAGAAATAATTTCTCATTAATTCTAAACAAAATTGTCTTTGGAAAAAATTTTTTAGAAATGTTGTCCTTAGAAAAAATTTATTAGAACTTTTGTTCATAGAGAAACTGTCTTAGAAATTTTGTTCTTTGAGAAAATGTTTTAGAAAATTTGTCTCTAGAATAAATTTCTTAGAATTTTCGTCTTTAGAAAATATTTTGTAGAAATTTTGTCAATAGAAAAATTTCTTAAAAATTTTGTCTTTAGAGAAAATTCTTAGAAACTTTGTCTATAAAGAAAATTTCTTACAAATTCAGAAAAACTCTAAAAAAAAATTGTCTTTGGAGATAATTTCTTAGAAATTTTGTCCTTAGAGAAAATGTCTTAGAAATGTTGTCTCTAGAGGAACTTTTTTAGAAATTTTGTCTCTAGAAAATATTTTGTAGAAATCTTATCAGTAGAAAAATTTCTTAAATATTTCGTCTTTAGAGAAAATTCTTGAAAATTTTGTTATTTTGGAAAAATTCTTGGAAACTTTGTCTGTAGAGAAAATTTCTTACATATTTTGTCATTAGAGGCAATTTAGAGAAAAAATTGTTGGAACTTTGTATTTAGTGAAAATTTCTTCAAAATGTTGTCTTTAAAGGAAATTCTTGAAAAATTTGTCTTGAGAGAAAAATTCATAGAAATTTTGTCTTTAGAGGAATATTCTTAAAAATGTTGTAGTCAATGAAAATTTCGTAGAAATGTTGTCTTTAAAGGAACTTCTTGGAAAGTTGGTCTTTAGAAAAAATTCTTAGAAATTTTGTCTTTAAAGAAAAATTCTTGGAAATTTTGCCGTTAGAGGAAAGTTTTTGGAAATTTTGTCTTTAGCAGAAATTTCGTGCAAAGTTTGTCTTTAGCAATTTCTAGAGAAAATTTCTAAGAAAATATGTCCTTAGAGAAAATTTCTTAGAATATTTTCCTTTAGAAAAAAATTCTTAGAAATTATGTCTTTATAAAAAAAAAATTCTTATTTTATTTATTTATTGTTTATTTTAATCATACAGTAAATGTATGATAAAAAAGGGAAAAGTAGCATTGGCTGCTAAGGCCATCAGCTAAAAAAATTCTTAGAAATTATGTCTTTAAAGGAAATTCTTGGAAATTTTATACTTAGAGAAAAATTCTTAGAAATTCCGTATTTAGAGAATCTATTTTATATATCTTGTCTTTAGAGAAAATTTCTTGGAAATTTTGTCTGTAGAGAAACTTCCGTGGTAATTTTGCTTTTAGAAAAAAATTCTTAAAAATTTTTTCTTCAGAAAAAAAATTTTCGAAATTTTATTTTTAGAGAAAATCCTTGGAAATTTTGTCTTGAAAAAGAAATTTTAGGAAATTTTGTATTTAGGGAAAAATTCATGGAAACTTTGCCATGGAGGAAATTTCTTAGAAATTACGTCTTTAGCAAAAAATTCTTGAAAACATTGTCTGTAAAGGAAATTTCTTAGAAATTTGGTTTTAGAGAAAATATCTACACTCTCAAAAAAAACGCTTCTGTAACATATAACCAAAACGCATTTAGCTTCAAGCATATATATTTTCAGGATTGGCCCAAACAAAATATTGTTTGTATTATTCAATCATATTATGTTTCACCTTAGGGCATACACTGGTAGAAAAAATTTTAATGAAATTTTCTTTATGTAGATATATTTTTAAGGCGACAATTGGTTACTTCCATTATTTTACTTGCAGCATACTCTCTAGGTCTCTCTTTCTAAACACATAAATTTATAGGCTATTTCTAAATTAATATATGTTCGCATCTAAGCATATTATATTTACAAACATTTTATGTCCCAAACATAATATGTTCTAACATACTATCATATATACGTCCCAAACATGTTATGCTAGTTTATGAACATTATATGCTTGCACTCAAAAATATTGTGTTAACAAATTTGAGTTCCAAACATATAATTTTTACACCCAAACATATGAAAACTAGTCTTTTTCGTCCGTGTAAGAAATGTTGTCTTAAGAGTAAATTTCTGGGAAATTTCATCTTAAGAGGAAATTTCTTGGGCACCTTTTTGGACCCTTTGTCTTTAAAAAGAAAATCTTAGAAATTTTGTCTTTAGAGAAAATCTAACCTGATCCTTTACATACGATTTTTTGCAGAAATCGATCATATGGTCACAAATGAGATAACTTATGTTTTGATATATGACAGAAAACTTTGCAGATATTTTGTCTTTAGAGGTAATTTCTTTTTGATTTCTTTGGAAATTTCTTAGAAATTTTGTTTTTATAGAAAAATTTATATATACTTTATCATTAGAGAAAATCTAAGCTAATACGTCTCATACGATTTCCTCTTTCATTTATAATACGTCTCATACGATTTTCTGTTTTAATATCTGACAGGAAAGATGGACCTTCTCTTACACGATTTTTTTAGAAATTTAAAATTATCTCCACATTACTTGATATTTTTGGGGAAGGCAGTTCTGCGACAAAAACTCGGTACTTTCTTTTAAATACTACATGGGATGGTAGACCCTCACTTGTCCGACATTTTGGATATATTTTTAAAACTCTTAACTCTTTTGGTTGCCTTCAATATCACAAAGGACGTAGAAGGAGGTCAACCAGAAAATATAGTCAACTCATCAGTGACTGAGAAAGGGTAAATCCCCTTCAACTGGCTACAAAAATTAACGACCAGCTTCGGATTTACTTCCAACTTCTAGTAAGAGCCCAGAAATATAAACTCCATGTTCAATTGTTAATTGTCTAAAGATCAGAGCCTTCTATGGATGTGCAAAAGTTCCGGGAGCCTTTTTCTGCATACCCGATTTTTCACTAATTTTATGAAAATTTGTTCGACTGGTTTAGTCCTACCAATTATTTTGTCTTTTTTACCTTTTCCATTGAATATAAGTCCCATTATAATGCCAGAAATCCCATTATAATACAAGCATAAAACTTCATATGCATGAAAATTTTCAACAACAAAAAAAACTAAAAATAAATAGAAAAATTAGAAAATGTTCATTTAGATTTGCTCCATACCCCGTAAACACCAGACCCATTAAGTCTTCTCATTTAGCTTTTCTCAGTCTTTTTGATAGCTTAGGAAAATTACCATTCAATATTTGAGCCAATTTCAATCCTCATTAACGAAATTGTCAAGAGAAACCTAGGAAACTTTGTTTACCTACTTTGCCAATTTAATTGTAGTTCGTAAGTTCGATGCCATTATTGGCTTGGAACAACAAAAAAAAACAAACCAGCATGTCAGTACCATATTTGCTGGTTTACATAAAATTCTAGTTCATAAGTTACCAATATACTTTCCGTTTCCTCCACCATCACCACCACCTTTTCACCCACATTCAAACCATTTGCCTTCATTCGATCAATAGAAAGTTTAGAATCAATAGAAAGTTCGACTAAAAATTTTTGTTCATTTTTTTTTTTGCAAAATATTTGTATGTCTTTTTGGGTTCTTATATTTTGTTGACTTGAAAAACTTTTAATTAGATGCCTTGTGGCATGGAAATGAGTGCAGAGGGGAACAAAATCGACCAAAAGCTATAAAACTGTAACCAGCATCATTTCCATGCTTTATGAATTAAGGTGGTATAAATATTATTTGTTTCTCTGCTTTAGAGAATGTTGACAGAAAATCAATGTTTACAGGGGCCAACTTCTCTATGTAAGAATAATGTTGTCATGACCACTGATTGAGGAAGGTAAATATTAATTGCCCAGAATATTTGTGAAGGAGAAATAACAAAATAAAATGAACCTGGAGCAATGTATGCTAAATACACATTGAAAAATAATTTCATAAAATTTCATTTGTTTAGAAAATTTCTTACAAATTTAGCCTTTAGAGAAAATATCTTAGAATTTTTTTAGAGAAAATTTTAGAATTTTCTTTTCAAAGAAAATTTCTTGGAAACTTTATTGTTAGAAAAAATTTCCCAACAATTGTGAATTTGTTTTTAAAATTGGTCTTCACAAGAACTGTATAAAATTTTGTTGTTAATGATAATTCAAAGACATTTCCTTTATAACTTGCGTTCCAGCTTGCGGAGGTGAATGCTGCCGAAGATTTCGGTATCATAACTGGCAATGAATTTCTTATGGGAAGTAAAATTCTCGCAACAGGTACTCACCGGCCTTTAGGTTTTTTTTTTGTTTATACCAAATTTATTGGAAATTTTGTTTCTGGAAAAATTTTCTTAAAATTTTGGATTTATAGACAATTTTTCGGAAATTTTGCTTTTCGAAAAAAGTTCTTAAACATTTGATCTTTGGAGAATTTTTTTAGCAATGTTGTCTATTTTTAATTTTTTTTTAATTTTAGCCTTTACAGACATTTTATAATTTTTTTTGTGTTAGGGATACTTTCTTACAATATTTGTTGTTAAGAAAATTATTATTAAATATAATATTGATATTTATTAGGTATAAGAAAAATTTCTTATAAATTTTGTCTTTAGAAAAAAAAATCTTAAATATTTTGTGCCAAAAAAAAAATCTTATAAATTAAGAAAAGGTTTTGTCTTTAGAAAGAAAAGAAACAAAATTAAAATGCTGGCTTTTGAGAGAATTTTTTTATTTTTTAACTTTGTCATTCCATTTGTAACACATCGAAATATTGCTCTAAGACCCCATAAAGTATATATATTCTGGGTCGTGGTGAAATTCTGAGTCAATCTGAGCATGTCCGTCCGTCTGTTGAAATCACGCTAACTTCCGAACGAAACAAGCTATCGACTTGAAACTTGGCACAAGCAGTTGTTATTGATGTAGGTCGGATGGTATTGCAAATGGACCGTATCGGTCCACTTTTACGTATAGCCCCCATATAAACGGACCACCAAATTTGGCTTGCAGACCCTCTAACAGAAGCAAATTTCATCCGATCCGGAAATTTGGTACATGGTGTTAGTATATGGTCTCTAACAACCATGCAAAAATGGGTCCACATCGGTCCATAATTATATATAGCCCCCATATAAACTGACCCCCCGATTTGGCTTTCGGAGCCTCTAAGAGAATCAAATTTCATCCGGCTGAAATTTGGGACATGGTGTTAGTATATGGTCTTTAACAAACATGCAAAAATTGGTCCACATCGGTCCATAATTATATATAGCCCCCGTATAAACCAATCCCCAGATTTGACCTCCGGAGCCTCTTGGAAGACCAAAATTCATCTGATTCAGTTGATATTTGGAGCGTGGTGTTAACATATGGTATCCAACAACCATGCAGGAATTGGTTCATATCAGTCCATAATTATATATAACCCCCATATAAACCGATCTCCAGATTTGACCTCCGGTGCCTTTTGGAGAAGCAAAATTCATCCGATCTGGTTGAAATTTGGTACGTGGTGGTAGTATATGATATTTAACAACCATGCCAAAAGTGGTCTATATCAGTCCATAATCATATATAGCCCACATATAAATCGATCCCTAGATTTGGATTTGGAGCCTCTTGGTACGTTTAGAAGAAGTTTATACGCAAGCCATGGTGGAGGGTACATAAGCTTCGACCAGGCCGAACTTACGGCCGTATATACTTGTTTTTAAATATTTTGTACTCAGAGATTTTTGTTTGGAAACTAACTCCCATATTCATAAAAGTTAACATGAACTTTAAACCTACTATTACCATACAAATTCGTTCGATAAACTGTCAGTAAATTATTATGAATATGGGCATAAGTCTTTAGAGAAAACTTCTACGAAATTCTGTCGTTAGAGAAAATTTAGTTTTTTTGAGAAAATTTCTTAGAAAGTTTTTGTCTTTAGAAAGAATTTCTTAGAAATTTGTGTCTTTAGAAAATTTATTTTAGAAGTTTTGTTTAGTTAAAATTTCGTAGATATTTGATTTTTAGAAAAAAATCCTTGGCCATTTTGTCATTAGAAAAAATTTTTTAAAAGTTTTACTTTAGAGAAAATTTCTTAACAAATTTAAAGAAAATGTCTTAACAATTTTTGCTTTGTTAAATTTGTTTGAAATGTTTCTTTAGAGAAAAATTGCCTCAGAGAAAATTAATGGAAAAAATTCTTAAAAATGTTTCCTTTAAATAAATTCTTGAAGAAAATTCTTGGATATTTTTAGAAAGTTCTTGTTTTGAGAGAAAATGTATTATTTAGAGAAATTTTTTTTGAGAAACTTTCTTAGAAATTTTGACGTAGACAAAATTTTGAGAATATTTGGAATTTAGAGACATCTTTGTAAAAGAGTTGGCTTTAAAAAATTTTTTGGATATTTTGTATCAGAGTAAATTTCCTAGAAATTCTGTCGTTAGAGAAATTTCTTAGAAAGTTTTTGCCTTTAGTAAAATTTTTTAAAAAGTTTTTGTCTTTAGAAAGATTTTTTTTATTTTAGATAAAATTTCGTAGTTATTTGAAATTAAGAAAAAAAAATCCTTTAACATTTTGCCGTAAGGAAAAATGTCTTAGAATTTTTACTTTAAAGTAAAATTTCTTAAAAGTTTGGTCCTTCAGGAAAATGTCTTAGCAAATTTGGCTTTGTTAAATTTGTTTGAAATGTTTCTTTAGAGAAAATTTGCCTTAGAGACAAACAAAACAAAATTCTTGGATATTTTGTGTTTAGAGAAAATTCTTGAAAATATTGTTTTGATGGAAAATCCTTGGACATTTTTTAAAAATTTTTAAAAATTTTTGAAAATTTTGTTTTTTTGAGAAACTTTCCTAGAAATTTTGACAGTAGATTAGGTTGGGTTATGTGGCAGCCCGATGTATCACTTAGACTATTCAGTCCATTGTGATACCACATTGGTGAACTGCTCTTCTTTTGACAGTGGACAAAATTTCCAGAAAATTTTGACTTTAGATAGAGATATCTTTGTAAAAAATTGACTTTAAAAAAGTTCTTGGAAATTCTTGGATATTTTGTATTTAGTGAAAATTTCTTAGAAATTCTGTCGTTAGAGAAAATTTCTTACAAAATTTTCCTTTACAAAGAACTTCTTAGAAATTTGTGTTTTTAGAGAAAATTTTTTAAATGTTTTATTTAAGATATAATTTTGTAGATGTTTGCTATTTAGAAAAAAAATCCTTGAACATTTTGTCATTAGAAAAAAATATACTTAGAAGTTTTCCTTTAGAGAAATTTTCTTATAAAAATTTGTCTGTAGTGAAAATTTCTTAGAAAGTGTTTGTCTTTAAAAAGAATTTTTTAGAAATTTGTGTCTTTAGAGAAAACTTTTTAGAAGTTTTATTTTAGATAAAATTTCGTAGTTATTTGAAATTTAGAAAAAAATTCTTGAACATTTTGTCATTAGAAAGTAATATACTTGGAAGTTTTACTTTAGAGAAAATTTCTTAGAAATATGGTCCTTGCAGAAAATGTCTTAGCAATTTTGGTTTTGTTAATTTTGTTTGAAATGTTTCTTTGGAGAAAAATTGCATCAGAGACATTTCATGGAAATGTTGTATTTGAAAAAAAAAATCTTGAAATTTTTTCATTAAAAAAAATCTTAAAGAAAATTAGAGAAAATACATGGATATTTAGTGTTTGGAGAAATTTCTTGGAAATGTTATTTAGAGAGAAAATTCTTGGACATTTTGTATAAAAAAAAACAAAATTTGTAAACTTTATTTTTTTTTAAGAAAGATTCTTAGAAATTTTGACGGCAGACAAAATTTGCAGAAAATTTTGCCTCTAAAAAAATTCTTGGATATTTGGAGAAAATTTTTTGAACTTTTGTCTTTAAAGAAAATTTCTTAAAAATCTTGTCGAAAACATTTTTCAGTTTCTTACAAATTTTGGCGGTAGACAAAAATTCCAGAAAATTTTGTCTCTAAAAAAATTCTTGGAAATTCTTGGATATTTTGTATTTAGTGAAAATTCTTTGAAATTTTGTCTTTAAAGAAAATTTCTTAAAAATTTTGTCGAGAATATTTTTCGGAAATTTTGTCGTTAAAAAAATTATCAAAATTTGTCATTAGGGAGAATTTCTTGTCAATTTTGTATTTAGAAAAAATTTCTTAGAATTTTTGGGTAGATTTTTTAGAAATATTATATTCCGAGAAAATGTCTTCGATATATTTGATTAGATATATTTCATTAGATTTTTTGATTTTAGAGAAAATTTTTACGAAAATTTTCGTCTTTTGAAAAACTTTCTTAAAAATGTTTTCTCTAGGGAAATTTATTGGAAATTTTTACATTAAAGAAAATTTCCTATATGTTTTGCCTTTAAAAAAAATGTCAGCAAAATTTGGTACTAAAAAAATTTCGTAGAAATTTGGTACTAAGAAAACATTGCGTAGAAATTTGGTACTAAGAAAACAATTCGTAGAAATTTGGTACTAAATTTGGTACTTAGAAATTTCGTCTTTGGTTAATTATTTTATTTTTTTTTCATATTTTTTTGGGAAGATCTTTTAAAGAAATTGCCAGTAGATAAAACTCTTGGAAATTTTGCATTTAGAGAAATTTCTTGATATATTTTATTTTGAGAAAATTCTTGGAAAATTGGTCATTGGGGAAATTATAGAAAAATTTCTTGAAATTTTGTATGTTGATAAAATTTCATAAAAATTTCGACTTTCTCTAAAATTTGTCTTTAGACCAGCAGATTTTTTTTTTTTTTGAGTTTTTGTCTTCTGAGAAAATTTGTAGAATTTTTCGAAAAATATCTTGAAATTTTGTGTTTTGATAAAATTTCATAAACATTTTGACATTCTTTGAAATTTGACTTTAGAATTCTCTATTAAATTCTCTCCTTTGCCTTTAGATTTTTTTTTAATATTTTTTTTTTCGAGAAAAATTTCTAAAGATTAAAAAATTCTGTTTTGATAAAATTTTCTCTAGGGAAAGTTCTTGGAAATTTTTACATTAAAGAAAATTTCTTATAAATTATGCCTTTAGAAAAAATATCAGCAAAATTTGGTACTAAGAACAAATTTCGTAGAAATTTGGTACTAAGAAAACATTTCGTAGAAATTTGGTACTAAAAAAAAATTTCTTAGAAATTTCGTCTTTGGTTAATTATTTTATTCTTTTTTTCATATTTTTTTAGGAAGATCTTTTAAAGGAATTGCCAGTAGATAAAACTCTTGGAAATTTTGCAAATTTCTTAAAATATTTTATTTCGAGATTTTTTTTGGAAAATTGGTCTTTGGTATTTTGATAAAATTTCATAAAAATTTTGACTTTCTTTAAAATTTGACATTAGACCAGTAGATTTTTTTTTTTTTGAGTTTTTGTCTTCTGAGAAAATTTGTAGAATTTTTCGAAAAATATCTTGAAATTATGTGTTTTGATAAAATTTCATAAAAATTTTGACTTTCTTTGAAATTTGACTTTAGACAGAATTCTCTATTAAATTCTCTCTTTAGATTTTTTTTTTTTTAATTTTTTCTTTCGATAAAATTTTTAGAAATTTTCTGTTTTGATAAAATTTTATAAAAAAATTAACTTTCTCTAAAACTTGACTTTAGACATAATTATCTATTAAATTCTTTCCATTGCCTTTAGATTTTTCTTTGGATTTTTTCTTTTGAGAAGCATAATTCTCTATTAAATTCTTTCCTTTGCCTTTAGATTTTTTTTTTGATTTTTTCTTTTGAGAAAATTTTTAGAAATTTTGCCTTCGAATTTTTTTAGATATGATTTCTTGAAGATTTTATTGTTAGAATTATTAAATTCTCTCTTTAGATTTTTTTTTTAATTTTTTCTTTCGATAAAATTTTTAGAAATTTTCTGTTTTGATAAAATTTTATAAAAAAATTAACTTTCTCTAAAACTTGACTTTAGACATAATTATCTATTAAATTCTTTCCATTGCCTTTAGATTTTTCTTTGGATTTTTTCTTTTGAGAAGCATAATTCTCTATTAAATTCTTTCCTTTGCCTTTAGATTTTTTTTTTGATTTTTTCTTTTGAGAAAATTTTTAGAAATTTTGCCTTAGAATTTTTTTAGATATGATTTCTTGAAGATTTTATTGTTAGAAAAAAAAAATCTGTATATTTTGTCTTTAAAGAAAATTTTTGGAAATGTTATCTAAAGAGAAAATTTTTTTATAATTTTGTCGTTAGCAAAAACTTTTTTTAATGTTGACTTTAGTTAAAATTTCTTAGAACTTTGCTTTTGGAGTTTTTTTTTTTTATTTCGGAAATTTTTAACATTTTTCTTTAGTCATCGTTTTTGTTGTTTTATTTTTCAGTCTTGCTTCGAAATGTATTTACTATTGTAATGATGATAAATGCATGTTTTCTTAGAGTAAACCTGTAGAAATTTTGCCCTTAGAGAAAATTTCGTCTGTGTAGATTTTTTTTTTAAATTTTGTCTTTAGAAGAAATCGCTTAGAAATATTGCCTCCAGGGTAATTTCTTAAAACATTTACCTTGACGACTTTTTTCCTTGAACATTTTAGTTAACAACAAATTATTTATAAAATTTCCACGAATTATGTGTTTGAAATACGAGGCTTTAAGTGCCATTTGATTTTGTTTTTATTCAAGCATCAAATTCTTTTTAAATCACTTTACTTTCCATAGAATACTGTAATATTGAAACTAATTGAATTAATAAAGGTTAAGAACCCAACGAAAAATGAATATCAGAAATAGAAAATAATTTCCATTTTCTTTGTTGTGGTCAGCAAGTGGTACTTCAGGTTTTTCCTGGATATTTCAGACCACCTTCTGCTTAGTAATTAAAGAATGTTGCGATGCTTTTTCAATTTTACTATAAATATTTTTCGGGAAATTAAACCACAACAAAAATTTTAAAATTAAAACATAAAAATAGGTACAATCAAGTTACCTAGTTACGATTCATAATACTTGTAAACGTTTTGGAGGAACACAGGTAAGAAGGAACTTTTACGCATTGGCACTCAAGGTCAGGGTCAAAAAACTATTGAAAATTTCCTCCTGTTGATATAAATCTTATAGCCCCCTTTAGACTATCCTCAAAAAAACCATTTCAAACCTTTGATAAAAAAA
Source organism: Haematobia irritans (assembly GCF_050003625.1). Classification (NCBI taxonomy): domain Eukaryota; kingdom Metazoa; phylum Arthropoda; class Insecta; order Diptera; family Muscidae; genus Haematobia; species Haematobia irritans. The sequence continues at coordinate 10,333,217 of NC_134401.1, read as the reverse complement.
ATACATTGTCAGCCTGCTCCTTAGATAAGATAAAATTTGTGTAGTTTTTTTTTATAAATTGTTTCCACTACAAAGCTCAAGGGTTTTCTGAACCTCACTAGAGGTGCACATGTTAGGTTGAAGGTTACAAATCCTTTTCAAAAAGATAAACAATGTTAATGTCTCACTGCTGACCAACAAAATTTTTTCCTCCAGCACATTCGATATAAACTGAATGTTATCCACTACAAAATTCAGGTGTTGGGTGTGGATTTGTGTGTCCCATATAGACAAAGGAGAGACTACTAAACTAACACTTCAGGTTATGGTCCTGAGTTTTCGTTTAAACATTGGTTTATGTTTTTGCTTTTGGGGTATTCTTGTTTGACTCACAAAAGTTTGTCACATAATTTTCAAATTAAATTGTTAAAAAAAATCTAACAAAAAATTCTAACAAAAACTGAATTTTTCAGGTACCTTTTTGTTAACCTTTTTTGGAATCCCTCTCCAACAGACGACATATTTATTAAGCAATAATGACAAAGCTTAAATATTCATTGGGTTAAGATAAACAAAAGATTTCCTCTACTTACATTCTTGGAGTATTTAAAATTCAGGTCATGAAAGGTAAAAGACTACAAACTACATAAAAATCCTAGTCAATGAAAATGGAGTATTACGGATGTAAGAAGATTTGTTCTGGCATAGATATACGAAATAGAAGATTAAATTTATGACAGCAAAAATGTAAAGTTTAATCTTAGACACCTGTAAACATGAAAATATGGATCAAAGCTTAAGATATTCCCAAGTTCCCTTCTTATGGAAATATAAATAGAATCGGACTGCACTCGTTCTCTTGGGAAAAATTGGGCACTATAAATGAAAATGAAAATGACCCTCAAAACCTAAATGAAGGAGGACACGAAAAACTGATGTGGAAAACAAAACCAAAATTTTATGATTTTTGTGTTGAAACCTTATTTAGGTTTTGAGGCTTATTTCCCCGGGACCCATATTCATAGATTCTGATGTGGAAAACAACACCAAAATTTTATGATTTTTGTGGTGAAACCTCATTTAGGTTTTGAGGCTCATTTCCCCGGGACCCAGGTTCATAGATTCTTAAAATATTGCATTTTTTCGATATTTTTGGAATTTAATTCTTTAAGAGATTGTTTTTAAGAATTTTTCTTTTCATAAAATTTCCTAAAAATGTAAAATATCTTAGAAATTTAGCCTTTAGAGAGAATTTTCTACTAAATCATCTCTTTCCTCTTTAGAGAAAAGTTCTTAAATTTTTTTGTCTTTTGAGAAAAATTTTAGACATTTTGACTTAACATAAGAGAAATTTTCTCGAAAATTTGGTTTTTACAAAAACACTACAAATGACCAACAAAATAAATAAATAAAGTAGGACCTCAAAAAATTATATGGAAACAAGTAAGGAAAGTCTAAAGTCGGGCGGGGCCGATTTTATTATACCCTGCACCACTTTGTAGATCTAAATTTTCGATACCATATCACATCCGTCAAATGTGTTGGGGGCTATATATAAAGGTTTGTCCCAAATACATCCATTTAAATATCACTCGATCTGGACAGAATTTGATAGACTTCTACAAAATCTATAGATTCAAAATTTAAGTCGGCTAATGCACTAGGGTGGAACACAATGTTAGTAAAAAAATATGGGAAACATTTAAATCTGCAGCAATTTTAAGGAAACTTCGCAAGAGTTTATTTATGATTTATCGCTCGATATATATGTATTAGAAGTTTAAGAAAATTAGAGTCATTTTTAGAACTTTTCGACTAAGCAGTGGCGATTTTACAAGGAAAATGTTGGTATTTTGACCATTTTTGTCGAAATCAGAAAAGCATATATATGGGAGCTATATCTAAATCTGAACCGATTTCAACCAAATTTGGCACGCATAGCTACAATGCTAATTCTGCTCCCTGTGCAAAATTTCAACTAAATCGAAGTTAAAAATTGGTCTCTGTAGTCATATGAGTGTAAATCGGGCGAAAGCTATATATGGGAGCTATATCTAAATCTGATTCGATTTCAACCAAATTTGGCACACATAGCTACAATGCTAATTCTACTCCCTGTGCAAAATTTCACTTAAATCGAACCAAAAAATTGGCCTCTGTGGTCATATGAGTGTAAATCGGGCGAAAGCTATATATGGGAGCTATATCTAAATCTGAACCGATTTCAACCAAATTTGGCACGCATAGCTACAATGCTAATTCTACTCCCTGTGCAAAATTTCAACTAAATCGGAGTTAAAAATTGGCCTCTGTGGTCATATGAGTGTAAATCGGGCGAAAGCTATATATGGAAGCTATATCTAAATCTGAACCAATTTCAATAAAATTTGGCACACTTGACTACGCTACTAATTGTACTCCTAGTGCAAAATTTCAACCAAATTGGAGTAAAACTCTGGCTTCTGAGACCATATTAGTCCATATCGGGCGAAAGATATATATGGGAGCTATATCTAAATCTGAAGCGATTTCTTCCAAAATCAATAGGGTTATATTCTGAGTCAAAAAACATACTTGTGCCAAATGTGAAGTCGTTTGGACCAAAACTGCGACCTAGACTATTATTACAAAAATTTGTCCAAATTTTATTTCTAAGAAAAATTTGTCAAAATTTTATTTCTATAGAAAATATTGTCAAAATTTTATTTCTATAAAAAATTTTGTCAAAATTTTATTTCCATAGAAAATGTTATCAAAATTTTATTTCTTTTTATAGAAAAATTTGTCAAATTTTATTTCTATAGAAAATTTTGTCTAAATGTTATGTCTATAGAAAATATTGTCAAAATTTTATTTTTTATAGAAAAATTTTATTTCTATAGAAAATATTGTCAAAATTTTATTTCTATAGAAAATTTTGTCAAAATTTTAGTTCCATGGAAAATTTTGTCAAAATTTTAGTATTATGGAATATTTTGTCAAAAATTTATTTCTATAGAAAATTTTGTCAAAAATTTATTTCTATAGAAAATTTTGTCAAAATTTTATTTCTGAAGAAAAATTAGTCTAAATTTAATTTCTATAGAAAATTGTGTCACATTTTATCTTTGTAGAAAATTGTGTCAAAATTTTATTTCTATAGAAAATTTTGTCAAAATTTTAGTTTCATGGAATATTTGGTCAAAATTTTATTTCTATAGAAAATTTTGTCAAATTTTTATTTCTATAGAAAATTTTGTCAAAATTTTATTTCTATAGAAAATTTTGTCAAAATTTTATTTCTACAGAAAAATTTGTCAAAATTTTAATTCTATAGAAATGTTTTGTCAAAATTTTAGTTCCATGGAAAATTTTGTCAAAATTTTAATTCCATACAAAATTTTGTCAAAATTTTATTTCTATAGAAAATATTGTCAAAATTTTATTCCTATAGAAAATTTTGTCAAAAATTTATTTCTATAGAAAATTTTGTCAAAAATTTATTTCTACAGAAAATTTTGTCAAAATTTTATTTCTATAAAAAACTTTGTCAAAATGTTATTTCTATAGAAAATTTTGACAAAATTTGCTTTCTATTGAAAATTTTGCCAAACTTTTTTTTCTATAGAAAATTTTGTCAAAAATTTATTTCTATAGAAAAATTTGTCAAAATTTTATTTCTATAGAAAATTTTGTCAACATTTTATTTCTATAGAAAATTTTGTCAAAATTTTATATCTAAAGAAAATTTTGTCAAAATTTTAGTTTCATGGAATATTTTGTCAAAATTTTATTTCTATAGAAAATTTTGTCAAACTTTTATTTCTATAGAAAATATTGTCAAAATTTTATTTCTAAAGAAAAATTAGTCCAAATTTAATTTCTATAGAAAATTGTGTCACATTTTATCTTTGTAGAAAATTGTGTCAAATTTTTATTATGATAAAAAAATTGTCACATTTTATCTTTGTTGAAAATTTTGTCAAAATTTTATTTCTATAGAAAGTTTTGCCATATTTTTATTTCTGTAAAAAGAATTTGTCAACATTTTATTTCTAATTTGTTTCAATAGAAAACTTTTTTCTAGTTTTTATTTATAGCATAAAAACGATAGTGCTTCTGCCCATTTAACCCTTTAACTTCGCCCTATTTATAAGACCACTAATGTAGAAGTGCAAATGTGGAAAAGAAATTTTCCACAAAAAAAAGAAGATAAATTACTTTCACACACAAACACCTCTTGGAACAAAAACACCTAGTCTAAAAAACTCTATAAAAAAAATTTCTCGCTTGTTCTTGAGGCGAGAAAATACACAATGAACCATGCACTAACAAAAGTTCTACATATGGGGTATACTTCATCTCAGCCTCAAATCCAGTTTTTAAAGCCAGTTTTCTTGCAAAAGGAATGTAAAAGCATAAATGAGAGTACGAACAAGAACAGATATTTCCTGCTACTAGGCAAATTGAAGCAAAAGAAAAACCTCAACGCACATGTTTAGTAATTTGGAAATGGAAGCCAGAACATAAGCACAGTCTTCCTTTTTTCGGCTTAGAAATGTCCTGTGGTTAATGCAACTTTATTCAGAAGGTAACTTAGTGGTTTTTGGAGTCTTTTAGCTTTACAACAATGTATCTTTTTTCCAAGGAGTTCATTTATGGAACTACAATGGAATGTAAATCTTAAATTGGTACGCAAATATGTACAGCACAAATTAAATTTTTTTAAATAGAAAATAATAATCTGGTCATTTTTCTTTCTATTAAAATCGAATATTTTATTTTTCTTAAAAAATGCCGCCAAATAATTACAAAGAAAAAACCCTTGAACTTACCTTCTTACATTCGCTATATCACCACGTTCCACAGCCAATAAGAATTTCTTCTCCTCCAATTCTAATGGTTGTGGCAAACCAATTGGCAGACTACCATGTTTGATGGTTTGAGATGAACCACCTGCTGGCTGCCCGATAGCAGGGGCCACCTGATTTGCGTTAATTTTGGTTGGAAATGCCAACACCATATATGGTTAGCACCCCGGTCATAATAAAGGTAGATTGGTAACCAAACGCACACACATAGTCATTGTGAGAGAGAATACCGTTATCCCAACGAGAATACAGGAGTCCATTCAAGTATGATTTGGTACAAGAATTAAGAGACACATTTAAAAAAGGAAGATAGAGAACAAGTCAAAAAATGTAATGAGAATATGTAACACAATTCTTGTAAATTAGGGTGAATTAAACAAATTAGTTGTATACTAAACATTTTAAATTTATGCCAATTTTAACAATCTACCATTAAAGTAAAATAACATTCTGATATTTACATTGTAGATATTAGACTGAAAGCAAGAAGAATAAAAAAGAAGATACAGAAAAATAATATATTACTCAAATATATATTTGAATTTATAATAGCCAATATGATTGATGCTTTTGGTTAAGTAAATACGGCTGAAGTTCAGCCAGGCCACATCCAAAATATATTACAGAGAAGCGTATTAGTTTTATGAATATAATCCCATACTTAAGGTGCGTATGATTAATACAAATAAAAACAAGTATATACGGCCGTAAGTTCGGCCAGGCCGAAGCTTATGTACCCTCCACCATGGATTGCGTAGAAACTTCTACTGAAGACTGTCATCCACAATCAATTTACTTGGGTAACACTTGCCGATGGCAAGGTATCTTATCCATACGTGGTATACATTAAACTAAAAAGGCCGATTAAACACGTATATAATTAAGTTTAAAGTTTCTATAGAAATAAAATTTGGACAAAATAAAATTTTGACAACATTTTCTATAGAAGTAAAATTTGGAAAAAATTTTCTACAGAAATAAAATTTGGAAAAAATTTTCTATAGAAATAAAATTTGGAAAAAAATTTCTATAGAAATAAAATTTGGAAAAAATTTTCTATAGAAATAAAATCTTGACAAAGCCTTCTATAGAAATAACATTTTTACAATTTTTTCTGTAAAAATAAAATTTAGGAAGATTATTTTTGGCTCGAGTGGCAACCATGATTATGAACCCATATGGCACAATTTTTGCAAATATGGCACCACGTTGCAAATTTCAACCGGATCGGATGAATTTTGCTCCTCCAAGACGCTCCGGAGGTCAAATCTGGAGAACGGTTTATACGGGGCTATTTAATTATGGACCGATGTGGACCAATTTTTGCATGGTTGTTGGAGACCATATACCAACACCATGTACCAAATTTCAGCAAGATCGGGTGAAATTTGCTTCTCTTTGAGGCTCCGCAAACCAAATCTGGGGATCGGTTTGTATGGGGGCTATATATAATTAGGGACCGATATGGACCAATTTTGGCATGGTTGTTAGAGACCATATACTAACACCATGTACCAAATTTCAGCCGGATCGGACGACTTTTGCTCCTCTAAGAGGCTCCGGAGGTCAAATCTGGGGATCGGTTTATATGGGGGCTATATATAATTATGGGCCGATGTAGACCAATTTTTGCATGGTCATTAGAGACAACACCATGTACCAAATTTCAGCCGGATCGGATGAAATTTGGTTCTCTTAAGGGCTCCGCAAGCCAAATCGGGGGATCGGTTTATATGGGGGCTATATATAATTATGGGTCGATGTGGACCAATTTTTGCATGGTCATTTCAGAACATATACCAACACCATGTACCTAATTTCAGCTGGTTCGGATGAAATTTGCTTCTCTTAGAGGCTCCGCAAGCCAAATCGGGGGATCGGTTTATATGGGGGCTATATATAATTATAGACCGATGTGGACCAATTTTTGCATGGTTGTTAGAGACCATATACTAACATCATGTACCAACTTTCAGCGGGATCGGATGAAATTTGCCTCTCTTAGAGCAATCGCAAGCCAAATTTGGGGGATCGGTTTATATGGGGGCTATACATAATTATAGATCGATGTGAACCAATTTTTGCATGGTTGTTAGAGACCATATAATAACACCATGTACCAAATTTCAGTCGGATCGGATGACTTTTGCTCTTCTAAGAGCCTCCGCAGGTCAAATCTGGGGATCGGTTTATATGGGGGCTATATATAATTATGGACCGATGTGGATCATTTTTTGCATGGTTGTTAGAGACCATATACTAACACCATGTATCGAATTTAAGCCGGATCGGATGAAAGTTGCTTCTCTTAGAGGCTCCGCAAGCCAAATCGGGGGATCGGTTTATATGGGGGCTATATATAATTATGGACCGATGTGGACTCATTTTTGCATGGTTGTTAGAGACCATATAATAACTCCATGTACAAAATTTCAGCCGGATCGGATGAAATTTGCTTCTCTGAGAGGAACGGCAAACCAAATTTGGGGGTCCATTTATATGGGGGCTATACGTAAAAGTGGTCTGATGTTGCCCATTTGCAATACCATCCGACCTACATCAATAAAAACTACATGTGCCAAGTTTCAAGTCGATAGCTTGTTTCGTTCGGACGGACGGACGGACATGCTCAGATCGACTCAGAATTTCACCACGAATATTTATGGGGTCTTTGAGCAATATTTCGGTGTGTTACAAACGGAATGACACAGTTAATATACCCCCCATCCTATGGTGGAGGGTATAAAAAACCATATATGTGTTAGATACAACTAAATTCGAACCTATGTTTACATCTTTAAATTTGTAAATTTTATTTATATTACGTATACGATACCTAGTTCATTGCGTATAAGTAATAATAATAATAGTAATAGAAAAATATTCAGTTAATAATTTAAATTTGATTTATACTTTTTTCAAATTTTTACATCTACAAATGCAAGATTTAAATTCGCAAAATATCTTTGCCTATCAAAAGCCCAGTACTAGCAACCATACCATTCACTTTTTCAATACCACTCTCCTGCCAAGTACTCTTATATTAATATACATTTTTTTCACACAACAACTTCTTATATCTACCCGACATCTACCCAGGGTGTATATGAAGCAGTATGAAATGAATAAAATCAACAACATAAACCTCTATTAAAATGAGATTTAACTTACGAGAAGATGAAGAGAAAAATTATGAAGGAAAATACCACAAAAAAACATCATGGGAATATGGGACTTAAAGTTCGTAACACGCAACCACATCTCCAGAGCAGAAACAATTTGAAAAAATGCTTATTAAACGCCTATGTCACGAGGCTAATGTATACGAAGGCTTCTACTATAATATAATTCATTATAATGTAATCATTTATGTCTTGAGTGTTGATAAATAAATATCATGAATGGCTTATGGCAAATGGGATATAGGATATGGGAGGATTTCTGCAAATATTGAATTATAAAAAAAGTAGATAAAAAGACATCTATAAGTCGGTTATTCCGACGACCTTAAAAAAATAGTTAAAATAGAAATAAAAGCCAAAATATGTAATATGTAATATATTTTATGCTAACTAAAAAAAAAGTTAAATACCAAAGGAGACTAATTAATATGTTTAATTGCAAAAAATTCTTAGTATAATCATTCGCTTGTTCAAATACAAATTTAAAAAATGTTGCTATTTTGTTACATCTATAGTTTATTTTTAAAGAATTTAATATGTTTTCCGCCAACTAAAAAAAAGTTGATTGAAAATTCCACAAAAGGTTAAATTTAATTGCTAAAATTCTCCTCTACAATCGAATAACTGATCTAGTGGTCACTGGCATTTATTATTAAACAAAAAAATGTGACAAAGCTTTTTCTTTTAATTCGATAATATTCAGATTCAGTTATTTATATCATTTTATCACCTGACTGATTATTTTATTGGATTAAAAATTTAATTATAGTTGGCAATTGGTAATTAGTATATTATTAAATTTTAATTGGCATTATTTTATTATGGATGATTTGCTATGATATATTTTCTAATTGGTTGAAAGGTTGCAGATAACCAGGTGGCGTATGAGATATGTCACACACATAATAAGGTATGAGGAAGCGTATGATTTATATGAATAAAATGAATAAAAGGGAATCACAATTATTACCTTAAACGACTATATATAAATATTATACACAATTCTAAAAAAAAATCCAATAATAATGTAACGTTTTGTCAAATATACCTATTTTAGTACAACTTTTTTGAACATAATCTCGCACTTAGGGTGCGTATAATTAATACATATAGTAGAAATTACCTTAAGCGATTATAAATGGTAAACATTATAGCCAAGTTGTAAAAAAAATAATAATCCATACTGACATGTGGCGTTTTGTCAAATTCACGGAAAATATAATGCATAGAAGCGTATGAGTTTTGTGAATATTACCTCTTACTTAGGGTGCGTATGATTAATACATATAGTAGAAATTATCTTAAGCGACTATAAATGGTAAAAATTATACCATAATTCTAAAAAAAATAATAATCCATACTAACGTGTGGCGTTTGGTCAAAGACACGGAAAATATAATGCAGGGAGGCGTATGCGTTTTGTGAATAATATCTCTTATTTGGGTGCGTATGATTAATATCAATAAAAAACAAGTAAGTCAAGTAGAAAGTCGGGCGGGGCCGACTATATCATACCCTAAACCACCCTTACTAAATTAGTAATCATAAGCATTTGTGGGGTAACTTATAGGTCTGGGAGATAAACCGCAGTTGCATATTTAAGAAAATTAAGGGGTACATGTCTATGGGTGCTTTGTGTCAATCTGACTATAGCTCATAGTCAATGTTGCCACGGAAATGTTCGGTTTACCCTACAAGGACAAAAAAAGTTCCCTACTTTGCCATACATTCCCAAACAATTTTCCCTACTATATTTTTCGTTAAATTTAGAAAATTTTACAAAACAAAAATGGTTCTAAGTACTTTATTATCTTAAAACATGAATATGCAACGTATATAACTTAGAATATAAATTTGTATTACCACCACGGTTGCCACAGTTGGTAGAATTCTACCCAAATTAGTAATCTTGTTTGTTAAATCTCTATAAAAATAAAATTTTGGAAAAAGTTTCTATAAACAAATTTTTGTGAGAAATTTTTCTATAGAAATAAAATTTTGACAATAATTTCTATAGAAATAAAATTTTGAGAAAAAATTCCACCGAAATAAAATTTAGAGAAAATGTTTTATAGAAATAATATTTCGAAAAAAAATTTCTATAGAAGTACAATTTTGAAAAAATGTTCTATAGAAATAAAATGTTGACAAAATTCTCTACAGGAATAAAGTTTACCACACATTTTTAAAGATCAAGCCTTGCCGGCTTCTAATTTCCTCCTCTAGAGCCACTAAAATGTAAAAATTATTACAAATTGTGTTGAGTGAAAATGTCCTACATTGTGGCCCTACGTCCTTACAAGACGCTAAATATTAGAAAAACCCTACATATAGGGAATTGCCCCTACTTCTAGCAACACTGGCTGTGTTGATATTGCGCCTACGGAGTTAGTATGCCACAAATATTGAGCCCATTATTAAAAAAGAGAAAATCGTTAAATTAGTGTGGGTAATAAATACAAATTTGTAAAAATCGAGCAATATTTTTATGTAAGAGCTACAAGTACGTATAAGTACGATCGGCTAGTACATCAAAATTTGAAATTTGAGTAACATTGGTTAATAAATAAGAGTACTATGGCCAAATTTGGGAAAATCGAGCGATACATATATATGGAAGCTATATCTAAATCTGAACCAATTTGCATAATATTTTGCGGGTTTGATTAATACCACAAAAGGTTACCTTGTGCAAGATTTGAGTAAGATCAGTTAAGAAATGAGGCCTTTATGGCCAAACATAAGGTTATTAGGGGCGAATTTTTCAAAATCGGGTGATACATATATGGGAGCTATATCTACATCTGAACCGATTTCGATGAAATTTTGCACATATAGTTAGTACTATAGAGGACTGGATCTAGCCAACTTTTAGTAAGATCGGTTAATAAATAAGGGTTCTAAGGCCAAATTTGGGAAAATCGGGCTATACATATATATGGGAGCTATGTCTAAATCTGAACCGATTTCAATGATTTTTTGCACATATAGTAAGTGCTATAGAAGACTACATTTAGCCAAAATTGGGTGAGATCGGTTGATAAATACGGGTTTTATGGCCAAATTTAGAAAAATCGGGCGGTACATATATATGGGAGCTATAGCTAAATCTGAACCGATTTCGATGATTTTTTGCACATATAGTTAGTGCTATAGAATATTATATTTAGCCAACCTTGAGTAAGATCGGTTGATAAATAAAGGTTTTGTGGCCAAATTTGGGAAAATCGGGCGATACACATATATGAGAGCTATATCTAAATCTGAACCGATTTTGATGAAATTTTGCAGACTTGAAGGGCGATGGAAAAGATTACCCCTTGCCAAATTTGGTGACGATGCGTTTGAAAAAAAGCACAACGTGACCCCATTTGTCGAAATCGGGCGATACATATATATGGGAGCTATATCTAAATTTAATCCGATTTCTTCCAAATTCAATAGCGTTCGTCCTTGTGCCCAAAAAACTCCCTGTACCAAATTTCATCAAAATCGGTTAATAATTGCGACCGGAATCCTGTGAACAACAAATACACCAAGCGCTAGATCGACTCAGGAGGTGATTCTGAGTCGATCGGTATATAGTTTATGGGGTCTAAAATCAATATTTCTGGTAGGCACATTTTTTGGTCGATCAAACTTATTATACCCTGACCACTATGTGGTTTAGGGTATAAAAAATCCTTAAACGACTATAAATGGCAACTACTACTGTACCAAATTCATAAAAACTTTCAATCATTCATATCGCAAACTGGTATAACAAAAATTCTATATTTTTACAATTTTTAAATTATGACGGATTTTTTGTTACAGCAGAGCCTATTTATTTTTTCAAAAAAACTTGTCAAAAACTGTATTGGGGATTCTTGTGGGGAATTTTAAATTAAATTGGGGATGAAAGCGTTGGGGACAAAAGCCCGAAAAATACTGGCAGTCCAATACACCCAAAATATAGTACAGGGAAGCGTATGAGTTTTATTTATATAATCTCGTACTTTGGGTGCGTATGAGTAATAGAAATATTAAAAAAATACCTTAAACGACCATATATATATTGGATAAAACCAAATTCTACCATATGTTTAAATTTTTAATTATATAAATTTATTACTTGCCATATAATTCTATATAAAAGGACCTTATATTTTAGATAAAACAAAATTCTACCGTTGGATTACATCTTTATTATATATAATTTTTTTTTATCAATTTATATATTTTCATTTAATTCTAAATTTTCTATAATTCTAATACAGTTACGATCTACATTTCAACATGCAAACTTTTTGTATATTACTTAATTTAATTAAATTATTTTAGTTTTAACTTACTTTGTCTTTCTTAAATATACCCATGTTGTTTTAATAGTTATTTAAGATCAACCAAAGTTTGTTGTAATTATCCTTATTATATTCTGTATAAGAGTTGTTTTGCTATTTTCACCCAATATGCTGATATTTGATGTTTGAAGAATTTCGGGGAGTTTTAAATTCAGTCTTCAGTTTATGAAGATAGGAAGAACGATGCGCATGTGTGTTTGAGATAACTGGAGAAATGTTTAAGCAAAGTCAAACAATCTCCTGGTGTCCATACAGGAAGATTACATTTTTAAGCAGTTTTCGGGTAATTGAAATAAATTATTAAAATTTTAATGGATTTGTTAAGTTTTCTTATTTTTGTTTTTTGTTTTTAATTCTTAAATTTTTTATTTATTTATTTTTATTTGTAAATTATTAAAAAGTTTGGATACTTTTGGGATTTTTCTTAATTCTTATCTTTTTCTATATATTTCAAGGTCCCATAAATTTAATTGTTTCCAGTAATTTTTTTTTGTTTATTTTATAGAATTACTTCCACTTTTTTTTACTTTTTAACATCAAATTTTCATATCTGGAATTCACAAAAAAATATTCTATCATTAATTTTTTTATTTGTGATCTATCTACTGTGATTCTGAGGGAATATATAAAATGAAATGATCTCTAATTTCTTATCGTTGAAAGGAGTTAATGTTGATGTGTCTTTATATTGAATTTTATGCACATGTTTTAACATGACACTTATGATGATGCAGTTTTCCATGGCTTGCATGGCTACCTTTTACCCAAGAGTTCATCATATCAATCACGCACTTTGACCAACAAAATATTTTCAACGATGACCTCAGGAATTGGGAGACTCTTATACAGGGTACCTCGATCGATAATTGTCCCATAAGGACTTATGCCAGTATATTGCATTTCAAAACTTGTTTCTTAAGAGGATCACTTTTGCCTATATACACACGATTATATATATTTGTAAGTACTTCCGTTTACTAAAACATTTTGTTAGGGATACCTCGATCCATGAGGGTCCTATAAGGACGTTCCATAAAGACGTCTCCTAATGTCAGAGTATAGCATAATTTTCAAAACATCTTTCTTAAGAGGGAGCCACCGTAGTGCAATGGTTAGCATGCCCGCCTTGCATACACAAGGTCGTGGGTTCGATTCCTGCTTCGACCGAACACCAAAAAGTTTTTCAGCGGTGGATTATCCCACCTCAGTAATGCTGGTGACATTTCTGAGGGTTTCAAAGCTTCTCTAAGTGGTTTCACTGCAATGTGGAACGCCGTTCGGACTCGGCTATAAAAAGGAGGTCCCTTGCCATTGGGCTTAACATGGAATCGGGCAGCACTCAGTGATAAGAGAGAAGTTCACCCATGTGGTATCACAATGGACTGAATAGTCTATGTGAGTCTGATACATCGGGCTGCCACCTAAACCTAACCTAATAGGATCACTTCAGCTTAGACACACAAACTTCTATGTTAGGACATTTCTAAGTACTTAAGTACCATCGTCGATCGATAGTTGTCCTATAAAAAAACAGAGAGAGATATTTACTGACGTAGTATTTCATGATTTTCAAACCAAATTGCTTTACAAGATCACTTTTTAGACACTTAGAAAAAAACGTCTATAAACTTTCACAATCATATTTAATAAAGTCCTCCAGTTTATTTAAAATTAAAGTAATAATTTCTATGTATTTTTTTTTATTCACTAAAATTTTTCGTATTTATTAATTTTTTTCCTCTTTGGACAAAAGAAAATCCGAATTTTAACTTTGACAATCATATTTAATAAAGTCCTCTAGTTTATTTATATAAAAATTTCTAAGTTTTGTCTTTTTTATTCAATATAATTTTTTTTGTAGTTATTAATTTTCCCCCCTCTTTTGACAAAAGAAAATCCAAAAAAAAATTTTTTAAACTTTTGAGTGATTGTATTTGTCTGCGTTGTTTTCGCTTATAAATCCACGGAAAAACTGTTTGGTTTCGACATTCATTGTAAGATCACCGAGCACAATTACACTTCAATGGATGTGGCATAATTTTATTCAGCTGTAGACTAAAACGCATAGCCAAAAGAAAACAAATATTCAATTAAATTTTGGAAATTTTCATTTTTTCTTTTTGCTACTTATGGCTACTTATAAAAAAAAACAATATAATTTATTTTTTTTTTGTTGGCCAAATTTTAATGCGCCAAAAAAAAACTTATACGAATTTTGTTTTCAATATTTAATGGTCAATCACTCAGAATAAGGAGAACAAATATTTCATTGATGAGTTTTTGTGAGTCTACTTTTGTTTTTTGGTTTTGATGAAAGAATGCTTATAAAAGCAACAATGAAGTGTAATATTTCATGATAAAAAATTGAAATAATAAATAATTCATTTTGAATTTATTATGAAATATTTGCAGAGAAAACAATTCGATAGAGGTTAAACCAGAGAGAGAGAGAGAGTGAGAAAGAGGGCACCAGAAATGGCTTTCCAGCGAAGACAAAAATTAAGTGAGATTTTTAATTTAAAAAAAAAAAATTTTTCAATTTCAAAATTTTTAATTAATTTTTTCATAGCTAAATTTTCATATCCTACACCATTAGTACAAGCTGGTAGGATAAAATAGTTCGTTGGTTTTGTACATCATGCCCCAAGGAAGATTCCATGGACCCATGGAAATCACATTCAACAAATTTTAAATTCTATTCTGATTCAGTTTTGTCCGTCTGCCTGATGAGTTTTATCTTTATTTATCAGTCTGTAGAAAGCAATTCATGTCCAACGGTTGTTATCCCCACATTTAATACCATGGATTGCGTAGAAACTTCTACTGAAGACTGTCATCCACCATCGAATTGGGTTGCGGTAACACTTGCCGATGGCAAGGTATCTTAAAACTTCCTAACACCGTCTTCTAAATTGCATGGTAATCCATACGTGGTATATATTAAACTAAAAAAGGCCGATTAACTACGTATATAATTAAGTTTGACAAAATTTTCTATTAAAATAAAATTTTGACAAAAGTTTCTATAGAAATAAAGTTTTGACAAAATAAAATTTTGACAACATTTTCAATAGATGTAAAATTTGGACAAAATTTTCTATAGAAATAAAATTTTGACAACATTTTCTATAAAAATAAAATTTTGACAAAATTTTCTATAGAAATAAAATTTTGACAAAGTTTCTATAGAAATAAAATTTTGACATTTTCTATAGAAATAAAATTTTGCCAAAATTTTCTGTAGAAGTAAAATTTGGACAAAATTTTCTATAGAGATAAAATTTTGACAACATTTTCTATAAAAATAAAATTTTAACAAAATTTTCTATAGAAATAAAATTTTAACAAAATTTTCTATAGAAATAAAATTTTGACAACATTTTCTATAGAAATAAAATTTTGCCAAAATGTTCTATAGAAATAAAATTTTGGTAGATTATTTTTGGATCGAGTGGCAACCATGATTATGAACCGATATGGACCAATTTTTTTGTGATTGGGGATCGTTTATATATAACTATAGACCGACATGGACCAATTTTTGCATGGTTATTAGCAGACATATACTAACAACACGTACCAAATTTCAACCGAATCGGATGAATTTTGCTCCTCCAAGAAGTTCCGGATGTCAAATCTGGGGATGGATTTATATGGGGGCTATATATAATTATGGACCGATATGGACCAATTCTTGCATGGCAGTTAGATACCATATACTAATTTCAACGGGATCGGATGAAATCTGCTCCTCTAAGAGGCTCCGGAAGGCAAATCTGGGGATCGGTTTGTATTGGGGGCTATATATAATTATGGACCAATATGGACCAATTTTTGCATGGTTGTTAGAGACCATATAATAACACCACGTACCAAATTTCAATCGGATCGGATGAATTTTGCTCCTGTAACAGGTTACGGAGGTCAAATCTGTGGATCGGTTTATATGGGGGCTATATATAATTATGAACCGATATGGACCAATTTTTGGATGCTTACTAGAGACCATATACTTACACCATGTACCAAATTTCAGCCAGATCGGATGAAATAATCTACTCTTAGAGGCTCCACAAGCCAATTCTGGGGATCGGTTTGTATGGAGGCTAAATATAATTTTGGACCGATATGGACCAATTTTTGCATGGTTGTTAGAGACCTTATACTAACACCACGAACCAAATTTCAATCGGATCGGATGAATTTTGCTTCTTAAAGAGGCTCCGCAGGTCAAATCTGGGGATCGGTTTATATGGGGACTATATATAATTATGGACCGATATGGACCAGTTTTTGCTAGAGACCATGGTTGCTAGAGACCACATAGTTACACCATGTACCAATTTTCAGCCAGATCGGATGAAATATGCTACTCTTAGAGTCTCCGCAAGCCAAATCTGGGGGTCCGTTTATATGGGGGCTATACGTAAAAGTGGACCGATATGGCCCATTTGCAATATCATCCGACCTACATCAATAACAACTACTGGTGCCAAGTTTCAAGTCGTTAGCTTGTTTCGTTCGGAAGTTAGCGTGATTTCAACAGACGGACGGACGTGCTTAGATCACCTCAGAATTTCACCACGACCCAGAATATTAATACTTTATGGGGTCTTAGAGCAATATTTCGATGTGTTACAAACGGAATGACAAAGTTAATATACCCCCATCCTATAGTGGAGGGTATAGAAAATGTTTTTCTCGTCTGAAAAAAATATTGTGAAATTTGAAAGACATTACAATAGAGGTTCATACGAATTTGAAAAAACGCAAACTTTTGCATTTTCAATAACTTTTGAACCATTCCAGGTTTAGTGATGAAATTTGTACTAATGAGATTGCTTAACAATAAGAACTAATATATTAAGTACTATTAAAAAATTAAAACTGCGTGACATTAACATAATACATAAAATTTGGAAGGTTTTTTTTGTCTTTTTTTTTAGTGGAACATTGAAGGAAGGTGGTATTTTTGGTGGGTTTTGCCCGTCGGGAGTTAGCATCACTGCTTAAACGACTATAGATGGAATACCAACTACCAAATTCTTAAGAAATCAATTATTCAGATTAACATGTGGCCTCTTGTCAAATACATACAAAATATGGCACTGGGAACACGATTCCCTCACTTGGTAGAATTCTCCCAAAAATTGTATGTTTTGAAAGATTTTCCAAAATATTCCTCAATAAAAAAAAACAATAAAATGTGGAAAAATTTTTCTATAGAAAAAATTTTGACAAAATTTTCTATAGAAAAAATGTTGACAACATTTTCTATAGAAATAAAATTTTGACAAAATTTTCTAAAGAAAACAATTTTGACAAAATTTTTTATGAAAATAAAACTTTCTATAGACATAAAACTTTGACAATATTTTTTATAGAAATAAAATTTTGACAAAATTTGTATGGAAACAAAATTTTCTATAGAAATAAAATTTTGACAAAATTTTCTGTAGAAATAAAATTTTGACAAAATTTTCTATAGAAATAAAATTTTGACAAAATTTTCTATACAAATAAAATTTTGACAAAATTTTCTATACAAATAAAATTTTGAAATCATTTTCTTTGGAAATAAAATTTTGACAAAATTTTCTATAGAAATACATTTTTCAGAAATTTTCTATAGAAATAAAATTTTGCAGAATTTTCAATAGAAATAAAACAATTTTCTATATAAATAAATTTTTCAGAAAATTTTCTATAGAAATAAAATTTTGACAAAATTTTCTGTAGAAATAAAATTTTGACAAAATTTTCTATAGCAATAAATTTTTCACAAAATGTTCTATAGAAATAAAATTGTTAAAAATTTTACTATAGAAATAATATTTTGACAACATTTTTTATAGAAGTAAAATTTTGACAAAAATTTCTATGGAATTACAATTTTGACAAAATTTTCTATAGACGTAAAATTTTGACCCCATTTTTTATAGAAATAAAATTTTGACAAAATTTTCTATAGAAATTAAATTTTGACAGCATTTTTTATAGAAATAAAATTTTGACAAAATTTTCTATTTTCTATAGAAATTAAATTTTCACAAAATTTTCTATAGAAATAAAATTTTCACAAAATTATCTGTAGAAATAAAATTGTGACAAAATTTTCTATAGAAATAAAATTTGGAGAAATCTCACTAAAGAAATAAAATATTGACAAAGTTTTGTTTCTCTACTAACATGTTTTTGACAAAATAAGATATATTTGTTGAGTAGTTTTTTTTTTTTTGTAAAATATGCTCAACATTTTGGTAGATTATTTTTGATTCGAGTGGCAATCGTGACTGGGAAGCGTATGAGTTTTATGAATATAATCTCGTACTCAGAGGGCGTTTGAAGGAAACAAATAATAAAACAAAACCTCTTAAACGCCTATGTATGGTAATTACTATACCAAATTAAAAGAAAATATCAATCATTCAGACTACAAGGTTTTATTACATTCATACTTAGGGTGCGTATGATTAATACAAATAATAGAAGTATGTTGATTTTGTATACCATGCCCAAACGGGAGTTTTCTTGGACCCATAAAAGTCACATCGAATTAATTTTAAATTCTATATGGATTTAATTTTTTTCGTCCGTCCACCTATATATATTTGTATCTCGTTGTCTCTCTGTAGAAACTATTTCTGTTGCAAAACCGATGTTCTACGCATCCATTTGATAAAAAAAAACTCTACGAACCTCTGCTATGACCTAATAAATCTTTATTTCATTCATTATCCGTTCTAAAAACTATAGCGTTTGTCTCTGTGGGATCAAGATCACATTCATACAGAACAATATCTCGTTTTTTTTCCAGTGTCTAGTTTTCACATTAATTCTTCAGCGATTAATTGTTGTTACAGATTTGCCCATTCTCTATTTAAAAATATCCATAATATTGAATAATATATTAATTTAATATTTGTTTATTTCATTCATCCGTAAATGGGGTAATTTATTTCCCGCTGGGTTAATATAAAAATAAATTCACTAAACAGCTTCCACAAAATTTTGATTGAAATATTGCAGACTAGGCCATCGATATCTGTATATCACAGATATCATCTATGTATAATACAATCAAAAATTATTTGATAAAAATAAATTAAATTAAAAAAATGTAATATGACAGAAATAAGAATTGGACGAGTTTTCTTACTTAACTCTTAAATGTACAAGAACACCGATTCCCCCTATTTTTTTTTTCAAAAAAATTTTTCAAAAAAAGTTTTTTTTTTTTTTTTGCAAAAATAGTGGTTGGATCTTAGACGATACAGTGGGTAATAAACTCAGTTTTTGTTTACAAATAAACATTTTGATTTTAGTAAAGAATAGAGAATAGCCTGCACCTCACAGAAAAAAATATTACCAAAATATTTTCCACTAAAATTTTAATTTAATTATTACAAATATATAAAAATATTAAAAAATTTTACCGATTCAACAATTTTTTAATCAAAGCAAACAAAATTTAATATTTTTTTATGTAATTTTTAATTGACCATCATCATGTGTGATAAAAATCAATTGCAGACCATTTATACAATTTTTGTAGAAAAATTTAAATTGTATTGAAAAATTATAAAAATTACTATAAAATATTAATAAATTTTTTATATTTTAATTGTCAATAAATGATCCAAATTTTCATTACAAACGGACAACAAGTTGATAGTCCAAATCACTTTGTTGGAAGCTAATTTTAATTGATTTTAATTTTATTCTCTCTTGCTCTTTCTCTCTTTTGCTTATACTAAGACAATTTTAAAAACTTTACTACAAAATATATATTTTTTTTTCAAAATCTTCATACTTATTTATATAAGTATCATATAACTAATAATTATTATATATATTATCATCATTATTTTATTTTTATACTCCAATTAATCATTCATTAAACAGTTTATCAATATCTGTATTCAAAATACCAACCAATAATGCAATTAAATCAAATGAGCCACTGCAAGTTTTAACTGGATTATCGTTTTTTTGGAATCCACGCTAATTGAGTATTCATAAAATAAAAATTGGCTAACAGTGAATGAATGAGTCCGGATTGTAATATAAGGATACCCTTGTAGCCCTTCCATGATTGTATAATGACCTAACTCTATCGAAAAATTAATATATGGTTTCCTTCCTCGTTTTAAGTTTGGTTATAAAATTTAGCATTCTTTTGAATTATGGAACAATTATAGTATTATGGTATTAATATTCATTATGCTGATTACACTGCAAATACACAAAAGTAAATAAACACACAAATTGTACAATATATACATGACAATAAAGATATGCAAATTTGCATAACCAATAGTTTGCTCGGAAAAACATAGGTGAGAAGAAAAACACCAAATATTTAAACAAAAACCAATAACATCAACAACGAAATTACTCTCATGACCAGGTCAGAGGTGAAAAAAATCTCTAAAATAATATTTGTTGACACTCACGTACTTTTATTTATACAAATCTTTTATAACAACTATGTATGTATTTCTGCCACAAAAAAAAACTTAAAATAAATAAAAAACATCAAATAATAAAATAAAAAATATTTTACATTGTCAACTAATAAAGAAATATTCACAACATTTTTTTCCTATTTATTTCTGTATTTTTTTTTTTAATAAAAAACCCATAAACACATTATCAATATTGTTATTGTATTAGGGCAAGTGTCCATGTGTAAATGACCAATTAAAATGTATGCCAGTAATCAGTGCATACATTAACATATGTATGTCTATGGAATAAAAATATTTGTGTGACATTCGGTTTGGTGTGTATGTATGTGAGAGCGAAAATGTGTGAGCATGAACTTTTTATGGAAATATAAATATTTGCAATGAAAATATTTTTATTTACACTTGACTTTTTTCTTAGTTTTTTTTTACCACATGCTTGAAAAACACAACTTTTTTACATGCATATGAACATAGTTCACTTAACACTGAAAATATTCATATTTAAATTCGGGGAAATTACAATTAATACAGTAACACTCAGAAGTTAGGAATTAAACGACGATTTGCTTTTCCTACTCCGAATTATTTCCTTTATATTTAGAGATAGTACTCTGTCCGTCCATCTGTCTAACTCTGGACAATTTTTTTCTAATCGTATATCGAAATTTCAAACTCAACAAATTTTATTTTGTTCAAACACAAAATATTATTTTGTTCGAGTTTAATTCTTGAGCAATTTTCAGGAAAATGGGTTTAAAATTGCAGTTCATATGTCTACACGAAATCAAACGGAAGATTCGCTGTTATGGCTTCTTTAAAAAACTATTGTAAACAATTTATTTCTATAGAAAATTTTTGCAAAATTTTATTTCTATGGAAATTTTTGTCAAAATTTTATTTCTATAGAAAATTTTTGCAAAATTTTATATCTATAGATAATTTTGTTATATTTTATTTTATATAGAAAAATTTGTCAAAATTTTATTTCTATCGAAAATTTTGTTATATTTTTTTTTATATAGAAAAATTTGTCAAAATTTTCTTTCTATAGAAAATTTTGTCAAAACTTTATTTCTATAAAAAATTTTGTCAAAATTTTATTTATATAGAAAACTTTGTCAAAATTTTATTTCTATAGAAAATTTTGTCAACATTTTATTTCTATAGAAAACTTTGTCAAAATTTTATTTCTATAGAAAATTTTGTCAACATTTTATTTCTATACAAAACTTGGTCAATATTTTATTTCTATAGAAAATTTTGCCAAAATTTCATTTCTATAGAAAATTTTGTCAAAATTTTATTTCTATAGAACAAAATTTTATTCCTATAGAAGATTGTAACAAAATTTTATCTGAAAAAGTTTATGGTCACCATTTTATTTCTATAGAAAACTTGGTCAACATTCATTTCTATAGAAAATTTTGTCAAAATTTTATTTCTATAGAAAATTTTGTCAAAATTTTACTTCTATAGAAAATTTTGTTAAAATTTTATTTCTATAGAAAATTTTGTCAACATTTTATTTCTATAGAAGATTTTAACAAAATTTTATTTGAAAAAGTTTATGGCCACCATTTGATTTCTTTAGAAAACTTGGTCAAAATTTCATTTCTTAAAAAATTTGGTCAAAATTTCATTTCTTAGAAAATTTCGGCAAAGTTTTATTTCTATAGAAAATTTTGTCAAAATTTTGTTTCTATAGAAAATTTTGTCAAAATTGTCTATAGAAACAAAATAAAAAATTTTATTTCTTAGAAAATTTCGGCAAAATTTTATTTTTATAGAAAATTTTGTCAAAATTTTATTTCTATAGAAAATTTTGTCAAAATTTTATTTTATGTTTTTTGTTGATATTGTTGACCTTTTATTTTAATTTTTATGATTTTTATCTCATAATCTCGGCTGTAGGTCTATAAATTAAACTCGAAATTGTTGGTTTCTAGTTTTTTATTTTCCGATATTTCGGTTGACTTCGTCAGACCGTTTTCAAGGATTTTATCCGATGTCTTGTTACTTCGCTATCTGGTTTTCTACTGTTTTCAGTACCAACCAACAATTTCGAGTTTAATTTATAGTCCTACAGCCGAGATTATGAGATAAAAATCAAAATTTTATTTCTATGGAAAATTTTATCAAAATTTTATTTTTATAGGAAATTTTGTCAAAATTTTATTTCCATAGACAATTTTGACAAATTTTTATTTCGTTTTTGTTTTTTATTGTTGGTTTCTACCTCAATCGTATTTGTTGTTTTGATCTCAGCTTTAAAACCATTGCGTTGACTAAAGTACAAGAGTAGTAAATAAATTTGACAAACCTTATTTTCCTCTATTGGTTAAGATACTCTTGTAGTTTAGCCAACGCAATGATTCTAAGTATATACAGCAGTAAGTTCGGCCAGGCCGAATCTTAAATACCCACCGACATGAACCAAATATTAGGGTTTCCTTTGAAATTTCAGGAGGGCTTGAGGACTTGAGGACACTTCCCGAAGATAAATTTAAAGATTTTACCTATGAGGACTATATCAGATTCTGGATTTATAAGAACCATTTTTGTTTGAGTTTTAGAGGAATCATTAACATCTCTTGTAAGTGTGCAAGAAAATTATAAAATAACGTCTTGATTTGAAATCTTAAATCTGTAGATTTTCACCCGAGAAGTAAAATCTGGAAATTTTACATTGAGTTTCAAGCAATTTTCATTATCAGTGCGCCTTCTATACCCTCAAGAAGTGAAGTCGGTCTATATGGAGGTATTACCAAATCGATCGATAAAAACTTAATCCGATACACGTTTTTGTGAGCCTAAAATACCAGAATATTTACAATTTCAGGCAGATCGGATAAAAACTACGGTTTCTAGAAACCCAAGGAGTTAAATCGTGAGATCGTTCTTATGGGGGCTATACTAAACTATGGACCGATACTCACGGTTTTCGGCACACCTCTTTATGGCCCGAAAATACCTCTAGATTTCCAATTTCAGGCAAATTGGATAAAAACTTCGGATTCTAGAAGCCAAAGAAGTAAAATCGGGAAATCGGTCTATATGGGGGCTATACCAAAATATGGATCGATACTCACCATTTTCGGCACACCTCTTTCGGCAATACCTCTAGATTTTCAATTTCAGGCAAATTGGACAAAAACTACGGTTTCTATAAGCCCAAGACACGAAATCGGGAGGTCGGTTTATATGGGGACCATACCAAAACATGGATCGATGCTCACCATTTTTGGCACACCTCTTTTCGGTTCTAAAGAACCTCTCGATTTCCAATTTCAGGTAAATTGAATAAAAACTGCGGTTTCTATAAGCCCAAGAAGTAAAATCGGGAGATTGGTCTATATGGGGGCTATACCAAAATATGGACCGCTACTCACAATTTTTGGCACACGTATTTGTGGTCCTACAATACCTCTCGTTTTCCAATTTCATGTAAATTGAATAAAAACTGCCCAAGAAGTAAAATTGGGAGATCGGTCTATATGGGGGCTATACCAAAACATGGACCGATACTCACCATTTTTGGCACACCTCTTTATGGTCATAAAATACCTCTAGATTTCAAATTTCAGGCAAATTGGATAAAAACTACGATTTCTATAAGCACAAGAACCCAAATCGGGAGGTCAGTTTATATGGGGACTATATCAAAACCTGGACCGATATAGCCCATCTTCGAACTTGACCAACCTGCAGCCAAAAGACGAGTTTGAGCAAAATTTCAGCACCATTGCTTCATTATTGAAGACTGTAGCGTGATTACAACAGACAGCCAGCCAGACAGACAGACGGACATCGTTATATCGTCTTAGAATTTCTCCCTAATCAAGAATATATATACTTTATATAGCCGGAAATCTATATTTCGATGTGATACAAACGGAATGACAAACTTATTATACCCTCGTCACCATTCTATGGTGGTGGGTATAAAAAGTATATGGTCACCATTTTATTTCTATAGAAAACTTTTTAGAAAATTTCGGCAAAATTTTATTTCTATAGAAAATGTTGTCCAAATTTTATTTCAATAAAAAATTATGTCAAAATTTTATTTCTATAGAAAATTTTTTCAAAATAGAAAATAGAAAATTTTGTCAAAATTTTATTTCTTTAAACATTTTTATTTCTATAGAAAATGTTGTCAATATTTCTATCGAAAATTTTGTCAAAATTTTATTTCTATAGAAAATTTTGTCGAAATTTTATTTCTATAGAAAATTTTGTAAAAATTTGATTTCTAAAGAAAATTTTGTCAAAATTTTATTTCTTTAAAAATTTTTATTTCTATAGAAAATTTTGTCAACATTTCATTTCTATAGAAAATTTTGTCAAAATTTTATTTCTATAGAAAATTTTGTTAAAATTTTATTTCTATAGAACATTTTGTCACAATTTTGTGTCTAAAGAAAATTTTGTCAAAATTTTATTTCTATAGAAGATTTTAACAAAATTTTATTTGAAAAAGTTTATGGTCACCATTTTATTTCTATAGAAAACTTGGTCAAAATTTCATTTCTTAGAAAATTTCGGCAAAATTTTATTTCTATAAAAATGTTGTCCAAATTTTATTTCTATAGAAAGTTTTGTCAAAATTTTATTTCAATAGAAAATTATGTCAAAATTTTATTTCTATAGAAATTTTTGTCAAAATTTAGTTCTATAGAAAATTTTGTCAAAATATCATTTCTTTAAAAATTTTTATTTCTATATAAATTTTGTCAATATTTCATTTCTATAGAAAATTTTGTCAATATTTCATTTCTATAGAAAATTTTGTCAACATTTTAATTTTATAGAAAATTTTGTCAAAATTTTATTTCTATAGAGAATTTTGTCTAAATTTTATTACTACAAAAAATGTTGTCAAATTTGTATTCCTATAGAGTAAAATAGCCCCACTTGCTATATATCATAAATATGAATATGGAAGATTATAAAATTTCATGACGATTTGTGAATGTTTTTCAAGCATTGTTAAAAATTTACCATTGTTTTCTGTCTAAACTTACACTTGTTACTGTTTTACATATGTACGTATAAATATTGTCCCATTTCGATGGTAAAACTGTCATTGGTAATGTAAACAAGACTTCAAATTCCTACAATCCGAAAAACTGCAGCAACAATTCAGCATTCAGCAGTTAAAACAAATCAAAACAAATTCACTTGTAACTTCACACTACAGTTTTATTTATTTATTTTTTTTTTTTTTTGCAATATTTGTATGTTATTCTATGTTCACTATGTTCCGGAGTGTTGATTTATGATTGAAACATTCACTTTTTTGACATTGATGCTTTTGGTTTTATATTTACTTCGTTATGAAGTGAAATTTTTTTTTATTTGATTGTAATTGAAAAATTCAAAAGGACACATGCACATAAAATATTTTGGCCAAAAATTTAATTTGTTTAAATTTCGTCACACTTGCCCAAACTATAATTGTTTTATAACGCAAATTATTTATAATTTACACATTAGCCTTAATGAAAAACTGCTAATGTCCATATATATTTTTCACAGGCGGTTATTTATTTAATTTTAGTTTATTAGATTATTTTAATCTTGTAGACTATTTTTGTTAACCAAAAATATTTCTGTTGTTTGCTGTTCCTTCCATGTAAGGTGACAATTTTACAATGGACTTATACCTGAATTAACCACTGCAATATATAGCCTCTGTTCCGGCACAAAAACAAAACAAACCTCCATAAGAAAAGAAAATTCAAGAACACCAATGTCAATAACGAATATGCGTTGTTTTGTTGCTTGGTCAAATTTCCTCATATTATATTTCTGCCTACCATTGTTAACTTAAGTCCAATTTATTTTTTGCTGTGGTTGTTGTAATCTAATTTAATTACAAGCAAAATCGTCAAACATTGTTGAATATCGGCCAGAGGTATACGAAAACTTGAAAATCGAAATAGTTTTATTTTTATATATTTAAACAATTCAAAATTATTCAGCCAAAGGGAATTAAAGATTTCCTCTAGGAAACTTATTTCAACCCTGCTGAATTAAAGTTTTCCCTGTAGAAAACATAATTCAGCCTGGCTGAATTAACGTTTTCCTATAGAAAACCTAATTCAGCTATGGTGAATTAGAATTTTCCAAATAAAAACATGATTCCGCTGTGCTGAATTAAAGTTTGCTTATAGAAAACATTACTCAGCCATACTGAATTAAAGTTTTCCTATAGAAAATATAATTCAGCCTGGCTGAATAAAAGTTTTCCTATTGCCATGATAATTCAGCTAGGCTGAATTAAAGATTTTCTATACAATTCAACCAGGCGTGATTATATTTTCAATAAATTGAATTGAAGTTTTCTCATAGATCCTATTCAATCAGTCTGAGTTAAATTCTGACAAGCTGAATTTGTGTTTACCTATAGAAAACATAATTCAGCCATGCTGAGTTAGAGTATTCCTACAAAACCCTTAATTCAGCTTGGCTGAATAAAAGTTTTCCAATAGAAAACATAATTCTCTCTTACCGAATGAAAGTTTTTCTACAGGAAACCTTCTACAGCTAGGCCGATTTGCATTTTCCTTATAGAAACCTCATTCAGCTAGGCTGAATTAAAGTTTTCTTATAGAAACCCTATTTCAACAAGGCTGGGTAAAAGTTTTCCTTTAGAAAATATTTCACAGCTAAGCTGAATTACAGTTTTCCTAAGTAAACCCTTAATAAGCCAAGCTAAATAAAAAATGTTCCTCCAGAAAACCAAATACAGCTATGCTGAATTATATTTTCCATAGGCTGAATTGAGATTTTCTTATAGAAAACCTAATTCAGCTAGACTGAATTAAAGTTTTCTTGTTGAAAATCTAATTCAGCGAGGCTGAATTTTTTCTTATATAAAACGTACTTCAGCAAAGCTGAATTAAAGTTTTCCTTTAAAACCCATAACAGCGCCAGGCACATTTGTATTTTCCATAGTCTGAGTTAAAGATTTCTTATAGAAAACCAAATTCAGGTAGGCTGGATTAAAGATTCCTTACAGTAAGTCTGATTCAGCTGGGCTAAATAGAAGTTTTCTCATAGAAAACTTTATTCAGCAAGGTTGAATTGAAGTTTTTCTTACAGAAAACCTAATTCAGCAAACCTGAATTAAAGTTTTCCAATTGAAAACCGAATTCAGCTACTCAAAATAAACGTTTTCCTATAGAAAAACAAATTCAACTAGGCCGGATTGAAGCCTCCTTAGAGAAAACCTAATTCAGCTAGCTTGAATTGAAGTTTTCTTATAGAAAACTTAATTCAGCAAGGCTGAATTGAAGGTTTCTAATAGAAAACCTAATTCAGCTAGACTGAACTGAGGTTTTCTTATAGGGAAACATTCAACTAGGCTGGATTAAAGATTCCTTACAGAAAGTCTGATTCAGCTGGGCTAAATTGAAGTTCTCTTATAGAAAACTTTATTCAGCAAGGCTGAATTGAAGTTTTTCTTACAGAAAACCTAATTCAGCTACTCAAAATAAACGTTTTCCTATAGAAAAACAAATTCAACTAGGCCGGATTGAAGCCTTCTTAGAGAAAACCTAATTCAGCTAGCTTGAATTGAAGTTTTCTTATAGAAAACTTAATTCAGCAAGGCTGAATTGAAGGTTTCTAATAGAAAACCTAATTCAGCTAGACTGAACTGAGGTTTTCTTATAGGGAAACATTATTCAGTTAAGCTGAATTGAAGTTTTCCTTATAGAAACCCCTTTTTAACCCTGTGGAATTGAAGTTGGCTTATAGAAAATATAATTCAGGAAGGATGAATTATAGTTTCCCATCGAAAACATAGCTCAGTCTGGTCTCATCAAAGTTTTTCTATTAAAACCCTTATTCAACTAATGTGGATTAAAGTAATCTCACCTTATTCACTAGGTTGAGTTAAAGTTTTCCTATAGAAAACCTTATTTAGCAAAGGCTAAATATAAGTTTTCTTATTCAGCAAAGGCTACGTATATATTTTTTTTTATTAAGCAAAGCTCGAATGAATTTTCCTTACAGAAAACCTAATTCAGCAAACCTGAATTAAAGTTTTCCTATAGAAAACCGATTTCAGCTATGTTAAATAAACGTTTCCCTATGAAAAACAAATTCAACTAACCTGGATTGAAGCTTCCGTACAGAAAACCTAATTCAGCTAGGTTGAATTTTCCTTTTAGAAAACTTAATTCAGCAGGTTAATTTTAAGTTTTTTCTAAAGAAAACCGATTTAATCTAGGCTGATTTGAAGTTTTCTTAAATAAACCCTAATGCAGCTATGCTGACTTGGAGTTTTCTTATATAAAACTTGTTTCAATTGGTTGAATTCAGGCTTTAGAAAACCATATTTAACCAGCGAGGATTGAAATTCTCGTAAAAATCTAATTCAGCTAAGCTGACTTGAAGTTTTTTTTTATAGAAAACTTAATTTAACGACAAAGAATTGAAGTTTTCTTATAAAAGACCTAATTCAGCTAGGCTGAATAGAAGTTTTTTTATAAAGAACCTAATTCAGCCAGGCTGAATTGAAGTTTTCTTATAAGTCAGACATGCCGTATTTAATTTAAAACCTAATTCAGCCACGCTGAATTGAGGTTTTCTCTTAGAAAATTCAATTAATCTTGGGGTGGGTTAACATTTTTTTTATAGAAGACCAAATTCAGCCAAGCTGGATTGAAGTTTTCTTTAAAAAAAAAAAACCTAATTCAGCCAGGCTGAATTGAGTTCACCTAGGCTGAATTAAAGTTTTCCTATAGAAACCCTAAGTCAGACATGCCGTATTGAATTAAAAACCTAATTCAGCCACGCTGAATTGAGGTTTTCTCTTAAAAAACTCAATTAATCTGGGCTGGGTTAAAGTTATCAAATTCAGCCAGGCTGAATTAAAGTTTTCATATAGAAAATCAAATTCAGCCAGGCTGAAATCAAGTTTTCTTATAGCAAACCTAATTCAGCCAAGCTGAATTACATGTTTCTTTTAGAAATCTTATCTCTGCCAGAC
Organism: Haematobia irritans; assembly: GCF_050003625.1. Classification (NCBI taxonomy): domain Eukaryota; kingdom Metazoa; phylum Arthropoda; class Insecta; order Diptera; family Muscidae; genus Haematobia; species Haematobia irritans. Next base: position 10,303,391 of record NC_134401.1, on the reverse strand, counting down.
TTGTTTTCTAATTTTCTACTCAAGTTTTTTAAATAGAACATCAATTTATCATGGCTACCCAACCATTTATGCTTTTAGCCTTTGCCTTCATCTAAATTCATACACAAAGATGCATGGCGAATATATCCTTTAACCTTATTTGCCCTCCCGCAAAGAGAAATGCATTGGGGAATTTTAAACTGACGCATAAATCCATCTTCAAGACTGGCATATAAAATAAAGCCACTGACTTATATGCTGCTCGCAAGCGTAGAAACAGTGTTTAAGGCATTCAGCTTTTTGAATGTATATATATATGTGTGTGTGTGTGTGCGATATACTATGTTGTATTGTATATAAATGGATAAATTATTGCTAATATGATGTTGTAAAAATTTCTTTTAAGGATGCGGTTGTAAAAGAGCGGAATGAACAGTCATATGGAAAATATTCAAAGTCCAAGGAATAGGCGAAACAGTGGATAAAATCAAAAATTTTACCATCCTTCGGAAAGGAAATGTACTAGGTGTAAAGCCTATTGACTCCTTGGAAAAAAACCAAATTGGTCGAATTAGGATGCCCCATATGTCGTATTCTTCTGACTTTTTCCAAGTGAGAAGACCATCACCGCCTTTGGCGAATCACTGTGAGGGGTATCATATTCTTAAGTTTTCTTAGAAAAAATCCCACTTTTTCCGATTTTTTTAAATACATATCGTCCCTCCCTCATACTACATTTTAATATTTATAACCTTCACCACTACTGTGGTACAGGGTATCATAAGTTTGTGCATTTGTATGTAACGCCACTAAGGAAAAGTCTGAGACCCATCGTTTAGTATACCGATCGTATTAGAATTAAATTCTGAGTCGATTTAGCGATATCCGTCTGTCTGTCTGTCCGTCTGTCTGTATGCCTGTCCGTCTGTCTGTTCATTTATTTTTGTGCGCAAAGTACAAGTCACAGTTTAAGTCCGATCGTTCTCAAATTTGGCATAGGGTCGTTTTTTGGAACAAAGACAATCGCTATCGATTTTGGTTTGGAATCGGTTCAGATTTAGATATAGCTGTGATATATATATTTATCCCCGATATGATCATAATTGGCATGTTTATCAACCGATGTTCTTCAAATTCCGTATATCCGAATATTGTATGAATCTCGAAAAACTTGCAAAATATTAGCCAAATCGGATGAGATTTAGATATAGCTCCCATATATATCTTTCGTCCGATTTAGATTCATATGGCAACAGAGGCTAAAGTTTACTACCGATATTCGAGAAATTTTGCGCAGAGAGTAGAATTGACATTCTACCAATGCTTGGTAAATTTGATTGAAATCGGTTCAGATTTCGATATAGCTCCCACTTATATGGCCTCAAAAGCCAGGGCTTGCTTCAAATTTTGCACGAGAGGTACGCTTAATGGTGTCGTAATGTGTGCCAAATTTGATTGAAATCGGTGCAGATTTAGATATAGCTCCCATATATATCTTTCGTCCGATTTGCACTTATATGGCCTCAAAAGCCAGATTTTTGCCCTGAATTGCTTCAAATTTTGCACAAGGAGTACGTTTAATAGCATCGGTAAGTGTACCTAATTTGTTTGAAATCGGTTCAGATTTAGATATAGCTCCCATATATATCTTTCGTTCGATTTACACTCATATGACCACGGAGGCCAAAATTATGCTCCCATTTACCTGAAATTTTGCAGAGATCGCAGAATTATTATTCTAACTATGCATGTCAAATTTAGATTTTCATCCAATTGACTGGATAGTTTCCACAGAGAATATATTTTTATACCCTCCACCATAGGATGGGGGTATATTAACTTTGGCATTCCGTTTGTAACACATCGAAATATTGCTCTAAGACCCCATAAAGTATATATATTATGGGTCGTGGTGAAATCCTGAGTCGATCTGAGCATGTCAGTCCGTCCGTCCGTCTGTTGAAATCACGCTAACTTCCGAACGAAACAAGCTATCAACTTGAAACTTGGTACAAGTAGTTGCTATTGATATAGGTCGGATGGTATTGCAAATGGGCCATATCGGTCCTCTTTTACGTATAGCCCCCATATAAACGGACCCCCAAATTTGGCTTGCAGATCCTCTAAGAGAAGCAAATTTCATCCGATCCGGCTGAAATTTGGTACATGGTGTTAGTATATGGTTTCTAACAACCATGCAAAAATTGGACCACATCGGTCAATAATTATATATAGCCCCCATATAAACCGATCCCTCGATTTCGCTTGCGGAGCCTCTAAGAGAAGCAAATTTCTTCCGATCCGGCTGAAATTTGGTGCATGGTGTTAGTATATGGTTTCTAACAACCACGCAAAAGATGGTCCATATCGGTCCATATTTATATATAGCCCCCATATAAACCGATCCCCAGATTTGGTTTTGGAACCTCTTGGAGGAGCAAATTTCATTCGAGTCAGTTGAAATTTGGTACATTGTGTTAGTATATGGCCGTTAACAACCATGCCTAACTAGGTCTATAGTTATATATAGCCCTCAGATAAATCGATCCCCAATCACACAAAAATTGGTCCACATCAAGTTCATAATTGTATATAGCCCCCATATAAGCGACTCCCATATTTCAATTCTGGCTCCCTACGTACCGTGCAAAAGTCCATACCGATTCGTAATTATTTGTAGACTTACCTACACATACCTTTTTTGTCTAATTTATACCACGTATGGACTAACTCACAGTTTAGAAAACAATTTAAGATACCACAACCCAAGTAATTCGATTGTGGATGACAGTCTTTCGTAGAAATTTCTACGCAATCCATGGTGGAGATTCGGCCTGGTCGAACTTACGGTCATATATACTTGTTTTTTGCTAAAATTGTGTTTCATCCCCCAGGGCGTTATCCGATTTAACTTTTAATTCTAGAGATTTTGTAGAAGTACAAAAAATTGTCTCCATTAAAAGTATTTGTATCTGGAAACGCAAACCTTTATATAGCTCTCAGCAAATTTGAAGTACTGAAATGGTAACACAAATGTTTGTCTACATAATGGTGAAGGGTATAATATAGTCAGCCCCGCCCGACTTTAGACCTTAGTTACTTGTTTTATTTTTATTTTCAATAAATATCTAAATACGTCATAACCACAGCGTCTAATTGTGTCTTGAACACATGACAGGTGATCTCTAATGCAAATAATGCCACGATTTGAATATGAAATGCATTTGTTTTTGAGACCTGCTTTCACACAGCGATGATGATGATATCTAGCCTCGACTACTAAACTTCTCCATCTCACATTATTTATGCACATATGTAATTGATGCTTAATAGGGATTTTCACAATAAATTCTAGGAAGTGGAAACTAAAACTAAACTTGAATGCAATTATGGCATAAGGTTTTACCCCTTGCCAAAGGACTATTATCAACGGAAATTCTATCACATCCCTCAATCGCATTTGTGTTTAAATCTCACAGCTATGGATATATATCTTTTGGCGGTGAATAAAACAATATCTGAGTCTTTTTTTTTTGCAATACCACCGTAAACAATAGTGATGGGGTTTGAAAATGCATACCACAATGTTGGTTGGCTGAGGATTCTATTTCAATAGAACTAACAACAACAACACATTTCACAGCTATTTTTACCCTAAGGTACTCACTGGCTCTCTTGGCAAATAGCAACACTGACACTCGCACTCATGAGTATTTATTCTATCTGCAATAAATTCAAATGCAGAGAACTAAACTCTCACACACGAGTATAATTCAAGCTGATGGAAGGCACATACGTACAAACATACACCAACTTAAATGCATTTACCCACATACTCGTATACTCAAACAAAAACAAAGTATCAGAGTTTAAATGCAAGGAGATGAGTATTAGAGTATTCTCAAGCATGGATGATGGGATTATATCTCATAAGAAATACGATTTAAATAAGGGTTTATAGGAAAACTATAAACACAAGATGGCAGTGAAACCCCCATTAAGCCTCTGTTTATGTAAACATTCTAAATATCTCCATGCAGCCTTAATAAGTACTATATTTTTAATAAACATAATTATTCCCAAGCTGGGTGAGAAGGAGAGAGCGGGTGTGTGTGTATGTTAAAGTTACCCACTATAGCATATTTTCCACTTTGACGAATTTTTGAAAATTTTTCAAACGAACATTTTATTGTTAAAGCCTGTAGAGGAAAATCTATATGGAAATATAACAATCGTTCCACTCTAATAAACCATTATTCCTTGTTGCGAAAAATATATGCATTAGAGTCATAAGTTAATATAAAAACGTAGTCACTTGCGTATGCATCTAAAAAGCATTGCTGCATTTCAAATAAAATCATCTGTTTAAATCAAATTTCAAATGTATTTTAAATTTGTTTTATTCCAGTGAATTATGCAAAAGGCAAATGGAGAATAAAATAAAAGAAATATGAAATATATTCTTTTAAATTAGTTAAATTTATATAATTCTGTTTTGCAAAAGATAAAAGCTTGAAGTATAGGAAAAAATTGTATATGAAAAAATAATGAAATATTTATTTATTAAAAAATGTATAACCAAAATAAAGGCGTAACCATAATTAAAAATTAAATATGAGCAAGTATAAATCTACTAAAAATTAATGGCTTTAAGATTATATATGAAATTAATAATAAAGAACATTTCTTATATCAAGTCATGGTGGTATAACTGGTTGGACGAGATTTTAACTGTATTTCATATGAATTTGGAATTTTATATTTTTGCCAAAAACTAAAATTTTTTTTAAAAAACTATAAGGCCTATAAATCTTTATATTTAATACATGGTATTTAGAATTATTTTAATATTATATTTAATAAAGATTTATAAAACATTTAATAAATTTTGAACGATTTAACTTAACTTAGGGATAACAATGTATATATTGTTTTTTTTTTTTGGGAAAGTTCGGGTCTACAAAACAACCGATATGGACTTTTTCGCGGCAATTATTGATCCAGAATTGAAATATGGGGTACTTTATATGTTTTGGAAGATTTTGCAAAATATTCGTCTCCAAATATGAAAAGTTTTATAAATTTTGACAAAATTTTCTATAGAAATAAAATGTTGACAAAATTTTCTATAGAAATCAAATTTTTACAAAATTTTCTATGGCAATAAAATTTTGGTAGAATATGTTTGGATCGAGTGGCAATCGAGATTTTTCTGTGATTGGGGATCGGTTTATTTGGGGGCTATACATAATATAGATCGATATGGACCAATTTTGACATGGTTTTTTATCGGCCATACACTAGCGAAATGTACCAAATTTCAACCGGATCGGATGAATTTAGCTCCTTCAAGAGGCTCCGGAGGTCAAATCTGGTGATCGGTTTATATGGGGGCTATATATAATTATGAACTGATATGGACCAATTTTTGCATGGTTGTTAGAGACCATATACTAACACCACGTACTAACCCAGCAAAAAAAGCGTCGCCAAAAAGTAATGAAAATTTTATTTTTGGATGCGGAAGTGGTGCAAAATTGACGCAGAAGCGATGAATTTAACATGGGCTTGTCATAGGACGGAAGTCCTCCATTTCAACAGACGGTGCACTGAATTTGCATCACTTCTTTAGGTGTGATACGAAGTCAACATTTTGGATGTAAATTAAAAAATTCTGTGATATTTTGTCAAATAAATAATTTTTATAATTTTTTATAATTTTTAATGGGTTCTAACTCTTGTCTTAAACGTTTGACCTTAAATATTTTCAAAAACTCAAAATATTTTTAGATTGGATCCAGCATTTTGTTCGACAAAATTTACATAATTACTACCATTTTATGAATTCCTAAACTGTTTTTAACCAATTTGAAACAAAAAAAGTTAAAATTACCCATAACAAGTATGAAAAAAGCATGTTATAAAAATTGAATGAAAAGAACTTCCTGTGTTGTTAAAATAAAGAATATCATTGGGAGTACATATTCTGGAAGTGCTTTTAAAGTTGTACCTTTGGAAGAACTTCCAAATTTTTTTTTGCTGGGAATGTATATATATATATTTTTTTTTGTTTTTTTTGGGAAAGTTTGGGTCTACAAAACAACCGATATGGACTTTTATGCGGCAATTATTGAGCCAGAATTGAAATATGGGGGTCGCTTTATATGGGGGCTATATACAATTATGAACACGAGTCTACCAAAAATGGCAAATTTTTTACTGTTTGGTAGATTGGTAGAATTCTTTATGTTTAGGAAGATTTTGCAAAATATTCCTCTCCAAATATGTAATATTTCATGACTTCTCTATAGTAATAAAATTTTGACAAAATTTTCTACAGAGATAAAATTCTGACAAAATTTTCTATAGAAATAAAATTTTGACTAAATTTTCTATATAAATAAATTTTTAACAAAATTTTGTATGGAAATTATATTTTGACAAAATTTCCTAAAGACGTAAAATTTTGACAAAATTTTCTATAGAAATATAAAATGTTGACAAAATTTTCTATGGCAATAAAATTTTGGTAGAATATTTTTGGCTCGAGTGGCAATAGAGATTTTTCTGTGAGTGGGGATCGGTTTATTTGGGGCCTATATATAATATAGATCGATATGGACCAATTTTGGCATGGTTTTTATCGGTCATACACTAGCGAAATATACCACATTTCAACCGGATCGGATGAATTTTGCTCCTTCCGGCTCCGGAGGTCAAATCTGGGGATCGGTTTATATGGAGGCTATATATAATTATGAAACGATATGGACTAATTTTTAAATTGTTGTTAGATACCATATACGAACACCACGCTATATCTAATTATGGACCGATGTAGACCAATTTTTGCATGGTGGTTAGAGACCATATACCAAATTTCAACCGGATCGGATGAAATTTGCTGCTCTTAGAGGATCCGCAAGCCAAATCTGGGGATTGGTTTATATGGAGGCTACATATAATTATGAACCGATGTGGTTGTTAGAGACCATATACCAACATCATGTACCAAATTTCAATTTCTTATTAAATATTTTTCCAAAAAATTATTTTTTTTATGTTATACATCGATTTTATTTTGTGTTTTTTTTTTGTCATATATATTTTTTTTGCTTTAAAAATCAACAAAAAATTATCGTAATTTGCAACCCCTTCTCAAAAGAACTTCCATGTAAGTGAAAAGGTCAAACGGCACAGGATCAAATCCCCGCGAGGATGATTTTTTTTTTTATTTTCATTTTTTTTTATTATTGTTTTACTTTTTTATTGATTTTCTATTTTTTGTGAAATTTAATTGTCCAAAACTTAAATTTTCACTTAAAACGGCGTAATTCGACACTTCTTATCCAATGCACGGGAAGTGAAAAAAATCGATAAGAAATGCCGAGATGGGCTTCTGGGATTCCGGGAAGCGCTTAAAAAGAATCTTTATGGAACAATATCAGTTTTTTTGCTGGGTATTATAGACCAAAAATAGTAGGACTAATTTCGCGCGAAAATTCATTTGTTTTATTTTTTCTGCATTGCCCATAGTCATTTGCTAAATGATTACGGGCAACAAAATCTTCTGTTTGTACTCCACCATAGTGAGTGATTGTATGCCGCCAAGAACCTTCTTGGGGCTTTCGCTAAAAATTACATGGTAGAGGGAGAAATAAATTTGCCATAATATATAAAGAATTTTAAAATTATAAAAAAGGCTAATTTTTTTTGTTAGTGTAATTTCGGTTTTGATAGTTTAAAAATTCAAATGCTTTTATTCCATTCGATTATTTATGAAATAAATGCATTAAAGACAACATAAAATCTCTTGTTAACAAAATATTTTCTATGTCAAAGCAATTGAAAAATGAATACCTCAAACACATCATATACAAAAAAAAAACATATCCCTCATAAAAAAACGCAGTGTCTGTACCAACAAATGTGTGTTAATAATTCATAAATTGAAATACCAGCGACTAAAAATTGAAATCTAAAAAAAGTGGAATTTCCATTCAATAGAAAGTCACAAAAAATAATTTCCCAAAAAAATGTTTCCAAATCAATTGTTCCATATATAGCTGTTCGTGATTGCCAACAGCTGCAAATGCAAAAGTGCACCAAGCTATTGGCAAATTGATCTGAAGTAAAGAGAAAACGGTCTACAAAAGTAAAGAGAGGGATTTAGTGTCAGTTTGAGCCAACTACAACAACAACAACAGCGCTAGCCACTAAAACAAGCTATGATGGCTGGCTTGTTAACAATGTTGTTTCAAAGATTTGTGAAAGCATTTTTCCAAAAAAAAAAAATAGTATATAACTCAAATGCAAAATGGACTAAGTAGTAAAAATTTTATATATATATTTTTCATATAATTTTTTTTTTTCATTTTCATCTGTTGAAATCACGATAACTTCTGAACGAAACCAGCTATCGACTTGAAATTTAGCATATGTAGTTGTTATTGATTTAGGTCTGATGGTATTGCAAATGGGCCACTTTTACGTACCACTTTTACGTATAGCCCCCAAATAAATCGACCCCAAGATTTGGCTTGCGGAGCCTCTTGGAGGAGCAAAATTCATCCAATCCTGTTGAAATTAGGTACGTGGTGCCAGTATATGGTCTCCAACAACCACACAAAAATTGGTCCATATCGGTCCATAATTATATATAGACCCCATATAAACCGGTCCCCAGATTTGACCTCAGGAAACTCTTGGATGTGCAAAATTCATCCGATTCGGTTGAAATTTGGTACGTGGTGTAAGTATATAGTTTTTAACAAACATGAACAAATTGGTCTATATCGGTCCATAATTATATATAGACCCCATATAAACCGATCCCCAGATTTGAACTCCGGAGCCTCTTGGACGAGCAAATTTCATCCGATCCGGTTGAAATTTGGTACGTGGTGTTAGTATATGGTCTCTAACAACCACGCACAAATTGGATCATATCGGTCCATAATTATATATAGTCCCCATATAAACCGGTCCCAAATTTGACCTCCAGAACCTCTTGGAGGTGCAAAATTCATCCGATTCGATTGAAATTCGGTACATTGCGCTAGTATATGGCCGCTAACAGCCATGCAAAAATTGGTCTATAGTTATATATAGCCGATGGCCAATCACTCAAAAATTGGTCCATATCGCCAAAAATAATCTACCAAAATGTTATTTCTATAGAAAATTTTGTCAAAATTTTATTTCTATAGAAAATGTTGTCAAAATTTTATTTCTATAGCAAATTTTGTCAAAATTTTATTTCTATAGTAAATTTTGTCAAAATTTTATTTCTATAGAAAATTTTGTCAAAATTTTATTTCTATAGAAAATTTTGTCAAAATTTTATTTCTATAGAAAATTTTGTCAAAATTTTATTTCTATAGCAAATTTTGTCAAAATTTTATTTCTACATAAAATTTTGTCAAACTGAATTATATACGTATTTAATCGGTTTTTTTGTTTAATATGTACCCCGTATGGACTAACTTACAATTTAGAAGACGGTGTTAAGAAGTTTTAAGATACTATGCCATCGGCAAGAGTTACCCCAACCCAAGTAATTCGATTGTGGATGACAATTTTTAGTAGAAATTTCTACGCAATCCATGGTGGAGGGTACAAAAGATTCGGCCTGACCGAACTTACGGCCGTATATACTTCTTTTAATTAATTTTTTTTTTGTAATTTCCCTTTAAGCATCCTTTAAAAAAAAATATTTTTTTGGATTTTTATATTGAATTTATTTTGATTTTCATCACTTTATTGATCCCAACTCTTCTTCATGATGGGTATGAAGTTTTGTATATATTGTATTTTTCATATCAAAATTAGGATTTCTTTTTATAAAAACTTACTACTTTATTACTAATAACTTTTTTATTTTAATTTATTTTTTTTTATATTATTATTTAATTTTTTTAATTAATTTTTAAAAGGATGGTTCTTTTATAAAAATATTTAAAACATTTTCTGAAATAGTATATTTAAGTTATTTTGTTTTTCATCACTTTATTGACCCCTACCCTTCTTCATGATGGATATGAAATTTGTTTCCAGTGTCCTCTCGCGTATGGTCCATTTGTTTTGATTGTTATGCGTGCTAGCTGACGATTTGAAAGCAAAACGATATCCGGTCGCAATGTATCCGGTCTAACGAGAAAAGTCAATGTAATATTTTTGCCTGAAAGTCATTGGACGTGATGAAGATGCCAACGGCTAGAGCTAATTTAAGGCATTAGAGCTGTAGGTGTTTGTCTTTTTTTTAATGGATTAGAGAAGTACTTCAATTTATGGTGGCACTTTATTTAAGGGGATAATATTCTGATTTTTTCTAAGTAAACATACAATTCCCTATATTTAATTTTTGTTTACTTCTTTACTTTATTTTAAAGCCTACATATTTTCTAATAAATTTTTATTTTTTATCTTTTATATTGTAAATAAAGCAACAAAACATAAGAAATTCCCTATTAATAATTTTTAAATTTTTTTAGGTCTTTGTAAAAGACCTTTCTATAAATTCAAAAATTTTTATAAATAAATTTTATTTAACTGTTTTTAATTTTAAATTTGTTTTTATATTATTATTTTTTATTTTAAATTCACGGGGCTACCTTGAGGAGAGAATATTCTGTATTTTTTTGTTTCAAAGTAAATAAAAAAAAAAAATTAATTTTCTTTTTTAACTTTTTCAAACATTTTTTGTTTAATTCTTTAATTTATTTCGAATCCTTAATTTTTATTTATTTATCTTTTATATTATAAATAAAGCAACAACCCCTAAGAAATTCCCTTTTAATAGTTTTTTAACATTTTTAATAGGTCTTTTAATTTCTATAAAATCCAAAATTTTTATAATTAATTTTATTATTATTTTTTTAATTTAAATTCATGGCGACCATTTTAATTGTAGGGGAACAATTCGTTGAATTTTTTTTAAGTAAATAAAAAATAAACTCCCTATATATAACTTTCTTTTACATTTTCTTTGTTTAGTTCTTTAATTAATTTTAAAGTCTAACCCCCATATGCAAAAACGTTAAAGAAAACTTAAATCCTACTTTTACAATATAGATTCCTTCGATAAACAGTCAATAAATTATTTTACATATGGTCATAATTTTTTATTTTTATTTGATTATTTATATATTCAAAATAAAACAAAAAAAAAACTATAAGAAGGTTCTCACTAACAAATTGTTAACAGTTTTTTAGGCCGTAAAGGCCAAAATTTGTATAATAAAATTTTACTTATTTTTTAATTTAAATTCATTGGGGCTCTATAATCGAAGTAAAGAAAAAATAAGTTCCCTATCTTTTTATATATATATATATATATATATATATATATATATATATATATATATATATATATATATATATATATATATATATATATATATATATATATATATATATATATATATATATATATATATATATATATATATATATATATATATATATATATATATATATATATATATATATATATATATATATATATATATATATATATATATATATATATATATATATATATATATATATATATATATATATATATATATATATATATTTTTTTTTTTTTTTAATTCTTGAAAGCAAAATTTTCCTGTAATTAAGTTTTATTGCTATATACTTTAGAAATTTTTTTTAGAAAGCAATAAACCATAAGCAATTGCCAATCTATATTTCTAAACATATTTTTATTTCGTTCTTTAATTTTTATTAAAGCCAAAAATTTTTTAAATTAATTTTTATTTATTTTTTATATTTAAAATAAAAAAAAAATAATTTATGATCACAGCTTAAGTGATGGAACAATTTTTTTTTCTAAGTAAACGAAAAAGAGATTCTTCATCATTTTTTTTTTTATTAAATTAATTAGTTCTTTAATTACTATTAAGACAAAATATTTTATATTAAATTAAAAGTAATTATTATTTTAAATAAATCAATAGATCATAATTTGACATACCTTGATGAGCAAATTGCAGTTTTTCCAATAGCAAATAAAAGAACCGATTCTGACTTAATGTGAATGATAAAAGACTTCCTTCTTGATGCTAATTCCGAACGTAGTACTACATAGAAAAATCACCAACATATTTCGAATTAATAAGGTTATTGAAATTGAACACATTATCAATGTAAAAATTTAGAGTAACAATTAAAATTTTGATCAAATAAAAAAAATAGAGTCTGTAAAAATATTTGAAAATTTTTACGTTCATTAAAAATACCGAAGGAAATTTAATTATTTAAATATTTAACTTCATGATTGAATCAGATTTTTTTTTCTGTGAACACAAGATTAAATGACCAGATAAAAATAAAAGTTTTCATTACTAGAAAATATTATTTCAAAAACTATTTCGATATTGAATTTCTATTTTGGATGCTTATTTCTTTACCTAATACAGGATTAATGGCTATGTATCTCTTCTTTTTGGAGTCTCTAACATACACTGAAAAAACAGTGAACCCACCAGGAAAGATAACTTTCGATTAATTTTAGAAAATTTGGAACTTTTTTAGAAAATTTTAACTAAACGGTATTACAAGCGCTGGCATCACTCCGATATGGCAAAAATAAGTAAATATTTTTCGACAAATTCAAGAAAATTTATTAGACATAACTAAATTATTTCAGTAGTTAAAGAAAATTTTGTAGTTTTAAGAGAAATCTTGGAGTTCAAAATTGCAAGAATGTCTTTAGTGACATACGAAGTTCATGATGGACACATTTTTGGTAAAATTTACAAATTTAAAGAAATAATGAACTATTTTGTAAGAAATACGAAATTAGGAAATCTTTATGTTTAATTTGTGTATAACTTTTTCCCGTTTTTTAGTTCATTTAACTAACATACGCAAAAAATTATTTGACTAAAATAAACTTTTTCCAAACATAATGATTCTATGAACTAATATAAAGTTAATATGGCTTTAGTGAAATAGAGAGTTCACTTTTTTTTGAGTGTAGTCACAGAGAGAAAGAGAGTCTTGAGATCTACACAGATGTATTTTTAATTTTCTCCCAATCTCTCTCTTATATACACGTATAACAAATTCTAAGCCTCTATTTCCGTATCCGTTTGCTATTTATTTTCAAAGTTAACTTTTTCTCTTTTTTTTTGTATTTCGTTAAGACATTAACATCGAACTTATTGAAGGTTTTTGTATTATTTTCAATAAAGACCTTTTTGTTTGCAACGGATATTGTTTTTATAGACCCAAAAGCTTTTTACAATTGGCATTTTCAGCTGTCTGGCCTATGGTTTAAATTTTATTGACTTTGTTATTTTCGTTCGTTAGAACTAAGGTTTCATCTCGTTCCTTTTCAGTTGTTGTTCCGTTTTGTTGTGGGCTTTATTAAATTCTCTACGGTTGTTGGTTTTAATGCCCCTGTAATGACATTAAATTCCAAGAGCGGTCATGAGACATTGGCTGTTCAATGGTCGTCATTTGGTCATGTTTTAACTAAATGTTCTACAACAACTGGCGTCATCCATTCAAATTTCAATTTTGTTTGCTTGTTTTTTTGTTCTTGCTGACATTTATTGTAACATTTTATGGTCTTCCTTAAAGTCTGGATGTGCGTTTTCTAATGCCAACAGATTTGTTTTTGTGTTCTTTTTTAATTCATAGAAAAAATAAAGAAAGTTTTTAGTTAAAGCAAAAAATTAAAAAAAAAATAAGTCTTATTAAGGGACATAGGCATCTTCTTAGTCTAACCTCATTATATTTTCATATATCATATAGATTTACTTTCCAAGTACAATGATAAAACTTTGGAGATCTTATGTCCCTGGCAGTTATTCGTTGGACTTTTGAAATTTCATTTATCCGTTCGCAAACTACACTAGAAAAATGTATCCTATTTTATGGGGAAAAAATAATTATTTCAAATTTTATATTATTTAAATGTCATTTACGGAAATATTAAAAAATGAAAAAGTAAAACTTGGGATAAGAACAATTTCATAAGGCTTTAAATAACAAAATTATAAAATTTATTTATTTATTTTTTTAGTTATAAAATTACAAAAAAAAATAACTTCCAAAAAACAAATACAAACTACAAAATGTATTCTTTTTAATTTTTTTAAAATATAACAAGTATATACAGCACTAAGTTCGGCCGGGCCGAATTTAAATACCCACCACCATGAACCAAATGTTAGGGTTTCCTTTGAAATTTCAGGAGGGCTTGAGGACTTGAGGACACTTCCCGAAGATAAATTTAAAGATTTCACCTATGAAGACTATATCAGATTCTGGATTTATAAGAACCATTTTTGTTTGAGTTTTAGAGGAATCATTAACATCTCTTGTAAGTGTGCAAGAAAATTATAAAATAACGTCTTGATTTGAAATCTTAAATCTGTAGAAGTAAAATCTGGAAATTTTACATTGAGTTTTAAGAAACGTTCATGATCAGTGCGCCTTCTACACCCTCAAGAAGTGAAGTCGGTCTATATGGAGGCATTACCAAATGGACCGATAACGTTTTTGTGAGCCTAAAATACCAGAATATTTACAATTTCAGGCAAATCAGATAAAAACTACGGTTTCTAGAAACCCAAGGAGTTAAATCGGGAGATCGTTCTTATGGGGGCTATACTAAAATATGGACCGATACTCACCGTTTTCGGCACACCTCTTTATGACCCCAAAATACCTCTAGATTTCCAATTTCAGGTAAATTGAATAAAAACTGCGGTTTCTATAAACCCAAGAAGTAAAATCGGGAGATCGGTCTATATGGGGGCTATACCAAAATATGGACCGATACTCACCATTTTCGGCACACCTCTTTATGGTCCTAAAATACCTCTAGATTTCCAATTTCAGACAAATTGGATAAAAAACTACGGTTTCTGTAAGCCCAAGACCCCAAATCGGGAGGTCGTTTTATATGGGGACCATACCAAAACATGGACCGATACTCACAATTTTTGGCACACGTATTTGTGGTCCTACAATACCTCTAGATTTCCAATTTCAGGTAAATTGAATAAAAACTGCGGTTTCTATAAGCCCAAGAAATAAAATCGAGAGATCGGTCTATATGGGGGCTATACCAAATCATGGACCGACACTCACCATTTTTGGCACACCTCTTTATGGCCATAAAATACCTCTAGATTTCAAATTTAAGGCAAATTGGATAAAAACTACGATTTCTATAAGCCCAAGACCCCAAATCGGGAGGTCGGTTTATATGGGGACTATATCAAAACCTGGACCGATATAGCCCATCTTCGAACTTGACCTGCCTGCAGACAAAAGACGAGTTTGTGCAAAATTTCAGCACGATTGCTTGATTATTGAAGACTGTAGCGTGATTACAACAGACAGACAGACAGACAGACGGACAGACAGACAGACAGACGGACAGACGGACATCGTTATATCGTCTTAGAATTTCTCCCTGATCAAGAATATATATACTTTATATAGTCGGAAATCGATATTTCGATGTGTTACAAACGGAATGACAAACTTATTATACCCCCGTCACCATTCTATGGTGGTGGGTATAAAAATAAAAAGATATATATTTATCATAAGTTTAATGATGGACTTTTTTCCAAAGTCCTCTGAACATTTCCCATAACCCTCCCCATGAACGAAGTCATAATTTTTTTTAAATTTTTAATATATAAAAATAAGGATTTAACTAATTCAAAAAAATTATACAATTTATTCTTTTTTTAATTATTTGAAGAACACAAACAATAATTTTTTTTAGCATATATTTAATGATGCATTTGTTTCCTATGTCCACTGAACATTTTTAATAACCCACCCACATGAAAAAAATGTATAATTTTGTAATTATTTTTTTTAATATAAAAATAAAAAATATTTATTTAGCATACATTGAAAAAATTATAAAATTTTTAATTTTTTTGTTTAATTTTTTTCAATATAAAAATACAAAATATGTTTTTTACATATGCTTTTTCCTAAGTCCTCAGAACATTTCCCATAACTCTCCACATGGACGATGCCATATTTTTTTTAACATATATAAATAACATTTAACCAAAAAAAAATTATAAAATGTATTCTTTTTAATTTCTAAAAAATAAAAATACGATAAAAATAAATTTTATTTGGCATAAGTTTAATAATGGACTTATTTTTACGACCTCTGAACATGTCTAGTAAATGAAATTTTTTTTTTTTTGAATCTTTAACAAAAAAAATATATTTATCAAAGGTTTAATGATGGAATTTTTTCTTCTGGATATTAAAAATATTAAAATAAGGCTTTAAATAACTTAAAAATTTATAAAAGTTATTATTTTTATTTTTTTTTTATATAAATATAAATTTTATTTTGCATATGTTTAATGATGCACTTTTTCTTATGTCTTCTAAGCATTACCCATAACCCACCAAATGGAAGAATCTATAAAACGATTTTTTTTGTTCTTTTAAATTTTCTAAAATATAAAAATAAAACAAAAACATATTCAGCATACGCTTAATGGTGGACTTTTTTTCTAACTCCTATGAACATTTTCTATTACCCTCCACATGTATGGTTATGAGAAATACATAACTCTTAACTCAAAGTTAAAAAGTTTTTTATTTTAAAAATATAACAGAATTACAGATTTTATAGATTTCAGAACCCTCTTAATTGATTTTGTTTTTATTTCCATTATTTTTTACACAGATTTAAAAAAATATATGCATAGATAAATTCATAGTTCATCCCTTCAATGTAAAAATTGCTAAGTCGTTAAGTTATGCTTATTTTAGGAATTTTGATTTAAGTTAATAAACTAACTTTAAATTTCTATTGCAATAATTTTATGTGGAAATATTAATCCATTTACTTTACTCGCTTTGATTCCATTATTCAACTGGAGACTAAATTTCTCTATATTTTTTTGGTCTTTGCCAAAACGATTTAGCTTCGCATCAAATCAAGGCAATGCTATGAATTGCATTTGTTATAAATGACAAATCCATTTTCAAGACTAATTAAAATTTTTTTGAATCTCTCTTTTTTTTGTGTGAAATGCATTGAAAGTGTCATGATGCATATTCAAAATTTAAATCTAAATGATATGGAAAAGTGTCATCTGTTTTACATTTCTATCAAAATGGTCATTCATTTATGTATGTTTGGTTTTCATCATGGGGGACATTCATAAATATATCACAAAAATGCAATATTTAGTGAAGCTACAATAAATGGTGAGTTTATTTAGTATATGTAAATTCATAGACTGTACGTGGTAGTAATTATAGAAAATGTTAGATCACAATTATACTCCTGTAGAAATTCCATATTTTGGTTATTTATTTCGTTAAAATAATAATAAATACAAAAATAAATTAAATAAATGTATTTATTTGGAATAATCCAAAACATACATACAAAATAACATCTCTTGTGGAAAAGCCCTATTTAGAGAAGCTAATAGGTGTTAATTCCTATTGTCCCCCTATGCTGCTTAAATTCTCTCCCAAGTATATGCATAAATTCCTACTGTCCCTATCTACTAACTCATATATGTTTTGTTGAATATATTCTTAAATTAATATTAAATCATTTCAGAATATAATTGAATGAATGTGGATTATTTTTGCTGCACTAGCCCGCGTTGCATACAAAAGGTCGTGGGGTCTATCCCAGTTACAACTGAACATCGCAAAAGTTTATCTTTTCACAGTAATGCACATGACATTACTGACTGGGTCTAAGTTTAATAGTCTATCTAAAACCAACTACTCTTCCACCAATTAGTGAAGCTAACTATTTATGGAACAACCCTCACAATGAAATCACGGTTGCAACCGTTGGTATAATACAACCAAAACTGGTAGATTTTGTATGGCTTGGCAGATTGGTAGAATTCTTGATGTTTTGACAGATTTTGCAGCTCTAATTTTGCCTCTCTAACTAAGAGGTATTTGAGAAAAAAAAAGAAATAAAATTGTGACAAAATTTTCTACAGATATAAAATTTTGACAAAATTTTCTACAGAAATAAAATGTTGACAAAATTTTCTACAGAAATAAATTTTTAACAAAATTTTCTATAGAAATAAAATTTTGACAAAATTTTCTATGGCAATCAAAATTTGAGAAAATTTTCTATAGATATAAAACTGTAAAAAAAATTATAGAAAACAATTTGAAAATATTTCTATAGAAATACAATTCTAGAAAATTTTTCTAACAATATTATATTTTGAGAAAAATTTCTATAGAAATAAAATTTTAACAAAATTATCTATAGAAATCAAATATTGACAAAATTTTCTATAGAAATAAAATTTTGAGAAAATTTTCTATACAACTAAAATTTTGAGAAAATTTTCTATAAAAAAAATTGAGAAAATTTTTTATAGCCATAAAACTTTTAGAAATTTTTTTACAGAAATAAAATTTTGACAAAATTTTCTATAGAAATAAAATTTTCTACCGAAATAAAATTTTGGCAAAATATTCTACAGAAATAAATTTTTGATAAAATTTTCTATAGAAATAAAATTTTTACAAAATTTTCTACAGAAATAAAATTTTGATAAAATATTCTATAGAAATAAAATTTTAACAACATTTTCTATATAAATACAATTTTGACAAAATTTTGTATAGAAATAAAATTATGACAAAAGTTTTCATAGAAATAAAATTTAGACAAAATTTTCTATAAAATAAGAACTTTAACAAAATTTTCTATGGAAATAAAATCTTGACAAAATTTTCTATAGAAATAAAATTTTTACAAAATTTTCTACAAAAGTAAAGTTTTAAGAAGTACAGATATAAAATTTTGACAAAATTTTCTACAGGAATAAAATGTTGACAAAATTTTCTATATAAATAAATTTTTAACAAAATTTCCTATAGAAATAAAATTTTGACAAAATTCTCTATGGCAATCAAAATTTGAGAACAATTTCTATAGATATAAAACTGTAAAAAAAATTGATAGAAAAAAAATTGAAAAAAAAATTCTATAGAAATACAATTTTAGAAAATTATTCTAACAATATTATATTTTGAAAAAAATTTCAATAGAATTAAAATTTGAACAAAATTATCTATAGAAATCAAATATTGACAAAATTTTCTATAGAAATAAAATTTTGAGAAAATTTTCTATACAACTAAAATTTTGAGAAAAAAAAATTGAGAAAATTTTTTATAGCCATAACATTTTTAGAAAATTTTTTACAGAAATAAAGTTTTAACAAAATTTTCTATAGAAATAAAATTTTGAAAAAATTTTCTACCGAAATAAAATTTTGGCAAAATATTCTACAGTAATAAAATTTTGAGAACATTTTCTATAGAAATAAAATTTTTACAAAATTTTCTATAGAAATAAAATTTTGATAAAATATTCTATAGAAATACAATTTTGACAACATTTTCTATATAAATACAATTTTGACTAAATTTTGTATTGAAATAAAATTTTCTATAGAAATAAAATTTTTACAAAATTTTCTATAGAAATAAAATTTTGATAAAATATTCTATAGAAATACAATTTTGACAACATTTTCCATATAAATACAATTTTGACAAAATTTTGTATAGAAATAAAATTTTGACAAAATTTTTCATAGAAATAAAATTTTGATAAAATTTTCTATAGAAATAAAATTTTGACAACATTTTCTATGGAAATAAAATCTTGACAAAATTTTCTATAGAAATAAAATTTTTACAAAATTTTCTACAAAAGTAAAGTTTTAAGAAAATTTTTATAAAAATAAAATTGCAAAAAATTTCTACAGAAATAAAGTTTTAGTAAACAAAATTTTCTATAGAAACAAAATTTTGACAAAATGTTCTATAAAAGTAAAATTTTTACAAAATTTTCACGCGAAATAAAATTTTTACAAAATTTTGAGAAAATTTTCTACATAAACAAAATTTTGACAAAATTTTCCAAAGAAATAAAAATTTCTTTACATTTTCTGCAGAAATGAAATTTTGTTAAAATTTTCTATAGAAATAAATTTTTGACAAAAATTTTCTATAGAAATAAAATTTTGACAACATTTTCTATAAAACTACATTTTCTATAAAACTAAAATTTCTATAAAACTAAAATTTTCCACAATTTTCTATAGGGATAAAATGTTAACAAAATTTTCTAAAGAAATAAAATTTTGACAAAATTTTCTATAGAAAGAAAATTTAAAAAAAAATCCGTAGAAGTAAAATTTTCATAAAACTTTCTATAAAATTTTTTATTTTGTGGTTTTTGGTAAAATTTTCCAAAAATTTTGGTAGATTATTTGTAGTAACCCTAGTGGCAACTACCGTACCTTTTTCTATACGAGTATAAATTCCCACCTTTATACCACCAAACTAAGATAATCCTTTTGCCACAACATTGTTGCTCTCAAGTGAATAAAGTTTACTAAACTAGAAATCAACAGTTTTTATTGTTCATGAAGTTTATGACATAACTTCTCTGTTGGCAACATCATAAAGTTCATGCAGCATGCCCATGAACATCATACAAAATCATGGTGTTGAAAAAGTACCAAGGACAAAGGAGGGATCTGTTCAAAACTGACATTACCTACATCCATAGTGAAGAGATTTACAATTACATGGCTTAACATTGCAATGTTGTCGATTGGAATCCATCCATACACATACTATATGTGTGTTATAGTTTGGCTAAAGAAGGAAGGATTGAAAAATCTCATTGTAGTCTAAAGTGTGGAAGTGTGAAAGGAATGTTCCACAACTGCAGCAACTAAGATTTACTACCTCAAACTCACAACGATGCTAAGGATGAGGACGTTATGGCTGCAGATCTTGTTGTTCTAGAAAATTGTACGGACAGAAAGAGGCAACTTAAAGTTGGAATATAAAACTTTGTCGAAAGTATGCTAACAAAATCGGTGAAGACTTTATTGAATTGACTCAAATGCAGGAATAAAATTTGCAAAGTACCCATATATGTGTGTGTGTCTATATGAAGGTTTAAAGTTGACTACCCAGGATTGCTTTGTTTATTGGAATAGTTATAAAATTTTCAAAATCACAACATAATTTCATAGTTACGATATCATAAAGGTGAGCATAGAAATTTTACTATAGTCAAGTTATGACATTTTCATTAGAACGCTTATCAACTTGAAAATTTTTAAGCAAATATTGGCGAAAATTAGGCAGAACTTATTTGGAATTCTCTCCATTCTTTATAGCCTAAAAGAAATTTGTCTAAAGGCAATAGCTCACAGAGGTATTTGTTTGTATTTCAGCTAAGGTCATAAATTAAATGCAAATTAAAATTGCCAGAAGCTATTTTCTATACACGCAACCTGTTAATATTAAGCCTCCATGAAATTTAGCCAACGATATGTCAGCAAACAAAAAAATCCTATTTTGCAAAATTTTGTTTCTATAGAAAATGTTATCAAAATTTTGTTTCTATAGAAAATTTTGTCAACATTTTATTTCAAAAAAAATTGTCAAAATTTTATTCTTATAAAAAATTTTTGTCAAAAATTTATTTCTGTAGATATTTCTATAGAAAATTTTGTCAACATTTTATTTCTATGGAGTATTTTGTCAAAATTTTATTTCTGCAGAAAATTTTGTCAAAATTGTATTTCTATAGAAAAATTTGTCTAAATTTTATTTCTATAGAAAATTTAAAAAAGAAATGTTAGTTCTATAGGAAATTTTATCAAAATTTTATTTCTATAGAAAATTTTTGTCAACAATTTATTTCTGTAGATATTTCTATAGAAAATTTTGTCAAAATTTTATTTCTATAGAAAATGTTGTCAAAATTTTATTTCTATAGAAATTTTTTTCAAAATTTTATTTCTATAGAAGTAAAATTTTGTCAAAATTTTTTTTTTATAGAAAATTTTTTCAAAATTTTATTTCTATAGAAGTAAAATTTTGTCAAAATGTTATTTCTATAGAAGATTTTGTCAAAATTTTTTTTCTATAGAAAATTTTTTTCAAAATTTTATTTCTATAGAAAATTTTGTCAACATTTTATTTCTATAGAAAATTTTGTCAAAATTTTATTTCTATAGAAAATTTTGTCAAAATTTTATTTCTATAGAAAATTTTGTCAAAATTTTATTTCTATAGAAAATTTTGTCAAAATTTTATTTCTATAGAAAATTTTGTCAAAATTTTATTTCTATAGAAAATTTTGTCAAAATTTTATTTCTATAGACAATTTTGTCAAAATTTTATTTCTATAGAAAATTTTGTCAAAATTTTATTTCTATAGAAAATTTTGTCAAAATTTTATTTCTATAGAAAATTTTATCAAAGTTTTATTTCTATAGAAAATTTTTTCAAAATTTTATTTCTACAGAAATTTTTGTCAAAACTTTATTTCTATAGAAAAATTTTGTCAAAATTTTATTTCTGTAGAAAATTTTGTCAAAATTTTATTTCTATAGAAAATTTTGTCAAAATTTTATTTCTATAGAAAATTTTGTCAAAATTTTATTTCTATAGAAAATTTTGTCAAAATTTTATTTCTATAGAAAATTTTGTCAAAATTTTATTTCTATAGAACATTTTGTCAAAATTTTATTTCTATAGAAAATTATGTCTGCATTTTATTTCTTTAGAAAATTTTGTCAAAATTTTATGCCTATAGAAAATTTTTTCAAAATTTTATTTTTATAGAAAATTTTGTCAAAAATTTATTTCTATAGAAATTTTTGTCAAAATTGTATTTCTATAGAAAATTTTGTCAAAATTGTATATCTATAGAAAATTTTGTCAAAATTTTAGTTCTATAGAAAATTTTGTAAAAATTTTATTTCTATAGAAAAGTTTGTCAAAATTGTATTTCTATAGAAAATTTTGTCAAAATTTTATTTCTATAGGAACTTTTGTCAAAATTTTATTTCTATAGAAAATTTTGTCAACATTGTATTTCTGTAGAAAATTTTGTCAAAATTTTATTTCTATAGAAAATTTTGTCAAAATTTTATTTCTATAGAAAATTTTGTCAAAATTTTATTTCTATAGAAAATTTTGTCAAAATTTTATTTCTATAGAACATTTTGTCAAAATTTTATTTCTATAGAAAATTTTATTTCTATAGAACATTTTGTCAAAATTTAATTTGTATAGAAAATTTTCTGAAACAGAATTTTCGAAGGAAGGTTACCAACAACTCTAAAAATTTTACAAAATTTTGCAAAATAAATAAGTAGCCCAAAATAATGAAAATAGTTTGGATACATGAACATAAGTAGTTCGTATCCCAATTTGGCCGATTCGCTTAAATAATTGGACATATTGCAGCACTATGGTGTTTTCTAGGAACTTGGTATATATAGTAGATAACGTTAGTAGAAATTAATGCACAGAGTAGGTAGGAGCGGTAGGAATTCATGTACATATTTGGTCGTACAATTTCTTTGGAGTTATTTTGTAATGATTTATTTTGTTTTTTAGTAAAGTGTATATATATAGGAAAGCTGTTTCTCCTAATAAATCAGGTTTTCTTTTTTTTTTTTTGATAATTTAATTGTTCATAAAGTTCATATAGTAAATAGGTACAGTAGGAATTTTTTCTCATAGTAGAAAGGAGCAGTAGCAATTTATGCATATATTGCACTGTAGAGAGATTTTACAGCAATTGACCAAAAATAATCGGCCCCTCGACTTGGCGGCTTCATTCTCTGATCCTGATGTATATGTCAATATTTTTCGCCCATTGTCGTGGTCTGGACGGCAACCGTGATCCTAAACTGTATCACCAGTTCATTTATCTTAATGTTTTCAGTCAGGATCCATCACCTGCCAGTAGCTATATAACTTACCAGTTGATCCAGAATTTTCCACAATTGAATTGGCAATAAAACCAACATTTATATAAATATACCACCCACTGAAGTTTATAATAAACTTCCAATTTTCTTTTCTTATCAAATTTTAACAATGCATTTTCGTCATATATATTCTTTAAAACCACTAAAAAATATTCCCCACAATAAGGTTTGTTGACCCCAACACGAGGGCAATGTATCAAAATGAGATTATCTTGTATCACAGAACAAGCATATTCATTCATTTTTCTCCATGGAAGAATTATTATACCCGCATCAGTCGTTTAAGTTCAAAACACAGCAACAAACAAAAAGGAAAACTGCAAATGCATTGCATCACATTTTTCTTCCGTTGAGATGGGAGATTTTTAATAAAAACCAGAATAAAAAAAATTACAATTACTTTTATGAAAAAGCCAAAAAGAGCCACCATGGCAATGATTCGGCAAAAAGGAAAATGTGTGAAACAATTTATATTTTGTACTCTGAGGGGCTTTTGTTTTCCTTTGGCAGTTGGGGTGTTAATTCATTGTCTTGCAATAGCCAAAATGTATGAGTAATCCACTAGGTTTCGTGTTTGCGTTTTTGTACTCTTCTCCAAACGGTGGTTTAAGTATTGAGGTAGTGTCCTTTAAAACCATATCAGTATCAGATTCTGTGATATTTGAAGCCAGGATATATTGTGGTTTATATAGACTCTCGGACTTATGAATAATTTATTGGGAGAAGTGGTGGTTTATTTTTCAATATAGTCTTCTTTTAAAAAATACGTTTTTTCGAAGCCTTTAACATTGGCATCCGTAATGATCATTACATTTTTGCAATTCGATTTTTAAATATGCCCATAAGATGATTGTTGTCCAACTCTGGAGAAGTCGCCACAATACCAAACAAAATAATGGTCTAGGCGATGAGGAGCATGGAGATTTGAGCACGATTGCCACTCTAGCCAAAAATAATCTACAAAATGTAGAGAAATTTTTTCCAAAAAACTACCAAACAAAAAGATCTAATTTTGTCAAAATTTTATTTATATAGAAAATGTTGTCAACATTTTATTTCTATATAAATCTTGTCAACATTTTATTTCTATAGAAAATTGTGTCAAAATCTTATTTGTATAGAAAATTTTGTCAAAATTTTATTTCTATTGAAAAATTTTTCAAAAATTGATTACTATAGAAAATTTTGTCAAAATTTTATTTCTATAGAAAATTTTATCAAAATTTTATTTCTACAAAAAAGTTGTTAAAATTTTATTTCTATAGATAATTTTGTCAAAATTTTATTTCTAAAGAACATTTTGTCAAAATTTTATTTCTAAAGAAAATTTTGTCAAAATTTTATTTCTATATAAATTTACACCAAAAATTTATTTCTAAAGAAAATTTTGTCAAAATTTTATTTCTATACAAATTTACACCAAAAATTTATTTCTATAGAATTTTTATTTCTACACAAAATTTTGTCAACATTTTATTTCTGTAGAAATCTTGTCAAAATTTTATTTCTATAGAAAATTTTGCAAAAATTTTATTTCCATTTTATTTTGTCAAAATTTTACCTCTATAGAAAATTTTGTCAAAATTTTATCTATATAGAAAATTTTGTCACAATTCTATTTCTATGGAAAATTTTGTCAAAATTTTACTTCTATAGAAAATTTGGTCAAAATTTTATATCTATAAAAATTTTGTCAAAATTTTACTTCTATAGAAAATTTTGTCAAATTTTATTTCTATAGAAAATTTTGTCAAAATTTTATTTCTATAGAAAATTTTGTCAAAATTTTATTTCTATAGAAAATTTTTTCAGAATTTTATTTCTATAGAAAATTTTTTAAAAATTTTATTTCTATAGAAAATTTTTTCAGAATTTTATTTCTATAGAAAATTTTTTAAAAATTTTATTTCTATTGAAAATGTTGTCAAAATTTTATTTCTATAGAAAATTTTGTCAAAATTTTATTGCTATAGAAACATTTTATTTCTGTAGAAATCTTCTCAAAATCTTATTTCTATAGAAAATTTTGCCAACATTTTATTTCTACAGAAATCTTTCAACATTTTATTTCTATAGAAAATTTTGTCAAAATCTTATTTGTATAGAAAATTTTGTCAAAATTTTATTTCTATTGAAAAATTTTTCAAAAATTTATTACTAAAGCAAATTTTGTCAAAATTTTATTTCTATAGAAAATTTTGTCAAAATTTTATTTCTACAGAAAAAGTTGTTAAAATTTTATTTCTATAGATAATTTTGTCAAAATTTTATTTCTAAAGAAAATTTTGTCAAAATTTAATTTCTATATAAATTTACACCAACAATTTATTTCTATAGAATATTTTGTCAAAATTTTATTTCTACACAAAATTTTGTCAACATTTTATTTCTGTAGAAATCTTGATAAATTTTATTTCTATAGAAAATTTTGCCAAAATTTTATTTCCATACCAAATTTTGCCAAAATTTTATTTATACACAAACTGTTGTCAAAATTTTATTTCTATAGAAAATTTTGTCAACATTTTACTTCTATAGAAAATTTTGTCAAAATTTTATTTCTATAGAAAATTTTTTCAAAATTTTATTTCTATTGAAAATATTGTCAAAATTTTATTTCTATGGAAAATTTTGTCAAAATTTTACCTCTATAGAAAATTTTGTCAAAATTTTATTTCTATAGAAAATTTTGTCGAAATTTTATTTCTATAGAATATTTTGTCAACATTTTATTTCTATAGAAAATTTTTTCTAAATTTTATTTCTTTAGAAAATTTTGTCAAAATTTTATTTCTATAGAAAATTTTGTCAAAATGTTATTTCTACACAAAATTTTGTCAACATTTTATTTCTATAGAAAATTTTGTCAAAATTTTATTTCTATAGAAAATTTTTTTCAAAATTTTATTTCTATTGAAAATGTTGTCAAAATTTTATTTCTATGGAAAATTTTGTCAAAATTTTACTTCTATAGAAAATTTTGTCAAAATTTTACCTCTATAGAAAATTTTGTCAAAATTTTATTTCTATAGAAAATTTTGTCGAAATTTTATTTCTATAGAGTATTTTGTCAAAATTTTATTTCTTTAGAAAATTTTGTCAAAATTTTATTTCTATAGAAAATTTTGTCAAAATTTTATTTCTATAGAAAATTTTGTCAAAATTTTATTTCTATAGAAAATTTTGTCGAAGTTTTATTTCTATAGAAAATTTTGTCAAAATTTTATTTCTATAGAAAATTTTTTCAAAATTTTATTTCTATAGAAAATTTTTTCAAAATTTTATTTTTATTGAAAATGTTGTCAAAATTTTATTTCTATTGAAAATGTTGTCAAAATTTTATTGCTATAGAATTTTTCTTCAAAATTTTAGTTCTATAAAAAATGTTGTCAAAATTTTATTTCTATAGAAAATTTTGTCGAAATTTTATTGCAATAGAATTTTTTTCAAAATTTTAGTTCTATAGAAAATTTTGTCAAAATTGTATTTCTATAGACATTTTTGTCAAAATTTTTGTTTCTATGGAAAATGTTGTGAACATTTTATTTCTATGGATAATGTTGTCAACATTTTATTTCTATAGAAAATGTTGTCAAAATTTTATTGCTATAGAATTTTTCTTCAAAATTTTAGTTCTATAAAAAATGTTGTCAAAATTTTAGTTCTATAGAAAATGTTGTCAAAATTTTATTTCTATAGAAAATTTTGTCAAAATTTTAGTTCTATAGAAAATTTTGTCAAAATTGTATTTCTAGAGACATTTTTAATTCTAATTTTTATTTCTATGGAAATGTTGTGAAAAGTTTATTTCTATGGATAATGTTAACAAAATTTTATTTCTATAGAAAATTTTGTCAAAATTTTATTTCTGTAGAAAATTTTGTCAAAATTTTATGTCTATAGAAAAGTTTGTTAAAATTTTATTTCTATTAAAAATTGAACTGACTCTTAGTTGGAGAGAAATATTTTGCAAATCTACTCAAACGTCAAAAAATCTACAATTTCTGTTCGAATTCTACCAACTGTTGTAAAACTAGGCTCAGATTTAGAAAAGTCCACATATACGATTTGCGCAAATATGGCTAAAATAACAACATTTTCCTCTTAAAATCACCAATGCCAAATCGAAAAAGTGTAAAATTTTCCTATACCATTAATTCATACCTATCGACCGATACATCATAAATACAATTTTGCCAAATTGCATAAAAATGGCTTTAGATTTAAATATTGCCTATATTGTTTACTAACAATGTTCTCCGCTCTTGGGCACAAGTCGATTTCAGTTTTGAGTCTAGAGATTTGGTATAAGTCAATATATAAACATATGGAAACATAAACCTTTATATATAGCACTCGACAAATTTGAAGTATTTTAGATTATATCAAAAATGTAGATCTGCAGAGTGGTGCAGGATATAATATAGTCGGCCCCGTCTGCCTTTAGACTTTCCTTACTCCCTTTTTACTAGGTTGCATTCAAACCCCCCAAATTTATTCGATAAACTGTCCACAAGTCGTTTGTAATAAACTTGAAAATATTAAAATGATTCATATTCTATATTTCCCCTTCTATGCCTAAAAGTATACTTCAATTTTTAATATTCAAACAATCAACACGAAAAGAGCACCCTGTATTACTGAATAGTTTAATTATATATACCCCAAAAATATTTTGCAATCTCTACAAAAAATTACCAAATACACCAAAGAAAAATCGCAACACACTATAAAGACCGGCTAAGGAAGACGCTGATTTGTTGAAAAGTTTATATCAATATCATACAAAGGACCCAAGAAATATAATAATCACCAGCATCTATCGAAAAGCAAACGCCACCATGCTCAAATAATTTAATGAATGAATTTTTCTATAAAAGAATCACCCAACCACCCACATTTTTTCCATGCAATAGCCGAAAATAAAAATTCAAAGACATTACTTCACACACTCACACCCTCGGTAAAAATACCCAACAACTCATCTATCTATCGTCACTTGTACAAAAAATGTCATTGCCATGGTCAGAGCAACATGAAATACAATAATAAAAACATAATAACATCAATAACAGAGAGCACCAAACAATTTCATCACCATTGTCCACCTTCGGCTACAAGAAGAGCATAAACATCATTATCGTCTGTGATGACTGCAGCTAACACATACACATACATAAAACAACACTTTACAGTCATATAACAGTCTGGGTAGTAAGGAGAAGAAAAAAAAGAGAATTATGGCTTATGCACTTAAATCTACCACATACCAAAAAACAAGCCAGAGAGGGAGAAAATTGCAACAACACCATCCCATCACAATACGAAAAAAGAAAAAGAGCCACAGCCACATGATGTGCTATGGAATGGATTCTTGGTCAAGACAGCAGTAAAAATCCACATCAAAAACTTGAAGAATAATGGCTGCCAAGGATATTGTTACGAAATTTTTTGGGTTGCCACATCATCCAATTGATGATTAAGAAAAAAAAAAGTAAATTTACTCTTCCGAAATGGCTTTTGACAATGCGGTTATCTTTATCCATGGATACCACTTAGCTTGGATTGCTAGTATCCTTTAAGCAAATATTGAACGATGGTGTAAGCGAAAATGCCAGAAAAGACAATGCCAAACGTCTGACAGATAGTAAGACCACTGCCAGGACTATAGCAGTGGAGACACTCACATAAATTGCCAGAATGTCTGCGGTATGAAGACACACTCGCACACACACACATACTCATATCATGCAATTTTAACTCAGAATCTTTACATGCGAGTTTGTATGTGTTTTTATTTTGGTAGTATCCATAGAGCAACAAGTTGATTGCTCATAAATTGGACGTGTCAATATTTGACTTGCCAAGCATGGTAGTGAGTTGGAATTTATGACTACTACTTAAAGGCTATAGGAGATACCATAAACACCATGGAGAATATACTGACATTTATAGAGAATGCTTAAGTAGGAAAGTGTAACTCAAAATTTATTTCTTGAAAAAATTCGTGGAAAAAAAGACAATGATAATTTCTAAGGATAAATTTGGGATTTTAAAGGTCTGGAAAACAGGTGACTGTCAATAGGGGTTAGGAGACGATTTTTGAGTGACCCTCGTTTCACAGAGGCATTACGATCAAAGATAAAATCCTGTCGAATTTGTGTTAATAGGGATTGCAGTGTGAGTCAATCAAAGCATTTTTCAAAATTTTGAAAAAGGTCTGGTTTCTACCTTCCAGATCACTAAAATATTGATTTTTGATAAGGTAACTGTGGCTTTTTGATTAATTTATATTTTAACGATTTTTTTTCATTGGCTGACTTTTAACGACACATTTCGTTAATATAACGAAACTTTTTCTATTTGTGCAATCGCCAAAATTTAAATCTTATTTTTCTTCAATTTTTACAAGGACAAACTACGCCATTAATAAAATGGGGCGATACACGTTCCAATAATGCATTAAGGTTATGAATGTTCTCAAACAACAAAATGTGAAAATCATGCGGTGGAAAATTGATAAATTATTTTGGCTTATAACGTCCATTTCCCCCCTCCGTGGCTACGGCAACTAGTAAAATTGTCGAGACTTGGGGCTCGAAATACCCAAGAGATATTGTTGTCCTTAACGTGTGACTGTGAGATTCATAGTTTCGGCGGGGATTGTAATTAGAATAAAAATTCGATTCTTCGAGTTGTCGACTTTTTGAAAATTTAAAAAAATCATCTTTTTGAAAAGTTTTCGATTTTTCCACAAATTGGAAAATTTGAGTTTTTGAAAATTTCAAAATTTAGAAAATTCGACTTTTCGAGTTTCGACATTCCACACCTTCAAAAAAATCGCACATTTTGCTTCAAGCATATATATCTTTAGAATTGGTCCAAACAAAAAATTGTTTGTATTGTTCAAACATACTATGTTTCACCTTAAGCATACACTGGTATAAAAAATTTGACTGAAATTTTCCTGTGTATAAATATTTGATTGATTGCCTCCATTCTTTTACTTGCAGCATACTCTCTAGGTCTCTCTTTCTAAACACATATATGTTTATAGGCTACTTCTAAATCAACATATGTTTGCATCCAAGCATATTATATTTACTAGCATTTTATGTCCCAAACATAATATGTTCTAACATATTAACATATCTGTCGCAAACATGTTATGCTAGTTTATGAACATTATATGCTTGCACTTAAAAATATTGTGTTAAAAAATATGAGTTCCAAACATATAATTTTTATACCCAAACATATGAAAAACAGTATTTTTCGTCCGTGCAAGAACTAAAAAATTTGGATTTTTTGTAAAATTGGAAAACTCAACTTTTTTCGAATTAAAAAAAATACGAAAAAGTCTAAATTTGGAAACATCAACAATTCGATTTTCTACCTTTTAAAAAAACTGGATATTCAATTTTTCAAAAACTGAAAAACTCAACATTTGTAAAGGTCAGCTTATAGATTTTTAAATTATTTCCAAAAGTTGAATTTTCAAATTTCTCAAAATTTTAAAAGGCGACTATTCGACCTTTCCATATGGCTGGATTTGGTTTGAAAATTTTCAACAAATAGAAAAGTCGATTTTTTACTAACTTTTGGAAAATTGGAAATATCGTTTGTTTTTTTTTTGAAAATTTGGAAAATTCGATTTTTTAAAAATTTATTAAAGGTAATGTTTCAAGCCTAGAAAATTTTGAAAATAGACGACATTTTGAAAATATAAAATTTTGGAAAATTGACTTTTCAAGTCTTCGACTTTTTCAAAAATTAGAAATGTCGATTGTTCGATTTTACGACTTTTTTGTGAAATTGGAAAAATCAACTTTTTTGAAAATTTGGAAAAATCGACTTTTTGAGTTTTTCTAAATTTCGAAAAGTCTACTTTTCGAGTTTCACAAAATTTATAAATGTCGACTTTTTGAAAATTTAGAAAAGTCAAAGTTTTTGAAATTTTCAAATTTAGAAGAATCGACCTTTGGAATTTTCAACTTTTTAAAAAATAGGAAAAGTGGATTTTTAAGTCTACAAAATTTTGTAAAATTGGAAACAATCAACTTGTTCTAAAATTTGGATAAGTCGGCTTTTCGAGTTTTTAGAAATGGCGATTTTTCGTTTGTTTTTGAAAAAAGACGACGTTTTTGAAAAAAGACGACGTTTTGAAAATATAAAATTGTGGAAAGTTGCCTTTTCGAGTTTGCGACTTTTTCATGAATAAGAAATGCCGATTATTCGAGTTTAAGACTTTTTGAAAAATCTTTTGTTTTTAATTTTTGAAAAGTCGACTTTTAGAATTTTTCAAAATAAGGAAAAAACGATTTTTTACCTGACAAGTTTGTTTGAAAATTTAGAAAAGTAGTATTCGAGTTTTTCTAAAATGTGAAGGGTCGAGTTTCGACTTTTTACATATACGAAAAAGGCAAAATATGGAAATATCAACAATTTGATTTTCTAATTTTTAAAAAATTTAAAAAGTCGATTTTTTGAGTTTTTGAAAAAATTACGACTTTTTGGGAAAATTGTTTTGAAATTTTGAATAGTCGACTTATTGAGTTTTTCAACATTTAGAAAAGTCAATTTTTTTTCAAAGTTTTTGAACATCTTGAAAAGTCAACTTTTTGGAAAAGTCGATTTCTAAATTCTAAAAGACGACGTTTTGAAAATATAAAATTTTGGAAACTTGCCTTTTCGAGTTTTCGACTTTTTCATGAATTAGAAATGCCGATTATTCGAGTTTACGACTTTTTGAAAAATCTTTTTTTTTTTGTAATTTTTGAAAAGTCGACTTTTAGAATTTTTCAAAATAAGGAAAAAACGATTTTTTTTACCTGACAAGTTTGTTTGAAAATTTAGAAAAGTAGTATTCGACTTTTTCTAAAATGTGAAGAGTCGAGTTTCAACTTTTTACAAATATGAAAATGTTAAAATATGGAAATATCAACAATTCGATTTTCTAATTTTTCAAAACTTTAAAAAGTCGACTTGTCGAGTTTTTGAAAAAAATTACGACTTTTTGGGAAAATTGTTTTGAAATTTTGAAAAGTCGACTTTTTGAGTTTTTCAACATTTAGAAAAGTCATTTTTTTCAAAGTTTTTGAACATCTTGAAAAGTCATCTTTTTGGAATTTTGGAAAAGTCGATTTCTAATTTTTTTTTTTTTAAATCGACTTTTCAGGTATTCAAAGGATGATAACATTTTAAGGTAGGACTAGGATGGTATTGGTCTAAAAAAGTGCCAAGATATCGAAGATTGAATTCTTAAGGCTATCGAGGACATAGGATAACCGTTTTGCGATATAATTATTTAAAAATTTCATAAAAAGGAATTGGAGTAATGACAGTCATGGCATAGGTTCCTCTATAAAATGAAAAAATATCCAATAAATTCTCAACAAAAAAATATCTTTGACCACCAAAATTACATCTCTTATTGGAAACCACTTTGAAAATACCTGGATTCGAATTTCCTGTGTCCAGTTTAACTAAGACGATGAGTCCTATTTTTATTTCTGTAAATTTTTTTGCCCGGTGTGACCATACCATTTGATGCATTTCCAGTTGTATATTATAAGTCATTATGTTTTTCAGAGTGCTATTCATTTCCTTTGGTCATGACGTTGGCCATTATGAATGCAAAATCATTAATGGATGCGCAGTAAGCCACTAATTTTCTTCGGTCAATTTGTTTTCGGCCAAATATTATGTGAATGTCGAATATGCGTCGTCGAAATTGGTTGGTCTTTGTTTGTGTTTTTTTTTTTAATTATTAAATAATTTTCTTATTAATTTTTAGTTATTTCCACAATTTTAAATTTTTCTAATTTAAATTGTATAAAAATAAAAAAATATTCTATTACAAAAAAAAAAATATAATCGACCAACAATTTTTTTCGTAGAAATTGGTTAGTCTTTGTTTGATTTTTTTTCTTTTACAAAATTGATTAAATTATTTTATTTATTTTTACTCAATTCTATATATTTCTAAATTAAATTTTATAATAACTAAAAAAATTATTCTATTAAAAAAATATAATCGACCAACAATTTTAATTTTGTTCATTGATTATGGACACGCATATTTGTATGAGAAGTTCTTGGCTACCAAAAAATAAACAAAAAAAATTGTGCCAAAAATTGTTGATTTATTGAGATATTAATTTTGCACCATTAACCCACATATAAATTCATCACGCACACACACACACACACAAAGAAAGTCATATAAGCTTTGATAATGCACATATATCTAAAATTATGAATAAATATTTTTTGGACTTTTTGCCTTGAGGCATAATTGAAAATATTTCATTTTCCTTCAGATTCACAAAAACCACACCCCCAAAAATTGAATGACTTAGTTTAACGTAATTTAGAAACCACAAATGGAATACTCGCATATCCAGACATTTGAAATTGTTCCAAGATTTATGAGAGTGCAAAGAAAATTTATGTAGTGCTACTACAAGCAACGTCACGGACCAGCCGTGTCAAAGAAATGGTGAAGATTCCGACTAGCGTCACAAATGAAAAATCAAGCATCCTCAACAAGAAGTTCTTCACATTGTGTGTTTGAGCTAATTTATTACAAAATGAAATGAAAAAAAAACAAAGAGAAACGAAAGGAAAATTTGAAACAAAGTGTTTGTATTGTATAGAAATTGGTGGCTAACAATATTAGCCATATAATAGGGTTTAAGTGGTCGATGACACAAGTGAATGGTTGCCATAGATTTGCGATAACAATAAATTGAGACGGAATACCCGGAGATTACAAAAAGCTGCAAAAAGATAATATCATTAAGCTTTAGACTTTATTCATATAATTTTATTTCCAATTTATTTTGACTTAATTTAAATTGAATTATTATTTTTTTAATATTTTGTCCCTGTTAGTATATTTTTTTTATTTTATGTTATGTTATGTTATTTTATTTTATTTTATTTTATTTTATTTTATTTTATTTTATTTTATTTTATTTTATTTTATTTTATTTTTAATTTATATCACAAAGTGAGAAACCATGTCCCCTTCCCTTGAATGTTAAAAATGATCAATGTCTGCATATTTTTTTATTATTATTTTGTTTTTTTTTTTGTTACTTTAAGTCAATGATTCAAATGCCTTGCCTAATATGCCCATGATAATAAAACAATAAAATAAATGGCGAAACAAATAAATCAAAGTCTTTCTCTTAATCCCTATCGTTGAGATAAAATGGTCACCCTCTAACATTAACGCCACCTATGTGCTAAGAATTCAATTCAATAACAAACCAAATGTCTATGATAAACAGCAAACAGACACTTGCCTCTTAACCTAACAGCATCACATTGCTGCTATACAAAAGATAAATAAATAAGTCGCAATGCATACACACAAACATACTAACCAAAAGAAAAACAATGATAAAGAGAATCTCACCTATGCAAACGAAAATCCCCTATAGATGAATGACATACAAAGTGTCAGCGAAATATTGCACACAACTGTATGAATTAACCTCACACTATCTCCAACTCTGCCTCTCCATCTCTCTTATTTTTCTAGCTATAAACAAAGAGTAAAATTTATGGTGAGAATATTTCCCACCATTTACAGTTGGCTAGATGAGTGTGGCTATGTCTGGGGCGAGGGTGGAGATCAAGTGAATTACATCTGTGATTTACAGTTAATGGACCCTAACATTGTTCACTCGCCAAATCCCCAATGACATATAAAGCGAATATATTTCTTTATGTCTTAGCTAAGGTAAGAGAATATATCTTTGCCATGCATAGATTAAAGAGTAAGAGAGCAAAGATAGTTAATCATTTAAAATGAAAGAGCAAATATAATTAAATGATTTCATTTTAAAGGGATATTGAAAGTATTTACAGAAAAGGGTTTAAAAAGAGAATTATTTTGAATAGATTACATATGAATTTGGTAATAAAAGTATTTAAGGCAATGAAATATTTTATTTGTATTATAAATTAAAATTTATTGTAATCTTTGGCTTTTGAAAAATTCCCTTTAAGGATAAAGTATTGCCTAAGCAATTAAATCTCGAAAATAGGCATGAACCAAAACACGGCGCACTGTATATATCAAGGGAATCTTAGTACATATGTCAATGGTCCGATAAACATTGGTGGAGAGTAAATGCAACATAGAAATATTGCAAGGAGTTCAACCACGGTTGCCACAGTTGGTAAAATTCTATCAAAACTGGTAGATTTGACAAAATTTGCTATATATAATTAGAATTTTCATAAAATTTTCTATCGAAATAACATTTTGACAAAATTTTCTATAGCAATAAAATTTTGACAAAATATTCTATAGAATTTAATTTTCTATAGAAATATAGAAATAAAATTTTGACAAAATTTTTTATAAAAAACATTAGACAAAAATTTCTATAGAAATAATATTTTGACAAAATTTCCTATAGAAATAAAATATTGATAAAGATTTTTATAAAAATAAAATTTTGACAAAGCTTTCGGTAGAAATAACAATTTGAAAAAAAATTTCTATAGAAATAAAATTTCTACAGAAAAAAAAAAATTGAAAACATTTTTCTATAGAAATAAAATTTGATTACATTTTCTATAGAAATAAAATTTTGACAAAATTTTCTATAGAAATAAAATTTTGACAAAATGTTCTATAGAAATAAAATTTTGACAAAATTTTCTATAGAAATAAAATTTTGACAAAATTTTCTATAGAAATAAAATTTTGGCAAAATGTTATATTGAAATAAAATTTTGACAAAATGTTCTATAGAAATAAAATTTTGACCAAATGTTCTATAGAAATAAAATTTTGACAAAATTTTCTATAGAAAAAAAATTTTGACAAAATTTTCTTTAGAAAGAAAATTTTGACAAATTTTTCTACAGAAATTCAATTTGATGAAATTTTTTTTGATTGAAATTTTGCAAAAATTTTCTACAGAAATGAAATTTTCTATAGAAATACAATTTTGCAAAAATGTTCTATAGAAATAAAATTTTGACGAAATTTTCTATAGAAATAAATTTTTTGAAAAAAATTCTATAGAAATAAAATTTTGACAAAATTTTGAAAAAATTTCTTTGAAATAAAATTTTGACAAAATTTTCTGTAGAAATAAAATTTTGACAAAATTTTCTTTAGAAATAAACTTTTGACAAAGGTTTCTATAGAAATAAAATTTTGACAAAATTTTCTATAGAAATAAAATGTTGACAAAATTTTCTATAGAAATAAAATTTTGACAAAATTTTTTATAGAAATAAAATTTTGACAAAATTTTCTATAGAAATAAAATTTTGAAAAAGTTTTCTACAAAATTTTCTGAAACTCGTATCTCAATCACGAAAATAAAAATCTGCTATTCAAAAGTGTAATTAGACCTACTATCAAATACGCGTGCCCAGTTTGGTGCAGAGCCACAAAGTCGCACTTGAAAAAGTTCTTCAAAACAAATGCCTAAAGATGATAAATAATAAGCATTGGAGATACTCTTCATCTCTACTCCACAACGAAACAGGATACATGAAATTGGAAGAATTTGTTGTTATGCTTAATTCCAATTACCTGAACAAAGCAAAATATTCTCCTTATCCGCTGATAAGGTCTTGCAGTGAATAAGACTTTTATTAATACTACAATCATTAGAATTATCAAATTGGAAGTCGTATGTTTATCGTGGCTATTCCTGTAATATCCCTGTATAGTCATATATATTCCAAAATATATGAATTGTTTATGAAAATGTAAATAAAGGTTTTATCCTAATTTTTCCCTTTGATAATGTATAGATAAATATAGATTAAAACATATTGTTAATATCTCTGATGAAAAATCTTATTTGTAGCAATATCTAAAAGATAAAATCTCATTCAAGCATTGTAATTATATTGAGAAATGAAAACTAATAAAGACGAATTCAAAAATTGATTGATTTTTGACAAAATTTTCTACAAAAATAAAATTTTGACAAAATTTTCCTCAGAAATTAAATTTGATGAAATTTTCTATAGAAATAAAATTTTGCAAAAATTTTCTACAGAAATGAAATTTTGACGAAATTTTCTACAGAAATAAATTTTTTGAAAAAAATTCTATAGAAATAAAATGTTGACAAAATTTTGAAAAAATTTCTTAAGAAATAAAATTTTGTCAACATTTTCTATAGAAATAAAATTTTATCAAAACTTTCTATAGAAATAAAATTTTGATGAAATTTTATATAGAAATAAAATTTTTGAAAAAAATTTCTATGGAAATAAAATTTTGACAAATTTTTCTATAGATTTAAAATTTTGAATTTTTTTTTAAATAAAATTTTGAGAAAATTTTCTATTAAAAAAATTTTAGAAAACATTCTATGGAAATAAAATTTTAACAAAATTTGCTATAGAAGTGAAATTTTGCCATAATTTTCTGCAGAAATATTTTTTTTACAAAATTTTCTATAGAAATAAAATTTTTCAAAAATTTTTTACAGAAATGAAATTTTGATAAAATTTTCTATAGAAATAAAATTTTGCAAAAATGTTCTATAGAAATAACATTTTGACGAAATTTTCTATTGAAATACATTTTTTGAAAACATTTCTATAGAAATAAAATTTCGACAAAATTTTCTAAAGAAATAAAATTTAAAAAAAAAATTATAGAAATAAAATTTTGACATATATTTTCTATAAAAATAAAATTTTTCTATAGAAATATAATTTTTCCATATATTTTCTATAGAAATAAAATTTTCTATACAAATAACATTTTGAGAAAATTTTCTATAGAAATAAATTTTTCAGAAAATTTTCTATAGAAATAAAATTTTGACAAAATTGTCTATAGAAATAAAATTTTGACAAAATTGTTTATAGAAATAAAATTTTGACAAAATTGTCTATAGAAATAAAATTTTGACAAAATTTTCTATAGAAATAAAATTTTGACAAAATTTTCTATAGAAATAAAATTTTCTATAGAAATAAAATGTTGACAATATTTTCTATAGAAATAAAATTTGACAAAATTTTCTATAGAAATAAAATTTTGACAAAATTATTTTTCATGTTAGCCTGATACCGAAACAGGCGATTAACGGCCAAATGCATGATATTTTAATTTTTTTACAATTAATTATTTTTCGAGCTTTTATGGACAAATTACATCAAGGAATTTGATCTATGGAACCATTGAAAAGAAAACGCCAGATATAAATCTATACACGCCTAGACTGTACATGTTTCAGTTCGGGCAAATGAACTTTTCCACAGCCTTTAGTATAGATCTGGCTGGGAGAGACAACTTAATTTTGTTTCCTTTATGCTAACTTCTTATAGAAATAAAATTTTGACAACATTTGCTATAGAAATAAAATTTTAACAAAATTTTATATAGAAATAAAATTTGGACAAAATTTTTATAGAAATAAAATTTTAGCAAAATTTTATATAGAAATAATGTAATGTAATGTATGTCCTGGCAACCAGTACTAATGTTTTTTTAGATATATTTTTTTAACAAAATAAATAAATAAATTATCTAGTTAGTGACTTAAAAATTCGTTGAAGATCTTTCCTCACATTTATGAGTATAAATGGAAATTCAACATTAATTGTTCTCATTATTCAAAACTGTATGCTCATTTGTCTCTTAAAAGAAAAGTTTCTAAATTATTCTCAATTTCTCTGTCTTATTCTTCCTCTCTTCTATGGCACTCTCCTGAGTGTAGACAATGTTTATATTAACCAGTAAAAGAAAACAAGACGCAAAAATTCACCATCAATCGGTGGGAATTTTTATTGCCAAATTTTAAAACAAAAAGAGAATTTATGTATACTTTACTCTCACATTCTTTATTCTATTCAAAGCAAAAAAAAATTTCTTTAAAAAATTCTTAAATTTTCCCAACTTGTTGGTTTAGTTGCTTCGCTTATGAGATCTTGAATGGGCTCATAACAAACGTTCTACGGTATCTTCCGTCTATTCGGGATTTTTCTGAATTGAAAAAAAAAACAACAAATAAAAGAAAAACGCAAATTAAAGTGGTGTATTTTTGGAAAATAAAAATTTTTGAAAAATCAAATCGAAATTTTTGGTTTTGCATTCTTTTGCCAAAAGTGTATGTAATTGTATTGGGGACCACATAGGTCCATAGAATATGGAAAATATGGAAAATTACGATTAAAGCATTTCAAGGCGCCAAATCGAAAAGCAAATTGTCTGGAATTCTAAAATATTTTTGTGTTTTCCTAAAGATTTGTGAAATTAAGAAAAAAAATGTGCTAAAATATATACGGTTGTGTGTGTGTGTGATTTTTTTTTTATGAAAAATAAATATCTAAATTTGTATCCGCTGTGTTAGTTCGATTCTAAGTGTTTTTAGTTTCCTCCTAAGTGCTGTCAAATATTTGATTATACAAAATAAAATAAAAATTTAAAAAAATTAGCAAAACATCTTATAACGAAGAAATTCTGTACGTATATGTGTGTGTCTGTGTAGGTATAACAAAAAAAAGTACACATGTATATATTGTGAATTCAATGGAGTAATAACTCATCCAGGGCTGCCAAGAAAAAAAACTTAATAAAGAGGTATATATTGAACAACAACAAAAATATCTATAAAAATATATATTAAATTTAGAAAACAAGCATTTCTATGAAAACGTGGACATATGAAAAATGTGTATACATCGGCTCCTATTCTCTCCCGACATATAGAGGGAAACACTACATCCTACGTACGTGACGTTAGCACACATGTTGCATAAATCATAAACTCTCATAGAAATCCAAAAATATTCTTTGTTTTAATTTTATGTTTTATTTTTTATGAAATTGCAAGAGAATAAAATTTTATATTTTTTGACCCTCAACCACTCAATGGAGACAGCGTATTAAAAGCTTGATTGATGCCAATACATCGTAATAGTCTTGAGAGGCTACCAAACTTTGGTGTCCGTCCTTCTGTGGATTAGTTAAAATTCGACGATGTAGACCGATTTTTCAAAACTTTGAAACAATGAAAAACTCAGGAATAAATACAGGATGGAGGGACAAACAAACAAAAACGTTTTGAAAGATGGTATGACAAGAGAATGATGGGGTATGGAGAGGGACAGAAGCCAGAGGGGAGTGTAAGGACATACTGGCTATTGGACAAAAGTAAGGATGAGAGAAGCAGTGGCAGACGAAAAAATGCATTCGAAAATTAATAGTTAAATGGACGGACAACAGAAATGAAAACCGAAGACAGGACAAAAAACGGACGAGAGAAGAATAGGATGGACGGATAAAGATAGAAGGATGGACGAAACAAGATACGGAAGAAATGATGGAATGAGGATAAATAACAAACAGAAGACAGGACAAAACCAGCAAAGTAATTGTGAGAAAGAAGGAAAGAAGGAGGGATTAAGCAAGAGAAAGAAGGAATGATGGAAGCAGGACAGATGGACGGACAAAAAAATAACAAAGAAAAGAACACGAGGACAAAAGCAGGAAAGAAATATGGAGAAGGAAAGTACAGACGTATGGATGATGTGTGAAAGTACCAAAAGAAGGAGGAATGAAACAAGGACGGAAGGAATGATAGAATGAGGACGAAAAGATAGGCAGGTGGACGGACAGAGGCTGAAAGGATGGACAGGTGGACGTAAGAAAGGACGGATGGATGGACAGATAGAAGAAATAATAAACAGAAGGCAGGGCAAGGGACGAATCAAGGGGCAAAAAGAAGGAGGGACGGAAGTGATGATGGATTCAGAACGAAGGTGGACGGACAGAAAAATGAATGATAGAATGAGGATGAGAGGTTGGACAAAAAAAAATAACAAACAACAAACAGGATAGAATACGGGACAAGAAAGGAAAGCGACGGATGGAACCACAGATAGGAGGGACGAACCACGCGACTAAAGGAATGAGGTCGAAAGGAAGGACGGATGGATTGACGGATGGATTGAAATAATAAACAGAAGACAGGGCAAACGCAGGAAAGAAATAGTTATATAGAAAGAAGTGACAAAGAAGGGACTAATCAAGGGACAGAAAGAAGGAGAAACATAAGAAATGATGGAATCAGGACGAAGATGAAAAGACAGAAAAATATTGATAGAATGGGGACGAAATGATGGACAGAAAAAATAACAAACAAAAGACAGGACAAAACAGGAAAGAAATAAGGACAAGAAAAGGGTAGACGATTGAATGATGTGTTGACTTACCGAGAGAAGGAGGTACGGAGGAAAGAACAGATGGACTGACCAAAAAAATAACAACCAAAAGGACAAAAACACAAAAGAAATAGCGAGAGGAAAAGGATGGTCGAATGGAAAGTTGAGAGGAAGTACCGAGAAAAGAAGCAACGAAGCAAGGAAGGGAAGGAATGGTGGAGTCAAAATGATGGACAGAAAAAATAACAAATAAAAGATGATGTGTGGAAGTACCGAGAGAAGGTGGTACGGAGGGATGGATAGATGGACAAACCGAAAAAATAACCAAAAGGACAAAAGCGCGGAAGCACGAAAGATATAAATAGAGGGAAGGGATGGTCGAATGGAAAGTTGAGTGGAAGTACCGAGAAAAGAAGAAACGAAGCAAGGGAGGGAAGAAATGGTGGAAACAAAATGATGGACAGAAAAAATAATAAACAAAAGATGATGTGTGGAAGTACCAAGAGAGCGTGCTACGGAGGTAAGAACAGATGAACAGAATAGTTGAATGGAAAATTGAGTGGAAGTAACGAAAGACGAAGAAACCAAGCAAGGGAGGCAAGGAATGGTGGAGTCAGGTCGAAGGGAATCACAGATGGACGGACAGAAAAAATAACAAACAGAAGACAGGATGAAAGCAGAACTAAAGGAGGGAGGGGAAAAAGAAAGGATGGACGGATACGTTTCTTGTTTCCTCCCTCCTTTTAGGATATAAGAAACGTAAGGGATGGTGGAATCAGGGCGATTGGACGGATGGCAAGACGTCAGATGTTAGGACAATAGGAAAGAGTCAACGAAGAATGGAAGTAATAACGGACAGCAGATCTAGGAGGGAGAATGGAAAATAAAGAAGTAAGCCGGAAGATTTTCTCCCTATCTTCCGTTTTATTTCTTGTTTTTTTTTTTTTTTTTTTTTTGTTGAAGCACAGAGAAGCACCGAAAAAATAACTAAGCGTGGAAAAGTACAAGGATCGATAGAAGGAAGGTCGGATCGAAAGAAGTAACATAGAACTCAAAGAACAACAGAATGAAAATTAAAGGAAGGAAGGAACGAGAAAAGAAGAACGAATGAATGGACGGAGGAACAGAAGGAAAAACGTAATAATAAAGTACAGATAAATGTAAGAAAGGTCGGAAGTAAGAACGATCAGAAGTTCATATGCAAAAACGACAGAAAGAGAGGAGGAATGCAAGGGAGTAAATGGAAATTAGAGAGACAAAAAGAACGACGGTTAAGTTAGGTGGCAGCCCGATGTATCAGGTTCACTTAGACTATACAGTCCATTGTGATACCACACTGGTGAACTTCTCTCCTATCACTGAGTGCTGCCCGATTCCATGTTAAGCTCAATGACAAGGGACTTCCTTTTTCTAGCCGAATTCGAAAGGCGTTCCACATTGCAGTGAAACCACTTATGTTAGAGAAGCTTTGAAACACTCAGAAATGTGGGATAATCCGGTGGCTCCGACGGTAGGAAGATCAACAGTACGGAAGGAGGGAATGGAAAAAGGACTCATGGAAGGGCACGAGAAATGATAAGAAGGAAAATCAAAGGATGAACGGTAAGAAGGACAGCAGTAGGAAAGGGTGGGAAGGGGGGGAAGGAAGGGAAGGCAAAATGACTGGCGGAAGGAAGAATGGAAATATAGGGATACAAAATAAAACTAAAGGAAGTTTAGAAGAAATGGAGAAATGGAAGGAAATGCGGAATTAAAGAGAGGATGGGGAAAAAAGGGTTAAAGGAAGTATTAAAGTAAACAAGTATATACGGCCGTTAGTTCGGCCAGGCCGAATCTTATGTACCCTCCACCATGGATTGCGTAGAAACTTCTACGAAGAATGTCATCCACAATTTACTTGGGTTGTGGTATCTTAAAACTTCTTAACATCGTTTTCTAAATTGTGAGTTAGTCCATATGATTATGGACTCATATGG
The DNA here is from genome assembly GCF_050003625.1 of Haematobia irritans. NCBI lineage: Eukaryota > Metazoa > Arthropoda > Insecta > Diptera > Muscidae > Haematobia > Haematobia irritans. Next base: position 10,259,440 of record NC_134401.1, on the reverse strand, counting down.
ACCACTTTTGGCATGGTTCTTAAATATCATATACTACCACAACGTACAAAATTTCAACCGAATCGGATTAATTTTGCTCTTCCAAGGGGCTTCGGAGGTCAAATCTGGGGATCGGTTTATATAGGGGCTATATATAATTATGGACCGATTTCGACCAATTTTTGCATTGTAATTAGAGACCATATACTAACACCATGTACCAAATTTCAGCCGGATCGGATGACAAAGTTAATATACCCATTCCTGGTGGAGGGTATAAAAAGGCTGAATCAGACGAAGTAAAGATAGTAAAGCCGGAATGTTGTTACGGTGGAGGCAGAAGGGTGAAGAAACGGAAAGAAGGACTAAAGAGAAATAAACAGAAAGGACGTATGGAAAGATGGTAAGAAGAAGGATTTTTTTTTTTGGAAAATAGACGCAACTACAGACAGATAGAAAGGATAAAGAAAGTGCGAAGACTACACTCTTAAAGATATAATTTATACCGTTTGGATTCTATTGTAAGAAAAGGGTCTCCTATTATTCATGTGGAAAAATTATCGGACTGCGTTTTGTAATAAAGTCAAGTTATTTCCCCTTAGTCCTAACAGGATTTATGTATGAAACACGAGGGGACATGAATGTTAGTCGATCTTGCTTTGGTTGTTTCGTTTGTCTGTCTGTCCGAGCTAGTAGTTAAGATTTCATAAAATTTTAAGTACACAATGTTTCCTGGCCAGAAATATTACAATTTTTTTTGTTCATTATATATGATTTGGAAATTAAATTATAGATAAGTTAAATTCTGATTTCAATTAAATTTCGAGTTTTTTATTAAATTTTTTTGTAAGGAATCGATTCTTATATATTTTTCCATTGCATTGTAATAATTCATCCCCATCCTCAAAATACATTGGAATATTTTTGCATTTGTTTTTTTTTTTCCACACACATGTAAATATGGTGCCTGGTTTTTATGCTGAATTGAAATACATTACCCTTTTGGGGAAAAAGAATAACGAAATAACTCAATTTTATAGAAATTGGGCAATTACATTTATTTACCTGACTGCATATGCAGACATAAAACGAAGTAAGAATTCTTGCTGGGGCAAGATGAAGAAGAAACCAAAAAAAAATAAAACTACAAAAAGATACCGGAAAACAAAACGAATAGTGGGTAAACAAATGTAAAATATTGCCTTCATTCAAATATCAGAGTAACATAAGGATCGAGGGAATTTGATCAGGGGAAGGCCTTGTGGAAGGCCCAAAAATCTCCATAATCTTCTATGACTACCTTTTTCCTTAATAAATATTGGAAAAACATATTTGAAAGCTAAGGATGCACTTAATTTGCTTCATATAAACAGACAAATAGACGTATGGATTCTTAGGCTTAGATGGAGAAATGAAAATTTGGGTCAAGCCTATCCTTTTGAGATTGCAGGAATTTCAAAAGGTTCAGAAATGAAATTTTTGGCGATCTTCTTCTTCAAAGATTGCCTATTCCGATTTGGAGTGGACATCTTTAAACTTTTATTAGAACAATAAACATTTAAAATTACTTTGAATGGGTGTCTAGTTTTACATATATTTTTATACCCTCCACCATAGGAAATCGAAATATTGCTCTAAGACCCCATAAAGTATATATATTCTGAGCCGTGGTGAAATTCTGAGTCGATCTGAGCATGTCCGTCCGTCCGTCCGTCCGTCTGTTGAAATCACGCTAACTTCCGAACTAAACAAGCTATCGACTTGAAACTTGGCACAAGTAGTTGTTATTGATGTAGGTCGGATGGTATTGCAAATGGGCCATATCGGTCCACTTTTACGTATAGCCCCCATATAAACGGACCCCCAAATTTGGCTTGCGAGGCCTCTAAGAGAAGTAAATTTCATCCGATCCGGCTGAAATTTGGTACATGGTGTTAATATATGGTCTCTAACAACCATGCAAAAATTGGTTCACATCGGTCGATAATTATATATAGCCCCCATATAAACCGATCCCCAGATTTGACCTCCAGAGCACCTTGGAAGAGCAAAATTCTTCCCATTCGGTTGAAATTTGGTACGTGATGTTAGTATATGGTATCCAACAACCATGCAGGAACTGGTTCCTATCAGTCCATAATTATGTATAGCTTCCATATAAACCGACCCTAGATTTGACCTCCGGTGCCTTTTGGAGAAGCAAAATTCATCCGATTTGCTTGAAATTTGGTACGTGGTGGTAGTATATGATATTTAACAACCATGCCAAAAGTGGTCCATATCAGTCCATAATCATACATAGCCCCATATAAACTGATCCCGAGATTTGGTTTTGGAGGAGCAAACTTCATCCGAGTGAGTTGAAATTTGGTACATTGTGCTAGTATATGGTCGTTAACAACCATGCCTAACTAGGTCCATATCGGTCTATAGTTTTATATGGCCCACAGATAAATCGATCCCCAATCATACAAAAATTGGTCCATATCAAGTTCATTATTGTATATAGTCCCCATATAAGCGATCCCCATATTTCAATTATGGCTCTCTACGTACCGTGCAAAAAGTCCATATCGATTCGTAATTATTTGTAGACTTAACTATACATAACTTTTTTGTCTAATATATACCACGTATGGACTAACTCACAATTTAGAAAACGATGTTAAGAAGTTTTAAGATACCACAACCCAAGTAATTCGATTGTGGATGACAGTCGCTCGTAGAAGTTTCTACGCAATCCATGATGGAGGGTACATAAGATTCGGCCTGGCCGAACTTACGGCCGTATATACTTGTTTTTTTTTTAATTTTTATTAAATAATAATTCTACACAAAACGAATATAAAATAATCTGCAGCCATTCTTTCATGCCTTCCTACGTAAGGTCAAAGGGAAGCAATACCTTGCTTATAATTTTTTCCCTATTTTCTCAAATCAAGGCCTTGCTCATAACATTTCTGAAACTCCCCAACACAACCATAAGAATTTCATCTGTCTGAGTATATAGATCCATGCCAGAACTATCAAGAAAAACAAACAGATGCCGCTAGCACCTCAGCTAGGGTCTCATCTTCAAATAGAGACAGACAAATATATGGACAGACAAAAGAGATAAACAAATGAAAGGACAGGTGGACAGACATTCAGGCAATCATGGCTGAATGAAATCGACCAATAAAAAACCAAACCAAATTGTTAAGCATCATTGGTATGTTTTCGCTTAAAAATGCATAAATTTCTTTCGCCCTCCCGAATACATAAGAAATCGTTGGCCACACAAAAAATACTGCCTCAATGGGTTCATTCAATTCTTTGCAATCGAAGGAAAAAACAGAGCAAATACAATCATTCTATTTGCCTACCAAAGGACAAAAAAAAATACATTACACCATCATCATTGCCCAGAGTTAAGGGGATTGACATCGGAAAGAGCAGGCAATGGAATTTAAATTCATTTTTATAGTTTTATCTGCAATTTCTGTTTTTACCCATCCTAGAGAGTTATTCGCAATGGCACTAAAACATCAGAGATCAATGAGGTTTAAAAGAGGACTTTACACCAGGGTGAAATAGTCATAAATATCTACCGACAAACACTCATGGTAGCTATGAAAAAATATACCAAACAAAAAAAGGAAAAATCAAAAGTGAGCCAGTACTGAACAAAAAGAGAGTCAGACTGGTAGACGGACGGACGAAAGGGAGATTCATTTTCCTCGTTATAACAGCTGCCGTAAACAACCTGCTGATGCATTTACAACTACTGCTGCAACTGCTGCTGTTTTTCGGTTTTGTAAATACCAGACAACCTGCTGGGCCATTATGTACCATGCCATGCAGTGTTTTTTTTTTACATTTTAAGCATTTTTCTTTATTTCCCTCAATGCATTGCATGTACCATGCATACATTTGGTTTATCCAAAAGTAAGCTACATCATCCTTGTAGCTATGATAAGCTAAGGCAGGTGTAAAACACGAGATATATGTCTCCCACCATTCTAGGGCTAAAACTGTGTTACCCCCTTACGCTAAAGTTCCCAAGGAAAAAATTGCATTTCCGTTTTTTTTTTTTTGTGCCTAAAGGTCTTGCCATGAAAGCAAAGTGAATGAAATATATTTTATATTATTTCCATGAATATGAATAAGGCTAAATATTTATGTCATGTTAAAATAACTCCATAGGTTTGTTTATTTTCTGGTTCTAAGGGGAACACTACCAGACAGACAGACATCACGCTTCCTAAATTGAGAGTATTGAAATTTAACTTTAAACATTCTCGACATATTCATATTCATAAAATTTTGATGGAAACTTTCATGCTTCAAAAAATTCATAGAATTAAGAGAAAAAGTCTTAAAAATCTCTTGAAGAATCACAACCTTTACGACGTAGGGCTTGTGATGGAAAATGTTGGAGATATTCATAAAAATTTAACAGAAAATTGTATATCTCGAAATATTTATAGAATGAAGAGAGAATATCCACTCACTCCACTGTTCAAATTCCCTTGCTGCAACATATCCTATTAAAATGTGATATGTGGTCAAAAATTGGTGGAAATATTCATAAAATTTTAATGAACATTTTGATACTCAAAAATATTCATAGAATTACGAGAGAACCCTCTCCTCTCTTAAAAATCCCTTACTGAAACATATACCTTTAAAGCTTAGTAAGATGTGCAGAATAAAATTTCAATGAATTGAAAGAGAACTCAACGAGTAGAACACTCTACGCCTCAGAGTCTTTGTAGTCATGAGCACGTTTGGTAGAATTCTACCAAAAATGGGAGATTTTTTACTGTTTGGTAGAATGGTAGAATTCTTGATGTTTTGGTAGATTTTGCAAATAATTCCTCTCCCACTAAGAGGTACTCCTATAGAGTTATTTTGTCAAAATATTATTTCTATAGAAAATTTTGTCAAAATATTATTTCTATAGAAAATTTTGTGAAATTTTTTTTAATAGAAAATTTTGTCAAAATTTTATTTCTATAGAAAATTTTATCAAAATTTTATTTCTATGGAAAATTTTGTCAAAATTTTATTTCTATAGAAAATTTTGTCAAAATTTTATTTCTATGGAAAATTTTGTCAAAATTTTATCTCTATAGAAAATTTTGTCAAAATTTTATTTCTATAGAAAATTTTGTCAAAAATTTTATTTTTATAGAAAATTTGGTCAAAATTTTATTTCTATAAAAAATTTTGTCAAAAATTTTGTTTCCATAGAAAATTTTGTCAAAAATTTTATTTCTATAGCAAATTTTGTCAAAATTTTATTTCTATAGAAAATTTTATCAAAATGTTATTTCTATAGACAAATTTTGTTTTTATAGAAAATTTTGTAAAAATTTTATTTCTATAGAAAATTTTGTCAAAATTTTATTTCTATAAAAAATTTTGTCAAAATTTTATTTCTATAAAAAATTTTGTCAAAATTTTATCTCTATAGAAAATTTTGTCAAAATTTTATTTCTATAGCAAATTTTGTCAAAATTTTATCTCTATAGAAAATTTTGTCAAAATTTTATTTCTATAGCAAATTTTGTCAACAATTTTATTTCTATAGAAAATTTTGTCAAAATTTTATTTCTATAAAAAATTTTGTCAAAAATTTTGTTTCTATAGAAAATTTTGTCAAAAATTTTATTTCTATAGCAAATTTTGTCAAAATTTTATTTCTGTAGAAAATTTTATCAAAATGTTATTTCTATAGACAAATTTTGTTTTTATAGTAAATTTTGTCAAAATGTTATTTCTATAGAAAATTTTGTAAAAATTTTATTTCTATAGAAAATTTTGTCAAAATTTTATTTCTATAGAAAATTTTATCAAAATTTTATTTCTATAGAAAATTTTATTAAAATTTTATTTCTATAGAAAATTTTATTAAAATTTTATTTCTATAGAAAATTTTATTAAAATTTTATTTCTATAGAAAATTGTATCAAAATTTTATTTCAATAGAATATTTTATTAAAATTTTATTTCTATAGAAAATTGTATCAAAATTTTATTTCTTTAGAAAATTTCGTCAAAATTTGTCTATAGAAAATTTTGTCAAAATTTGCCTATAGAAAATTTTGTCAAAATTTGTCTATAGAAAATTTTGTCAAAATTTGTCTATAGAAAATATTTTCTTTCTATATATTTTGTCAAAATTTTATTTCTATAATATAAAAAAATAAAATTTTGCAAAATAAAATTTTTTTTTTTTGTTTGATAGTTTTGGTAAAATTTTCTCCAAATTGTCAAAATTTTATTTTTATATATTTTGTCAAAATAAATAAAATTTTCCAAAATAATTTTTTTTTTGTTTGATAGTTTTTGGTAAATTTTTTTACAAATTTCGGTAGATTATTTTGGCGTCAAATGGCAACCTTGGTCATGAGTAGTAGTGAACTCTCACTACTCTCCGTTTAGTGGTATAAGGGTGTAATATAATCTTAAGTTTGCGACAGTAGATGACTACGAGAAACTAGACAAATGATATTATTCTTTTATTTATTTTATAATGATTCACTTATAATTAAAAAAAAAAAAATAAATAATAGAAATATTTTATGATATTATACATATAGGCTGTCATATTTAGGTTGATGTATATCAGAAACTATTGTAGAAAACTAATTTTCTCTTCATTTCTTACATTTTGATGGATGATTGATCACATACCTTAATTTTGCGTTATATTTAAAACAGAAATTTTTATTTAAATATATGACCAAAAATTTTCTCAGTGTAGATCATATTCCAATTTTTAATTGCCATTTTATTCGTAAAAAAATAATTTTGCAAATATATGATCATGTTGAGAATAATTGTGAAAGCAAGATGTATACACTTAGCCTCAGATTTATTGAAGCTATGAGTAGTAGTGAACTCTCACTACTCTCCCTCTCTCTCTCTCTCATTAGTGGCAGTGAGTATAAGAAAATATTAATTTGCGAGAGTAAATGGCTACGAAAAACTTCTAAACAAATGATAGTGAATAAATATCAACTTTTTTATTTTTTCCTAATAATTCACTTATAATTAAACAATTCGCTTATAAAATTAAATAAATAATAAAAATATGTAATGCTATAATACAAAGGAATAAATTTTGTCATATTAAAGTTGGTGTATTTCAGAAACTACAAGGTATAAAAATTTTCTCTTGTGTTCCTGAAAAATAACCTAATTTGTTACATTTTGAGATATGATTGATCACCTACTTTGCTGGTGCTCTGTATTTAAAATACAACGTTTTATTCAAATACACGAAAAAAAGCTCAAGGTAGATAATTTTCAAATTTTTAATTTGTTTGGCATAAAAAATCAAAAAAGAATTTTGCAATTAAATCGTCATGTTGATAATAATTGTGAGAGCTAGACCCTAAGCCTCATGTAGCCATCGTGGTCATGAGTAGTAGTGAAGTCTCACTACTATCTCACTAGTGGTAGTGAGTATAAAAGGTTCGAGAACGTAAATGGCTAAGAGAAAAATTCTAGACGATTAATAATAAATATCAAACAATATTTGGTATGCTTTTATAAAAATTCACTTATATTTAAATTATTTATTTATCAATTTATTTAAAAATATAAATATGTCTAAATTATCAATTTAAGCAAATTATTGAATAGTTTTTATTCAACACCTTCACTGACATATTTTATTCACCGAGAATATTCCTTTTATCACACTTACCCCTTACAATCTTCATCTTAATTGAGTTTTTATAGAAAAATATCCTTCCAGTTGGCTAAGTAACTACCACTTAAGGACTACAGTTTATTAAAAAAATCAGTGACATTTTATTCATGCATCTAAAAACTCTTTAAATGTTTACGCCCTAAAACTCGTCTAACTAAGCTGTGGAATACTATGGTATAGTGGCACAATATTTACCGCATATTTCTGTGTGAGTAAACACCGGAAGTTATTCTCAAAAAAATCAACACAATTGCATTGTTGCCAGATTGTAGAAAAAAACATTATAAAGTGTAACACGTCCCAGTTACCCTTGTGGTCCTCATGAATCATGTGAGCAAAATAAAAGGGCCATTGTAAAACGCTGAAACATTTAAGCTTATCCGTTGAAGGTGGTCCATACTAACTAGGACTGTAAATACGTGTAGGTGATATTTTTTTGTTGCTAGTATTTCTTGTTGAATGGTATAAGGAAGCCATTGCTTGTATTACTCCTACACAGGAAAAAATTATCAAGAATATTTGTTCAAATACAATTTGAATTGAATTTAAAAAAAATTCCCATTATTTTTAATCAAAATCAAATTTTTAATGATTAATTTTTTAACAAAACTGACTACGGTTAGAAAAATGTTTAATTCGTTAATAAATTTTAACAATCAAAACAATGAATAAAATCAATTAAATTCTTTAATTGCATCTGACAATGTTGAATAAATTCATAAATAACGAATATCATGTAAAATTTTATAAAATTCCAAATTTAGTGAATCAATGAATTTCATGTTTAGTGAATTCTCTCGAATTTGGGCACTCTAAAAACCGGATACCTCTCAAAATTGGAAATTTGTAGTGAGGCATTTGCTATACTAGGACATTAAAATTATAGCAAAACACCTCCCACATGTTGCGAAAATTTATATGACCCCTAATGGGAGGTTTAACTGCATATATAAAATAATTATTTTCGAAAAAAAAATCTAATATATTTTTTAATTGGAAATATTTTTAAAATTAATTTTAACGTTATGTTAATTTTTAATTTTCATTTAATAATTAATATTTCAATGATAAACATAAAAACATTTTTCTAACTGACTTTTTTTAATTTGATTTGAAACGTTAATTATACCCTTCACCACTACTGTGGTACAGGGTATAATAAGTTTGTGCATTTGTATGTAACGCCAAGAAGGAAAAGTCTGAGACCCATCGTTTAGTATACCGATCGTCTTAGAATTAAATTCTGAGTCGATTTAGCGATGTCCGTCTGTCTGTCTGTCTGTCTGTCTGTCTGTCCGTCTGTCTGTCTGTTGATGTATTTTTGTGTGCAAAGTACAGCTCGCAGTTTTAGTCCGATTGTCCTAAAATTTGGTATAGGGTCCTGTTTCGGCTCAAAGACGATCCCTATTGATTTTGGAAAAAATCGGTTCAGATTTAGATATAGCTGCCATATATATTTTTCACCGATCTGGTCATAATTGGCGTGTATATCAACCGATCTTCCTCAAATTCCGTACATCCGAATATTTTATGAATCTCGAAAAACTTGCAAAATATCAGCCAAATCGGTTCAGATTTAGATATAGCTCCCATATATAGCTTTCACCCGATTTACACTCATTTGCCCACAGAGGCCAATTTTTTGCTCCGATTTAGTTGAAATTTTGCACAGGGAGTAGAATTAGCATTGTAGCTATGCGTGTCAAATTTGGTTGAAATCGGTTCAGATTTAGATATAGCTCCCATATATAGCTTTCGCCCTATTTACACTCATATGACCACAGAGGCCAATTTTTTGCTCCGATTTAGTTGAAATTTTGCACAGGGAGTAGAATTAGCATTGTAGCTATGCGTGCCAAATTTGGTTGAAATCGGTTCAGATTTAGATATAGCTCCCATATATAGCTTTCGCCCGATTTACACTCATATGACCACAGAGGCCAATTTTTTGCTCCGATTTAGTTGAAATTTTGCACAGGGAGTAGAATTAGCATTGTTGCTATGCGTGCCAAATTTGGTTGAAATCGGTTCAGATTTAGATATAGCTCCCATATATATGTTTTTCTGATTTCGACAAAAATGGTCAAAATACCAACATTTTCCATGTAAAATCGCCACTGTTTAGTCGAAAAGTTGTAAAAATTACTCTATTTTTCCTTAACTTCTAATGCATATATATCGAGCGATAAATCATAAATAAACTCTTGCGAAGTTTCCTTAAAATTGCTCCAGATTTAAATGTTTCCCATATTTTTTTACTAACATTGTGTTCCACCCTAGTGCATTAGCCGACTTAAATTTTGAGTCTATAGATTTTGTAGAAGTCTATCAAATTCTGTCCAGATCGAGTGATATTTAAATGTATGTATTTGGGACAAACCTTTATATATAGCCCCAACACATTTGACGGATGTGATATGGTATCGAACATTTAGATCTACAAAGTGGTGCAGGGTATAATATAGTCGGCCCCGCCCGACTTTAGACTTTCCTTACTGGTTTTTTATTGAATACATTTTAATCATTTAATCAAATTTTTAATTGGAAATATTTTGATCATATTTTTCTGTGTATGATGGTATGGTGGGGAGGTCTTGTAGAAACAAGTATATACGGCCGTAAGTTCGGCCAGGCCGAATCTTATTTACCCTCCACCATGGATTGCGTAGAAACTTCTACGGTCATCCACAATTGAATTACTTGGATTGCGGCCGATGGCAAGGCATCTTAACACTTCTTAACATCATCTTCCAAAATTTCTATAGAAATAAAATTTTGACAAAATTTTCTATAGGAATAAAATTTTGACAAAATTTCGTAAAGGCATAAAATTTTGGCAAAATTTTCTATAGAAATATTAAATTTTGACACAATTTTCAATGGCAATAAAATTTTGGTAGATTATTTTTGACTCGAGTGGCAATCGTGACCAATTTTTGCATGGTTGTTAGAGGCCATAAACCAACATCTTGTACCAAATTTCAGCCGGGTCGTATGAAATTTGCTTCTCTTTTAGGCTCCGCATGCCAAATCTGGGGATTGGCTTATATGGGGGCTATATATAATTATGGACCGATATGGACCAATTCTGGCATGGTTGTTAGAGACCATATACTAACCCCACGTACAAAATTTCAGCCGGATCCGTTTAAATTTGCTTCTCTTTGAGGCTCCGCAAGACAAATCTGGGGATCGGTTTATATGGGGGCTATATATAATTATGGACCGATGTGGACCAATTTTTTGCATGGTTGTTAGAGACCATATACCAACGTCATGTAACAAATTACAGCCGGATCGATGTGGACCGATTTTTGCTTGGTTGTTAGACACCATATACCAACACCATATTCCAAATTTCAGCCGGATCCGATGAAATTTGCCTCTCTTTGAGGCTTCGCAAGCCAAATCGGGGGATCGGTTTATATGGGAGCTATATATAATTATGGACCGATGTGGACTAATTTTTGCATGGTTGTTAGAGATCATATACCAACACCATGTTCTAAATTTCAGCCGGATCGGATGAAATTTGCTTCTCTTAGAGGCTGCGCAAGCCAAATCTGGGGATCGGTTTATATGGGGGCTATATATATTTATAAAACGATGTGGACCGATTTTTGCATGGTTGTTAGAGACCATATACCAACACCATATTCCAAATTTTAGCCGGATCAGATAAAATTTGCTTCTCTTAGAGGCTCCGCAAGCCAAATCTGGGGATCGGTTTATATGGGAGCTATATATAATTATGGACCGATGTGGACCAATTTTTTGCATGGTTGTTAGAGAACATATACCAACACTACATTCCAAATTTCAGCCGGATCCGATGAAATTTGCCTCTCTTTGAGGCTTCGCAAGCCAAATCTGGGTGTCCGTTTATATGAACCGATATTTGCAATACCATCCGACCTACATCAATAACAACTACTTCTACCAACTTTCAAGACAATAGTTTGTTTCGTTCGGAAGTTTGCGTGATTTCAACAGACGGACGGACATGCTTAAATTGACTCAAAATTTCACCACGACCCAGAATATATATACTTTATGGGGTCTTAGGGCAATATTTCGATGTGTTACAAACGGAATGACAAAGTTAATATACCCCCCCATCCTATGGTGGAAGGTCTAAAAATTATATATTTCTTCATTTTTTATCGTTGTAGTTTAGCATAAAAATTCCATGAATTTCATGGAAGCACTTAACAAGTTTCAGGTGTATAATATTATTTTTTTAAATTTTTTATTGTATTTAGTTTTCCCTCCCTCTCCATTTTTTTTTAAGCTAAATCATCTGCATCTCGCTATCCAGCGATTTCAACCACAAATTTTCAAGTCCTGCAGCTGTGAAATAATCCACGCATTGCACACTCTTCCCTACCATAGGGATTTTGTTACAAGACCCTCTAGTATATTTGGTTAGCCAAATCCAGTAGAAACCACTTTCAGAGTCTCGTTTTCCTGGTCGTGTATTTTGAAATTGTTTGTTATTTACATTTACAACACATCATAAAAACATTTATACCAACTTAGTTGCTCACACACTCAAATACACCTACATATACATGTGGCACAATCGCATGCTTTTGGGCCAAATACAGATGTTGCTAGCTAAAATCTTAACTGAAATACTTGAGAGATTGTTTTATTTAAAACTACTGAAATAAATTTCAACTATCTTGAATTGAAAAAAAAATATCAATTGAAAGGATTTATATAAACTTTTTTAAATTAAATTAAAATTGAACTCAATCTGAATATGCTTTCCATGCAAAAAATTTTTTTTTGGTTTGATTTGATCAAATTAATTTTAAACTGAAACTGATTCAATCAAGGAGATGAAAATATCAGTTACCAATATCATTAAAAAAAAACAACAATTGGTCTACCAGATGGATGGGTATTCAATTAAAATTTTTCTCTGAAAGCCCTCAACCCCTTCCTGCAAAAAATCTCAAAAATCCTAAAGTTATAAAATTTCAAAGGTTAACTAAGAAAATTCCACAGAAAATCATAACATCATATAAAAATTAAGTGAGAAATAAAATTTTATCAAAATATAATTTCAAAAGGATTGTATATCAAAAGCACTTAATGACAAGAAATAGCAAAAATATAATGTAGCTTTCTTCGAAAGAATGGTAAGGGGAATTTCCAAACCTACAAATAAAAGAATTTTCCTTGAAATAGGAAATATTTGTCAATTAATGTCATCTCAAGATACTTAAGTGGATTTTTAAAAGAGCAAAATTTGCATTTTCAAATCCTTTTGATTCACAGCCACAATAAGGAAGTAGGCATATAAAGGCGTTGGCGTTTAGTTATGTTGGCTTGGGGTTTTTTGCAATATTTTTAATTGAAAAAATTCTTTGCCAAAAATTACGAATTTGTTGCCAGACAAATCTCTTTAAATTAATTAAGCCAACAATATTTAATTTTAATTAATAGAAACAAATAGAAATTGGGGGGGGTGGGGGGGGGAGGCGTGAAATTACCACATAATATTTTATTGCTTTAGACGAAGACGTTATAATACACCTTTAAAAAATAGAAAATAGAAAAAATTGTAAAATAAACTTTTTTTATATTTACAATAAATAAAAATATAAATTTTCAAATACATTTCACAAATGGCAGAAATTTGGCCTATTTGTATGTATTATGTTTTTTTATTTTAGTTATTTGTAGGCTAATAATTTTTACAATAAATTACAAATATTATTTTATTTCCATCCATTTTTTTTTCTCTGTGTTCTCTATGCAATTATAGTCATACTTGTAGTGGCTATGTACTTTTCGTTGTTTTCTAAGACACCATTGACCAACTAAAATTTTCATGCCATAGCATGCGATGATTGAAAATGATGGCACACACCGATGACTCGTAATTTTGCTATTTCTTGGGTAGATGCCATGCGGCTAAGTCAACAACGATGGTGACTATACTGACAACCAGGATGCAGTTTGAGATTTCATATCTCAGACCACAACAAGAAATACTAATAAAATTAATAAATGAAAATATTAAAAAGATTTTCAATTAAAGCAACGTCATTTTCATAATACTGGCCATCTCAATATCAAGGTTAAGATTTTTGTATGGCAAGAATAAAATAAAAATTGCATAAAATATTCAATTAATTTATATTAAATTTGAAATTAGTGCAAAAGGGATTGTAGGTCAATTTTCAACAAATCACAGATATTTATTATTAAATGAAATTTCGTTTAATTAAAAATTTAATTAAAAAAGCAATGAATTAAAAAAATTTAAAAAAAAGTAAATAAATCATCTCATAAAGTATTCAAAAAAGATTGTAGGCCTATTTTCAAGCAAATCACAGATATTTATTATTACTTGGAAAAATATTACAGCATTTTTTTATCTTCACTGAATTGATGTTAGTAAAAAAATATAGGAAACATTTAAATCTGAAGCAATTTTAAGGAAACTTCGCAAAAGTTTATTTATGATTTATCGCTCGATATATATGTATTAGTAGTTTAGGAAAATTAGAGTCATTTTTACAACTTTTCGACTAAGCAGTGGCGATTTTACAAGGAAAATGTTGGTATTTTGACCATTTTTGTCGAAATTAGAAAAACATATATATGGGAGCTATATCTAAATCTGAACCGATTTCAATTAAATTTGGCACGCATAGCTACAATGCTAATTCTACTTCCTGTGCGAAATTTCAACTAAATCGGAGTTAAAAATTAGTCTCTGTGGTCATATGAGTGTAAATCGGGCGAAAGCTATATATGGGAGCTATATATAAATCTGAACCGATTTCAATCAAATTTTGCACGCATAGCTACAATGCTAAATCTACTCCCTGTGCAAAATTTCAACCAAATTGGGCCAAAACTCTGGCTATTAGAACCATATTAGTCCATATCGGGCGAAAGATATATATGGGAGCTATATCTAAATCTCAACCGATTTCAATCAAATTTAGCACACTTAACTGCACTACTAATTGTACTCCTAGTGCAAAATTTCAAACAAATTGGGCCAAAACTCTGGTTTCTAGGACCATATTAGTCCATATCGGGCGAAAGCTATATATGGGAGCTATATATAAATCTGAACCGATTTCAATCAAATTTGGCACGCATAGCTACAATGCTAAATCTACACCCTGTGCAAAATTTCAACAAAATTGGGCCAAAACTCTGGCTTTTAGGACCATATTAGTCCATATCGGTCGAAAGATATATATGGGAGCTATATCTAAATCTGAACCGATTTCAATCAAATTTGGCACGCATAGCTACAATGCTAAATCTACACCCTGTGCAAAATTTCAACCAAATTCGGCCAAAAATCTGGCTCCTGGGGCCATATAAGTCCATATCGGGCGAAAGATATATGTGGGAGCTATATCTAAATCTGAACCGATTTCAATTAAATTTTGCACACTTGACTATACGACTAAGTGTTATGTTTGTACAAAATTTCAAGCAAATCGGTATAAAACTCTGGCTGCTGGGTCCATATAAGTGCATATCGGGCGAAAGATATATATGGGAGCTATATCTAAATCTGAACCGATTTATTCCAAAATCAATAGGGTTCTATTCTGACCCAAATTAGGAACATGTGCCAAATTTTAAGGCGATTGGACATAAATTGCGACCTAGACTTTGATCACAAAAATGTGTTCACAGACAGACGGACGGACGCAGGGTATAACAAGTAAGGAAAGTCTAAAGTCGGGCGGGGCCGACTATATTATACCCTGCACCACTTTGTAGATCTAAATTTTCGATACCATATCACATCCGTCAAATGTGTTGGGGCTATATATAAAGGTTTGTCCCAAATACATACATTTAAATATCACTCGATCAGAATTTGATAGACTTCTACAAAATCTATAGACTCAAAATTTAAGTCGGCTAATGCACTAGGGTGGAACACAATGTTAGTAAAAAAATATGGGAAACATTTAAATCTGGAGCAATTTTAAGAAAACTTCGCAAAAGTTTAATTATGATTTATCGCTCGATATATATGCATTAGAAGTTTAGGAAAATTAGAGTAATTTTTACAACTTTTCGACTAAGCAGTGGCGATTTTACAAGGAAAATGTTGGTATTTTGACCATTTTTGTCGAAATCAGAAAAACATATATATGGGAGCTATATCTAAATCTGAACCGATTTCAACCAAATTGGCACGCATAGCTACAATGCTAATTCTACTCCCTGTGCAAAATTTCAACTAAATCGGAGTTAAAAATTGGCCTCTACGGTCATATGAGTGTAAATCGGGCGAAAGCTGTATATGGGAGATATATCTAAATCTGAACCGATTTCAACCAAATTTGGCACGCATAGCTACAATGCTAATTCCACTCCCTGTGCAAAATTTCAACTAAATCGGAGCCAAAAATTGGCCTCTGTGGTCATATGAGTGTAAATCGGGCGAAAGCTATATATGGGAGCTATATCTAAATCTGAACCGATTTCAACCAAATTTGGCACGCATAGCTACAATGCTAATTATACTCCCTGTGCAAAATTTCAACTAAATCGGAGCAAAAAATTGGCCTCTGTGGTCATTTGAGTGTAAATCGGGCGAAAGCTATATATGGGAGCTATATCTAAATCTGAACCGATTTCAACCAAATTTGACACGCATAGCTACAATGCTAATTCTACTCCCTGTGCAAAATTTCAACTAAATCGGAGCAAAAAATTGGCCTCTGTGGTCAAATGAGTGTAAATCGGGCGAAAGCTATATATGGGAGCTATATCTAAATCTGAACCGATTTCAACCAAATTTGACACGCATAGCTACAATGCTAATTCTACTCCCTGTGCAAAATTTCAACTAAATCGGAGCAAAAAATTGGCCTCTGTGGTCAAATGAGTGTAAATCGGGCGAAAGCTATATATGGGAGCTATATCTAAATCTGAACCGATTTGGCTGATATTTTGCAAGTTTTTCGAGACTCATAAAATATTCGGATGTACGGAATTTGAGGAAGATCGGTTGATATACACGCCAATTATGACCAGATCGGTGAAAAATATATATGGCAGCTATATCTAAATCTGAACCGATTTTTTCCAAAATCAATAGGGATCGTCTTTGAGCCGAAACAGGACCCTATACCAAATTTTAGGACAATCGGACTAAAACTGCGAGCTGTACTTTGCACACAAAAATACATCAACAGACAGGCAGACGGACAGACAGACAGACAGACGGGCATCGCTAAATCGACTCAGAATTTAATTCTAAGACGATCGGTATACTAAACGATGGGTCTCAGACTTTTCCTTCTTGGCGTTACATACAAATGCACAAACTTATTATACCCTGTACCACAGTAGTGGTGAAGGGTATAATAATGAATTAAAAAATCAATTTTTTAATTTAAAAAAATTTTAAATAAATGAATAAGTATTTAAACTCATAAAATATTCAAATAATTTCTATTAAATTTGACAGTCGAAAGATTGTAGGCTTATTTTCAAGCAAATCACAGATATTTACTATTACATGGAAAAACTATTACAGAAAAAATAAAAAAAAATAATAAAAATGTTCACAGAATCTAAAAAAAATAATGAATCAATATTTTTTTTTATTTAAAACAAATTGCAAAAAAAAAATAAATGAGTTAATATTTAATATCATAAAATATTCTATAATTTTATATTAAATTTAATAGTCGTTCAAAAGATATTTGTTATTACATGGGAAAAATATTAAATCTAATTTTTTTAATAAAAATCTTCACTGAATCTAAAAATAAATGAACTAAAAAATCAATATTTTAATTAAACAAAAACATTAAAAATAAATGAACTAATATTTAATCTCACAGAATATTAAATAAATTCATTTATATTAAATTTAATAGTCGTTCACAGTAGAAAAGATCATTTTCAAGAATGACAAATCACAGATATTTATTATTACATGAACAAAATATTACAGCAAAATTTTTTGTTAAATTAAAATCTTCACTGAATTAGAAAAATAAAGAATTAAAAAATTGTGTTATTAATTAAATAAAAATATATAAATGAATTAAAATTTACTTGATTTAATTTTTTAATTGCCGTTGGTGATTGATATTATTATTACGTACTTCCATAATGTGCTGTAAGAATAAAATAAAATTTCATAAAATATTCCATTAATTTATATTAAATTTAATATTCAATAAAAAAAGGAAATTACAGCTATTTATGTTATTATTACATAAAAATATTACGGGGAAAAAAATTTGTTAATAAAAATCTTCACTGAATTTGAAAAAATAATTAATTAAAAAATTTAATTAATTAAAAAATGAATGTTTGACATTATTATCGCCATGAATTGAATTTTTATTGTAAAATAAAATAAAAATAAAATTGATATATTTTTCCAAGTACAAGGATAATTTTTCTCATAGTTTTGATATTATGGTTTGATATATGACACGAATTGAATTTTTATTGAAAAATAAAATACAAATAAAAATGATAAATTTTTCCAAGTACATGGCTAATTTTTCTCATAATTTTGATATTATGGCTGGATATATGGCATTATGGTTGGTCTATTTTGCAAAAACGGTAACCAGTTAATTCGACAATGTTGTTGGAAAATAGTTTCACACTTATTTTGGGTAAAATATTGGCCTAGTGTGATTATTCTCTTACATTTTTTGTTTGATATTTACTTGAATTATTCTCTCCAGCTGTTAGGAGGTTATAGAATTTATTAAATTCTAATTAAATTGGGTAAATAAATTAAATTTTCGAAAACAAAAATATATAAAACATGAATGCTCTCTATCTATTGGTTACCCAATGGCATTATAAATCACTCTATTAAAATGTATACATTTAAATTAAATAAATAACATGAATGAATAATGTTATCTTAATTACACATAAAAGCCAAATAATTTGTTTTCCAACACCAATTGCTGGCATTCGGTTAACGGCTGTGTTTTTATTTTTTTATATTTTTTTTTTTTTGGGTAAACAATTGGCGTCATTCATTCTCTATTGCCACATTGAAACAGGCATATGAGGCATATATGGATATTGCATATCAGGTTCCATTTTGTCCATCGATGAAACATTCTATAACTGACCTCTGAAACCTATCAGCACTCATACATTTGATGACCATAGGAATTTATTCGCTCCCAAAACATTTTGCATGTATGAACATTTTTTTGGTGAATATTCAATCAACATTGAAAAGAAATTGAATGAAAATAAAAATTTTAGGGAAAATCTATAGAAAAAAATGGTATCACCCTCTCAAAAAAAAAAAAAAAAAACAAATAATAATGGACACAATTTAGCAAATGATATCATCATCATCGTCATCAACAATACAAGCACCCCAAACACATTCACTCATTCATGCCCTATCATTATAGGCCAATATTGAAAAAATGGTTCAATATTCTGTCAACGACAATACCTTGGACTTTGTTTTATTTTTGTGTTTTTTTTTTTTTTTATTCAAAAAGACCTTACCCATATCCCATACCATCCCTCACACCTCCCTCCCTGCCTGCCCCTCAATGGTGTGAATTAGGTTTCTTGTAAATTATGACTTTTTAGGTGGAAATAAGATAATGATTTCATTTCAAGCAAAGCGATAACGTTAATATCATTAGCGTGCACACTCTCCACCAAACACCTTCCGTAATTCTGGAAGCTCTATATGCGAGTTACCTTCATAACGAAGAAAAGAACAACAACAGAAAATGTGAAATTCTTTTTCCGTTTCTTATCAGTCATTTTTGTGTTCTTTAGTCTATCATTTTCATTTTGTCCCTATCCTTCATTGCATTTTGTCTTAATTTCAAACAACAACGAAAAATAAATTAAACCAAAGTAGAATGAAAGATAAAAATGTTAAGATTTTGAATTTGTGTATTTTAACGCCTTTATTAAACAAAGAAATTATGAAGGCGATATTTTTTTGCCAAATACTGGAAAGATCTACTAAATGTGGGAAATTTTTTTAAATCAAATTATTGATAAAATAAAACAAAAAATTGATAAAGTCGTTACTTTTATGAAAAAAAAAATATATATAGAATCTAGACCTTAACAGTTTGTAGAACAGTTCGAAAAACTGTTATACCAATGGATATAATATATATTTAAAACAATTTCGTTTATATTAGCTCTTTTATTTAACAAAGAAATGATTATTTAACAAAGAAAATATTTTTGCTTAATACTGGAAAATGTGAGAAATTTTTTCAAATCAAAAAATAAAAAACTGATAACAGAAAAATTAAAGTCAACACTTTTAATGAAATAAATTAAATCACGTAGAGTACATTTTATGAAAAAAACAAGTAAGTAAAGTAGAAAGTCGGGCGGGGCCGACTATATAATACCCTAAACCACCATTACAGAATTAGTAATCATAAGCATTTGTGGGGTAACATATAGGTCTGGGAGATAACCCGCAGTTGCATATTTAAGAAAATTAAGGGGTACATGTCTATGGGTGCTTTGTGTCAATCTGACTATTGCTCATGGTCAATGTTGCCACGGAAAAAGTTCGGTTTACCCTACAAGGGCAAAAAAAGTTCCCTACTTTCCCATACATTTTCAAACAATTTTCCCTACTATATTTTTCTTTAAATTTAAAAAATTATACAAAACAAAAATGGTTCTAAGTACTTTATTATCTTAGAACATGAATATGCAACGTATATAACTTAGAATATAAATTTGTATTACCACCACGGTTGCCACAGTTGGTAGAATTCTACCCAAATTAGTAATCTTTTTTGTTAAATCTTTATAAAAATAAAATTTTGAAAAAAGTTTCTAAAAACAAATTTTTGTGATAAATTTTCTATAGAAATAAAATTTTGACAATAAATTCTATAGAAATAAAATTTTGAGAAAAAATTCCACAGAAATAAAATGTTGAGAAAATTTTTTATAGAAATAATATTTTGAAAAAAATTTATATAGAAATACAATTTTGAAAAAAGGTTCTATAGAAATAAAATGTTGACAAAATTTTCTACAGGAATAAAGTTTACCACACATTGTTAAAGATCAAGCCTTGACGGCTTCTAATTTCCTCCTCTAGAGGCACCAAAATGTAAAAATTATTACAAATTGTGTTGAGTGAAAATGTCCTACATTGTGGCCCTACGTCCCTACAAGACGCTAAATATTAGAAAAACCCTACATATAGGGAATTTCCCCTACTTCTAACAACACTGGCTGTGTTGATATTGCACCTACGGAGTTAGTATGCCACTAATATTGAGCCCATTATTAAAAAAGAGAAAATCGTTAAATTACTGTGGGTAATAAATGCAAATTTGTAAAAATCGAGCAATATTCTTATGTAAGAGCTACAAGTACGTATAAGTACGATCGGCTAGTACATCAAAATTTGAAATTTGAAATTTGAGTAACATTGGTTAATAAATAAGAGTACTGTGGCCAAATTTGGGAAAATCGAGCGATACATATATATGGAAGCTATATCTAAATCTAAACCAATTTGCATAATATTTTGCGGGTTTGATTAATACCACAAAAGGTTATCTTGTGCAAGATTTGAGTAAGATCAGTTAAGAAATGAGGCCTGTATGGTCAAACATAAAGTTATTAGGGGCGAATTTTTCAAAATCGGGTGATACATATATGGGAGCTATATCTACATCTGAACCGATTTCGATGAAATTTTGCACATATAGTTAGTACTATAGAGGACTAGATCTAGCCAACTTTTAGTAAGATCGGTTAATAAATAAGGGTTCTATGGCCAAATTTGGGAAAATCGGGCTATACATATATATGGGAGCTATATTTAAATCTGAACCAATTTCGATGATTTTTTTGCACATATAGTTTGTGCTATAGAAGACTACATTTAGCCAAATTTGGGTAAGATCGGTTGATAAATAAAGGTTTTGTGGCCAAATTTGGGAAAATCGGGCAATACATATATATGAGAGCTATATCTAAATCTGAACCGATATGGATGAGATTTTGCAGACTTGAAGGGCGATGGAAAAGATTACCATTTGCCAAATTTGGTGACGATCCGTTTGAAAAAAAGCGCAACGTGACTCCATTTGTCGAAATCGGGCGATACATATATATGGGAGCTATATCTAAATCTGAACCGATTTCGATGATTTTTTGCACATATAGTTAGTGCTATAGAAGACTACATTTAGCCAAATTTGGGTAAGATCGGTTGATAAATAAGGGTTTTATGGCCAAATTTAGAAAAATCGGGCGGTACATATATATGGGAGCTATATCTAAATCTGAACCGATTTCGATGATTTTTTGCACATATAGTTAGTGCGATAGAAGACTACATTTAGCCAAATTTGGGTAAGATCGGTGGATAAATAAGGGTTTTATGGCCAAATTTAGAAAAATCGTGCGGTACATATATATGGGAGCTATAGCTAAATCTGAACCGATTTCGATGATTTTTTGCACATATAGTTAGTGCTATAGAAGATTATATTTAGCCAACTTTGAATAAGATCGGTTTATAAATAAAGGTTTTGTGGCCAAATTTGGGAAAATAGGGCGATACATATATATGAGAGCTATATCTAAATCTGAACCGATGTGGATGAAATTTTGCGGACTTGAAGGGCGATGGAAAAGATTACCTTTTGCTAAATTTGGTGACGATCCGTTTGAAAAAAAGCGCAACGTCACCCCATTTGTCGAAATCGGGCGATACATATATATGGGAGCTATATCTAAATTTGATCCGATTTCTTCCAAATTCAATAGCGTTCGTCCTTGTGCCCAAAAACCTCCGGGTACCAAATTTCATCAAAATCGGTTAATAATTGCGACCGGAATCCTGTGAACAACAAATACATGGACAGACGGACGGACGGACACCAAGCGCTAGATCGACTCAGGAGGTGATTCTGAGTCGATCGGTATATATTTTATGGGGTCTAAAATCAATATTTCTGGTAGGCACATTTTTTGGCCGATCAAACTTATTATACCCTGACCACTATGTGGTTTAGGGTATAAAAAGTAAGTCAGATAGATCACATTTCATGAAAAATAGAATCTAGACCTTATTACAGTTTGTATAACAGTTCGAAAAACTGTCACACCAATAAAGATAATATTTTTTTAACACAATTTTGAGTATTTTAACGACTATAGTAAACAAAGAAATGATGAAGACAAATTAAAAATAAAAATGAAAAATAAAAAATGTATAAAAAGAAAAATTAAAAGCTACTATAATTAATTAAAAAAAAAGTACGTCAGATAGATCACATTTCATGAAAAAATAGAATCTAGACCTTATTACAGTTTGTATAACAGTTCGAAAAACTGTCATACCAATAATGATAATATTTTTTAACACAATTTTGAGTATTTTAACGACTATAGTAAACATTGAAATGATGAAGACAATATTTTTGGCAAGTATTGGAAGAAAATCTGATAAATGTGGGAATTTTTTTTTTCTAAAAAAAATTAGTGATAAAATGGAAAAATAAAAAAAATATAAGAGAAAATTTGAAAGTTTAAAGAATTAATGAAATAAAATAGGTCAGATGGAGCCTGTTTTGTGAAAAAATTGAATCTAGAGATTATTACAGTTTGTATAACAGTTATAAAAACTGTTATACCAACGGAGATAATAAATGTTTATCACATTTTCAAATAGGCTAGCTTATATTTCGTTTTCAATTATGGTATATACATTATAGCAGATTGTATAACAGTTATAAAAAACTGTTATACCATTGGAGATAATAATTTTTTAGAGCGGTTTCATACTTTCAAATGGACTAGTATTGCTTACTTAATTTTCAAAATAATGTAACGAGATGAAGCATCCCTGGGAAGTAAGGACAAAAAGTCAGTGGCAAATATGATAACTTATGGAAGGGACGTTGAGCTTCTTTTATGGGCTGCGAGCAAACGAAACTGATATGGGATTAAAAATATAGTAGAAACTCTGGCACTCTAATGGCAATAAACAGAGGATATATGAGGTTTTTAATAGGAATCTATTCTACCATTTGTCCTTGCCATTAAGCTAAACATAGAATCGGGCAGCAATCAGTGATAAGAGAAAAGTTCACCACCTGTGGTATCACAATGGGTGAGCCAAGTGTCCAAGTGAGCTTAAACTATCGGGTCCAAGTGAGCTTTAATTATTCGACTGCCTCTGTACCTAACCTCAGCACAACTATGGTTGGTTGGGAGCCACCGTGGTGCAACGGTTAGCATTCCCGCCTTGCATACACAAGGTCGTGGGTTCGATTCCTGCTTCGACCGAACACCAAAAAGTTTTTCAGCTGTGGATTATCCCACCTCAGTAATGCTGGTGACATTTCCGAGGGTTTCAAAGCTTCTCTAAGTGGTTTCACTGTAATGTGGAACACCGTTCGGACTCGGCTATAAAAATGAGGTCCCTTGTCATTGAGCTTAACATGGAATCGGGCAGCACTCAGTGATAAGAGAGAAGTTCACCAATGTGGTATCACAATGGACTGAATAGTCTAAGTGAGCCTGATGCATCGGGCTGCCACCTAACCTAACCTAACTATGGTTGGCTAACGTATATTGTTTTTAATGGATAATAATAGCCTCTTTTCTGAAATATTTCATATTCTGATTCTTTTTTTCAAAGGAATATTTAATGTTAAGTTTTCTGTTGCATTTTTTATTTTATTGTTTTATTTTTGTTTTTCATTTTTCATTTTTTTGTTTTTGCCTACCCATTAAGAAATATTTCATACATCAATCCAAACAACAAATAAAAGATTTATAAATTAAATATTGAGAGGAACAACCAAAAAAAAAACAAAATGCTGCAAGAAAACATAAACTGAAAATAATGACTAAAATATATGCATATACATTTATATGGTAGAACCACATTGCAAGATACTTTATAGACAAGGAAGACTATATAATAGATATAAATTAGAAAATCATACAGACTATAGTAAATAACATAACCCCCTGGTCATATATAACAAACACGGGTGGGCAAATTAACAAAACAACAAAGGCAACAAAATATATCTACAATATATATTGAAAATATTTTGTTTATTTTATCTTTGTTTTTTTTTTTTTTTTCTATATTTTTAGAAATTTTGCTGAAAACAAAAACGAACGAACACCAGTCATAGCCAAAGGCAATAGCAGCAGCAACAACAAAGAATTTCTTGACGCTATCAAAATCGGTTGGAAAGAAAAACCCATAAACATAGGGGGGAGTACAGTGCAAAGATCTAAATGAAAAAGAAAAATTGAAAACAAAAGTTAAAAATTTTAAGTTAAATGAAAAAAACACTAGTAATAAAAATAAATTTAAAAAACAAAATATAATGTAATTTCGGTGTATAAAAAAAATTGTTTAATATTTAGAATTAAGTTTAATATTTTAGGAAAAGTATTACAAAACTATAGACCTATAAAAATAGTTAATAATCAAAAAATAGCAAATATATTTAATTTATAGGAATTAATAAAAATAATTAATATTTAATAAAAAATATTTCTAAATATTTTCTGATATCACATATTTTCCCTATAAACAAGGGGATATGGTACAATAATCTAAATGAAACTAAAAATGGAAAAAATAATTTATGAAAACAAAAGTTAAAGGTTTTTAAGATAAACAAAAAAATATAGTAATAAAAATACAATTTAAAAATATTGTATAATATCGGTAAATATAAAACAAAAATTTTAATCTTAAAAAAAGTATAGACCCGTAAAAATAATTAAAAATAAAAAACCCAAAAAATTATATTTATTTTTATAAAATATTTACAAATAATGAATATTTAATTAAAAAAAAACTACATAATACCAAAAATATAATAAATATTTAATAAAAACAAATATTTCTTAAAATCTTCTAATATCACATATTTGTACACTAAGTTTGAAATTCAAGAAATGTAATACCCTCAAAATTTTTAAAATATTTGCAGAATTAATTCACTGTGCCAGACAACGTAACAAATTGTAGAAAAAGAGAAGGAAATTGTATATATCTTATATACAATTACCCCCATTTTCATAAAGCTCCGTTAGTGTTCCGTTAACTAACCAACTTTTGAACCGTATAATGGACGAAGCTGCCATCTTCCATATATATTCCATATGCCAGTTAGGAACTTAACTGACGAAAATTTTTCAGTTAAAGTTAACTGGAGAGAAGATATTTGCAATTTACTTTCTGTTAACTGGCAGTTAAAGCCTAACGGAGCTACATGAAAATGGCCGTTAGTCTAATTTATCTACGAAAAGTCTGTCTTAAAAAACTATAAACTCAAAAAAAAAAAAAAAAACAAATAATTAATATTTAATATAAAATCTATTTCGTAAAATTTTCTGGTAAATTATTCTGTGGATATCACGTCATTTTACAATTCATTGCATCTTTCTCAAAAATTAAAAACAAACCAACCTTTTTATAACAGTTCCTGTCTAACAAATTATAAAAATTCTAAATTTATTATTTACATTCAGGAAAAATTTTAATTTAATTTTGATTTAATTAAAAAGATACAAAAAATTATAGATTAGGTTTTAAAGGAACGTATAACATAACACGAAATTGTTATACTCACGTATACCCCATATTTCATGTGATTTGAATAGTAATCAATAGTTGACAAATATTTTCAATATCTGTATAGAAGATTTCAAACTATTATAATGAGAATTCTAATGCAAATGATCAAATGCACACAAATTTCTTGGGTTTTATTGAAACGTATAACATAACCTGAAACTGTTATACTCATAGATATGCTATATATCATAATATTTGAATTTCTTGATGTTTAATGAAACGTATAACATAACCTTTAACCTGTTATACTCAGGTATACCGCATATTTCATGTGTTTTGAATAATATTAAATTGTTGACAAACATTGCCAATAGTAGTACAAAAGATTTCTAACTATTATAATCAGAATTTTTATGCAAATTATCAAAGACATACACTATTTTGGATTTTAGTGACATGTATAACATTATCTGAAACTGTTATACTCTCTTATACCCTCTATTTCCTGTGATTTGAATAATAATCAATAGTTGGAAAATATTTTCAATATCTGTATAAAGCCTACGGGAAATGGAACAACCATAGGACCTGTACAGGACATCTACCTTTAACAACCAACAAATTATAAAACTAACTGAAACCAAAAACTAAAAAAATCTATTTATTTATAAATTATAATTACAAATAATAAATATTTAATATAAAAAAATTGGTAAAAAACTGATAAATTATTCAATGTATCCAACATTTATTTACAATCCATTTCCATTCCATAAATTTAATAATACCCAAAATTTTGGGGGAATTAGTTCAACTTTGCAAGACAAAGTGTTACAAATTATAAAAATTCTAAATTTATTATTTAAAACTAGATTAAATTCTCTAAGAAAATTTGAAATTTAGTTATGAGTACTAATTTAAAAAAAAATACATTAAATATAAAAAATTATAAACTTAAAATTTTTGGAGTTCCACAATTACTACCTGTCTGGCACAAGTCTAATAAATTATAAAAATTCTAAATTTATTATTTAAAAATTCAAAAACTATAGACTAAAAAAATAGTTAACACAAAATTTTATTTCTATTGAAAATTATGTAAAAATTTTATTTCTATAGAAAATGTTATCAAAATTTTTTCTATAGAAAATTTTGTCAAAATTTTATTTTTATACAATATTTTGTGAAAATTGTATTTCTATACAATATTTTGTCAAAATTTTATTTCTGTAGGATTTTTATGTCAAAATTTTATTTCTACAGAAACTTCTGTCAATTTTTTTTCGATAGAAAATTATGTCAAAATTTTATTTCTCTAGATTTTTTTTTTAAAGTTTTATTTTTATATAAATTTTTTTCTAAATTTTATTTCTATATGAAATTTTTTCAAAATTTTAATTCTATATAAATTTTTGTCCAAATTTTATTTCTCCAGAAAATTCTGTCAAAATTTTGTTTCTATAGAAATTTATGTCAAAATTGTAGTTCTTAGAAAATTTTGTCAAAATGGTATTTCTTAGCAAATTTTGTCAAAATTTTATTTCTATAGAAAATTTTGTCAAAATTTTATTTCCATGGAAAGTTTTGTCAAAATTTTATTTCCATAAAAAATTTGGTCAAAATTTTTTTACTACAGAAAATTTGGTCAAAATTTTATTTCTATAAAAAATTTTATCAATATTTTTTTATTTCTATTTTTTATTTTTCTATTTTATTTCTATAAAAAACTTTGTCAAAATTTTATTTCCATGGAAAGTTTTGTCAAAATTTTATTTCCATAAAAATTTTGGTCAAAATTTTATTACTACAGAAAATTTGGTCAAAATTTCTATAGAAACTTTTGTCAAAATTTTATTTCTATAAAAAAATTGTATCAACATTTTATTTCTATAGAAAATTTTGACAAAGTTTTATTTCTACAGAAAATTGGGCCAAAATTTTATTTCTTTAGAAATTTTTTCAAAATTTTATTTCTATAGAACATTTTGTCAAAATTTTGTTTCTATAGAAAACTATGCCAAAGTTATATTTCTATAGAAAATTTTGTCAAAATTTTACTTCTATAGGTAATTTTGTCAAAATTTTAATTTTACAGAAAATTGGGTCAAAATTTTATTTCTCTAGAAAATTTTTTTAAAAATTTTATTTTTATAGAAAATTTTGTCTAAATTTTATTTCTAAAGAAAAACTTGTAAAAATTGTATTTCTATAGAATATTTTGTCCAAATTTTGTTTCTATAGAAAATTTGTCAATATTTTATTTCTGTAGAAAATTTTGTCAAAATTTTATTTCTATAGAAAATTTTGTCAATATTTTATTTCTATAGAAAATTTGTCACATGTTATTTTTATATATAGAAAAGTGAAGTACCTCTTAGTTGGAGAGGAAGATTTGCAAAATCTACCAAAACATCAAAAATTCTGCCAATTTACCAAACAATAAAGTATCTACAAATTTTGGTAGAATTCTACCAACTGTGGCAACCGTGATCAAGTGTCGCATAATTTTTAAATCGTTTGTTGACAAAAACAGGAAAAAATTTAATTATATTTAACAATTAACCTCTCAACTTTTTATAAAATTTCTAGAAAAAATTATCTGTCTTTTTAGTTTTTTTGTAGATAAATTCAGTTATTAGACTTTGTCTGGATTAATACTGGAACTGTTGTAAAAATTTTGGAGACACAAAATTTTTTATCAAAGAATTTTTACGAAATAATATTAAATTTTAATTATTTTTAATTATTATAAGGGATTAATTCACTGTGCCAGAAAAAAAAATCTAACAACTTAATTTACTTAGAGAAAATTGTACAATCTAAAGCCAGTATAATTTGCTGAACCTAAGAAATAACTCAACAAATGGCCCATTTTTTAAAGAAAAACAAAATAAGTATAACAATAGAGCAAGTGGTGTTAATCGAACATTGCTTAAAACAAAAACAAAAAAATAACAAAATAAAAACAGCATAATATCTAGTCTCTTATAATAGAAAATCAAAACTAAATCTGGCAACAAAATTGGTACCAGGGAACCATTAGACACTTGATTGCATATACAATACCATTTTCCCTTTTCATTTCCGTGTATAGTCCCCCCCCCCCCCCCCACTACCATACAACCACCTTGGCCCTACTCATCACAACAATGCACGAAACATGCTCACTGTATAGACAGACCCCCCTATCCACAGATAAATTAGAAAATGCCAAAAACTAAAAGAACAACAAAGAAATTAGAAAAACCGCTCAACCCAAAAGAATTCGCCAAAATAAATGGAACAGCCACGAGAAAATTAGTTCGAAGTAAAACTTACTGCCAGACACACACAACTTTTGAATATCTCGCAGCGCGCCACGAAATAAACAGTACGAACACGAACACCCTCTCAACAATATCCGCTAAGGCATGTTGTAGTTGTATGCCTTTGACGTTGCCGTCATTGCCGTTTCATTGTTTTTGCCTTCGTTGTAATCTTTGTGTTATTGTGTGTTTTACTTTTGTTGTTGTTGTTGTTTTGTGGTGTTAAGGAAATTAACCCAAGAAAAACTTGTGAAAATAATGAAGGAAATCTAATGTAAAAGAAAGAATAAAATTATTAATTTGCACTAAAAGAAAATTTGAAAAAAAAAATCATAAAATAAACGGAAATTAAAATAACAAAAAAGAAAATCATCAAAACAGCACGTCATTAGCAAAAGAAAACAACAATTAAAAGAAACCCGATTATTCGTAGCAAATTGAATGCACAAAAGAAAATCTCTATATTCATAATGAGCAATACTAAAATTGAAAATTGTATTTTGTGAAACAAAGAAACAAAGTGCTTATAATGTTCCAAAAAAAACGTAAATAAATTGAAAATCCATCCATATCTAACAAGAAATGGGAAAATATCTTAAAAAATAAATAATAATAAATTTTTGATTAATATAAAATGTATATATATTTTTATAGTTATAATTCGTATGGTGTGAAAAGCCATTAAAATCTCAAAGCGCCAACACATGTTGATTCTGAAAACATATAATCTAATATATAAAAATAACCACAAACAAACAACAATCAACCCAAAATTGATAAAAAAAAATCAATCTTTAGTTTATACTGATATTGAAATCACTTAAAATTTGTATGAAGATGTTTACGCTCTAACGAAAATATTTTTGAGTGTTTATTGGTTGCCTACGATGACTTGGAAGAAACTTGAAAGTGATCTATATATTTAGGTTTTGCAAAAAATAATATCAAATGACAGTTTAAAGCAAATATAACAGTTTGTATAACAGTTTCATTGGGTTATACAAAATAAAATGTTTCTTAATAAATGTGTATGTGTATTTAAGAGCGTTTGGACTAATATAACAGTTTGTATAACAGTTTACAAACTGTTATACATCTCTAAAACAAATCCCTGTTCGGGTAAAAACTTGTAATAAACATAGGGACACTTTCTTAGTATGCATTTTATAAGCATATGACAAAGATTAGTTTTCCCAAGCAAATTAAGTTTGACTAAATGTTTTATACTCACTGTATAACGGCTTTAAAAAATATATAGCCAATAATTATACAACCTTCTGTTCAATAACTTTTACTAGATCGGATAAACGAACAGCCATCGACTCTGCAGGTAACTCTCAATCAATAAGTGCACATACACACAAAAATGTTTTTTGTTACGAACCAATCAATCTTTAATTGAAATGTCTTCAATCACAGAAATGATAGTATCAATTAAAATATTAATTAAAAATTAACTGATCCAATTAAAAAATTAATTGATACTGTTAATTTTTGTGATTGATTTTTGTTTCAATTAAAAAATTTTTGAATCAATTAAATTTTTAATTGAATATTTTTTAAAACTCAATTAAGACTTTCATCAAAAAAAAAATTTCGAGAAAATTTTTTTTTGTAGGTAGATGGTCTAGGAAAGTAAAGCCTGTAAAACATATCGGAACTCATCCTGGTATACGATTTCCTAGTATAACAAAGATTACGAGGTTTATAAGCCCTAAGCTGATATAAATTTTTCTTATTCTGTTTTCAAAAAAAAAGATACACAAAATGACAGAGTAGGTTTTAAAGAAACGTATAACATAACACGAAATTGTTATACTCACGTATACCTAATATTTCATGTGATTTGAATCAATAGTTGACAAATATTTTCAATATATGTATAAAAGTTTTGAAACTGTTATAATCAGAATTATAAAGCAAATGATGAAATGCACACAAATTTCTTGGGTTTTATTGAAACTTATAGCATAACCTGAAACTGTTATACTTATAGATATGCTATATATCATAATATTCGAAATTCTTGGTGTTTAATGAAACGTATAACATAACCTTTAACCTGTTATACTCAGGTATACCCCATATTTCATGTGATTTGAATAATATTCAATTGTTGACAAACATTTTCAATCAATAGTTGTATAAAAGATTTCAAACTGTTATAAACAGAATTTTTATGCAAATTATCAAAGGCATACCATATTTTGGATTTTAATGACTTTTATAACATGATCTGAAACTGTTATACTCACGTATACCCTGTATTTCATGAGATTTGAATAATAGTCAATAGTTGGAAAATATTTTCAATATCTGTATAAAACCTACGGGAAATGGAACATAGAACATAGAACCTGTGCAGGACTAGTCAAAACGTATGGAAGGGACCGGTCACTTTAACATGGGTTTGTCATTGACGGGGTAAATTTACACTTTAGGACACGTCTTGGACTCATTCCAAAGGACATTTCCTGGACCAATTTAGCAGGAGCTACCCATAGACCGGTCCTCAGAAACCACTATCGGACAAACTCTCAGAAATCTGTTTCATTTTGGGATTCTGAATCGCATTCGAAATGAAAAAACTTTTGAAATATGTCGAACAATAGGTTATTCTGATAATTTTATTTCACTAAATGTGTAGATCCAATAAGATTTTAATATCAAGCGTGTACGGGGGTCAATAAATTATGACTATTTCAAAATAGTCACTAACTGGAGCTCCGGTAACAGTTCTGCGATAGGTCCATCAGTGGCAATTTGCACCAATTTCCCGTAGGGAAATATTTCAAATCTAACAAAGTATTTTGTTTAATTAATGAAAATTTATAAAAATTTCAGGTATTTCTTTGATTTTAATGAAACGTATAACATAACCTGAAACTGTTATATTCACATGTAACCTCTGTTTCAAATGATTAAAAAATCATCAATAATTGAAAAATATCTTCAATATCAGTATAACAGATTTCAAACTGTAATAACTAGCATTCTGATGCAAATTTCTAATATTTTCAAGAGTTTTTGTTAATAAATGAAATTTTAGAAAAAGTTAAGACATTAAAAGAGTTTAAAAAATGTCACGTGGCTACATTTTTAAATATATTCTATGCTATTCAATAAAATAATACAAAAATCGTATTATGGAAATTAAGAAAATAATCCAAATTTTTGATATTAATTTTTTTCGTAAAATTTCAGTGTAATGCAAATTATTATAATACAATACAAAAGTTGAATATAAATATCATTAAATTAACAAAAGTGAATAAATGTAATCAAACGGTCAAAGTTTAAATACTCCTTAGAAGTCCCCAGCACTAAAAATACAAAAATAAAACTTCAACTACTTGCACTTCCTGTTTACCCAGACTGGATTACTACTTGTCAACAAATATCCCATTTATACAACTGTAACAAACATCATCAGCCCAAACATAGGTACCCGTTTAAGAGAACACCGAGAAAATAAAACCAATATGATTTATATCGATGATTCAGAACCGGAAGGTGGTAAGTATAACAAAATTGTTAATTATTAAATGAGTATTTATGTATTTTTAAAATTATTATAAATGAGCTTAAATAATCATTGGGTGAAGACGACCAACACTAATTGTGTTAAAGCAAATAATCAAACGACTTGAAACAAAAACGATAAGGTTTACTATACATATATGATAAGAAAATACGTATATGGGAATTTCCATGAATATTTGTTTAATAGAAAATTTAATACCATATTTATCACAAAATCTGGATGATAAATTTTTATTCGAAAAATAAGGTAATGCAAAATATTATCTATGCCTTAAGTAGGCAATTATTTCTTTTAATGTAATTATTAAAATTTATTATTATTTTATATGGGTTTTGGATTAAAGCAGTATGATTAAATTAAGACAATTTCCCTAGAAATTTTTATATTATCAACACATATAAATATTGCACACATAAATATCACCTCACTATTATTGGAGGTTATTATCTCCTATGTTAGAGAGATTTATTAACTGCTTCAAATCAATTTCTGATTCAAAAATTATGCAGCACACACGAACATCATAATTATGGATAGAAAGAAAAACTATTGCTTAGATATGCCAATAGGTTTTTTTCAACAAATCAATTTTTGATTCTACGAAAACCCAGTATATATATTGCAAGGTATTCGTGTCGTATAAGTAATATTAATTAAATGTAATTTATGATAGTAATGCGTAAAACATATGCAAATTTTAACATCATAAAGACAACATTTAAGAAATTTGCGTAAGGTATTTACACTATATATACTTTTAATTTTAGATTTTTTTTAATTTTAGAATTTTTTTTTAAGGATTTTTTCCAACCGATCGTTAATAAAATATTTGCATTGAATTTTTTTTTCATAGCATCTAGAACTAATATAAGTAAACATATTAATAAGCAGAGAGCCTTTGGGATTTTTAATGAGTGTATAAAAATTTGAACAAATTTGGTACATTGTCTATTAATTCAGTGAATTATTTTATATTGTTTCTTTAATTTAATTAATATTACTTATACGACTCCCATTACTTTCAATATACATTGTAAGTTTTCATAACAGCAAGAATTGATATATGACATACAACTCAATAACATGGTTAGCTAAGCTCTAGTCTTTCTTATAGTAATTATTATGCTCATGTGTGCGACTAAATAAAATATCGAAATTTAGCAGAACCAACAAAGAATGTAAGATATATCCACTGCTGATTCTTTTAAATTTCAAGATTTTGCACACATGATCATAATAATTACCATAGGAAAGATTGGAGTTTATCTAAACATGTTAATAAATTTTATTTCCTATATCAATTCTTGATGTTACGGAAACCTGAATAAAACTTGTAGATTTCCGTAACATCAAGAATTGATATAGGCAATAAAACTCAATGACATGTTTAGCCAAGCTACAATATTTCTTCTAGTAATTACAAAGATCGTGTGTGCGACTTAAATATTGAAATTTAACATAGCATACTAAGAATGTGAAGTTTATCCACTTCTGTGGTTCTCTTAAATTTCAAAATTTTGGTCGCACACATGAGCATAATAATTACCATAGGAAAGATTGGAGTTTATCTAAAAATGTCAATAAGTACTATTTCCTATATCAATTCTTGATGTTACGGAAACCTCCAATTTATAATCAAAGTCATAGGGGTCGTATAAGTAACGTTAATAAAATTTAAGAAATTATGTTAAAAAATTCACTGGATTAATTGATGGCAAATAATAGAAAATATATTGAATTTTTTCACATCTTTATCGAAGCATTGACGAAAATCTATCATCAACAATTCCAAAGGCTCTCTGTTTATTAATATTATTTTTAAAGAATTTATATTTAAATCTTTAAAATTTTAAGCTTCAATTTCCTTAAGAATTTTGTTTTTGTTTTGCTAACAGAAGCATTAATAATCTTTTCGGCCCGGAAGTATTTTTCACCCCCACAATTTCTTCATTTATAATATGAAAAGTTAATATAAAGTAGAACTGAAATGCTTACTTGCTTAAAAAGTAATTTCTTTTGGCATCCATTAATGCCACAAAAGCGGAAAGCCACAAACCGGAAACTAAATCTTTGTTGTGCTATTCTCAACACCCTTCACCAAAATAAAATAAAACTTTAGGTTACTCTTTTGCATCGCTTCGTTGCTTACACCGTCTTTGTTATGTCAAATAAAAATGGTGGTAGGTAGTAAAGGGGCAAAAATTTAGACATTTAAACAAAACACCGGCGATAAAGTTTAACAAAAAGGGACATGTTTCAAAGAATTTTTCATCCAACAAAAATTTAGCAAAATTTCTTTATAGTATATGTGGGAGGTAGGAGAATTCTTGATGCCTTCAAATGTATGTAAACCCCCCAAAAAAATAAATATAAATACCCTTTCAAGTGGGATTCCCCCATAACCCATATAACAGCCTTATACTAAAGATTTGTTTATGCTTAATTTTAAGTTTATGGCTTTGACAACGCCTATTTAAATTACTCCTTCTGCCCTTTTTTATTGTTTTGGCGAAATCCCTTTAAGTATTCGCCGAAATGGGCGCTTTCGTTTTCTCCAAAAAAAAAAATATTTATTATGGCTTTTAATGGAGATTTTATTGTTTTAAAATGTTGCAACTCTTGTGGCTAAGACCTAATGAAGAAGGGATAAATGAATGTTGTCTGGTTGCCTAGATGGATGGTGTTATAAATTATGTGCTAATGATAAACTCAGGTGATTTGTGAATATAATTTATTATTGTTGTAAAACTTTTCAAAAGATACATCTGCTTTAGAAAATGTTAAGTTTAGTTTATTTATTAGATATTTATGCATAGGGCGGTGTTTCATTTGTAACGCTAAAAGGTTTATCTTTCAAGATGCATAAAACTTTAAAAGACATTTAAAAGATATCTATAATACAATTAAAAGTCATATATTCATCATGAAGTTTTTAAGTTAAGGGTTAGAGAAAAAACCCATTGTGAATATTAGGAAATATTTAAAATATTTATTTATTTATAAAAAAAAATTTAAACCATAATAAAATATCATAGTAAACGATACTAAAAACAAAAGTTTTTGACCTATGAAAATATTTTCTAATAATTTTTTTTTAATTTTTAGTTTTTTCTTTAATACAATGTCTATGTGATAAGGAATTTCCACAGATATTTCATTTGAAAATATGTTACACTTGTATGTCTAAGAATTCAATATCATACTACAAGGAAAATTGGAGAATATATTTCACACAGAAAAGAATTAAACCACAATTTGTATTGGGTTGTAGGTGTCAAACCACAATTTTATCAAGCAGAAAACATACATTTTTGTTGTAGACGGATTTAAATATTAAATCACTTAAGAATCAATTTAAATTAGCCCAGATTATATTTAATAATTCATATAAAATTTAACATTAATTTATAATAAGAATTATTATTTACGACTTCAGTAATTTATTTTAGGCAATAGATATATGAGCATTATACCAATATATGAAGGACTGTAGGACGGATGCAAAGCTTAAGACCCTAGCAGTCTCAGCTTAGAATTATATTTATGTAAGTTATCAATAAATAAAAAAATAACAAGTATATACGGCCGTAAGTTCGGCCAGGCCGAATCTTATGTACCCTCCATCATGGATTGCGTAGAAATTTCTACTAAAGACTAACTCCGTCTTCTAAATTGTAAGTAAGTCCATACGGGGGATATATTAAACAAAAAAAGACCGATTAAATACGTATATAATCAATTTGACAAAATTTTCTATAGAAATAAAATTTTGACAAAATTTTCTATAGAAATAAAATTTTGACAAAATTTTCTATAGAAATAAAATTTTGACAAAATTTTCTATAGAAATAAAATTTTGACAAAATATTGTATAGAAATAAAATTTTGATAAAATTTTCTATAGAAATAAAATTTTGATAAAATTATCTATTGAAATAAAATTTTGACGAAATTTTCTATAGAAATAAAATTTTGACAAAATTTTCTATAAAAATAAAATTTTGATAAAATATTCTATAGAAATAAAATGTTGACAAAATTTTCTATAGAAATAAAATTTTGACAAAATTTTCTATAGAAATAAAATTTTGATACAATTTTCTATAGAAATAAAAGTTTGATAAAATTTTCTATTAAAATAAAATTTTGACAAAATTGTCTATAGAAATAAAATTTTGATAAAATTTTCTATTAAAATAAAATTTTGACAAAATTGTCTATAGAAATAAAATTTTGGTAAAATTTTCTATAGAAATAAAATGTTGACAAAATTTTCTATAGAAATAAAATTTTGACAAAATTTTCTATAGTAATAAAATGTTGATAAAATTCTTTATAGAAACAATATGTTGACAAAATTTTCTATAGTAATAAAATTTTGACAAAATTTTCTATAGAAATAAAATTTTGACAAAATTTTCTTTAGAAATAAAATTTTGATAAAATTTTGCTATTGAAATAAAATTTTGATAAAATTTGCTATTGAAATAAAATTTTGACGAAATTTTCTATAGAAATAAAATTTTGACAAAATTTTCTATAAAAATAAAATTTTGATGAAATTTTTTATAGAAACTAAATTTTGACAAAATTTTTTATAGTAATAAAATTTTGACAAAATTTTCTATAGTAATAAAACTATAACTATTACATCGGTCTATTATAATTGTAGACCGATATGGAACAATTTTTACAAGGCAAAAATTCGAAAAATCACACTTTGTAAAAGTTAAAAAGTCAATTTCGATTTATAATTATAAAAAGCCGATATGTATATGACTACAGCATAGATCTCTCTTATATAGTATGTTCCACACGCTGCACACACAAATGATTTATATAGTATCGATTTTTATAATCAAAATTCTATGTAAAATATTTATTATGTTAGTCTTACCAATTCTTATAGATATATAAAAAAGATATTTAATATTTAGTAAATTTATTGATATTAATAATACGGCACCTTATACAGAAACTAAATTTGTAGATTAGTCCATAATTTTTAGAAAGAAAAACCATTTTATCACGCACTGGATGTCAACGAACTGAACTAC
Organism: Haematobia irritans; assembly: GCF_050003625.1. Taxonomy (NCBI): domain Eukaryota; kingdom Metazoa; phylum Arthropoda; class Insecta; order Diptera; family Muscidae; genus Haematobia; species Haematobia irritans. The sequence goes on along the minus strand of NC_134401.1, from coordinate 10,221,279 downwards.
AACATAACAGTATGGCCTTATACCATTGACATAAGAAATATGGAATTTATTGAATTCAAATTTATAAAGTACCTTGAGACAATGACATAGGCTAGAATATCTGTAACATTGAGTGCAAACACAAACGACTTATATAGGATCCAATTACAGAATCAAAATTGTATGTAAACTGTTTACTATGTTTGTGTTATCAATTAATATGGATAAATAAAAAGATATTTATTATTAATTAAATGTATTAAAATTAATTATACGGCACCATATACAGATTTGTAGAGTAATCCCCAACATTAAAAAAAAAAACATTTCATCATGTTCTGTGTGTCAAAGGATAAAATTACAATTAAGGGAAAACGGGGTCCCGGAAATTCCTGGATTTTGGCCATAGTTTCGCTCCCGCCTTCCGAAAATTAAGTGGAAGCTTTTCTTTGAGATAGACTCCGGAAAATTTTAAATTTACAAGCGATATTTTTAAGTTAAAAGAGAAACCAAAGCCATATGGAGTCAAATCACGGGAATATGACAAAACAAATAACAGCATAATTCGATCAATTTCACTGTAGCAAAACAAGGGTTACGAACAGTAATCCATACTCTTTCATTAGGCGTTGAGTCAGCTTTGTAACAAAAAACCAACTTACTGGAACACTTTTTTAAAGGACAAATGTCTTAAAAATTTACTTAAGTGATCCCAATAAAATGATTTTAAAATATAACAAACGCAACAATTCTTTTTTTGTAGTACATGGGATCGTATTAGTAATATGAATACATTTTAACAGTAATATTAAATAATTAACTGAATTAATAAAGCAACTATATTACTACGTCTCTTTACATTTCTAATTGTAGAACCTATTAATAAGGCTTTTTTTAATGTGTGCATTTTATTAAAGTTTATTACTGTAAAACACGAAAACCTTCTTAAAGTGAATTTTATTAAAGTTTATTTGTTTAAAATGCGAAAAACTCATGCGACACGGATTTATTGTAATTTTTTTATAGGACAAATGTCGTAAAAATTTACGTACGTGATCCCAATAAAACGATTTTAAAATATAACAAACAGAAAAATTATTTTTTTAGTACATGGGATCCTATAAGTAATATGAATATATTTTAAAAGTATATTAAATAACTAACTGAATTACTAAAGCAAATACGTTAATATGCCTATTGACACCTCTGATTGTAGAATCTATTAATAAGGTTTTTGTTTATGTGTGCATTTTATTAAAGTTTTTTGGTGTAAAATACGAAAAGCCCAAGAAATTTGAAAAAAATCCTGCTTTTCCGAAAAAAAACCCTAATTACAATATAATAGTATGGACTAATACCATTGACATATGAATTATGAAATTTATTAAATTGAAGTGTATATCCTTCTTTACTTTCCTTAAAAACTTCCTGTGTTTTACACAAATTTAAACCTTGAAAACGCTACTCCGATTTATAATAATATTGTGTAAAAAGAACTATACTAGATCCCTTATATAAATTAACATTTTGAGTGGTTTCGTTAATAAAGTGTCGATATACTCTTATCGTATAGGGCTGTAATATAGTTCAACCTGTCTGTCCCTCTTGATGCACACATAAGTGACTGAAACAGAAGCCATTTATGTTATCTAAATTATAAGTAAATTATTTGTTAGTTTTATCGTATCAATTCATATAAACAAATAATAAGACATTTAGTATTTATTAAATTTATTAATATTACTTATACGACACCATGCCCAAAATATAAATTGGTAGAAAAAAAAAGAAAACAAAGATTTCAGGATATACTGAGTGTCAAACCATGACAAAATTTCAATATAACAATTTTATTTTGACTGCCTGACAAAAATTTCTTAATACTATTTTCAATAACTTTGTTCGTCCGTCTCATCAACTTATTATCCTTATGAATTCGTGTTTGTTCAATTATTTTGTTTAGGACTTTAATATGTTATATTACTTAATATTGACATTGCCTATCCACCCTTTTACAAACATACTCAAGCAAACATTTCCAGTAAATATCCTTCGAAATTTATTTTAATTATATTTTGTATTTTAAATAGATTGCCAAATTGATAAAATTTCCCACAAACAATTGCATACATTAGAATGGGTATAGCTTGATATATCGAATATATTCCACATATAAGTCGATCTTCAATATTTGTTTTAATGACTTCTTTAAGAATTCGTATGTAATGTTAGTATGTCATATTTATTAAGCCAACAAAAATGCAGAAGAAAATGTAGAAGACATTTTTTCCACTTTTTCGAGGTGTCCACTTATGAGAGTTATTTTTATGGTGATAATAAAGCAAACGTCTCACAAAAATTGTCCACTTTTTAAAGTGTCCGGTATTTAGAGTGACCACATTTGAGAGCGTTTAGTGTATATAGTTATTTAGTATTAAATCCACATTCAGAGAAGAATTTTTTGGTTTTCGAGAGAGCACAATTGAACTGGCATGTTGAACTCATACAAAGCTTACAAATAATATGACGACAGTTTGCTAACTTCTAAAATTTCTGGTCCAATCAATCATTTTACCTCTAGTACATGGTGTCGTATAAGTAATATTAATAGCTAACGTGTATGCAATTATTTGACTAAATACAATTATAGAAAAATATGAGGGGTGTGGTAAATAACATTCAATCCGGCTGTAAATTCAACGTTATTTCTAATAATTAAAATAGTTCAAAAAAATATCAATTTGTTTAATATCAATTGATTCGAGAAAAAATTGTGTCCAGTATATACTCAGCTTCCCCTATGTCGTATAAGTAATATAAATTTTTATTTATTTATTTACTAAAAAAAATTTAAAACCATAATAAATTATGATATTAAATGGGGGAAGGTACTAACAACCAAGAGTTAATATTATTTTTTAGATAATAACTGAAAGAACAGTTGCAAAAAATAAAGTTGAATCATTTCTCATCTAATTCCCTCTCTAATGTATTGCAATACATGCTTTTGTGTGAGTAAATTTATTTATAGAATAAATTAAATTTATTGATCAAGAATATAAAATCTAATTCAAAAGCTATTAGTAATAAAGATATGATGTATTGTTGTATACCTCAACATAATTTGCACATAAGAATTCTATTATATTAGCTTCAATATATGAAATAATTATTGGGGTAATGATTTTATAATTATCATTTTATATTTGATCTTATTTTGTTATTGTAAAAAGAAGGTAAAGAGAAAAAACTAGGATTTCGGAAAAAAAATAATTAGGAAAATGTCTAAAATCTTGTAATTTTTTTTTATTTTAATTTTTAATTATTCATAACCCTCCCTAATGTCTACTCAAAAATATTTTGTGTGAACAATAAAAATTTGATTGAACAAAGGAAATTAAATACCAATCTCCAATATAAATATTTTAAAGCAACGTTATCAATACAAAACAATAAAGCTTAAATATGGAAAAATATTTCTTAATTTATGAAATGGAAGATATTTTATCTTTGACACGTCAAGTGTCAATAGTAAAAATTGAAAGAATATGTAAAACCTATTCAATTATGTATGAATTTATATTATGAAATTTTTTTCTATTATTTATAAATGAATACATAAATCAATAAAATTTTAATTTAGAAAAATATGTAATAGTAAATAAATAGCAATAAATTTAATTATCGTATTTTAGAAATTCTTAAAAATGGAATAAATGCCAATAAGTGAAACAAACAATCACAATAATACATTGATATTTGCTTCTTCTCTGTGATAAACGGAAAATAAAATTTCATATTTTATAAAATATTTAATAATATTAGGCTATATTATTTCATTGCAATTTTTGTCCATGACAAACAGTTTGTTGTGAAATGGGAGATTTCCTATAATTTTCTGCCTAATCAGGTAATTTATGTTTTGTACATGGTGTCGTATAATTAATCCTAATAGATTTAATAGATAATGAATGTCTTGTTATTTGACTAAATTAATTGATAAGACAAACTAGACAAATGCTTTGCATACAATTCTGGTAATACAAATTGCTTTCATTTGCTTAGCTTATGTGTTCAAGCCCAACATCGAGAGGGCGATCTAAGAAATGCCCAGGCCAAGAAAAGCGATTACTAGCTAAATTCAACTAATTTAGGAGCCGACCAAGTGATATTTTTATGCTTAGAAGGAGACGTAAATCATATGATGACTAATCACAAGAATACGATGAAACAAATCAGAGCATAATTCGATCTATTTCACAGAGGCAAAACAGGAATTACAAACAATACTCGATACTCTTTCAATAAATATGATCATAAGTATATTAAAAATTAAATGACACATTTTTTAGACCTTGAGTCAGCTTTGTAACAAAAACAAACTCTTTGAAACAATTTGTTTATAGGACAAATGTCATAAAAATTTACTTATGTGATCCCAATAAAACGATTTTAAACTAAAACAAATTGAAAATTTATTTTTTTAGCACATGGGATCGTATAAGTAATATGAATACATTTTAAAAGTAATACTAAATAATTAAATGAATTAATAAAGCAACTGTGTTACTACGCTTCTTTACACTTCTAATTGTGGAACCTACTAGTGAGGTTTTTGTTTATGTGTGCACTTTATTAAAGTTTATTTGTGTAAAATACGAAAACCTCCTAAAAGTGAATTTTATTAAAGTTTATTTGTGTAAAATACGAAAAACTCTGCGGCACAGATTTATTGTCATTTGTTTATAGGTTAAATGTCTTAAAAATTTCTTGCGTGATCCCAATAAAACGATTTTAAAATATCAAAAATAGAATTTGTTTAGTACATGGGATCGTATAAGTAATATGAATACATTTTAAAAGTAATGTTGAATAATTTACAGAATTAATAAAGCAACCATGTTACTACGACTATTTTACACTACTAATTGAAGAACCTAATAATAAGGTTTTTGTTTATGTGTGCATTTTATTATAGGTTATTTGTGTAAAATACAAAAACCTCCCAAAAATGAATTTTATTAAAGTTTATTTGTGTAAAATACGAAAAACTCCTGCGACACAGATTTATTGTCATCTGTTCTGTATTGAAACGATTTTAAAATATAACAAACAGAAGAATTCTTTTTTTTTTAGTACATGGGATCGTATAAGTAATATGAATACATTTTAAAAGTAATATTAAATAATTAAATGAATTAATATAGCAATTGTGTTACTACGCCTCTTTACACTTCTAATTGTAGAACCTTTTAGTGAGGTTTTTGTTTATGTGTGCATTTTATTAAAGTATATTTGTGTAAAATACGAAAACCTCCTGCGACACATATTTATTGTCATAGCTAAAGCCAAAAATGTCTATAACTTAAAAGGTCATTGAATTATATAAATTCTTAAAATAATCACAAATTTTCTTAAATGTTTTCAACAACAATTTATAGTCCTTAATATACATTCTGCCAATTATCTTTGAGATTTTTTTTTCTATTATTCCCATACAAACCTGTATCTACATAATTCCATTTATGTCATTTCATTCAATATTTATCTCCCGAAAAATTTTAAGTTAAGACTATTCACCAAAAACAAATCAACACCCATACTACAATTCAGATTTAAGTGAATGCTTCAAAAAGCCATAAATTTTTCAAACGCGAGAATATTCCGAGGTACACAGAGAAAAAGCTGAATTTAAAAGTTTTCCGTGGAAAAGAAAAAAAATATGAATTTATTAAGGGTTGAAATGAAATATAATAAAATAAAATAAAATTTTTATTATTACTATATTAAAATAAATATGAACATAAGTATATTAAAAAATTAAATGACATATTTTTTAATGTATATAAATTAAAAAATATGTTATATAATTTTTTTTATTATATCTAATTATCAATTGCCTGTTTCGGTATCAGGCTAACATGAAATATAATTTTTTATTATATTATATTTTTTTCAATTACTTAAAGTAAATATTAGAAAATTATAACAATTATTTTTTTTTCTAAAAGTCTGAATTTTTAAAATATTTTTCTAAATCCCCCAATTCTCATATTTTTCGATATTTTTTTTCAATGTTTTTTTTTACACCCTCAACTATTTTAAGTGCTTTGGCATAATATCAAGAACCAAAGAACGACAACACCCACAGAAGGCATTTTGTAGACGGACATCTATGCAAAAATTGACACAACAGGAAAGGCAACACTTTCTGAAAACTATGCACAGGCAATTAGTTAAATACAAATAGCCCCAGCAAAAAATATTATCAAACACAAACGAAATCTAATGTGAAAAATTAAGTTTTTAAACGCAATTGTTAGAGATCTAACACTTGAATGCATAAATGCATGCCAACAATGAGCTTGAGCATAAATTATTCGCAAAATTAATATTTAAAAAGAAATCATACAGAGTAATGGTATAGAGAATAGCAAGAAATAATGGTTGGGGTTTGAACAAAAAAAGGAAGGCTGGCCTTAGTCGATGTTAGAATATGACAAATAAAGTGCTTATGTGTGATAAATTTTGAAAACTATTATAAAAAAATATTTACCATTTATTTGATTAGATTTTGTGTATTTTTTAGAATATAATTTCAAATTTTATATACTCTTTAAATAAATATTAAAATTCCTCAAATTCATATAGGGATGCGTATAAGTAATATCATATCCCTAATAAATTCAAGGTGTGGTATACGTATTATAATTACAACATTCTGTACAATGGAGCGTATGAATTGTTTAATTACTCAAATTTGGTACTTGCGATCGTATAATGGATTTTAATAGATTTTAAATCATCAAATTCTTTTTTAGTTGAATTGATGTATTAAAATCCTTTAGTTTGTGTATGACAATTTTCATCATTTTAAACGATTGTATTTATCTCGTCTATGTGTGCAAAACTCTCGCATATACCCTCAACAATTGTTTACAACCATGTCGGAAATTCTTCTGAAAAACTAAAAAAAAAATAAATTAAATTGTTTTGATGCCTTACACAATATTATGCAGCTTTCTATTGTTTTCCAATTGTTTGACATCTTTTTTTAAATAATCTTAACATTTCTAACAAGCGGAAGCACGTGCCTTAGCAACATGAATTATTCATTTGATTTTTTTTTTATAATTTATAGAAATATACATATTTTACACAAAACCAAAATATATATACTAAAATATTTTGTTTTTTATTTATATTAATTTAAACCTTGAAAACAGTTTACAATACAACATTTTACGTTTCATATTTTTGTTCCACTCAGAAAAAAAAATATTCAAATTTTTTTTCGCTTTTTTTTAACAAACCATCAGGAGAAAATCATGAGCAACAGCTAGAGCTATGCCAACATTCAGTAAAGTCACCATAAGAAATTATGTGCAAATGAAATGTCTTTCAACGACCTTAACAATGATGGGGCATATCATTGCCCCCGAAGTCGGAATTTCATGGTCATTAACAGTATTCTATCATCATTCTCGTAACTTGGCAAAGCGAAGTAGAGAAATGAAAAATATTTTTATATACGAAAAAATTAAAAGAAATATGTATTTTACGTTTAAAGGTATTTTGAAATTAAGATGGAAATAATTTGCAAAGAGATCAAAGTTTATATAGGAGAAATTAAGGGAAAATTGTGGAGAAGTAAATACTAAATTATTCTAAGAGGACGCCAGAAAAAAGCAAGTCATTATTTTCATTACTATTATATGAAAACCATAGTAAGGAAATATTCCAAAAAAATCTACCTTAACCAGAAAATTTCTACCTAATTTTCTTTATGGACCACTTACAGCATTTATTGACTGTGACATATAATCCTGTCAAATTTCCATTTGGTCCGGTTAATAACACTAAAATGAAAGAAAATATTATAACATTCTATTCTAACCATGCATGTCTATATATCTTCCCATATTACTATAAACGATTCTGACCTTTCAGGTGATGATGATAATGATGAGTTTCCATGGTATCATTGTATTTTTGTTTTCCACATATTTTCTTTTTCTTTGTTTACATCTAATCCATTGTGATGACGTCAATTATGAATGAAAGGTGAGCAATATTGAAATCTTATTTCAATTGGAATACCTAGAGTGAATTTCGTTACGTATTTGAATTTGTGGTCTTGTGGTTTATACGAAGACTATGATAAAACCTTTTAGCAAAAGCAAAACATAAATTTTAGTTAAAATAAACAAAGTGACGTAAATTGAAATTTGAGAAAAATATAATAAATAAATAAAAAAATAAAGTCGAGTGAAACCGACAAAATGAAGTCTTTAACCACACAAAGGATATCATTTAAAAAAAATTGTTAAAAATATCAATGAATAAATTAAGGTCATTTGGCAATATTTATAAAAATCGGAATTTATGTCATAGAACTATGACATGATCGACTAAGAACTGCTGTTAACATTTGCTGAGCCATAACAAAATTTTATGAATTTTTTTCCACAACCAAAATCATTCATTCTGGTACAAAATAATCTTCTCTATTACATTTAATTTGGATAAAAATTTTCTGCCTAACTTGTGACAAATAATAGTTAGAGATTTACACGGTCATATGGACGAATCTAATAATTAATGCATTTTTATGTAAGTCCTGGGATCAGTAAAACATTTTTTGGCACAAGGGATCGTATAAGTAATATGAATACATTTTAAAATTAATACTAAATAATTAAAAGAATTAATAAAGCATGTTAGTAAGCCCACTTTTAATATTGATTATAGAACCAATTAATAAGGTATTCGCTTATGTGTGCATTTTACTAAAGTTTATTTGACTAAAATACAAAAAACATCCTACGACACAGATTTATTGTAATAGCTGAGATAGAAAGTGTATCAATTTTATAAATTTTTAAAATAATAAGAAATTTTCTTAAATATTATGAACCACACTTTAAATTTGATTTATATAGCCTTCGACAAAAAATAGTTAGACAGAGACACAGACATATGGATGGATAGACAGAGAATCAAAAAGTATTTATTAATGCATCCAATTCTATTACATTTAATTTGGATACAAATTTTCTACCTACCTTGCACCAAACAATAGAGATTTACACGGTCATATGGACGAATCCAATTATTAATGCATTCTGTTAACTCCTACGACAAGTAAAATATTTTTTCAGTACATGGTATCGCATAAGTAATATGAATACATTTTAAAAGTAATATTAAATAATTAATAGAATTAATAAACCCGCAACGTTAGCATGTTTACTTAAATTTCTGATTGTAGAATCTATTTTTAAGGTACTCAGTTATGTATGCATTGTACTAAAGTTTATTTGACTAAAATACAAAAACATACTGCAACACAGATTTATTGTCATAACTAAGAAAAAAAATGAATAACTTAAAAGGTTGTTCAATTTTATAAATTATTAAAATAATAAGAAATTTTCTTAAATATATTTAATGACACTTTAAAATGTGATTTATATAACATAGCCCGCGAAGAAAAAAATAATTAGATAGAGGCCAAGACAAAAAATAGTTAGATAATGGACAGACAATCATTTATGCATCCATTGTAAGTCCTGGGATCAGTAAAAAAGTTTTTCAATACATGCCATCCTTGATTCAATTAAATTTTTTTTCAGCACATGGGGTCATATAAGTAATATAAATACATTTTAAAAGTAATATTAAATACTTAACAGAATTAATAAAGCAATCACGTTTATATGCTTACCTACATTTATGATTGTAGAAACCATTAATAAGGTATTCAGTTATGTGTGCAAAGATTTATTGTCATAGCTGGGACCAAAAAAAAGTATAACTTAAAAGGTTATTTAATTTTACAAATTCTTAAAACAATAAGAAATTGTCTTAAATATTTTGAAGGACACTTTAAAATTTGATTTATATAGCCTGCTACAAAAAATAGTTAGACAGAGGCTTAGACATATGGACGGATGGACAGAAAATCAAAAAGTATGCATTACTGCATTCACTGGGATCAGTAAAACATTTTTTCAGTACATGGGATCGTATAAGTAATATGAATACATTTTAAAAGTGAAACTAAATAATTAACCGAATTAATAAAGCAACCACATTAATATGTTTACTTACATTTCTGATTGTAGAATCTATTGATAAGGGTTTTAGTTATGTGTGCATTTTACTAAAGTTTATTTGACTAAAATACAAAAACCACCTTCAAAACAGATTTATTATCATAGCTGGGCAGAAAGTGTATCCATTGAATTATAAAATTTTTTTATATTATAAAAAAAAATCTTTAATATATTGAACGACACTTTCTTAATTTCCTAATATAAATTCTACCAATTATCTTTGAGTTTTTTTTTTTTTGTCTGCTATTCCCATACAAGCCTTTCTCTACATAATTCCATTTCTGGAATTAAACGTTTATCCAAATGAAATACGTTCTGTATGAATTATAAAAATTTTTTATATTATAAAAAAAATTCTTTAATATATTGAACGACACTTTCTTAATTTCCTAATGTGAATTCTGCCAATTATCTTTAAGTTTTTTTTTGTCTGCTATTCCCATACCATCCTTTCTCTACATAATTCCATTTCTGGAATTAAACGTTTATCCAAATGAAATACGTTCTGTGACACAGAGTTATTGTCATAGCTGAGGCAGAAAATGTATAACTTTAAAGGTCATTGAATTCTTTTGTTTTGTTCAAATAATTTTATTTTTAATTAAATTTAAACCACATTCTTAATAAATATTTGAATAATATATATTTATTATACATTCATGTTCATGTTTTATCAATTAACACAAATATGTACTTTGTCATATGCAGTTGTTATTTAACTATAGTATGTTGATATATGCCAATTGCATTTGTTCTACAGTCGTAACCAGGATAATGAAATACAAGGAATAGTTTATTAAAAACAACATTTAAAAAGAGCTAATGACTGATGAACTAGGGTCCATATTTCCGGTTGCCACAGTCGTTGGAATTCATTTAAAAATATTAGATTTTTTATTGTTTGGTAGATTGGTAGAATTTTTGATGTTTTGGTAGATTTTGCTAAAATATTCCTCACCAGCAAAGAGGTTCTTCACCAACTTTCTATAGAGAATTTTTTCAAGGAATAAAATTTTAACACAATTTAGGAATAAGATTTTGACAAAATTTTCTCTAGGAATAAATTTTTATTCTTTAAAAAATGTTTAGCAAAATTTTCTTTAGAAATAAAATTTTTAAAAAATATTCCATACGAATACAATATTGACAAAATTTTCTTTAAGAATGAAATTTATTTTTATAGAAAATTTTGTTCTACATTTTATTCCTATAGAAATTTTTTTCAAAATTTTATTTCTATAGAAAAATTTGTCAAAATTTTACTCCTATAGAAAATTTTGTCAAAATTCCTGTAGAAAATTTTGTGAAAACTTGATTCCTATATAAATTTAATTCCTATCAAAAAAAAACTTAGGCAAAATTCTATAAAAATTTCTCTACGAATAAAATTTTGACAAAATTTTCTCTAGCAATAAACTTTTGATAAAATTTTCTTTAGGAATAAAATTTTGACAAAATTATAATTAAAAAAAAATTTATTTATTTAAAAGATTTTGTCAAAATTTTATTACTATAGAAAACTTTTTACCAAAATTTTCCCTAGGAATAAAATTTTGACAAAATATTCCATACGAATAAAATATTGACAAAATTTTCTTTAAGAATAAAATTTATTTTTATAGAAAATTTTTTCAATAAAACATTGACAAAAAATTTCTTTAAGAATAAAATTTATTTTTATAGAAAAATTTGTCAATATTTTATTCCTCTACACCACTTTTTATCAAAATTTTATTTCCATAGAAAAATTAGTCAATATTTAATTCCTATAGAACATTTTGTCAAAATCCCGGTAGAAAATTTTCTCAAAATTTTATTGTTATATAAATTTAATTCCTATAAATTTTTTTTAAAATTCCTATAGAAAATGTTCTCAAAAATTTCTCTAGGAAGAAAATTTTGACAAAATTTTCTATAGGAATAAAATTTATACAAATTTTTCTATTGGAATAAAATTTATACAAAATTTTCCATAGGAATAAAATTTATACAAAATTTTTTACAGAAATAAAATTTTGACAAAATTTTATTCCTATAGAAAACTTTGACAAAACTCATAAAGAAAAATTTAGCAACAAATTTTTCTAGGAATAAACTTTTGACAAAATATTCCATAGGAATTAAATTTTGACAAAAGTTTCTGTAAGAATAAAATTTATCTCTATAGAAAATTTTGTCAACATTTTATTCCGATACAAATTTTTGTTAAATTATATTTCTGTAGAAATTTATGGAAACTTCCTATAGAAAATTTTCACAACAATTTCTCTAGGAATACAATTTTGACAAAATTTTTTGTAGTAGTAAAATTTTGATAAAATTTCCTATAGAAATAAAATTTTGACAAAAATTATAGGAACACAACTTTAACAAATTTTGTATAAAAACAAAATTTTAATCAAATTTTCTATAGAAAAAAAATTTATAAAATTTCCTATAGAAATAAAATTTTCTATAGAAATAAAATTTCCTATAGAAATAAAATTTTGATTAAAAAAAATTCATTTCTATAGATATAAAATTTTGACAACATTTTCTATAGAAATAAAATGTTGACAAAATTCTTAGAAAAAATCTATAGAAATAAAATTTTGATCACATTTTCTATAGAAATAATTTTTTTTTTATCAAATTTCCTATAGAAATAAAATTTTGATAAAAAAAATCTTAATATAAATGAAATTTTGACAAATTTTTCAATTAAAATAAAATTTTGACTAAATTTTTTATAAATTCTATTAAGTCAACATCTTTAAAAACTTCTCTTTTTAGGTCATATTGTCAAAGTCAATTGAGGGCAAGTTCTCCCTTTTTAAAGAAGTACCAGTATTCCCTTCTTGGTGCGAGAAAAAAATATTTAAAACTTTTTGTCAAAATTTTTTATAGAAATTTTTACAGAAAAAAAATTTTTATTCCTATACAAAATTTTGACAAAACTCCTATAGAAAAAATTTTCGAAATTTTTCTAGGAATGCACTTTTGACAAAATATTCCATAGGAATTAAATTTTGCCAAAGGTTTCTCTAAGAATAAAATTTATCTCTATTGAAAATTTTGTCAACATTTTATTCCGACACAAACTTTTGTTAAATTATATTTCTATAGAAATTTTTGGAAACTTCCTATAGAAAATTTTCACAAAAATTTCTCTAGGAATACAATTTTGACAAAATTTTCTCTAGGAATAAAATTTTCACAAAAATGTCTATAGGAATAAAATTTTAACAAATTTTCTACAAAAAATTAATTTTTTTTATCAAATTTTCTATAGAAATAAAATTTCGATAAAAAATTGTCTATGGAAATGAAATTTCTATAGATATAAAATTTTGACAACATTTTCTATAAAAATAAAATGTTGCCAAAATTCTTAGAAAAAATCTATAGAAATAAAATTTTGATCGCATTTTCTATAGAAATAAATTTTTGATCAAATTTCCTATAGAAATAAAATTTTGATAAAAAAATCACAATATAAATGAAATTTTTGTCAATAAAAATAAAATTTTAACTAAATTTTTTATAAATTCTATTAAATCAACATCTTTAAAAAATTCTCTTTTTAGGTCATATTATCAAATTCAATTGAGGGCGCAAGCTCTCCCTTTTTATAGAAGTACCAGTATTGCCTTCTTGGTGCGAGAAAAAAGTATTTAAAACTTTTTGTCAAAAATTTTCTAGGAATAAGCTTTTGACAAAATATTCCATAGGAATTAAATTTTGACAATGGACTGAATAGTCTAAGTGAGCCTCATATATCGCGCTGCCACCTAACCTAATCTAATCTAACCTTCTCTAAGACTAAAATTTATCTCTATTGAAAATTTTGTCAACATTTTATTCCGATACAAATTTTTGTTAAATTATATTTCTATAGAAATTTTTGGAAATTTCCTATAGAAAATTTTCACAAAAATTTCTCTAGGAATATAATTTTGACAAAATGTTCTCTAGTTATACAATTTTGATAAAATTTCCTATAGAAATAAAATTTTGACAAAAATTATAGTAACAAAAATTTAACAAATTTTCTATAAAAATAAAATTTTAATCAAATTTTCTATAGAAATACAATTTTAATAAAATTTCCTATAGAAATAAAATTTTTATAAAAAAAATTGTCTATAGAAATGAAATTTTGACAAAATTTTCTATAAATATAAAATTTTTGCAACATTTTCTATAGAAATAATATGCTAACAAAATTCTTAGAAGAAAATCTATAGAAATAAAATTTTGATCACATTTTCTATAGAAATAAATTTTTGATCAAATTTCCTAAAAAAATAAAATTTTGGCTAAATTTCTATAGAAATGAAATTTCGACAATTTTTTTCAATAAAAATAAAATGTTGACGAAATTTTTTATTAAGTCAACATCTTTAAAAAATTGAATTCTCTTTTTAGGCCACATTATCAAAGTCAATTGAGGGCAAGTTCTCCCTCTTTGTAGAAGTAGCACTTTTCCCTTGTAGGTGCGAGTTAAAAATATTTAAAACTTCGATACATTTATAATTCAAGGGATATAAATACATTCAAATAAATTGTCGCTATTGAGAGTCATAAAATAATATCATAAAATAATAAACAAGTTTTTTTAAATAAAATAATAAATCAATTTTTTCCAAGAAACATTTTTTCATAAAACCACAAATATTCTATAAAAAAATACAAAACACGACTTTTTATTTATTTTTTTTTTTTTTTTTGATAAAATTTTCTTCAAAATTTGGTAGATTATTTTAGGCTCGAGTGGCAACCGTGTATATAATACCCTACAATATTTTCGTTGCCAAAAACTACTCTTTGAATCAAAACCCTGGTCTTAACCACAAAATCATGACAGTAATTTGGCGGACGGACGGACACAGCTTTAAGGAATTCGATAGTGTTACCGTGAGAAGCATCTAAGACTACTATATGTAAACCAAATATTTTTGATTTCTGATCTCACTGATTTGGAAAGTCAAATTTTTTTCTAGAACATTCAGAAAAATTGTGAATTTCCCCCCTAAAATAGCGACTGTAAAAATGGTAATTTTTTCTCCCATTTCACCATTTTTAAAATCATTTTTCGGGGAAAATTGCTAGAAGCTATTTCCATATACTATTCATTGAATTCAAGCCAATTTTGATGATCCCTATTTGTGTTTATTTTTCCACATTTTTAGAAAATAATACAAAACCTTTCACAAACCAACTTCCTGTCATTTAGTCAAAACGAATAATGATATTCAATATAAACCATGACCTACTTTTTTGTGATAAAGATATTATTTGAAAAAAAAATAAAATAAATAATGACGAAACAGGAAATCATTTTAATTGGGCTTCTATATATATAGTGTAATAGCAAAAACATTTTATTGTTGGCTCATGAATTTTAAATTACCATTTAAAAATTCTACATCAATATAAAGCTTAACAAATAATTTGTCATGCAAAAAAAACCAAAAAAAAAGTATATCCTGCTTATCACTTCAATTGTATTTCCCTTCACATGTCCTTAGGCACACAGAAAAGCGTTAAGTATCAAGCACATAATTTTTTTTTCGTTATTTTTATTTCTCAAAAATTCAATTGCCACACAAAACACCCTCCATTATATTGGTCTCTACACACACCCCTCAACTTCCTCCGCCATTTAGTCCCCTAACAATTTGATTATCATATTAAATTGTTATAATAATAATAATTTTGTTCATCACAAAAATTTCCTCGATTTAGCTCAATGGTATGTTTTTTTGTCGCTGCTCTTTCACCACCCCCCTAGATTGCCTACAAAAACAAAATCCATTTACTTGCCAATGCCTAAGAATTTGAACCACATCAGGCTTGTGTCAATTTTATGATTATTACTTAAATTGTTCATAGCTGGCTTTATTGTCAATTAAATTTGAAATGTATGACTTGCAAAAGGCAAGTGGAACTTACCGGTGATGAGACCAAGTCAAACGAATGAAAATTTTCTGTAAGCATCAAACGGTGTCATTGTATAAAATTCTAATTTAGCTGGTGTGGCGAAAAAAACCCAAGAAGAATACCAACATTATCCCCCTTGACTACCTCACTATGGATTCTGGAGAGGAAGGCAAATGAACTAAAGTTCATTACTTTGGTTGCAATGGATGTGGTAGCATGTGAAAATTCATAAACCTAATGTCGACTTTATGGGTTATTATGAAAAGGCAGTAATAGCAAAGCAAAAAACACATTGAAAAAAAAAAATATTTAATAATGTCGCTGGAGAGATGAAAAATGCCAATGTTTGCAAAACTAAATTGTCCTTTTTTTCTTTCTTTCACATTCCTAGATTCATGCAAGGACCGGAATATGCAAATGTATGAAAAATATCAAATTTGCTTGGCAATTGGTAACAATTTTTGAAATATATTTTTGGAATTATATAAAAATTTCACTTAATTGAATTGCAAATATGGTGATTGGAAGTAAGAAATCTTAAAGTGAACGAGACAATTTAAAATGAAGTTAATTTATTAAATTTATCATTCCCCAAATACAGCAAGAGTTTATGGCGGGAGTGAGCAGCTTACAAAATGGGATAAAAAAATTAAAAAGGTGGCGATTATAAAGAAATTAAATTTTGGTAAAACTTTGTCTAGAAATAAAATTTTGACAAAATTTTCCATAGACATACTTAAAAAAATATTGTCATGATGCCAAAGATTTCACGCCTTTAAAATACAAATGCAAATTTTGCTTAGCATTGAAGACGCATTTCTCTAATAAAAAGTTTTATTCCTTGTCCAAAAGTCGATAAACTTTTCAATGAAGTCGTATTGTCCTTATAATTAATGGATTTTAATTAAAAATGGGTATCATAACATGAAAGAATTTTTTTTTTTGGGGAGAGGTCAACTTAGCTTTAATAATTCAGAAAAATTCTTTAAAATTAATGAAATTATTTGTAAATTGCTTCTCTTTTTGCATCTTGACAACAAAGCAAAAAATCGTTCAAAAATTGGACATGTTTTTCAACACTTTATTTTAAAGACGTTTTTTACTTGAAACATAGCATAAATTCTACTGGAAGTCGAGTCTGAATTTGGAAAATAAAATTGTAGTTAACTCTATAGAAAATTTTGACAAAATTTTGACAAAATTTTCTATAGAAATAGAATTTTGACAAAATTTTCTATAGAAATAGATTTTGACAAAATTTTCAATAGAAATAAAATTTTAACAAAATTTTCTATAGAAGTTAAGTTTTGACAAAATTTTGTATGGAAATAAAATTTTGACAAAATTTTCTATAGAAATAAAATTTTGACAAAATTTTCTATAGAAATAAAATTTTGACAAAATTTTCTATAGAAATAATATTTTGAAAAATTTTCTATAGAAATGAAATTTTGGTAAAATTTTCTATAGAAAAAAAATTTTTACAAAATTTTCTACAGAAATAAAATTTTCACAAAATCTTCTATAGAAATTAAATTTTGGTAAAATTTTCTATAGAAATGAAATTTTGGTAAAATTTTCTATAGAAATAACTTTGAAAAATTTTCTATAGAAATGAAATTTTGGTAAAATTTTCTATAGAAATAAAAGTTTGATAAAATTTTCCATAGAAATAAAATCTTGACAACATTTTCTATAGAAATAATGCCTTGACAAAATTTTGTGTAGGAATAAAATTTTGCGAAAATTTTCTATAGAAATAAAATTTTGCGAAAACTTTCTATAGAAATAAAATTTTGCGAACAGTTTCTTCAGAAAGAAAATTTTAACAAAATTTTCTATAGAAATAAAATTTTTACCAAATTTTCTATAGAAATGAAATTTTGCTAAAATTTTCTATAGAAATGAAATTTTGGTAAAATTTTCTTTAGAAATGAAATTTTGGTAAAATTTTCTATAGAAATAAAATTTTGACAAACTTTTCTACAGAAATAAAATTTTCACAAAAATTTCTATAGGAATTAAATTTTGGTAAAATTTTCTATAGAAATGAAATTTTGGTAAAATTTTCTATAGAAATAAAACTTTGACAAATTTTCTATAGAAATGAAATTTTGGTAAAATTTTCTATAGAAATAAAAGTTTGATAAAATTTTCCATAGAAATAAAATCTTGACAACATTTTCTATAGAAATAATGCCTTGACAAAATTTTGTGTAGGAATAAAATTTTGCGAATATTTTCTATAGAAATAAAATTTTGCGAAAACTTTCTATAGAAATAAAATTTTGCGAACAGTTTCTTCAGAAAGAAAATTTTGACAAAATTTTCTATAGATATAACATTTTGAAAAAATTTCTATAGAAAAAAAATTGGTATTTATATTGGTATTTTTTATAAAATTTTGCAAAGAATTTCTATAGACATCTTCTATAGAAATTAAATTTTGGTAAAATTTTCTATAGAAATGAAATTTTGGTAAAATTTTCTATAGAAATAACTTTGAAAAATTTTCTATAGAAATGAAATTTTGGTAAAATTTTCTATAGAAATAAAAGTTTGATAAAATTTTCCATAGAAATAAAATCTTGACAACATTTTCTATAGAAATAATGCCTTGACAAAATTTTGTGTAGGAATAAAATTTTGCGAAAATTTTCTATAGAAATAAAATTTTGCGAAAACTTTCTATAGAAATAAAATTTTGCGAACAGTTTCTTCAGAAAGAAAATTTTAACAAAATTTTCTATAGAAATAAAATTTTTACCAAATTTTCTATAGAAATGAAATTTTGCTAAAATTTTCTATAGAAATGAAATTTTGGTAAAATTTTCTTTAGAAATGAAATTTTGGTAAAATTTTCTATAGAAATAAAATTTTGACAAACTTTTCTACAGAAATAAAATTTTCACAAAAATTTCTATAGGAATTAAATTTTGGTAAAATTTTCTATAGAAATGAAATTTTGGTAAAATTTTCTATAGAAATAAAACTTTGACAAATTTTCTATAGAAATGAAATTTTGGTAAAATTTTCTATAGAAATAAAAGTTTGATAAAATTTTCCATAGAAATAAAATCTTGACAACATTTTCTATAGAAATAATGCCTTGACAAAATTTTGTGTAGGAATAAAATTTTGCGAAAATTTTCTATAGAAATAAAATTTTGCGAAAACTTTCTATAGAAATAAAATTTTGCGAACAGTTTCTTCAGAAAGAAAATTTTGACAAAATTTTCTATAGATATAACATTTTGAAAAAATTTCTATAGAAAAAAAATTGGTATTTATATTGGTATTTTTTATAAAATTTTGCAAAGAATTTCTATAGACATGAAATATTGGTAAAATTTTCTATAGAAATAAAATTTTGACAAAACTCTCTATAGAAATACACTTACTGGTAACATTTTCTATAAAAATAAAATTTTGACAAAATTTTCTATAAAAATAAAATTTTGCAAAAATTACAAATAAAATTTTGACAAAATTTTCTTTAGAAATAAAATGTTAACAACATTTTCTATAGAACTGAAATTTTGGTAAAATTTTCTATAGAAAAAACAATTTTCGTTTTGTTATTGTTGGTTTGTAGTAGAGAATGCTGATGAGGAATGTGGTAATTCCGAAACGTGCGCCCATCCAACCATCTTGCAGTATAACCATCTTGCAGTAAATTTCACAAACATTATTTTTCTCTGTTGGTTAAGCTACTTGTAGTTTAGTCAACGCAATGGTTTTTAAGCCGAGATCAAAACAACAAATATGGAAAAAAATTTCACAAAATTTTCTATAGAAATAACATTTTAACAAAATTTTCTATAGAAATAAAATTTTGATAAAATTTTCTATAGAAATAACATTTTAACAAAATTTTCTATAGAAATAATATTTTGATAAAATTTTCTTTAGAAAAAAAATGTGGACAAAATTTTCTATAGAAATAACATTTTGACAAACCCCTTTCCCATAAATCTTCAATATCAAAAAATTGCTAATTGGATTTCTAAACTCTTTGTTGTCAAATTCAGTTGATATTTGCACATGATCTTTAAAGCCTAACTATATCTATTTGTAATAAAATCATGAATTTCAACAAAATAAAAATTAATTGACTTTATGTCTTGTGTGTCAAAAGTTAAAAACAAATTAAAATTTTTAAATGTAAATTATTAAAAAAAAAACATCAATAAGCATAAACCTCTGTAATCCTCTTATCTAAATATAAAAGAATTTTTTAATTACTCTCAACTCAACCACATGTTAGTCTATTTGTAAATCTATTTCATATCTGTGGGAATAGATTAGTTTTCAAACTTTTAAGAAATTTCCCAACCACATTTTGCTATCACAGTCCAATTGGAAATTTGGACTAATTAAGTAATCAATTGCTATAATATACTCAAAACCACAGCTCAGGCAAATGTGATTGACATAAGTTAAAATACCAAACTACAAACCAAAATATCTCATATGAGTTTTAAATAAATTTGAAAAACTAAACTAAAATTCAATTAAAAATCTTTTTTTTTTTTGTGTCAAAAAAGTTGAAGCATATGTGTGGTTATGTTTTGGGGTTATTGTAAAAAAAAACATGTAAGTAAAAACTATCAGAAACATGCCTTAAGTACCAGAGAATACCATGTGCTAACAACTGTCCAAAATTGATAAGGCTTGTGGCCAGACATGTTATGCTAGCAGACAGACAGTTAGTTGGCAGGTTAAACCACATGGACAAATCCCTTTTACCTCAATACTCACAAGAGGATATGAGACAGGACACATGCTAACAAGCAAGCAAACAGACAATAGCCATCATTCATATTCATTGGCAGGAAACACCAGTCGTTGTGCCTCTCTCACACTCTCTCATGCTTTCCCTCTTTCTCTCTGTTATGTTTCATATGAGTGTAACTATATTGACATTATATGAATATAAATTTCTTTGTCGCCTATCGTAACGGAACTTCCGCTTGTTGACTACCCCAGTGTATGAGTTTTTGTGTATATGTGTGTATTTTTGATGGTGCGAAAATGTATTTGCTTTGGTTTTATATGCTTTAGGTATGTTTGCCAATATTGTGTTAACAATAACCTTATTTCCGGTGAAACGAGACAGACAAAACAACATCTATCTAAGAAATTATATTGTTAAGCCAAGTAAAAAGAAGTGCAAAAGGGTGAAAGTCAGGCGAAATAGACTAATTGATGCCCTACGGCAATTCTAGTGTAATTGTGGATTTTGGATTTTCTACCACACTTGAAAATGAAAACCCTAAATCATTATGCCCAGATAGAGGTCCCTCTTGAACAGGGCATATGTCACCTATGGTGATAACACTCTTAAGGTCGCCGATTGATCTGAATAGGTATCCCAAGGGCAAACTGAATCCCAAAGATGTCCATGGCGGCTACGTTAAAAATGGAATACAAAACACGGTTGCCAAAGTCTATAAAAATTAAATCGTGACATAATTTTCTATAGAAATAAAATTTTGACAAAAATTTTCTATAGAAATTAAAATTTTAAAAAAAATCTACTATAGAAATAAAATCGTGACAAAATTTTCCACATAAATAAAATTTTGACAGAATTTTGTATACAACTAAAATTTAACAAAATTTTCCATAAAAATGAAATTTTGACAACATTTTATAGAAACGAAAATTTGACAAAATTTTCCACAGAAAAACAATTTTGGCAAAACTTTCTATATAAACAAGTAAGGAAAGTCTAAAGTCGGGCGGGGCCGACTATATTATACCCTGCACCACTTTGTAGATCTAAATTTTCGATACCATATCACAAATGTGTTGGGTGCTGAACATATAGAGGTTTGTCCCAAATGCATACATTTAGATATCACTCGATCTGGACAGAATTTGATAGACTTCTACAAATTTTATAGACTCAAAATTTAAGTCGGCTAATGCACTACGGTGAAACACAATGATAGTAAAAAAATATGGGAAAGATTTAAATATAAAGCAATTTTAAGGAAACTTCAAAAACGTTTATTAATGATTTATCGCTCGATATATATGTATTAGAAGTAGCAACAAATTAGAGTAGTTTTTACAAATTTTCGACTAAGCAGAGGCGATTTTAAAAGGGAAATGTTCGTATTTTGACCATTTTTGTCGAAATCAGAAAAACATATATATGGGAGCTATACCTAAATCTGAACCGATATCAATCAAATTTGGCACGCATAGCAACAATGCTTAGTATACTCCCTGTGCAAAATTTCAACTAAATCGGTGTAAAAAATTGGCCTCTGTGGTCATATGAGTGTAAATCGGGCGAAAGCTATATATGGGAGCTATATCTAAATCTGAACCGATTTCAATCAAATTTGGCACACTTCATTACACTATTAGTTGTACTCCTAGTGCAAAATTTCAATCAAATTGAGCCAAACCTCTGGCTTCTAGGACCATATTAGTCCATATCGGGCGAAAGATATATATGGGAGCTATATCTTAATCTGAACCGATTTCAACCAAATTTGGCACACATGACTACGCTACTAATTGTACTCCATGTGCAAAATTTCAACCAAATTGAACCTAAACTCTGGCTTCTGGGGTCATATAAGTCCATATCGGGCAAAAGATATATATGGGAGCTATATCTAAATCTGAACCGATTTCTTCCAAAATCAATAGGGTTCTATTCTGACCCAAAACAGGAACATGTGCCAAATTTGAAGTCGATTGGACCTAAACTGCGACCTAGACTTTGATCACACAAATGTGTTCACAGACAGACGGACATGGTTATATCGACTCAGGGAACCACCCCGAGCATTATTGCCAAAGACACCATGTGTCTATCTCGTCTCCTTCTGGGTGTTACAAACATATGCACTAACTTATAATACCCTGTTCCACAGTGCGGCGCTGGGTATAATAAAATTTTGACAAAATTTTCTATAGAAATAAAATTTTGACAAAATTTTCTATAGAAATAAAATTTTGACAAAACTTTCAATAGAAATAAAATGTTGACAAAATTTTCTATAGAAATAAAGTTGTGGTAAAATTTTTGTATAGAAATAAAATTGTTACAAAATCTTCTATAGAAATAAAATTTTTACAAAATTATATATATAGAAATGAAAATTTTGACAACATTTTCTATAGAACTAAAATTTTGACAAAATTTTCCATAAAAATAAGATGTTGACAAAATTTTCTAAAGAAATAAAATTTTTACAAAATTGTCTATAGAAATTAAAATTTGATAAAATATTCTATAAAAATAAAATATTGACAAAATTTTCTATAGAAATTAAAATTTGATAAAATATTCTATAAAAATAAAATATTGACAAAATTTTCTATAGAAATAAAATTTTTACAAAATTTTCTAAAATAACAAAATTTGGACAAAATTCTCAAAAGAAATAAAATTTTGACAAAATTTTCTATAAAAATAAAATCTTGACAATATTTTATATAGGAATAAAATGTTTCCAAAATTTTCTGTAGAAATGAAATTTGTGTTTTTGAAATAAAATTTTGACAAAATTTTCTATAGAAATAAAATTTCTACAAAATTTTCTAGAGAAATAAAATTTTGACAAAATTTTCTAGAGAAATAAAATTTTGACAAAAATTTCTATAGGAATAAAATTTTTCCAAAATTTTCTATAGAAAAAAAATTGCCAAAATTTTCTATACCAATAAAATTCTGCCAAAGTTTTCCAAAGAATTTTCTATAGAAATGAAATTTGTGTTTTTGAAATAAAATTTTGACAAAGTTTTCTATAGGAATAAAATTTTGACAAAATTTAGTTGCCAAAATTTTCTAAAGAAATAAAATTTTGACAAAGTTTTCTATAGAAATAAAATTTTGACAAAATGTTCTATAGAAAAAAAATTTTGCCAAAGTTTTCTAAAGAAATAAAATTTTTACACAATTTTCTTAAGAAATACAATTTTGACAAAATTTTCTAAGAAATAAAATTTTGACAAACTTTTCTATACAAATAAAATTTTTGACAAAATTTCCTATACAAATAAAATTTTGTTTCTCCAGAAACAAAATTTTGACAAATTTTTCTATAGAAATGAAATTTTCTATAGAAATAAAATTTTGACAAAATTTTCTATACAAATAAAATTTTGTTTCTCCAGAAACAAAATTTTGACAAAATTTTCTATAGAAATTAAATTTTCTACAGAAAGAAAATTTTGACAAAATTTTCTATAGAAATAAAATTTGTTCTTTGGAAATAAAATTTCGACAAAATTTTTTATAAAAATAAAATTTTGACAAAATTTCCAAGAGGAATAAAAGTTTGCCAAAATTTTCTATAGAAATAAAATTTTGCCAAAAGTGTCTAAAGAACTAAAGTGTTGCAAAAATTTTCTAAAGAAAACAAATTTTGACAAAGTTTTCTATAGAAATAAAGTTTTGGCAATTTTTTTTTTAGAAATAAAATTTTGCCAAAATTTTCTATAGAAATAACATTTTGACAAAATAAGATTTTTTTCTTTGATAGTATTTTCGGAAAATTTTCTCCAAATTTTGGCCTTCCAATTTTTATCCAAGCATATTTACTTTAACATTTTGTTATTGGTAGTATTCGTTTAAAAAAAAATTTGCAAAATTATTTTCAAATATATTCGTGTCTCTTTTTTGTCCCCGAAATTTAATTTTATTACTGGGTATTTGTTGCCTTTTAATTTTTTGTATAATAAATTGCCACTGTAATATTGATGGAATTTTCATTTAAATTTTAAATAACCATAGATCATACGCCACCTAGGTTACATAAATAAAAACAATCATACGGCCCCTTGGGTCCAGCGCGAAATATTTTATTAAAACCATTTATTCCTCTATCAATTCGATTATAATTTGTCCACCCATTTTTAATTTGTATACTAATGAAGTACATGATTACAGCTCAAATGTCATTGAAGTTTGATTAAAACCCCCTTCAAATAAAACATGGAGTTTTTTCCAATTTATTTTCGATTACAGAAATGATTCATTTTTAATTGATTACTGTGGTCACTGAATATAAAGAATTAAATGTATTTGGTTATTTTCATTAATAAATAAATAATTTATGTATTCAACCCCAGCCAAGCGCTTTTTGAGTGTTGTTGTTGTTTTTTGGGAGCTGTTTTCTGTTTTTTTTACCCCATGGTTACATTCGAACAAATTCAATTAATAAATAAATCATTAGTTGCGTCAGGTTAAAGCCAGACAAGATTTCATTTAACGCATAAAATATAAAACATCCATCCATCCATCTATCTGTCGACAGCATTCCGTTTACATAAAATAGATAGATAGGTGTGTACAATCTGCAGAAGTTGTAAATGCAAATGGTTAATTAAAATTGATTTTTGTTTTTTGTATGTGGTCAAATCAAGTACAGTGGTGGATATCCATGAATTTCTATGTAATATCAGCATACACAAAAACGGAGGGAGAAAAATATAAATTTTGTAAACTACAATAAGCAATCAAGAAATATTTAGACCGTGCTAAAACTCTCAAATATTTAGACCTTGCTAAGACTCTAAAGTTTCATTTTAAATTTCAAAATAACTATTATTGTTCATACGCCGCCTAGAAAACATAAATAAAATCAATCATATGCCCATATGGACATAAAATTTTATTTTTCATACGCCCCCTAGTTAACCCAAATAAAATCAATCATACGACCATTTGGCCTAGAGAAATATTTCAATAAATCGCTATATTTGCAATTTTTATTACTGTTTTATAACAGACGTAACGTTTTTTGATTTTTCTTTTTCTTAGAGAATTGCAATTAATTCAGTTTAATGTTGGGAGAAATAACACAAAAAATTTACCACTTTTTTAAATTTACTTTCTTGGAAAATAAAATCAAATTTATATTTCTTTAATATTAACCTAAATTATATATAAATGTATTTATCCTTTTGTTACCCAGTGTAAATTGTATACGCACATTACCTCCAAACTCTCTCAATTTCTAGCCTTGTATTTGTACGGTGAATGACCCAAATATTTGATATATATGTGTGGTGAAACATTTTTTTTTTTTTGTTTTTTGCATCGCTACATTTGCGGTAGACAAGAAAACAAGCAAATATTGTATGTGTACTACGTCGCTCACAATTTGCCAGAATGGCGCCTAAAACGTCCTCCAGGTGTTGGTCATTGCTCGAATACAAAATGACACATTACGGTGACGAAAGTGGTAGTTCAATTTAAAAGTTTTAGATATCAAAGATTGCTAAAATTTAAAATGTTTGAATTAGAGAATAATATTATTATATTAAAATATAGTTTTCAAAATACCGAAAAATAGTTTTCCTGTAAATGACTTCAGTTATCGATATGTCCATTAAGCAATATTTTTGAGATTTTTAATTTAAATTAAATTTATTAATTTTTAATTAATTTAATTAATTTAATTTATTAATTTTTAGATATATTTTTTCCATTTATATCAATCATACGCTATGTCGTACAAATAATTTGTA
This sequence comes from Haematobia irritans, assembly GCF_050003625.1. Taxonomy (NCBI): domain Eukaryota; kingdom Metazoa; phylum Arthropoda; class Insecta; order Diptera; family Muscidae; genus Haematobia; species Haematobia irritans. The sequence goes on along the minus strand of NC_134401.1, from coordinate 10,194,760 downwards.
TTCATTATACGCAGGTCAGTCCTCATACAGTTACATAGTAAAAGCAATTGAAATTCATCATACGCAAACCGGTCTCAACTCTGCCTTTCCGAGATATGGTATTAGCTACATCTTTTCCAAAAAATATGAAATAAAAAAGCCAATGATCTATATTTATTTCCCATACAATTCTTCTTTACTGGATAACGACAGCGAGTGGGGCGTACCTTAACATTTCTATGTTTAAAAATTAAATTTTTAGATACCTTGTGTGACACCCTAGATCTTGAAATATTTTATGACAATGCTGCGCCAAGCTTCATCATCTACTAAGAAAATCTTTCTAAATTTATCGAAAATTTATTTTATATTTCAAAATATTTTTTTTTTCATTCGTCACCTAGGTAATATAAATAAAATCAAGCATATGTCCTTTTTGGCCACAAAAAACTTTTCAATAATTTATTTACTCCTCTATCAATCGCATTATATTTTGTTTAATTTTGTATAGTCATTCTTCCAGTTCCATCGTCTACTTAGAAAATCTCACTAAAATTTACTGCAACTTCAATTTAAATTTCAAAATATTATTTTTAATACGCCACCTAGGGAACATAAATAAAATCAATCATACGCCATTTTTTGCATAGAGAAACTTTTCTGTAAATCTCTTACTCCTTTATCAATAAAATTATATTTATTTAGTTTTTTTTACTCATGCTACGTCCAGTTTCATCATCTACTTAAAAAATCTCACTAAATTTACCGCAACTTTAATTTAATTTTCAAAATATTATTTTTCATATGCCACCTAGGAAACATAAATAAAATCAATCATACGCCATTTTTGCCTTCAGAAACTTTTCAATAAATCATTTATTCCTTTATCAATCACATTACATTTTTTTTTAATTTTTTATACTCATGAATGCTACGTCCAGTTTCATCATCTACGTAGAAAATTTCACTAAATTTACAGCAGATTTAATTTAACTTTCACAATAATAATTTTAATACGCCACCTAGGTAACATAAATAATATCAATCATACGACTTTTGGCCCCGAAAGACTCTTCATTAAATCACTTACTCTTCTGGCAAAAAAATTATTTTTTTTTAATTTTTTATACTCATGAATGCTACGTCCAGTTTCATTATCTACGTAGAAAATCACACTAAATTTACCGCAACTTTAATTTAATTTTCAAAACATTATTTTTCATATACCACCTAGGTAACATAAATAAAATCAATCATACGCTATTTTTGCCTTCAGAAACTTTTCAATAAATCATTTACTCCTTTATCAATCACATTACATTTTTTTTTAATTTTTTTATACTCATGAATGCTACGTCCAGTTTCATCTTCTACGTAGAAAATTTCACTAAATTTACCGCAGATTTAATTTAACTTTCACAATAATAATTTTTTATACGCCAACTAGGTAACATAAATAAAATCAATCATACGACTTTTGGCCCCGAAAGACTCTTCACTAAATCGCTTACTCTTCTGGCGGGAGACACCGTGGTGCAATGGTTAGCATGCCCGCCTTGCATACACAAGGTCGTGGGTTCGATTCCTGCTTCGACCAAACACCAAAAATTTTTTCAGCGGTGGATTTTCCCACCTCAGTAATGCTGGTGACATTTATGAGGGTTTCAAAGCTTCTCTAAGTGGTTTCACTGGAATGTGGAACGCCGTTCGGACTCGGCTATAAAAAGGAGGTCCCTTGTCATTGAGCTTAACATGGAATCGGGCAGCACTCAGTGATAAGAGAGAAGTTCACCAATGTGGTATCACAATGGACTGAATAGTCTAAGTGAGCCTGATACATCGGGCTGCCACCTAACCTAACCTAACCTAACCTACTCTTCTGGCAAAAAAATAATTTTTTTTTAATTTTTAATACTCATGAATGCTACGTCCAGTTTCATCATCTACGTAGAAAATTTCACTAAATTTACCGCAGATTTAATTTAAATTTCAAAATATAATTTTTCATACGCCACCTAGGTAACATAAATAAAATCAATCATACACCTTTTCATATAACACCCTGTATCAAAAATTGATTGTCACCGACTTCATTAAAAAAAGCGGATTCTTTGTGATCTTTGATAATCCTGATATTTAAAAAAAATCTGCCTAATAATTATAGGGGTTTCTCTCTGTTTAAAGCACAACCATATGCTCAATTTTACATTTAAAAATTTGCGCAGTTTTTATGATGAATGACAAAATTTATGAAAGTGCCTTTTATAGGCCCCATCAAAACGACATAATTTAAAGAAACGAAACTAAAAATTTTATTAACATAAAAGCAGTCTTGCAACATTTCTATGATTTATTTCAAAATGCCCTAATATACAAGATTTCTATAAAATTGAATAATAAATTTGAACACACCATCAGAGATTGCTAATTACAAACAAAAACATGGTGATTCATTTAATTTGTAATCAATTCTTAATGCATTTGCCATCAATAGAAGAGAGCGAGCGAGAGATCGAGAGAGTGAGAGAGAATGAAAATAAACACCTGTTTGGAAAATCCTCATTCAATTGTCTACATGCTGCTGTTAGCTCAATCATCGAAAATTATTAATTGATATTACTCATACACTAAGCTATGTTGGACACACAACTAGAACATGAAATTTTCATTAATTTTTATCATGAAATCGAATTTGTTGTATTATGCCTTTAGTGTCATTTAAGGAACATACATACATATGATGGGCCAAAAGTAGTTCATAGCCAGTTGTTATACTACGAGACGGCAAGACATTTTAGCCATACAAAACATGAATAAAAATAAAAGTGGGCGATATATCGTAAGAAAATGCAAAAAAATATAAAGAAAATAACTATTTGCCATTTATGATTTTTTTCTTTTGGTTTTTACATAAACGATTTTCCTTTATTTGAATTTTTGCTTCCGCAATTAGAAAATGAAAATAGCTTATTTCTTAGAAATTTGTTTTATTTTTGTAAATAATTTCGTAGGTTTTTCCGTAAACCAAAAATTTTAAAAATAGATATATGGTGTGTTGAACTTTTAGAGATATTGGAAAAAATTAAAAATAGTCATACGCCCTCATATCCCAATTAATTGCCTTACAAATTATATTCCGTCCTATGGGGCGAATGAATATAAATAACTTATATGTCATAAGGTTCATTTACAATTTTTTCTGTTTTATAAATTATTGAATTTTTAGGATTTCCCTAAAAAAAACAAAAACTAAATGAGTGGTATCTTGAACTTTTAAAATTTGCAGAAATTAACAAGTAAGTAAAGTCTAAAGTCGGGCGGGGCCGACTATATTATACCCTACACCACTTTGTAGATCTAAATTTTTTGATACCATATCACATCCGTCAAATGTGTTGGGGGATATATATAAAGGTTTGTCCCAAATACATACATTTAAATATCACTCGATCTGGACAGAATTTGAGAGACTTCTACAAAATCTATAAACTCAAAATTTAAGTCGGCTAATGCACTAGGGTGGAACATGATATTAGTAACAAAATATAGGAAACATTTAAATCTGAAGCAATTTTAAGGAAACTTCGCAAAAGTTTATTTATGATTTATCGCTCGATATATATGTATTAGAAGTTTAGGAAAATTAGAGTCATTTTTACAACTTTTTGACTAAGCAGTGGCGATTTTACAAGGAAAATGTTGGTATTTTGACCATTTTTGTCGAAATTAGAAAAACATATATATGGGAGCTATATCTAAATCTGAACCGATTTCAATTAAATTTGGCACGCATAGCTACAATGCTAATTCTACTCCCTGTGCAAAATTTCAGCTAAATCGGAGTAACAAATTGGCCTCTGTGGTCATATGAGTGTAAATCGGGCGAAAGTTATATATGGGAGATATATCTAAATCTGAACCGATTTCAACCAAATTTGGCACGTATAGCTACAATGCTAATTCTACTCCCTGTGCAAAATTTCAACTAAATCGGAGTTAAAAATTGGCCTCCGTGGTCATATGAGTGTAAATCGGGCGAAAGCTATATATGGGAGCTATATCTAAATGTGAACCGATTTCAACCAAATTTGGCACGCATAGCTACAATGCTAATTCTACTCCCTGTGCAAAATTTCAACTAAATCGGAGCAAAAAATTGGCCTCTCTGGTCATTTGAGTGTGAATCGGGCGAAAGCTATATATGGGAGCTATATCTAAATCTGAACCGATTTCAACCAAGTTTTTCGAGACTTATAAAATATTCGGATGTACAGAATTTGAGGAAGATCGGTTGATATACACGCCAATTATGACCAGATCGGTGAAAAATATATATGACAGCTATATCTAAATCTGAACCGATTTTTTCCAAAATCAATAGGGATTGTCTTTGAGCCGAAACAGGACCCCATACCAAATTTTAGGACAATCGGACTAAAACTGCGAGCTGTACTTTGCACACAAAAATACATCAACAGACGGACAGACAGACAGACAGACAGACGGACATCGCTAAATCGACTCAGAATTTAATTCTAAGACGATCGGTATACTAAACGATGGGTCTCAGACTTTTCCTTCTTGGCGTTACATACAAATGCACAAACTTATTATACCCTGTACAGTAGTGGTGAAGGGTATAAAAATAGTCATACGTCCCTATATTCTAATTAGCAGCTATTCCAATTATATTTGAGTGTGAATCGGGCGAAAGCTATATATGGGAGCTATATCTAAATCTGAACCGATTTGGCTGATATTTTGCAAGTTTTTCGAGACTTATAAAATATTCGGATGTACAGAATTTGAGGAAGATCGGTTGATATACACGCCAATTATGACCAGATCGGTGAAAAATATATATGACAGCTATATCTAAATCTGAACCGATTTTTTCCAAAATCAATAGGGATTGTCTTTGAGCCGAAACGGGACCCCATACCAAATTTTAGGACAATCGGACTAAAACTGCGAGCTGTACTTTGCACACAAAAATACATCAACAGACAGACAGACAGACAGACAGACGGACATCGCTAAATCGACTCAGAATTTAATTCTAAGACGATCGGTATACTAAACGATGGGTCTCAGACTTTTCCTTCTTGGCGTTACATACAAATGCACAAACTTATTATACACTGTACCACAGTAGTGGTGAAGGGTATAAAAATAGTCATACGTCCCTATATTCTAATTAGCAGCTATTCCAATTATATTGCCTTTTATGGGGGCGAATGAATATAAATAACTTATATGCCACAATGTATGTTTGGATTTTTTTGAATGCCCAACAATAATCCATTCCATTCGATATGTTTCTTTTGTGTAAAAACAAAAAAATATATCTAAAGATATTAAAAGTTTAATATAATCCTTTTTTCAAGATTTTATTTGGCTTTTCTAAAAATGAATTGAATTTTTAGGGGTTTCCTACAAAATTTAAAACTAAATGAGTGGTATCTTGAACTTTTAAAAATATTCCATAAATAATTATAGTACATGAGAATTTTTTGTGAAATAAATTAAAAATAGTCATACGCCCCTAAATCCTAATAAGTTGCTATTCCAATTATATTTTGTTCTATGGGGCGAATAAATATAAATAACTTATACGCCACAATGTACGTTTGCATGCTTTTAATGCCCAACATTATTCCAGAACAAATTAATTTCGCCATTTGATATATTCCTTTTGTGTAGAAACAAAAAGATTGTCACTGGAACCATATCCAATTTTATTTGCCGAGATATTAATAAGAGTAATCATACGCCCGAATGTCCTCACAACTAAAGTTATTAAAAGATCAAAATAATCTTTTTCTTGGAATTTTATTGGTTTTTTCAATAACTTAATTTAAATCTTAGGTTTTTGTCGTAAACACAAATTAGATGAATGTCATGTTGAACGTTTAATAAAAAAAATTACATGAATGTCATGTTGAACTTTTAATGGTACACTATATATAATTATAGTACATGAGAAATTTTTCCATAAATTAAAAAATAGTCATACGCCCCTATATTCTAATTAGTAGCTATCCCAATTATATTCCGTCCCATGGGTCGAATGAATGTAAATAACTTATACGCCACAATGTACGTTTGGAATTTTTTGAATATTCAACAATGTTCCATTCCATTTGATATTTTCCTTTTGTGTAAAACAAAAGTGTCACTGTAACCATATCAAATTTCCTTTACTGAGTAATTAATAACAATAATCATTCGCCACAATGTCCTCAAAACTAATGATATAAAAAGATTAAAATAATCTTTTTCTAAGAATTTTATTTGTCTATTTAATAATTATATTGAAATCTTAAGGTTTTCCATGAACAAAAATTTGACAAATGACATATTGAACATTTAAAAGTATTCCATAACATATTATGATATATGGGAAAATTTTGAAGAAATTGAAAATAATCATACGTTCCCATGTACAAATAGATAAAAATAACTTATTCGACACTATGTACGTTAAAGACTTTGTAAATGTCCAACAATACTGTGACAAGAAATGTCATAGGTTATTAAATTCCATAAATCAAGAAGAGTCGGTCGGTCTGTTGAAAATCATAAAAAATCTATGGTAGACTATATAATTTCCTGTGCATATTTTTTGGAAGTGCAAAAGTCCACGGTGGCGTTCATTTTTCTTGGTTTTTCTTTCTTTTCATTGTTTATTTATTCCGTTTAAAATTATATAAAATTTATCTATTACTACTATTTACTTGATATATAAAAAAATTGATATACTGTGCCCAAATTTTACCAAAATAACAATACCAAAGAGAATATTTTAAATAACTGTTACACTATATAATTTTAGAAATTGATTTCCTGGGCAATTAATAATACTCATTCGCCCTAATGTGCACAGGTTAATAATGCTTATACGCCTAAATAACCGCTTGCAGTTTCCCCAATCGATGAATTATTTTCAATTTTTACCCAAAAGCAACGTCCTGGAAGCAAAACCCCCAAAGATGCCATATATTTGTTACAATATGTTTGTTGGTGTTTTTTTTTAACAAGTATTTGCCAGAGCAATTAATATTACTCATACGCCGAAATATCGCAATACCAGCACAAATTTCATATTATAAAGGGTGATTCTTTTGAGGTTAGGATTTTCATGCATTAGTATTTGACAGATCACGTGGGATTTCAGACATGGTGTCAAAGAGAAAGATGCTCAGTATGCTTTGACATGTCATCATGAATAGACTTACTAACGAGCAACGCTTGCAAATCATTGAATTTTATTACCAAAATCAGTGTTCGGTTCGAAATGTGTTTCGCGCTTTACGTCCGATTTATGGTCTACATAATCGACCAAGTGAGCAAACAATTAATGCGATTGTGACCAAGTTTCGCACTCAGTTTACTTTATTAGACATTAAACCAACCACACGAATGCGTACAGTGCGTACAGAAGAGAATATTGCGTCTGTTTCTGAGAGTGTTGCTGAAGACCGTGAAATGTCGATTCGTCGCCGTTCGCAGCAATTGGGTTTGTGTTATTCGACCACATGGAAGATTTTACGCAAAGATCTTGGTGTAAAACCGTATAAAATACAGCTCGTGCAAGAACTGAAGCCGAACGATCTGCCACAACGTCGAATTTTCAGTGAATGGGCCCTAGAAAAGTTGGCAGAAAATCCGCTTTTTTATCGACAAATTTTGTTCAGCGATGAGGCTCATTTCTGGTTGAATGGCTACGTAAATAAGCAAAATTGCCGCATTTGGAGTGAAGAGCAACCAGAAGCCGTTCAAGAACTGCCCATGCATCCCGAAAAATGCACTGTTTGGTGTGGTTTGTACGCTGGTGGAATCATTGGACCGTATTTTTTCAAAGATGCTGTTGGACGCAACGTTACGGTGAATGGCGATCGCTATCGTTCGATGCTAACAAACTTTTTGTTGCCAAAAATGGAAGAACTGAACTTGGTTGACATGTGGTTTCAACAAGATGGCGCTACATGCCACACAGCTCGCGATTCTATGGCCATTTTGAGGGAAAACTTCGGAGAACAATTCATCTCAAGAAATGGACCGGTAAGTTGGCCACCAAGATCATGCGATTTGACGCCTTTAGACTATTTTTTGTGGGGCTACGTCAAGTCTAAAGTCTACAGAAATAAGCCAGCAACTATTCCAGCTTTGGAAGACAACATTTCCGAAGAAATTCGGGCTATTCCGGCCGAAATGCTCGAAAAAGTTGCCCAAAATTGGACTTTCCGAATGGACCACCTAAGACGCAGCCGCGGTCAACATTTAAATGAAATTATCTTCAAAAAGTAAATGTCATGGACCAATCTAACGTTTCAAATAAAGAACCGATGAGATTTTGCAAATTTTATGCGTTTTTTTAAAAAAAAAAGTTATCAAGCTCTTAACAAATCACCCTTTATTGACTTCTTAAGGGTAATTCATTGTTTTTTTTTTAATAAAAGCACTAAATTTTACGAAAAGAAATATTCAAAAAATTTACAGTATATTAAAATAAAATCACTTAAGTGAAATTTTACTAATGGACTAAATTGATTTATTATGCTCTAATTTTATCCGAAAAAAAAACTTCCTAGAAGCCAAAAACAAAGAGTACTTTTTGTAACAAAATAGGTTAGTACAATTCCATTTTGTTTTCTGGACAATTAATAATACCCATTCGCCCTAATATATAAAAGATTAAAAAACTCATACGCCTAAATTTCCTCAGCAGTTTTCCAATGCCATCACAAACTTTATATTATACCTATTATAATAATAATCCCAACTTTCTGTTCTTGAACTCTTAAGAGTAATTAATTAGATCTTTAAATTAAAACCACCAACTTCTCTTAAAAACTAATAGACTTTATTTTCATTAAATATTTTGATTAAATATATGAGTTTAAATAATTGCTTAAATTAATGAATTGCGCTTTAATTTTACCTTTATAGAAACCAAAAGTAATGAGTACATAATTGTTACAAAATATTTATTTTTTAACAATTCCAATTTAAAAATATTTCTACGACAATTAATAATACTCATTCGCCCTAATGTTCAAAAAAATAAAAATACTCATACACATAAATGACTGACTCTGCAGTATCACAAACTTTCTATTATACATATTATATTAATAATCCAAACGTTCTACTATTGTACATAATTGTTACAAAATATTTATTTTTTAACAATTCCAATTTAAAAATATTTCTACGACAATTAATAATACTCATTCGCTCTAATGTTCAAAAAAATAAAAATACTCATACGCATAATTGACCCCTGCAGTATCACAAACTTAATATTATACCTATTATATTAATAATCCAAACGTTCTACTATTGAACTCTTAAGGGTAATTAATTGGATCTAGAAATTAAAATCACTAAATTCTTCAAACAAAAAAAAATATTCAAAATATTTGATTTTACATCTACAACCTCTTTGAAAATATCTTTACATAAGTAAATCTCTTATTCACAAGATATAATCCATACTTATACAAATTGCATACTAATTCCCGCAAAATTGTCTGTAAGTATTACTCACACACCATGAATATGAAACATCTTTCGGCTAGGATTTATCTAACTATCATATATTTAAGCTCAACATACCATAAAAGCTTCATACAAGTACACGCATAAGAAAATAACAACTACCTACACCCAACAATACTTACATTTGTAGGATTATACGTATATGAATTCTCTCCTAGCCATACTTATGCAGAAATGTGATTGATACGCAAATAGACAGCTATGCGTATGGATGACTGAAAACGTCAGCAATACTTGTTGATGTGAAATTTTTTGGGAGATGAGTAGGAAGATTTTCATCGAATCGGGATGGTTATAGGTTGTATCGTTAAAATCTTAAAAAGTCGAATTTTATGTCATATTGAAAAAAAAGAGAAAATATTAGTTATGCGCACTCATGTACATTAAATTAATATCAATCATACTCTCAATCTACAATGTATTTACCCGTTTTGTATTGGTTCGTACTTTCCCATAGAGTCTATATATTAATATTTGCCCTCCAAAATATGTCTTCAGTAAGTCAAATCTTTGGTTCGATCTATTTGGGAGAAATATAAGATTTTGGACAATTTCTATAGACCATTTTTGCAAAAAATTTAATTACAAAAAAGTAGTATTAGTAACGCAGTTATCATGATAATAAAAACACACTGAAATCGAGCAAATACTGTGACTAACGGATTTCAGGGAATGACAAATTATTCTCCAAGCTTTCTGCCCAATATTGCGATGTTTTGTTTATATTTTTCCACTTCTATATTGATTATACGCACCACTGCACATAACATTAATAACAATCTTACGAACCCATAAACCTTTCTAAAGAATTAAAGAAAAAATCGTGCATGGAGAGAGTGGTTAACGTTTTCTATGAAAATACATAAAAAATCCTCGACATACCTTTTTTCATAATATTTAAAATTTAATCTACAGAAAAAAACACTATAAATACAATTAATGACATTTTTAAAATTATTTCCCCTTTCACACCCTAATACTATAGTTCAATGTTTTTGGTAGTACATTAACATTTCTATTTCAGACGACACTAATATCCCTGACTGTTGATGAGGGCTGACGTTGATGTTGTATGTTTCCACCTCATATGGCAAAAACATGATTTTTCTCATGTTGTTTATGTTGACAGCCAACGATTATGTTAATGATGACGATTTTTATTTGAATATAATTCTGTTATGTGCACTAGAATGCACATGAAGCTTAAGAAAATAAATACGATGGGAATAGATAATCCAAGCGAAACTGAAAGACAAGCAACCAGAAAACAGAACAAATAGGCAAGCAGGCACACAGACAAATAAACCAACAGAAATGAGAATAGATGCAATAACGTACATCTGAGCTGATGCTGGAGTCACAAATTCATGTGAATTGATGGCAACCAACATGAAATTCTGTCAACAACAGCAATTTTCTTAATGGATTGTTGATAATTCAAAGGGGGTTTTAGAAGCTTAAACGGAAAATTATTAAACCTACGGATGATAGAGAGTAAGCAGAATTCTTTTTTTAAAGAGACTTGCTTGCGCACGTATTTGGAAAACAAATTAAGTTATGGCTTCCAGGGATTTAGAGTAGATTATATGGAGAAATAAATATATTTGAGAAAAATTAATAATAATTATACGTACCCTTATACACTTATATCGGATATAAGTGCGTATAATTAATATAATTTAAAATTGGCATTAGTAAAGAAACTGATATAATATAATGAAAACATTATGAATTATAATCACTGTTGTCACATTTGCTAGAATTCTACCAAAAATGGTAGATTTTTACTGTTTGGTAGATTGGTAGAATTCTTGATGTTTTGGTAGATTTTGCTAAATATTCCATACCAACTAAGAGTTACTTCACAAACTTTTATAGAAATAATTTCCTATAGAAATAAAATTTTGAGAAAATATTTTATAGAAATAAAATTTTGACAAAATTTTCTATAGAAATAATATTTTGAAAAAAATTTCTACAGAAATAAAATTTTGACAAAATTTTCTATAGAAATAAAATTTTGACCAAATTTTCTATAGAAATAAAATTTTGAGAAAATTATCTATAGAAATAAAATTTTGACAAAATTGTCTATAGAAATAAAATGTTGACAAAATTTTCTATAGAAAAAAAAAATTTTGAGAAAGTTTCTATAGAAAACTTTATATATAGAATTTTCTATAGAAACAAAATTTTATAAAATTTTCTATAGTAATAAAATTTTAACAAAATTTTTTGTTTTGACAAAATTTTCTATAGAAATAAATTTTGAGAAAAATATTCTATTGGAAGAAAATTTTTGACAAAATTTTATCTAGAAATAAAATTTTGACAAAATTTTCTATAGAAATAAATTTTTGACAAAATTTTCTATAGAAATAAAACTTGGACAATTTTTTTTTTACTAAAATTTTGAGGAAGTTTCTATAGAAAACTTTATATATAGAATTTTATATAGAGATAAAATTTTGACAAAATTTTCTATAGAAATACAATTTTTGACAAAATTTTCTATAGAAATAAAATTTTGGCATAATTTTCTATAGAAATAAAATTTTGACAAAATTTTCTAAAGAAATACAATTTTGACAAAATTTTCTATAGAAATAAAAAGTCGACAAAATTTTCTATTGAAATAAAATTTTGAGAACATTTTTTATAGAAATAAAGTTTAGAAAAAATTTTCTATAGAAATAAAATTTTGAAAAAATTTTATAGAAATAAAATTTTGAGAAAATTTTATAAAATTTTATAAAATTTTGAGAAAAAGTTGTATAGTAATAAAATTTTTTATAGTAATAAAATTTTGCAAAATGAGTTTTTTTGTTTGGTTTTTACTAAATTTTCGGTTGCCACTCGAGCCAAAAATAATCTTCCAAAATTAAGAGGAAATGTTACCAAAAACTACCAACCAAAAAAAATGCAAAATTTTATTTCAATGGAAAATTTTATCAACACTTTATTTCTATAGAAATTTTTGTCAAAATTGTATTTCTTTAGAAAATTTTGTCAACATTTTTTTTATATACAAAATTTTGTCAAAATTTTATTTCTATAGAAATTATTGTCAAAATTTTATTTCTATAGAAAATTTGTCACAATTTTATTTCTATAGAAAATTTTGTCAAAAATTGTCTTCCAATAGAAAATTTTTCTCAAAATTTATTTCTATAGAAAATTTAGTCAAAATTTTATTTCTTTAGGAAATTTTGTCAATTTTTTTTCTATAGAAAACTTTTAACAAATTTTTATTTCTATTTTAAGAATTGCTAAAAAATTAAAAAAAAAAAATGTGGTATAGCAGATATGGTTGTGTCTAGATCCAATATTTATATATATATAGAGAGATAAAATTTTGACAAAATTTTCTATAGAAATAAAATTTTGACAAAATTTTCTATAGAAGTAAAATGTCGACAAAATTTTTTATTGAAATAAAATTTTGAGAAAATTTTTTATAGAAATAAAGTTTAGAAAAAATTTTCTATAGAAATAAAATTTTGAGAAAATTTTATAGAAATAAAATTTTGAGAAAAAGTTGTATAGTAATAAATAATAAACTAAATTTTCGGTTGCCACTCGAGCCAAAAATAATATTCCAAAATTAAGAGGAAATGTTATCAAAAACTACCAACCAAAAAAATGCAAAATTTTATTTCAATGGAAAATTTTATCAACACTTTATTTCTATAGAAATTTTTGTCAAAATTGTATTTCTTTGGAAAATTTTGTCAAAATTTTATTTCTTTAGAAAATTTTGTCAATATTTTATTTCTATAGAAAATTTTGTCAAAATTTTATTTCTATAGAAAATTTTGTCAAAATTTTTGATGTCTATAGAAAATTTTGTCAAAAATTGTCTTCCAATAGAAAATTTTTCTCAAAATTTATTTCTATAGAAAATTTAGTCAAAATTTTATTTCGTTAGAAAATTTTGTCAAAATTTTTTTTTTTCTATAGAAAATTTTTATCAAATTTTTATTTCTATTTTAAGAATTGCTAAAAAATTAAAAAAAATTGTGGTATAGCAGATATGGTTGTGTCTAGATCCAATATTTATATATATATATAATTTTTTCTTATTTACCACGCGATCTTTGTGGTCCCCTATTAATGTTCATCATACGTACCCTTGAATGTGTCAAATAGTACATGGGTACGTATGATCGTTAATAATAAGAACTGGGCTTGTTCCTTAAAAATTGTGGTACAGCTGATATGGCGGTGTCTAGCTAGACCCCATATGTATGTATTTTTCTTCTTTACCATGCGATCTTTTTGATCTCCTGGTAATGTTAATCATACGTACCCTTGGATGTGTAAAATTATACATGGTATCCTTTGTCATTTTCCCATTCCATTTCCATCCAAAAAGGCATGTTAAAATTATTAATATTTTTTGATATCATTCAAAAGAACAATTATTTCTTTGTGAAAAAGACTTTCCTTCTTATGAAAGCCTTTGTTAGTCTCAAAAAGAACAAACGATTAAAATGGGGAATGTAAACATTTCTTCTCAAACATTTAATTCCCATAAATGGATTTTTTATTAATTATCATTTTGCGTTTATAACCAACATCAGCAGACATGCAGTAGTGCATGTCAGTTTTCCAATGTCTATGACAATATCATGGTTATGGTAATGGATGTTTGTTTATTCTTCATCTACTTAAAGGCTTTTGCTTCTTTTCCCTTTTGTTATTGTTCAACCTATCTAATAGTTTCCGAGTTATTGTACCCATAAAATGTGTCTGAGGACAAATGTGTGTTCTCTCTCTCTCTCTCTCATTCCCCACTTTTATCCACACTTTAATATTTTTCCTTAGCTTTTGTTTTCCCATTTTTCTGGTTTTTTGCTTTTCCATTTAATAATAATTGTCATGTTCCTTCACATGGCATTTTTATTTATTTGATAGCAATTTAATGGTAATACAGATGCGTGCACTTTTTGTTAAGTCTCTTTGGAGGAAATGTGTGATATCATTGTTGCTTTTTTTTGTGGCAAGACAATGCTCTTGTACGAATGCTTTTAAAGTGTCTTTTAATGACAATACCCCCATATAAATATTGATTAAAAAATTACCGCATTTTTATGGTGAAAAATATTTTACTTTTATTGCTACATCATAATACAGTGGCAAAACATATGAATTGCTGTTTACTGTGTGTATGTGTTTGGAAATTGAATTAATAACAATCATACGCATGACTTACTACAAAAGATAATAAAAACTTCAATCATGGTCAGAAAGTTCAATGATCTGGATGGGAGAAAAAATTATAAATTTACGAATTTAACACTACGAGGATTTGTTTTCAGAGAATACGATATAAAGAAAATAAATCTCAATGGAATTTTCTTCATATCGGTGCAAAAAGAAACCATGAAACGAATGATTATTATTAATTCCTTGGACAATGTGGCGTATAAGTGATTTCAATTTTGAAATATTAATTTATTTCTAGAAACTAGTTTATTAACAATATTTTTATTACATCTAAAAAAATAAATGAGAAATGAAAAACTATGGAGCGAATGATTATTATTAATTCATTGGACCAAGTGGTGTATAAGTGATTTAAATTGCCAAATATTAAAATATAACTAGTTTATAAAAATATTTTTATTACATCTAATATATAAACTAGAAATGGGAAACCATGGAGCGTATGATCATTATTAATTCCTTGGACTAAGTGGCGTATAAGTGATTTAAATTGTCAAATATTATAATATTTATAGGAACTATTTTATTAAAAATATTTTTATTGCACGTAATATTAATGGGAAGCAAATGCGAAACAATGGAGCGAATGATTATTATTAATTGGTTGGACTAAGTTGCGTATAAGTGATTCTTTTATTTATTAATTTTTATTCAATTAAAAAAAAATTAAACATTGGAATGAGGTGCCTCACCGTATTTCAGACATTATTGAGACTAGTTGGCAGAAATTAATTAATTGTAATATTACTAATATTTACTATTTACACAAAATTAATAGTAATAAAAATAAAAATATTTTTAAATATATTTTTATTACCCATGGAACGAATGATTATTATTAATTCATTGGACTAAGTGGCGTATAAGTGATTTAAATTGTGAAGCATTAATATTTTTCTAGAAAGTAGTTTATTACAAATATTTTTATTGCACCTAATATTAATGGGAAGCAAATAAGAAACAATGGAGCGAATGATTATTATTAATAGGTTGGACTAAATGGCGTAATTGATGTGATTCTTTTATTTATTTATTTTTATTCAATTTCAAAAAAAATTATACATTGGAATGAGATGCCTCACCGTATTTCATTCATATACATTATTGAGGCTAGTTGGCAGTAATTAATTAATTGCTATATTACTAATATATACTATATAAACGAAATTAATAGTAATAAAAATAAAAATATTTTTAAAAATATTAAAAAAAAAAATATTACATATTACAATATTTTTAATAAAATATTAAAAGTATTTTTATTACACCTAATAAAATAAAAGCAAAGCTAAATATAATTTTGATAGAATTTACATTATATTGGTGACACACGAAACCATGGTGCGAATGATTATTATAAATTCATTTCACCAAGTGGCGTATAAGTTATTTAATTTAATTAAGTTAAGCAAAAAATGCGGAAATTCTAGAAATTTATATAATCTCTTATATTTAATTTTAATCAAATCAATACATATATTATTATTTATATAAGTTTAGAAAAATATATCGTACCCAAATCAGCGAGTCTTACCCCAAACTATAAATAAAATTTCGGCCAATTTGAAGTAGACTATAGATACCCAAATAATTAAAATTTAGAAATTCTCACAAAAATAATATTTTAAGAGAAAATAGTATACAAAGCCAAAAGGATATCATTTTTGAACCCCTACCTCTTCAACCCCTCCCCCTTCATAAAACAAAAAACATTTGCCACTTTCTTTTTATTCTCTTAGTAGCAAATACTTAACTGTAATCATTTTCTACCCTCATTGTTTGACATTGTATGGAATGTATTTAAGTTTATGAAAACAAGTAAAACAATTTAGGCTGAGCCTTTAGGTATTTATCTGTTAGTTTACATTTTTACTGCATACACTACATTCATCTTCGACGGACGAGAGAAATGTTTGTAATTTTCTTTTTGTACTTGACATTCTTCATGCCTACCAGGGGAGATAGAACTTTGCTTTAAACAAAAAAAAAAAACTAAGTATGGAAAAAACATTTTCCCCCCATTGAAACAAGGACAAGGGTAACTTAGTATGGCAACCCATTAATAGTAGCAAAAACCATTATACTGATGATATCGTTGCTATACAATGTCAATAAATTTGCAACTGAAAAGATTTTCAAATGGATTTGGGTTAGTTCTCATTAAATACGAAAAATTAAGTTGACCCCTTCAGTTATAAATTTTTAGTAAAGATTTATGTTTGGCCATACTAATGGTCCGTTAACATTGACATTTTCTAATTCAAACATAACAGATATTGACATAAATGAGCAATTAAAATCAAACTTCTCATGGGTATTTGCATTCGAGGGGAAAAATGAAATCAATATAACTAACATATATGGTTTTAATGTAAGAGTTTTAGAAATGTAGAAATAAAATCTCTAAATTTGATACTTTTTAAAGAAGACACAAAAACCTCCTTCGGACGTCTTGAAGTATGATTATTATTAATTCTACAGAAAAGGTGACGTATGAATATTATAGTCATTTGAACCATAGAACCATGTTGCGTATGATTATTATTAATATTTATACGGTCTATAAGCACGGTTGCCACAGTTGATAGAATTCTACCAAAAAGGGTTGATTTTTTACTGTTTGGTAGATTGTTGGATTCTTGATGTTTTGGTAGATTTTGCAGAATATTTTTCTGCAATTAAGAGGTACTTCACAAATTTTCCATAAAACTAAAATGTTTACCAAAATTTCTATAGAAATTAAATTATGATAAAATTTTAAAAATAACATTTTGACAAAATTATCTTTAGGAATAAAAATTTAAAAAAATGTTCTATAGAAATAAAATTTTAACAAAATTTTCTACAGAAATAAAATTTTGACAAAATTTCGTATGACATCAAAAATTTCCTACAGAAATAAAATTTTGACAAAATTTTCTATCGAAATAAAGATTGGACAAAAATTTTTTTACACAAAATTTTGACAAAACTTTCTATAGAAAAAAAATTCTGACAAAATTTTCCATAGAAATAACATTTTGACAAAATTTTCTATAGAAATAATATTTTAACAAAATATCCTTTAAAAATAAAATTTGACAAAATTTTCTATAGAAATTAAATTTAAACAAAAATTTCTATTGAAATAAAATTAAAAAAGAAATCTATAGAAATAAAGGTTAAAAAATATATAGAAAAAAATTTTGCCAAAATTTTCTACAGAAATAAAATTTTTACAAAATTTTCTACCGAAATAAAAATTTGACAATTTTTTTTTTTCCAAAAAAATTTGACAAATTTTTTTTTTCCAAAAAAAATTTTGACAAATTTGTCCATAGAAATGACATTTTGACAAAATTTTCTTTAGAAATAACATTTTGACAAAAGTTTCTTTAGAAATAAAATTTTTTCTATTGAAATATTATGTTAAAAAACTTCTATAGAAATAAGATTTAAAAAATCTATAGAAATAAAATTTTCAATAGAAGTAAAATTTTGACAAAATTTTCTTTAGAAATGTAATTTTAACAAAATTTCCTGTTGAAATAAAATTTTTTAAAATTTTTCTAAAAAAAATAAGATTTAAAAAAATTCTATAAGAATAAAATTTTATATAGAAATAAAATGTTGTCAAAATTTTCTATAGAAATAAAATTTTGACAAAATTTCCTATAGAAATAAAATATTGAAAAAAATTTTTATAGAAATAAAATTTTGACCAAATTTTCTATAGAAAAAATATTTTGACAAATTTTTTTTGTTTAGCAGTTTTTGGTAAAATTTTCTAGAAACTTTTCTATAAAAATAAGATTTAAACAAAATTCTATAAGAATAAAATTTTCTATAGAAATAAAATGTTGACAAAATTTTCTATAGAAATAAAATATTGAAAAATTCTTTTATAGAAATAAAATTTTGACAAAATTTTCTATAGAAATAAAATTTTGACAAAATTTTTGTATAGAAAAAATATTTTGACAAAATTTTTTTGTTTGACAGTTTTTGGTATTACATTGCGTATGAATGTTATTAATGCGAGTCTCTATAAGACGTATACATAATATTAATTTTATTTCAATTTTCTCTCCCTCTTCTAATTAACATAATTCATGTATGCATTTTAATTTTTTTGTTCTTGAAACTTTTTTTAGATGGCACTATAACCTCACCAGTTTCTACCAATTTTTTAACCATAAAACCATACAGCGTATGACTATTATTAATTCTATGTACATTGTGACGTATAAGTATTACGAATATAATGTTTCGGATCTCTTCTTCCCCTTAATAATAATTTTGTTTGTAAGACCTATTTGCATTTTAGCTTCCTCCACATCTTATGCCCACGAACACACACTTCGACCTCATCACAAGCCTTCACCACCAATTTGTGTGCGTATAGGTTTAAACTCCTATCACCTTCACCACCAACCCAACCACCAGAAACGTGATTTTAAACTTTGTCGTTTCATGTCCTGATATGCTGTCACAAACTATTGTCATTATGTCCTCTACTTTATGGTGTCCATGGTGTCATGTCCATAGATGTTGAAGGCGTCGAAGGCGTAACTGTGGTTTTCCTATATAATTCAGTTGTGAAATTACTCCAGTTAATGAGCTAAACTTATGCACGTTGCATTGATATTTTATGCATGTGCATGCATATGTTGTAGGACGAAAATTTTGTGATTTTATCGGATATTTATCAATGATTGTCTAATTGGATGCCTGGTTAAGTGTTTGACCGAGGAAGTGTGAGGAAAAGTGTTGAAATCTAAATGACATTTAAGCGTTGTCATGGAATGTGTCCATTTTAAATGTGTGTGAAGAGAATTAATTGGTCTCAATAGTTTTTAATGAAATTATTGATGTAGTTTTATTCAATTTTCTATAGATATTTAATTGAGAAAAAAAGGAAATACCTATTAATATTACTCATACGCAACCCCAAGCCAAATATGTTATATATATATATCGCCCAACGTAGCGTATGAATGTTGAAAATATATTTAATTAATATTTAGCCTTAGCCCAATTATGATTATATATTATGTGCTCTTTAGCGTATAGTAAATCAAAAATTCCTAATTTAATATCATAATTGTAATTCTTAATTTCAAACACTATATTTTAAATCTTAATTACTCGCCAATCGTGCCAAAAGTCATCTACAAAAATATCAAGAAAATTATATCAAAAATTTACCAAATTTAAAAAATCTTATTTTAAAGTTGTCAAATTTAATTTCTATGAACAATTTTGTCAAACTTTATTTCTATAGAAAATTTTGTCAACATTTTATTTCTATAGAAAATTTTGTCCCCATTTTATTTCTATAGAAAATTTTGTGCAAATTTTATTTCAATAGATTAATTTTGTCAAAACTTTCTTTCTACAGAAACTTTTATCAAAATTTTACTTCCATAGAAAATTTTGTAAAAATTTCACTTCTATAGAAAATTTTGTCAAAATTTTACTTCTATAGAAAATGTTGTCAAAATTTTAGTTCAACAGAAAATTTTGTCAAAATTTTGTTGCTATAGAAAATTTTCTCAAAATGCTATTGCTATCGAAAATTTTGTCAAAATTTTATTTCCATAGAAAATTTAATCAAAATTGTATTTCCATAGAAAATTTTGTCAAAATTTTATTTCCATATAAAATTTTGTCAAAATTTTATTTCTACAGCAGATTTTTTCAAAATTTTATTTCTATAGAAAATTTTGTCAACATTTTATTTCTACAGAAAACTTTGTCAAAATTTAATTGCTATAGAAAATTTTGTCAAAATTTTATTTCTATAGAAAATTTTATTTCTTAGAATTTTTTTTTTTACTTCTATAAAAAATTTTTATTTCTAAAAAAATTTTGGCAAAATTTCAATTCTATAGAAAATTTTGTCAAAATGTTATTTCTATAGAAAATTTTGTCAAAATTTTATTTCTATAGAAAATTTTGTCAAAATTTTATTTCTATAGAATTTTATTTCCATAGAAAATTTTGCCAAAATTTTATTTCTACAGAAAATTTTTTCAAAATTTTATTTCTATAGAAAATTTTATTTCTTAGAATTTTTTTTTTACTTCTATAAAAAAATATTATTTCTATAAAAATTTTGGCAAAATTTCAATTCTATAGAAAATTTTGTCAAAATTGTATTTCTATAGAAAATTTTATTTCTTAGAATTTTTTTTTTTACTTCTATAAAAAATTTTTATTTCTAAAAAAATTTTGGCAAAATTTCAATTCTATAGAAAATTTTGTCAAAATGTTATTTCTATAGAAAATTTTGTCAAAATTTTATTTCTATAGAAAATTTTGTCAAAATTTTATTTCTATAGAATTTTATTTCCATAGAAAATTTTGCCAAAATTTTATTTCTACAGAAAATTTTTTCAAAATTTTATTTCTATAGAAAATTTTATTTCTTAGAATTTTTTTTTACTTCTATAAAAAAATATTATTTCTATAAAAATTTTGGCAAAATTTCAATTCTATAGAAAATTTTGTCAAAATGTTATTTCTATAGAAAATTTTGTCAACATTTTTTTTTTCTATAGAAAATGTTGTCAAAATTTTATTCCTATAGAAAATTTTGTTCAAATTTTATTTCTATAGAAAATTTAGTCAAAATTTTATTACTCCAATTAAATTCCATAGTCTGTTCTCCTTAGCGTATGATCAATAAAAATTTAAAACTACATTTCAAATCTCTATTACTCATACGCTCTCTTATGTCATATTTACTTTTATTTTAAATGAAAATTTCATAAATTTCACTTACTCTACCAACGCCCTAGTAATATCCATAGCTACTTTTGTTAAATATTTTATATTAATAATTCAAATAGTTTTTCATACATTATTTGCTACTTTGGTTATATTTTGAATCCCATATAAAAGCTGTAAAAAATTTGATATTTAAATAAAACAAAAATTGCATAAATGGAAGTCAGTGTTTAACCTATTTGTAATCACATTTTACGTATGACTAACATCACAGACATAATCCGTCGAATATGGATGCCACACAGACAAGCATGGTTATCAATTCAAAAGTCTTTGCACAATGTTATATGGCATAATCCTTTCTATGACCAACTATGATATGGAGTTTAATAGATGGGGAGAGTAAATTTGAAATGTCTAATATAATAAAAATATTAAATTCCTTTAGATAATATTTACTTTTTAATACTTAAATGGATATAATATTAGTAATATCTAAAATAATTATTTTTAGCCACCTCAAGGGAAAAGCTTGAAACTAACAATTCTAAATCTAATCGAATTTTTATCCAAAAATGTTTATAATATTGTCAAGGAGAAGCCTCTATATAATTTCCTTAGAAAACTGTCGGAACACGTTTAAATCTTTCTTTCAGAATTTTTATTTGTGAAGAATTACTTGTGTCTCTATGATCAAAATAGACATATTATATTGGTTTACCAAAAACTAACAATTGCTCCAGTGAGCGTATGCTTCTTTGAAATAGACAGTATTTCATTAATAATAATCATACGCACGTGTGTACAAAAAATACAACAAAATAAGTTTTCTTCTGTTTAATGTATTACGAAGATATTTCAACCATGTTTTCTATGGAAATCTTTTTCTAAAAAAATTTGAGGATACAAGTTATGCACAATTCATAAAAAGCTATGTATTTCCCAGTGGGCGTAAACTTATTTTAAATACAAATCATAGATTAATATTAATCATACGCTCGAGTGCTCGAAATTTTACAAAAAAATAATTTTCTTGGTTTTTGAGCACTGAAATGGAAAAAAAAGTTTTGTGTGGTCCACGTACACTGTCGCCACAATTGATTATACCCTTCACCGCTACTGTGGTACAGGGTATAATAAGTTTGTGCATTTGTATGTAACGCCAAGGAGGAGTAATCATAGACCTTTTAGTATACGGATCGGCTTAGAATTAAATTCTGAGTCGATTTAGCGATGTCCGTCTGTCTGTCTGTCTGTCTGTCCGTCTGTCTGTTGATGTATTTTTGTGTGCAAAGTACAGCTCGCAGTTTTAGACCGATTCTCCTAAAATTTGGTACAGGGTCCTGTTTCGGCTCAAAGACGATCCCTATTGATTTTGGCCATATATATTTTTCACCGATCTGGTCATAATTGGCGTGTATATCAACCGATCTTCCTCAAATTCCGTACATCCGAATATTTTATGAGTCTCGAAAAACTGGAAAAATATCAGCCAAATCGGTTCAGATTTAGATATAGCTCCCATATATAGCTTTCGCCCGATTTACACCCATTTGCCCGCAGAGGCCAATTTTTTGCTCCGATTTAGTTGAAATTTTGTATAGGGAGTAGAATTAGCATTGTAACTATGCGTGCCAAATTTGTTTGAAATCGGTTCAGATTTGGATATATATCCGATATATAGCTATCGCCCGATTTACACTCATATGACCACAGAGGCCAATTTTTAACTCCGATTTTGTTGAAATTTTGCACAGGGAGTAGAATTAGCATTGTAGCTATGTGTGCCAAATTTGGTTGAAATCGGTTCAGATTTAGATATAGCTCCCATATATATCTTTCGCCCGATATGGACTTATATGGCCCCACAAGCCAGATTTTTGGCCGAATTTGGTTGAAATTTTGCACTAGGAGTACAATTAGTAGTATAGTCAAGTGTGCACAATTTGATTGAAATCGGTTCAGATTTAGATATAGCTCCCATATATATCTTTTGCCAGATATGGACTAATATGGTCCTAAAAGCCAGAGTTTTGGCCCAATTTGGTTGAAATTTTGCACTAGGAGTACAATTAGTAATGTAGTCATGTGTGCCAAATTTGATTGAAATCGGTTCAGATTTAGATATAGCTCCCATATATATGTTTTCTGATTTCGACAAAAATTGTCAAAATACCAACATTTTCCTTGTAAAATCCCACTGCTTAGTCGAAAAGTTGTAAAAATGACTCTAATTTTCCTAAATACATAAATACATATATATCGAGCGATAAATCATAAATAAACTTTTGCGAAGTTTCCTTAAAATTGCTTCAGATTTAAATGTTTCCCATATTTTTTACTAACATTGTGTTCCACACTAGTGCAATAGCCGACTTACATTTTGAGTCTATAGATTTTGTAGAAGTCTATCAAATTCTGTCCAGATCGAGTGATCTTTAAACATATGTATTTGGGACAAACCTTTACATATAGCTCCCAACACATTTGACGGATGTGATATGGTATCGAAAATTTAGATCTACAAAGTGGTGCAGGGTATAATATAGTCGGCCCCGCCCGACTTTAGACTTTCCTTACTTGTTTTTGACTAAATTTTCTATAGAAATAAAATTTTGAAAAAATGTTCTACAGAAATTTTATATAGAAATAAACTTTTGACAAAAATTTTCTATAGACATACTAGTTTGAGAAAATTTTCTATACTAATTAAATTTTGAGAAAATTTTCAGTAGGAACAAAATTTAGACAAAATTTTCGATAGAAAAACAACATTTTCTATAGAAATAAAATTTTGACAAATTTTTCTTTAGAAATAAAATTTTAACAAAATTTTCTATAGAAATAAAATTTTGACAAAATTTTCTATAGAAATAAAATTTTGACAAAATTTTCCAAAGAAATAAAATTTCGACAAAATTTTTTATAGAAATAAAAATTCAAAATTTTATTTCTATAGAAAATTTTATCAAAACTTTATTTTTATAGATATTTTTGTCAAAATTTTATTTCTATGGAAAATTTATTTCTGTAAGAATTTTTATCGCTGTAGAAAATTTTGTCAAAATTTTGTTTCCGTAGAAAATGTTGTCAAAATTTAGTTCTACAGAAAATTGCATCAAAATTTTATTTCTATAGAAAATTTTGACAAATTTTTCTACAGAAATAAAATTTTGACAAAATTTTCTATAGAAATTAAATATTGACAAAATTTTCCACAGAAATAAAATTTTGACAAAATGTTCAACAGAAATAAAATTTTGACACAGTTTCCTATAGCAATCAAATTTTGAAGACATAACATTTTGGCAAAATTTTCTATAGAAATAAAATTTTGAAAAAATTTTCTATAAAAATAAAATTTTGACAAAATTTTCTATAAAAATAAAATTTTGACAAAATTTTCTATAGAAATAAAATTTTGACAAAATTTTCTATATAAATAAAATTTTGTCAAAATTGTCTATATAAATATATATTTCAAAGTGTAACAAATTTTAATTAAATCGTAATATTAAAATTGAAAATTTTCTACAATTATGTATTTCTAACAACACCCACTCTAATGTCACATAGCGGAATGTTTAACATGGTCATGTTGATATTTTGAATGGATAACCTAAATGTTTTCATTTCGTTTTTTCTAATATTTTCAAAATGCTTCCTCTCGTTGGTTTCTTTTTTTTCATGGCCGTTTGAAAGAGTTTCCGGTTCATACTGGCACTTTTCCACATTTATCATCCATCACCAGAGCCTTTTGCTTTTCAAGTCACTCTCACTATGCCCACCCTCTTCAAGCATTCTAGTTAAACAATCCTCTTAGCCAGTTTTTTTCCCTAACAATTTTCTCTATGATTCGCATATTTCCATTAGGGAACTTGTTCTCATTTTTCACCCACCCATAGATTTTCTACTAAAACTATCCTTTCATATTGTTTCCTTTTTTTTTGGTTTAGAAGGTGAATGGTTTTCCTCTTTTGACATAGAAAAAAATCTGTTTGGACTATCTCTCATAGACATTTTTTGAGGGAACCATTCATTCATTCAATCACTACCCTGCAATTTATATGGTAGATATGTGCTAGGTTGGTTTTTTTAAACCCCTTTCGCAGTTTCCTCTTATATGATGTGGTGTAGTGGAGGGTAGAATGATATTTTTTTGAAAAATTTTCTACTTGTTTGGCTTATCATCATCAACATCCCCAAAAAAAAACTATATGATATGATTTTTGATGTGATTGCACTTATACTGATTACAAATATATGGTATTTTTTTAAGTGAGTGTAATGCCTACAACAGGACGCATTTCGTGTATGAATTAATGGATATTTCCATAATAGGGACTACATTTTTAGATGTATTAGAAGAGACTAGAAAATCTTTTTGAGAAGTATTTTAGATCTCAAGTTGAAGTCAGTAAGATTTTGTTACATCGAATTTCTTGGATTATATAAAACGCATGCATTTATTTATGAAACATTTTAAGTATAAGAATTCTCTAAAAAAAACTGAATTCTACCTTGGCTTACACCTAAAACACAAGCATTGAAAGTATCATTAGTATGATTTTTTTGGTATAGGAAGCGTATGCTTAATATTAATATTGTTGATATGGGGAGCGTATGATTTGCATGAATTATTTTTCTGGGCCTAGGGAGCGTATAATCAATAATAATAAAAGATATTTTCATAATAGGGACCAAATTTTTAGGTGCTTAGAAGTGAATAGGAAATCTTTTAGATAAGAAATTATTAATCTCAAGTTGAAGTCGCAAAGGGTTTGTTACATTGAATTTCTTGGATTATATAAAATGTAGGCATTTATTTATGAAACATTTTAAGTATAAGAATTCTCTATAAAAACTGAGTACTAACTTGGCTTACACATAAAACAAAAACATTGAATGTATGATTAATATGATATTTTTGGTATAGGAAGCGTATGCTTAATATTAATATTCTTGATGTGGGGAGCGTATGATTTACATGAATTATTTTTCTGGACATCGGGAGCGTATAATCAATAATAAAATAAGTTTTCGCCATAATTGCGATTTTAACGGTACGTCAGGCGACATTGGATAATTAAACTTGAATTCTTAGTTAAGCGTCATTTACCGACCTAGCGTGGTTTAGACTGATGAGTAAAATGAATTGGATATTTTCACATTTTTAGGTGTTTAGAAGAAACTAGGAAATCTTTTAGATAAGAAATTACAAATCTCAAGTTAAAGCCGGTGTTGTTACATCGAAGTTCTTGGATTATATAAAAACCTATGTATTTGTGTATGAAAAATTTTAAGTATAATAATTCCCCAAAAAAACTAAGTATGAAAGTGAAACATTAAGCGTATGTTTCATATGATTTTTTTGTATAGGAGGCGTATGCTTAATATTAATTCTTGGGATAGGGAGCGTATGAATTATTTGAAATATTTATCTTGGCAAAGTAAAATGAATTGGATATTTTCATAATAGGGACTAAAGGTAAAAGTTTGTTACATCGAAGTTCTTGGATTATATAATAGCATATAAAAGTAAAACATTAAACGTATGATTAATACGTTTTTTTTTTGTATAGGAAGCGTATACCTAATATTTTTGGGATATGGGGCGTATTATAAGATTTATATTTCTTGGAATAGGGAGCGTATAATCATAAAAAATTAAGTGCTCGCCATAATTGCGGTATATTAGGTGACAAGGGACCTGAATTCTTTTTTAAGCCTTTGACTCCTACCTAGGTGGTTTCAAACAGAAGGTCTTAAAAACCTAAACCATTAAACGTATGATTAATATGAATTCTATTTCTTGGAATAGGGAGCGATGATCAAGGAGACACGGGACAAAGAAGCCTGAATTTGTTTTTAAGCTCCTAATTCTTTTAATTGTTGGGATAGAAAGCGTGTGATTAATATGAATTATTTTTCTTGGAATAGGGAGCATATAATCAACAAACAATTAAGTGTCCAGTGGTAAAATTAGGTTTACGCCATAATTGTGGTTTCAGCGGTATGTCAGGCGATACGGGAGAAAGATACCTGAATTTGAATTTTTAACCTCCTAATTCTTTTAATTCTTGGGATAAAGGGCGTGTGATTAATATGAAAAAAGTTTTCTTGGCATGGGGGACATGATCAACAAGGAACCTTAATTATTTTTATATAGGGAGCGTATAATCAACATTAAAATTATGCTTTCGCCATAATTGTGATTTCATCGCTATGTCAGGCTATAAGGGACTTGAATTCGTTTTTAATACCAACATTCCTACCTAGGTGTTTCAAAAATATGGTCGCACAAAAGTAAAACACTAAACGTATGATTAATATGAATTATATTTCTTGCAATAGGGAGCGTATGATCAACAAAAATTAGGATTACGCTATAATTGTGTCTTCAGCGGTGCGTCAGGCGACAGGGGACAATGAAAGCTGAATTTATTTTTAAACTCAACCTAAATATATCGCAAAGTTTCAAAAATAGGGTCACAAAAAAGAAAAACAGTAAACATATGATTAATATTTATTATTTAATTTTTAGTACAGAGAGCATCTGATCAACAAAAAAATTAAGTTTTCGCCATACTTTTGATTTCATCTGTATGTCAGACGCCAAGGGACCTGTATTTCCTAGGTATTTCAAAAATAAGGTCTCACAAACGTAAACCACTAAACGTATGATTATTTTGAATTATATTTCATGGCTTGGGGGGCGTATGATCAACAATAAAATTATGTTTTCGGGATAATTGTAATTTGGTCGATTTGTCAGACCACATGGGACTATGAAACATGATTTTTTAAGCCTAACATACCTACCTAGTGTGGTTTCACAAAATAAGGTCAATATGTAATAAATATGGTTTAAATTAGCAAATGTTTATGGAGGGTATGATTAATATTAATTATCATAATAAAAGTTAAAGGTATTTGTGACATATGGGTATTGGTTTTAAGCGTATGATGGATATCTGTAGGAAACTATGGAGTGTATGATTAATACTTTTTTAACCCCCAAAAGCCCCAATTTTCTTGCCAGCTGATTACATTTTTAATGTTAACGACACAAAAGCTAGAAAAAATTATAGGTAAAATTCAGTATATGCTGCAAAGCCAGTTTAAACGAAGTTTTTTTATTTTACCCATTTTTGTTGTCTTAAGGTGTGTTTTACTAAAAGCTTCCTTATAAAATGAAGGCCGCCTAAAGGCGGGATTGGGCATTAGAGGGTTAATAATAATTATTATTATTTTTCTTAATATTAAATATATCATTCATGATCTCATAAATTGTCCCAGAATGTATTTACAAAAAATTAAAAAAAAAATCTTGCATATGTATATTCATTTCAAAAATTTTATATATAGATTTGAATTTCTGTTTACTCCTATAAAACCCAAATCTTTAATTCTATAGCTAATAATCTATGACAGCAACAATTAAAAAAACCCGCAACCCGAAAACCAAACACAACAAAATCCCCCATCTAAATTCGTCATTGAATTGTCAAATTATATTTACTTAGCCGGCAAATGGGGAAACAGAATCAGCAAAAAACAAATGTGCAAATAACTAGGCAACAATTTCATTTATTTTGTAGGATATTTTATTTTGTTTTACTTCGATTTTTATTGCGTTTGCTATATATTTTATTAGTATGTGTGTGTATGTGCGTGTGTTTTTAAGCTAAGTGTCAATGTCAAGATTATGTGGTTGAATACAAATAGTTACATTTATTAGGGTGGATCCAATTCGGAGTATAACTAAAAAAAATTTGGGTTCTTTTTTTTTATTAATTATATGCCTCAAAATACTTAGAAAGTTTCAATCAAATACGGCTAAATCATGTTTTTTTGTGCTGGTTGAAAAAGATATTATGAAGAAAGATTATTTTGAATTAAGGCTCCACTATTATTAGAGATCTCTAATGCGTATAATCAATAATATCTACTTAATAATACGTATACGCACATATGGACAAATGGTATATTTTTATACCCTCCACCATAGGATGGGGGGTATATTAACTTTGTCATTCCGTTTGTAACACATCGAAATATTGCTCTAGGACCACATAAAGTATATATATTCTTGGTCGTGGTGATATTCTGAGTCGATCTGAGCATGTCCGTCCGTCCGTCCGTCCGTCCGTCTGTTGAATTCACGCTAACTTCCGAACGAAACAAGCTATCGACTTGAAACTTGGCACAAGTAGTTGATATTGATGTAGGTAGGATGGTATTGCAAATGGGCCATATCGGCCCACTTTTACGTATAGCCCCCATATAAACGGACCCCCAAATTTGGCTTGCGAGCCCTCTAAGAGAAGCAAATTTCATCCGATCCGGCTGAAATTTGGTACATGGTGTTAGTTTATGGTCTCTAATAACCATGCAAAAATTGGTCCATATCGGTCCATAATTATATATAGCCCCCATATAAACCGATCCCCCGATTTGGCTTGCGAGGCCTCTAAGAAAATCAAATTTTATCCGATCCGGCTGAAATGTGGTACATGGTGTTAGTTTATGGTCTCTAACAACCATGCAAAAATTGGTTCACATCAGTCCATAATTATATATAGCCCCCATATAAACCGATCCCCCGATTTGGCTTGCGAGGCCTCTAAGAAAAGCAAATTTCATCCGATCCGGCTGAAATTTGGTACATGGTGTTAGTTTATGGTCTCTAACAACCATGCAAAAATTGGTCCACATCGGTCCATAATTATATACAGCCCCATATAAACCGATCACCAGATTTGACCTCCAGAGCCCTTTGGAAGAGCAAAATTCTTTCCATTCGGTTGAAATTTGGTACGTGATGTTAGTATATGTTATCCAACAACCATGCAGGAATTGGTTCCTATCAGCCCATAATTATATATAGCTCCCATATAAACCGATCCCCAGATTTGACCTCCGGTGCCTTTTGGAGAAGCAAAATTCATCCGATCTGCTTGAAATTTGGTACGTGGTGATCGTATATGATATTTAACAACCATGCCAAAAGTGGTCCATATCAGTCCATAATCATATATAGCCCCATATAAACCGATCCCGAGATTTAGTTTTGGAGCCTCTTGGAGGAGCAAATTTCATCTGAGTGAGTTGAAATTTGGTACATTGTGCTAGTATATGGTCGTTAACAACCATGCCTAACTAGGTCCATATCGGTCTATAGTTATATATATCCCTCAGATAAATCGATTTCCAATCACACAAAAATTGGTCCATATCAAGTTCATAATTGTATATAGCCCCCATATAAGCGACCCCCATATTTCAATTCTGGCTCTCTACGTGCCGTGCAAAAAGTCCATATCGATTCGTAATTATTTGTAGACTTAACTATACATAACTTTTTTGTCTAATATATACCACGTATGGACTAACTCACAATTTAGAAAACGATGTTAAGAAGTTTTAAAATACCACAACCCAAGTAATTCGATTGTGGATGACAGTCTTTCGTAGAAGTTTCTACGCAATCCATGGTGGAGGGTACATAATATTCGGCCTGGCCGAACTTACGGCCGTATATACTTGTTTTCGGTTAAAAAGGATATTCTGAAGGTGGGTTCATAGTTGAGATAATTTACGGGAAGAAAATTGATTTAAAATACTAAACCCTTTAGCCATATATGCGTATGAGTAACATTAATTTATAATACTCATACGCACATTGTGCGTAATAATCATACGCACATATGTCTAAAGGGTTCAGCATTTTTAAACCAATTTTCATTCTGTGAATTATCTCTCCTAAGAACCCTAATAAATTTGTATATTCGTATTTATTATGTGGCAAAAATTTACTTTTATATCGGGAATTCGTTTTCGCCACGGAAAAAATTGTGTATAATTTCGTTTAGCATTTTAAAATCAATTTTCTTCCTATACAGTATCTCTGCTAAGAACCCTCTCAATATAAGATAATATTTAAATTTCTATATTCGTATTTAGGTTAGGTTAGGTTCCGTATTTACTAAGTGGCAAAAATGTAGCCCATCATTGTACTTGGTAGCATGTACTCACAAAATACATAAAAGTATTTAAATGTTTGTATATCACCATATTTTCTTGTTGTTATTGTTATTTGCTTTCGTTAGGTTATTGTGTCTTCTACCATATACTTTGTTTTTTGCCTTGGCCATATTGTTATTTACTTTTCTTTATGTCGTATACCAAGATTTTTGCACTTCTCTTTATTCCCTTTGCCAAAGCTAAAATACTTCGGTCAATATCAATGGCAACAATAAACAAAAACATAAACGAAGAAACAACCACCAGCATCAATGGCTATGTGGTTGTGACAAATGTTGGCATAGCATCGATAACATTTGGATAAGAGCCCAAATAATGATGACAAAAATAGCCCGCATTGTTCGCATCTTATTAGACACGCAAATTCAATGTGGCCAACTGAGGAAATCGAATGAAAGTCTAGAACAAAGCAAGCATAATGCCACATAACAAATAGCTACTAGACAAAATAGCTGGGAAGACATGACACAAAAAAAACACAATGAGGATGTGATAATAAATATTGACAGAGATAAGGCACTAAGTGATACAAGGAAAAGTAAGAGGAATTTTATAAGGAAACGATATTGAAAGCTATTGACTATAGGCTTTGTCCTATATGACATTCTAATGGTTTCATTATAAAACATTACGTTTTGTATTTGACAAACAGATATGACTTAGCTAAAGTACTTTTTATCGAGATACTTGTATCAATCAATCAGACCATTAATATTCTAAAACAAAAATCAAATGGCTACTAAAGAAAATAAATTTCCAACCATAGCTAGATAAAGTTCAAGATATATTTAATCTCCACAATATTTTTGGTCATTCTTATAAATGACTTAAATACATTTAGCACTAACAGCATTAGCATTAAGAATTAAGATTTTACCTAAAAGAGGCTAATGAACTTAGTTTTTATAAATGTATCAAGATCATGGAATTAATAGCGATATCAATGGAACAGTAAAAAAATATGCGAATAATAATGAGAAATAATTTGAGCACATAGTTCATACATGTGATTTTCTGGAAGAAAGTCATGGGGCGTCTACTTTTCTTATTGATAAAAACGACAAAAATTTTGGTACATAGTGCGTATACATTATTTTAATAAAGAAGAACATAGTGCGTATACGTGTTCTGTTAAATGGATAGTGGTGCGTATAAATTATTTAAATAATAGAAAACGTTTAATTTAATGGAAACAAATAAGACAATTGACTTCGATGAATTTTTTATATCCTCCACCATAGTATGGGGCGGATATTAACTTTATTATTCCGTTTGTAACACATCGAAATATTGCTCTAAGACCCCATAAAGTATATATATTCTGGGTCGTGGTGACATTCTGTGTCGATCTAAGCATGTCCGTCCGTCCGTTTGTTGAAATCACGCTAACTTCCGAACGAAACATGCTATCGACTTGAAACTTGGCATAAGTAGTTGCTATTAATGTAGGTCGGTTGGTATTACAAATGGGCTATATTGGACCACTTTTACGTATAGCCCCCTTATAAAACAACCCCCAAATTTGCCTTGCGGAGCCTCTTACAGAAGCAAATTTCATTCGATCGGGTTAAAATTTGGTACGTGGTGTCAGTATATGGTCTCCAACAACCATCCAAAAATTGGTCCATATTAGTAAATAATTATATATAGCCCCCATA
The DNA here is from genome assembly GCF_050003625.1 of Haematobia irritans. Lineage (NCBI taxonomy): Eukaryota > Metazoa > Arthropoda > Insecta > Diptera > Muscidae > Haematobia > Haematobia irritans. Next base: position 10,161,572 of record NC_134401.1, on the reverse strand, counting down.
TAAACCGATCCCCAGATTTGAACTCCAGAGCCTCTTGGAGGAGCAAAATACATCCGATTCGGTTGAAATTTGGTACGTAGTGTTAGTATATGGTCTCTTACAACCATGCAAAAATTGATCCATATTGCTCCATAATTATATATAGCCCCCATATAAACCGTTCCCCAGATTTGACCTCCGGAGCCCCTTGGAGGAGCAAAATTCATCCGATCCGATTGAAATTTGGAACGTGGTGTAGTATATGGCCGCTAACAGCCATGCAGGAATTGGTCCATATCGGTTCATAGTTATATATAGCCCCCATATAAACCGATCCCCAGGTTTGAACTCCGGAGCCTCTTGGAGGAGCAAAATTCACCCGCTCCGGTTCAAATTTGATGCATGGTGTTAGTACATGGTCTCTAACAACCATGCTAAAATTGGTCCTTATCGGTCCATAATTATATACAGCCACCATATAAACCGTTCCCCAGATTTGACCTCCGGAGCCCCTTGGAGGAGCACAATTCATCCGATCCGGTTGAAATTTGGAACGTGGTGTTAGTATATGGTTTCTAACAGCCATGCAGGAATTGGTACATATCGCTCCATAATTATATATAGCCTTCATACGTATAAACCGTTCCCCAGATTTGACCGCCGGAGCCCCTTGGAGGAGCAAAATTCATCCGATCCGGTTGAAATTTGGAACGTGGTGTTAGTATATGGCCACTAACAACCATGCAAAAATTGGTCCATATCGGCCTATAGTTATATATAGCCGATCACCAATCACACAAAAATTTGTCCATATCGGTTCATAATCATGGGTGCCACTCGAACCAAAAATAATCTACCAAAATTTTATTTCTATAGAAAGCTTTGTCAAAATTTTTATTTCAATAGAAAATGTTGTCAAAATTTTTTGTCTATAGAAAATTTTGTCAAAAATTTTTGTCTATAGAAAATTTTGTCAAAAATTTTTGTCTATAGAAAATTTGGTCAAAATTTTATTTCAATAGCAAATGTTGTCAAAATTTTATTTCAATAGAAAATTTTGTCAATATTTCTATAGAAAATTTTGTCAACATTTTATTTCTATACGAAATTTTGTCAAAATTTTATTTTTATACAAAATTTTATTTCTATAGAAAATTTTATTAAATTTTTTTTCTCTAGAAAACGTTGTCAACATTTTATTTCCATAGAAAATTTTGTTAATATTTTATTTCAATAGCAAATTTTGTCAAAATTTTATTTCTATAGCAAATTTTGTCAAAATTGTATTTCTATAGAAAATTTTGTAAACACTTTATTTCTATACAAAATTTGTTCAAAATTTTATTTCGATAGAAAATTTTGCCAAAAATTTTATTTCTATAGAAATATTTGTCAAACTTGCATTTCTATAGAAAATTTTGTCAAAATTTTATTTCATATTTGTTGTTTTGATTTCAGCTTTAAAACCATTGTGTTGACTAAACTACAAGAGTAGCTTAACCAACAGGGGAAAAGAAAAAAAAACCGGCCAACCCGGCACTCAAATCGATGATTTGATGGTGGCAAAGGAAAATAGAGATGTTTGTATGAATTTATTTCGGCATAAACCGGCTATCATAAACCTTTTTTCGGAAGGTTCAAGTGTGGTTCACTTTGGGTTTAGCGATCTGCCTGAATTCATTCTGATAATTGGTTGATAGTTTTGCAGCAAGTAGAGGATGCTGATGAGGAATGTGGTAATTCCGAAACGTGCGTCCATCCAACCATTCTGCAGTCTATAGGGCTTTGCCCAACTAAATTTGACAGACATTCAAGCTGATATTAAAACAACAAATATGATTACAGTACTAACCAACAATAAAAAACAAAACAACAAAATTTATTTCTATAGAAAATTTTGTCAAAATTGCATTTCTATAGAAAATTTTGTCAAAATGTTATTTCTATAGAAAATTTTACCAAAATATTATTTTTATAGAAAATTTTATCAAAATTTTTTGTCTAAAAAAAATTTTGTCAAAATTTTATTTCAATAGAAAATTTTGTCAATATTTTATTTCAATAGAAAATTTTGTCAAAATTTTATTTTTATAGAAAATTTTGTCAAAATTTTATTTCTATAGCAAATTTTGTCAAAATTTTATTTCCATACAAAATTTTTTCAAAATTTTATTTCTATACAAAATTTTTTCTATAGAAAATTTTGCCAAAAATTTTATTTCTATAGAAAATTTTGTCAAAATTTTATTTCTGTAGAAAATTTTGTCACTATTTTATTTTCATAAAAAATTTTATCAAAATTTTATTTCTATAGAAAATTTTGTCAAATTTTTTTCTATAGAAAATTTTGTCAAAAATTTATTTTTATTTATCTATAGAAAATTTATGAAGTACCATGAAATGCACCAATCTGCCAAACTGTAAAAAAACTACCATTTTTGGTAGAATGGTACCAACTGTGGCAGCCTAGTAGTCTTTGTAAGCAGATATAAAACTAAAAAAAATATTTAAAATTTAATTTTGTTTAAACAAAATTATATTTTGTTTAAAATTTTTCGTTCATAAATGTTTTCTTTCATACCCTTTACAAGTTTATCCTCCTAATTTGCCGAGTAAATTAATATGCATAGACCAACTTTTTGTATACTCGACCCATTTAAAATGTTTTTATTTTATTTAGTTTTCTTATTTTTTTATTACATTTAAATTACGTATACGCACCACACTCACCATGTACCATCGGAGCGTATAATTATTAACATTTAATTATAATAAATCATACGCATATATAACTTTTATGTTACTACTATAAAATTCTTGAAAATTTTCTATTAAATATACATTTCATTTTCATAGAGCTAAAAATAGAATAACACACTTCATAGAAGAAAAATCACATCAGAATCATAAACTTAATGAAATCATTTAAAAATTTTCTTTTATATGAAAAAACTTATAAAAAAATCAATTTCCCTTTCCTGCTCTAAGTTTGCAGAATGCAAATTAAATTGCGTATGAGTCATATGTACCCTAGAACTGTAATATCTGCTCTCTTTATGAGCCCTAAGTATTTTCTCACTTTTTTAAGTATTAATATCTCCAATTTTCTGTTACAAATTCTTACTTTATTTTCTTATAATTCGCTATGTCAATTTAATCTCACTTTATCATCTTTTTTAGGGATATTAAATTTTCACAGAATTACACCGTTATCCTGTGATGTGTATTCACATATAATATCTTCTTTTTATTAGCGTAAATGGGGATTTCGACACATTTAAGGGGAAAGTGAATAAAAAAAAAACATCCACAAAAAATCCCTTCCTTTATGCTTGAACTCAAATAGATTTTCAACATAATCCCCAGACTGCAGTGTCCCTTGCTGACATATAAATTCTCTGACAGGACTTTTTATATCCCTGAGTATGGATATGTAAATTTCAATTATACCATTCGACTGACTGACTGGGGGGTATAGTGTTTGTCGATCTCACTATTTGACTGCATCGAAATAATGTTGAAAAATCATATTTTTATTAACCATTCAACAAAATATGAAAATTGAGTTAAGCTGCAGTTAAAAGTTTGCATATTTCATAATTTCCCCGCAATGTTAGGGCAGCGATGGTGTTGTCGATGACTTCGTGGATTCTCTAGCACCTCTACTGGTTGTCATGGCAGTGGAAGCCAATTCCACCTACCCTACCTTCAAATAAATCCCAACTATTTTGCTCCAATCCACATGCCACACATGCTGACGTTAACAGTATTTTTTTTTCTCGGAAATAAGTTTTTCGCTGACACTTTTTTCGGAGGAGGAGTTTAATGGGTGGAACATGCGTCTCCTCTAGGGGGATTCTCATAAAAGTTTTTTCCCTCCGATACGTGGCTTGGCGAATGTTTTCCATTGTACCATTGCCATTTTATGCAACTGCATATGTTTCTAATTCTTGAAATGTTAGCTGAATATGTGAGTGGGTTCATGGATTTAGTGCTTGGAGTTCTTTTCCTTTGCATTTCATGCGACTAATTCGAAATAAGTTAAAATTTCCCGCATATGCTCTGTGTTGGGGTAATAAAAGTAAATTGTCGAGAAAAAATGCTGCCACTTAATCAACTTGTACGATATTTAATTTAGCAAATTTTTGGAAAGGAAATGATATTCATGAGAAAAAAAGGAATGAAGAATATTATTTGCAAGGAAAAAAGTCAATTTAGCATTTATTGAATATATGTTGCTGAATACGATTTTCTATGAAAAATCTTCAATTCAAAGTGGCTGAATAGGATCTTTTATAGAATGTCTTCAATTTTATATATTTTTTTTATAGAAAATCATCAATTCAGCCTGGCTGAATAGGATTTTTTAGAAAATCTTCAATTTAGCCTGATTGAAAAGGATTTTCTATGAAAAATCTTCAATTCAGCCTGGCTGAATAGGATCTTCTATAGAATGCCTTCAATTCAACGTGACTGAATAGTATTGTTTTATAGAAAAATTATCAATTCATCTTAACTGAATAAGATTTTCTAAGGAAAATATTGATTTTGGCATAGCTGAATAAGATTTTCATATAAAATTTTCAATTCGACCTAGCTGAATAAGATTATCCATAGAAAATCTTCAATTAAGTTTAGTTAAAAAGGGTTTTCCATAGCAAATCTTCAATTCAGCCAAGCTAAATAGAGTTTTCTACAGAATTTCTTCATTTCAACTTTGCTGAATAGGCTTTTCGATAGAATATCTTCAACTAAACGTGATTTAATAGGACTTTCTATAGAAAATCTTCGATTCAGCATGACTGAAAAGGATTTGATGTAGGAAATGTTCAATTCTGCCTAGCTGTATAAAATTTTCCATAGTAAATCTTCAATTCAGCCCAGCTGAATAAGATTTTCTATACAATGTATTCAATTCAACGTGACTGAATAGGATTTCCTATAGGAAATCTTCGATTCAACAGGTATTTTATATAGGAAATTTTCAATTCAGCTAAGCTGCATAAAATTTTCTATAGTAAATCTTCAATTCAGCCAAGCTGAATGCAGAAAATGTTAAATTTACTGTGGCTGAATAAACTTGTCTATACAATATCTTCAATTCAACGTGGCTAATTAGGATTTTCTATAGAATATCTTTAATTCACCCTGGCTGAATAGGATTTTCTATGGAAAATCTTCAAATTTGCCTGGCTGAATAGGATTTTCTTTCGAAAATCTTCAATTCTGCCTGGCAGCATGGGATTTTCTATAGAAAATCTTCAATTCAGCCTGGCTGAATAGGATTTTCTACAGAAAATCTTCAATTCAGCCTTGCTGAATAGGATTTACCGCAGAAAATCTTCAATTCAGCATGGCTGAATAGGATTTTCTATAGAAAGTTTTCAATTCAGCCTGGCTGAATAAGATTTTTTATGGAAAATCTTCAAATTTGCCTGGCAGCATGGGATTTTCTATAGAAAATCTTCAATTCAGCCTGGCTGAATAGGATTTTCTACAGAAAATCTTCAATTCAGCCTTGCTGAATAGGATTTACTGCAGAAAATCTTCAATTCAGCCTGGCTGAATAAAATTTTCTATAGAACATCTTCAATTCAGCCTGGCTGAATAGGATTTTCTATCGAAAATCTTCAATTCAGCCTGGCAGCATGGGATTTTCTATAGAAAGTTTTCAATTTAGCTTTGCTGAATAGGATTTTCTATAGAAAATCTTCAATTCAGTCTGGCTGAATAGGATTTTCTATAGAAAATTTTCTATCGAAAATTTTCAATTCAGCCTGGCTGAATAGGATTTTCTATAGAAAATCTTCAATTCAGACTTGCTGAATAGGACTTACTACAGAAAATCTTCAATTCAGTTAGACTGAAAAGAATTTTCTATAGATAATCTTTTCATTCAGCTTAGTTGAATAGGATTTTCTATAGCAAATATTTAATTCTGCGTGTCTCAATACAATTTTCGACAGAAAATCTTCAACTCAGTCTGGGTGAATATGATTTTCTATAGAAGGTTCCCAATTCAGCTTGACTGAATAGGATTTTCTACAGAAAATCTTCAATTCAACGTGGCTGAATAAGATTTTTAATAGGAAATTTTCAATTCAGCCTGGCTGAATAGCTAAAGTTAAGCTGAATTTGAGATAATTGTAAATGTGCCACATTTCCGAAAACAGTTTCATAAATTCTACTACTACCCACCCTTTCAAAACTATGGCCATATGTGACTAATAACAATAAGTTCTTATTAATCGTAGAACAAAGGGTTTCATATCTTCCTAGCTTTTAATCCAACTCTAATGACATGTCTGAGACCCTACGTATACTCCATTAAACCAAAGTTTCATATTCCATTAAGCACCCAATATCAAAAGGAAACTAAGTTCCATTTATGTTTTAGCAGACATGCAAAAATTAAACAAAAGAAAGAAAATTAAGAAACAAAGAGGGGAAATCCCAACATGAAAATATCTGGCAGAAAAATGAGACTTAAGAGTATTGCACCATCACTAGTCGTCCTTTTTGCAGTGTTGCTGGCCCAAGCAAATTTTGTCTTAACCTTTGGTTAGGCCTGCCACAGTCGTACTCTAATGAAAAAAGCAAATAAATGACTACGTAAACCTTAGCATGCGGTTTCTGGAGGTGGTGAACCCAAGCCACATAATGGTTTATTTAATTAATGAAAACTTCATTTCCTTAAACATGAAAGCGTGGAAGAACGTGCAAAGAAAAATTCTTTGATGAAAATAACAAATGAATGGTTTTTGGCAAATACAGAAGACCATTGGAAAAATATTAGCAAAGGGTTTCTGAAAAACTTAAATTCAATTCATCAAAGTTGAATAGAATTTTATTTATAACAAATTTTATTCAGCTTAGCTGAATACTGTTTTTAATAGGAAAATTTTAATTTTTATAGGGAAACTTTAATTCAGCCTGGCTGAATACGATTTTCATTAGCTTTCAATAAGAAAGCTTTAATTCAGTGTGGCTGAATAACATTTTCTGTAAGAAAACTTGAAATCCGCCTTGCTGAATAAGATTTTCTATAAGAAGATTTTAATACAGCCATGCTGAATAAGGTTTCCAAGAAGAGAACTTTAACTCAGCCTGGCTGCATAAGATTATCTATAAGAAAATTTTAATTCAGCCAAGCTGAATAAGGGTTTCGAAAATAAAACTTTAACTCAGCCTAGATGAATTAGGTTTCCATGTTTAAAATTTTAATTTAGCCTAGTTAAATTTTCGAAAAGAAATTAGGATGAATTAGGTTTCCTTGTTTAAAATTTTTATTTAGCCTTGTTAAATAAGGATTTACTGATAAAATCCATTGAATATTGCATTAGAAAAACTTTAATTCAGCCTAGCTGAATATGGTTTTCATTAGGAAAACTTTAATTCAGCCATGCTGAATAAGGCTTCCAATAGGAAAACTGTAAATCAGCCTGGATGAAAAAGATTTTCACGCCTAAAATTTTAATTTAGCCTAGTTAAATAAGGATTTCCTGATGAAATCCATTGAATGTTGCATTAGAAAAACTTTAGTTCAGCCCAGCTGAATATGGTTTTCATTAGGAAAACTTTAATTCAGCCGGCCTAAATAAGGTATATCACTCCATTTTCGCTATTTTAAATTTTAATTCAATTTGAAAGATTTTCACAATTTTCTTCAAACAATGCGTTTTGAATTTTAGCTCACCTCTTAATTTTGGAACTTCACTCCCTCAGTCCTTTTTTTCTCCCATATCTGTTCTCAAAGCAATAAACAACTTATTTCGCTATAACCAACAAAAACTTGGTGTTTGTGTTGTGCAAACAAATGTAGCCTTTGCTTTGTCACAAACTTCTCACGTTTATCTACCGACATAGCCTTTTTTCTCAAAAGTTTTTTTTTTTCATTTGGACCTTTTTGTGTCTGGCATTGTTTAAGTGTTACTGTGATTATGAGAATTTTAGTGAGTTTCAAACTTGGCTATGTGGAAAGGATAATTTTTGTATATCTTAATTTCCAAACTATGGAAAAAAACGTGACTTGTGGATAAAAATTGCCTTTTTCTCATAAATTTATATCATAATAGTTTTGGTATTTCGAAAGGGCTTTAATTACAGCCATGGTAATAGACGATTTTAATTCAGTCCTGAAGGGGTTTTTGTGGCATTAGGAAATTTCCAGTAATATTTTCTTGAAAAAATTTGGAATTTTCGAAATTAGTTTTTGACAATTAAAATATGCAAACTGGCTGAATGAGGGGTTTCACTCCATTTTTTTTCTATCAAATGGGAGTGCAGCAATAATTTTCATTGTTTTCTTTATAACAACACGTTTCGGATTATAGTAAATAATTAAATAATTTCCATCATTTTTTTCAATTGATATTATTTATGTATGAAATGGCTGAAGAACTTTTTTTAAATTTAATTTTTTATATTTAACTTATTCTCCCTATATTTTCCTTTTATCAAAAGTTAACGATTTTCTAATATCCTCCAACGAGTTATCCTAAATAATTTCTATAAAAAATATAAAATTTTCTTTACAAATGATTTTCAATGCAGTTTTTTTGCAACATTCAGCCAATCATAGACTTTGTGAAGAGTATTTATCATTTCCTGAATTGCTATAATTTAAATTGGATTTCCATACCTGTGATCAATACCCTCAATGACATATCGCAATGCGAAAATCCCATTAAGTGGCTAACCCCAACACCTGTCCTTTATAAATCAAACAAACCTTGGATGTGGGCCATACCACACCACACCACTATGCTGACACTATCAAAAAATCTCTATTGAACCTTCAAAATTGTAATTGATTTAATTAATTTCGTGTTCATCATTTTGTTTTTCAATTCAACAAATAGGAGAGGCAATATTTGTAAGCATTTCTTGCCTTTGTAATTGGCCAAAAAGATAATAGATAAAAGTTGGTCTAATGATGACAGAGAATCTAAGTGCCAATGTTTTCTGATTTTGATTGGGAGACTACTAATGGCGTTGAAGCGTATGATGATGCTGAATCTCACATGAGTTATTGGTCTAACTATTAGGCTATCTTAAATAGATATTTTCAGGGATTTGCTTGACAAAATATTCAATAAATTAAATATTTATGTCATCTAGATTGAAAAATACCACAAAATATCAATAATTATTCATCTATTACATCAATCGTATAGATTATTAATTATTTATTATATTTTCAAATTATTGTAAAATTTGTTTATGTTTTCTTTTCTTTTAATAAAATTGGAACCGGCATTTCGCTATCATTAATTTATTATTATATAAATTATTTATTATATTTTTTTTTTAATGTTTATTTTTAATTTTGTTTATGTTTTATATTTTTTAGAATTGGAACCGGCATTTCCCTATCGTGATGTGACCATACAAAGAGATGTTGATGCCCATAAACTCTATGATATACTATCAGAAGTGGGAAGGTATGTAGTTTGTTATTTTTTTAATATACATAATTCCAAATATTTCTAAATAATAAAATTTTCCTTAATTAGAGGCAAATTTGGTGTTGTCTACAAATGCCAGGATAAAACAAATGGTCTGAAATTGGCTGCCAAATTTGTTCCCATACCCAAACGTGAGGATAAGCGAAATGTCGAAAGAGAAGTGGAAATTATGAACTCCCTTCAGCATCATTTAATCACACAATTATATGCAGCCTATGAATATCAAAAAATGATGTGTGTGGTTCAGGAATTGTAAGTAAAATTAAAAAAAAAAAATAATAATAATAGAATAGCAGAACTATAAAATTCTAGAAATATAAAATTAGGCTATCGGGAAATTTTCCTATGAGAAATTCGTTAATTATTTTCTATTATTTCCTGGACGAAGCTTCAATTCAGATCTGCTGAATAACATTTATAGGAAGATTATTGTCAAGAGATCCTTTAGACTGAATTTTAAAGAAAATAAAATTTTGACAAAATTTTCTATAGAAATAAAGTTTTGACAAAATTTTCTAAAGAAATAAAATGTTGACAAAATTTCCTAGAGGAATAACATTTTAACAAAATACTCTATAGAAATAAAATTTTGACAAAATTTTCTACGGAAATAAAATTTTAACAAAATATTCCATAGAAATAAATTTTGGCAAAATTTTCTATGGAAATAAATTGACAAAATTTTCTATAGAAAAAAAAATTTTTTTGACACAATTTTCTATAAAAATAAAATCTTGACAAAATTTTGTAAAGAAATAACATCTTAACAAAATTTTGTAAAGAAATAAAATTTTGACAAAATTTTCTATAGAACATTTTGTCAAAATTTAATTTCTATACCGAATTTTTGACGAAATCTTATTTCCATTCTATTTCTATAAAATAAAATTTACGAAAGTTTTCAATAGAAAAAACATTTGACAAATAAAATTTTGACAAAATTTCCAACCGAAATAAAATTCTGACAAAATTTTCTAGAGAAATAAAATTTTGACAAAATTTCCTACAAAAATATTTTTTTTTAAATTTCGTATAGAAATGAAATTTTGACAAAATTTTCTATAGAAATGAGCTTTTGAAAAAATTTTCTATAGGAATAACTTTTTGAAAAATTTTTCTATAGAAATAAAATTTTGACAAAATTTTCTTAGAACTAAATTTTAACAAAATTTTCTAGAGAAATACATTTTTGACAAAATTTTCTAAAGAAATAAAATGACAAAATTAATTTTTTTACGAAATTTCGTATAGAAATGAAACTTTGTCAAAATTTTCTATAGAAATGAGCTTTTGACAAAATTTTCTATAGAAATAAAAATATGCCAACATTTTTTACAAAAATAAACTTTGTATAGATACAAAATTTTGTAAAACTTTTCTAGAGAAATTAAATTTTGGCAAAATTTTCTAGAGAAATAAAATGTTGATAAAATTTCCCATAAAAATAAATGTTTGACAAAATTTTCTAGAGAAATTACATTTCTACAAAATTTTCTAGAGAAATAAAATTTTGACACAATTTTCTATAAAAATAAAATTTTGACAAAATTTCTATGGAAATAAAATTTTGACAAAATTTCTATGGAAATAAATTGTTGACAAAATTTTCTATGGAAATAAAATTTTCAAAAAATTTTGTATAGAAATAAATTGTTGACAAAATATTCTATAGAAATAAAATGGTGACAAAATTTTCTATAGAAATAAAATTTTCACAAAATTTTGTATAGAAATGATTTTTTTGACAAAAATTTCTATAGAAATAAAATTTTGACAAAATTGTTTATGGAAATAAAATTTTGACAAAATTTTCTAGAGAAATCAAATTTTGACAAAATTTTCTTAGGAAATTAAATTTTGACAAAATTTTCTAGAGAAATAAAATTTTGAGCAAATTTTTTATAAAAATAAAATTTTAATAAAATTTTCTATAGAAATAAAATTTTAACAAAATTTTCTATAGGAATAAAATTTTGACAAATTTTTCTAGAGAAACAAAATTTTGACAAAATTTCCTACAAAAAAAATTTTTTTGTCCAAAATTTTGTATAGAAAGAAAATTATGCCAACATTTTTTACAATAATAAACTTTTTATAGATACAAAATTGTGTAAAAATTTTCTATCGAAATAAAATTTTGGAAAATTTACTATCGAAATAAAATTTTAGAAAATTTTCTATAGAAATAAATTTTGACAAAAATTTCTATGAAAATAAAGTTTTGACAAAATTTTTTATGAAAATAATATTTTGACAACAGAAATAAAATGTAGACGAAATTTCCTACAGAACTAAAATTTGAGAAAATTTTCTATAGAAATAAAATTTTGACAAAATTTTCAAAAGAAATAAAATGTTGAAAATTTTTTCTAGAGAAATGAAATTTGAACAAAATTTCCTACCAAAATAATTTTTTTACAAAATTTCGTATAGAAATAAAGTTATGCCATCATTTTTTTCAAAAATAAACTTTGTATAGATACAAAATTTTGTAAACATTTTCTATCGAAATAAAATTTTGGAAATTTTTCCATAGAAATAAAATTTTGCCAATAATTTATAGTGAAATAAAATGTTGACAAAATTTCCTACAAAAAGAATGTTTTCCAAAATTTGGTATAGAAATGAAATTTTGACAAAATTTTCTATAGACATAAAATATTGAAAAACTTTTCTATAGAAATAAATGTTGAAAAAATTTTCTATAGAAATAAAATGTTGAAAAAATTTTCTATAAAAATAAAATTATGCCAAATTTTTTTGCAAAAATAAACTTTGTATAGATACAAAATTTGGTAAAAATTTTCTATCGAAATAAAATTTTTAAAAATTTTCTATAGAAATAATTTTTTTTCCAAATTTTCTATAATAAAATTTTAAAATTTTGGAAAATTTTCTAGTGAAATAAAATTTTGACAAAATTTTCTAGAGAAATATAATGTTTACAAAATTTTCTAGAGAAGAAAAATGTTGACAAAATTTTCTATGGAAATAAAATTTTGACAAAATTTCGATGGAAATAAAATTTTGGCAAAATTTTCTATAGAAATAAAATGTTGACAACATTTTCTTTAGAACTAAAATATTCACAAAATTTTCTAGAGAAATAAAATTTAAAAAAAAAATTCTATAAAAATAAATGTTGAAAAAATTTTCTATAGAAATAAAATGTTGACAAAATTTTCTATAAAAATAAAATTATGCCAAAAGTTTTTGCAACAATCAACTTTGTATAGATACAACATTTTGTAAAAATTTTCTATCGAAATAAAATTTTGGAAAATTTTCTATAGAAATAAATAATAAATAAATAAAACCCAGCCAACTTCACTCAAATCGATGATTTGATGGTGGCAAAGGAAAAGAGAGATGTTTGTACGAATTTATTTCGGCATAAGCCGTTTATCAATGTAAAGCCTTTTTTCGGAGGGTTCAAGTGTGGTTTATTGTTGGGTTTATTGAACTGCCTGAATTTATTCTGATAATTGGTTGATAGTTTTGCTGCAAGTAGAGGATGCTTTGCCCTACAAATAAATTTGACAAACATTCTTTTCCTCTGTTGGTTAAGCTACACTTGTAGTTTAGTCAATGTATGGTTTTAAGCTGAAATAAAAAAAAAACAACAATGAAATAAATTTTTTTCAAAATTTTCTAGTGAAATGAAATTTTGACAAAATTTGCTAGAGAAATATAATGGTTACAAAATTTTCTAGAAAAGAAAAATGTTGATAAAATTTTCTATGGAAATAAAATTTTGACAAAATTTCGATGGAAATAAAATTTTTTCAAAATTTTCTATAGAAATAAAATGTAGACAACATTTTCTTTAGAACTAAAATATTCACAAAATTTTCTAGAGAAATAAAATTTTTACAAAATTTTCTATAGAACTAAAATTTTCACAACATTTTCTAGAGAAATAAAATTTTGATCAAATTTCCAGTAAAATAAAATTTTGGCAAAATTTTCTATAGAAATAATATTTTGACAAAATTTTCTAGAGAAATAAAATTTTGACAAAATTTTCTACAGAACTAAAATTCAACAGAAATAAAATGTTGATTAAATTTCCTATAGAAATAAAATTTTTACAAAATTTTCTAGAGAAATAAAATTTGTACAAAATTTTCTAGACAAGAAAATTTTCACAAAATTTTCTAGAGATATAAAACTTTGACAAAATTTCGTATAGAAATGAAATTTTGACAAAATTTCTGTATACAACTAAAATTTTGACAAAATTTTCCATAGAAATAAAATTATGCCAAAATTTTCTATAGAAAAAAAAACACGAAATACAAATTTGGAATAGGAATAAAGAACAGAATTGTCTATCGAAGACAAAATTTGGAAATTTTTAACTTTTAAATGTTATTTTTTTTTTTAATTTGGAAAAAATGGTCCGCTGGTACGAATTTTGGTCCACTTTTGAAAAAAAAGATTGGTCCGAAGTAAAATTTCGTTGTGGCAACGCTGGTGTCAATTTTTTCTTATTATTCCATTATAAAACTAAAGCAACTAGAGGCTATCGGCCTAACTAATTAAAAGTTCTCCCTTCTCCCAGAGAGAGAGAGAGAGAGAGTGCGGTGGTAATTGGTTTCTTATTATTATTCCATTATAAAACCAAAACAAATTTACCTGAATTGTGTCATCGAAAATGAATTAAATTATACCCTCTTAGCAAAACAAATAATTTCTAAATATCGGAAATTGATTGGAAAAAACAAACCTAAATGTAATTCAAACAATTGACCCAAATCAAATGAATATAAACTACAATGTGGACTATGTTTAATGAATTAATACTCAACCATCTGTGTAAACCATTTGCAATTCTAATTACTTGCCAAAGGTTTGAAAAATGCCTACAATTGAATACAAACAATTGTCGATATTTTAGTTATCATTTAGACACGAAAAGGCATAGTTAAAAATTCAATTTCCTAGAAATTTCCATTTAAATAAAATATTAAACTATGTGTTTATATGCTTTGGCAAAATTGATCAAAGAAGCTTTTAATGTATGTGTTTACACATATATTCAGCGTGGTCCTGTTTATGTCATACACGTTCACAATGCTAGTAGCCCCGATGGAAGACAATCGAATAGAAGAAGAAATAAAGTGAGATCAAATATGCCCCATAAGTGTTCAGAATATTACATAATGATTTTATTTTTTAAGAAGCAGAAAAATATGTTAATCAGAAAAACTTAAAAAAACCCCCTGAAGCTATATTGTGACAGTGTTAAGAGAACTCAACATCAATTAAAAAAAATGACAATGAAAGAACAGGTAGGTATTTTAACAAACCCCATATTATGCGGAATTTGTAGGTTTAGGTTTAGCTAAAGTGCAGCCCGATATTTTCTATAGAAATGAGCTTTTGGCAAAATTTTCTATAGAAATAAAATTTTGACAAAATTGTCTATTGAAATAAAATGTTGACAAAATTTTCTATAGAACTAAAATTTTAACAAAATTTTCTAGAGAAATAAATTTTTAACAAAAGTTTCTATAGAAATAAAATCTTGGAAAGTTTTCTATAGAAATAAAATGTTGACTAAAGTTTCTAGTGATATAAAATTTTGGCAAAATTGTCTAGAGAAGTAAAATTTTGACAAAATTTTCTAGGGTAATAAAATTTTGACAAAATTACCAACAGAAATAAACTGTTAATAAAATTTCCTATAGAAATAAAATTTTGACAAAATTTTCTAGACAAATAAAACAAAATTTTCAATAGAACTAAAATTTTGACAAAATTTTCTAGAGAAATAAAATGTTGACCAAATGTCGTATATAAATAAATTTTTGACAAAATGTTCTATAGAAATAAAATTTTGACAAAATTTTCTGCAGTAATAAAATTTTTACAAAACTCCCAACAGAAATCAAATGTTGATAAAATTTCCTATAGAAATAAAATTTTAACAAAATTGTCTATAGAAATAAAATTTTGACAAAATTTTCTATAAAAATAAATTTTTGACAAAATTTTCTATAGAACTAAAATTTTAACAAAATTTTCTAGCGAAACAAATTTTTGACAAAATTTTCTAGAGAAATAAAATTTTTACAAAATTTTCTATAGAACTAAAATTTTGACAAAATTTTCTAGAGAAATAAAATGTTGACCAAATGTCGTATAGAAATAAATTTTTGACAAAATGTTCTATAGAAATAAAATTTTGACAAAATTTTCTGGAGTAATAAAATTTTTACAAAACTCCCAACAGAAATCAAATGTTGATAAAATTTCCTATAGAAATAAAATTTTGACAAAATTGTCTATAGAAATAAAATTTTGACAAAATTTTCTATAAAAATAAATTTTTGACAAAATTTTCTAGACAAATAAAACTTTTACAAAATTTTCAATAGAACTAAAATTTTGACAAAATTTTCTAGAGAAATAAAATGTTGACCAAATGTCGTATATAAATAAATTTTTGACAAAATGTTCTATAGAAATAAAATTTTGACAAAATTTTCTGGAGTAATAAAATTTTTACAAACCTCCCAACAGAAATCAAATGTTGATAAAATTTCCTATAGAAATGAAATTTTGACAAAATTTTCTAGAGAAATAAAATTTTTACAAAATTTTCTATAGAACAAAAATTTTGACAAAATTTTCTAGAGAAATAAAATGTTGACAAAATGTCCTATAGAAATCATTTTTGACAAAATATTCTATAGAAATAAAATTTTGACAACATTTTCTATAGAACTAAACTTTTAACAAAATTTTCTATAGAAACAAAATTTTGGCAAAATTTTCTATAGAAATAACATTTTGACAAAATTTTCTAGAGTAATAAAATTTTGACAAAATTTTCTAGAGAAATAAAATTTTGGCAAAATTTTCTAGAGTAATAAAATTTTGACAAAATATTCTAGAAAAATAAAATGTTGATAAGATTTCCTATAAAAATGAAATTTTGACAAAATTTTCTAGAGAAATGAAATTTTGACAAAATTTTCTAGAGAAATAAAATTTTTACAAAATTTTCTATAGAACTAAAATGTTGATAAAATTTTCTAGAGAAATAAAATGTTGACAAAATGTCCTATAGAAATAAATTTTTGACAAAATTTTCTATAGAAATAAATAAATTAAATAAAACTATTTATGTAAGCATGGCTGAAAATGATTTTTTTATAGCAAAATTTCAGTTGAGTATAGCTATATAGAATTCAGCTAACCCAAAAAAAGATGTTTTTTTGAGAATTTTCCACTCGGCTTAGCTGAATAGGATTTTCTGTAGAATATCTTCAAATTCGGTATAGCTGAAATGAAATCATCAATTCAGCACAGCTGAATACTATTTTTTCAAAAAAAAAACTTCACTACTATCAGGTTGAATATAATTTCTAATACAAATTTCTACATTGAACTAGACCGGCTAAAAATATTTTCTCTAAAAAATCTTTAATTAAACCAGGCTGAATATGATTTTTAGTAAAATAATCTTCAATTCACCTGAGCTGAATAGAATTTTTTCTTCAATTAAGCACGACTGGAAAGTACTTTTTATAGAAAATCTTTAATTCAGCCAAACTTAATAGGAGTTTTTTTAGAAAACCTTTAAGTCAGCTGGGTAGAATATGATTTTTTTTAATAGAAAATCTTTAATTCAGCATAGTTTAACTATTTTTTGGTAAAGTCGTGTTTAGAATGGATATTTTCTTTTGAATATTTATATTTATATTTATTTTAACATTTCATCTAAGCTGAATGTTAGGTTAGGTTATGTGGCAGCCCGATGTATCAGGCTCACTTAGACTATTCAGTCCATTGTGATACCACAGTGGTGAACTTCTCTCTTATCACTGAGTGCTGCCCGATTCCATGTTAAGCTCAATGACAAGGGACCTCCTTTTTATAGCCGAGTCCGAACGGCGTTCCACATTCCAGTGAAACCACTTAGAGAAGCTTTGAAACCCTCAGAAATGTCACCAGCATTACTGAGGTGGGATAATCCACCGCTGAAAAACTTTTTGGTGTTCGGTCGTAGCAGGAATCGAACCCACGACCTTGTGTATGCAAGGCGGGCATGCTAACCATTGCACCACGGTGGTCATCTAAGCTGAATAGAATTTTTGTAGAAAATCTTCAATTTAGGATAACTGGAAACTACTTTTTATAGAAAATCTTTAATTATGTTAAGCTAGGCTGAATAAAATTTTTTATAGTAGAAAATCTTCAATTCAGCTGGGTAGTATATGATTTTGTGTAAAAAATC
Organism: Haematobia irritans; assembly: GCF_050003625.1. Classification (NCBI taxonomy): domain Eukaryota; kingdom Metazoa; phylum Arthropoda; class Insecta; order Diptera; family Muscidae; genus Haematobia; species Haematobia irritans. The sequence goes on along the minus strand of NC_134401.1, from coordinate 10,143,878 downwards.
GTCAATTTAGCTTAGTTTACCTATGTTTCGGTAAAGTCTTCTTTTGAATGGATTTTTTCTTTTGCATTTTTCCTGTCAGCTTTACTTTTTTGTATTTATTTTAACAAATACCAAAAGTTAAGATAAGATGATAAAACTCATGTAGCAAATAAAATATAATTGATTTGTTTTTGGGAATATCTCTTCATCTGTATGGTTTTATTTTCATTGTTTAAAATATTCATTAAAAGTTTTCCTTTAAAAACATATAGTTTGTTGGTATTCTGGGAATTATTTTATAATCTTCAATTGGACATTTCAAATGAATATTCATCCTTGACATTTGTATGATTGTTACAGCAGTAACTGGAGGGGCAACATACATAGATACTCCTTTGGGGTTATGCTCATCTCATAACTTTTTATGATAGTCAATCTGGATCATGCTTACATATATCTCTCTCAAAATCTTTGTGTAACGCTCAAGGGAAACTTTAAACCTTTTCGAAAAAAAAAAATATTTGTTTGTAAAGCTGTTCATAGAAAATGCTAAAATAAGTAAATACGTAAGGGGGAAATATTTAAAACTACCATAAAAAAATTAATTTTATTTTTTAAGCAATATTACATTTGAATAACAATGGAAGGATAATTGCATGTAAACATTTTAATGTCAGTTTATAATTCGTAGTTGCCGACTTTTTAGACCTGCTTAATTTATGTGTTTACCGATGTAATTACAGTCTGTAATTGCCACAATTTGACCTCTGTCTCATCACCACAATTTACCACCCAAGGACATCATAGTAATTAACGTGTCCTTTAGACTTTTGCTTTGAATCGAATATAAACATATGCGCCCTTTTTTAATTAGTAGGTGCTTTTGGTATAATTTTAGTAGGGATCACACCTTTTTTATACAGCCTTGTATAGTGATGAGAAGCAGGTCAATATCTTAAATATAGAGAACATTTAATTCATGGTAAACATAGAAATTCCTCAATATTCAATGGTGAATATGATTTTCTATATAAAACCTTCAATTCAGCCTGGCTGAATAGGATTTTCTATAGAAAATCTTCAATTCAGCCTGGATGAATAGGATTTTCTATAGAAAATCTTTAATTCAGCTTAGCTGAATAGGATTTTCTATAGAAAATATTGATTTCAGCCTGGCTGAATAGGATTTTATATAGAAAATATTGAATTCAGCCTGGCTGAATAGGTTTTTATATAGAAAATATTGAATTCAGGCTGGCTGAATAGGATTTTCTATAAAAAATATTGAATTCAGCTAAGCTGAATAGGATTTTCTATAAAAAATCATTAATTTAGCCTGGCTGAATAGGATTTTCTATAGAAAATCTTTAATTCAGTTTAGCTGAATAGGATTTTCTTTAGAAAATATTGAATTCAGCTCAGCTCAATAGGGTTTTCTATAGAAAATATTGAAGTCAGCCTGGCTGAATAGAATTTTCTATGGAAAATCTTCAATATAGCCTAGCTGAATAGCATTTTCGATGATGAATCTTTAATTCAGCCAATCTGAACAGGATTTTCTATTGAATATCTTCAATTTAGTCCGGCTGATTAGAATTTTCTATAGAAAATCTTCAATTCAGCCTAGCTGAATAGGATTTTCTATGGAAAATTTTCAATTCAGCTTGGCTGAATACAATTGCCTATAGAGAATCTTCAATTTAGTCTGTCTGAATTGGATTTTCTTTAGAAAATCTTCAGTTCCGCCTGACTGAATAGGATTTTCAAAAGAAAATCATTAATTCAGATTGCCAGAATAGGATTTTCTATAAAAAATCTTCAATTTATCCTGGCTAAACAGGGTTTGCTATAGAAAATCTTCAATTCAGCCTGTGTGAATAGGATTTTCTTTAAAAAATCTTCAGTTCAGGCTGGCTGAATAGGATTTTCTAGAGAAAAATCTTCAACACACCCTAACTGAATAGGATTTTCTATAGCAAAATCTTCAACTCACCCTAGCTGAATAGGATTTTCTATAGCAAAATCTTCAACTCACCCTAGCTGAATAGGATTTGCTATAGAAAAATCATCAATTCAGCATGTGTGAATAGGATTTTCTTTAAAAAATCTTCAGTTCAGGCTGGCTGAATAGGATTTTGTATAGAAAAATCTTCAATTCAGTTTGGCTGAATAGGATTTTCTATAAAAAAATTTTCAATTCACCCTAGCTGAATAGGATTTGCTATAGAAAAATCATCAATTCAGCCTGTGTGAATAGGATTTTCTTTAAAAAATCTTCAGTTCAGGCTGGCTGAATAGGATTTTCTATAGAAAAATCTTCAACACACCCTAGCTGAATAGGATTTTCTATAGAAAAATCTTCAACTCACCCGAGCTGAATAGGATTTTCTATAGAAAAATCTTCAACTCACCCTAGCTGAATAGGATTTTCTATAGAAAATCTTCAATTCAGCCTGGCTGAATAGGATTTTCTTTAGAGAATTTTCAATTCAGCCTGTGTGAATAGGATTTTCTTTAAAAAATCTTCAGTTCAGCCTGGCTGAATAGGATTTTCTAAAGAAAATCATTAATTCAGATTGCCAGAATAGGATTTTCTATAAAAAATCCTCAATTCCTGCTAGCTGAATAGGATTTTCTATACAAAGTTCACAATAAAATCTCTCTGAATACAGTTTTTCAACAAAATCTGCCTTGCTGAATAAGATTTAATATAGAAAATCTTCAATTCTTCTTGGCTGAATAGGATTTTCGATAGAAAATCTTGAATTCAGCCTAGCTGAATAGGATTTTCTATAGAAAATCTTCATTTCAGCCCAGCTGAATAGGATCTCCTATAGAAAATCTTCAATTCAGCCTGGCTGAATAGGATTTTCTATAGAAATTTTTCAATTCAGCCTGGATGAATAAGATTTTCTATATAAAATTTTCAAATCAGCCTGGCTGAATAGGATTTTCGGTAGAAAATCTTGAATTCAGGCTAGCTGAATAGGATTTTCTATAAAAAATCTTCAATTCAGCCTGGCTGAATAGGGTTTTCAATAGAAAATCTTGAATTCAGCTTGGCTGAATAGGATTTTCTATAGAAAAATCTTCAATTCAGCTTGGCTGAATAGGGTTTTGTATAGAAAAATCTTCAACTCACCCTAGCTGAATAAGATTTTCTATAGAAAATCTTCAATTCAGCTCGACTGAATAAGATTTTCTATAGAAAATCTTCAATTCAGCTCGACTGAATAGGATTTTCTATAGAAAATCTTCAATTCAGCCTGGCTGAATAGGATTTTCTATAGAAAATCTTCAATTCAGCTTGGCTGAATAGGATTTGCTATACAAAATCTTCACTTCTGCCTGGCTGAATAGGATTTTCTATAGAAAATCTTTAATTCAGCCTGGCTGAAAATGATTTTCTAAAGAAAATCATTAATTCAGATTACCAGAATAGGATTTTCTATAAAAAATCCTCAATTCATTTTGGCTGAATAGGATTTTCTATACAAAATCTGCAATAAAGTCTCTCTGAATAGGGTTTTTCAACACAATCTGCCTTGCTGAATAAGATTTGATATATAAAATCTTCAATTCTTCTTGGCTGAATAGGATTTTCTATAGAAAATCGTGAATTCAGCCTAGCTGAATAGGATTTTCTATAGAAAATCTTCATTTCAGCCAAGCTGAATAGGATCTCCTATAGAAAATCTTCAATTCAGCCTGGCTGAATAGGATTTTCTATAGAAATTTTTCAATTTAACCTGGATGAACAAGATTTTCTATATAAAATTTTCAGATAGGTTTTCTATAGAAAATTTTCAATTCAACCTGGCTGAATAGGATTTTCTATAGAAAATCTTTAATTCAGCCTGATTTCGTATAGAAAAGTTTTTAGCCTAGCTATATTATTATTATTTCATATACCTTACTTAAATTTCTGTAGATTTCTTATAATTTAGACTTCCATAGCTCATACCACCTATAATTTTCTACAATAACTCCTGTTTCTCTATATGAAAACTTTTTGGATTCTTAGAAAAGTAAAATGTATTTTTAATTAAAAAATACTACTCATACATTGGTAGAAATTTGTACAAAACTATTTTTAATTATATACAAATACATTTTCATTTTCTAACCATTTAATTATTTTCCTCTTTTCACAGAGTAGAAGGTGGTGAACTCTTTGATCGTGTGGTTGATGATGAGTTTGTCCTTACCGAACGTGTCTGTGTGGTCTTCATACGTCAGGTGTGTGAGGCCATGGAATTCATACACCGCAACAACATCCTGCATCTAGATTTGAAACCCGAAAATATTCTATGCCTAACCCAAGAAGGAAACCGCATCAAAATCATAGATTTTGGTTTAGCAAGAAAATTTGATCCAGACAAGAAATTACAGGTAATAAACACTACAATAAAGGATACTCCCCATGTTCGGTCTCCCAACCTCTTTTATTTTTGTTGCGTGATGAATTTAATCTTCAAATTATCTAACCCTGAAGAGGTTACAATTAACCTTTCCATATCTTAGTTAAATCTGTAAGGTAAAGCATATGTTTGATTTTTATATTTAATCATAAAACTTGAGTACCATTTTGTCGCAAACAAGGGGGGGATGGGGAGAGAGACAGATGAAAGGATTTCATTTTATGAGATTTTGTGAACTCCAACACATTGGAGAGCTAATTAAATGCTTTGCATGAAAAGTAAATTGGATGCAAAGTGGTTATTTATATGGCTACAGGTGCAAAGGATATTTAGATAACCCACAAAACATTGTGCTATTTATTTTCAAAATAAAAAAAAATATGAAAATGTTGTGGATCTAAGATATTTACTCACAAGGAAGGATAAAATACAAAAATATTTATTTTTGCAAAATTTACATTTGCATCTTCCTTTCATTATCACTCATTATTCATATCTTTGAACATTTATAAATTTTAATCCAGAAATTTATACTCAAGTCAACATCTACATTGTCTCTATGTTTTCTGGGACACATAACCTTTTGGTGGACTCCGAACATATTTGCTTTATGGAAATTACATCTCATGAAGTCTGTGTGAGCATCTTGTTCTTATGGGGTGTTAACGACAAACTTTATGTGCATTATTTGTGAACGAAATAAAAACTAAATTAAAATTTTTGGTTAACAAAAATCCACAAAGTGTACATTCAAGATACATAAATAAAATACACTGTACAATATTTGGATAAGGCCACATTAATTTGAATTTTTTTATATTTTCACAGGAGCTATTCCAATAAAATAAATTTTGTCTAGCAAACAACATTCCTATTAAAGAGAAACTGACGTTTCTCTATATTTTTTTTTTTTATAAAAATTTGTCTGACGATCTATTTTATGAAAATTGGTTTAACGAAAAATTGTCTATGAAATTATTATTTTTATATAAAAATTTATCTGGCAAATAATTATCTACAAAAATTTAACCATATATCTATAAAAATTTTACTAAAGACAATTTGCATTTTAATTGTTTAATATATAGTATTAAACAATTAATTTTCTATGAAAGTTTATTCGATGCTAAATTTTTTTTGGACAATTAATTTTCTTTCAAATTTAGTCTGACAATTAATTATGTGTAATAAATTTGTCTAACGATGAATTATCTACAAACTAATGTTTGAAGATATATTTTTTATAAAACATTGTCTGGCGAAAATTTTTCTGCAAAATATTTGACTTGCGAAAAATTGTTTATAAAAAAATTATCAAACGAAATATTTTCTATTGATAAGTTATAAAACTTATCTATCCAAAAATGTTCTATAAAATTTTGTTGAACCAAAATATTCCTATAAAAATGTCTCTAACGGGAAATTTTCTATAAAAATATTTCTAATGCAAAATTTACTATAATTGTCTGACAAAAAAATTTATACAAATTTGTCTAAAATTTTCTATAAAATATTGTCTTTTGAAAAATTTCTTTAAAAATTTGTCAATTGAACAATTTTGTTTGCAAAATTTATCTCTCGAAAGATATTCTATACAAATATAACTGACGAAAATTTTTTTATAAAAATGGGACTGACGAAAACTTTTCTGTAAAAATCGGGCTGACGAAAAATTTCCTATAAAAATTTAGCTGAAAAAAATTTTCTAAAAAATTCGACTGATACAAGCTTTTCTAAACAAAATTTCTTGACAAAACAAAAATTTATACAAATTTCTAAGATTTCAGACAAATGTTCTTTTAAAAAATTTGCCTGACGAATAATTTCCTATCAAAAATTGGGCACACAAAAAATTTTCTATAAAAAGCATGTGTGGCAAACAGTTTTCTACACAAATTATGTGTGACGAAAAATTTTCTATAAAAAAATTGTCTGACAAAAAATGTTCTATAAAAAAAATTGTCTGACGAAATTTTTTCTATAAAAAATTTATCTGGCGAAAATGTTTTCTATAAAAAATTTGCCAGAATTAAAACTTTTCTATAAAAAATTTATCAGACGAAAATTTTTCTATAAAAAATTTGTCGGACGAAAAATCTTTCCAAAAATTTGTCTAACAAAACATTTTCTGCAAAAAATTGTCTGAAGAAAAATTTTCTATAAAAATTTGTCTAACGAAAAAGTTTCTATGAAAAATTGGGAGCCATTGTGGTGCAATGATTAGCATGGCCGCCTTGCATACAGAAGGTCGCGCGTTCGATTCCTGTTTCGACCGAACACCAAAAAGTTTTTCAGCGGTGGATTATCCCACCTCAGTAATGCTGGTGACATTTCTGAGGGTTTCAAAACTTCTCTAAGTGTTTTCACTGCAATGTGGAACGACACTCGAACTCGGCTATAAAAAGGAGGTCCCTTGTCATTGAGCACGGAATCGGGCAGCACTCAGTTATAAGAGAGAAGTTCACTAATGTGGTATCACAATGGACTGAATAGTCTAAGCGAGCCTGATACATCGGGCTGCCACCTAACCTAACCTTCTATAAAAATTTTTAATATAACAAAAAAATTAGATAAAAATTTGCCAACCAATTAAATAAAAATGTATCTATAAAATACTTTCTAAACAAATTTTTCTTTTTATAGAAAATTTTTTATTTCTAACGAAAAATGTTGTGTAAAAGATTTTTCTAACAAAAAAATTTCTATAAAAATTTATCTTACAAAAAATGTTCTATAAAATTTAGTGTTAAGATAAATTCTCTAAAAAAAAATTACTTAACGAAAACATTTCTATAAAACTTTTGCTAAGTCCTGATGGAAAATGTTCTCTAAACAAATTGTCTAGCAAAAATTTTCTATAAAAAATTTGTCTAACGAAAAATTTGTATGACGAAAAACTTTTATAAAAAAAATTATCTGACAAAATTTTTTTTTTGATTTTTTTTTTTTTGGACTTACGAAGAATTCTAATATAACAAAAAAATTATATAAACATTTGTCTACCAATTTTTTTTATAAAAAATTATCTAAAAACAACTTTAAATTTTGAACAATTCAACAAATTTATCTAATAAAAAATTTTCTATAAAAAGTATCTAACGAAAAATGTCGTGTAAAAAATTTGTCTTATAAAAAAAAATCTATAAAAAATTGTGTTAAGATAAATTTTCTATAACTAAAAATTTTCTATAAAAATTTGTGTTAAGATAAATTTTCTATAAAAAATTCCTAACGATAAATTTTTATAAAAATGTTTCTAAGTCCTATCTGAATAAATTGTCTGACCAAAGATTTTCTATAAAAAATGTCTTACCAAAAATTCGCTATATAAATATTTTTCTAAATTTGTCTGACCACAAATATTCTATAAAAATGTATCTGACGAAACAATTTCTAACAAGTATATACAGCAGTAAGTTCGGCCGGGCCGAATCTTAAATACCCACCACCATGAACCGAATATTAGGGTTTCCTTTGAAATTTCAGGAGGGCTTGAGGACTTTAGGACACTTCCCGAAGATAAATTTAAAGATTTCACCTATGAGGACTATATCAGATTCTGGATTTATAAGAACCATTTTTGTTTGAGTTTTAGAGGAATCATTAACATCTCTTGTAAGTGTGCAAGAAAATTATAAAATAACGTCTTGATTTGAAATCTTAAATCTGTAGAAGTAAAATCTGGAAACTTTACATTGAGTTTCAAGCAATTTTCATGATCAGTGCGCCTTCTACACCCTCAAGAAGTGAAGTCGGTCTATATGGAGGCATTACCAAATGGACCGATAAAAACTTAATCCGATGCACGTTTTTGTGAGCCTAAAATACCAGAATATTTACAATTTCAGGCAAATCAGATAAAAACTACGGTTTCTAGAAGCCCAAGAAGTAAAATCGGGAAATCGGCCATTTTCGGCACACCTCTTTATGGTAATAAAATACCTCTAGATTTCCAATTTCAGACAAATTGGATAAAAACTACGGTTTCTATAAACCCAAGACCCAAATCGGGAGGTCGTTTTATATGGGGACCATACCAAAACATGGACCGATACTCTCAATTTTTGGCACACGTATTTGTGGTCCTACAATACCTCTAGATTCCCAATTTCAGGTAAATTGAATAAATACTGCGGTTTCTATAAGCCCAAGAAGTAAAATCGGGAGATCGGTCTATATGGGGGCTATACCAAAATATGGACCGATACACACAATTTTTGGCACACGTATTTGTGGTCCTATAATACCTCTAGATTTACAATTTCAGGTAAATTGAATAAAAACTTCGGATTCTAGAAGCCCAAGAAGTAAAATCGGGAGATCGGTCTATAAGGGGGCTATACCAAAATATGGACCGATACTCACAGTTTTCGGCACACGTATTTGTGGTCCTACAATACCTCTAGATTTCCAATTTCAGGTAAATTGAATAAAAACTTCGGATTCTAGAAGCCCAAGAAATAAACTCGGGAAATCGGTCTATATGGGGGCTATACCAAAATATGGACCGATACTCACCATTTTCGGCACACCTCTTTATGGCCCTAAAATACCTCTAGGTTTCCAATTTCAGACAAATTTGATAAAAACTACGGTTTCTATAAGCCCAAGACCCCAAATCGGGAGGTCCTTTTATATGGGGACCATACCAAAACATGGACCGATACCCACAATTTTTGGCACACGTATTTGTGGTCCTACAGTACCTCTTGATTTCCAATTTCAGGTAAATTGAATAAAAACTGCGGTTTCTATAAGCCCAAGAAGTAAAATCGGGAGATCGGTCTATATGGGGGCTATACCAAAACACGGACCGATACTCACCATTTTTGGCACACCTCTTTACGGGCATAAAATACCTCTAGATTTCAAATTGCATGCAAATTGGATAAAAACTACTATTTCTATAAGCCCAAGACCCCAAATCGGGAGGTCGGTTTATATGGGGACTATATCAAAACCTGGACCGATATAGCCCATCTTCGAACTTGACCTGCCTGCAGACAAAAGACGAGTTTGTGCAAAATTTCAGCACGATTGCTTCGTTATTGAAGACTGCAGCGTGATTACAACAGTCAGACAGACAGACAGACAGACGGACAGACGGACATCGTTATATCGTCTTAGAATTTCTCCCTGATCAAGAATATATATACTTTATATAGTCGGAAATCGATATTTCGATGCGTTACAAACGGAATGACAAACTTATTATACCCCCGTCACCATTCTATGGTGGTGGGTATAAAAATAGTTGGTTTGACCAAAAACTGTCTATAAAAATTTGTCTAACAAAAAAAATCCATAAAAATTTGTCTAACGAAACACATTAAAAAAATCTATAAAAAATTTATTAAACGAAAATTTTTCTGTAAAAAAAATTGTCTAATAAAAAATTTGATATATAAATTTGTCTAACAAAACTATTGAGCGATTAAAAATTTTCTACAAAAATTTGTTTAACAAAAAATTGTCTATAGATATTTGTAAACTAAAATTTTCTACACAAATTGACAAATTTTTGTAAAAAAAAATCTTTAGGCAAATTTTTAGAGAACGTTTTTCGTTTGACACATTTTTAGAGACAATTTTTACAATAAATTTTCTATAAAAAAATTGCCTAACAAAAAAGGATATTTAAACAAATGTTTTGACTAAAAATTTTCAAAAAAAAAAAAAATTGCTATATACAATTTTTTTATAATGATTTGTCTGACCAAGAATTTTTTTAAAAATTTATGTAATAAAAAAATGTCCATAAATAATTTTTTTAACTAAAAAATTTCTAAAAAATCGTCTAACGAAAAATGTGCTATAAAAAAATTGTATAACAGCAAATTTCCAAAAAAAAAAATGTATTGCAAAAAATGTCTATAAAAAAAATGTATAGACATTTCACCAAAAATTTTCTATTAAATTTTTTGTTTACAAAAAATTTACTATAAAAAATTTATCTGGCCAAATGTGTATGACCAAATATTTCCAATACAAATTTGTCTAACCAAAAATATTCTATATATTTTTTTCTAATAAAAATTATCTCTAAAAATGTGTCAAACGAAAAACGTTCACTAAAAATTTGTCTAGAGAAATTTTTTTACAAAAATTTGTCTAAAGATTAATTTGCTATAAAAATTCATTTGATGATTAATTTTTATAGAAAAATTTTTATAGAAATGACGAAGTGGTTTTATTAATAAATATCTTGGTGTTCTCTGGTTACTAGTCAAATATTCTTTGGTATATTTTTAATTCAAACTTCATCCCTTTAATAAATATCTTGGTGTTCTCTGGTTACTAGTCAAATATTCTTTGGTATATTTTTAATTCAAACTTCATCCCTTTAATTTCCCTTTGGTTGAAGATTTTTGCATTTAACTGTCAAGACAAATCCGCCACCCCTCATCATTCTACAAAACCACAATCCAACCACATATGACAATTGAAATTGTATGTTTTATAATTAAAAAAAAAAAGTAAGAAAATCTGAGTGAGTCAGAAAAGGAAATGTAAAATTAAATCAAGAAGATAAAGAAATGTTAATTGAGTTTCTTGATAGTAGTTCCATAAGCCACAACATCACTTCATTTTACAATGGTGTCAGTACCAAAACAGTTCATTGTTACCCTAATACACTCCTGTCTTTTTTTTTTGTTTTGTTTGCAGATCCTTTTTGGTACACCGGAATTTGTGGCTCCTGAAGTTGTTAACTTTGATTGCATCTCATATGGTACAGATATGTGGAGTGTGGGTGTGATTACATATGTTCTGTAAGTTGTTACATTTATTTTTTTAATTTCTTGAATTAAATCTTTAATTTTCGTGGAGATGTATTTTTGGAGGAAACAAGGGAAAGGAGTTTAAAGGTTAAGATATTAACGTTGGGTTTAATTAAGAGTTCATACCATTTTGTTCTATAATAAAAAAAAGAATATTCCTGGTATTGTGGTAATTTGATTTTGATTAAAATATTTAATGTTAATTCGGTATTGATTGGTTAATTCAAAATGTAAGTAACAAATTACGCATCTTGGTCTATAAGATTTTTTTTTTTGGAGTCTTATAAAACTAATTAAAAAGTTTTCATTTTCATCCTTTGTTCTATATTCCTATTAATCCCTGGGGTATTATGAATTGGCTAAATTTGAGTTTTTGTTTTTTTCGGTGGATTTCTTTGCTAACTTTCATGTCTGGACTGACCAAAAGTATTTGAAAATGAAATATAATAAAATAGGTTAAAGATAAGGGGGAGAATTTGTTTTCTAATAATGGTAGTGTTTTTTATAGCAAATTATAAATCTCGGGAGTTATTGGGGAGTTTTTATAATATAGCATATTTTTTGGATGATAGATAAATTGAGTTTTTTTAAAATAATTTTATGATTTATTAACCCAGATAAAGTCATGCATACAGATCACATAATCTTGTGAGAAAAAAATATTTTGAATAAAATGTGAATTAAAGGGACAAGGAAAATATTTTCTTTCAATCTAAGACCATGCTATATTATCGTATTTCTCTACATATATGCTTCATTATATGGAGCTATGATAATGAAGCATAGGTTAAGGGATTTTGAATAAATTCTTTTTGGTTTCGCCTTAGGATGGAAGAGCGAAAAGTTGTTCAATTGATTTCGTTTCATTTATAATTGCAAAATTTAAAAATTGGCAATTTTTATTTAATTAGAAAATATATATCAAAAAAACACTTACCGGGAAAAATGTTTTTTAACTATTTCCCTTAAATCCTATGAGAGGGACTATCTTAATTCAGCCTAAAGACATGCTGCAATATATATCTTTTTTTTTTGTAGTCTTAAAATTTGTTTTGCCAAAATATTGCCTCTGGCTATTTTTAATTCCTCCATTATGGGATGATAACACTGAATTGTTTTTGTTTTAAAAGGGATTCAATCTTTTTTTCTTTTTAATTGTAAAATTGGGAATTTTTTGAGAGAATTAAAAAAAGGCCACTAAAAAATTGTCTAACGAAAAAATATCTATAAAAAGTCTGATCATAACGGTTTTTTAAATATTTGTCTAACGAAAAAATTGCTATAAAAAAATTGTATGAAAAAAAATTTCTATTAAAAAAGTTTTATAGCAAAATGTTTCTATAAGAATTAGTCTCTGCAAAAATTTTGTATAAAAAATTTATATAATGAAAAATTTATCTAAAAAAAAATATTTTCTATACAAATTTTTGTAATAAAAATTTTTCGATAAAAACATTTTATAAAAAAATATTTTCTGTAAAAAAATGTTCTAACAAAAATGTTTCTATAAAAATTTGTTTAACGAAAAATTATCCATAAACATTTGTCTTACGATAAATTTTATATAAAAGTTTTACTTTGTTCATTTATACAAAATTATTCTTAGAAACAATTTTGACCAAAAATTTTCTATAAAAATTTATCTAACGAAACATTTTCTAAAAAAAAAATTCTATAAAAATTTACTAAACTAATTTTGTTTTTGAAAAACTTTGTCCAAAAATTCTCTAAAAAAACATTGTTTAACGAAAAATTGTCACACAAAAAATTTACAATAAATTTTCTATAAAAAATTGGCCTGACAAAAAATGTTCTCTAAACAAATTTTCTGACTAAAATTCTTCTATAAGATGGAAGAACCAAAAGTCATAAAAATGGAAGATGGAAGAACGAAAAGTCCTAATCCACACGAAAAATTGACATTTTCTGTAAAAAATTTGTCTATCAAAAATTTTTTCCATAAAAATTTGTTTAACGAAAAATTACCCATAAACATTTGTCTTACGATATATTTTGTATAAAAATTTTTCTTTGTTCACTTATAAACATTTATTCTTAGAAACAATTTTGACCAAAAATTTTCTATAAAAATTTTTCTAACCAAATATTTTCTAAAAACAATTTACTAAACGAATTTTTTTTTTTGGAAAAACTTTGTCTAAATTTTGTCCGACCAAAAATTTTCTAAAAAAAAAATTAACGAAAAATTGTCACGCAATAAATTATCTATAAAAAAATTTGCCTGACAAAAAATGTTCTCTAAACAAATTTTCTGGCTAAAATTTTTCTATAGGATAGAAGAACCAAAAGTCATAAAAATGGAAGATGGAAGAACGAAAAGTTCTAATCCTATGAGAAAAACTTTAATAGAACTATCTTCTTTCAGCCTCAAGGCATGCTGCAATATATTTATATTATATTTATGTCAATATTTTTTGTGGTTTTAAAATTTGTTTTCTTTTGCCAAAATTTAGCCTCTTGGCAATTTTTTAAATTACTCCGCTATTTTAAATTCCTCCTTTATGGGATGAGAACAAGAACGTAAACTGGATTGATTTTTTTTAAAACGATTCAATTTTTTTTTTTTTTGAATTGTAAAATTCGGAAAATTTTGAGATAATTAAAAAATGGTATTAGAAAATCTTAACTAGGAATATTTGTCTAAAGAAAAGTAGTTTTGTTTTCAAATAGTCTTATTGATTCTGGCTGGCTAAAATTTGCAGGACTTTCTTCGTTCAGTACAAGATGGTGGTATTGTGTTTGCTATCCCTTATGTTACACATCGAAATATCAGAACGAATATTTTTCATGAGGGAGAAAGTTAATAACTATATTCTACATCCATAGTAAACCATCAAACCGAATTGATATTACTTAAGCCTACAAATTTTATGAAATTATTTAAAGCCACTGATTCAAAAACTTTTAAATAAGCCATGTGTGCAATCGGTTTGCATTAAAAAAATAACGCTTCTATTGTTAGTTGCGAAAATTTCGGTACTACATTTTATGTTAACAAAGGAATTGATATTAACATATTTAAATTTGGAGGCCATCTGTCTACGAATATTATATGAAGACTTCCATTTGGTGTCTCTGTGTGACAATTAAATTTTTTTAAAATAAATATTTAATTGATTTTAATTTATTAAATATTTATTTTAAAAAAATTTAATTGTCACACAGAGACACCAAATGGAAGTCTTCATATAATATTCGTAGACAGATGGCCTCCAAATTTAAATATGTTAATATCAATTTACTAATAAAATTTACTAAACTAATTTTGTTTTTGAAAAACTTTGTCCAAAAATTCTCTAAAAAAACATTGTTTAACGATGTCTACGAATATTATATGAAGACTTCCATTTGGTGTCTCTGTGTGACAATTAAATTTTTTTAAAATAAATATTTAATTGATTTTAATTTATTAAATTAAAAAAAATACTTTTTTTTTGTCTCCTTTTTGGTAAAATAAAATTTATATTTTTATATCCATAAAATGAATTGATATTGTAATTGTTGGAAAACAAAATTTTAAATATTGGACTATTTTGCATTAAAACTAGTTTATGTAATAAGTGTGTGCAAGCATAGTTAGTTTTGAAAAGGATTTGCACACACGTACTATTTAAAAAGGTTTTGGTACAGTAAGCTACAATAATCAAAAATTATTCTTTAAAATTACAATATCAATTCATTTGTTAAAACTAAATTATAATTATAAATTTAATACAAAATTTTCAGCTATATACTTAATTTTAATATTTTAAATGACTTTTGTTTTAATAAAAATTAAATTTTCAAACCAACCTTAACATAAGATACATATCCCAGCAAAAAAATTTTGGAAATTCTTCTAAAGGCACAACTTTGATTTCACTTTCAAAAATTTCTTCTCAAAGATGTTTTATTTCAAACTACACATGAAGCCTTAGAATGCATTAAAAATTATAAAAATTATTTTTTTTTGGCAAATTATGACATTTCACATATTTTTTAATTCCCGTCCAAAACACTGAGTTTGGATCAAATAATAAGAGGTGATGCACATTCAGTGCAGCGTCTGTTGAAATTGTGGGCATCCGTCCTATGACAAGCGGATTCCACTTCCTGATCTACTTTTTTGGTCAGAATTTTTTTGTTGGGACGTTAAAAGATTAAGAAACAAGTATATACAGCAGTAAGTTCGGCCGAGCTGAATCTTAAGTACCCACCACCACGAATCAAATATTATGATTTCCTTTGAAATTTCAGGAGGGTTTGAGGACAGATCAAGCAGAGCAGTTCAACCAGTACACTTTCCGAAAATAAATTTAAAGATTTTACCTATGAAGACTATATCAGATTCTGGATTTATAAGAACCATTTTTGTTTGAGTTTTAGAGGAATCATTAACACCTCTTGTAAGTGTGCAAGAAAATTATAAAATAACGTCTTAATTTGAAATCTTAAATCTGTAGATTTTTCACCGAGAAGTAAAATCTGAGAATTTTACATTGAGTTTCAAGCAATTTGCATGATCGGAGCGCCTTCTATGCCCTCAAGAAGTGAAATCGGTCTATATGGAGGCATTACCAAATGGACTGATAAAAACTTAATCCGATACACGTGCTTGTGAGCTTAAAATACCAGAATATTTACAATTTCGGATAAAATACTACGGTTTCTAGAAACCCGCGGAGTTAAATCAGGATATCGTTCTTATGGGGGTTATACTAAAATATGGACCGATACTCACCGCTTTCCGCACACCTCTTTATGGTCATAAAATACCTCTAGATTGCTTCATTATTGAAGACTGTAGCGTGATTACAACAGACAGACAGATAGCCAGACAGACAGACAGACAGACGGACATGGTTATATCGTCTTAGAATTTCTCCCTGATCAAGAATGTATATAATTTATATAGTCGGAAATCGATATTTCGATGTGTTACAAACGGGATGACAAACTTATTATACCCCCGGCACCATTCTATGGTGGTGGGTATAAAATATATTAAAATTGAATAAGAATATATAAAAAAGACAAAGTTTTGCCTTAAATTTACAATTACTATTTAATATCATTAAGTGATGTTTTATAAAAATTAAAAAAAAAATATTTAATATGGATGCTTACTTTGTATAACCTTTAAACTCCCCCTTACGTTTGCCTAAAGTCATTCAACTTTAGCTTTAAGATGTGGTCGACTATTTAATTAAAATCTAGTAATTTTTTATGTTATTGTCATGGTTCCCTTCCTTTTGTTTTTCTTTTTCTCTTTCAAACTTCTATTTGTCAATGGTATATCCTGGGATTTTCTATCACTTAACCTAACTCCTGCCCTCTTCTCGACACAAAATAATACCTACGACTACAACAACATAACAACCAATTTTCATTTATTTTGGCTATTAACAAAAATGACTTAACAACAATTGCTTGCCCAAATAACAACAACAACAACAAAAATGACCAACTTTAACTACAACCATGTAACAACATAATTACAACCTCCTATTGAAATACATGTGGCAAATAACAAACCATGGCAAAATATCCTGGAACACGTCAACACAACGCCCTCTCTCTCTCAAAACCAAAAACAAAAACAACATAAACTGGCAATCTAATGATCCAACACGAATAACCAACAATGGTGGGTTGGCTATATTGAATCCCACTCCTTATCATCTATGAATTCCTATGTATACCATCCCATGATGTTGTGGTCCTTCTTATTCTCTTTTTTTGTGGATGGCAATACATTGAATAGAATTTCTGGTCTTTCACCGTTTATGGGAGAAACCGACATTGATACCATGGCTAATGTTACAATAGCCAAATATGATTTTGAGGATGAATCCTTCAGCAGTGTCTCGCCTGAATGCATTGACTTCATATCCAAATTATTAGTAAAAGACTTGAAGTAAGTAAATGAACTTCGTTATGACCATGGAGAGGGTTTCAATACCACTTCTTTTTTGGTTTCTTCGCTTTATTTAGCACTCGGATGACAGCTGAACAATGTCTAAAACACAAATGGCTTCAAAGACGTCCAAAAACACCACCGAAAATTTTACCCAAACCTTTAAATGTACCACCGGTATCACTTAAAGCAGCCACACCCTCACCCATACCGCCCAGCATTGATGGTGATCATAATTCCGAAACTTCAGGAGATAATGATAGTGATGATCTAACAGGGGTAAGTGTAATCTAGAACCTATATTTTATATATCTTAAAATTGGAATAAAATGATTTTTCAAACAAAAAAAGACTGATAGTAGTATAGAACAGTAGGAATTTAAGCTGGCTAGTCAGAAAAGTCCTGAAAACGCCTAACAACGATTTCGCAAGTGATCTAGCGAAATTTCAAAATTCAGTTTTCAGTAATTGCGAATTTCGATTTTTAAAATTATTGTGTAGATTAGGACAGTAGGAATTCAATCAGAGGATTTCAATCCATGTTACCAAGTATAAAGATTCACGAAAACCAAACCACAAAATTCTTGTCTATAGTGTTGAAGAAAACAACCTCTCTAATGTTTGTATTACTCGCTCCGTTCTTTTCTAAAAAAAGGCTTCTATAGAGTTTCATTGGACACTCATTTAAATATCCTTTGAGAATGCATCGAATTCAAACATTTTCCAAGGATTTGTATTTTTATACCTAACAATCGATTTTCAGCTTTTCTAACAACACCAACGGATGGCGCCAAAATTTCAAGCAAAATTTTAATTGAGTTTTTAATAATCGCAAATTTCGATTTTACAAAAATTAAAAATTATTGAGTAGATTGAGACAGGAGGAATCCCAATAGAGGAATTCGATATAATAGAAACTCTTGTGTGGAGCGATAAAAAATTATCATCTTTCCAAAATTATGAATTAATCGTGCCGTTAATTATTCACAAAATCTTCTATGGATGTTAATGGGTACTCTTTTAAATATCCCTAGAAAATTTATTGAATTCAAACATTTTCCAAAGATTTTTATTTTTGTGTCTAAAAAACGAATTTCAGCATTTCTATAAATGCCAATCGAAGATTGCGCTAAATGTCAAGCAAAATTTTAATTCAAATTTCGATTTTCAAAATTATTGAGTAGATTGCTACAGTAGGAATCCCAATAGAGGATCTATGTGACAAACTCCTAAAATTAACGAAAATCCACAAAACTCTTGTCTGTAGTGTTGGAAAAATAAACATCTCTCAAAAATTATGAACTACTAGTGCCGTTTATTATTCATAATATCTTCTAGGGAGTTTAATTGGGCTCTTATCCTTATAAGTATCCTTTGAAAACGCATTGAATTCAAACTTTTCCAAAGAATTGTATTTTCATGCTTGAAAGCTTCGAATTTTAGTATTGAGGTTATGTGTAGACCTAGGACGAATAAAACTCAGAAGTTTGCAGATATTAAAGCCACTCAGAAGCCAATAAGTCAAAGGACGATGTCAGCAAAAGGCGACGAATCGAACTTTTAGAAAAAATCGATTGGTCAACGTCTAGATACCTAGTACCAAATCGTACTCTAGAGTCTATCACTAGAAGAGAGCCACCAAGATGCAATGTAAAGTATGAAAACACTTTTCATAATTTTATGGCAAAAAATGAAAAATATTAGAATTTTTAATTTTTAAAACATTAAATTAAAAAAGTATATGGGGACAGTTGGTATCCAAACCAAGGATTTTGGTCTATATCACGCTTCGTCCCGCGTATCTATAAATACAAAACATTTTCAGAAATCATTAAAAATGATTTTGTAAAAAAATTAAAAATTCCAGTAAGTAGATGGAGACAGTAGGAATCCCAACTAGGGATTTTGGTCTATGTGAAACTTCGTTCCGACTAATCTAAAAAAATTTACCCTTATTATTGAGATTGGCAAACTACATCCATTTGCTCTCATTAATATGAGAGAAGTACTTCTATGGCCATATCCCACAATTATGGATAATTATGGGATTATGGCGATTTTCCGCTGATCTTTTAAATATATGGGAATAATAGGAATCCCACTAAGAAGCTTTGGACAATACATAAAATATTTCCAAAAACTTCGATCAACCTTCTAAAATAAAGATACTAAAAATTTAAAGAAATCGTAAAAACGGATTCTTTTAAAAATTAAAAATTCTAGTTAGTAGAAGGGAACAGTTGGAATCAACAAAGGATTTTGGTCCATGTGATACACTTTTGAAACTTCTAGGAACCCCCATTACGCTTAGCATTTGTACACTCCCAAATGCTTCAGTTAACCTCCTTTTGCAAACAATTTTCAGATATAGCCAAAATCGATTTCTCAAAAATTCTTGTGAGTAGTTAGGGACTGTAGGAATCCCAATAAGGAGTTTTAAGCCATTTGACAAAAGATAAAATATTCCCAAAATTTTCGGTTAGCCTTCCAATGTAAATAGTGCAAACAATTTTGAGAATTCGCAAAAGCTAAATAGCAGGGGACAGTAGGATTCCGAACTATGGATTTTTGTTCATGTAACAAACTATTGAAAATTCCAAAAACCTCCATTAATCTTAGCAATTGTACAACCCCAAAATCTTAAGTTATACTACTGGGGTAGATAAAGCAAACAATTTTCATATATAAACAAAAACGATTTTTAAAAAAAATTCGTGAGTAGATGGGGACAGTAGGAATCCCTAAAAACTATTGAAATTTAATGAACAACTTCATTATATTGTACGTCCACAATGAAATTGTCATCGTTAAGCACTCCATCTATGTCAGTATCTTTAAATATATTGTCGAATTTTAATTAATCCAGCGACAAAAACAAAAATTCCACAAAATTAATTTAAACAAAAATTCATTTATTTCTGTAACATTCTTTTAACCATTTTTAACTCGTTTTTCTTGTTTATTTCTATTTTGTGTGGCAGACAAAAGAATTGGACACAACAAAGGATAATTTGAAAAATTTCATAGAACGCTGGGAGGAACATCCAAATAGTCCGTATGTTTTCGACGTTGAAGGAAATGTTATAGCCCCGCTCAGTGAGACAGAATACAAGAAGGCTCATGCCGGCGACAGCATATCATCATCAAGAGGTGAGTACCAAATGGCAGATACGGCGGCATTTTCGCTGTCAACAACACCAGTTGACCCCATCGTCACCTCTGTCAGTGTTGCCTCCAGTACTGCTACTACCACTACTGCTCCCCCTAGAACAGAACATAATATCCTGCAACAGATACAAAATACTATAGCCAAGACAACGGCAATGATGGTGACGAATCCAACGTCAAGGGAAAATGCTTTGGTGTCAGTGTCTGTAACATCGACAGCAACAGCAACTGCAACACAAACATCGCCACTAGCAACAACAGCAACAACATGTTCATCACAAAGACAACAGCAACAGCTACATTTAATAAGAAGCACATAACAAACATGCCCTAGCAAATTACAAGAAAGAACAAAAACAAAACAAAAAATAAGAGAAACAAATCAAAGGCATCATATCGTAATCCTGGAATCTTAAAAGATGAAGATGGGCAAACCCTTTCTCTTTGTACTTAAATAGAAGGGCTTTGGCGCTAGTATTATTCTTTTGAGATTCTAGTTTCCAGAGACTATGTGTTATGTTATGCTGTCTGATGTGTATTTATTTTTTAAGCCAAAGATTAAGTTTAGTTCTTACTCTAATCTATTGTCTATACTTTCACTCTTTCACTCTCTCTGTTTCTCTCTCTCAATCATTTTCCAACTAACCTCAGTGTTTTATCTGCATTGTACAGTGGTGAATATTAGAAAAAAGGAAATATCGTAATTAAATAAATATTGGGTGAATTTTTCAAATTGATTTCAAATCACAAAAATTAATTTTCCAAAATTTTAGAAAGGTCGACTTTCTTAAGAAAAAAAAAAAACACAAAAGTGACATTTTGTTTGTGATTAAAATCCCTACCATAAAACCATCAACAAGATGATTGGGCAATTCCATATTCACTTAAAATTCTTTTTAATAATATTTTTGGACTTTTTCATTACTTTGAGCCACTGTCTCATGTGTACTCTAACACTGTGTTTTCTTTCATATAATTTCGGTTAAAATTTTTTTTAGTTATTTTTTCTATCTATTATGTTTTCTTTTCCTGTGATAAGTGTATTCTTTAAAATAATATACTAAATATATACGTACATACTATTTTTGTCGTTTAAGTAAAGAACACAAGAAATACTGTGAAATTAATAAAATACAATACAAAAAAATATATCATAGATAAATTTAACCTCTTTCTTAACACTTATTTGTATTATTTTTTCGTCTTCTTATCATCACATCCTCTTTATTCCATCAACTATATTGTGATTCGTTGTGTCCGTGTCCTTAAGTTCATTGCAGTAACCCAACAAACATTTTAGAGCCAAAGTTTTTAAAATTGGATTATAAAAAAGGAAGTTAAAAAGGTGTAAGAGGTACCATAAAGGATTACATTGTGCAAAGAAGTAAAGTATATTTTTTATTTAAAATTTCAATGATTACAAGAAACATGAGATTTCGAAAGATATGACAAACTTATAAATTCAGCAAAATCCCCATTATTTTCATTTTTTTTTTGTGTAAAATCATTGTGAGTAGATGGGGACAGTAGGAATCCCAGCGAAGGATTTGTGTCCATTTGCCATTTAGATTTTTTGCAACAACCCAACTAACATTGTTGGGCCAAATTATTTAAAATTGGATAATAAAAATGGGAGTTAAAAAGGTTTAGGAGGTACCATAAAAGAATTACCCTGTGCAAAGAAGAAGAATAAAAATAAGATCGGTTATGAATATAAAGGTATTTTTGTTTTTATTCAAAATTACAATGTTTAAAAGAGATTTGAAAAAATCTTCATTATTTTCATTTTTTTAGTTTTTAGTGCAAAATCATTGTGAGTAGAGGGGGGCAGTAGGAATCCCAACAAAGAATTGGTGTCCATTTGGCATTTAGATTTTTTGCAGTAACCCAACTAACATTTTTGGGCCAAATTATTTAAAATTGCATAATAAAAATTGGTTTTAAAAGGGTCTAAGAGATGCCATAAGGGATTACCCTGTGCAAAGAAGAAGAATAAAAATAAGATCGGTTATGAATATAAAGGTATTTTTGTTTTTATTTAAAATTACAATGATTAAAAGAAAGAAACAAAACGAGAGATTTGGAAACATATGACAAACTTAAAAATTCACAAAAATCTTAAAAATCTTCATTATTTTCCGTTTTTTAAGTACAAAATCATTGTGAGTAGATGGAGACAGTAGGAATCCCAACAAAGGATTTGTCCATTTGTCATTTAGTTTTTTTTTGTTTTTTTTTTTAATGAAAAATCATTGAAATTAGTTGGGGATAGTAGGAATCTTAACAACGGATTTGAATCTTTCTATCACATTAGGAATCCCAAACAAAGGATTTGAGTGCATTTTTCAAATTATTATAAATTCACCAAAATATTCATAGTAAGGTAGGAAACAATAAGATTCTCAAAAAAGGATTTTGAAACATAGAGCAAACTATTGAAAATTCTCAAACGTCTCCATTATATCGATTTTTAAGCGAAAAATCATTCTGAGTAGATGGCGACAGTAGGAATCTCAACTAAGGATTTGAGAAAACTCGTAGTTCCCTATCCAATCAAAAAATTGGATTTTTTTGAGGGAAAATTTGGATTTTCGTCGAGGATTTTTGGTCACGAGTTAATGGCTCTAAGAAGCATATTTATGGAGATATAGCAAAAACAAGTTTTTCATATAAAAATTTGGAGTTTTTGTGGATTTTTATGGAAATTTTGATTATTTTTTTTTTTTTTGAGGATGGTCACGAAGTGCATTTTGCAAATTATTATAAATTCACCAAAATATTCATAGTAAGATAGGAAACAATAAGATTCTCAAAAAAAGATTTTGAAACATAGAGCAAACTATTGAAAATTCTCAAACGTCTCCATTATATCGATTTTTAAGCGAAAATTAATTGTGAGTAGATGGCGACAGTAGGAATCTCAACTAAGGATTTGAAAAACTAGTAGTTCCTTATGCAATCAAAAAATTGGATTTTTTGAGGAAAAATTTGGATTTTCGTCGAGGATTTTTGGGGTAGTAATGGCTCTAAGAAGCATATTTATGGAGATATAGCAAAAACAAGGTTTTCATATAAAAATTTGGAGTTTTTGTGGATTTTTTATTGAAATTTTGATTTTTTTATGGTGGTCACGAATTAAGTTCCTTTTGGATCTATGACACATATTTAAGGAGATGGAGCAAAACAAGTTTTTCTTAAAAAAAAAATCATTGTGAGTAGATGGAGACAGTAGGAATCCCAACAAAGGATTTGACCATTTGACATTTAGTTTTTTTTTTTTCAAATGAAAAATCATTGTAATTAGATGGGGATAGTAGGAATCTTAACAACGGATTTGAATCTTTCTATCACATTAGGAATCCCAACAAAGGATTTGAGTGCATTTTGCAAATTATTATAAATTCACCAAAATATTCATAGTAAGATAGGAAACAATAAGATTCTCAAAAAAGAATTTTGAAACATGGAGCAAACTATTGAAAATTCTCAAACGTCTCCATTATATCGATTTTTAAGCGAAAATTCATTGTGAGTAGATGGCGACAGTAGGAATCTCAACTAAGGATTTGAGATACGAACGGTAGTATGGATCTATATCTATATTTTATTTCTGAATGCAATCCCTTGAAGCTACACAGAAAACTCGTAGTTCCTTATCCAATCAAAAAATTGGATTTTTTTGAGGGAAAATTTGGATTTTCGTCGAGGATTTTTGGTCACGAGTTAATGGCTCTAAGAAGCATATTTATGGAGATATAGCAAAAACAAGTTTTTCATATAAAATTTTGGAGTTTTTGTGTTTTTTTTTTATTGAAATTTTGATTTTTTTTAGGGTTGTCACGAATTAAGTTCCTTTTAGATTTATGGCACATATTTAAGGAGATAGAGCAAAACAAGTTTTTCATATAAAAATTTCGATTTTCTGAGGATTTTCATTGAAATTTTGATTTTTTAAGGATAAAAACTAATTAAGGGGATATATCAAATACAAGTTTTTCATTTAAAAATTTCGATTGTTTGAGTTTTTTTAGAATTATTATCAAAATTTTGATTTTGGAGTGGTCACGAATTAAAGTTCTTTTGGCTCTAAGGAACATATTCAAGGAAGTATGACCAAAATAAGTTTTTCATAAAAAATTTTTATTTTGTTAGGATTTTTATCGAAATTTTGATTTTTTTGGGGGTAGTCACGAATTAAGATGGTATGACCAAAACAAGTTTTTTTCGTAAAAAAATTGGATTCTTTCAGGATTTTCATCAAAATTAGAATTTTTGAAGATTTTCATCGAAATTTTGATTTCTATAGGAAATTTGGTTAAAATTTCATTTCTATTGGATTTTTTCAAAATTTCATTTCTATAGGAAATTTTTTCAAAATGTCATTTCTTTAGGAAATTTTGTCAAAATTTCATTTCTATAGGAAATTTTGTCAAAATTTCATTTTTATAGGAAATTTGGTCAAAATTTCATATTTATAGGAAATTTTCTCACTTTCCTATAGAAGTGAAATTTTAACAAAATTTCTTATAAAAATTAAATTTTGACAAAATTTGAAGATTTTCATGGAAATTTTGATTGTTTTAGGAGTGATGACGAATTAAGGTCCTTTCGGCTCTATGATACGCATATTTAAGAAGATATGGCCAAAACAAATTTTCCATATAAAAAATTGATCTTTTTTTTAGATATTTATAGAAATATTTGTGTTTTTAGGGGTAACCACGCTCTACAACTCATATTTAAGGAGATACAGCCAAAACAAGTTTTTAATAAAAAAAATTGATCCCATTAAATTTTTAAATAAAATTACTTCTCTCACGAAAATTATCCCAGAATTAATTCGTAATAAAATATATACTTGAATAAAACATTAATTTATTTCTTCAACTTTCAATTAGTTTTAAAACTGATTTTATTAAAAAACATTAATTTATTTCTTCAACATTCAATTAGTTTTAAAACTGATTTTATTAAAAAGTTTTCCAATAACTGTTTCTTGTTTTTAAAACATTAATTATTTAAATTTTGTTTTCAACCTCAATCAACTTTTTAATATGTAATATTTTATGTATTATATTTTTTACTGTGCAGTAATAGATTCTCTTTAATTTCTCATGAACACTTTCATTGCAAATCGGTAGTTCTCATATATCCAAATTGTTTTGTTGGGTTCTGTAATGCTTAACCACTTGTGTGTCTTATATGTCATCTTTGTTACTCTTTAATTTTTTTATGTGTGTGTTTGTGTTTTCATATGTATAAATAACCCAGTACTCAGAGTATGAGAGACAATACTCCTCATATAAGCTATACCTTAAGCGCCTTAAGCATAATTCTGATTCACACATTCCATGGTTGCTGTTGTTGCCATCATATTCACCACTACTATTAACTGTAGAGCATCAAGCGGTGTTGTAATGCGGCAACATAAACCAGCTATTCAGTCATCACAATTTTTGCCACCATTACGGATCACATGATGAAGACAAACAACATCAACTAGCAAATATTTTCATCATGCACCATTTTTGTTTTCTGTGTTTTTTTTTTTGCACCATACAAACACGCAACAACAACAATAACAAACCGGTGGCCAATAACGTCACATCAAGTGCCGGCTGCAAAACGCAAATAAAACAGGAGTACAAAAATCACAGAGTATTTAATTTTGCTACGTGCAATGGCAAAAAGAAAACAAAGACATTGCGAATGGGGGACACTGATTACAAACAAGGATTTGTGCCACTTTCATTTTAGCTTCCTTTTCCCCCATTTTGTTTTTTGGTTGGTATCCCAAGGGTCCTATTTGTTTTTATATCTCATATTATATTGTTATTGTTGTTGTTGTTGTTTCCTTTTGCTATACCCATTAGTTGGTTTGGAAAGGAAACGCTTATGCTCATCCTTTCACCCACACATATGCCTATTGGAGAATTACTCCACATACACATGCAAATTGATATGTAGACCACAGAAGGCAGAATAACTAACTTGTATACCATTTTTTTCTGGTGGGTCGAAACTTACATTTTAAGTTTTATAGGAAATTTTGTTAAAATTTCATTTCCACAGGTAATTTTATTAAAATTTAATTTCTAAATGACATTTTGTTAAAATTTCGTTTTTATAAGAAATTTTGTTAAAATTTCATTTCTATACAAAATTTTCTCAAAACTTCATTTCTATAGGAAAATTTCTCAAAACTTCATTTCTATAGGGAATTTTCTCAAAATTTCATTTCTATAGGATATTTGATTAAAATTTATTTTTTCTTTTTTGGAGTGGTCACGAATTAAGGTTCTTTTGACTCTAAGGAACATATTTAAGGAGGTATGACCAAAACAAGTTTTTCATATAAAAATTTAATTTTATATGGAATTTTGTTAAAATTTCATTTCTATAGGGTATTTTGACAAAATTTCATTTCTATAGAGAATTTCGCCAAAATTTAATTCCTATAGAAATTTTTTTCGAAAATTCATTTCTGTAGGAAAAATGTTCAAAATTTTCAAATTTGTATAGTCAATTTTGCAATTTTGGCAAAATTTACTATAAAAATTAAATTTTGTAAAATTTCAAACATATATACTTTGGAGAATATATACTTTCTGTGTCGTAGTTAGGTCGGATCACAACTATCAAAAAATTCAATATGGAAATCGAAAATTTTATAGAAAATAGGTCTCCGCACATCGTATAGGAAATTTTTTCAAAATTTCATTTCTATAGGAAATTTGTTTAAAATTGTCATAGTATAGTAAATTTTTGTATAGCAAATTTTGTCAAAAATTCATTTCTATAGGAAATTATTTCAAAATTTTGTTAAATTTCATTTCAATAGGAAATTTTGTCAAAATTGTATTTCTCAGGAAATTTTGTTAAAATTTCATTTCTTAGGAAATTTTCTCAAAATTTCTTTTCTATAGGATTATTTCATTTCTATTGGAAATTTTGTCAAAATTTCATTTCTATTGGAAATTTTATCAAAATTTCATTTCTATAGGAAATTTTGTCAAAAATTTGAATTTTATATGAACTTTTGTCAAAATATCACTTCTACACAAAATTTTGTCAAAATTTCTTTTCCTATAATTTTGTTCAAATTTCATTTCTATAGTATATTTTCTCAAAATTTAATTTCTATAGGAAATTTTGTCAAAATTAAATTTTTATAGGAAATTTTGTCAAAATTTCATTTCTATAGGAAATTTTTTCAAAATTTCCTTTCTATAGGAAATTTTCTCAAAATTTCATTTCTATAGGAATTTTTTCAAACTTTCATTTCTATAGGAAATTTTGTCAAAATTTTATTTCTAGAGAAAATTTTGTAAAAATTTTATTTCTATAGAAAATTTGGTCAAAATTTTATTTCTAGAGAAAATTTTGTCAAAATTTTATTTCTACAGAAAATGCTGTCAAAATTTTTTTTATAGGAAATTTTGTCAAAATTTCATTTCTATAAGAAATTTTGTCAAAATTTCATTTCTATAAGAAATTTTGTCAAAATTTCATTTCTATAGGAAATTTGGTCAAAATTTCATTTCTATTGGAAATTTTGTCAAAATTCCATTTCTATAGGAAATTTTGTCAAAAATTTAATTTCTATATTAAATTTTGTCAAAATATCGTTTCTACAGGAAATTTTGTCAAAATTTCTTTTCTATAGGAAATTTTGTTAAAATTTCATTTCTATAGGATTTTTTTCAAAATTTTGAAAAATTTCCTATAGATTACAATTTTTTTTTTTTACAAAAAAATTTGGACAAAATTTCCTATATAAATGAAATTTTGAAAAAAATTCCTGTAGAAATGATATTTTTTAGAAAATTTCCTATAGAAATTGAAGTTTGAGAAAATTTCTACAGAAATTAAATTTTGACAAAATTTCCTCTAGAAATGAAATTTTGGCAAAATTTCCTATAGAAATGGAATTTGACAAAATTTCCCATAGAAGTGAAATTTTGAAAAAAAATCCTTATAAAAATGAAATTATGACAAAATTTCCTATAGAAATGAAATTTTAACCAAATTTCCTATAGAAATGAAATTTTGACAAAATTTCTTATAGAAATGAAATTTTGACAAAATTTCCTATAAAAATTAAATTTTGACAAAATTTATCTAGAAATAAAATTTTGACAAAATTTTCTATAGAAATAAAATTTTGACAAAATTTTCTCTAGAAATAAAATTTTGACAAAATTTTCTCAGAAATACAATTTTGACAAAATTCTCTATAAAAATAAAATGTTGACATCATTTTCTATAGAAATAAAATTTTGACAACATTTTCTATAGAAATAAAATGTTGACAAAATTTCCTATAGAAATGAAATTTTGATAAAATTACCAATAGAAATTAAATTTTGACAAAATTTCCTAAAGAAATGAAATTTTAACAAAATTTCTTGTAGAAATGAAATTTTAACAAAATTTCCTATAGAAATTAAATTTTGACAAAATTTCCTATAAAAATTTAATTTAGAGATGAAAATTTCCCAAAATTTCCTATAGAAATGAAATTTTGACAAAAATCCTTATAAAAATGAAATTATGACAAAATTTCCTATAGAAATGAAATTTTAACAAAGTTTCCTATAGAAATGAAATTTTAACAAAATTTCCTATAGAAATGAAATTTTGACAAAATTTCCTATAGAAATGAAATTTTGACAAAATTTCCTATAGAAATAAAATTTTGACAAAATTACCTATAGAAATTAAATTTTGACAAAATTTCCTATAGAAGTGAAATGAAAAAATCCTTATGAAAATGAAATTATGACAAAATTTCCTATAGAAATGAAATTTTAACAAAATTTCCTATAGAAATAAAATGTTGACAAAATTTCCTATAGAAATGAAATTTTGACAAAATTTCCTATAGAAATGACATTTTGTGAAAATTTCCTATAGAAATGAAATTTTGAGAAAATTACCTATAGAAATTAAATTTTGACAAAATTTCCTATAGAAGTGAAATTTTGAGAAAATTTCCTACAGAAATGAAATTTTCAGAAAATTTCCTATAGATATGAAATTTTGAGAAAATTTCCTATAAAAATTAAATTTTGAAAAAAAAAATCGCATAGAAATTAAATTTTGGCAAAATTGTCTATAGAAATGACATTTTGACAAAATTTCCTATAGAAATGGAATTTTGACAAAATTACCTATAGAAATTACCTCTGGAAATGAAATTTTCACAAACATTTTTTTACCTCTCATAACCTGGCTTTGTTGTTTGGTGCCCTTAGGTGTTTAGGTGTGCTCTACCCTTCCCACCACAATGATGTGTGATCATAATCATTTGAAACAAATAATTTCTTATTTTCTCTTTCTCTCTTCCACTCTAACTGTCGAATACTCACGTGCGTGCTCTCTCTCACTCCTTACTGGCTCTTGTGAATTTTGTGTGGGTGTGTGTATATATGTGTGTTGGTAAAGACTTTAAGCATTTACATATTGGTACTCAGATATTACAAAATAATCTATAACAGAAATTTTATTTTATTTTTATATAGAAGAAAATTTTAAAATTTTATAAAATTTTCATGATTTAAAAAAAATATATACAAAAACACAAACACACACTATTTCTTAAACACCAAAATAAAAGACACACACACAAATCTGACAATCATAGAACCGTTAAGGTAAGCATTATTTTAAAACTTCAATTTTTTTTTACATTTCAATTTAGTTTTGGCACAAAAATATTTGTCACATAAAAAAAAATTGCAAAACACCAAAGCACAAACACACTCAATTCCAGAACCACTTAAAAGCAAATACTTTCACGAGTAAAGTTTGTCCAATGCACCCAACACTGATTCATTGTTTATTGTCTTATTGTCTACTGTTTTTTTGTCTTGGACTATCGCAAGCAACGTTCGTACACACACACACCCACGACTTGCACCAAATATCGTTAAAAATCTCAAAAACTTGATTTGGAAAATGGTATGTGTCTTGGCTGAAGCTTAAAAGTTTGTTCTTTTTTATTTAATTTATTTTAAGGAAACATGAAAGTGAGGAAAAATTAAGATATAGCGAAAAAGCTCTTGGAGCCTTATATATAGCTTTCATGACTTCTTGATTTTCAGCAGAATTTTTCATTCATTTAGATTCTCATTGATCATTTGTAGATTTTTATTGTTGCCTTTTTGCAGAACTCAATACAGGTTATAATTTTTTTTTTTGTAAGGTTTTAAAAGTTGTGCAATAATTATTTTTTTTATTAAGAATTTTCTCTGCAAGCTTTTCGCATATTTATTTCTAGCTTTGCAAATAGCTTTACTTGCATTCACAAATCTTACCCAACTCAAAAAAAGGTTATTTGGATACAAAGATTCTGATCCTGAGCCAAAGATGCGGCTCATTTAAAACAAATACTTGTTTTTAAATCTAGTATCAATAAAATTAAAATTAGGATACAGATGTCATCGTATTATAAAATTTTCATTCACTTTTTCTGACATATTAATAAAAATATTCACGTACAAACAAATACCAGTTCAAAAATCCAAATTAATCAGACCCTTAAAAGTTAAAAATATTTTCTTACTTCCCAAAAACAAAAAAAAAATTAAATCAAAGATATAAAATCCTCAAAATAAATCTTAGGATATATTCGAAGCGTTATTATCTTAAATCGAAAAGAAGCACGAGTCGTCACTTTCCTTAATCTTGATCCGAAGGTATGACAAAAATTTTAAATTTTTTCCATTTTTTTTAATTAATACCAATTTTCTGCAACATAGCCATTACTTTATTTTTTTTTATAAAAAGACATATCAAACATTTATGACAATTTTTTGAGGAATTTTAAATTAATTTTTAGGGACGAAAGCTTCCCGATTCCGGGACATGAGCCAGAAATACTAGCAATACTGGGTTCACTATAAATTTGTTCTCCTTTCTCTCTCTCATATTGTCTCGTTTCATTTGCATTTTTTCTATATGCTGATCTATAAAAAATCTCATTATTTATCTCTCATTAATATGTTCATTTCTCTCATTTCATTTGCATTTGTCTTTCTTGAGTAGGTTCTCTATCACTTTGTCTTATATGTTGATATATTATTGCTCTTTCTCTCATTAATATGTTCTCTCATTTCATCTGCATTTCTCTTTCATGAGTAAGTTCACTATCATTGTGTTTTTGTATATTGATATATGAGTGTGTTGTTTGGTAATGGCTTTTCCAATCTTGGCTCTCCTTGCAAAATTGTCATTTTCTACATTTTTTACCATTCTTCAATTGATTCTCTCTCGCTCTCTTCTTTTTATGCTCAAATAGAACACTAAGCTTGGCTGTTACACACACTACATTTGAGTTATTAAATTTTCTCTTTAATATTTCTCTTTGAGTTTACAACATACATCTTAAAACATTCTCTCTTTCATATTGTGTTTTTTTCCAATAGTCTGCTCTCCATCGCCATGTGAATCTCTGGACACGGTGACCGATGATGAATCCTGTTTGCCCAATTTAAATGACAACGATGAACCTCCAACACCCATTAATGAGTCCCGCGAACACTTATTCCCCTTCTCGGCTAGTGGAGCAGCCACTCCCACACCTCAAACTATTAATAATCCCTTTGGCAGTCGTTTGGATGAATTCAATGGCAGTTCTTTGAATTTGCAACAACGTTCATTAAAATCTTATCTTCATACATTCGATCGACGCAATTCGGATACTAATTATCTGCTGGGCAGAAGATCTTCAGGAGAGCGGGTGAATTTGGCTGATGAAATTAAAAAATTATCCGATCATTTATTGATGTTGGCCCAAATCAATACGAAATTGAGTAAGGAAGCTGAAAACGAACAGGAAGGGGAACTCGAGGCAAAGAAGGAAAAGGAGAAAAAGCCCAAGACTAAAAAATCCAAAGAAGAAGGATCATCGTCGAGTGAAAAGAAATCTTCGGTAAAGACCATAGATAGCGGTAAAACTGGAGCCTCCTCGACTACAACAAAGGTGACGAATAGCAAGTCTTCACCCACTAAAACCTCAAAGGTATCATCAAGCTCCACCACTACTAATACTACTACCTCAAGCAAAACAATTACAAGTTCATTAGCCAGTGTAACCTCTAGCACTTCTACACCAGCTCCTTGTACCACAAATAGCTTTTTCAGTCATTTGAATCCTGGTAAAAGTCGAACTTCGAATTTATCATGGCGCCTGCAACAATCTATCGAAGAGACTCCAAAACTTAATAGCGCCTCCAGCACTATGCCCAAGAAGTCCTCGGTAAGCACCATGACCACTGGCAATACCCCTCAAAGTTCAGCGGAAAGATTTCAAGAGGCGGCCAGCATAAAACGTGCCAAATTCCGCATTAATCAAATGAGCCGTGATGTTCCCATAGGCCTGCCCAATACCCATCAAGCGGTCAATCTGGAGGAGGCTGCCAACAATACCAAAGATTGTCTTCTACATTTGCTAGAGAAATACAATGAGTCCAAGACTCGAAATCCCTTGGGCCGTCATCAGAGCATTGGTGCTATTGACTATAATGTCAGTGATAATCTGGAATATCGTTCTATGAGCTCCATTAATGCCTTTTTCCAGCGTCACAACAACAATGGTAATATGGTGAAGCAATTACAGGCCCAACTTAAGGAAAAGAGCGGGGAAGCAAAATAATTTAATAACACCAAACAGATGAAAGATAAAATCCAAATTTTATTTGTGTTTGGTATAATTATGGAATTTAATTTTTAGAAATTTCTTCTGTTTAGTCCCCTTTGGAATACTCGTAGCTAAAATATTTATCATTTACCCTAGCATGGGTCAATATATACTCAATAAATAATGAAATAAAAACAATAAAAATGTTAAATATATTTTTAAGAGATTGTTTTTCTATTTATTTACCCCCCTCCCTTCTTCGTTTTTATGTCTTTTTTTTTTCTTTTAATTATTCACTTGATATTACTTTATGTTAAAATTATTTATTTATTGTTGTATCTATATATAAATATTTAATTTAGTTTTGTAAATAAAGTGCTTATTTTGAAAAGTGTCGAAAACCTGGAAGCTGTTTTTAATATCTTTCGTTATTTTTATTTAGAAATCAAAACAATTCCTATCGATGAACATCAATCCCAGATTGGCATCCCTAAATATAAACGATAAATACTCTTTATTATATTCAAGAACCATAAGCATTCACCCTTGTTATCGATTAGGATTTAAAACCAACAATCTGGTATTGCCTGTTGATGGTTTATGTCTTTGTTATTCATATCATCCCTGATCAATCCATGTGCATGTCTATGCCTTTTTTAATTCTTGATATTACTTTGAACGACAAATCGCAATACAAAGTGATTGAAGCCGTGAAATGCAACCCTGTTTGTTTCCGGTAGAAGAAAAAATTTTTGAAGCGTTCCAATAAGAAATAATAGCTCCCTCCCTTCGAGACCCCTATAATTTTTGATAATTATCACAAATTTTTACTGAAAGTCGTTTGTTTACCCCAAAAAGCTGGCAAAAGATCAAATTTGACATTTGAGAACCAGAAAAGCTGCAATTTCATGCTGATGGGTTTTCCCACTAAAAACAAATTGTAAAAAATTGCACAAACTTACCAGCTGCTATCTAGTCATAAACAAATCGTACATGCAATATATTTCACAGTGCCAATTAGAAGTGTGGTAAAAACTATGAATATGTTGGTTGTTTTAATAGGTTTAAATTGTGTAAATTGGATTATGTTAAATTGTTACTGAAATGTGTTCGCATACATTTCTACACCCAGAAAAAAGTGCCTTTGAAACTAAAGGAAAAATTTTTCATCAATATAGTTTATCCATTTTATTTCCATTAAGGTAATTTTTTGTGAAAAATAATAAAATTTACTCGTTTCAGTAAAAAAATCCTAAACTGTAAGCAGTTAGGAATAGTTCATTAACTAGAATAAGGCATGGAATTTTACTCATACTATTTTCTTCGCTGGGTATAAGAATTTACTACTGAAAAAGAAAATTTTATTCACCGATAACAAAGCATTCGTAAAAATAAACAAAAACCGAACTAAAACCAAGTTTCCTCAAAATTAGTAAAATTTCTTATAAAATGATAATTGCGACTTCCTTTATAATAGAAAGTTTTTCATACATACGAACAACACTTGGCATAGAAAAATATTTTAGTTCGTTCGTACTAAGAAGTATGCAATCCTTTAAAAACTTAAGGAAACACACTTGTTAGAATATAGGAAATTTTCCTAAATTTCTATTGTCTACCTGTAATCGATACCTGTCATCGTAATCGATGTGTTTGCGCGTGGGTGTAATCGATATATTTGCGCGTCGGTTGTTTTTTAGTTGGAATCGCGTTGTTTCGGAGAGATTGTTAAAAATAATATGGTAAAATAATATAATAAATAACAAATAAAATATATAAAATATTTGTTATTTTAAATTAGTGAGAAAAATTTTCGTTTTTTTTAAATAAATCTATCAATGTTCGTGATAGTGTATAAAGAAAGAAAACACCAGCAGAATAACAACCCTTTCATTTGTCTTCATTTTGGAATCTTCAATTATCAGGTAATATTCAGTGACGCTAACCTTTTGCAACAAAAATGTTTTATGATTTTTTATATTTGTAGGTATTGAAATTGTAAAAGGAGGACAAAATCGTTAGGCAGCAACTTATTAAAAGTGAAAAGTACAAGAAGAAGAAAAAGTGCGTTTTACAGTTGATAATATCACACGGAAATTGGAAATAGTGGAATAATAAACTAATATTTCAAAGAGATTCGATGCTGTTGATTCTTAATAAATATATTCAATATATTAATAAAACATGTCTTTTATTGAAGATAAAGTTGCTTATAGAAATAAATAAAATTGTATTTAAAAACGAAGGTAAGCAGTTCTAATTATGAAGTAAAAGTTTTACCACAAATGTGTAAGATTTGTCCAAATGAATGAAAAAATGTCAATAAAATCATTCCATATATGAATTCAAATTAGTTAAATTTTTTCATTCTGTAGTATAGTGGTACATAAATATAGGAAAATGTTAACTAATATATGGAATACATTATTCCTAATTTCTACGAAAATCACATCGTTCAAACAAATAAAAATGGCTTTGGCGCTATACGAAGTTCAACTTTCTTCACAATGAGTTCATTTTAACTTAAAGAAGGGGTCACTTTTTTCTGGGTGTACTAATTTTAGCAAAGAGAGTAAAATTCAATTAACGATGCAGGAAATAGCCTTTTCTTTTGTAAAAATGCCGTTAAAACCGTCAGGACACTCCAAATCGGGTCAAGACACCTCCAAATCTAATCGCCGTATATGGAAAATATTTAGACAATGTTCAGACGGATGATAAGTAACAATGTAGGCCGCATAAAAAATTAGTTTTTAACTAATACCTTTTTCTTGGCCAATATATTATTAAAACCTCAAGTCACACCCTCCAAATACTATAGGGAGTCTTTAGGCAATCCTCCATACGAGTATAGCATTGTAACTTTCATCAAAATCGGACAACAATTAACGAGACGGGAAACAGCCTTTTATCTTGTAACAATACCGCTAAAAGCCCCATATCGGGTCTGAGAGAATAAAAGGACAAGAGAACGAAAATCACTCTTCTACAAAAACAACAAATGTCAACCGTATAGATGTCGCACAATGCCTGCAGCTTTGGTATTGCCGACGTTGCGGTCGAAGCGCTGTTTTGATAAATTCTTTATAAAGGCATCGGCAGTTATAATTTTAAATTGTCTGCTAAAAAATTTAATAGAATGAAAAGATTTAGAACATTTGTTATTACAAAGTAGGTTCTAAATCCTATTTTCCTTACGTTTCGTAAAGCCGGCATATATGATATTTGAGAGAAGTGCCGACAAAAACTGCATATTAGAGAAATTTTCCTCATTACTGCCACCTACTGACGCAGTTTCGCTTCACAGTTTCGTCCTCTTGCCTTTTTATTCTCTCTGATCGGGTTAAGACCATTGTTGCCACAGTTGGTAGAATTCTACCAAAAATGAAAGATTTTTATTGTTTGGTAGATTGATAGAATTCGTGATATTTTGGTAGATTTCTCTCCAACTAAGAGGTACTTCAATTTTCTATTTAAATGGAATTTTCTATAAATTTTAAATTCTAAAATTTTGAGAAAATTTTCTATAAAAATAAAATTTTACCAAAATTTCTTACGGAAAAACTTTGAAAAAATTTTCTATAGAAATAAAATTTTGAGAATATTTTCTATAGAAATAAAAATTTGACAAAATTTTCTATAGAAATACAATTTTGAAAAACGTTTTAAGAAATTTTTCTATAGAAATAAAATTTTGAGAATATTTTCTATAGAAATAAAATTTTGACAAAATTTTCTGTAAAAATAACATTTTGACAAAAATTTCTATACAAATAAATTTTTGACAAATTTTTCTATAGATATATTTTGAAATAAATTTTCTATACAAATATAATTTTGACAAAATTGTCTATAGAAATAAAATTTTGACAAAATTTTCTATAAAAATAAAATTGGAGAAAATTTTCTATAGAAATAAAATCTTTGACAAAATTTTCTATAAAAATAAAATTTTGACAACATTTTCTATAGAAATAAAATTTTGAGATAACTTTCTATAGAAATAAAATTTTCTATGGAAATAAAATTTTGACAACATTTTCTACTTTACGAGGGCGGTTCGGAAACTTTTCAAAAATATTTTTATTTTTCAATATAATCTCCTGAAACTTCAATGCACTTAGTCCAACGCTTTTCTAGTAATTCTATCCCTTGATTAAAATAGTTTTCCTCAAGGTCTTCAAAATAGTAGTTTACAACTGTAATTGCATCTTCATTTGAGGTAAAACGATTGCCAACAAGGATTTTTTTTACATTTGGGAACAAGTAAAAGTCACTGGGAGCTAAATCAGAAGAATAAGGTGGGTGGTCAAGCAACTCGTACTTTTATTCGTTGATTTTAGCCATTGTTAAAACACTCTAGTGCGCTGGTGCGTTGTCTTGATGAAAAATTATAAAATTATTATTATTATATCCAAAAGGTTGCAATAGTACTCTGAATTTATTGTTTTACCCTTTTGCAGATGGTCAATCAATAAAATACCTTTGAAGTCCCAAAAAACCGTTGCCATAACCTTACCAGCTGATTGAATTGTTTTCGCCTTCTTTGGGACACTTCCTACAGCGCTCAGTCCATTGTTTGGATTGTTCTTTTGTCTCTGGAGTATAGTGGTGGATCCATGTCTCATCAACAGTTTTGAAACGACGCTTAAAATCCATTTTATTTCGCTTAAAACGATCCAAACAAGCTTGAGAAATGTTCATTCTGTTGACAAATGCGGCACCCATCTTGCAGAAAGCTTTTTTATCTGTAGTGCTTCATGCAAAATTAAATGGACTCGATCATTTGAGATGCCCATGATATTAGCAATTTCACGCACTTTTATTCGTCGATCATTTTATACCATATCATGCACTTTGGCTACAATTTCTGTTGTTGTTGCTGGTTTTGGACGTCGACTACGTGGTTCATATTCAATGCTTGTACGACCACGTTTAAATTCAGCAACCCAATTTTTTACTGTTACATATGTAGGAGCACTTTCACCTAACACATTCACCATATCATTATGAATTTCTTGTCTCGATAAACCTTTTTTATGTAAATATTTAATGACAGCACGCATTTCTAATTTTTCCATTGTAAAAAATTGCGGGTGCGTCTTTTTTGAACACCTGTTTCTATATGAAGGAGTTGCCAGATCTAAACAAAATTTAACATGTGTTCATAAGAGAGATGGACGTTTCCAAAACACTTAACTTTTTTTCTGTTTATACCGCACTTTTTGTGCTAGGCTAAGAAGTTTCCGAACTGCCCTCGTATATAGAAATAAAATTTTGTGAAAACTTTATATAGAAATAAAATTTTGACAAAATTTTCTATAAAAATAAAATTGAAGCAAATTTTCTATAGAAATAAAATTTTGAGACAATTTTCTATAAAAATTTTGACAAAATTTTCTATAAAATTAAAATTTTGACAATATTTTCTATAGAAATATAATTTTGACAAAACTTTCTATAGAAATAAAATTTTGAGAAAATTTTCTGTAGAAATAAAATTTATGGCTCTAGTGCCAACTGTGCTTACAGAGCTCTTGAAGGAGCAAATTTCATCAGATTTGGTTAAAATTTTGTCTGTGATTGCAGTGTATGTGTTCTAACAGCCATTTTGCAGATTTGACTTCATGAATACCTTGTAATATCAAATTTCATTTGATACGGTTGAAATCTGGTACGTGATGTTAGTATATACCCTCTAATAATTGGTCCATATCGGTCCATTACTAACAGGTTGGCTGATAAATCCCCGGTCTAACAAAGAAAAACACTTTTTTTTGTCAAAATTCGTTTTTATTATTCAATATAGTTCCCTTCAAGAGTGATACAACGATTATAACGACCTTCCAATTTTTTGATACCATTTTGTTAGTACTACTTCGGTTTTGCCTCAAAATAGGTCTCAGTTTCGGCGATCACCTCTTCATTGCAGCCAAATTTTTTCCCTGCGAGCATTCTTTTGAGGTCTGAGAACAAGAAAAAGTCGCTGGGGGCCAGATCTGGAGAATAGGGTGGGTGGGGAAGCAATTCGAAGCCCAATTCATGAATTTTTGCCATCGTTCTCAATGACTTGTGGCACGGTGCGTTGTCTTGGTGGAACAACACTTTTTTCTTCTCCATATGGGGCGGTTTTGCCGCGATTTCGACCTTCAAACGCTCCAATAACGCAAAATAATAGTCACTGTTGATGGTTTTTCCCTTCTCAAGATAATCGATAAAAATTATTCCATGCGCAACCCAAAAAACAGAGGCCATTACTTTGCCAGCGGATTTTTGAGTCTTTCCACGCTTCGGAGACGGTTCACCGATCGCTGTCCACTCAGCCGACTGTCGATTGGACTCAGGAGTGTAGTGATGGAGCCATGTTTCATCCAATGTCACATATCGACGGAAAAACTCGGGTGTATTACGAGTTAACAGCTGCAAACACCGCTTAGAATCATCAACACGTTGCTGTTTTTGGTCAAATGTGAGCTCGCGCGGCACCCATTTTGCACAGAGCTTCCGCGTATCCAAATATTGATGAATGATATGTTATGACCAACACGTTCCTTTGATATCTTTAAGGCCTCTGCTATTTCGATCAACTTCATTTTACGGTCATTCAAAATCATTTTGTGGATTTTTTTGATGTTTTCGTCGGTAACCACCTCTTTCGGGCGTCCACTGTGTTCACCGTCCTCCGTGCTCATTTCACCACGCTTGAATTTTGCATACCTATCAATTATTGTTGATTTCCCTGGGGCAGAGTCCGGAAACTCATGGAGCCACCGTGGTGCAATGGTTAGCATGCCCGCCTTGCATACACAAGGTCGTGGGTTCGATTTCTGCTTCGACCGAACACCAAAAAGTTTTTCAGCGGTGGATTATCCCACCTCAGTAATGCTGGTGACATTTCTGAGGATTTCAAAGCTTCTCTAAGTGGTTTCACTGCAATGTGGAACGCCGTTCGGACTCGGCTATAAAAAGGAGGTCCCTTGTCATTGAGCTTAACATGGAATCGGGCAGCACTCAGTGATAAGAGAGAAGTTCACCAATGTGGTATCACAATGGACTGAATAGTCTAAGTGGGCCTGATACATCGGGCTGCCACCTAACCTAATCTAACCTAACCGGAAACTCATTATCAAGCAAAGGTTTTGCTTCCACCGTATTTTTCCCTTCAGAAAACAGTATTTTATCAAAACTAGAAATCGCTTTTTTCCATTTTTTTTCACAATAAAAAAAATTGCTTCACAAAAGACGCTCTATCTCACAAACTAATTGATTACAGACGTCAAATTTTGACACGAATCATTTGAAGGTTGGTACTATATAAAAATAATATGCATTTAATACTAGCGACGCCATCTATGTGTCAAACCGTTATATAAACCCTTATAATCGATTACGATTTGACTTCTTGAGCTTGTTTTGATTCGAACCACTTTGAATTCTGCTGTGACGTCAATATTCTACAATTATATATAGGACTCATACGAACCGATTCCATAATTGGCTTCTTGACCCTCTTTGGGAGCATTCATTTGCTTTTAGCGTTTGGAATCGATAAAAATGATCGCTAAATGATTAGCAAATAAAATGCTAATGAAAAATGATAAGAACATTACAAAAATATAGGTTTTGTTTACATTTTTTATTTAATTAATTAATCTGTTGTACCTTCTTAAATCAGTTATAAACACTTGCTTCTCAAAACATTTTGTTTTTGTAATAGAGAAAATATTGCAATTCTATTAAAATTCTGCCCTTGTGCCCTCC
Source organism: Haematobia irritans (assembly GCF_050003625.1). Classification (NCBI taxonomy): domain Eukaryota; kingdom Metazoa; phylum Arthropoda; class Insecta; order Diptera; family Muscidae; genus Haematobia; species Haematobia irritans. The sequence continues at coordinate 10,103,210 of NC_134401.1, read as the reverse complement.
CCCAACACAATACCTGCTACCTTGCTTTGCCTTACCAACCAATGAAAATACTAAGAAAATTAAAGTTTTTTTATGAATGTTTTAGTTTCTTATTTTCAATTGATATTTTTGTTTTCTTTTCTCTTGTGGTTTCTTATTAATAATTTAACATACAAAATGTTTTATTTTTATTATAACTCGGGTTTAATACAATTTTTAGGATATATTGTAATTCGTATAAGGCTGTATTGAAGACTGTACTGAATGTATTATTGTATATTGATATGAGGTAATGGGATTTCCAAAAATGAATTATTTTTAATTGGATTCAATTTTTGAAAATAGTTTTGAAATTTTCCTAACATTTTCAAAGAATTAAAAATCCAAAAAAAAATTTAAAACGTTTTGGAAAGGTCTTATTGGTGGAATATGAAATTTGTTCTATTTGCCAATTGTTATTGTTTTAGGAAAATTGTTAACAAATATTTAGGAAAAAATATATATAGATTTGATTTGATGCAATATTTTGTTTTTTTATATTTTTATATAAAAATATAAATGCTGGTATTATATGTAGTGAATGAATTTTTTGTTAATGTTATATTTCTTTGTTAGATTTTAATGCAATATACTTATTTCATTATAAAATACATTTTTGTTTATAAGTTAAGGAAAAATAAAAAAGGCTCTGCCTACAAACAATTTAAAAAAAAAATTATACAATTTACAAAAGTTTTGGTTTGAAGGGAGGAAGATAGGGGGTAAAGTACTGTTAGGGGGACTAGTTGTTATAAATAAAAAGATATCGATTTTCAAGTCTTTTTTTTTAAGGCTTAAAAATTGAAATCTTTTTGTTTTATTTTTTTGATAATAAAAATTTTTTAAAAATTTTTAAATTTGAAAAATTTTTTAGTTACAATAGGGTTAAAGGTTTTCCAAAAAATATATGTAAGTTGTTTTAAAGAAACTCTCAAGAAACTTAATGTAGTTATGGGGAATTTTTGAAAACAAATGTAATTTAAGAAATTTTATCTTAAAAAAAATTTAAAATATTTTTGTTTTTTCAAATTTAAATATGTTTATGCAAGAGCAAGGGATTATTGTTTTCATTATTATTATTTCGATATTTTATACAAAAATTATTTTGTAAAATTTTCAATTTAATAGTCAATTTAAATATTTTGTTAATTTTATTGTAAATTGTAAACCATTTTTTTCAAATTTATAACAACAACAAAAAAACTAGAAAAATATAAACAATCAAATTAAAATAGTATTGTTTATATTTTAAGTTTTTTTAATATACAAAAATTTTAAATTTAACAAATTTTGAAATTTTTTTAAATTTATAACAAAAAAATTAGAAAAATATAAACATATCAAATCAAAATAGATTTGTTTATATTTTTAACAAATCTGAATATTGCAAAATTTTTATAAACAAATATTCAAGTTTCTTGGGATATTCCTTAAAATGTGTTTTTTTGAAATCCCTTATACCTTAAAGGATTTTAGAAAAAAGAAGGATTTTAAATTTAAAAAAATTAAAAATTTTTAACATATTTGTTCTTTTTTTTTTCAAAATATTTCTTTGAGATGAATATTTCATTTTTAAGAAATATCGAAGTCAAAGAAATAAAAACATGAATTTTGAAGTTAAAAATTTTGATTTTTTATAAGAAACATAGATGTTAAAAAAATTATGGTCAAAAGGTCTACTAAATATTTATGTTTTTAAAAAAAGGAAAATATTCTAAGAAATGAGATCTGAAATTTCCTTTTTTTTTTGTAATTAAACAAAAATATTTAACAAAGCTTTTAAAATTGGGGGATAGGATGAGATGTATGAATGAATGTTAGTTTTTTGTTAAATATTCAACTTAAATTTCTATTAAAATTCAATAATTTCAATATCTTTCTTAAGCCAAAATTTTTGGTTTTTTTTTAAATGAATTTCATAGCATATGCATATGGTTAAGGATGTAAAAAAATTGTAAGAAAAATCAGGATTTTGTTATTCCAAATGCCTTATCTCAGGTAAGAAGGATAAAATAAAAATGTTCCATAGAGGGATTCGGGACTTAAGGACTGTTCTAAACTTATCTCTAAATATATATATAGATGGGAAAACTATCAAAAATATATTACTAAAGAACTTAGTTTATGGCATTCAGTAAGGATAAAAAATAGGATTTAAGGTTTTCCTTTTTTTGATGATATTCAAAGAAAATTTTGCTGAGAAAACTAAAACTTTTCTCTAGATTGGCAAAATTCATAAGGAAAACCATAAGGGGGGAAAATTTGATGATTTGCATAAAAAAACAAATCATCAAAGATTTTTCTTAATCTATAGAATATATAGTTAAAAACTAATCTGTGTGCATTTGTATATATACATTTGTGTATATAGTACTTATAGTTAATAACTAATTGAAGAAATGGAAATATTTTAATAGATTGCAATCGATTTTCTTTACAAACTAAAAATATGTAAATATACTATTAACGATGAACGAAAATTTACTTTCGCTTTGTATTCGTTTTTTACTGTTGTTTGTGTTATGCATTCGATTAATGATGACGCGTTCTTAGAGAAAAATGCGCTGTTATACTATTGGGATTATTCCCATGATGTACTGATGATGAGCCCGAAGAGGTACGCATACGTTTGGCGGGGGATACTTTCTTGGGGGTTTGAGCCAAACGTTTACGTTCTTTCATGTATTCTAAAAAAAGAGAGAAAAATAGGGAAATACGATTAGTTAAAGGTTTTTAGAAAATGATTAAATTTAAGAAAAAGTAAAAAAAAAAATAATTAAATCGTCTTTCGAATCTTAGTATTTGGAAATTTTGGAAGCAAATTAAAAAAGATTTGAAACAATTTTTTTATTCTACAAAATGTTCCTAGGTTCCTTAATTCCTTAGAGATATTTATAATAGTGTAAGAGCATTTTTTAAAATATTGTTTTACTTTGTTTTCGACTTTCTATGTAGTTTTTAACGATTTGTAAATATTATCAAACTAACATTTTCAAAATTTAGATCTGCTGTTTTTTTTTTTGTTTGAGATACTTCCAAAATCAATACCATACAATTTTTGTAAATGAAAAATTAGCCAATGTTGGAAAAACACATAGGCCAACACAAGCAATTAGCTTAAATTATAGGCTACGAAATATATCCTGTGGAGACTGAAAACAGTTTAGGCAGACTCGGAAATATTTTCTTATAAAACTTTTTTCTCTTATAGGTATATAAAAGGAAATAGATTTATCCAAAAATTTTCTTCCACCCCAAATGACTTTTCCCCCCTACCCTTCCTCAACAATAGCTACTATGCAATTTTAGAATCCCTTATCGTTGAAAATATGTCACTGGAAAAAATCTATCGTTGGACATTTATGAAAAAGGATGAGTGTCATGTGTTATTTCGAATACTATCATTGTATATTTTGTGGCATACGATCATTGTTTCATCCCCTTTTTCTTTCTATATTGCATCCCTTTTTAAATGGTAGCTGACTCTAACTGCATATTTGGCAAATGATTTCAACCCAAACGATATGAAAGGAAAAAGGTAAGGTTGGTTTTTTTTTTAGGTATTAAAAGGTTATTCAGACAACTGTCTGATTGTATAGACGCTCAATTTTGGCACGTGGTTAGCACGCAGTCACAAAGTGAGGAATATAGAGACTCAACGTTAACAAATAGAAAAAGGAAATCAAGGGTTTATTCTAAATACTAGACTGGAAATAAAAATTAATAGATAAGCCATAGAAATTTTAAAGCTAAAATTTTTTTTTTGGTAAAAGAGGGCCTTCAATTTAGCACAAACCCCAGAAAAGTTTATAAAATCAAACAAACAATTTAAAAAAACGCATTATTTTTTTAAATAGAATAACTCATAATTAATTTTTAAGTCCAATTTATAAAATCAAACCAACAATTTAAAAAAAATCTTTTTTTTAATTAGAATAACTGATAATTAATTTTTAAGTCCAGCAATCTATAGATTGAAAATCGTACAATGGATTTTGAGTCCAAGTATGTAAGTCCACCATTCAAAAAAAATTCTAACTCTACTAATTGAAAAATCCTATCGAATTACTTAATCTCTTAATAAACAAAAACATATCAATAAAATTAGTATGATTTCTGAGAAAAAGATCAATTGTTTCTGTCTAAGCATTTTCTTTTATACTTGCAAATTGCATAAGCCATGTTTGCGTCCAACAAAAAATGCGGGCAATTAAACGACAACTACAAAAAAAAAAAAAAAACAAATCTCTTGATTTTGGGAAGCATCATAACAATAACATTTAATTGATAGGGGTCATTTTGAAAAAACAAAAACAAATGGTTAAACTTGGTGAAGAAGTAAAAAGGGAATATTTGGCAATAGTGAAGACATTCAATACAATATAAGTACTTCGAAATATAAATGAAAAGAAACATTTGCCCTATGGCAATAGTCTAATTATGTAATAATCAATGACTCCAATCGAACAGCATAGGTCAATAAACTTAAATTTGTTACGAATTGATTTATTTGTTATAGTTCGAAAGGATTAAAATTTTGAATAAAATCGAGAATCAAATTTAAAAATTATAAACTAAATTAACTTTTCATTTTTATAAGTACATATTTTTTAGTTATTTTTTCACTATTTTAAATTTAATGTTTATAATAAAATAACAAATTTTATTTTTTTTTATTTATTTATTTTTTTATTTTTATTTATTTTTTTATTTTTATTTTATTTTTTCCAATTTTTTCTAATACATTTTTCTCTTTAATTTTATGAAAATTTCCAAACCAAACCCATTGTCCTTCTACTCGTGATCTATCTCTAGGATCTTTTTATTCTAATTTCCATAAATTTGATAAGGGCTGGGGATGCTAGATTACCAGCTTTTTCCCCCCTGCCTCATTACACCATGTGTAATGAAAACAAATCCATCCATTTTCAACATCTGTTCAAAATTTTCCTATTTTTCCCCGTAGACAAGAGAAGGTTTTCAAAAGTTCTTCAAACAAGATCATTACCAGAAATATTCATCCATCATTCATATAAGCAGCCAGGCAAATAAAATCCACACGAACCATTAAACCTGAATATTTTGAATAGAGGGATGTTTTTCCAACAACACAAAAGGCTCACACGCAAAACTTTAGTCTATCATGACATGCGATTTACAAAAGCAAGCAAAGGAGGGGGACGAAAACAGAAACTACCTAGTTTTAAAGGTAAAGAGAGAAGACCTGGATTTTATAATTATGGGGGTTCATTTTATTGAAACAAATCGGAGAAAAAAAATACAAAACACAGCTGGGCTAAGAGAAATCACTTGTGCTTTAGATTTAGATATTGGACAAGGACATAAGAGGACATAGGAAATCTGAAAAAAAAACAACCCTTTTATTGTTGGAATTTCGAAGAGAGAGATGGAGAGGAAAAAGATCATAAAGTGATTGAATCCAAATATGATTTGGAAATACTAGACACAAAAATGCCAAACCCTTCAATTATCTGAAAGCAAACGGAAATGAAATAAATCTCCCCCAAAAAAAGCTATTTAATCAAAAACCACAAAACATTTCTCTTCAAAACGAATAAGGGAAGGATAAGGCGTTTTTCGATATAACAATGATACCTTACAATAGGCCAAACGCCTACACTACAACCTAAAAAACCACCCTCTCCTGTTTAGTAAACCGTATCAGGTTTGTTTAAATATGACCGTTACTAAAAATGAACCTTAACGGAAAATAAAGAACCTGGAAGTAGGGAGAAATGGTGTCATACTAAAATTGTATTGATCGTTATTGGAAATACATGCAATTTTTTTATGGGAAAAACACCACCCATCGAAGAGGGTGTTCGTTTGGACAACTGAAAACTCTTATTTCCCACGCTTATGTATTGGCACTTCTTGGGAATTATTACATTATACAATTTAGTTCAATATCCTACTTTAATTGAGGTATTTTGATTGTGAACCGTTGAACATGTAAAAAGGAAATTGGCTGTTTGTTGGACTTTTCAAGCTTGATTGCCACCGCATAGGAAAATATTGTGTGAGAAAAATATTAAGAGTTTAGGACTAAGAAAAATAAGGTGCAAAAGGGCTATTGTTTTATGGAAAACAAATAAAACAGGTGATAATGATCGTTGTATATATTTTTGTAACGATTTTAAACCCCTAATGGGAAAGCAAAAATTCGTCTAATGGACTGTGATCCAGGGTTAAAAATTGTAAAGAAGGTTTTAAAAATAATCTAAGCATCTTTTCATGGAGTTTAATATAGTTGAAATGTGGTTATCAAACTTGTAGATGTAAGGCAGAGAGTCTACATCACAAAATTACGAAAATTTCAATTTTTGGAATTTTTACTTTAAATGTAGTAAAAATACTAAAAATTGTTAAATGTTTAAAGACATTTTTTCTTTAAGATGGTAAAAACTTTGTAGGCTTATTAAAAAAATTTTCCCTAATTAAACAAACAAAATATATAAAATTTCTAAATTAACACTTCCATAATAAAAAGTCGAAAAAAAATCGACCAATTTTAAAATTATTAATAAAAGAAAGCTTTTTAATGAGGAAATATTTTCCAAAAATATTTCTATTTCCTAAAAACATCTAATGACTTGCCTATATTTTTAGATTTTTCTTAAATGATTCTCAATTTTTGAAAAAAATTTCAATATTTACCTGTTATCTTGGGCTGTCTCTTGCGTAAATATGTCTTGCGGGGTACCAAAACACAGGTCTCCACATTATTGGGTCCAGCAGGAACTTTGAATTCAACCATTGATTCATCTTGGCTATCATCGCAGGAATCTGTGTCGGTCACTGAATGTTGAGATAAATTCAAATTTTCCCTTTCAGCACGCTCATCCATTAACAATTCTAAATTGGTTTTGGGTGCAGGGGTAGGGCGTACATGAGCAGCGCGGGTCAACGTATACATTTCGGGAGCAATGTGGCTTTCTTGTGTGGAAACACGTTCCCAAATGTATTGTGAATTGGCAGACAATGGGGAACCAGTGCGAAAATCAAAACCCCATTTGCGGGAGGCACGTTCTTGGCATTTTTCCAATTCCTCATTGAAGATTCTACGAAAGGGGGAAATCCTAATTAATATCGCATTTCACAGAAATTGGCAAATCGTTAGGTCTTGCAAAATTATTTTGTATAACTTACTTATTAGTTTCAATGGGATTTGCTGGTCCAAAAAGATCCCTTTTGATGCGATTCAATTGGCGTCCACATGCCATATTGCTACGCATAGCCGCTGCTGGACTATTGGTGATTTTGCAAATCATAGGATTTAATACACGGGCCGCTGACATTTTCTGGGATAATTATTTTAACCTTGTCTCGATGAGGATGATGGAATAGCGATTTGCTTCAATTAACTTTCAATTGTTCTTCTTCGTAGCACTTGTTTCTCTGGGTGGGTTTATTACTTTTCTAGTTTCTATTATTTTTTGATGTTTTTGCGTTTTTGCTTTGGCTCTTAATGGTGGAAGTGTCAAAATTTGGCGCCAAAATCACTGACAATTTTCCCCAACTAACACAAACACCAATGCACAAAGCAAATCAAATGCGAGAGAGAGCTTTGCTCCACCTCTAAACGTACAGTTGTCTTTGCCGTAATAGTCGATGGAGATGCTCCCAATAAACAAACGCACTTTGAACGTTAAGCAGGAATAGTGTCTCTTACTGCATATAATTGACACACAAACCAAGGTTAAAAATAAACTGGGTAAAATATATTGTTTTATTAAAATATATTCTTTATATTAATTATTTTGTTTATTTCTTTCAATTATTTTGTCTTTTTGTTCTTGTTTTTTTTTTTTTTTCTTTTATTATCCAATGCAAGTTCTTCTTTACAAATAAAAGCTTTACATTTTTTGTTCTGTTTATATTCTCTCACTTTTCAGCTTTTTATCTCTCACACTTGTTCTCTTTTCTTGTTGAAGTCTCACATAAATTGTTTTTACTATGCAGCAAGTAACTTGGAGAAAATAATTTATCAAGTCTTTTTGGATGTAGTTGTTGTTAAGTTTATTTTTATACAAACAACTCTGGAAAAAATTGTTTAACACTCGTCGATTATATATTTTCGAAAATATACGAAAACTTCTTTTAAATCCGTAAATGTAACAAAATAATCGTTGTTAAAATTATTGCTGTATTACTTTTACGATAGTAAAACGAAATGCGCAAGAGCTACACGATGTTAACTCTGTGAATAGTTTCTCTTTACTAAATGACTAGCAAATCATCGCAACAAGACTTTAATTCGAACGAAGGCTAAAAATTCATTCCAAAAATTTACTCTTGCATCAACCCCACAAATTGGGAGAGAAATAAAAGCCATAAGAGATGAGTAGAGCTATAGAAGAAACGTCATAAACAAGAAAGGCAATAACAACAACACAACATCTGAAATATATGCACTCAACACATCCACATGAAGTGAGCAATGTAATGGTTTGTTGTTTGTGTATTTCTCTCACCAAAAAAGAAAAAAAAAAGAGAAGAGTACTAAAAGAAACCTTTCAGTTAAACACAAGGGAGGTTCTTAAATATTACAACGAATATCTATTACAAAAGCCGTACATGGGATCCTTTTTAGTGGAGTTTTTGAGTGTTTCGATGGCAATAAGAGATATCCAGGTAAACAAACAAGAAATACTCGAAGAAGATTATCAAACATCAACAACGTAGTAAACCAATTTGAATTCATGATTGTATACGGTGAGTAGTATTAGAAATATATGTTTGGTATAGACATGGTTGTATATATTTGGTACTAAATGAAAGAATATAAAAAGAACATCATTGTACAGTGGGTTAAAACATACCACCATTTCCTTTATTACTAAAAGGCTCGCATATATCTAAATTTTATTAATTTGGAATTTATACAAAGCTCACTGCATTGATTTTCAATTTATACTAAACTGTGACATTTGACCTTATATGTTCGTCATAAAATGTTAATATCATGGGAGTAAGTAAAGCGACCTGAATCTTATGTGCCCTCCTCCGTGCACATAAGATTCTTCTACAGCTAGTAGCTAATATCCATTGGGAGCCACCGTGGTGCAATGGTTAGCATGCCCGCCTTGCATACACAAGGTCGTGGGTTCGATTCCTGCTTCGACCGAACACCAAAAAGTTTTTCAGCGGTGGATTATTCCACCTCAGTAATGCTGGTGACATTTCTGAGGGTTTCAAAGCTTCTCTAAGTGGTTTCACTGCAATGTGGAACGCCGTTCGGACTCGGCCATAAAAAGGAGGTCCCTTGTCATTGAGCTTAACGTGGAATCGGACAGCACTCAGTGATAAGAGAGAAGTTCACCAATGTGGTATCACAATGGACTGAATAGTCTAAGTGAGCCTGATACATCGGGCTGCCACCTAACCTAACCTAATAGCCAGATTACTTGTGTTATTGTTAGGCTAATAGACGGTCCATATTGTTTTCTAGATTTTAAGTGGGTTAATCACAGAGCCTGTGTAACATTTGGAACCAATGTATAATACGTATACAAAATCTAGGAATCGATTTTTATGGAAGCTATATGATATGATACTAAATTTAACTTATTTTTATTACAAAAATTATTTAATTTATGTTATGTTATGTTTTATTACTTTTTATACCCTCCACCATAGGATGGGGGTATATTAACTTTGTCATTCCGTTTGTAACACATCGAAATATTGCTCTAAGACCCCATAAAGTATATATATTCTGGGTCGTGGTGAAATTCTGAGTCGATCTGAGCATGTCCGTCCGTCTGTTGAAATCACGCTAACTTCCGAACGAAACAAGCTATCGACTTGAAACTTGGCACAAGTAGTTGTTATTGATGTAGGTCGGATGGTATTGCGAATGGGCCATATCGGTCCACTTTTACGTATAGCCCCCATATAAACGGACCCCCAAATTTGGCTTGGGATTGCTCTAAGAGAAGCAATTTCATCCGATCCGGCTGAAATTTGGTACATGGTGTTAGTATAGGGTCTGTAACAACCATGCAAAAATTGGTTCAAATCGGTCCACTTTTACGTATAACCCCCAAATTTGGCTTGCGATTGCTCTAAGAGAAGCAAATTTCATCCGATCCGGTTGAAATTTGGTACATGGTGTTAGTATATGGTCTTTAACAATAATGCCAAAATTGTTCCATATCGGTCCATAATTACATATAGCCCCCATATAAACCGATCCCCCGATTTGGCTTGTGGAGCCTCTAAGAGAACCAAATCTCATCCGATCCGGCTGAAATTTGGTACGTGGTCTTAGTATTTGGTCTCTAACAGCCATGTAAAAACTGGTTCATATCGGTCCATAATTACATATAGCCCTTATATAAACCGATTCCCCGATTTGGCTTGCGGAGCCTCTAAGAGAACCAAATTTCATCCGATCCGGCTGAAATTTGGTACATGGTGTTGGTATATGTTCTCTAATGACCATGCAAAAATTGGTCTACATCGGCCCATAATTATATATAGCCCCCATATAAACCGATCCCCAGATTTGACTTCCGGAGCCTCTTAGAGGAGCAAAAGCCATCCGATCCGACTGAAATTTGGTACGTTGTGTTAGTATGTTGTCTCTAACAACCATGCAAGAATTGGTCCATATCGGTCCATAATTATATATAGCCCCCATATAAATCGATCCCCAGATTTGTCCTCCGGAGCCTCTTGGAGGAGCCAAATTCATCCGATCCGGTTGAAATTTGGAACATGTTGTTAGAATGTGGTCTCTAACAAACACGCAAGAATTGGTTCATATCGGTCAATAATTATACATAGCCCCAGATTTGATCTCCGGAAGCTCTTGGAGGAGCAAAATTCATCCGATCCGGTTGAAATTTGCAACGTGGTGTTAGTATAAGGCCGCTAATAACCATGCCAAAATTGGTACATATCGGTCTATAGTTATATATAGCTGATCCCCAATCACACAAAAATTGGTCCATATCGGTTCATAATCATGGTTGCCACTCAAGCCAAAAATAATCTACCAAAACATTTTTTTCCAAATTTTATTTCTATAGAAAATTTTTTCCAAATTTTACTTATATAGAAAATGTTGTCAAAATTTTATTTTGTCAAAACTGTATTTCTATAGAAACTTTAAACTTAATTATATACACTAATAGAAAAATTGCGTTCCACAATCGTGAACGGACGGTGACAAAATGAAACGGAAACGTTCACAAAAAATCAAAACGAAATGTTCACGATTTTGTCCACGGGCGTTCACGATTTCATGAACGGCATTCGTTTTTCTTTTTCCATGAAAATTCTTAAAATAATCGTTAGACGTTGTTATGGCAACTCCGCCGGTGGTGCAATGAGCTAAAGCGACTGTTAACGCGTATGGTGCACACAACACAGGTTCGAATCACGGTAGCGGAAATCTTTTTTTTAATTTTGTTTATAAATTCGTAACCATTACGTTTACAGATCATGAAGACTCGTTGTTGTTTTGACAACGGATGGTGTCATTTTAACGTTGTCAGATTGACCCCGTCTGTTCTCAGTTTGACAACACATGTGTGTTGATTCACTTTCATGAACGAAACGTTTTGAAATGACAACGCCGTTCATGATTTTTTCCATGGGTGTATACACAAATGAAACATAAAGATTTTCTAAATTCACCTAAAATTTTAAAATGTTACCAAAAACGAGTCCATCACGAATGGGTCTAAAAGTGGCAGCCCGATTAAGTTTCAGGCTCACTTAGACTATTCAGTCCATTGTGATATTCGTATGGGTCTAAAAACATTTTTAAAATTTCTAAATCCAATTGTTTCCTTCAAAACAAGAAATTTTCTTTAAACGCCGTTATTAAGTTCGCATAATCACACCAAAAAGCCATTTTTAATAATTTTTATAATTTGTAACAATAATTCATTTTATAGAAAATACACTTTTTCGATTGTTCTTTGGATCATTTCCCACAAATAATAAATTTGTGTAATTATATTTTTTAATTTTTTTCTGCTTTTACAGTTTATATGTCAAATATGTCTTAAAAATTTAATACATATATTTTTTCATTTTTATTTGTAAATATTTTCATCCAAAACAAAAGTGAATTTTCACCAATATTAAAATTTGAATCCTCGAATATTGGACGAATATTTACAGGATTTTTAAAAGGAATAGTCGACAGTTTATCGAAGGAATTACTATGTTAAAAGTAGGTATGAAGTTTTCTTGTATAAGGGTGTAGAACAGAAAGTCTTATAAGAATACATTTTTGGGGGTAGGTGAGTGTCCTTTTGCTATTTAGTCCAATTGGTAAGGATTTTTGTTATTATCTATCTAAAATTCATCAAAAATATTTTTAATTTGGTTCAGTGCATCTTAAAGTTTCGTAAAAAAGAAATTTTCTTAACCTAAAAATTATTTTTATTAGGCCCACTGTAAAATCGAATGATCTAACTTTTGGTGACACCACAGGCTCTCGCTATCTCTCTTTCCTTTAGACTGACTGTTGTATCAGATCCATTTATCTCCCCACTGAGAAGTAGCAGCATGGCGAACGCATGAGTTTTTCTATTTTTATGTTAATAATCGTATATCGTCTATTTTCCTTGGTTTTTTGAATTTTTCTTCTAGTCGTCATTGTTCTTGACGTTCACATTTGACATTAGCTCTCCCTCAACGTTTGTCTGAGTTTTTGTTTTGACCCTGCTGTACTTTTTCAATTCTACTATGACGTTTGTTTGGTGAACAGAGTCTCATCGTTTGTTCATGGTGTAGCGACAACAACCGTATCAATGCAATCGAATGTTGAGTTTTATTTTTCATTCGTGTGTGCGGTGCCGGTCGGCTTCATCTTCGGTAGACAACAACGATGAACGTTTGTTTTTATCAGGGGTTAGTTTTGTTCTATGTTGTCATTGTAGCTTGTGGAGAAGGGGGCTTTATCTTTCTTTACTTTTTCCAATTTATAGGTTTTTTTTGTAAAATTTCTCTAGGTTTTCAGTTTATTTTGATTATGAAAATTCTTATTTTGTTTTGAGTTTCTTTGCCGTGTTTGTTTATGATCGTGTCTTAGAGATGGGTAGAGAGAAAGAGAGAGAGTGAGCAGAGATGCTCATGCTGGACTCTACGTGAAAACTCGAAGAATTGAGATTTGTTTTGAAATTCTTCTTGGATTCTAGTTTCAGATTATCAGATTTTTATTCTTATTGCAAAAGAGTGGAAATGGATGAGATAGACTTGGATGAGATATTATGTTGGAAATTCGTTTTTTTATACTTTTTATTTATTTTGAGGAAGGTCAGGGTCAATTATTTGTGGAGATTTATATGCAACATTTATGTATACATATTCACATGTACACATACATAGATACATACATGTACATATATGTATATTATTACATAACATAAACACATCTCTATTTAAAATTATTTTTTTTTTGTTTTTTCTTCAAATAGAAATGGTGAACCAAAAGTTCAATAATGCGTATGACACACAAATTTGCCCATACAAAGATTCTTGTGGAAAGACGCCAATAGAAAATGTAAGGTAAGTACATAGTATTATTAATATTTGGATTGAACTTATTGTACTAATTAAATACTATATAGGGTGCGCATATATGAAATGCTAGCTTTTGTCCCCAGAAATCACAAACTTAAATTAAAATGCCTCCCAATAAATGTTTAACAAGTTTCTATGAATAAAATCAGTAATAATTTAACAATTAAAAAAAAAGTATATACGGCCGTAAGTTCGACCAGGCCGAATCTTATGTACCCTCCACAATAGACTACTAAAGACTGTCATCCACAATCGAATTACTTGGGTTGTGGTGATACTTACCCATGGATAGGTATCTTAACACTTCTTAACATCGTCTTCTAAATTGTAAGTTAGGCCATACGTGGTATATATTAGAAAAAAAGGAAGGTTAAATACGTATATAATTCAGTTCTTGACAGGTATGTATATGTAGGGAAGTCTACAAATAATTTCGAACCGATATGAACTTTAGCGCGGAAATTAGAGAGGAGGAATTGAAATCTGGGGGTCGCTTTATATGGGGGCTATATACAATTATGAACCCGTATGGACGAATTTGTGTGTGATTGGCGGCTATATATAACTATAGATAATTATGGACCAATATGGACCAATTTTTGCATAGTTGTTAGAGACCATATACTAACACCACTTATCGAATTTCCACCGGATCGGATGAAATTTGCTTCTCTAAGAGGCTCCGCAAACCAAATTTAGGGGTCGGTTTATATGGCGGCTATACATAGAAATTATGCGATATGACCCATTTGCATCCGACCTACATCAATAAAAAATAGTTGTGGCAAGTTTCAAGTCGATAACTTATTTCGTTCAGAAGTTAGCGTGATTTCAACAGACGGACTAACGTGGCTGGATCGACTCAGAATTTCACCATGACCCAGAATCGACAGTCGGCTGAGTGGACAGTGACCGGTGACCCGTCTCCGAAGTGTAGAAAGACTCAAAAGTCTGCTGGCAAAGTAATGGCCTCTGGGATGTGCATGGAATAATTTTTATCGATTATCTTGAGAAGGGAAAAATCATTAACAGTGACTATTATATGGCGTTGTTGGAGCGTTTGAAGATAGAAATCGCGGCAAAACGGCCCCATATGAAGAAGAAAAAAGTGTTGTTCCACCAAGACAACGCACCGTGCCACAAGTCATTGAGAACGATGGCAAAAAATTATGAATTGGGCTTCGAATTGCCTCCCCACCCACCGTATTCTCCAAATCTGGCCCCCAACGACTGTTTCTTGTTCTCAGACCTCAAAGGGATGCTCGTAGGGAACAAATTGGCTGCAATGAAGAGGTGATCGCCGAAACTGAGGCCTATTTAGGTCGTTATAATCGTTGTATCGCTCTTGAAGGGAACTATGTTGAATAATAAAAACGAATTTTGACAAAAAATGTGTTTTTCTTTGTTAGACCGGGGACTTATCAGCCAACCTGTACACCCCCCCCCCCCCATCATACGGTGGTGTCAATAAAAATATAAAATTTTTGTCATACGAAAGTGCGTGCAGTAATCACGGTTGCCACTCGAGCTAAAAATAATCTACCAAAATTGTGAAAAAATTTTACCAACAAAGTACTAAACAAAAAAAATATTTTGCATAATTTTATATCTATAGAAAATTTTGTAAAAATTTTATTTCTAAAAATTTAATTTCTATAGAAAATTTTGTCGAAACTTGATTTCTATAGAAAATTTTGTCAAAATTTTATTTCGATAGAAAATTTTGTCAAAATTTTATTTCGATAGAAAATTTTGTCAAAATTTTATTTCTATAGAAAATTTTGTCGAAATTTTATTTCTATAGAAAATTTTGTCAAAATTTTATTGCTATGGAAAATTTTGTCAAAATTTTATTTCTATAGAAAGTTTTGTCAAAATTTTATTTCTATAGAAAGTTTTGTCAAAATTTTATTTCTATAGAAAATTTTGTCAAAATTTTATTTCCATAGAAAATTTTGTCAAAATGTTATTTCTATAGGAAATTTTATCAAAATTTTATTTCGATAGAAAACTTTATCAAAATTTTATTTCCATGGAAAATTTTGTCAAAAGTTTATTTCTATAGACAATTTTGTCGAAATTTTATGTCTATAGAAAATTTTGTCGAAATTTTATGTCTATAGAAAATTTTGTCAAAATTTTATTGCTATAGAAAATTTTGTCAAAATTTTATATCCATAGAAAATTTTGTCAAAATTTTATTTCTATAGAAAATTTTGTCAAAATTTTATTTCTATAGAAAATTTTGTCAAAATTTTATTTCTATAGAAAATTTTGTCAAAATTTTATTTCTATAGAAAATTTTGTCAAAATTTCAATTTTATGGGAAATTTTGTCAAAATTTTATTTCTATAGGGAATTTTGCCAAAATTTTATTTCTATAGGAAATTTTGTCAAAATTTCATTTCTATAGAAAATTTTGTCTAAATTTTAATTTTATAGAAAATTTTTTCAAAATTTTATTTCTATAGGAAATTTTGGCAAAACTATTTCTATAGAAAATTTTGTCGAAATTTTATTTCTATAGAAAATTTTGTCGAAATTTTATGTCTATAGAAAATTTTGTCAAAATTTTATTTCTGTAGAAAATTTTGTCAAAATTTTATTTCTATAGAAAATTTTGTCAAAATTTTATGTCCATAGAAAATTTTGTCAAAATTTTATTTCTATAGAAAATTTTGTCGAAATTTTATGTCTATAGAAAATTTTGTCAAAATTTTATTTCTGTAGAAAATTTTGTCAAAATTTTATTTCTATAGAAAATTTTGTCAAAATTTTATTTCTATAGAAAATTTTGTCAAAATTTTATTTCGATAGAAAATATTGTAAAAATTTCAATTTTATAGGAAATTTTGTCAAAATTTTATTTCCATAGAAAATTTTTTAAAATTTTCAATTTTATAGGAAATTTTGTCAAAATTTTATTTCTATAGGAAATTTTGTCAAAATTTTATGTCCATAGAAAATTTTGTCAAAATTTTATTTCTATAGAAAATTTTGTCGAAATTTTATTTCTATAGAAAATTTTTGTCAAAATTTAATTTCTTACAAAATTTTGTCGAAATTTTATTTTTTCGAAATTTTATTTCTATAGATAATTTTGTCGAAATTTTATTTCTATAGAAAATTTTATCAAAATTTTATTTCTATAGAAAATTTTGTCGAAATTTTATTGCTATAGAAATTTTTGTCAAAATTTTATTTCTATAGAATATTTAGTCGAAATTTTATTTCTATAGAAAATTTTGTCGAAATTTTGTCAAAATTTCAATTTTATAGGAAATTTTGTCAAAATTTTATTTCTATAGGAAATTTTGTCAAAATTTTAATTTTATGGAAAATTTTTTCAAAATTTTATTTTTATAGGAAATTTTGTCAAAATTTTATTTTTATAGAAAATTTTGTCGAAATTTTATTTCTATAGAAAATTTTGTCAAAATTTTATTTCTGTAGAAAATTTTTTCAAAATTTTAATTTTATAGATAATTTTGTAGAAATTTTATTTGTATAGAAAATTTTATCAAAATTTTATTTTCATAGAAATTTTTGTCAAAAGTTTGTTTCTATAGGAAATTTTGTCAAAACTTTATTTCTATAGAAAATTTTGTCAAAATTTTATTTCTATAGAAAATTTTGTCAAAATTTTATTGCTATAGAAAATTTTGTCAAAATTTTATTTCTATAGAAAATTTTGTCAAAATTTTATTTTTATAGAAGATTTTGTCAAAATTTTATTTCTATAGAAAATTTTGTCAAGATTTTATTTCCATAGAAATTTTTGTCAAAAGTTTGTTTCTATAGGAAATTTTGTCAAAACTTTATTTCTATAGAAACTTTTGTCGAAATTTTATTTCTATAGATAATTTTGTCAGAATTTTATTGCTATAGAAAATTTTGTCAAAATTTTATTTCTATAGAAAATTTTGTCAATATTTTACTTCTATAGAAAATTTTCTAAAAATTTTATTTCTATAGAAAATTTTGTCAAAATTTTATTTCTATAGGAAATTTTGTCAAAATTTTATTTCTATAGAAAATTTTGTCAAAATTTTAATTTTATAGCAAATTTTATCAAAATTTTATTTCTATAGGAAATTTTGTCAACATTTTAATTTTATAGCAAATTTTATCAAAATATTATTTCTATAGGAAATTTTGTCAAAATTTCATTTCTATAGAAATTTTTTCAAAATTTTAATTTTATAGAAAATTTTTTCAAAATTTTATTTAAGTACTTCTTTGAAAAATCTGCTAAATGTAGACCCACACATGTTGGCCCGATTTCACAATTGCAGAAAAATGTCTTAGTCAAGCTGAGTAAAATTATAAGTTAGCGCTTGGGCCCACAAAATAAAATCCTGTGCTCGCTTCTAGTCCAAATGCTCTATTGTATGCTGTGGAATAAAGAGGAGCAAAGTTTTTTTTTTGTTTTTGTTTTTTTTTTTTTTTTTTTTTTTTTTTTTTTTAATTTTGACGATTCGAATTTTTTGACGATTTTCAAAACGTAAAAATAAAAAGAATTTCATGAAAATGATTTTTACTATTTCTTACTCTCCAAAATGTCCCACACCCAAAAGTCCAACGGATTGAAATTCCGAGATTTTGATGGTCATTGTGCGGTATAAATGAAGATATTCTTGGTCATGAGACCTGTTGGAATGTTTGTGGTCTGCGGCCGAAATGTTTTTCTGCTCTTGGGCTTCAATACTGTCTTTAGGATATTTTTCCAATAATATTTGGCATTTATTACGACCCAACGAACAATTAAAAGGAACGGGAAAAGACAATCGGCCCACACCATTACCATCGGCGGAGCTCAAGTTCAGGTGGCCAATCGAAGGTTTGAATTTTCAGCTGATCTCTTTGGCATGTACGTAGCTATTTGTGGTTTTCCAGTCAAATATAGAATACAGTAATCCCTCGATTTACGTCGTGATTGGTTCCGGAATTTGACGACGTTAATCGAAACGATGTAAACCAAATTAAAAATTGCTCATACTTACTCCTAAGTCCATTTATGTATGTATGTGCGTGTACATAATAAAAAAATTCAAAAATAAAGGTAATTCAGTAATTTCGGTAAGAATTTCAGAAAAAAAATGTTTCGATACTTATTTTACTTATGGAAGGCGTTTCTGATAAAGTGGGCAAAAAAGCGACGACATAAATCGAATGGCGGCGTAAATCGAAATTTGAGGAAACAAAAAATTTGACTAAGTAAATCGAAACAACGTAAACCGAGACGGCGTAAATCGAGGGATTACTGTAACTTTATTTCTGAATGCAATAGATCAAACTGCTTTTATCAGCTTGTAACTTAAAAGTGTCAGATGAGCGGCTTAAAAATGATAGCAACCTGAAAATGGTTGCGATACATATCAGCCATCCTGTACATACACGCAGATAAGGAATATGATCACGAGCAAGACCAAAATGTTATATTTGAGGAAAAAATTTTACCTTTTTACCAAAAATTTTCCTTCTCTGGGTGTAGTTAAGTGCATGCGAATCCTATCAATATCAGGATAATGTTCGGGCGAATATAAGAAGAATGTCAAATGATCGTTGATACGTTTGCCAAGCGAATGAATTAATCTTTCGGAATTATTTCGGAAGATTTTCGATCCGAACACAAGCACTGACGACATGAGAAATGAGTTCGAATTTCAGTGAAACGTTCGCCAAAATATGGCTTGTGGTGAATTGAAGAAAAATCTTCTGTGAATGAAAATGTTTTCAGGGTTATCAAATTAATTCTAGATTTCTATAGCCCATGTTCTCCGTGAGAAGTAACATTTTGCTGTATGAAATATGAATTTCTAATTTGGGAAATTTGTATCATCAGATATACCACCGAGAACTTGGCAACACTACGTGTGATCTATCTTGTATAAAATGTTTTAGTTTTCTTTATTTTAATTACATAAGTTTAGCTTTCAGAAAATATACCCCATATCTTACGTTATTGTTGGATGAAAAACGTTTGTTACTTGGTATAGTAGAAAGGGACAGTAGGAATTTCAACAACACTTTTCATATTACGCCGATAGCCTCTAGTTGCTAGTTTCCGTATAAATAAGTTTATTATAATTTGTAATTATAATAAAATAAGTAATAAATAAATAAATCATTTTATTGCCTACGATACATTTGGTTATAAAGAATATAAAATATTTCCAATATTTCCTTAAACTATAAATACAAACCTTGAACTCCTATGGAATTTAAATTTAAAATCAAATCAATTTTAATATATTCTATAATATTTGATTTGAAAGAAATGTTGTAGAAAACACTCTTGGGTTTCTTTAGCCTACAGGAAGTAAGTCAACATTATAGATAAGATAACCAAATCCTATGACTTAATAAAAGGAAGTCAAAATGACAACAGGATGTCAAGGAGATCATCAATAGAGATATACCAACCGGAGTAGATTTGGAAAGTATTATACTCTCTTTCGCTCTCTGTCTTTTTCTTTGATAGTTTTGAAAAACTCAAATTTAATATTCTTGTATGGTATTCCTTGTAAAAGTTTCAATTTCAACCGTTTAAATGACCCACATCCTGTTCCTCTCTTTTATTGAGTCATCGATTTCGCATATCCTTTGTATTACACACGTATCAGGATTATCAGGTTCTCTTATGGTAAACACATTTCAGGTATTTCCTTCTTAGTTGTTGTGTGAGAATATCCTTTCGATGTCCCCTCTTTTCTCATATACCCTGCAAATTTGTAATGGTATCCCGCATTTTAATCCTTTTAAATTGAATTGCAACTAATTAAGGATATGGATAACAAATTCCACGAACTAATACTTGTCTGCCATAAAACAAGACCCGCACGTTCCTTCTAGTGGCAAAACCCCCTTGCCGTTTGCTCTGACATATCCTGGTCATAGACATAGAGTGGCTAAAGTGAACGGAGAATTGCTCCGTTCAATAATTATTTCAACACATTTGACAAAAGTCTTGTTGTTGTTGATGGTGGTGGTATATCCTTTGGTTATAGCTCTAACCAAACAAGGATAAACAAAAACTCCTTAAAAAGCAAAACAAAAAACAAGGAACCACTTGAACTAAATTGTGAAGAGTTTGTTTGTATTGTTGTCTACGATGCCAGGCATTATCTCATCCACATGAAATGTTTAGACAAAAAAAGGAGCAACAACAAAAATGCAACAATTTCTTATTTTTGGGTAGAAAAAAATCACGTATTATGAAAAAGGAAAAATGACAATACTCTCATTTCTAGCTTTCTTTGAGAGATACAAATAATGGTCCATTTGTAAATAGACACAAGCATCTATTCTTTTCTTCAAAAAACCTTGAATAAATCTAAACCCCTTTTCTTAAGCGAGTCCTAAGGAGGTAGGAAAAAGGATACTTCTTCCACCACTTTCCACTACCGTGTAAATAATTGTCAAGTAACCAAACAATACTTCTCACAAGTAGTAAATTAACTAAGAAAGCCATAAAATTTGTTTTCTTTTCACTTAAGTGTCCTCGCACACACACACACTCACTGGGAATAAAGGACCTTTTTTTGGTAGGAAATTTAAAAAATTTTAGAAAATTAAATTTCTTAAAAAATATTGAAAATTGTATGTCTATGCATAATAAAAAATTCTGAGGGTGTGTCTCCCAGCAGCTAACGATGATGATTTCAATCGATTTGGGTATGCGTTCATCTGTCCGTCCGTCCTTTCGTTGTTCTACGTTATTTTGCCTTGTCCTAGGTGGTGGTGTTTTGTCACATTGTATCATCTCTGCATGTTTACGAAATTTCTGTATGATGATGAGATCTTTACTATGTGGTTGATAGGTAAGGTAGTGAATATTGGCCACACAGTCCTTCGATGTGAGTCACTGTGGTTTCTAAAAGGAAATTTTAAGCATTCCTTAAATTTTGAGAAGAATTAAAATTTTAGTTTTGAAAATGGAATATAAAAAAACAAAAATTTAAGGTTGTAGGCAAATAAACACGGTTTACATATGGAGGAAGGCACATTTAAAACATAAATATGCTAAAAACAAATTGATATTCTATATACATTTATACATTTATTCCCAGGTTTTAGATCTAATAATTTAAAATATTTATATAAATAGATTTTTTCAG
Source organism: Haematobia irritans (assembly GCF_050003625.1). Lineage (NCBI taxonomy): Eukaryota > Metazoa > Arthropoda > Insecta > Diptera > Muscidae > Haematobia > Haematobia irritans. Next base: position 10,081,506 of record NC_134401.1, on the reverse strand, counting down.
TGTAGGTTTCGACCTTAACCTTTCTTTTTTCTAAACTCCTGCATAAATAAAATTTTTCTTCATAATACATGATTTACTTATTTATTTTTATTTTTATCTGCATAAAGTAGTAGGCAAGGACAGTAGGAATCCTGACAGCACAATAATACGAAACAATCATATATATTTGATTGCTAAAAGATCACCATCAGTATTTCTCTGGACTCATAATTGTTGTTATTGGGTAGAATTTCTTTTTAATTCATTGTCATCTTTGCCATCAAAAGAGTGAAGCAAGTTCATTATTCAAATACATCTGTTTTTTTTAGTGTGGATCAACACATCAATTGTAGCAACTAAAAACTCAACTATAATTGCTTAATATACCATGATCTGAAAACAAACATATTGTAATTGAAACCGAAAGATGTATGACATATAAATACATAGTGTTGGCTATGATGTAATTATGGATGACTACATCTCTAAAAAATATTTGCTTTTTTTATTAACATACTTTATTATTAGAATTGTGATTATTTAAACGAGACCAAAACAAATACTTGTCTCTTACATCTAAATATAGACACAAAATATTTTTATAGATTATTACTGTAGATAAAATCAGTAGGAATCCATGGCCAAGGGCTTTTCGAAGTTTATATCTTGCTTGGAGCTTGATGAAAACCAAAATGAATGGATCTCTAGTTTTCGACGGAATTTTTTTCAACGGTTGCGACTCGTGCCAAAAATAATCTACCAACATCTAATTGATTATGTACCAAAATTTTATTTCCATAGAAATTTTTTTCAAAATTTTATTTCTATAGAACATTTCATCAAAATGTTATTTGTATAGAAAATTTTGACAAAATTTTACTTCTATAGAAGATTTTGTCAAAATTTTACTTCTATAGAAGATTTTGTCAAAATTTTATTTTTATAGAAAATTTAGTCAAAATTCTATATCTATAGAAAATTTTGGTAAGATTTTATTTCTATAGAAAATTTTGGTGAAATTTTATTTCTATAGATAATTTGTCAAAATTCTATTTCTATATAAAAATTTTGTCAAAATTTTATTTATAAAGAAAAATTTGTCAAAATTTTATTCCTACAGAAAATATTGTCAAAATTTTATTTTTATAGAAAATTTTCTCAAACTTTTATTTCTATAGAAAATTTTGTCAAAATTTTATATCTATAGAAAATTTAGTCAATATTTTATATCTATAGCTGAGTACTATGTTCAGTTTTCAAGCTGAAAACCAGCTTGTTTTCACGGTTATTTTTTTTTAATTAACTAATTTAGAAATATAAAATTATTTGTAATCAATTCCTTGGATCTTTTCCATCCATTATTTGGCAAGACTCGATCAAAATATTATCGTCTTCATAATTATATTTGTACTTTTAATTTAGTGTTTTGGTGAAAAAAACGAACATAGTACTCACCTTATAGAAAATTTTGTTAAGATTTTATTTCTATATATAATTTGTCAAAATTCTATTTCTATATAAATTTTTTTTTCTAAATTTTATTTATATAGAAAATTTTGTCAAGATTTTATTTATAAAGAAATTTTTTTCAAAAATTTAATTTCTATAGATTTTTTTTTTCAAAATTTTATTTATATAGAAAATTTTCTCAAACTTTTACTTCTATTGAAAATTTTGTCAAAATTTTATTTCTATTGAAAAATTTGTCAAAATTTTATTTCTATAGAAAAATTTGTCAAAATTTTATTTCTATAGAAAATTTTGACAAAATAGTATTTCTATAGAAAATTTTAACAAAATTTTATTTCTATAGAAAATTTTGTCAATAATTTATTTCTATAGAAAATTTTGTCAATAATTTATTTCTATAGAAAATTTTGTCAATAATTTATTTCTATAGAAAATTTTGTCAAAATTTTATTTCTATAGAAAATTTGGTTAAAAATTTATTTCTAAACAAAATTTGTAAAATACCTCTTAGTTGGAAAAAAATATTTTGTAAAATCTACTAAAATATCAAGAATTCTATCATTCTATCAAACAGTAAAAAATCGACCATTTTTGGTAGAATTCTACCAACTGTGGCAATCGTGATCAAGGCTCCACATTACGGTATTTGTAACATATGCAGTACAATTATTAACAATACTAATAATAAGAGATATTAATTATGCGAGATTTTATTATATACAAGATTATTTTTTTTGCATGTGATAGTAGATAGGGACAATAGGAATCTCAACACAGAATGCCTCTTTATGGTCTATGATTAATATCTAAATACAGAATTATAGTGTAGATTACATACATAATTTTAATTGTGTTAGCTATAGCTCTTTGGAGGAAACCTATGAACGTTATTCGTTAATAAAATTCAAATTTTGACAAAATTTTCTATAGAAATAAAATTCGGACAAAATTTTCTATAGAAATAAAATTTTGACAAAACTTTGTATAGAAATAAAATTTTGACAAAATTTGCTATAGAAATAAAATTTTGAAAAAATTTGCTATAGAAATAAAATTTTGACAACATTTTCTATAGAAATAAAATTTTACAAAAATTTTCTATAGAAATAAAATTTTGGCAAAATTTTCGATAGAAATAAAATTTTTACAAAATTTTCTATAGAAACAAAATTTTGCAAAAATTTTTTATAGAAATAAAATTTTAACAAAATGTTCTATAGAAAAAAAAATTCTGACAACATTTTCTATAGAAATAAAATCTTGACAAAATTTTCTATAGAAATAAAATTTTGACAAAATTTTCTATAGAAATAAAATTTTGACAAAATTGTCTATAGAAAAAAAATTTGACAAATTTTTCTATAGAAATAAAATTTTGCAAAAATTTTCTATAAAAATAAAATTTTACCAAAATTTTCTATTGAAATAAAATTTTACCAAAATTTTCTATAGAAATAAAATTTTTACAAAATTTTCTATAAGCTAGGTTAGGTTGGGTGGCATCCCGATGTATCAGGCTCACTTAGACTATTCAGTCCATAGTGATACCAGATTGGTAACTTCTCTCTTATAACTGAGTGCTGTCCAATTCCATGTTAAGCTCAATGACAAGGGACCTCCTTTTTACAGCCGAGTCCGAACGGCGTTCCACATTGCAGTGAAACCACTTAGAGAAGCTTTGAAACCCGCATTACTGAGGTGGGATAATCCACCGCTGAAAAACTTTTTGGTGTTCGGTCGAAGCAGGAATCGAACCAACGACCTTGTGTGTGCAAGGCGGGCATGCTAACCATTGCACCACGGTGGCTCCAATTTTCTACAGAAATAAAATTTTGACAAAATTTTCTATAGAAATAAAATTTTGACAAAATTTTCTAAGAAATAAAATTTTGACAAAATTTTCTAAGAAATAAAATTTTGACAAAATTTTCTATAGAAGTAAAATGTTACCAAAATTTTCTATAGAAATAAAATTTTGACAAAATTTTCTATAGAATTAAAATTTTGACAAAATTTCCTATAGAATTAAAATTTTGACAAAATTTTCTATAGAAATAAAATTTTACCAAAATTTTCTATAGAAATAAAATTTTACCAAAATTTTCTATAGAATTAAAATTTTGACAAAATTTTCTATGGAAATAAAATTTTGACAAAATTTTCTATAGAAATAAAATTTTTAAAAAATTTTCTATGGAAATAAAATTTTGACAAAATTTTCTATAGAAATAAAATTTTCAAATATTTGCGACAGAAATAAAATTTTGAAAACATTTTCTATAGAAATAAAATTTTGCAAAAATTTTCTACAGAAATAAAATTTTGGCAACATTTTCATTAGAAATAAAATTTTGCAAAAATTTTCTACAGAAATAAAATTTTGGCAACATTTTCATTAGAAATAAAATTTTGACAAAATTTTCTATAGAAATAAATTTTTTATTTTTTTATTATCCGTCTGCCATTTAAAAAATTTGCATTAGAAATGCCTTCCATTTTATTCCACCCCTAAACCACTGTATTCATTTTGTGGTGGTTATGTAGCTATTGTTTCTCTTACCACGTTGCTGATCGTGCTATTGATAGGATAAGCTAACCAACCAAAGAAAAAAAAAACACCCAAAACGAAAAAAAAATTCCAAACTCGTCTGGATTGTCCTAATAGGGTGATGACGCTGACGAGATGCCCTGTATGACGAATGCTGGTGGCGGCTGGTTGGTCTTCCAATATTGCTGGGTTATTTGATGTGTAAGATCACATCAGCCATCACCATCTCATCAGCAAGCAACTTGGTGACCCCGTAATAAATATCTGTTCTTTGACAAAAAATAAGGGTTTTTTGTAACGTTCGCTTTATGTTTTTTTTTTACAAAAATTAAAATCAAAATTCACAATTCCATAAATATAATGCAGAGAGAGAGAGCTGACATTTACATACATCACAGTTTTGATGTAATTTAAGAGTTTATTTTTTAATACAAAAAATCACTTTAAAAAAAATGAAACAATTTTGTCATTCTTTCAAATCTTAGAAAATGGGTAAAAAAAACCGAGTACTTTATGCACGCATGCGTGCCATTTCCAACAAAAAGGGAGATGCCTTATTTGTGTGACCCTTAGATTTTCAAAATATCTTAAATAACATTTCCTTTGTTGCCTAAATAATTTTAATTGCTATTCTTTCTCTTAAAGGGAATAATAGGGTGCGGAAAATAACTGAAAATGTTTGTGTTGTTTTTTTAGATTTTTCCCATTTGATTTTTTCGAAGGCAATTTATGATAGTTTTTCTTCTTTTTTTATGAGCAAATTTCTTTGGAATCATAAGCGGGGAGGATGAATATACAAGGATCCAATATTTATGACCATTTTAACAAATTTCTTTTTGCAAAGAACCTGAACTTGTATGAAAGTGTGAAGAAAACAAGAAAAACAAAACATTCTCATAAAAAGTTCAAAAGTCTTTTGTTCAACCCAAGTAAATTACAATACAAAATAGTCATAAATGTTGTCATAAATTTTGTAAAAAAAATGTAATCACAATATTTCCCAAAGAAAAACTATTGATTATTTATATGTATTTGCTGTGAATATTGGTATTGATATCCTTACACGAATATCCTTTAGTGGTATATTTATGGGATTTTTCTTTTTGAATTTGTACCTCAAGTGTTTTTTACTGTCTTCAACAGCGAGGAGGAAATTTTTTATGTGTTGAAAGATTTATAAATTTTTTATGGCATCAGAATGAGAGTTTTTCAATAGTCATAATTCATATTTACTACAAGCATTTACTGCAGATAAGACATTAATAACTGCTAATTGTACTACCTTTCAACAAAACAATGGTTTTCCTAAATCCAAAAAAAAAATAAAACAAAAAAATAATAAATAAAAAAGAAAGAAATAAAAAAAAATAAATGTATACAAAGTAAAAATAATGAGGATTTAAATAAAACTCCAAAATGTCTTTAGACTTGAAGCTTCTTTATTTTAATTAAATTTTTTTGGTATCCTTTACAATTCTTTTCTTAATAGAAATTCGTTTTCATATGTTAGGGATACAAAATTCAAAAATCGAATTTTTCGTGTAATCGGTTCTTGTTAAAAAAGTCGAAGTAGAATTAAATTTTTTAGAAATTTTTCTATAGAAACAAACCTCTGACAAAATCTTCTATAGAAATAAAATGTTGACAAAATTTTCTATAAAATAAAATATTGACAAAATTTTCTATAGAAATAAAATTTAAAAAAATTTTCGATAGAAATAAAATTTTGACAAAATTTTCTATAGAAATAAAATTTGGACAAAATCTTCTATAGAAATAAAGTTTTGACAAAATTTTCTATAGAAATAAAATTTGGACAAACTTTTCTATAGAAATAACATTTTGAGAAAATTTTCTATAGAAATAAAAGTTGAAGAAAATTTTCTATAGAAATAAAATATTTGAGAAAATATTCTGTAGAAATAAAATTTTAAGAAAATTTTCTGTAGAAATAAAATTTTGAGAAATTTTTCTATAGAATTAAAATTTTTAGAAAATTTTTCTATAGAAATAAAATTTTTAGAAAATTTTCTATAGAAACAAAATTCTGACAAAATTTTCTATAGAAATAAAATGTTGATAAAATTTTCTATAAAATAAAATATTGACAAAATTTTCTATAGAAATAAAATTAAAAAAAAAATCGATAGAAATAAAATTTTGCCAAATTTTCTATAGAAATAAAATTTGTACTATCTTTTCTATAGAAATAAAATTCTGACAAAATCTTCTATAGAAATAAAGTTTTGACAAAATTTTCTATAGAGATAAAATTTGGACAAACTTTTCTATAGAAATAAAATTTTGAGAACATTTTCTATAGAAATAAAAGTTTAAGAATATTTTCTATAGAAATAAAATTTTTGAGAAAATTTTCTGTAAAAATAAAATTTTAAGAAAATTTACTGTAGAAATAAATTTTTAAGAAATTTTTCTATAGAATTAAAATTTTTAGAAAATTTTCTATAGAAACAAAATTCTGACAAAATTTTCTATAAAATAAAATATTGACAAAATTTTCTATAGAAATAAAATTAAAAAAAAAATCGATAGAAATAAAATTTTGACAAATAGAAATAAAATTTGGACAAACTTTTCTATAGAAATAAAATTTGGACAAACTTTTCTATAGAAATAAAATTCTGACAAAATCTTCTATAGAAATAAAGTTTTGACAAACTTTTCTGTAGAAATAAAATTTTGAAAACATTTCCTATAGAAATAAAATTTTTGAGAAAATTGTCTGTAGAAATAAAATTTTAAGAAAATTTTCTATAGAAATAAAATGTTGAGAAAATTTTCTATAGAAATAAAATTTTTGAGAAAATTTTCTGTAGAAATAAAATTTTAAGAAAAATTTTTATAGAATTAAAATTTTTACAAAATTTCCTATAGAAACAAAACTCTGACAAAATTTTCTATAGAAATAAAATGTTGACAAAATTTTCTATAAAATAAAATATTGACAAAATTTTCTATAGAAATAAAATTTAAAAAAATTTTCGATAGAAATAAAATTTTGACAAAATTTTTATAGAAATAAAATTCTGACAAAATCTTCTATAGAAATAAAGTTTTGACAAAATTTTCTAGAGAAATAAAATTTGGACAAACTTTTCTGTAGAAATAAAATTTTAAGAAAATTTTCTGTAGAAATAAAATTTTGAGAAATTTTTCTATAGAATTAAAATTTTTAGAAAATTTTCTATAGAAACAAAATTCTGATAAAATTTTCTATAGAAATAAAATTTAAAAAAAAATCGATAGAAATAAAATTTTGACAACATTTTCTATAGAAATAAAATTTGTACAAACTTTTCTATAGAAATAAAATTCTGACCAAATCTTCTATAGAAATAAAGTTTTGACAAAATTTTCTATAAAAATAAAATTTGGATAAACTTTTTTATAGAAATAACATTTTGAGAAATTTTTTTATAGAAATACAATTTTGAGAAAATTTTCTGTAGAAATAAAATGTTGACAAAATTTTTGTATAAATTCAAAAAATATCGCTTTTTTATACTAGCCACAAAAAAATTGTGTTTAAATTTTTTGCCTTAGTGCCTCCCACAAAATAGTGCAAAATTTCTTAAAATTTTACCAATAATGCGCCCATCGTGCGCCTTATGACACTCAAGACATCCTTGCAATTGTGAACTCCAATTTTCCTTCAAACTACGAAATTTTCTTTAACAAGTGAAAAAAAATTATGTATAAAAATTTTTCTTGAATTTGTCGAAAAATATTTACTTATTTTTGTGAAATCGGCGTGACATCTACTCCTGGTGGGTTCACTGTTTTTTGTGAGTGTAGGAATTATGCTTCATTTCACAAGGCATACATACCGTACCAACTCCAGGACGGGAACAGGTCTAGTCCCTGTTGTGTATGGACCAGTCCCAGTTCTGATCAAAACTTATGGAAGGGACAGGTTACTTTAACCTGAGTTTGCCATTGACGGGGAAATTTACACTTTAGGACACGACTTACACAACAATTAACTTTTTAATAAAAATGGGAAGACTAATTCAGTTAAAAATATTTATTTTTATTTTATTTGCGATTTTATAATTTGAAGTCATAGGTTAATTTGCAATATTATTGGCAATTTTTTAATCTTTAATTAAAAATATATTTGAAACAATCAATCTTTTAATCAAATAGTTACTTTTACCGTTTCATTAAAAAACTAATTGAGTTTTGTAATCAACAACAATTAAATTTTTAATTGTCTCAATTAAAAAAATTAATTGAAATTTCCTCTGAAATCAATGAATTTTTTAATAAAGATTTTTTTTTTGAAGACCCATTAAAACTGTGATTGATAGTATAATTTTCCTGATTGAAGACATTTCAATTAAAAAGTTAATTGGATCAATTAATTTCGTGATTGAATCAGAAATCAAAAATTCTGTGTATGAAGAGAGTATAAAAAATAAATTATATGAAAATGTAAGAATTGCGATCAACCAACTAGAGCAACCGTATCAATCCTGTGGAAGGTTCGACAGTGGCCATTTGCACCAATTTCTTGTAGGGTATATATTGACATACATTTAGTGTAATTGCGTAAAATTATCCGATTTAACCGCAGTTCCAAAAAGTTTTTTTTTTTTATTTTTATTTTATTTATTTATTTATCGCATTAGAATAATAAGAAGGTATTTCTTTTTTAGTTCAATGTAAAGAAAGTCATTAATTGTAATTTAATTGTAAGAATTAGTATGTCATTATTATCAAATCCTAAGCTAAATAACAATAAAGGTTTATATTTATTAAATAATACAATAAAATTTAAAATTAAAATTTTAAAAATTTGGTCTAGGTTATATGTAGTTTTGGAAATATCAAGCAAGTAAGAGAAAACAAGAAACTCAGTAATTTTGTTTTTTCTTGTTACATTTTTTAAACGTTGCGGTAATGAATTCCACAATTTGATCGAGTTAACGAAAAAAAGCTCTTGTTGTTGGTAAACCTGGATCTTGGTATTATAATAGTCCGACATCTCGTTGAGTAACCAAAAACTATTTTCTCATATAGGTAACCATGTTTCTGTGAGTACAATAGGTTATACAAGAAAACCAAATTCCTATACGATAAATAATAATCCTCTAGGTCAATACCAAGAATCATTTTGCGCCATGTCGAGATAGATACTAGTAATATCAATTTTTGCAAATTTGAAAAAGTCGACTTCCAAATTTTAAAAAAGTCTAAGGCTATGATCACACTAGGCAAATCTTTTCCCAAAAGGAATGTAATTTTTTCCTGGAGATTGTGATACAATATATTCAATATGAGCTAAAAATGTTTGCTGGTTTGACTGTTTTGATTTCTATCAATTTTTTCCCCGAGTGTAAATCCGATTCTACCGAATTTTTCTTAAAAGAAAATAAAATTTATTTAATATTAAATATTTATCCCGCATATATTTTTTATCAAAAATTACTTATCAAATAATTTATCTGTGTTATGAAAAAAATTTCAGTCAATATTATTTCGTAGAAACCAAAAATGAGATGCACGTACCTCTTGCCTTTTTTTAAAAAGAAAGTCATTTCATTTGGGTTCGTATGGCAAATCACTTGGACGTGTTGGACATGTTGAGATGACTTTAAAGTACTTCAGAGATGAATAAAAGCAAAATGTCACAATGTTTGTAATGCTTTTTGACAATTTTCTGGTCATGTACGACTAAATAAAATGTATTTCTAGAAATATTTGTAATAAATATATCAATTCTTTTTTTCAAAGAAACAAATTTCCTTTGGTGTTTTTCTTAACCCCAATCTGAGATGTTAACATTTTCAAAAAATTATTATTCCAATAGGAAAACATTTCGCAGGTAAGAAAAAAAGAAACAAACCGAGATCCTCCAAATAAACCCTTCATCACAAAACCAAACCAAACATGGCCTGTATGATGCCCAATTCGAACAATAACAACAAAACCAAAGGATGATTCCATCTTTTGATAAACCCCAAATACAATGTGAAATTAATCTCCAACCTTTAACTCCAAACAAATGAAGAAGAAGAATCAAAAATAAACCCAAAAACCACAATCCCCCCACCAAAAACTCAGGTAGCTGGATGAACCATATACGATGCTTTGTCCAACATTAATAACAAATAAAGAAAAGATTTTTCTTTATATGTTTCTTTCTCAAAAAAATCATCACAATATTATCTTCGCGCCATAGTTGAGTATATTCAAATTAATAGAGAAAAAGATCAGCCAATAAAGTCGACATGCATAATAAGACACATAAATAAAATGTAACAAATTCCCCGTAAAAAAATACCCTGAAACCAAGCCTATGGAATTATATGGAAGCAGTTGGAATATGCAAGGGGGCAGGGATTATTGCTGAGATTTATGGGAACTTACATGAGTTGTGCAGATGCTTTAGGCGGCCGAAATGAAGAAAAAGCCACCGTTTTAGAGGGAATTGTTGATGAAAAGATAATAAATTTGTAAAAGGTAGAATGTGGGGCGTTAAAGCTTGAGAGATAGACTTAATGAAATTAATTTAAACTAATAACGAAAAACTGAGGAGGCCAAATAGTTGAAGTGGTAATGTTTCAGTTAATATGATCCCTATCATGTATCACGTTTGTCTTTGAACTCTTCAAGAGAAATGCTTGGTTGGGGATGGTCAATGAAATCGAGAGATTTACAAAGATTTCAAGTCAGGGATCCATGAATAAATAACCCAATTAAATAAAGCCCCAAAAATGGATATGAAATAAGACCCCAAGAATTTATAAAGTAAGCAAACGCAATATTTATTGGGTATTATATATTTGGGCGTTATTTCATTCTTATAAAAGTATTGCACAAAATTACAAGAATTTTGTCGTTAAAAAAATAATAAATAGGGCACTATGAATATGAAGCTCATGAAAATAAACCCCAAAACCTAAATGAAATAGGACCCCAAAATATTAGGTATATGAAAATCAAGAACACCAATTTAACAACATCATTTTATTTTTAGGGTCCATTTACATTATAGAAATAAACCCCGATATTAAAATTGAAAATAAACCCCTATTTTGGGATTGTACTTCGTTTTCAAGTGGGCCTATTGTCGCCTTCTGGGATTTGGCAATTGCGTTGACTAAACTACACGAGTAGCTTAACCAACAGTGGAAAATAATGTAGTTTAGTCAACGCAATGGTTTTAAAGCTGAGATCAAAAGAACAAATATGATTGAAGTACAAACCAACAATACAAAACAAAAACAAAAATTTTATTTCTATAGAAAATATTGTCAAAATTTTATTTCTATAGAAAGTTTTTTCACAATTATATTTCTGTAGAAAATTATATTTGTATAGAAAATTTTGTCAAAATTTTATTTCTGTAGCAAATTTTTTCGATTTTTTTCTATAGAAAATCTTATCAAAATTTTATTTCTATAGAAAAATTTGTAAAAAAAAAATTTCTATAGAAAATTTAGTGAACATTTTATTTCTAAAGAAAATTTTGTCCAACTTTCATTTCTATAAAAAATTTTGCCCAACTTTTATTTCTACAGAAAATTTTGTCAACATTTTATTTATATAGAAAATTTTGTCAAATTTTTATTTCTATAGAAAATTTTGTTAAAAAAATTGTCAAAATTTTATTTCTATAAAAAATTTTGTCAAAATGTTATTTCTTTGTTGTTTTGATCTCAGCTTTAAAAAAATTGCGTTGACTAAACTACACGAGTAGCTTAACCAACAGTGGAAAATAATGTAGTTTAGTCAACGCAATGGTTTTAAAGCTGAGATCATAAGAACAAATATGATTGAAGTACAAACCAACAATACAAAACAAAAATTTTATTTCTATAGAAAATATTGTCAAAATTTTATTTCTATAGAAAGTTTTTTCACAATTATATTTCTGTAGAAAATTATATTTGTATAGAAAATTTTGTCAAAATTTTATTTCTGTACCAAATTTTTTCGATTTTTTTCTATAGAAAATCTTATCAAAATTTTATTTCTATAGAAAAATTTGTAAAAAAATGTTTCTATAGAAAATTTAGTGAACATTTTATTTCTATAGAAAATTTTCTCAAAATTTTATTTCTAAAGAATATTTTGTCAAAATTTTATTTCTAAAGAAAATTTTGTCAAAATTTTACTTCTAAAGAAAATTTTGTCAAAATTTTATTTCTAAAGAAAATTTTGTCAAAATTTTATTTCTAAAGAAATATTTGTAAAAAAAATGTTTCTATAGAAAATTTAGTGAACATTTTATTTCTAAAGAAAATTTTGTCAAAATTTTATTTCTAAAGAAAATTTTGTCAAAATTTTATTTCTAAAGAAAATTTTGTCAAAATTTTATTTCTAAAGAAAATTTTGTCAACATTTTATTTCTATAGAAAATTTTGTCAAATTTTTATTTCTATAGAAAATTTTGTTAAAATCTAATTTTTATAGAAAATTTTGTTAAAATTTTATCTCTATAGAAAATGTTGTCAAAATTTTTTTTCATTATTGTTGTTTTTGATTTCAGCTTAAAACCACGCATTAACTAAACTACAAGTGTAGCTTAACCAACGGAGGAAAAGAATGTAGTTTAGTCAACGCAATGGTTTTAAAGCTGAGATAAAAACAACAAATATGATTGAAGTACAAACCAACAATACAAAACAAAAACGAAAGCTTTATTTCTATAGAAAATATTGTAAAAATTTTATTTCTATAGAAAGTTTTTTCAAAATTATATTTCTGTAGAAAATTATATTTGTATAGAAAATTTTGTCAAAATTTTATTCCTGTAGCAAATTTTTTTGATTTTTGTTTTTCTATAGAAAATCTTATCAAAATTTTATTTCTATAGAAAAATTTGTAAAAAAAAAATTTCTATAGAAAATTTAGTGAACATTTTATTTCTATAGAAAATTTTCTCAAAATTTTATTTCTAAAGAAAATTTTGTCAAAATTTTATTTCTAAAGAAAATTTTGTCAAAATTTTATTTCTAAAAAAAATTTTGTCAACAGTTTATTTCTATAGAAAATTTTGTCAAATTTTTATTTCTATAGAAAATTTTGTTAAAATCTTATTTCTATAAAAAATTTTGTTAAAATTTTATCTCCATAGAAAATGTTGTCAATTTTTTTTTTCATTATTGTTGTTTTGTTGTTGTTTTTTATTTCAGCTTAAAACCATACATTGACTAAACTACAAGAGTAGCTTAACCAACAGAGGAAAAGAATGTTTGTCAAATTTATTTGGGCAAAGCCCTATAGACTGCAAGATGGTTGGATGGACGCACGTTTCGGAATTACCACATTCCTCATCAGCATCCTCTACTTGCAGCAAAACTATCAACCAATTATCAGAATAAATTCAGGCAGTTTATTAAACCCAACAAAAACCACACTTGAACCCTCCGAAAAAAGGTTTTACATTGATAGCCGGCTTATGCCGAAATAAATTCGAAACAAACATATCTCTTTTCCTATGCCACTGTCAAATTGTTGTTTTTGAATTCAGCTTAAAACCACGCATTGACTAAACTACAAGTGTAGCTTAACCAACGGAGGAAAAGAATGTAGTTTAGTCAACGCAATGGTTTTAAAGCTGAGATAAAAAAACAAATATGATTGAAGTACAAACCAACAATACAAAACAAAAACGAAAATTTTATTTCTATAGAAAATTTTATTTCTATAGAAAATTTTATTTCTATAGAAAATTTTCTCAAAATTTTATTTCTAAAGAAAATTTTGTCAAAATTTTATTTTTATAGAAAGTTTAGTAACAATTTTAGTAAAAATTTTATTTCTATAGAAAATTTTTTCAAAGTTTTATTTATATAGAAAATTTTGTCAAAATTTTATTTCTATCGAAAATTCAGTAAAAATTTTATTTCTATAGAAAATTTTGTCAAAATTTTATTTCTATAGAAAATTTTATCAAAATTTAATTTCTATAGAAAATCTTGTAAAAATTTTATTTCTATAGAATATTTTGTCAAAATTTTATTTATATAGCAAAATTTATCAAAATTTTATTTTTATAGAAAATTTTGTCGAAATTCTATTTCTATAGAGATCTTGTCAAAATTTTATTTCTTTAGAAGATTTTGTCAAAATTTTATTTCCATAGAAAATTTTGTCAAAATTTTATTTCTATAGAAAATTTAGTACAAATTTTATTTCTATCGAAAATTTAGTAAAAATTTTGTCAAAATTTTATTTCTATAGAAAATTTTGTCAAAATTTTATTTCTATAGAAAATTTAGTACAAATTTTATTTCGATCGAAAATTTAGTAAACATTTTATTTCTATAGCAAAATTTATCAAAATTTTATTTTTATAGAAAATTTTGTCGAAATTCTATTTCTATAGAGATCTTGTCAACACTTTATTTCTTTAGAAGATTTTGTCAAAATTTTATTTCTATATAAAATTTTGTCAAAATTTTATTTCTATAGAAAATTTTGTCAAAATTTTATTTCTATAGAAAATTTTGTCAAAATTTTATTTCTATAGAAAATTTTGTCAAAATTTTATTTCTATAGAAAATTTTGTCAAAATTTTATTTCTATATAAAATTTTTTCAAAGTTTTATTTGTATAGAAAATTTTATCAAAATTTAATTTCTATAGAAAATTTTGTCAAAATTTTATTTCTATAGAATATTTTGTAAAAATTTTATTTCTATAGCAAAATTTATCAAAAATTTTTTTTTATAGAAAATTTTGTCGAAATTCTATTTCTATAGAAATCTTGTCAAAACTTTATTTCTATAGAAAATTTTCTCAACATTTTATTTCTATATAAAATGTTGTCAAATGTTTATTACTATAGAAAAATTTGTCAAAATTTTATTTCTACAGAAAATTTTTTAAAAGTTTTATTTCTATAGAAAATTTTATCAAAATTTAATTTCTATAGAAAATCTTGTAAAAATTTTATTTCTATAGAAAATTTTGTCAAAATTTTATTTCTATAGCAAAATTTATCAAAATTTTATTTTTATAGAAAATTTTGTCGAAATGCTATTTCTATAGAAAATTTTATCAAAATTTTATTTCTATAGAAAATTTGTGGCTAACATGGTCCTATTTCATTTAGGTTATGGCGCTAATTGTCATAGGACTGTTTCTCGTCAATTCATAAATATATGGTGTGCTTTTTCATATTTGCATTGCATATTTAAAGATGAGGATTTATTACATTTTCTATATTTCCATGGGGTGTTAACGCACAGACCCTCAAGGCAGACATTATTTTACATTTCTGAGTTGTTTCCAATGATTAAGAAGTATATTTGATTGCTTTAAACGATAGGTTAGGTTAGGGAAAAAACCAATTAAAATATTCCAATAATCACAATCTCCAGTAGAATATTGTAAAATCCATCTTAAAAAAAAATCTTTTATGAATCCCTAGAGGAATTTCTATATTCAAGAGGGTAAATTATTAATCCAAATTAGAAACATCGAAAGCTCAAATAATTGGTAAAAATCGTGAATGAATTATTATTAAAACGAAACTTACGAGTATATATACCAAATTAATATTAAATATTTGTTATAGTTTGAAAATACCCAAGTTCATTGCCCCAATAGGTACCAACTACTAAAGGGAGAAAACTTCTCTCTACCCCATTTCCAGGAGATTTCTTAATCCTCCTGTTTTTTTTAAAGCAGACACCAAAAAGTCTTAAATATGCAATTTTAATTTGACCTTTAAGTAAAAAAAAACAAAAACAGCATATCCATCACCTGCCAAGAGGTGGCTAGGTTTACTGGAACCTCCCTAGAATGTTTACTAACCCAATTGTGGTTTATGCTACTCTGTTGCATTTGCAACACCTTCATTTCTTTTATGGGTGGTGGTTTTAATTTCAAAACCACTCATAGAGCTCTTAGAACCTTGTGTTTTTTTTAGGAAAAACCAAGCCTTGTAATGCTAATTTCTTTAGATACCATTTCATTACCACTTTTTGCCCAGAATTAAAAATACAAAAAAAAAACCTAATTTCCTTTTATGTCCACTTTGAAACGGAGCTAGCTCGACCAAATGAAGTGGAGAATTATTTAAATTTGTACGTTACTCTTTGACTTGGCAGCAAAACAGCGTAAACTGTCTTTATTGCATTCCATTTCAAAAGAAGGTTGCAGATGCATGGTCACTACTTGGCTATGGAAATAAATAAAACAAAGTGAATGAGGTGAATTTTCTTCGTTACGGTTTATGATTTTTCCGCAACGATATGAATGTCGAGCCACCGGTACAAAGCTATCAACAGAGGGGGTAAAGTGGCAAGGAGAGGTACCCTCAAAATAAATGAATGACCATTTGAAATTGTCGTCAACATGATTTACATAAAATACACCCCCCCTTCTAGTGTACAAAGTGTTAGGTTCTTAAGCAACAGCAGCATGTGGCGGAAAACGCGTGTCGCCCTATTACGAATTTCCAAATTTTTCGGTTTGTTTTATTATCTAAACTAGATGATTAGAGTAGGTAACCAAGGTTATTGTTTGTAATAAAAGAAAATTTGAATTTGTAATGAATGTAACGTATTTTTATGTTTTAGTTCATTGAAGGTGAACATATTTCGAAGGTAATACGAAAACAGAAATTTTAAAATTGAAACAGATATTAAATCGAATATGGCCCTCTCGTTAGGTGCAAGAGCTTGTCAGTATCCTACCGGAATAATGTATAGCCCCTTTTTAGAGTGTGGTATGGAAAAATATTGAGAAAATGACTATGGCCAGGGGAGGTTAAGTGCTTTCCTTCGTCCCAAAGGAAGTAGAAAGGTTTATTACGACCCAAATCCAGCGTTAATAATATCTACAATCTTGGCGGACTTAAAGAAATTACCGAAATAAAAGGGGGCCAATTATGGCCAAGGAACATGGATGTTGAAATGTGTATGTTAAGGAAGAGAGATAATCCACAACAGATGACTATCTAAAAGGATGTCGATCTCAACTTCCAGAATACCTTCTGAATATTTGGGTGAACAGAATAAAGGACTGGGCGTAGAGGAATGCGAGATCATTTACATAAACGAGGATATGGTAGAACCATTATTGTGTTGGTCCTGGACCAAATCTCCATGTCCAACCTAACCAAAGGCTTTACCTTGCTCGAGATCGGTGCCTCTTTTTTATATGGTAAAGGCAAGGGTCGGCAAGAGTCAATATGAAAAGCACCAAGGGTAAGTTAAGAGGTAAGGAATCAAAGCCAAAGGAAATCCTAGGAGGCGAAGAAGTCAACGAATCCCAAGGTACACTAAAAAAATGTTTACTTGGATCCAAAGATTTTGACCTTCCCTTAAGGATGCGGATTCTTTTTATTATACCCACCATACGGCGTATAATAAGTTTGTCCTTCCGTTTGTAACACATCGAAATATCGATTTCCGACTATATAAAGTATATATATTCTTGATCAAGGAGAAATTCTAAGACGATATAAGCATGTCCGTCTGTCTGTCTGTTGTAATCACGCTATAGCCTTCAATAATGACGCTATCGTCCTGAAATTTGGCACAGATTCGTCATTTGTTTGCAGGCAGGTCAAGTTCGAAGATGGGCTATATCCAGGTTTTGATATAGTCCCCATATAAGCCGACCTCCCGATTTGTGGTCTTGGGCTTATAGAAACCGTAGTTTTTATCCAATTTGCCTGAAATTGGAAATCTGGAGATATTTCAGGACCATCAAGAGATGTGCCAAAAATGGTGAGTATCGGTCCATGGTTTGGTATAGCCACCATATAGACCGATCTCCCGATTTTACTTCTTGTGCTTATAGAAACCGTAGTTTTTAGCCAATTTGCTTGAAATTGGAAATCTAGAGATATTTCAGAACCATCTAGAGGTGTGCTAAAAATGGTGAGTATCGGTCCATGGTTTGGTATAGCCCCCATATAGACCAATCTCCCGATTTTACTTCTTGAGATTCTAGAACTTATAATTTTTATCAAATTTGCCTGAAATTGGAAATCTAGAGGTATTTTAGAACCATAAAGAGGTGTATCAAAACTGTTGATTATCGGTCCATGTTTTGGTAAAGCCCCCCATATAGACCGATATCCCGATTTTACTTCATGGGATTATAGAAATCGTAGTTTTTATCCAATTTGCCTGAAATTGGAAATCTCGAAGTATCTTAGGACCACAAAAAGGGGTGCCAAAAATTATGAGTATGGGTCCATGTTTTGGTATATCCCCCATATAGACCGATATCTCGATTTTATTTCTTGGGATTACAGAAATCGTAGTTTTTATCCAATTTGCCTGAAATAGGAATTCTAGAGGTATCTTTGGACCACAAAGAGGTGTGCTAAAAATTGTGAGTATGGGTCTATGTTTTGGTACAGCCCCCATATAGACCGATCTCCAGATTTTACTTCTTGAGCTTATAAAACCATAGTTTTTATCCAATTTGCCTGAAATTGGAAATCTAGAGGTATTGTAGGACCATAAGGAGGTGTGCCGAAAATGGTGCGTATCGGTCAATCTTTTAGTATAGCCCGATCTCCCGATTTTACTTTATGGGCTTGTAGAAACCGTAGTTTTTATCCGATTTGCCTGAAATTGTAAATATACTGGAATTTTAGACTAAAAAAAAAACGTGTATCGGATTTAGTTTTTATCAGTCCATTTGGTAAGGCCCTTTTGAAATTTTACAATTTTCGAAAGTCCACTTAACAACTTTCCGAATTGTGAAAGAGGCGGCCTTTCAAATTTTTCAAAATTTGGAGAAAAAAAATCAAGTCGAATTTTGCAGTTTTGAAAACTTGAAAATTTTAGCGTTTTTTTTTTCAAAGTTTGGGAAAATAGAATTTCCGAATTGTTCGAAATTTGAAAATGTTGGGTTTTCGACATTTTCAAAATATTTAGAAAAACATCTTTTAGACTTTTACAATTTTTCGAAGTCGAATTTTCGAGTTTTCAACTTTTTAAAAAGACGGTGTTTCGAGCTTTCGAATTTTGAAAAATCGATTTTCCAAGTTTTGAAAGTCGACTTTTGCAAGTTTCCGAAGTTTGAAACAATTGGCTTTTCGGGTTTTTCAAAATTTCGAAAAATCGACTTCAAAACTTTTCGAAATCGAATTTTCGAGTTTTGAAAATTTCGAGCCTTTGTATCTTTCGACTTTTTCAAAGTAAGCTTTGTTTATAATTTAAGTATAGCTAAATCCTCTAATGAAATTAGTTTTTTTTTTCTTATTCGAAATCTCATATGTTAACATATGTTGAATTAACCCCAAACTTAACAAATATCCTTAGAGACATAAAGAAATTACATTGAATTGAACAATTAACCCAGAAGAGTACAAAAACAAATATTTTTAATTAAAACCTAATACTTACCCTTAGGACCATCTTCAATAAAGAATTGAAATGACTTGACAAAAACTTTTATTTAAAGATAAATTCGAAAGCAGAAGCAGAAGCCAAAACCAAAAACCTCTCATGTATGAAGTATTCTTCAAGACATCAAATAATGATTGTGTAAATTTTTTCAATTCAATTATTTTTTTTTGCTGACCAATGACCCGAGAGAGACTTTTAACCATAACATTCATCATAGAAAAAATTGCTTAATCATAGGATCTTTAAATTGGGGTTTTGTCTCTCAAGGATCCTTCACCTCAAGGGCTAATGATTTTCAAAACAAATAACAATAGACTAGAATGATGGTCTTCCTTATAAGAAATAGGTCATTAGTCATTGTTATACATTTTTTCTCTCTGTCCCTCTCTCTCGCTCACTCGTTTCTTTCCTTAATAGATCAACCAAAAGAAATGAGAATCCATAGGTCCTTTTCCTAAAGATCAAAAGTAATTTTTCAAAAATATCTCTGTCGTTTGTGGTGTTCAATTTAGAGATCAATGAGATAGGAATTATTTTGAGTGCTAATATGAAGTTTTAGTGAAAATAAATCATTTATCATGATTTGGTCGATTTAACTGTAATGTTGGAACAATTTGTTAGGCTTTGCAAAGGAGTTTTTTTTTTGAAATAATGAAATGCCTCATTTGGGAGATCAGGCTTTGCAAAGGATTTTTTTTTTTGAGATAATGAAATACCTCATTTGGGAGATCATGAATGGGGTGGCTGTTATATATTAATATTTTATAGAGAATTCAATTTTGGAGTAGAAAAATTAATTTGTATCAAGGGAAATGAATTTACCCTAGGGTGGGCCATAGGAGGAATATCCTTTTAAATTATTTCCTAAAGAAATAAAATTTGGACAACATTTTCTATGGAAATAAAATTTTGACAAGATTTTCTATAGAAATAACATTTTAACAAAATTTTCTATAGAAATAAAATTTTGACAAAATTTTCTATAGAAATAAAATTTTCTATAGAAATAAAATTTTGACCAAATTTTCTATAGAAATACAATTTTGACAATATGTTCTATAGAAATAAATTTTTGACAAAATTTTCTATAGAGATAAAATTTTGACAAATTTTTCTATAGAAATGAAATTTTCACAAAATTTTCTATAGAAATAAAATTTTGACAAAATTTTCTATAGAAATGAAATTTTCACAAAATTTTCTATAGAAATAAAATGTTGACAAAATTTTCTATAGAAATAAAATTTTGACAAAATTTTCTATAGAAATAAAATTTTGACAAAATTTTCTATAGAAATGAAATTTTCACAAAATTTTCTATAGAAATAAAATTTTGACAAAATTTTCTATAGAAATAAAATTTTGACAAAATTTTCTATCGATATAAAGTTTTGACAAATTTTTCTATAGATATAAAATTTTAACAAAATTTTCTATAGAAATAAACTTTTGACAAAATTTTCTATAGAAATAAAATTTTGACAAAATTTTCTATAGAAATAAAATTTTGACAAAATTTTCTATAGAAATAAAATTTTGACAAAATTTTCTATAGAAATAAAATTTTAACAAATTTTTCTATAGAAATAAAATTTTGACAACATTTTCTATAGAAATAAAATTTTGACAAAATTTTCTACAGAAATAAAAGTTTGACAAAATTTTCTATAGAAATAAAAGTTTGACAAAATTTTCTATAGAAATAAAATTTTGACAAAATTTTCTGTAGAAATAAAATTTTGACAAAATTTTCTATAGAAATAAAATTTTGACAAAATTTTCTATAGAAATAAAATTTTCCCTTTGTTTTGTTTTGTTATTGTTGGTTTTGTTCTTTAAGCATTGTTGTTGTTTTTTTATTTCAGCTTAAAACCATACATTGACTAAACTACAAGAGTAGCTTAACCAACAGAGGAAAAGAATGTTTGTCAAATTTATTTGGGCAAAGCCCTATAGACTGCAAGATGGTTGGATGGACGCACGTTTCGGAATTACCACATTCCTCATCAGCATCCTCTACTTGCAGCAAAACTATCAACCAATTATCAGAATAAATTCAGGCAGTTTATTAAACCCAACAAAAACCACACTTGAACCCTCCGAAAAAAGGTTTTACATTGATAGCCGGCTTATGCCGAAATAAACTCGAAACAAACATATCTCTTTTCCTATGCCACTGTCAAATCATCGATTTGAATTCACATGGCTGGGTTTATTTTGAGCGTGCCTCCTCTTCTTTTTCCATTTGTTTTGTTTTGTTATTGTTGGTTTTGTTCTTTAAGCATTGTTGTTGTTTTTTTATTTCAGCTTAAAACCATACATTGACTAAACTACAAGAGTAGCTTAACCAACAGAGGAAAAGAATGTTTGTCAAATTTATTTGGGCAAAGCCCTATAGACTGCAAGATGGTTGGATGGACGCACGTTGACAAAATTTTCTATAGAAGTAAAATTTTGACAAAATTTTCTATAGAAATAAAATTTTGACAAAATTTTCTATAGAAATAAAATTTTGACAAAATTTTCTATAGAAATAAAATTGGACAAAAAATTCTATGGAAATAAAATTTTGACAAAATTTTCTATAGAAATAAAATTTTAACAAAATTTTCTATAGAAATAAAATTTTGACAAAATTTTCTATAGCAATAAAATTTTGACAAAATTTTCTATAGAAATAAAATTTTGACAAAATTTTCTATCGATTAAAAATTTTGACAAATTTTTCTATAGATATAAAATTTTGACAAAATTTTCTACAGAAATAAAATTTTGACAAAATTTTCTATAGAAATAAAATTTTGACAAAATCTTCTATAGAAATAAAATGTTGACCAAATTTTCTATAGAAATAAAATTTTGACAAAATTTTCTATAGAAATAAAATTTTGACAAAATTTTCTATAGAAATAAAATTTTGACAAAATTTTCTATAGAAATAAAATTTTGACAAAATTTTCTATAGAAATAAAATTTTGACAAAAAATTCTATGGAAATAAAATTTTGACAAAATTTTCTATAGAAATAAAATTTTGACAAAATTTTCTATAGAAATAAAATTTTGACAAAATTTTCTATAGAAATAAAATGTTGATAGAATTTTCTATAGAAATAAAATTTTGACAAAAATTTCTATAGAAATAAAATTTTGACAAAATTTTCTATAAAAATAAAATTTTCACAATATATTCTACAGAAATAAAATTTTGACAAAATTTTCTATAGAAATAAAATTTTCTATAGAAATAAATTTTTGACTATATTTTCTATAAAAATAAAATTTTGATAAAATTTTCTATACAAATAAAATTTTGACTAAATTTTCTATAGAAATAAAATTTTGACAAGATTTTCTATGGAAATAAAATTTTGATAAAATTTTGACAAAATTTTCTATGCAAATAAAATTTTGACAAAATTTTCTTTTGTATAGAAAGGACAAGATTTTCTATAGAAATAAAATTTTGACAAAATTTTCTATAGAAATAAAATTTTCACAATATATTCTACAGAAATAAAATTTTGACAAAATTTTCTATAGAAATAAAATTTTCTATAGAAATAAATTTTTGACAAAATTTTCTATAAAAATAAAATTTTGATAAAATTTTCTATACAAATAAAATTTTGACAAAATTTTCTATAGAAATAAAATTTTGACAAGATTTTCTATGGAAATAAAATTTTGATAAAATTTTGACAAAATTTTCTATGGAAATAAAATTTTGACAAAATGTTTTATGGAAATAAAATTTTGACAAAATTTTCTATAGAAATAAAATTTTGACAAAATTTTCTATAGAAATAAAATTTTGACAAAATTTTCTATAGAAATAAAATTTTGACAAAATTTTCTACAGAAATAAAAGTTTGACAAAATTTTCTATAGAAATAAAAGTTTGACAAAATTTTCTATAGAAATAAAATTTTGACAAAATTTTCTATAGAAATAAAATGTTGACAAAATTTTCTATAGAAATGAAATTTTCACAAAATTTTCTATAGAAATAAAATTTTGACAAAATTTTCTATAGAAATTAAATTTTAACAAAATTTTCTACAGAAATAAAATGTTGACAAAATTTTCTATAGAAATAAAATTTTGACAAAATTTTCTATAAAAATAAAATTTTCACAATATATTCTACAGAAATAAAATTTTGACAAAATTTTCTATAGAAATAAAATTTTCTATAGAAATAAATTTTTGACTAAATTTTCTATAAAAATAAAATTTTGATAAAATTTTCTATACAAATAAAATTTTGACAAAATTTTCTATAGAAATAAAATTTTGACAAGATTTTCTATGGAAATAAAATTTTGATAAAATTTTGACAAAATTTTCTATGGAAATAAAATTTTGACAAAATTTTCTTTTGTATAGAAAGGACAAGATTTTCTATAGAAATAAAATTTTGACAAAATTTTCTATAGAAATAAAATTTTCACAATATATTCTACAGAAATAAAATTTTGACAAAATTTTCTATAGAAATAAAATTTTCTATAGAAATAAATTTTTGACAAAATTTTCTATAAAAATAAAATTTTGATAAAATTTTCTATACAAATAAAATTTTGACAAAATTTTCTATAGAAATAAAATTTTGACAAGATTTTCTATGGAAATAAAATTTTGATAAAATTTTGACAAAATTTTCTATGGAAATAAAATTTTGACAAAATGTTTTATGGAAATAAAATTTTGACAAAATTTTCTATAGAAATAAAATTTTGACAAAATTTTCTATAGAAATAAAATTTTGACAAAATTTTGTATAGAATTAAAATTTTGACAAAATTTTGTATAGAAATAAAATGTTGACAAAATTTTCTATAGAAATAAATTTTTGACAACATTTTCTATAGAAATAAAATTTTGACAAAATTTTCTATAGAAATAAAATTTTGACAAAGTTTTCTATAAAAATAAAATTTTGACAAAATTTTTTATAGAAATAAAATTTTGACAAAATGTTCTATGGAAATAAAATGTTGACAAAATTTTCTATAGAAATCAAATTTTGACAAAATTTTCTATAGAAATAAAATTTTGACAAAATTTTGTATAGAAATAAGATTTTGACAACATTTTCTATAGATATAACATTTTGACAAAATTTTCTATAGAAATAAAATGTTGACAACATCTTCTATAGAAATAACATTTTGAGAAATGTTTCTATAGAAATAAAATTTTGACAAAATTTTCTATAGAAATAAAATTTTGACAAAATTGTCTATAGAAATAAAATTTTAAAAAAATTATCTGTAAAATAATATTTTGACAATAATGGTTATACAAATAAAATTTTGACGAAATTTTCTATAGAAATAAAATTTTGACAAAATTTTCTATAGAAATAAAATGTTGACATTTTCTACAGAAATAAAATTTTGAAAAAATTTTCTATAAAAATAAAATTTAGACAGTTTTCTGTCGAAATAGCATTTAAAAATAACCTCAAAGATTTGATCAAACACTGCAAAATAAGATTTTTTGTTTTTTTTTATAAAATTTTCCTCAAATTTTGGTAGATTATTTTTGGCTCTAGTGGCAACGGTGATTATCGGGCACTTCGATTATTTTACATTTCCCAATTAAAAAAATTGTCTATAAAATTTCTTTCTATTGAAGAGATACGCGTGGAGGCGAATAATTGCTTAATAACTCTTTTTGGAGTCATGTACAAAAGTCAATTAAATCATTTTCCTCTTTTATGGATTTTAAATTTTTAATCTATCTATCTTCATACATCATATAAACTATGACCTTTTTTCCAATAATCATTAGGATAACATAACCCCAAAAATGTAGACAAACAACAATCCTCTAAGAAGGAAAAACCGTGAAAAAAATACGTTACAAAATCAAAGCCACGAACAAAAGGCATCCAATTGTAAAATTCAACAAACAGGTATCCTTTCCATCAAGCCTTCTTTCAAGCAAACCCCCACAACAACAAACTCAAGGTTTCTCTGATGGAGAGACTTTAGAAAATCTCCAAGTGGCTATGGAAGGGCTCATAATTTAAATTTCATGTTTACCTTTGAATGTGTAAAGAGATATGCACGTGTTTCTGCCCCCCTCTTCTCATCGATCAAGGGGACAAACTGAGAGATAGAAAAAACGAAAACACTGACGCATGTACGCATTATAGGAGTACTCATACATTCTCATTTCACCTGAGAGATCCTCAACGATCAGCATGTACATGTAGAGAGTTGCAATAGGATTCGAATGTATGATTCAATCTCGTATAGAAAATACATCCACATAAAATCTAAGTAATTTAGACAAAAAAAAAACTCAACCAAACTAAAAATTTCTCGACAATTCTAAACAAATACAAATAAATGATGAAGCGTCTACCCCAACCTTAGAAAATCCATCAGGGCAATAGACACATGGACAGAAATTGAATTCGAGTACAGTTGAAGAGAATCAAATGCACAGTGGGATGTCATCCGAGAAAAATGAGATTTGTCTCTTATATACTAAAAGTACAGTAGTGAGGTAATGTGAGCATCTCTTGATAAAGACTCACTTGAAATTTTATTCCCTTGGAGTATCACTGCCAGTGTTGCCAGAATTTTTTTGACTCTTGTCAACAAATCGGAATAGTTTTCGTCCCCAAAAATCCCCAATTTAAATTTTGCTGAAAAATGTCTTATAAATGTTTGACAAGTTTCTGTAAAAAAAAATAAAGAAATAGGCTCAGCTGTAGAAATTCCTTAATAATTTAAAAAGGGAACAAAAAGTGTGAAAAATGCGATTTTCAATGAGGTGAAGATTTCAAATACAAAACCAGAAGAATGCAGATCAAACTATCATCCGATAAAAATCGTCATCAGAATATTAATTTTTGAGAATTGAGAAGAATCTTCGAATTTATTTACGGGACATATGGCCCAAATCGGTGATGTACGCAGATGAGGGGTCATAATTTAGAACCGGACCCCAAGAAATAATTGCAAAATTTTCTATAGAAATGAAATTTTGACAAAATTTTCCAGAGAAATAAAATTTTAATAAAATTTTCCAGAGAAATAAAATTTTGACAAAATTTTCGATAGAAATAAAATTATGACAAAATTTTCCAAAGAAATAAAATTTTAACAAAGTTTTCTATAGAAATAAAATGTTGACAAAATTTTTCAGAAATATTTTCAATTGCGTCAACCAAGAATTTCTGAAAAAGTGGGCTACTCGCTTCATTTCTACCACACAATGGCCACTAAAATCTACGGATCTCAATTCCTTGAACTTTTGCGGTCTGGGGCATTTTGGGGAGTGTGGTTGGCATTAAAAAATACCCAAGTGTGGATCATCTCAAAACGGCACTTTGCCGCGAATGGACCAAAATACCGCAGCACCCCTTTTTTGCAAGGAGTGATGGCTTTATTGGCCGTTTGAAGGTTATAACTCGTACCAAAGATAGTCAATACGAACAAATTTTAACTGATTCTAAAATTGGATGTTTTTGCCGACATTTTATGCCTTCGAAGAATTAAATTAGGTTTGGTTAGGTTAGGTATAGTGACAGCCCGCTCACTTAGACTATTCCGCCCCTTGTGATACCACAGTGATGAACTTGACCCATTCCATGTTTAGCTTAATGATAAGGGACCTCCTATTTATAGTCGAGTCCTAACGGCGTTTCACATTTCGGTGAAAGTGATATTCAAACACTAAAAAATGTTATCAGAATTACTGAGAGTGGATAATCCACCGCTGAATAATTTTTTAGTGTCCCGTCGAGGTAGGGATCGTGGGTCCAGATCCTTTGTATGTAAAGCGGGTATGCTAATCATTGACTTACGAAACCAAAAAATGGTAGCCTATAGCGTCCTGCATTAAATTTTAAAAAAATTCCCAAAATTTCTGGAAATTTCGTTTAAAATTCCTAATTTTGAACCTATAACTCTAAGCCCAATTTATTGTATGCCAAATTTCTGGAAATACCCAAGTCCCAAACTCAAAAATGTCGGTCCCATCGATAAAAAAAACTATCCCAATTTGGGGGAAATCTCCCATACTGGCATCTCTGACTCAGGCCAACTTCTCTCTTATTCTTATAAATTCTCCAAAAAAATTGTAGAAATACAAGTATAATATGAACGATTTAAAATACTCCCATCACTCTTCTGTCCACTGCGTGACGATCATGACACTTCCAATTTAGTTATTATCCCACTGTGCAATATATGGGTTTTGAGGTTTCAACAAACCAAAAATGTTTAATTTCCAATCTTGATAAACTGGCATCACCACAAACACACTCACAAACATACACACAAGAAAATATTCATAAGTCTACAACTCGCGAACACGGACAGAAGAATAAGAGATTTTAAGGCGAGAGTCCTATAAAATAAAAATTAAATCTTCACAAATGGGGACACTATGGTAGGTCTTAATGCTAATGCCAGAGATATTGAGGTTCTTTTTCATTTGATTTAATTTTCGTCCGTCCACTTTGTCTCCTCCGAGACTAACAATTCTCTTAAGCTACGTAATCAACATGTTGCGCATGCGCAGAGCGCACTTGTTCAATGTTTTGTTGGTATCTGTGTGGGTAGGTTTTATGATATCAAACAAATCAACATAGACCAATACAAATGGACGAAACCTACAAATAATATAAAAGGGATTCCCAGCAGCATTAAAACGTCCTTAATCAAAATTACACATTTCAAAGGTCTTCACAGTATTTTGGTGTTGTTTTTGTTTTTTTTTCTTCAATTTGGAGGAATGGAATAACAAGTCCCTTATTTTTGTTTTTTCTTCCTCAAAAGCATTGACGTATTGTCCCCCTGATTATGCGTTTGAATCATGTACTTTTGTTTGGCCATAAAGAAGGAATCAACAAAAGAACACATTAAAGGAATATCCATCTATCCATCCATCCATTTCGGTCTATAAAAATCACACACTTGCACACACTTTGTTCTCTCAGACAGGAGAATGAAAAAAATGATTGAGGCTTCTAATCGTGATAACCTGCTGCTAATGAATTTTATACTCAGTTAAGTTCCCTACATTTCAATATAGGGTGTGTTGACTTGGTTTCATTGTACGATACAGGAAATTGAAAAAAAGGCCAACCGTAATTATCCTTAAGCAAAAGGGTTAAAGTTCAATTAAGTGATCGAATTCGAAATGGACAAAACTTCATTAGTCTCGAGTGTAAGAAGACAGAGTTTGTGTACATTTTGGAATACTTTGAGCACTCTTAATGACTTAATATAATTCGTACGATTACTAATGATTAATAAATAATTTGGTTTCGATTTTATAAAGATGTCTTTAAAGTTAATGAAGTTTGGTAATGCGAACGGCGTAGAACGCCGTTCGGACTCGGCTATAAAAAGGAGGTCCCTTGTCATTGAGCTTAACATGGAATCGGGCAGCACTCAGTGATAAGAGAGAAGTTCACCACTGTGGTATCACAATGGACTGAATAGTCTAAGTGAGCCTGATACATCGGGCTGCCACATAACCTAACCTAACCTAACCTTGGTAATGCAAAGAGCCACCCTGCAAAACAAAAACAGGGCGCCATCCAGGGTCATACGGACAGGTTTCTACTGCAGTTGCTAAAGTTGCCAAATATGGAATCTGACCAATAACTCGGCATAGTACTCCCCTTTGGCATTACCTACACACAGAGAAGGAATATGATTAGCTCAAAAACGTTCCAAGAATGTTACTTGATAGCGAAGATTTGATCGAACCGATACGGAAGAATGGAGAGATTTGATACCGAAGATTGGATCGAAGATGGGCAACTAGCCACTATGCAAAAAAAAAAATTAGAGTCATCCCAGAACAAATATCAAAGGAAAAAACTGATACCCAAGACGAACGGAATTGATACGGAAGATTGGATCGAATTGATACCGAAGATCCGATCGAAGATGAATGAGAGACATTTAGGTGGGACAACAAGCAAGCAAGGAGCCAAGAACTAGCGTCATCCAAGGCTAAGAGATCGGGGTTCTTCTGAGGCCAGAAAGGTAGTGTTGATAGCTTAGGACCCTAGAAAAACACATGAAAAAAATGGATACCGAAGATGGACCGAATTGATACCTTGTTGGACTGAATTGATGCTGAAGATTGGATTGAAGATGGATGAGAGGCAGTGTCGTGGTGCAACAAGGCACCATGCAAAAGATACTGCCTCATCCAGGGCCATGAGGACTTAATGCTAGAAAGGTAGTGCTGATAGTTTAGGATCTCAGAACAAATATAAGAAGGGAAAAATTGATAGCGAAAATAGACCGAATTGATACGGAAGATTGCATGGAATTTATACCGAAGTTTGGATCGAAGATGGGTGAGAGGCAGTTTGGTGGTGCCACATGCCACCATACAGCGTGAGGGCCAAGAGGATAGGGTTCTTTTGATACCAAAAAGACAATGGTGATAGTTTGGGAACCAAGAACGAACAGGAAAAAATTGATACCGAAGATGGATCGAATTGATAAAGAAGAATTGGTACCGAAGTTTGGATTGAATGAAAATGGGTGTATTTTTTGCATGGCCACCATGCAAAAAATACAGCGTCATCAAAGGCCAAGAGGGCGCAGTTCTTCCGATTCCAAAAAGACAGTGCTGGTAGTTTGGGACCACAGAACAAACATTAGAAAAAACAAGTATATAAGGCCGCAAGTTCGGCCAGGCCGAATCTTATGTACCCACCACCATGGATTGCGTAGAAACTTCTACGAAAGACTATCATCCACAATCGAATTACTTGGGTTGTGGTATCTTAAAACTTCTTAACATCGTTTTCTAAATTGTGATTTAGTCCATACATGGTATATATTAGACAAAAAAGTTATGTATAGTTTAGTCTACAAATAATTACGAATCGATATGGACTTTTTGTACGTAGAGAGCCAGAATTGAAATATGGGGGTCGCTTATATGGGGGCTATATACAATTATGAACTTGATATGGACCATTTTTTGTGTGATTGGGGATCGATTTATCTGAGGGCCATATATAACTATAGACCGATATGGACCTAGTTAGGCATGGTTGTTAACGACTATATACTAGCACAATGTACCAAATTTCAACTCACTCGGATTAAATTTGCTCCTCCAAGAGGTTCCAAAACCAAATCTCGGGATCGGTTTATATGGGGCTATGCACGATTATGGACTGATATGGACCATTTTTGGCATGGTTGTTAAATATCATATACTACCACCACGTACCAAATTTCAAGCAGATCGGATGAATTTTGCTTCTCCAAAAGGCACCGCAGGTCAAATCTGGGGATCGGTTTATATGGGAGCTATATATAATTATGGACTGATATGAACCAATTCCTGCATGGTTGTTGGATACCATATACCAACATCACGTACCAAATTCCAACCGAATGGGAAGAACTTTGCCCTTCCAAGGGGCTCTGGGGGTCAAATCTGGGGATCGGTTTATATGAGGCCTATATATAATTATGGACCGATATCGACCAATTTTTGCATGGGAGTTTGAGGCCATATATTAACACCACGTACCAAATTTCAACTGAATCAGATGAATTTTGGTCTTCCAAGGGGTTCCGGAGGTCAAATCTGGTGATCGGTTTATATGGGGGCTATATAATTATGAACCGATGTGGACCAATTTTTGCATGGTTGTTAGAGACCATATACTAACATTACGTACCAAATTTCAGCCGGATCGGATGAAATTTGCTTCTCTTAGAGGCCTCGCAAGCCAAATCGGAGGATCGGTTTATATGGGGGCTATATATAATTATGGACCGATGTGGACCAATTTTTGCATGGTTGTTAGAGACCACATACTAACACCATGTACCAAATTTCAGCCGGATCGGATGAAATTTGCTTCTCTTAGAGGCCTCGCAAGCCAAATCGGGGGATCGGTTTATATGGGGGCTATATATAATTATGGACCGATGTGGACCAGTTTTTGCATGGTTGTTAGATACCATATACTGACACCATGTACCAAATTTCAGCCGGATCGGATGACATTTGCTTCTCTTAGGGGCCTCGCAAACCAAATCGGGGGATCGGTTTATATGGGGGCTATATATAATTATGGACCGATGTGGACCAATTTTTGCGTGGTTGTTAGAGACCATATACTAACACCATGTACCAAATTTCAGCCGGATCGGATGAAATTTGCTTCTCTTAGAGGCCTCGCAAGCCAAATCGGGGGATCGGTTTATATGGGGGCTATATATAATTATGGACCGATGTGGACCAGTTTTTCCATGGTTGTTAGAGACCATATACTGACACCATGTACCAAATTTCAGCCGGATCGGATGAAATTTGCTTCTCTTAGAGGCCTCGTAAGCCAAATTTTGGGGTACGTTTATATGGGGGCTATACGTAAAAGTGGACCGATATGGCCCATTTGCAATACCATCCGACCTACATCAATAACAACTACTTGTGCCAAGTTTCAAGTCGATAGCTTGTTTCGTTCGGAAGTTAGCGTGATTTCAACAGACGGACGGACGGACGGACGGACGGACGGACATGCTCAGATCGACTCAGAATTTCACCACGACCCAGAATATATATACTTTATGGGGTCTTAGAGCAATATTTCGATGTGTTACAAACGGAATGACAAAGTTAATATACCCCCCATCCTATGGTGGTGGGTATAAAAATTGATACCGAATGTAGGCCGAATTGATACCGAAGACGGACCGAATTGATGCCGAAGATTAGATCGCAAATGTATGAGAGGCAATTTGTTGATGCAACAAGCCACCCTGTAAACAAATATAACGTCATCCAGGGCCAAGATGACTGGGTTCTTCTGACGCCGGAGAGACAGTGCTGGTAGTTCGGGATGCCATAACAAACATTAGAATGAAAAAATTGATAGCGAAGATGGGTCGAATACCGAAGATTGGATCTAAGATGAGTGAGAGGACATTTTGGTGGTGCTACAAGCCACCATGCAAAAAAACAGCGTCATGCAGGGCCCGGAGGACGGGGTTCTTCTGAAGCCAAATAGTATTGATACTAGAAAGTTTGGGAAAAACAATAGAAGAAAAAATTGATATTGAAGATTTGATCGAATTGATATCGAAAACGGACCGAATTGATAGCGAAGATTTGATCGAAGATCTGTGAGAGGCAGGTGAGAGGCTTGTTACACCAGCCATCATGTTAAAATTACAGCGTCCTCCATTGCTGAAAAGATGAGTTCTTGTGACTCCAGAAAGACGGATGATAGTTTGGATCCCACGACAAACATTAACATAGAAGGCAAACGTTTATAGCGAAGATGAACCGAATTAATACCAAAGATTGGATCTAAGATGAGTGAGAGGCAGTTTGGTGTTGCAGCAATCCAATGTACAAACAAAAAAAGAAAAAACAGCATCATCCAGGGTCCGGGGGATGGGGCACTTCTGAATGATAGTGTTGATAGTTTGGGACCCCAGAACAAACGTTAGAAGGAAAAATTGATACCGAAGAAGGATCGAATTGATACGGAAGGTTGTACCGTATTTATTCCGAAGATTGGATCGAAGATCCAATCTGTGTGGTTGGACCGAAGATCTGTGAGAGGATGTTTGGAGGTGCAAGACAGCGTCATCCAGGACCAAGAGGACCGCGTTCTTCTGAAGCTAATAGTTTGATGCCCCAGAACAAACATTAGAATGGAAAAAATTGAGACTGAAGGTGGACCGAAATGATATCGATGATGTACCGTATTTATAACCAAAAATGAACAAAAAGGTACCTAAGATCGGCCGAAATGATACCGTTAATGGAGCGAATTGACACCGAAGATTGGTTAGATGATGGGTGGAAGGCTGTTTGGTGGTGCAACAACCACTATGCAAAAATACAGTGTCATCCAGGGTCAAGAGGACGGAGTTCTTCTGACGCTAGAAAGAAAGTGCTGATAGTAAGGATCCCAGAAAGAATATACCTAAGATCGGAACGAAGATAGGTGAGTGAGAGCCACTTAGGTTAGGTTAGGTGGCAGCCCGATGTATCAGACTCACTTAGACTATTCAGTCCATTGTGATACCACATTGGTGAACTTCTCTCTTATCACTGAGTGCTGCCCGATTCCATGTTAAGCTCAATGACAAGGGACCTCCTTTTTATAGCCGAGTCCGAACGGCGTTCCACATTGCAGTGAAACCACTTAGAGAAGCTTTGAAACCCTCAGAAATGTCACCAGCATTACTGAGGTGGGATAATCCACCTCTGAGAAACTTTTTGGTGTTCGGTCGAAGCAGGAATCGAATCCAAGACCTTGTGTGGTGGTGCAACTAACCACCATGTCACCCACGGCATAGAGGATAGGGTCCTTCTGATGTCGCTAAAGTTACCCGATATCAAATCAAATAGAGCTTCAGCTTGAAGATGTTGGAACAATGGAGGATTGCACGAACTCTAGGAACCATTAAAGAGGAAAACGATGCGACTAACGGTGGATGACACCAGACACCAGGTGGATGACACCAGAAAGGCAGTTCTGGAACCCAGAACAAACATCAGATGGAACAGATTGGTACACCGTTGGTTTGAAAATGCGTTTTCGCTGTTCGCTGTTAAACGGATAGCCATATTGAACTCCGTGAGATACACGCACCTAACAGAGATCCTTCCAACCTTTGATTCTATCCTACACACCATCTCGTAGGGTACTTTCTCACATCAACTTGCCATCATATAAATCTCACAAACCAGTAAACCAGCAGCAACATTAAAAATTGATATTGCGTGTTTAGGTTATTCGTGGCATAGTAACCAACCAATCAACCATCCAAGCATAAAAAGGATTCAATTGTTTTGAATTCAGTGAAGAAATACAAAGACAAAGTAAAATGGATAAACCTGTTTATCAATGCTGAATGCATTGTTAGTCGTCTGCCTTACGTGCTTCTCGCTTACTGCTGGAGCTATTGCTGGACATCAGGTTTCTCAGCCATTTATAAGGTTAGGATGTTCATTTTGAGTTTTGTGTTTTTTTTTTTTGTTTTTGATGAAGGAAGAACCTGTTTTTTAGGGATTTTCATGATTAAACTAAATGGTTGACTCTGAGCTGTCTTGAATAAAGAGAAATTGAATAGAAGGACCGAGAGTTATTGTTGTTGGATTTTTGTTTTTTTGTAGTAAAAGGATTTTTTATAAAAAAAAAAAAAAAAAAAACTTCATGCTGAGTCTTTGAAAATTTGGGGAATATTGTCGTTGCAATGCTAAGTTATAGGGGGTGTTTTTTAAATCGAGACAAATTAAATCCCTTCAAAGACCAGTAACAGACAATCTATTAGGTTTTAATCAAAATGGGATTCTTTAGTTTGTTATGTGAATAAATCATGCCATGCATTGGCGTTTGACTAAAAACTAAACTTCTTTTTTTCTATATCACAAATTTGTTTATAATTCTTTTTCGATTTTATTGCTTTGGATTTGTTTTTACAAAAATCTTGGGGAAGAAATCTATTCCTTCCCTTGTGAGACTTTTTTAGGGGATTGTGGGAGATTTTTTCCATTGGAGGATCTCTTGATGTGACCCCCCCTCTATCTCTCTGGGTTATTGCTGGTCTCACAATGTTTGATTTTCTGATAATACTTGCTAAGCAAATAAAGCATATTGACCTTTTGGGTTTTCTTTTTTTTAATTTGGGATTGCTTTAGTTTAATGTTTGAATTGCTTTGTGTCTTAGCAATGTCAAAGATAGATAAGATAACCTCGACACATTAATAAATCTTTAAGAGTTGAAGCTAAGTGAGAATTGCCTCTCCACCACAATGGAGTTACTGTACTTGGATTTTGTTGTAGTTGTAATTGAAAATGTTCGTTCGAACGATATGCTCGTTCAAGAGCCATGTCTACTGAGACTACATTGCATGAACTATTCGGAGTTATGAAAGACTCACTATATGTTAATAGAGACGTAATTACGCCTTCTCTAATAATTGATGTAGAATTCAAAGATGTGTATCTGAATTCAATAATAGTTTAATTGGGAACTGTAAGATTTGATCAAGGAGCTCCTGGTGGAGAGACTTACGTTCTAAGGGTATGGTCATACTAGGCAAATATTTAATTTTGAAAGGAGCACTTTCAAAAAACTGGTTACCAGATTTGGAGAATATTCTCTCCATGACCAATAAGCAAAAGAAATATTTGTAGGTTGTGCTGTGGCGACGAATTATCTTCTGATTTCTGTCAACCGAACCATAAGGTATGTGAACAGGAGCACTACCCAAGGAGTAGATCTTTCGTTTTCCTTAGGAGAGGCCGGACTATATTACGGTATGGGAGTAGTTCGTTTTATTTCAAGCTAATTTAGGAACTTCAGACAATTGTTCTACCAAAGTACCGCCCACATACATGCACTTCTAGTTTTTTCTAAGAAAGCTAAGTTCCTTGATATATGTGACCAAGGGGATTCAGACGTCAGGTCTGTAGGATTTACGAAGATGTACCGCATGATGTGGATTTGTCTGCAGATTCCTCCGTTGCGCTTCCGTGCGAACCATTCTCAGTGCCGCCTCTATCACCAATCATTCTCAAAAAACCTTTAGCTATTCGATGCGCGGTATTATAGACTGTCTGCCGGTTTCTCTATTGTGTATCCGTGACGATCGGATGGGAAGGACGGACATTTTATCGCGATTCGAATCGCAGTAGTATGGGCCGTTTGCAGGTTTTTCCTTTACGTGGCCGGAGTCCAGATGGGGCGTAGCCTTTCAATGGACTTTCTACTGACCGCATTCTTGACTTTGCTGCACATGCTGCCACAGCCTTTTTGCAACGGTCTTAAGGATCAATTCTTCATGCTTGCTAAAAAGGAACAGGACATCGAATATCGTCTGGAGAAACATAGGATTTTTGACAGTGGGGTTCGAGGTTCGCCTCTTTAGTCCAAAAGGTTAAAAGGACCACCGAGACATTTGAGGCAGAGAACGACAGTCTTCATCGGAGTCGGAAGCCTTATTCCCTAGTAGCGGCCACAAATGTGGATATCGAGGTCCGAGGTTAATCTCTAGTCCAAAAATTGAAAAGGACTGCCGCGAAATTTGGAGCAGAGAAGAACAGAGAAGTCGTACTACGTAATGGCCTGCCGCCCTGTTGATGGAGTTGACGAATCGGTTAATAGATGCAACATGATATTAAGGGAATCTGTAGCTGTTTTACTAAACGCACTAGAGATACACAAAGGCCTCATTCGCTCAGCCTTTTCTAAATTCGCTCAGCCTCTTCTAAATTGTTCCCATAATTCGGGAGCCACCGTGGTGCAATGGTTGGCATGCCCGCCTTGCATACAGAAAGTCGTGGGTTCGATTCTTGCTTCGACCGAACACCAAAAAGTTTTTCAGCGGTGGATTATCCCACCTCAGAAATGCTGGTGACATATCCGAGGGTTTCAAAACTTCTCTAAGTGGTTTCACTGCAATGTGGAACGCCGTTCGGACTCGGCTTGTCATTGAGATTAACATGGAATCGGGCAGCACTCAGTGATAAGATAGAAGTTCACCAATGTTGTATCACAATGGACTGAATAGTCTAAGTGAGCCTGATACATCGGGCTGCCACCTAACCTAACCTAACCTAAATTCGCTTGGGGAGTCAGTTATAGATATTCTGGACACCATACTACAACGCCAGTGCTGCTGGTCCGCAGACTACAACAGATTAAACCATTTTGTTATGATCGTACTATGCCGGATGATCTCCCGGATCTCTCATCGGTTGAGGATTCATCTCTCCTACTCAGCCCAAAGAATCACACACGTTTCACTTGAAAAACTAACAAAACACATTATCCAAACCTAACAATTTCTGAACAAGGGGTACGATGACGCCCCTAGCCGCCCTCCCTACCGATCCTAAATTTATGGTACAAGTGCGATCCTCTAGATCTAGCAATGTAGCGGAGGGACAGGTTCCATGAAGGCATTGTTACTGAGAACAGCTAAAATCTGATTTTGGAGTCCGACTATTGCCCCTAACTTTGGACGAACGAAACCAGGACCTTTCTCGGCAGACCATAGAAGTTTTGTCCAGTTAACAATTGACAAGTGAATGTTCCTTAGGTTAATCAAGAGTTACATGACTAACGCGACGATCCACCAGATCACTCTGAACACATCTCAACCGCAGAGCTCCTGACGAGTATTATCATACCATCTGATCCTCAACTTATCTGTCTACAATCTTAGGATCTCTAACGTTAGATCAAATCAATTCAGCTGTGAGTTTATTAGCAATTAATAAAAATTAGGTTTTCAAATTCCTATAACACTACGTAAACAAACAATCATCACAGCAATAGAGAGAATGTCCTGTGGAGAAAGATATCACCAAAATATAAGAGTTTTTTGATTTCGAATATTTTTTTTTTTCGAACATGGCAAACACTTTGTTCCCATAATTCTTTCAAGGATTCTAGACAACCATCAATTGTTAGTTGCTCCTTTGTTATTTCCTACCAAAGGAGTACAAGTAAACAAAGGATACTCATTTTGGATACACAAGTGTTTTGGTTTTTATGTCATTTATCATTCCATGGATGGAAAGAATGAAGGTGAAGGACTTGTACTTGTACCTGACGAAGGGGGAACATAATCATTTTTTTATAACATTCAAAAAAATTGTAAAAATATGATCCTCATTACTAGACAATGTAAACAAGAATTGATAAAAACTTATAATGGTGAGAAAATGCCAGTGGAGAAGGCATTGTCACTTGGGAGTTAAGGTGACAAAGCAGAGTACAAACAATTGATTGACAATTATGTATATGGATCCTCCACTAAGAACAAATGTGAAAAACATATTTTATGAGTATGTATAATGGAGGAATAGTTTGGGAAAGTTCTAGACTGATTATTCTAGTGTGAGCAGGTTTACCTAAACTAGCCGGCTCTGCCGGTGATATGGCTGGTATTCGAAATCTCATGAATCCTATTCAGACATACCCTGTTTTGCATCACAGAACCTTGCGCTCTGAATAATGAAGACCCACCTCGAATTTCCGAAGCGATGCGGAATAATAAGTAGCAGGTGGTACTCATTGTTCCGTATTCTATATGAACGTTTAAGTAATTATTACGGATACTGACTAGGCAGGATCTAGGGACTAGGCGACTAGGCATGTGAAACCTGAGGATCCTGAAATATGTCTGACCATTAGAAAGACTAAGATAAACTGAAAATGATGGCAGAATGAACGGAAACAAAGTTTGACCATCCATCAGAGGATAGTAGGGGGAAATGGTGGGATAAGCAGCGGATGCAGTAGTAGACCATTACCGTATAACCGATGTAACTATGACCGCTGAATGTGAGTAACTGACTCCAGAAAGATTGTCCTGGGAGTTTGGATCCCGAACAGATACCACCGATAAATGAAAAAAAATAATAATGGGAGAAATAACGAAAATACGAAGAATGACGATCCATCAGAGGATAATAGGAGAAATGGTGGGAGAAACAGCGAATGCAATATTAAAACGTTACCATATGACGGATGTAACTATGACCGCTGAGTGTGAGTTTCTGTTTATAGCAAGAGGGTCCTCGAAGTATGGACTTCAGAACAGACGCCACAAATAAATTCTGAAAGATGTTAAAACGATAAATCAAAAAAGGAGGAAAGGACGGACTCGGAGCATATGTATTGAGACCAGATTTCCAGCAAGTCCAAGAAATGTGGAACTGTGACAGCTGAGTGTGAGTTTCAGATGAGTGAAGAAAGATGGCCCTGGAAGTTGGAATCCCAGAACACCACGCATAAATACCCAGATACCACGCATAAATCCTAAAAAAAAAATTATGGGAAAATGAACGAAAACACGAAGTATGATCCATCAGAGGATAATAGGGGAATGGTGGTAGAAGCAACGGATGCAGCAGTAAACCAATACCGCATAACCGATGTAACTATGATCGCTGAGTGTGAGTTTCTGCTTTCAGAAAGATGGTCGTGGGTGTTTAGACTCCAGAACAGATAAATACTAAAAAATTTAAAACCGGTAAATGGGCGGACTGGGAGCATAGGCATTGAACCCAGCCTTCTGGCAAGCGGTGGACCCAGGCTTCCAGCGAGTCCGAGAAATATAGGAATATGTGAAATACGAGGACAAGGAACGGGAACATATTCATGGATATTCAGAAAGCTTTGAGAGCAATAGCAGACAATACGCTACGTCTTGGTATCCAAAAATATGATCAATGACGACTATGAATTGACCACAGAACAAATATTACAGATAAATGTTAAAAATGTTTAAACCGAAGGACCAAAAATGTGAGAATGAACGTTACACGGAGAATACGTAGGGAACCCAGACATCCGGCAAATCCAAGAAATGTGCGAATAGGTTAATATTCGTGGATATCCAGAAATGCCCGTCTAGGAATCTAGGAAAAATGATCGACGGCTACTCTAAATACGGCAGGATCCGAATCATACGGGTGTCTCTTCAGGGCGGAATAAAGAGAAACATAAAGGCTAATGACTTGGCTATACAAGGTAGGAGACATGAACCTAGGTAGATGGGTTTCAATGAGACAGTCGTAGAACACCATTTAGGTGTCCCAAACAGAAAAACTATAAATTAGCGAACTTCTGAATTGGAGTAGGTTGGCAATCAGGAGGACCGTGGGAATAATTTCCCGGCTCCTTGAGTTGAGGACGCATTTGTATCGAATAGAAGATCATGTATGTTAAGCGTTTGCTCAGAAGACACTACTCATATCACTCCCCTGCTGTTAGGAGATATAGATCCCACCATATAGAGGAAAGGACCATAAAGGGATTTGGAAATTTAGAAACCCATTAAGAATACGAAGTTTCTAGAATAAAAGAAAGGTACGATACCATTTTATATCCTCCATCATAGGATCACATCGCATGGAAATATTGGTCACCGACACCATAAATTATGTATATTCTTCATCGTGATGAAATTCTGAGTCGATCTAGCAAACACTCCGACCGTTGTGATACCACAAATGCTGAACTTCGTTCTTATTAATGAGTGCTGCACTCTTATAAGTTAAAGTCGATGTGAAGGGATCTGCTGAAACCGAAAATTCTGGTAAATACATTTTAGATGAGTTAAGTTACAATTAATCCTTCAATTGTTCCTAAAGGGTCAAAATTTGGTCAAGGGAAAACGCGTGTAAATCGGTGAAATCGTTTATTTAAAAAATCAAATTAAATTTCTTTTTCAAGTTCAATTAGTATAAAATTCAGGGAAAATATTCAGTTAGGCTTTCGCTTTTCCAAATCCGAATTGCCGGGCCTCACGCTTGACACCTGCCATCCGATTTTGTACAGCCACCTTGTCCACCTTCTTCGCCGCAGAAAGCCAGTTTGCCTTGAACTGCTGCTCGTCCTTAGCAGTTTTTTGGTCTTCTTTAGGTTCCGCTTGACAATAGTCCACTATTTCTCAATTGGGCGGAGCTCTGGCGTGTTGGGAGGGTTCTTGTCCTTGGGAACCACCTGCACGTCGTGGCGGCGTACCACTCCATGGCCTTTTTACCATAATGGCAAGATGCCAAATCCGGCCAAAACAGTACGAAACAACCGTGTTTCTTCAGGAAAGGCAGCAGACGTTTATTCAAACACTCTTTCACGTAAATTTCTTGGTTGACAGTCCCGGAAGCTATGAAAATACTGCTTTTCAAGCCACAGGTACAGATGGCTTGCCAAACCAGATATTTCTTTGCGAACTTTGACAGTTTTATGTGCTTGA
The DNA here is from genome assembly GCF_050003625.1 of Haematobia irritans. NCBI lineage: Eukaryota > Metazoa > Arthropoda > Insecta > Diptera > Muscidae > Haematobia > Haematobia irritans. The sequence continues at coordinate 10,040,404 of NC_134401.1, read as the reverse complement.
AAATATCTGCTACCTTTCCCCTTCCTTTTGCCGTATAAAACTCCTGTCCCGGGTGCTGCTTGTAGTCGGCTTTGACGTAGGTTTCGTCGTCCATTACCACGCAGTCAAACTTCGTCAGCATCGTCGTGTACAGCCTCCGGGATCACGCTTTGGCCGTCGTATTTTGTTTATCATCGCTATTTGAAGTCACTACCTTCTTGTAAGTCGATAGTCCGGCTCGTTTTTTGGCTCGATGCACGGTTGTAGACGATACACCCAGCTTATTTGCGGCATCTCGGAGAGAGAGGTTAGGGTTTCGCTTGAAACTACCGGCAACTCTCTTTGTCGTCTCAGCGGATTCCGGTTTTCGATTTCCCCCCGATCCAGACTTCCTGGCTGTCGACAAACGTTCCCCAAACACTTTAATTACATTTGTAACGGTTGATTTGGCAACTTTTAGCGATTTTGCCAGCTTTGCGTGCGTGTAGCTCGGATTTTCTCGATGCGCGAGCAAAATTTTGATACGCTGCTCTTTTTGCTTGGACGGCATTTTGACAACTGAAAAGTGAATTCCAAAATCCAAATAGGAGCAACATTCTACACACACACCTTCAAAATGAGGGGTGTTAAGGTTTTTTAAATGCAAAATTGAAAGAAATACGTCAAGTTTATATTGACCAAATTTTGACCGTATCACCCTTTAAAAACGGAAGATAGTTGACTGCTGTAAATATCTGAGTGATGTGGCTGAACAGTTCAATATTCACCTGACTACCTTAACATGTCAAGTATCAGCGAAGTCAAATAATTATGTAGGCAAAAGAGGAACTAACTAAGTTTTTCTAGGTTAGGTTAGGTTAGGTGGCAGCCCGATGGTATCAGGCTCACTTAGACTATTCAGTCCATTGTGATACCACATTGGTGAACTTCTCTCTTATCACTGAGTGCTACCCGATTCCATGTTAAACTCAATGACAAGGGACCTCCTTTTTATAGCCGAGTCCGAATGGCTTTCCACATTGCAGTGAAACCACTTAGAGAAGTTTTAAGACCCTCAGAAATGTCTACAGCATTACAGAGGTGGGATAATCCACCGCTGAAAAACTTTTTGGTGTTCGGTCGAAGCAGGAATCGAACCCACGACCTTGTGTATACAAGGCGGGCATGCTAATCATTGCACCACGGTGGCTCTAAAAACCATCTATTTTAATCTTTATTACACACTCTCTCTCCCACTCCATCTCTCTTGCTCTCTTGAATTATTTAACAATCCAATTTGTCACAAAAACTACACCCTTCCAAGGACTCCGTCGTTATCCACAAAATATATAAATCTCCATAGAAATTCAAGAAATCCTTTTGAACTCCCTACTGGTTCACTTAATAATATCCTGAAATGAAATCCTCCCAGGATATTATAAGTGATTTGTCAGAGAAGAAAAAAAACGAAAAGAAAAGAAATCTGTAAAAAGTTAAGTACATATCCCAAAGTAAATTGAAATCCCTTAAATTCTACCATCACCACATGAAGACAAAGGAGACACAAATCCTTTTCAATGCAAAATGTTTAAGATTTACAAAACCTATATCCTTGATAGCCTTGTAAGTACTCAAATTTCACAAGACTTAAAACTCATCATAAATTCATCATCGGCTTAAGCGGGGAGAAGACAACAACACACATGACATGATTCCCTAATACACTTGTTAACACTTGTGACATAGCAAGATGGAAGAAGGAGATACTTCATAATACTTGCTCCAGTTTGTCATCGAGGAACACCTCCTGCAGTTTAACTCCTCCTCATGTGGTTTTTGAGAAGATCACACACACTCAAACAATTACTCCGGTACTTCATTTGAGGTACGATAGTTTGCGGTTTCTCAAATATGAAGACATTGTTTTTGCTTCTCTCACTACCCATACTTATGCTCAGAGGGAAGTGACACATGTTCTCCTCAATGATGCGGATGGATAAGTAAACCTGCTGTTGCTGCTGCTGCATTAAAGTCCTATCCTTTATTGCAGGTACATTATCCTTACTATGTTTGCGGCTTGCCTTTATTTGGCACACTGAAAATCCTAAGACGCGTGCTGTTTTTTTTCTCATATCTCTTATTCCGTTTAGTTGATGAGGATTTTCCCTGGTTTATTATTTTGGGTTGTTTGTTCTGGTTGTTTTTGGACGAATCGGGAAATTGAGCTACTGTTTTGACATCATCTTTGGGTTTGTGTTTTTGTTCTGGAAAAATGGAAAAGGAAAATAACATGACACCTTTATCATTCTGATTGTATTAGATGGCCTGGTTTTAGATAGGGAATCTCAACCCCCCCACCACGCCTTCAGGTGATATTTCCTTAGTATTATGCCTTTGTCATCGTCCTGTTGCAGGTAGTCACTCCTCTTGCTATGTTGATTGGCTTTGTATTTCGTTTCTCTTGGCCTCAAGCCAGTGATTACCAGGAGTGTTTTAGTCACGTAATTTCTTTTTAAATGGATTTATATTTAGTCTCGAGTTAATTGTGTCCTCTTCGTTTTCCTTGGAAATTGTCTTAATTTGATTAAAGGTGGACTGGTAGAATGGAATTGCATGCAATGCAGAGGATTGGTCGATGACAGCAAGCATCTGGTTTTCATTTCGTCTGTATTCTAAGAGAAATTAGTAGATTGAATCTAAGTGTGTAAATATAACCATAGCGATAGGCGGTAGGCGAAATATTTTTGCCGCAACGGCAAATACAATAAGCTTGACGGCGAATAATTCCCTTTTTCACGTTTCCTAGCGTTTTTGTTGTCAATACAGCAAGCTTTGACAATATTAAACAATGAAGTTGAATAAAAACATACAATGGCTTGTTATTTGTTGAGTTATTTCACGAAAAAATAATCTACACGTGTCCAGGCAACAGCAATTCCTAGTGGTGAGTTAAAAAAATTGATAAGCGATGGCAAAACTATACCAGCTTTCGCCAAGGGGTTAGAATAAGTTTTAATTTAGCGACACGCCGCTAGCGTCACGGTATTCCGTCGCGGATTTTGGGCTTCCCATAAGAAATACACGTAAATAAGTGTTCGCCTACCGCCTATCGCTATGGTTATATTTACACACTAAAGCGGAGTTTATATTTAAGAATCGTTGAATAATAATGTTGATTTACTCTCCCTAAATTATAGATATACAGAAAATATGTTGCATAAAATATTGTTCTTGGTTTATGTCTACATCGATCACCAACTCACGTGAGAAATTTAAGGACAGAAGAGATCTAAAAGTGGAATTGAAAGCGTTAGTAAGAGAATCTCCAAGAACTAAAAAATATGAGAAGTAGCTTATCCATCTCTTAGATATGTATAAAATAAGGCCAGATAGGGAAATTTCCTATGGAGTACTCGAGTAAATAATCCGCTGGTTTTTAAACGCATCCAGAAAATTTCGAAAATAGGATGCACAGTATTCTTCGCAATATTTATCGATTCGCTTTAAAACTTTACGGGCATGAGCGGACTTATTAAGGAATTCTTCTTATCTCCTGAATGTTTCAAATCTTCCCCAAGAGCTTTCACCACAATTAAACGCCTTTGGGGCTCTGATACCTAACCTAACTTAACCTAGGGCCTCAATTTCTTATCTCTGGGGTGACTAGAGTGACCGCAACTTATATGGGGCAAAAAGAAATGTCGGAATCTTCTTCGCCTTAACCCCACAAAATGAATCCCCTTTCTAGATATTGGGATAGCCAAAATTTGAGCCCGATTAAGCGACGTTAACTCGTGCCGCTGGTCGCTCAAAATTTGAAAAAAAACGAATGTTTTGGCCAAAAAGTTGACGTATTGAGCCATAACTCGAGAACGGTAAATAATAAAAACAAGCGCGATATCACAAACGATAGCTTATTTTGTCCTTAAAAATTTATGTTATGAACAAAATTGTTGTAACTCTGAGTCAAACTGAGTTACGTCAGCCTTTAGCTTCGAAAACGCGACCAGGTGCCACTAGAAGCATTCGCCTCAACCCCACAAAACGAATCCCCTTTCCAGATATTGGGATAGCCAATATTTGAGCCCGATTAAACGACGTTAACACGTGCCGTTAAACTTTTTGGCCAAAAATTGTTTTTTTTTTCAAATTTTGAGCGACGAGCGGCACGTGTTAACGTCGTTTAATCGGGCTCAAATTTTGATTATCCCAATATCTGGAAAGGGGAATCGATTTGTGGGGTTAAGGCGAATGCTCCTAGTGGCACCAGGTCGCGTTTTCGAAGCTAAAGGCTGGCGTAATTCGGTTTGACTCAGAGACGAGCGGCACGTGTTAACGTCGTTTAATCGGGCTCAAATTTTGGCTATCCCAGTATCTGGAAAGGGGATTCGTTTTGTGGGGTTAAGGCGAACAAGATTCCGACATTTTTTTTGCCCCATATAACATAAGCTGCGTTCACTCTAGGGGTGACTTAGGCTCTGAATAGTTTATAAAGGTTCGTTCAGCTTCTTGTAGGCACTTTTAGTTTTTACTTCATCCCGAAAATCCCCAATACGGAATCACAATGTTTGCCCCACCTCATAATGGCTAATATAGGTCCATGATATTTTCAAGGGCTTGATAAAAGTTCAACACTTGTGGTATCACAAAATACTGAATAGTCAAGTGGGGCTAACATTACGGGCAGCTACTATAACGTAACCTTGGGCCCCAATATCGTATACGAGTATCTCTTGTTGTTGGGTGACTTATGATCTGAATATTTTTTTGTTCTTTCAGCTTCGAATCAGCTAATTTTGGGTTTTAATCCCTTTCGGAAATGTCTGAAACGGAATCACAAAATTTGCCCACCCCATAACCTCAAATATAGCTAGGTAGCATGACGAGTTTGCTTGGTGTCCAAATCGTAGTTTCCCAAATGTAGAGCAGTCCCCCTAATGCTTCCTCCTCTATCTATTAATTTGGTTGAACCACGCCTCTCAACTTTTTCTGAGAGCTTATCCAGATTTGAGGCCATTCCTTTTACGTTTATTTATAAACCCCTTTGGAAATCATCGAAATTGAAACTGTGGACCCTTAAATATAGCTACGCCCATAATTGCTATATTCTAGGGCTAACTGTAAAAATTCCTAATTTAAAAATTATGAGACGTTGGCATATGGGGAAGGGTTGGAACCGGGGACCCAGATTTTTTAACCCATAAAGGAAAATATGCTGGCAAACCAAGCTTAAGAATAAATGTTCGCTCGGCCCAAATCCCACCCCCCTCCTTTCTCCAGAAAAGCGGAGACGTTGCAAGGGAAGAGGGAGCCACCGTGGTGCAATGGTTAGCATGCCCGCCTGGCATACACAAGGTCGTGGGTTCGATTCTTGCTTCGACCGAACACCAAAAAGTCTTTCAGCGGTGGATTATCCCACCTCAGTAATGCTGGTGACATTTCTGAGGGTTTCAAAACTTCTCTAAGTGGTTTCACTGCAATGTGGAACGCCGTTCGGACTCGGCTATAAAAAGGAGGTCCCTTGTCATTGAGCTTAACATGGAATCGGGCAGCACTCAGTGATAAGAGAGAAGTTCACCAATGTGGTATCACAATGGACTGAATAGTCTAAGTGAGCCTGATACATCGGGCTGCCACATAACCTAACCTAACCTATATTCTAGGGCTAACTGTAAAAATTCCTAATTTAAAAATTATGAGACGTTGGCATATGGGGAAGGGTTGGAACCGGGGACCCAGATTTTTTAACCCATAAAGGAAAATATGCTGGCAAACCAAGCTTAAGAATAAATGTTCGCTCGGCCCAAATCCCACCCCCCCTCCTTTCTCCAGAAAAGCGGAGACGTTGCAAGGGAAGAGGGAGCCACCGTGGTGCAATGGTTAGCATGCCCGCCTGGCATACACAAGGTCGTGGGTTCGATTCTTGCTTCGACCGAACACCAAAAAGTGTTTCAGCGGTGGATTATCCCACCTCAGTAATGCTGGTGACATTTCTGAGGGTTTCAAAACTTCTCTAAGTGGTTTCACTGCAATGTGGAACGCCGTTCGGACTCGGCTATAAAAAGGAGGTCCCTTGTCATTGAGCTTAACATGGAATCGTGGTGGTGAATGTGGTATCACAATGGACTGAATAGTCTAAGTGAGCCTGATACATCAGGCTGCCACATAACCTAACCTAACCTAAGGGAAGGGTTGGAGACTGAGTCCACGATTTTTGTTTCACTCCAATAGAAAAATGTGTTGGCCAAACATACTCAAGAACAAATTTTCAATCAGCGCAGAAAAGTCCTTCTGGGTTTCTGCAGAAAAATCTCATAGTGGTTGGAGCAGACCCCTTTTGACCTAAGCCTTTATTGTTTTCTCATCTAATAAGTGGGCAACCTATTTCTATTTTCTATTGAAATTGTGTTCTATTCAAAATTTAAATTGAATTTCTACATCAAGTAGAGGAAAACTTCTCTCTCTCTCTAATTTTATCTCCCTAAATTGTTTCTCATCTGTACAACAGACGAACTAAATATTCCAAAAATTTCAAATATCTTGACATTGAAATTTGAAACGTTTGAACGACATAGACCCACATTAATCCCAAATAACTCAAAGCATCCCCCCAACCATCTAGTCTTTAAATAGATTTTAAATATAGTCAATCCTTTAATACCACAAACCTTTTCAAAATCATAGTTCAATAACCTTTCATGGCATGATTGGAGACAGCAGTGATGGCATATTAAAATAGAAATTTCTCCCCAAACTATCTAAGGGTTTCCAAACGGAAAACTCATGGGTATTAGTTTACCAAAATAAGATTTTCTTTTTAAATAATTGAAAATTCAAAAATCTTCCCCCCAAAGAAGCAAAAGTGAAGGAAACCCCTGAAAATTGAATATTCAAACATTTTCAATACATCCTTCTTAGATGAAGAAAACACGACGTAACTACAAATAATCCCCCATGTAAGAAGAAAAACAATGGAATATCAAATAAATGCATTAGCATATCCTCGTCCAAAATATTTTTCTATTTTTTTTTTATATTTTGGCTGTTATTTTTCTATTTGTCTAACAATAACAAAAAGAAAAAGAACAATCATTTGTTGTGTTTATTTGAAAAATTCAATGTCAATTTTTGTTGTTGTTTTTTTTTTCTAACAAACGACAAAACCCAAGATAGAGAATCTTAAGAAAATTTTCGTCAACCTTAAGGGTGCAACGAAAGTGAAAATTTTGTAACCGAAATTTCATTTGACACTTGGAATGCACAAGAAAGTGATGATGAATGCCTTACGAGTGTGTGTTTGCATAAGTCTGAGACGTTGTTGGTTTTTGAGCCGAGGGTTGTTAGGTGCCTTTGTTTGTCCTAGAAGTTCCTGATAAAGCCACCTTTAATTACATTACGACTAACTCCACTTATACTCGAATGTAGGCGAGATTGTTGGCGTTGATACATTTACATCCGCATGTTAGAAGAAGGACTCAACTACTGATAACACAATGGGTTGGGTTATATACAATTTCGTCAATATTTAAATTGCAATTCTATAGAAAATTTCGTCGAAATTTTATTTTAGTAGAAAATTTTGTCGAAATTTTAGTTTTATAGAAAATTTTGTTTCTATAGAAAATTTTGTCAAAATTTTATTTATATAGAAAATTTTGTCAAAATTTTATTTCTATAGAAAATTTCATCAATATTTTATTTTTATAGAAAATTTTGTCGAAATTTTATTTTCATAGAAAATTTCGTCAAAATTTTATTTCTATAGGAAATTTTATTTTTCAAGAAAATTTCGTCAAAATTTTGTTTTTATAGAAAATTTCGTCGAAATTTTATTTCTATAGGAAATTTCATCGAAATTTTATTTCTATAGAAAATTTCATCAAAATTTAGGAAATTTCTTCGAAATTTTATTTCTTCAGAAAATTTCGTCGAAATTTTATTTCTATAGAAAATTTCATTAAAATTTTATTTTTATAGAAAATTTTGTCGAAATTTTATTTTCATAGAAAATTTCTTCGAAATTTTATTTGTATAGAAAATTTCGCCGAAATTTTATTTCTATAGGAAATTTCTTTGAAATTTTATTTTCATAGAAAATTTCTTCGAAATTTTATTTTTCAAGAAAATTTAGTGAAATTTTATTTTTATAGAAAATTTCATCAAAATTTTATTTCTATAGGAAATTAATTTGAAATGTTATTTTCATAGAAAATTTCTTCGAAATTTTATTTTTCAAAAAAAATTCTTCAAAATTTTATTTTTATAGAAATTTTCGTCGAAATTTTATTTCTTTAGGAAATTTCATCGAAATTTTTTTTCTATAGAAAATTTCATCAAAATTTAGGAAATTTCTTCGAAATTTTATTTCTATAGAAAATTTCGTCGAAATTTTATTTCCATAGAAAATTTCGTCGAAATTTTATTTCTATAGAAAATTTCATCAAAATTTTATTTTTATAGAAAATTTTGTCGAAATTTTATTTCTATAAGAAATTTTACCAAAATTTAATTCTTATATAAAATTTCTTTGAAATTGTATTTTCATAGAAAATTTCTTTGAAATTTTATTTTCATAGAAAATTTCTTTGAAATTATATTTTCATAGGAAATTTCTTCGAAATTTTAATTTTATAGAAAATTTCGCCGAAATTTTATTTCTATAGAAAATTTCTTCGAAATTTTATTTCTATAGAAAATTTCTTCGAAATTTTATTTCTATAGAAAATTTCATCGAAATCTTATTTCTATAGAAAATTTCGTCGAAATCTTATTTCTATAGAAAATTTCGTCGAAATCTTATTTCTATAGACAATTTCGTCGAAATGTTATTTTTATAGAAAATGTCGTCGAAATTTTATTTCTATCGAACATTTCGTTGAAATTTTATTTTTATTGAAAATTTTGTCGAAATTTTATTTTTATAGAAAATTTTGTTGAAATTTTATTTTTATTGAAAATTTTTACAAAATTTTATTTTATAGAAAATTTTCGTGGAAATTTAATTTTTATAGAAAATGTAGTTGAAATTTTACTTTTATAGAATAATTGAATTTATAGAAAAATTTAACAAAAATTTTGTGAACATTTTGAAAATTTTCGTCAAAATTTTATTTCTTTAGAAAATTTCGTCCAAATTTTATTTTTATAGAAAATTTCGTTGATATTTTATTTCAATAGAAAATTTCGTCGAAATTTTATTTTTATAGATTTTTTATTTTCAAAATAAAAAATTTTATTTCTTAGAAAAATTTCGTGAAAATTTTTATAGAAAATTTCATTGAATTTTTTTTATAGAAAATTTCGTTGATTTTTTTTTATTGAAAATTTCGTCAAAATTTTATTTTTCTAAAAAATTTCTTCGACTATTATTTCTATAGAACATTTCGTTGAAATTTTATTTTTATAGAAAATTTCGTCAAAATTTTATTTCTCTAGAAAATTTATTCGACACTTTATTTCTATAGAAAATTTCGTTGAAATTTTATTTTTATATAAATTTTATTTCAATAGAAAAAATCGGTGAAAATTATTTTCTTTAAGACAATTTTGTCAAAATTTTACATTTATACAATTTTTTCGAAATTTAATTTAAGTAAAATTTTGCCGAAATTTTATTGCTATCGTGCAAATTTTTTTTAGAAATTTTCATCAAATTTTGATTTTCTATAGAAAATTTCGTCCAAATTTTATTTATATAGAAAATTCTTCGATATTTTATTTTATAAAATTTTCGTCGATAATTAGTTTTTATAGAAAATTTGATCGGAATTTTATTTCTGTGGAAAATTTCGTCAAAATTTTATTTCTATTGAAAATCTCATCAAAATTTTATTTCTGCAGGAAATATTTTATTGCTATAGAAATTTTATTTCTATAAAAACTTTAGTCAAAATTTTTTTGCTATAGAAAATTTTGACAAAATTTTATTTCTTTAGAAAATTTCCTCAACATTTTATTTCTATAGCAAATTTCATCAAAATTTTATTTCTATAGAATATTTCGTTAAAATTGTATCAGTGTTTTTGAAAATTTTATCCAAATATTATTTTTATAGGAAATTTCGTCGAAAATTTTGCTGAAATGCTATTTTTATCGTCCAAATTTTAATGTCCAAATTTAACTTTTATTATTTTTTACTTTTGTCAAAATTTTATTTTTATGGAAAATTTCTCCAAGTTTTATTTTTATAGAAAATTGGGTACATAATTTATTCTTATAGAAAATTTCATATTTATATAAAAATTTCGTTTAAATTTTGCTGAAATTAATGTCCAAATTTTACATTTATTTTTTTTTTTACTTTTGTCAAAATTTTATTTTTATGGAAAATTTCTCCAAGTTTTATTTTTATAGAAAATTCGGTACATATTTTATTCTTATAGAAAATTTGTTCTTGTGTTTTTGAAAATTTCATCCAAATATTATTTTTATAGGAAATTTCGTCGAAAATTTTTCCGAAATGTTATTTTTATCGTCTAAATTTTAATGTCCAAATTTTACATTTAATATTCTTTACTTTTGTCAAAATTTTATTTCTATTGAAAATTTCTCCAAATTTTATTTTTATAGAAAATTTGGTATATATTTTATTCTTTCATATTTCATATTTATATAAAAATTTCAATTTAAAAGTTTTGTAAAAATTTTATTTTTTTAGAAAATTTAGATTTTTTAGAAATTTTACTTTTATAGCATATTTCGTCGAAATTAATATAAAAATTCGTCCAAAATTAGTTTTTATAACAGTTTTGTCGTAGATGTATTTTTATAGAAAATTTCGTGTAAATTTTATTTTTATTTTTTTGTGTATTTTTTACCTCAATTCCAGATAGCAGCGTAGCTGCAGTGTTAACATATGGAATCAAGGACTACATAAAACAACATTAATTAAGGAACATCCCAACAAATCAAAATTTCGATGAACATTCTTAAAAGGTATGTAAAAACCTTTTCTTGTCCTTATCTCTTTAAATATGCGAAAAATCCAAAAAAATCTCAGTATTTTATTGAAATATCAGTATTTATCTTCAAATATCATTTTTACAGGAAGTTTCATCTAAATCAAAAAATTTTTTAGAGAGTTTCGTAAAAAATTGTTTTTATGGAAAATTTTGTAAAATTATATTTTTTTTATTTCTATAAAATGTTAGTTTCATAGAAAATGTTAAATAAATGTTCCTGTTGTTCTTCAGACTAAGGCTTCTTTCTACCCGAGTACAGTTTAATTTAGTTTATATGTTAATTCCTTTTTTAGCAATTCACAACCCATGGTGTCCTTTAATTTTCCTTTGTAATCTTGAGACATTCTTCCCTCGGAGAAGATGATAAATTTCCTTGAGTATATAAATGCACCATTTCACCATCACCACCACCAGCATAATCGTTTGTCGACATTATTTATTTACGGCGAACATCCTGTGATAGCGATAAAAAAACAACGACGAATTTAAATAACATTACATTATAAATTTTAAGTATTTGGAGTTCCTTTTTCCATATTAAAAAAAAAGACACAATTTCTTGTGTTCTAATTTTCCTTGCTAGAACTGCCCAAATTCCTAAAATTGCACTTGCTCTGTTAGGGATGTGTATATTTACTCACTTTTCCTACACACCTGTACCTAGTTTTAGTTTTTTTTTTTATAAAGGACTGAAGACAGACAGGAATGTGGAAAACCAGAAGCCATTTAATTGCTTAAATAAATACAGAAAGGTCAGCAAATCCACGTGTATTCTTGGAAGGATTTTCTTTCTTTAGTCTCATTTCTAGTATGACTAAATCTGTGAAAGAGTATTGTTCACCCATAAGTCACCACCACCATCACCACCGGTACTACCTCTACCGCCACTATATAATTAAAGTGTTAAAAAAAGGCTTCTGTAGAAATGATTTTGTTTTAGGTGTAGTCGTCGTACATGGATTTTCTAAGGATAATCATAAAGTCATGTTTGTTTACATGTCCTCTTAGCATTCATTGTTCCTCCGAGAATTGTTTGAGTAAACGTCTATAGTCTACTGAGGATTTTCAAATTGGCGACGTCTGTCCAAAAATAAAAGAAATATTTGAGAAAAACATGATTGATGGTTATGAAAGCCTTAAACATGAATGCTACAAGTGTTCCACTCAAGTGTGGGAACGGGGATAAAATATTCCCTTTAGAGGATGAATGATCGACAAGTTAATCCTTAAATTAAAATGGTTTTGATTACGAAGAAATATTTGATTATGAGTTTCGTAAAAACATAGTAGCTGTACTTCTTGGGAATCCAATCTTTAGATTACAAATTACTAGAATCGATAAAGAATCCACTTTAGAAACGATTTGTTTTAAATTTAGACCATTTGATTTTTTTAAATATTTTTTTTTATTAAAAATCAAAATTTTGGCAAAATTTTCCATGGGAATAAAATTTTGATCAAAATTTTATATACAAATTAAATTTTGACAAAATATTCTATAGAAATAAAATTTTGACAAAATTTTCTATAGAAATAAAATTTTGACAAAATTTTCTATAGAAATTGAATTTGGCATAATTTTCTATAGAAATAAAATTTTAGCAAAATTTTCAATAGAAATAAAATTTTGACAAAATTTTCTATAGAAATACAATTTTTACAAAATTTTCTATAAAAATATTTTGTTTTGACATAGTTATCTATAGAAATAAAAAATTAAATTTTGACAAAATATTCTATAGAAATAAAATTTTGACAACATTTTCTATAGAAATAAAATTTTGACAAAATTTTCTATAGTAATTGAATTTGGCATAATTTTCTATAGAAATACAATTTTTACAAAATTTTCTATAAAATAAAATTTTGACAATCTATAGAAATAAAAAATTAAATTTTGACAAAATATTCTACAGAAATAAAATTTTAGCAAAATTTTCAACAGAAATAAAATTTTGACAAAATTTTCTATAGAAATACAATTTTTACAAAATTTTCTATAAAAATAACATTTTGACAAAGTTATCTATAGAAATAAAAAATTTTGACAAAATTTTCTACAGAAATAAAAATTTTAACAAAATTTTCTATAGAAATAAAGGTTTGACAACATTTTCTACCGAAATAAAATTTTGGCAAAATTTTCTATAGAAATAAAATTTTGGCAAAATTTTCTAAAGATTTAAAATTTTGGCAAAATTTTCTATAGACATAAAATTTTGACAAAATTTCCTATAGAAATAAAATTTTGACAAAATTTTCTATAGAAATAAAATTTTGGCAAATTTTCTATAGATATAAAATTTTGATAAAACCTTCTATAGAAATAAAATTTTGCCAAAATTTTCTATAGTAATAAAATGTTGACAAACATTTCTATAGAAATAAAATTTTGACACAATTTTCCACAGAAATAAAATGTTGACAAAATTTTCACAGAAATAAAATTTTTTTATAGAAACAAAATTTTGACAAAATCTTTTATATAAATAAAATTTTGACAAAACTTTCTATAGAAATAAAATATTGACAAAATTTCTATAGATTTTATAGAAATAAAATTTTGACAAAATTTTCTATAGAAATAAAATTTTGACAAAATTTTCCATAGAATCAAAATTTTGACAAAATTTTCTATAGGAGTAAAATTTTGACAAAATTTTCTATAAAAATAACATTTTGACAAAATTTTCCATAGCAATAAAATTTTGACAAAATTTTCTATAGAAATAAAATTTTGACAAATTTTCTATAGAAATTAAATTTTGACAAAATTTTCTATAGAAATAAAATTTTGACAAAATTTTTTTATAGAAATAAATTTTTGACAAAATTTTCCATAGAATCAAAATTTTGACAAGATTTTCTATAGAAGTAAAATTTTGACAAAATTTTCTATAAAAATAACATTTTGACAAAATTTTCCATAGCAATAAAATTTTGACAAAATTTTCTATAGAAATAAAATTTTGACAAATTTTCTATAGAAATAAAATATTGAGAAAATTTTCTATAGAAGTAAAATTTTGACAAAATTTTCTATAGAAATAAAATTTTCTATAAAAATAACATTTTGACAAAATTTACCATAGCAATAAAATTTTGACAAAATTTTATATAAAAATAAAATTTTGACAAATTTTCTATAGAAATAAAATTTTGAGAAAATTGTCTATAGACATAAAATTTTGACAAAATTTCCTATAGAAATAAAATTGTTACAAAATTTTCTATAGAAATAAAATTTTGACAAAATTTTGTATAGAAATAAAATGTTACCAAATTTTCTATAGAAATAATATTTTGACAAAATTTTCCACAGAAATAAAATTTTCTATAGAAATAAAATGTTGACGAAATATTCACAGAAATAAAATTTTTTATAGAAACAAAATTTTGACAAAATTTTTTATAGAAATAAAATGTTGACAAAATTTTCTATAGAAATTAAATTTTGACAAAATTTTCTATAGAAATAAAATTTTGACAAAATTTTTTATAGAAATAAATTTTTGACAAAATTTTCTAAGGAAATAACATTTTGAAAAAAATGTGAATAAAAGTTTGACAAAAATTTCTATAGAAATAAAATTTTTACAAATTTTTCAATAGATATAAAATGTTGACAAAATTTTCTATAAATTCTATATTTTTAAAAGTTTTAATTTTCGTGTTTCTATTAAAGTCCATTGTGACAGTCCATTCAACAGAAATAAAATTTTCTATAGAAATAAAATGTTGACGAAATATTCACAGAAATAAAATTTTTTATAGAAACAAAATTTTGACAAAATTTTTTATAGAAATAAAATGTTGACAAAATTTTCTATAGAAATTAAATTTTGACAAAATTTTCTATAGAAATAAAATTTTGACAAAATTTTTTTATAGAAATAAATTTTTGACAAAATTTTCCATAGAATCAAAATTTTGACAAGATTTTCTATAGAAGTAAAATTTTGACAAAATTTTCTATAAAAATAACATTTTGACAAAATTTTCCATAGCAATAAAATTTTGACAAAATTTTCTATAGAAATAAAATTTTGACAAATTTTCTATAGAAATAAAATAAAATTTTGACAAAATTTTTTATAGAAATAAATTTTTGACAAAATTTTCTAAGGAAATAACATTTTGAAAAAAATGTGAATAAAAGTTTGACAAAAATTTCTATAGAAATAAAATTTTTACAAATTTTTCAATAGATATAAAATGTTGACAAAATTTTCTATAAATTCTATATTTTTAAAAGTTTTAATTTTCGTGTTTCTATTAAAGTCCATTGTGAGTAAGTTCTTCGTTTTTGTAGAAGTAGTAACTGATATAACCAAAATAAAATAATAAAACATTTCTTTCGAAGAGTAAACATTGTTTCATACTAACCGCAAAAGTTCAATCAAATACTTCAAAGTATGAATTTTTTATTTGGTACATTTTAGGTAAATTTTTTATTTAAATTTTGGTAGATTATTTTTGGCACGAGTGGCAACCGTGTTAGGATACACTTCTGTTAAAATATTTTTTAGAATTTATTAGAAGATTCCAGCCATTGTAGGCATTAGACAATTTTCAGATAGGAGGACAATGGCTCCCTATATAGTGTAATATACAGTGGAAAATCGTAAATAGGCTCTCAAATTCGTAAAAATCGTAAATAGGTTCTGAAATTTCCAGCCATGATAGGTATTAGACAATTTTCATATAGGGGGACAATAGCTCCCTATATAATACAGTGGAAAATTGTAAATAGGTTCTCAAATTCCGGGGGCGGTAACGTTTTTTTCTGGAGGGACCTAAGCCCTGCCCCCAGAGGTCTTTATACGCTTATGGTGATAAGTGAAGCGAAATCAATCACCCGTACGGACCTGTTTTCAAAAAAAAAATTTGTAAATTTTTGTAGATTTGTGGAAACTGAAATTCTATATTATGAGATGGGTATCTCCCATTGTCTCCTTTTAAGATCTGCACATTTCATTCGATTGAGGACCTTTATTAATAGTAGTATCACCATAGGATGGGGTATATTAACATTGTTATTTCGTTTTGGTCTCAGACCCCATAAAGGTTATGGTAAAATTCTGAGTCGATCTAGCGTTGTCCGCCCGTCCGTCTATCTTTCAAACAACGTTAACTTACGAACGAAACAATCTATTGGCTTAAGACTTGTCACAAGTAGTTGCTACACTGAAAGAAGAGTTTTCTTTTCTGATGAACGAAATTTTAGACAGACAAAGCTTTCTTTTGACGTTAAAAAAAAAATTTCTTTCAAAGTAAATTAACAATTTTGGGGACAATCGTTGAACCGCTTATCATAAATTCGGATTCATTTGCTCTAAACGAAAATACTTCATACGAAAGGGAAATTTCTTTTGTCTAAAATTTCGTTCTGGAGGAAAGTATTTTTTCTTTGGGTGTACTGATATAGGTCTGATGGTATTGCAAAAGGGCCATATCGGTCCACTTTTAAGTATAGCCCCCATATAAACCTAGACCGAGGTTTGACTTCCAGAGCCTTTTACTCCAACCTGGTTGTAAATTTGCCCTATAATTACCATGCGAAAATTGGCTCATATCGGATATCTCAGTAAAATTATTTTTCTTTAATTCAACAGTTGATTTTTTCCAAATTGAAATTAAAAATCTATATTATAAGATGGGGACCTCTCTTTGTCCCCTTTGGAGAGCTGGAAATTTTATTCGATTTGGATGTTTGCCAAAAACTGTTGTCCCCTTGGGAGAGCTAGAGTTTTTTTTCGAATTCAATGTTCCATTGAAATGGTTATAAAATCTATGAGCTTACGTAATTTCTATATAAAAGAAAATCAACCTTGAAATTGCATTTATAGGGAAAAACTAAATGTCAGTGGGCAAAAAGAATCGTTTTGGTTTGGAATATATTCACCACATTAAAAAAACAAAAAAAAATATATATTGAGGTGTTGCTAATGAAATGAACAACCTCAAATATATTCACATATAAAAAAATCAATATCAATTTAACATCAACCGCCATGATTCCCAATTAAAGCCAATTCTATACAACTATCTAAATTGTATCAAAATTTCCCAAAACGTTTTTCTATATCAAATGCCCAAACATTTTTTTATTACATTACATTGTATAACAGCTAAGCATGATTTTTGTGTTACATTTTTTCGGGTTTTTGAAGGCGTGAAGTATGGGCAATTTTAAAGTAGTCCAAATTTAATTGCCTCTTCGTTAGATATCCATCGATTGCCGCTGATTGTAACGAGCGTTTTGTATTCAAAGCCAGTTTTGAGGGGGTAATAAAATTTAAATAAAACATTTTACCGATTTGAAATGAAATCGAAAAAGAATATGATTCACAAAATGAAATGAAGTGAAATGAACATCATTGGGAAGAATTTTTGAAACAGATGGTCAACGAATGTTTAAAAATCGATAAAAGTTTGGGAGAGGGTGGGGATACAATATCAAAAAATCTCCTCCTTCACAGCATCTATGATGCATTTACATGTTTCTCCCATTGCTTGCACAGACAGTAGTTGTTCACTGGAAAAAAAGGGCTGTTTTTGAAGATCTCTTACAAGCCGCTAAGGCTTGAGTTTACTGAAGCAGTTGGTAAGTGGTGGCAAAACAGTTGTTTCAAATTAAGAAGCTGAGAAATTTATGAAAGATCTTTGGGTTATGTATAGCTGGAAACAAAGTTCTTGTTTCATAGCTTAGATTGCATTGTTTCTGTATGTCACCCCCCTCGAACAAAACATGAAGAGAAGGGGGATATGCTTGTCTCCAAGTGCTTGTAAGATCAAACTGAACAAACATTCAAATTTCATTTGGTTTCAACACTCATACACTAACAAAAAGTTTACTTGGATTTAAGTATGTTGATCTTAAAATTAAATTAAAATAATAAAAACAAAAATAAAATGACGTGACATGACACTACATAAAATTAAAACAAACAAAAAAAAAAAACAAGTAAGTAAAGTAGAAAGTCGGGTGGAGCCGACTATATTATACCCTGCACCACTTTGAAGATCCACATTTTCGATACCATATTAAATCCGCCCAATGTGTTGGGTGCTATATATAAAGGTTTATATTCCCATATACATATATTTAAATCTGACCAGATCTGGACAGAGTTCTACAATATTTATAGACTTACAATTTAAGTCGGTTAATGCCTTGGGGTGGAACACAACGTTAGTAAAAAAAAATATGGGAAACATTTAAATCTGAACCAATTTTGAGGCAACTTCGCAAAAATGTATTTATTATTTATCGGTCGATAGATATGTATTAGAAACAAAGGAAAATTTGAGTCATTTTTACAAGTTTTGGACTTTGCAGTGGCGATTTTATAAGGAAAATGTGGGAGTTTTTGGGCAATTTTGCCCAAATCGGAAAATCATATATATGGAAGCTATATCTAAATCTGAACCGATTTCAACCAAATTTGGCACGCATAGCTACAATGCTAATTCTACTCCCTGTGCAAAATTTCAACTAAATCCGAGTTAAAAATTGGCCTCTGTGGTCATATGAGTGTAAATCGGGCGAAAGCTATATATGATAGATATATCTAAATCTGAACCGATTTCAACCAAATTTGGCACGCATAGCTACAATGCTAATTCTATTCCCTGTGCAAAATTTCAACTAAATCGGAGTTAAAAATTGGCCTCTGTGGTCATATGAGTGTAAATCGGGCGAAAGCTATATATGGGAGATATATCTAAATCTGAACCGATTTCAACCAAATTTGGCACGCATAGCTACAATGCTAATTGTACTCCCTGTGCAAAATTTCAACTAAATCGGAGCAAAAAATTGGCCTCTGTGGTCATATGAGTGTAAATCGGGCGAAAGCTATATATGGGAGATATATCTAAATCTGAACCGATTTCAACCAAATTTTGCACGCATAGCTACAATGCTAATTCTATTCCCTGTGCAAAATTTCAATTAAATCGGAGTAAAAGATTGGCCACTGTGGTCATATGAGTGTAAATCGGGCGAACGATATATATGGAAGCTATATCGAAAACTGAACCGATTTCAACCAAATTTGACAAGCATACTTAGTATGTTACTTTTACTCCCTGAGCAAAATTTCACGTAAATCGGACTACAACTTTGACCTTTGTGGTCATATGACGGAAAATCGGGCGAACGATATATATGAGAGCTATATCTAAATCTGAAGCGATTTCAATAAAATTAAGCACACTTGTCTCTACTACTAATTTTACTACTAGTGCAAAATTTCAACCAAATTGGGAGAAAACTCTGGCTTCTGGGGCCATATAAGCCCATATCGGGCGAAAGATATATATGGGAGCTATATCTAAATCTGAACCGATTTCAATCAAATTTGGCACACTTGACTAAACAACTAATTGTTCTCGTTGTGCTAAATTTCAAACAAATTATGGTGAAAACTCTGCCTTCTGGGGCCACATAAATCCATATCGGGCGAAAGATTATATAGGAGCTATATCTAAATCTGAACCGATTTCAATAAAATTTAGCACACTTGACTATAGTACTAATTGTACTCCTAGTGCAAAATTTTAACCAAATTGGGCTAAAACTCTGCCTTCTGGGGCCATGTAAGTCAATATCGGGCGAAAGATATATATGGAAGCTATATCTAAAACTGAACCGATTTCTTCCAAAATCAATAGGGTTCTATTCTGAGCCAAAACGCATACTTGTGCCAAATTTGAAGTCGATTGGACTTAAATTGCGACCCAGACTTTGATCTCAACAATATGTTCACAGACAGATGGACATACCCTGCGTTGGAGGTGTGCGCGTGACACGAAATTTTCGTGAATCACGTGAGTCGTGAACAAAATTTGAAAGAACTTTCGTGAATGTGTGTGAATATGACTAAAATGAATATGTCGTTCGTGAGCGTGCGTGAGAAATAAAATCGGTTCGTGAGTGTGCGTGAATAAAATTTCTGCAAAACCACGCTCTCGAAAAAAAATCAATATTTAATTCATACTCGTATGTAAATTGAAATTACTTTAGCTCTCGAATTATATTCTATTTTTGAATTTTGTTACCTTTGCTGAATTCCGTTTGGAAATGTCGTGAGTCTCGTGAATCACGTGAATTGTAGTGAATCGTGTGTGAGTGTGAGTCTTTAAAAGTAGTTCGTGCGTGAGTACTGGTTTTCATTTCATGAATGTGAGTGAGTGGGATTGGCTACCACACGTATCGTGCGTGAGCATGCATGAATAAACATTTTGCTTCGTGAATGTGCGTGAGTGTGAGTGAAATTTCAGTCACGCGCATACCTCTACCCTGCGTTTAAAAAATCAACAGAAAATGTCAAAAATTGAATCTTTGGGGCTTTTTTCCCGTAGAGAATATGGTCTGTGATTTACCATAAGTATGTGAGCATATCAGTTATCATACTCGCTACACGCCATGAGTGTTTTGTGTATATCTAAATAACTACCGTTTTGCGTTCTCTTGTATCCACCTTATAAAATAAATTTCTGATTTCTAAATAAGAATACGACCGAAAATCTTCCTCGTCAGATCTATACTGAAATTTGTAGCTAGCAATGTCTAATACTAATAGACCATCCTGGCTATACGGGCTTTTATAGATTGGTACCTGGCATATTCTTTTCAATTACTTAATAATTCCAAATCCTTCATTTTCATGTCCAATAATTTCCTATGAAAATTTTAATAATAATTCGTAGAATAATTAATTTAAGCCTGGTTTTTTGCCTGATGCATTGATAACAGGCTAACATAAAAAGCTAATGTTTCCATAGTTTTTTTTTTTCAGTGTTTTTATAACATAACATTTTTTTCTTCGAAACACATCGTTTAGTAATTTAATTTAAAAATTCCCGAGCTTGACTTAGTTGTACATATGTCATCCCTGTCTGTAATTCCCCATCTCGTTGACACAATCTTTCTCTTTTGGCTCTCACACACATCTCTATATCTCTCTGTTATACGAATGATCACAAGTATCTTATTTTTCCCAATTGAAATATACAAAAAATTGTAAAACAATTTTTTTTCCTCTTTTCATCAGTCATGTAATTTTTTTATCATTTGTTTTAATGTGAGGAAATGTAATTTTATTAGATTTCGTTACAGTTCATGTAATTACAGGGAGCAGGGAGCCATCCAACCCAGTGATTACCCCTCTCCCCAACACAGAAGCCGGTATAAAGATTGAGATTTTCCAAGCATTTTTATGTGTGTTTTCAACCTTTCCGCCAGTCTAATTACATGTGTTAATTACATGAAAACTTCCGATTTGTAACAGGTTTATTGCCGTGATAGTGTAGCTGAGATATAAAAAGGGTGTGGAGATTCCACTTGGCCTTTGGAAACATAAAGGGGCCCGTCGCTAGTTTCATGTTTTAATTAGCAGGAAATGCAAGCATGATTAACTTTGATGGTTTCGAAAAGGGTTTATAATAAGGTGGCCACCTTGCATACTATGAGGGATGATTTCCCAAAAAAGTAACGTTTTTTCTCTGGCATATAAACTTTAAAAATGGCCAGGAAGTGTTACCTGTTACACATAGGTTTGTATCAATTGGTACAGTTTACTACAAGTAATGAACTCGGTATCTCAATTTTAATAGAACCTTGAATTAAATTTGTAACGCTTCCTTAAAATTGCCTGTATTCTAAAGAAGGCTCAGCTTTGGCTATGAAGTTAGTAGAGAAAGCCAAATATTTGAGTATATACTCATAATCTCACAATTTCAATATTAAAAATCTATAGTTTCTAGCAATATTTAAAATATCAAAAGGGAAGATTTCATCTGGGGCATCTATGACTTTTGAAATTTTGCTCTCTACAAGAATCTTTAAAATCAGAATAATTAAGGATATAATTAGCCTTTCCAATCGAACTTTTCATCTACACTGAAAAAAATATTTACGTGATATTAAAGATACGCAGCCAGGGTTGTGGAGTCGGAGTCTGAAGATTTTGCTGGAGTCGGAGTGGTAAAATTTTTGCTCGACTCCGACTCCGGCTAAACTAAATTTTTTAAAACACTTAACATTTTTGTAACTGAATAAGTTTTTACGCAAATTAGATTCCATTATGTTATTCATTCGATTAATGTACGGTATGACAGTAAATGAAACTCAACTTCCAATTATGGAGATTTTTTATGTTTCCTAGAATGATAGACTAGCAGATGGACTGAATCGATTCACTTTAATGCCCACCACAATAAAAATTTATTAAAACTATTTCGAACAATCTCTATTTTATTTTTTTTTTTTAATTTTATTTTAAGACCATAAAGCTATATCAAAATTGTATTTTATATTTTTGTCAATTCTGTCAAATTAGAAATTTTTGTCAAAATTTTATTTCTATAGAAAATTTTGTCAAAATGTTATTTGGATAGAAAATATTGTCAAAATTTTATTTCTATAGAAAATTTTGTCAAAATTTTATTTCTATAGAAAATTTTGTCAAATTTTCATTTCTGTAGAAAGTTTTATCAAAATTTTATTTCTATAGAAAATTTTGTCCAAATTTTATTTCTATAGAAAAATTTGTCAAAATTTTATTTCTATAGAAAATTTTGTCAAAATTTTATTTTTATAGAAAATTTTATCAAAACTTTATTTCTATAGAAAGTTTTGTCAAAATTTTATTTCTATAGAAAATTTTGTCAAAATTTTTTTCTTCAGAAAATTTTGTCAAAATTTTATTTCTATAGAAAATTTTGTCAACATTTTATTTCTATAGAAAATTTTGTCAATATTTTATTTCTATAGAAAATTTTTTCAAAATTTTATTTTTATAGAAAATTTGATCAAAACTTTATTTCTATAGAAAATTTTATCAAAACTTTATTTCTTCAGAAAATTTTGTCAAAATTTTATTTCTATAGAAAATTTTGTCAACATTTTATTTCTATAGAAAATTTTGTCAATATTTTATTTCTATAGAAAAATTTGTCAAAATTTTATTTCTATAGAAAATTTTGTCAAAATGTTATTTTTATAGAAAATTTTATCAAAACTTTATTTCTATAGAAAGTTTTGTCAAAATTTTATTTCTGTAGAAAATTTTGTCAACATTTTATTTCTATGAAAATTTTGTCAAAATTTTATTTCTATAGAAAATTTTGTCAACATTTTATTTCTATAGAAAATTTTGTCAATATTTTATTTCTATAGAAAATTTTTTCAAAATTTTATTTTTATAGAAAATTTGATCAAAACTTTATTTCTATAGAAAATTTTATCAAAACTTTATTTCTTCAGAAAATTTTGTCAAAATTTTATTTCTATAGAAAATTTTGTCAACATTTTATTTCTATAGAAAATTTTGTCAATATTTTATTTCTATAGAAAATTTTGTCAAAATTTATGTCTAAAGAAAATTTTGTCAAATTTTCATTTCTATAGAAAGTTTTATCAAAATTTTATTTCTACAGAAAATTTTGTCAAAATTTTATTTCTATAGAAAAATTTGTCAAAATTTTATTTCTATAGAAAATTTTGTCAAAATTTTATTTCTATAGAAAATTTTTTCAAAATTTTATTTCTGTAGAAAATTTTGTCAACATTTTATTTCTGTAGAAAATTTTGTCAACATTTTATTTCTATGAAAATTTTGTCAAAATTTTATTTCTATAGAAAATGTTGTCAAAATTTTATTTTTATAGAAAATTTTATCAAAACTTTATTTCTATAGAAAGTTTTGTCAAAATTTTATTTCTATAGAAAATTTTGTCAAAATTTTATTTCTATAGAAAAATTTGTCAAAATTTTATTTCTATAGAAAATTTTTTCAAAATTTTATTTTTATAGAAAATTGTATCAAAACTTTATTTTTATAAAAAATTTTGTCAAATTTTTCTTTCTATAGAAAATTTTGTCAAATTTTTTTTTCTATAGAAAATTTTGTCAAAATTTTATTTCTATAGAAAATTTTGTCAAAATTTTATTTCTTTAGGATTTTTTTTGAAAATTTTATTTCTTTACGAAATTTTGTCAAATTTTTATTTATTTAGAAAATTTTGTCAAAATTTTATATCTATAGAAAGTTTTGTCAAAATTTTTTTCTATAGAAATTTTTGTCAAAATTTTATTTCTATAAAAAATTTTGTCAAAATTTTATTTCTATAGGAAATTTTGTCAAAATTTTATTTCTATAGAAAATTTTGTCAAAATTTTATATCTATAGAAAATTTTGTCAAAATTTTATTCCTATAAAAAATTTTGTCAAAATTTTATTTCTATAGAAAATGTAGACAAAATTTTATTTATATAAAAAATTTTGTCAAAATTTTATTTCTATTGAAAATTTTGTCAACATTTTATTTCTATAGAAAATTTTATCAAAATTTTATTTCTATAGAGAATTTTGTTAAAATTTTATTTCTATAGAAAATTATGTCAAAATTTTATTTATATAGAAAATTTTGTCAAATTTTATTTCTATAGAAAATTTTGTCAAAATTTTATTTCTATAGAACATTTTGTCAAAATTTTATTTCTATAGAATATTTGAATATTTTGTAAAAATTTCATTTCTATATAAAATTTTGTCAAAATTTTATTTCTATTGAAAATTTCGTCAAAATTTTATTTCTATAGAAAATTTTGTCAAAATTTTATTTCTATAGAAATATTTTTCAAAATTTTATTTTTATAGAAAATTTGATCAAAACTTTATTTCTATAGAAAATTTTGTCACAAATTTATGTCTAAAGAAAATTTTGTCAAATTTTCATTTCTATAGAAAGTTTTATCAAAATTTTATTTCTACAGAAAATTTTGTCAAAATTTTATTTCTATAGAAAAATTTGTCAAAATTTTATTTCTATAGAAAATTTTGTCAAAATTTTATTTCTATAGAAAATTTTTTCAAAATTTTATTTCTGTAGAAAATTTTGTCAACATTTTATTTCTGTAGAAAATTTTGTCAACATTTTATTTCTATGAAAATTTTGTCAAAATTTTATTTCTATAGAAAATGTTGTCAAAATTTTATTTTTATAGAAAATTTTATCAAAACTTTATTTCTATAGAAAGTTTTGTCAAAATTTTATTTCTATAGAAAATTTTGTCAAAATTTTATTTCTATAGAAAAATTTGTCAAAATTTTATTTCTATAGAAAATTTTTTCAAAATTTTATTTTTATAGAAAATTGTATCAAAACTTTATTTTTATAAAAAATTTTGTCAAATTTTTCTTTCTATAGAAAATTTTGTCAAATTTTTTTTTTCTATAGAAAATTTTGTCAAAATTTTATTTCTATAGAAAATTTTGTCAAAATTTTATTTCTTTAGGATTTTTTTTGAAAATTTTATTTCTTTACGAAATTTTGTCAAATTTTTATTTATTTAGAAAATTTTGTCAAAATTTTATATCTATAGAAAGTTTTGTCAAAATTTTTTTCTATAGAAATTTTTGTCAAAATTTTATTTCTATAAAAAATTTTGTCAAAATTTTATTTCTATAGGAAATTTTGTCAAAATTTTATTTCTATAGAAAATTTTGTCAAAATTTTATATCTATAGAAAATTTTGTCAAAATTTTATTCCTATAAAAAATTTTGTCAAAATTTTATTTCTATAGAAAATTTTGCCAAAATTTTATTTCTGTAGAAAATTTTGTCAAAATGTTATTTCTATAGAAAATTTTGTCAAAATTTTATTTCTATAGAAAATTTTGTCAAAATTTTATTTCTATAGAAAATTTTTTCAAAACTTTATTTCGTTGTTGTTTGATAGTTGACCTTTAAACTGTTAATTAAATTTTTTTAGTTCGGCTTGAGGTCATATGAATAAAAACAGATGTTGTTCTGAGTTGTATTTTTATTTAAAATTATCCAATATTTCGCAACATCTCCGATGTTCGTCTTCAGGGAAAGTTTTTTAGAACAATGAACTTATTCGAAAACGAGTAAATTTACAACTGAAAATATAGAACATTTTGTCAAAATTTTATTTCTATAAAAAATTTTGTCAAAATTTTATTTCTTAGAAAATTTTGTTAAAATTTTATTCCTATAGAAAATTTTGTTTAAATTTTATTTCTATAGAAAATTTTGTCAAAATTGTATTTCTTTAGAATTTTTTTTCAAAAATTTTTGTCTATAGGAAACTTAGTCAACATTTTATTTCTATCGAAATTTTTGTTAAAATTTTATATCTATAGAAAGTTTTGTCAAAATTTTATTTCTATAGAAAATTTTGTCAAAATTTTATTTCTAAAGAAATGTTTGTCAAAATTTTATTTCTATAGAAAATTTTGTCAACATTTTATTTCTTTAGAAAATTTTGTCAAAATTTCATGTATATAGAAAATTATGTCAAAATTTTATTCCTATAAAAAATTTTGTCAAAATTTTATTTCTATAGAAATTTTTTTCAAAATTTTATGTATATAGAAAATTTTGTCAAAATTTTATGTATATAGAAAATTATGTCAAAATTTTATTTCTATAGAAAATTTTGTCAAAATTTTGTTTCTATGGAGAATTTTGTCAAACTTTTATTTCATAGAAAATTTTGTCAAAATTTTATTTCTTTCCATATTTTTTGCCCGATGGAATCAATACCAGAATCCTTAAAGGAAGGTCAAAATCTTTGGATCCAAGTAAACTTTTTGTTTTTTTTTTTTTAGTGTATGACTTTTGAAATTTTGGTCTCTACAGGAATCTTTAAAAATCAGAAGGATCTAATTAGACTTTTCAATTGAATTTTTCATCTAGGTATATTGAAAATTCAATTAATCAGCATTACCAGCAGGATCAGAAATTTCAAAGTGATTTTACTCATATGCAGGAATCTATGATGCTGGCAAAAAAAAAAAAAAAAAAAAAACAACTGGACAATTGACAGAAATGTGTCTGTCAATCTTTAGAGATTTTCATAGAGGCGCAACCGATGAGCATGAAAAATTACTCATCACATTTTATCTAGGATATCCCGCAGATTTTGGGATAGTAAATCTAAATTTAAAGCAAGTCTGCTTTCGCTTTGGTTAATAAAATTTCACAGAAAAAATTTAGGTTTGCTAAAATATTTTCAATCAAAATATTTTCACAATACTCAAAGACATAAAATTTTAAAGTTTATGACTTAAATGACAGTTGGCTTAACACTTTCGTGAAGATGCTAAGTCAAATATAAAACATAAATTTCCTAATTTTATTACTTTACCCAGGATGGGAGGGAAATTCAACTAAAATGGTAACATAAAAACAATGGGGGGTTCTCCTTGAAGAGTTACCATCTCTTAAATGCTATGCCATAACAATTACGAGAGAGCAATTGCAATTATCATTTGGCCATATCTGTGTGTGTGTGGTGTGATAAAAAATGATATCGTCCACACCCATTTATAATTTGCGAAATAGATTGGCATACATTTTTTATGAAAATTAAAAATTCCCTTAGAAACCAAAAGGAAGGATCACTATCAACTCACCCTAAAAATATGTGACAAGACAAATCAATAAACATTCAATTTTATTACCATTTTCGTATAATCTTCGTATAGTGAGTTCTGTGAGTGTAGAGAGTAAGAGAGAAAAAATAGTGATACCGATCTGTCAATTGTCAGTCATTGTTATGAAGAGACAATTGTGTTAACTCAAGACAAAACAATCTCACACATTGTATTCACTCACTGTGTTTGCGAAAAGTGTGTGTGTGAGTAGTTGTGTGCATGTGTGTAACATCCTTTTGATCAATCTGACAATCAAATTGTTTATGTCATTGCCATTTTTTAGGGTTTCCCTTTCGAAATTTCTTATGGTAACTAAAACGATCCCCTTTCCTTGATAATTTCTTTCAAAAGGGTGGTATTTTTCTTCACTACTGGATTTTTTGCAATTTTGTTGTATTTTGCCATATTTATGATTTGTTTTAAAAAATTTTCCTTTTGTTTTTGATTGTAATCCTTTGGTAATTTTTAACTACTCATCTTTCGTGTCATGCGTCATTGCAATTTTATTGCTGATTTTTTGCTCTACAGTTTACTGATAAGGTAATAGGGAAAACAAACCTTTTCTTTTCTTGTCATTCTCTAGCCAAGGATCATCTTTGTTTATCCATAATCCCTTTAGAGTGGAATATTATCTGTGTGATCTTTCAACTAAATGGGTCAAGATGTTACAAAAATTTCTTTTATTTTATCACATCTGGTAGATGTGAGAAGAAAATGAGGTTGATTTTCCTGTTTTGTGTTTAAAGGAAGCTGGAAAAAGAAATTTTCAGAACAATATGAATAAATTTTTTGGGAAAATTTTTAATCAAGTTTTTTTTTTAATATGGAAAAAGGGTTAGTTTTCTAATTACTGAAGGTCATTGCTATAATAACTGGTGTTTGTAATGGACAAAACTTGTTTGCAACATCTTTGCAATTTTATGTTCGATACATAACTCATTAAAATGAAAACGAGAAATTTGAAATAAATAAAAGGGCATTCATAATGGAAATTTTAATTCCTAACCAAAAATTGTCCAAATAGAAAAAGACCATTGTATAGGGTGGCTCTTATGTAAGGCAAGAAAGTGAAGCATTGTATTTTCTTTTTCTCTTGTAATTTTATTGTTCAAAAGCAAAAATATTAGGAAATAAAATCAAATTTTAGGACCAGTTTAGATTTGGTCAAATTGGCTACTTTTGGCAAGACCTTGAAACGGCCAACAAAGCCATCACACTCTGCACGAAAGTGGCTCTACCGTATTTTGAACCATTCCCGGCAAAGCGACGTCTTGAGATGATCGAAACTTTGATATTTTTACTCTCCAAAATTCCCGAGGCGCTAAAGTAGGACGAATTGAGATTTGGAGATTTTGGTGACCATTGGGCAGGAGAAATGAAACCAGGAACTTCATTTTTAAGCCTTTCTTGGTTGACCCGTGCTGAGTGCGTTGGTTCTGTGCGTTATAATAAGAAGGTCGCTTTTTTCATTGTGCTAAACATAGAATTGGGCAGCACTCATTGATAAGAGAGAAGTTCACCACTTGTGGTAACATGATGTACTGAATAGTCGAAGTGAGGCTAAAATTACGGGCTACCACTATATCTAATCTATCCTTGGTGTCAACCTTACTCTCCAAAATGCTCCCGGGGCAAAAGTCTAACGGATTGAAATCCGGAGATTTTGGTGGCAATTGTGAGGTAGAAATAAATCAAAGAATCTCCGTTTTAAGTCATTCTTGGTTGACGTGTGCTGATTGCACAGAAAAAAATGTCACGAAAATTTTTCCAATTAAAATTTTAATTGAGTTTTAAAAAATATTCAATTAAAAATTTAATTGATACAACAAATGTTTTAATTGAAACAAAAATCAATCACAAAAATTAATAGTATCAATTATTAATAGTATAATTAATAGTATAATTAAATTGATAATAGTATCAATTAATTTTTTAATTGATACTATCATTTCTGTGATTGAAGATATTTCAATTAAAAAATTAATTGGATCAATTAATTTCGTGATTGAATCAGAAATTTTTTTGTGTGCTGTGGTGCTGAGTCCTATAGGAATGTTCATGCTCTGCGGCCGAAATGTTGGTCTGCCCAGGCCTTCAATGCTGTCTTTAGGACATTTTCCCGATAATAAAGGGAGATACGGTCAAAATTTGGTCAAGGGAAAACGCGTGTAAATCGGTGAAATCGTTTATTTAAAAAATCAAATTAAATTTCTTTTTCAAGTTCAATTAGTATAAAATTCAGGAAAAATATTCAGTTAGGCTTTCGCTTTTCCAAATCCGAATTGCCGGGCCTCACGCTTGACACCTGCCATCAGATTTTGTACAGCCACCTTGTCCACCTTCTTCGCCGCAGAAAGCCAGTTTGCCTTGAACTGTTGCTCGTCCTTAGCAGTTTTTTTGGCCCAGTATTTCTCAATTGGGCGGAGCTCTGGCGTGTTGGGAGGGTTCTTGTCCTTGGGAACCACCTGCACGTTGTTGGCGGCGTACCACTCCATGGCCTTTTTACCGTAATGGCAAGATGCCAAATCCGGCCAAAACAGTACGGAACAACCGTGGTTCTTCAGGAAAGGCAGCAGACGTTTATTCAAACACTTTTTCACGTAAATTTCTTGGTTGACAGTCCCGGAAGCTATGAAAATGCTGCTTTTCAAGCCACAGGTACAGATGGCTTGCCAAACCAGATATTTCTTTGCGAACTTTGACAGTTTTATGTGCTTGAAAATATCTGCTACCTTTCCCCTTCCTTTTGCCGTATAAAACTCCTGTCCCGGAAGCTGCTTGTAGTCCGCTTTGACGTAGGTTTCGTCGTCCATAACCACGCAGTCAAACTTCGTCAGCATCGTCGTGTACAGCCTCCGGGATCGCGCTTTGGCTGTCGTATTTTGTTTATCATCGCGATTTGGAGTCACTACCTTCTTGTAAGTCGATAGTCCGGCTCGTTTTTTGGCTCGATGCACGGCTGTAGACGATACACCCAACTTATTTGCGGCATCTCGGAGAGAGAGGTTAGGGTTTCGCTTGAAACTACCGGCAACTCTCTTTGTCGTCTCAGCGGCTTCCGGTTTTCGATTTCCCCCGATCCAGACTTCCTGGCTGTCGATAAACGTTCCCCAAACACTTTAATTACATTTGTAACGGTTGATTTGGCAACTTTTAGCGATTTTGCCAGCTTTGCGTGGGAGTAGCTCGGATTTTCGCGATGCGCGAGCACAATTTTTATACGCTGCTCTTCTTGCTTGGACGGCATTTTGACAACTGAAGAATGAATTCCAAAATCAAAATAGAAGCAACATTCTACACACACACACCTTCAAAATGAGGGGTGTTCAGGTTTTTTAAATGCAGAATTGAAAGAAATACGTCAAGTTTATATTGACCAAATTTTGACCGTATCACCCTTTATACGGCATTTGTTTTGAGCCCATGGGCGATGAATACGAGCGAGGAACGATCATGGGCCTTTACGGCGACCCATTGTCATTGGCGACGTTTAAGTTCTGGTGGCCAATCGCACGTGTAAATTTTGAGCGGATCTCTTTTGCAAGTAAATCAGATTATTTGGTTTGGATAAAACCAAATTCGATGACTGGCCATCTTTGTGCAAGTAACTCCTTGGTGTTCTACCCAGTCTAAATTTTTGTACATTGCTCAGCTCTTGCACTGTTTGGAACTTTAATGGCTTTGGTCCAAGCTCATTTTTCTATATGTTTCGTATCCGCGATATGTTCAGCATATCAAGAGCAAATTTTCTACCACTGCGCCGTGGATTTCGCTCAAATCTGGCCTTCACTTTTTTGATAATTTGTGGTGTTATTACGCTTTTTTGGTCCTCTTTTTGGACACTATCAGTATCATGATAACGAGCAATTGCAAGAAAACAGATTTATACACATTTCAAGACTGGGGGCTCTAACGATAGCAAGTAGTGATTTTCCACCCATATATAAATTGGTCACTCAATTTTTCTTGAATTCAATCATGAATATCTGAATGCAATAGATCAAAATGCTTTTATAAGTTTGTAAACAATAAAATTAATTGTCACTGGTATACATTTGAAATGATAGCGAGCGGTTTAGAAAAGATAGCAAGCTGAAATTGGTTGCAATACCTATCAGCCCCATTGTAGGTTAGGTTAAGTTAGGTGGCAGCCCGATGTATCAGGCTCACTTAGATTCCATGTTAAGCTCAATGACAAGGGACCTCCTTTTTATAGGCGAGTCCGAACGGCGTTCCACATTGCAGTGAAACCACTTAGATAAGCTTTGAAATCCTCAGAAATGTCACCAGCATTACTGAGGTGGGATAATCCACCGCTGAACCCACGACCCAGTGTATGCAAGGCGGGCATGCTAACCATTGCACCACGGCTCCCCCATTGTACATTAAAACTAGAGGTCTGCACAATTCCATTTGTAAATGCAGAGTACACGTGTACTTGCTACATGAGTACATCTATTTGAGAGAGTCGCAAAACTATTGGTACACATTTTGATGAACACCAAAAGCCACGAGTAACTTCTTGTTGCTACTCTGATGTCTTCACTACCAACAAACACATATTCCTATTTCTCTCTTATTGAAGTGTACTCAGAGTGATCACGTCGAGTATGTTGCGAGAACAAAACTTCATAGAGTACTCCATGTACCACGTGCAGTTTCAGAAATACCAAAAAAAAGTTACTCTCCATAATATATGTTTTGGTTTGTTATAAAGAACGGCAAACGTTAAGGTAAATGTGTGACATACATAAATATATGAAATATGTGATATACATACATATCTATGATTAATAATAATGGAAAGTTTTGCTTCGCACATAACTGAGAAATACTTGTGGTACCACGTAAAGTGAAGAGAATCAATGTTGTACTTTTTCTCAAGTACTTACATTTTTATTGTTCCTTTTTTTCGGAACACATATTGTTTCGGATAAGTACTTGGTGGTATTTGACAAGCAAGTGATCTTTTCACTTCACTACTTGCGCTCTGAGAGAAAGACAGTGTATGTACTATATTCGACAGCAAATTGCATACATGTAGTGAAAAGTTATTCGATGCAGACCTCTAATTAAAACCTCTCAAGCTTGGACACACTGCAAAGGGGACATCTCTCAAAAGGTGGGATGTTTAGTATACGATATTACTAAATTAAAATAACCTCATGACTCATAAGTGAACGCTTCACAAATTTGGGAAATATAAATTATAGTTTTTCTACAAAATTATGGAAAATTATTTTTTTTTTTTGTATATTAAAATGGTTACTCCCTTTTTGTGGGTTTGGAACTATTCCGAGGTTTTGCATTACTCTACCACTTTTACACTATACCAACACCATTTAGTTTCGCCAATAAGAAGGATCTTCATTATTCATTTTCTTTTAGCTCAATCCAACAAAAAAACATTTTAATTACGTCTAGAGGCACAGCTTTAAAAGCACTTCCAAAAATTTCCTTCCAAATAGGATCTTTATTTTACCAGCACAGGAAGTTCTTTTAAATCTAATTTTTGTAACTCTCTTTTCTCATATTTTTAAAAGGATAATTCTAACTTTTTTTGTTTCAAATAGATTAAAAGCAGAGTAAGGATTAATAAAATAGTACAAATTATTTAAATTTTGTCAAAAAAAAAATGCAAAAACCATTCTTGAAAAATTGCAAATTTTTGAAAATATTTGAGTTCAAACGTTTCAGACAATGCATTAAAAATCATAAAAAATTTCAAAAAATATTTTTTTATCCAAATTAAAAAAAATTGATTCACATCCAAAACACTGATCACACCTTAAGAAGTGATGCAAATTCAGTGTAACGGCTGTTGAAATGGTGGACATCCGTCCTATGAGAAGCCCATTTTAAATTCATCGCTTCTTCGCCAATTTTGCACCAATTCCGGATCCAAAAAAATATTTTCACTACATTTTTAGCGATGTTTTTTTGATGGGTTACTAAACTTTGTGATATAAATAGTGTATCCTTTCTTGCAAATATCAAAGAATATACGGTTTTTAGAAATACATTATTTTTTATTAATAGTTCTAAATTTGAAAATAACCGTTGCATAAATTAAAGAAATTAATTACCAAAGACTGACAAAAAACTAGCCTCCAAAAAAAAAACTCAAAAACCGTTACTCTTATCGTACTCTTCCATCAAATGAAAGTGTCCCATAATGTCAGTATATGATAATAAAATAATAAAAACAGAAGAAAAGCCTTTAAAATATTTTTACAACTATTAAGTCTAATTCACAATACATTACCCCCTCCAAAAAACCATAGCCTCCGTTCACAACTAGTTTTTGATTCTCCAAGCATGACTGATTGCAAGAGCCAGTAATCAATCCTGCAAAAATACAGTTTTTGACATTTACAACATCAGCTTTTTTTTAATGTATGATAGAATATTAGAGAGTATGCAAGAGAGAGAGAGTGAAAACATTGAGTTTTCAAAGGGAAAGAAAGTGTAAAACGCATTCCCATACTCTCTTATTCATTTTTTTTGGCATCAGATTGTCTGTTTATCCTTAAGAATCCTTGTCGTACATGAAACTAAATCAATCAAAATTCGTCATGCTGTCAGGAATTATGTCACTGAAATGTCTCAAATTGCAATATTACACAAAATGCCACTATAAGACATGGGCTTCTCTTAATATTTTATTCGTCATAAATGCTGAGATATTTACAACTGATTTGCATAACGGTATTCTCATTGCTTTCTTTTTCGTTGTTTTTGGGACCGGAAAGGTGAGAAAATATTTCACATAAATTTTTTTATGCCAATGGCAAGGTGTTAAAAGAAATGTGAGATTGTTTTTTTTCTGCAATCAAACAAAACAGGGGAAAGAAATTCGTTATTTTGATGAATAAATTTTATAGTAAGAAAGTGATTTTAACTAAATCAAATGGACGAAAATAAACGGTAACAATATCAGAAATGATTCGAAATGTTTCAATAGAGCTCAGCTAGACTTGGAAATAGCCAAGAAGTTGCTTCGCTTGCACGAAAGTTGTAATTTAACGAATTTTATTTTCCAAATTGAGCAGTTTGTAACTATTCGGCCAGGCCGAATCTTATATACCCTTCATCATGGATTGCGTAGCAACTTCTACTAAAGACGGTCATCCACAATTAAATTACTTGGGTTGCGGCCGATGGCAAGCCATCTTAAAACTTCTTAACATCATCTTCTAAATTGTAAGTTAGTCCATTCGGAATATATAGTAGACAAACGAAAGGTCGATTAAATACGTATATATTCAGTTCTTTATCGGTATATATAGGGAAGAAATAATTACCAACCGATATGAACTTTTGGCGATAATTAATATATAGAGCCAGAATGGAAATTATGAACACGAGTCTACCAAAAATTTGTAGAATCCTTGATATTTTGGAAGATTTTGCAAAAAATATTCCTCTCCAACTATGAAATGCTTCATAAATTTTCTATAGAAATAACATTTTGACAAAATTTTCTACAGAAATAAAATTCCAAAAAAAAATTTCTATAGGAATAAAATTTTGATAAAATTTTATATAGAAATTATATTTTGACAAAATTCGTAAAGATATAAAATGTTGACAAAATTTTCTATAGAAATAAAATGTTGACAAAATTTTCTATAGAAATGTAAAATTTTGATAACATTTTCTATGGCAATACAATTTTGGTAGATTATTTTTTGGCTCGAGTGGCAATCGTGATTTTTCTGTGATTGGTGATAGGTTTATTTGGGGCTATATATAATATATATCGATACGGATATATATTATATATTGGGGGCTATATATAATTATGAACCTATATGGACCAATTTTTACATGGTTGTTAGAGACTATATACTAACACCACGTACTAAGTTTCAACCGGATCGGATGAAATTTGCTCCTTCAAGAGGCTCCGGAGGTCAAATATGGGGATCGGTTTATATGGGGGCTATATATAATTATGGACCGATGTGGACCAATTTTTGCATGGTTGTTAGATACCATATACCAACACCAATGTCCAAATTCCAGCAGGATCGGATGAAATTTGCTTCTCTTAGAGGCTCCTCAAGCCAAATCTGGGGATCGGTTTACATGGGGGCTATATATAATTATGGATCGATGTGGGCCAATTTTTGCATGGCTGTTAGACACCATATACCAACATCATGTACCAAATTTCAGCCGGATCGAATGAAATTTGCTTCTCTTAGAGGCTCCTCAAGCCAAATCTGGGGGTCCGTTTATATGGGGGAGCCACCGTGGTGCAATGGTTAGCATGCCCGCCTTGCATACACAAGATCGTGGGTTCGATTCCTGCTACGACCGAACACCAAAAAGTTTTTCAGCGGTGGATTATCCCACCTCAGTAATGCTGGTGACATTTCTGAGGGTTTCAAAGCTTCTTTAAGTGGTTTCACTGGAATGTGGAACGCTGTTCGGACTCGACTATAAAAAGGAGGTCCCTTGTCATTGAGCTTAACATGGAATCGGGCAGCACTCAGTGATAAGAGAGAAGTTCACCACTGTGGACTGAATAGTCTAGGTTAGGTTAGGTGGCAGCCCGATGTATCAGGCTCACTTAGATTATTCAGTCCATTGTGATACCACATTGGTGAACTTCTCTCTTATCACTGAGTGCTGCCCGATTCCATGTTAACCTCAATGACAAGGGACCTCCTTTTTATAGCCGAGTCCGAACGGCGTTCCACATTGCAGTTAAACTACTTTGAAACCCTCAGAAATGTCACCAGCATTACTGAAGTGGGATAATCCATCGCTGAAAAACTTTTTGGTGTTCGGTCGAAGCAGGAATGGAACCGACGACCTTGTGTATGCAAGGCGGGCATGCTAACCATTGCACCACGGTGGCTCCCACTGAATAGTCTAAGTGAGCCTGATACATCGGGCTGCCACATAACCTAACCTAACTTAACAATGGGGGCTATACGTAAAAGTGAACCGATATGGCCCATTTGCAATACCATCCGACCTACATCAATAACAACTACTTGTGCCAAGTTTCAAGTCGATAGCTTGTTTAGTTCGAAAGTTTGCGTGATTTCAACAGACGGACGGACGGACGGACATGCTCAGATCGACTCAGAATTTCACCACGACCCAGAATATATATACTTTATGGGGTCTTAGAGCAATATTTCGATGTGTTACAAATGGAATAACAAACTTAATATACACCCCATCCTATGGTGAAGGGTATAATAAAATGGGAAATTGGAGAAAAAACATTTTTTTTTAAATTAATATTTTTAAATTTCTTCATCAAAACTTCAAAGGTAATGCAAAGGATCCAAAAATGGAGTACTTCTGTCCTATGACAAACCCATGTAAAATTAATTGGAGATGATCCAAGTTTGCCCTACTTCCGGATCATAAATTGGGGATCCAAACTACTTTTCTATGCCGCTCGTCTGACAGCTGACAGATTTATTCCAGTGAAAGTTAATTTCATTGTTTACCAGCTTACAACAGCATTTTGATCTATTGCATTCAATCCGTTTTCTTTTAAACAATAAAATTATATTGCATTACATATCAGCCATCCTGTATTCTAAATCAAAACCTTGGTTTAATATAATAATAATTCAATTTAAAAAATATCGTGACTTTAACTCGAAATCAATAGATAAAGTCTTTAAGTGAAGAAAAAAATCTTTACAACCAACTCATTTTTTTTTACAACATCTGCTTATTCCGGACTTCTTAGGAAATCCTCAATATTTCCTCCAATTAAATTGACATAAGTACTCCAAAATATCCATTCACTTCAAGTCCAACACTTAATTTAGTTACAGCTCGTAATTTAGTTTTAAAATGTAAAATATCCTTTTATTAGAAATCCCAGCCGTCTTGGCAAACATACCAGTGATGATGGCTTGGCATCGCACATCACACATCATGGCACACATGTCCTATGTCAACTAACAGCTGTTATCCTTGATGTAATCCTGATACATTCACTATATAGTGGAGTTGGTGAGTGGTGTAGAAACATCACCACCATCGCTGCCACCATCATAGGCTATTTACAATTTCTTATGGTCATAAACAAGGGACTTACATTTCACACATTTCGTTCTTGCCAAAAAAAAAGTGAAGAGAGGCCTATACCTTTTCGGGAAACGTTAATAAATGTTTATGATTTTTATCCAATTTCCAAAAAGAAAAAAAAACTAAAATTGATTGAAGCTGATGGACATATGTTGGTCAATATGTGTGTTAGTCTAGGCTATCATTGACTTTATTTCCCCCCTCCTCTCTTTTACGGATATGGTGTCCTTTTTAATAGAAACGAAAGTGTATCAAATTATTTTGGGCAAATCCTTCAATATTTATGGCAGCAGCTTCTTATAAATACGATTTCCAAGACTCCATTGTTATTTAGCTGGCT
Source organism: Haematobia irritans (assembly GCF_050003625.1). Taxonomy (NCBI): domain Eukaryota; kingdom Metazoa; phylum Arthropoda; class Insecta; order Diptera; family Muscidae; genus Haematobia; species Haematobia irritans. Next base: position 10,002,602 of record NC_134401.1, on the reverse strand, counting down.
GTCTGCGAAAGAAGAATGGCTTTATTTTCTTTTTCATGATGCCTCCAATCCCTCCTGTAATGTAAGAAGATTTAGCCACATATGAATTAGAGGATCTAACCAAAGTTTCTTTCTTTCCCATATTAACTCTGACATATGATTGATTTACTACCATCTTTGACGACCATATTCGTTAAGACTTAGACTCAGTGGATCTTTTCATCATTTTTTCCCTCCCGGCTTTGATGATTGTGTACTGAGAAGGCCTTTTATGATTGTTATTACCCATCATTAAACTGACAAAAGATAGCCACAATAGATAGCTTTATTTTGTCTGGAATTGGATGTGTGATATTTTTGGATCATTTCAATTTTTTTTTTTTTTGTGATATATAATTCGGTAGTTCAATTATTTTGGGGTGGATTATTTCGTTTTCTTGTCCCCCTGTACTATTTTATGTCAAGGGAATTGCCTTTTCCAGAGTGAAAAGGAAATATGTTTTGGGGTTTATGGGGGGGAATTATTGATTAAGATGTGAATGTGTGAAAATCTATTGATTTCTCTTATTTACATTGATCATTTAAATATAATTAAGTTCTAATAGAGTTGTTGCAATTAAGTGTTATAATTAAAAAAGCGTCGGCCAGATAATGGACAAAGCAAAAGGAATCTATTTCTTCAACAACCCAACTCTATACTACTACCGAGCCACAGATGTTATAGGATAGGGAATCCAAAGACTTTCGTCTTACTCCAATAGACTGTTTGTCTGAAAAATTCGTATTTGACTAATCGAATTTTGAGTTTTTTTAGAAAATAGAGAATTTTGTCACAAATTTTCTATAAAAATAAAATTTTGAGAAAATTTTCTATAGAAATAAAACTTCGACAAAATTTTCTACAGAAATAAATTTTTAGCAAAGTTTTCTATAGAAATAAATTTTTGACAAAATTTTCTATAGAAATAAAATTTTGACAAAATTATCTATAGAAAAAAATTTTGACAAAAATTTCTATAGAAAAAAAAAATTTGACAAAATTTTCTATAGAAATAAAATTTTATCAAAATTTTTGATAGAAATAAAATTTTAACAAAATTCTATAGAAATAAAATTTTGACAAAATTTTATATGGAAATAAAATGTTGACAAAAATTTTTATAGAAATAAATTTTTTGACAAATTTTTTTTAGATATAAAATTTTGAAAAAACTTGATTTATTTTGTTTCTTATTCGATCTTTTTCTGTTTTAATAAAAAAAATTCTAAAAAATTAAATTTTGACAAATCTTTTTATAGAAATAAATATTTAACAAAATTTTGCATAGAAATAAAATTTTGACAAAATTTTCTATAGAAATAAAATTTTGACAAAATTATCTATAGATAAAAAATTTTAACAAAATTTTGTATAGAAAAAAATCTTTGACAAAATTTTCTATAGAAATAAAATTTTATCAAAATTTTTTATAGAAATAAAATTTTGACAAAATTTTCTTTAGAATAAAATTTTGACAAAATTTTCTATAGAAATAAAATGTTGACAAACTTATCTATAGAAAAAAAATTGACAAAATTTTCTATAGAAATAAAACTTTGTCAAAATTTTTTATAGAAATAAAATTTTAACAAAATTTCCTATAGAAATAAAATTTAGACAAAATTTTATATAGAAATAAAATGTTGACAAAAATTTTTATAGGGATCCACCGTGGTGCAATGGTTAGCATGCCCGCCTTGCATACACAAGGTCGTGGGTTCGATTCCTGCTTCGACCGAACACCAAAAAGTTTTTCAGCGGTGGATTATCCCACCTCAGTAATGCTGGTGACATTTCTGAGGGTTTCAAAGCTTCTCTAAGTGGTTTCACTGGAATGTGGAACGCCGTTCGGACTCGGCTATAAAAAGAAAGTCCCTTGTCATTGAGCTTAACATGGAATCGGGCAGCACTCAGTGATAAGAGAGAAGTTCACCACTGTAGTATCACAATGGACTGAATAGTACATCGGGCTGCCACATAACCTAACCTAACCAAAAATTTTTATAGGAATAAATTTTTTGACAAAATTTTTTAGATATAAAATTTTGAGAAAATTTTCTAAAAAAATTAAAATTTGACAAATTTTTTTATAGAAATAAATTTTTAACACAATTTTCCATAGAAATAAATTTTTATCAAAATTTTCCACAGAAATAAATTTTTGATAAAATTATCTATAGAAAAAAAAACTTTGACAAAATTTTCTATAGAAAAAAAATTTTGACAACATTTTCTATAGGAATAAAATTTTATCAAAATTTTTTATAGAAATAAAATTTTGACAAAATTTTCTATAGAAATAAAATTTTGACAAAATTTTCTATAGAAATAAAATTTTGACAAAATTATCTATAGAAATAAAATTTTGACAAAATTATCTATAGAAAAAAAATTTTGACAAAATTTTCTACAGAAAAAAAAAATTTTGACAACATTTTCTATAGAAATAACATTTTATCAAAATTTTTTTTATAGAAATAAAATTTTTACAAAATTTTCTATAGAAATAAAATTTTAACAAAATTTTCTATAGAAATAAAATTTTTTGAGAAAATTTTGTATAGAAATAAAATTTTGACAATATATTCTATAGAAATGAAATTTGGACAAAATTTTCTATAGAAATAAAATGTTGACAAATTTTTCTATAGAAATAAGATTTTCTCTGCTAATACTGGTGACATTTCTGAGTGTTTTGACAAAAATTTCTATAGAAATAAAATTTTGAAAACATTTTCTATAGAAATAAAATTTTTAGAAAACTTTCTATAGAAATAAAATTTTGAAAAAAAATCTATAGAAATAAAATTTTCCATTTTCTATAGAAATAAATTTTTGACAAAATTTTCTATAGAAATAAAATGTTGACAATATTTTCTACAGAAATAAATTTTTCACAAAATTTTGTATAGAAATAAATTTTTAACAACATTTTTTATAGAATTTTCTATTTCTTTCAAAATATTCTACAGAAATAAAATTTTGTCAAAATTTACTAAAGAAATAAAATCTTGACAAACTTTTCTATAGACATAAAATCTGGATTTTGTATATCAATAAAATTTTGATAAAATTTTTAATAGAAATAAAATTTTGGCAAAATTTTCTACAGAAATTTTATGTTGACAAAATTTTCTAGACAAATAAAATTGGACAATATTTTTGTTAGAAATAAATTTTTGATAGAATTTTTTATAGAAATAAAATTTTTACCAAATGGCAAAAATATTACAAAATTTTCTGTAGAAATAGAATTTTGACAAAATTTTCTACAGAAATAAAATTTTGACAAAATTTTCTATAGAACTAAAATTTGGATAAATTTTTTCTTAGAAATAAAATTTTGACAAAATTTTCTACAGAAATAACATTTGGACAAAATTTTCTATAGAAATAAAATGTTGACAAAATTTCCCATGAAAATAAAATTTGGACAAAATTTTCTATTGAAAAAAATTTTACACATTTTTCTTTAGAAACAAAATTTTGACAACTTTTTTTTTAAATAAAATTTTGACAAAATTTTCTATAGAAATAAAATTATGTAAAGTAAGATTTTTTATTTGGTAAAATTGTTTCCAAATGTTGGTAGATTATTTTTGCCTCGACTGACAATCGTGGATGCAACACTGTCAGTATCTCGATAACGAGCAATGGTACACAGAAAAAAATTCACGAGAATTTTTCCAATTAAAATTTTAATTGAGTTTTAAAAAATATTCAATTAAAAATTTAATTGATTCAACAATTTTTTTAATTGAAACAAAAATCAATAACAAAAATTCATAGTATCAATTAATTCAATCAATTAATTTTTTAATTGATCTTCAATTAATGTTTTAATTGATACTATCATTGAAAACATTTCAATTAAAAAATTAATTGGATCAATTAATTTCGTGATTGAATGAGATTTTTTTTTTGTTGTATGTGAAACAAAAATGTATTCACATTTAAATGGTGGAGGGCTCTAACCATTTGACAGTTATTTGTGGTTTTCCGGCCAAATATAAAGCAATCACAATATCACGGTTGAATTTCGAATCTCGAAACGCTTTATTTCTAAATGCCATAGATCAAAATGCTTTTGTAAGTTTTTTTTACAATAAAATGAACTGCCACTGGAATAAATCTTTCGGCTGTCAGACAAGCGGTTTAGAAATGATAACGGCTGTTAGAATGGCAAATGTTCGATGGGAGAATTGCAAGGGTTGTAACGACACCAAGCAAATATGGCCCCATTTCAACTTAAACCGCACACTAGATATGCTAATGTTCTCGAGACGTCAGATATCACTCCTGATATCTGCTATAACGGGTCGCTGCCTGATAGGCGATTTTGCAAAAACTATTGGCGCGAAGTATAATGACTATTGTATGAGCTGTCATGATGCGGAGGAAAAAGAATCAATTAAACACCTCTTGTGTGAGTGTCCTGCATTTTGTGTAAAGCGCAAGCAACTTTTAGGAGCATATAGCTTCAGATTACTGGCGGATCTGGAAAACGTTAACTTAAGCAGTCTGCTAATGTTTTTGGAACAATCTGGTTGGTTCAACAAAGAAAAATAATCAAGAAGGTTCAGCGGTTAAAACTAGAAGTGCCCATATGTAATAGGTACTTTTAGTTAATGTGGTATCACAATGGACTGAATAGTCTAAGTGAGCCTGAATCTTAATCGGGCTGCCACTTTAACCTAACCTAACCTAATGATAACAACATTAAATTTGTTGCAATGCATATTAGCCACCCTCTAATATATGTATGTAAGTATTTCAATTTAATTAACTCTTTCACTACCGTTATAAACCTAATGTTAAAAACTTAAATTGTTCTTCTGTTTTTACTTGTACTAACAGCATGTAGAACAAAAATTGTAATTTTGAGGACCTACCTCAAGTACTTCAAGAGCTAAATGAGTTTGTTCTGAAAACTTGATTCTTGAATTGAGACCAAATGGCCATACGAAAATAAGCGCTCTTTGGCCTACAATATCTTTCGAAGTGTGAGAAAAAATACAAAAAAAGAACATGGAAAAGTATCATTTATAGTTTTTGTATGAATATAAATTTACTAGAGACATACAGAAGAAAAACGGATTCAAAATTCCATATTTTTCATTTATTGTTAAAGAAGTTTATAAAAATGCATTTTAGTGCTCACTAATATGGAAAATATTTATAGTTTATTTAGATTAAAGCCTCTACTTTGAAATAACATTAAGAAATATATCGAAACTATGAGAGAATATATAGCTTGGCGTCGTGTTCAAATGTCCTCCTAAGTGGTTATCGGTAGTCAAAGGGTTAAAATGAATAGATTTACATTTATTTTCTTTTTATACCCTGCGCCACACTGTGGAACAGGGTATTATAAGTTAGTGCATATGTTTGTAACACCCAGAAGGAGACGAGATAGACACATGGTGTCTTTGGCAATAATGCTCGGGGTGGTTCCCTGAGTCGATATAACCATGTCCGTCTGTCCGTCCGTCCGTCCGTCTGTCTGTGAACACATTTTTGTGATCAAAGTCTAGGTTGCAGTTTAGGTCCAATCGACTTCAAATTTGGCACATGTCCCTGTTTTGGGTCAGAATAGAACCCTATTGATTTTGGAAGAAATCGGTTCAGATTTAGATATAGCTCCCATATATATCTTTCGCCCGATATGCACTTATATGGATCCAGAAGCCAGAGTTTTATCCCGATTTGCTTGAAATTTTGCACGAGGAGTACAATTGGTGGTATAGACGAGTGTGCAAAATTTTATTGAAATCGGTTCAGATTTAGATATAGCTCCCATATATATCTTTTGTCCGATATGGACTTATATGGCCCCAGAAGCCAGAGTTTTATCCCGATTTGCTTGAAATTTTGCACGAGGAGTACAATTGGTAGTATAGTCGAGTGTGCAAAATTTTATTGAAATCGGTTCAGATTTAGATATAGCTCCCATATATATCTTTTGTCCGATATGGACTTATATGGCCCCAGAAGCCAGAGTTTTATCCCGATTTGCTTGAAATTTTGCACGAGGAGTACAATTGGTAGTATAGTCGAGTGTGCAAAATTTGATTGAAATCGGTTCAGATTTAGATATAGCTCCCATATATATATTTTGTCCGATATGGACTTATATGAACCCAGAAGCCAGAGTTTAGGCCCAATTTGGTTGAAATTTTGCACATAGAGTACAATTAGTAGTGTAGTCAAGTGTGCTAAATTTTATTGAAATCGGTTTAGATTTAGATATAGCTCCCATATATATCTTTCGCCCGATATTGACTAATATGGTCATAGAAGTCAGAGTTTTGGCCCAATTTGGTTGAAATTTTGCACTTGCAGTACAACTAGTAGTGTAGTCAAATTTGCCAAATTTGATTGAAATCGGTTCAGATTTAGATATAGCTCCCATATATAGCTTTCGCCCGATTTACACTCATATGACCACAGAGGCCAATTTTTAACTCCGATTTTGTTGAAATTTTGCAAAGGGAGTAGAATTAGCATTGTAGTTATGCGTGCTAAATTTGGTTGAAATCGGTTCATATTTAGATATAGCTCCCATATATATGTTTTACTGATTTCGACAAAAATGGTCAAAATACGAACATTTTCCTTTTAAAATCGCCTCTGTTTAGTCGAAAAGTCGTAAAAATTACACTAATTTTCCTAAACTTCTAATACATATATATCGAGCGATAAATCATAAATAAACTTTTGCGAAGTTTCCTTAAAATTGCTTCATATTTAAATGTTTCCCATATTTTTTTACTATCATTGTGTTTCACCCTAGTGCATTATCCGACTTAAATTTTGAGTCTATAGAATTTGTAGAAGTCTATCAAATTCTGTCCAGATCGAATGATATCTAAATGTATGTATTTGGGACAAATCTTTATATATAGCCCCCAACACATTTGACGGATGTGATAAGGTATCGAAAATTTAGATCTACAAAGTGGTGCAGGGTATAATATAGTCGGCCCCGCCCGACTTTAGACTTTCCTTACTTGTTTAATTTTAAAGAATTTATTTGCATTTGTCATTAATCATTTCAAAAAAATAATTTTTATAGACATTTTAATTGTAATGATTATAGATTTTAAACTCTTAAAAAATTTTCCAAACATTAAACGCAAAATTAAATTCTATAAACGGTTTTAAAAAAATTTAAAGCGTTTTTCATGGTATTGAAAAAAACCCAAGCAAATTTTATGTGGCACTAATCTTTCAAAAAGTCGTTTAAAATTATTAAACGAATTCGAAAATATTTCTCTCATTCCTTTGGTGGCATGGTGAGACCTCAATAAAATCAATCATATAAAAACATTTATGGCCACAACGAAACTGCCATATCTAAAAAGTCTGGGAAGGCAAGAAAGAAAATCTTATCAAGTGTTAAAAAACCAAGCTAGATTTTTACGATCCAACTCCAAGTGTTATCAAAAAAGAAAAAGAGTTGGTAAGGACAACGAAGATTTTTGTTCTTTTTAAAATTTTATGGAGCCTTTTCTTTAGTTAAATCAGCGATGCCATATCACATGCATGCCTTTAGGAACAAAGGCTTAAGAAAGGAAAGCCGCCATAAAAATTAAATAGAAAAGAATTCACGACAAAGAGAGGAAGAGAGAAAGGGAGCTAGGGAGTGAAAGACCTGGAAACAAAATGTTTTAATTGTTTGTTAACTGAAATCTGGAACAAAGAATTTAAAAGATCGTTAATTTTCATCAAATGGCTGGGAGTTTGAATGGGATCGAAACAAATGTTTCAGTATAAAGCCTTGTAAACTGACTCCCCTACAATAAAACCAACTAAACACAAGAAAAGCAAAATCAAAACCCCAGGACTAGATAACCAAAAAGTCCTGTTTTGTTCTTTTGACTCTATCACTTTTATAGGTTTCGTTTTTTTTTTATTTTTTAATGACGGATTAGTTTCTTATCACGATGCTATGGCCACAAAATAAAAAAAGGATCGCCTTTAGTCGAAATATTTTCATTTAACAATTCAACGATAAGATCACACGCATACCAACTGAAAAACTCCTTGTAACTTTACACTCAACTGAACTCTTTAGCCTTTTTTGTATTTTCTCTTTTATTGTAAAGGAAGAGGGAGAGAGAGAGATAGATACAGAGCCCATAAGGATCTTGTGGCCAAGGCCTTGTCATGTTACATTACACGGCCGAGTGACTGACATTTTAAAAATAACCGTCTTCATGAAGACCAGCTTTCAAAAAATGATGATCTGAAGTGTCAGTCACCAAAAATTTTGAAATATTTCAAATCACTCTAACAAGCGTTAAGTGAAGAGCGGTACAAATGATACAGAACAAAAGGATTCAAGGATATCAAATTTCCTGTTTAGCTATAAGTAATGAAAGGATTAAGGGAAGTTGGCTTAGTTTCAATTGAAAAATTTTTTCCGAAAATATTTAATAGTCCATAGAAACAGTATCATATGACATTTTTAATTAAAGTAACAAATTTTTGCATAATATAATTACATCAATGTTTTTTTTTTTTTTTGTGAAAATATTCATATTTCTAAAGAAAATATGTGGACATTTTTTGGAATAATAATTTTTATAAAAAAAAAATAAAATAATAAAGGTCAGTTTAGATATTTGGGAACGGTAGTCAAAGTGGTATCGTCTTACATTTTTAAATTTGAATAATAAAATTAGATTTTTTTTAAGAAAATATGAGATTTTATCAAAAAATAATTCGCTTTAGGATTGAGAGAAGTAGGTTAAGTTTCAAATTTTGATATTTTTAAAAAATATTTATATGTCCATAAAAACAGCATCATACGACTTTATGAAAATTTTCATATTTCTAAAAAAATGTGCCTCTAAATGTGAATAAATCTTGTAATTCTCGTACCATAGCTAGTTACCTAGATGCTGGCAGTTTAGAATCGAGTCCACAAAGTGAACGGAAGAAACACGGTAACAACACCAGAAATGATCCGAAAAGTGAAGGTTAAATTTCTTCGAAATCCATGACGCTGAGGTAGAATACTTGCTCATTAACTGAACATCCCGAAAATGCATGTAACACATATTGAAATATTAATTTGGACTAAAGCCATTGAAGTTGCAAAATGTGCAATAGCTTACCGATACACAAAGAAATTTGGACTGGAAAGAGCCAAGGAGTTGCTTTGCTTGCACGAAGGGACCAGTAACCGAATTTGGTGGGAAGCCATTTCAAATTGTGCAGTTTGTGAAAAAACGAAATGATCAGGTTTAATCGCCAAAAAGGTCAGCAGACAATTTATGCCTTCAATTGGCCAACAGATCACAAGCATCGCCGATGGTAGCTCATCGCATGCATTCATCAACCTGGAAGTCAAAATAAATGCCGTATATGCAAAATGTCCTAAAAACAGTATTAAAGACCTGGGCAGAAATGTGAAATAATTGTAGGGAATCACCGTGTTGCAATGATTAGCATACACGGTTGCCACAATTGGTTGAATTCTACCAAAAGTGGTATATTTTTTATTTTTTGGTATTTTGGTAGAATTCTTAATGTTTTGGTAGATTTTGCAAAATATTCCTGTCCCAATAAATTTTTACAGAAAAAAAAATTTACAAAAAATTCTACAGAAATAAAATTTTGACAAAATTTTCTATAGAAATACAATTTTGAAAACAAAATCCTTGAGAAATAAAATTTTGACAAAATTTTCTATACAAATACAATTTTCAAAAAAATGTCTATAGAAATAAAATTTTGATAAAATTTTCTATAGAAATACAATTTTGACAAAATTTTCTATAGAAATAAAATTTTGACAAAATTTTCTATAGAAATATTTTGACAAAATTTTCTATAGAAAGAATATTTTGACAAAATTTTCTATTTAAATAAAATTTTGACAAAATTTTCTATAGAAATAAAATGTTGGCAAATTTTTCTATCGAAATAAAATTTTAATCATTGTTGTTGTTTTTGATTTCAGCTTAAAACCATGCATTGACTAAACTACAAGTGTAGCTTAACCAACAGAGGAAAAGAATGTTTGTCAAATTTATTTGGGCAAAGCCCTATAGACTGCAAGATGGTTGGATGGACGCACGTTTTGGAATTGCCACATTCCTCATCAGCATCCTCTACTTGCACCAAAACTATCAACAAATTATCAGAATAAATTCAGGCAGTTCACTAAAGCCAAAAGTAAACAACACTTGAACCTTCCGAAAAATGTTTCCACATATCTCTTTTCCGTCAAATCATCGATTTGAGTGCAGTTGGCTGGGTTTATTTTGAAAAAAAAAAAACAACAATAACAAAACAAAACGAATAAAATAAAATAAAATTTTGACAAAATTTGCTATAGAAATATCATTTTGACATAATTTTCTATACAAATAAAACTCTGACAAATTTTTCTATAGAAATAAAATGTTGACAAAATTTTCTATAGAAATAACATTTTGACAAAATTTTCTATTTAAATAAAATTTTGACAAATTTTTTTCTATAAATAAAATTTTGGCAAATTTTTCTATCGAAATAAAATTTTGACAAAATTTCTATAGAAATAACATTTTGACATAATTTTCTATAGAAATAACATTTTGGCAAAATTTTCTATCAGAATAAATTCAGGCAGTTCACTAAACCCAAAAGTAAACAACACTTGAACCTTCCGAAAAATGTTTCCACATATCTCTTTTCCGTCAAATCATCGATTTGAGTGCAGTTGGCTGGGTTTATTTTGAAAAAAAAAAACCAACAATAACAAAACAAAACGAATGAAATATAATTTTGACAAAATTTTCTATAGAAATAACATTTTGACATAATTCTCTATACAAATAAAACCCTGACAAAATTTTCTATAGAAATTAAATTTTGGCAACATTTTCTAGAGAAATAAAATGTTGACAAAATTTTCTTAGAAATTAAATTTTGGCAAAATTTTCTATAGAAATAAAATTTCGACAAAACTTTCTATAGAAATAAAATTTTGACAAAATGTTCTAGAGAAATAAAATTTTTACAAAATTTTCTACAGAAATAAAATTTTGGGAAATTTTCTGTAGAAATAAAATTTTGACAAATTTTTCTATAGCAATAAAGTCTTGACAAAATTGGAAGGCCTTAATTCGTTGCATACACGGTTGCCACAGTTGGTAGAATTGTACCAAAAATGGTAGATTTTTTTATTGTTTAGTAGATTGGTAGAATTCTTGATGTTTTTGAAGATTTTGCAAAATATTTATCTCACACTAAAAGGTACTTTACAAATTTTTATAGAAATAAAATTTTAACAAAATTTTCTATAGAAATAAAATTTTGACAAAATATTCTATAGAAATAAAATTTTGGCAAAATTTTCTATAGAAATTAAACTTTGACAAAATTTTCTAGAGAAATAAAATTTTTACAACATTTTCTACAGAAATAAAATTTTGGGAAAATTTTCTATAGAAATAAAATTTTGACAAAATTTTCGATAGAAATAACACTTTGACAAAATTTTCTATAGAAAGAATATTCAGACAAAATTTTCTATTTAAATAAAATGTTGACAAAATTTTTTCTAGAAATAAAATTTTGGCAATTTTTTCTATCAAACTAACATTTTGAAAAACTTTTCTACAGAAATAAAATTTTCACAAAATTTTCTATAGAAATAAAATTTCGACAAAATTCTCTATAGAAATAAAATTCTGACAAAATGTTCTTAGAAATTAAATTTTGGCAAAATTTTCCATAGAAATGAAATTTTGGCAAAATTTTCTATAGAAATAAAATTTTGACAAAATTTTCTATAGAAATAAAATTTTGAAAAAAATTTCTGTAGAAATAAAATTTTGACAAAATTTTCTAGAGAAATTAAATTTTGACAAAATTTTCTACTGAAATAAAGTTTTGAAAAAATTTTCTATCCAAGTAAAGTTTTGACAAAATTTTCTATAGAAATAAAATTTTGACAACATTTTCTAGAGAAATCAAATTTTCTATAGCAATAAAATTTAAAAAAAAAAATCTATAGAAATACAATTGTTACAAAATTTTCTATAAAAATACAATTTTGATAAACAAAAATTATATAGAAATAAAATTTTGACAAAATAGATTTCTGATAAATGGACATACGGATGGACGTACTAGATCAATTGATTGAGAGTGACTCTGAATCAAGGGTCATATAAGCGGAATAATATATTTTTAAGTTCTTCAATCACGATTTTTGTTGATCCACTTAATTTTTAATTATTGAAGAAGTCACATCTTTGGCTAGAAATCAATACCAAAAACATTAAGGAGAGGTAAAAATCGTTGGATCCAAGTTAACTTTTTAGAGTAAAGGAAACGTTTTTTTTTTAATTAAATGTTTTTATATATTTTTTTAATATAGATGTTTTAACTAAATTCTATTTTAAAGCTTCATTCACCAAAAATGATTTCCATTACTTCCACCATATATCCCTTTTATTCTAACCAAAAAAAAAAAACAAAAACCAAAGCAAATTAGCTCTTGCATATACAAAAAACCCTTGTAAAACAATCTATTAATTTCATACCAAGTTCTAAGGACATGACAGAGGCTCTGTCAAAACTAAAACATAAGACAGCGGAAACTTGGTAATTAAAACCAATTTATTTACACGTAACAAACCGGAAGGAAGAAACTGAAAGCAAAGACATTGCGCACATAATACCCAACCAATGTAGGAGAGGAAACGCAAAATTACAAAGACAAATAGCAAAGGAAGCAAGAAACCAAGAACACAACAACTTGTAAAGTAGACAAATTCCAAGGATCAAGATGAGGGCGACAAGCAAAAACGTTGGCAATTTTTTTTTTAATTTGTTTTAATAGTTATGAGAGGAAAGAGAATAAAAATTGGTAGAGGGAAATCTAGGAAAAAAGACACCAACTAAGATATGGGTACATTTTTCTCTAATAGTTGAACGCCATAGGTAATTTTTAGCATTTATCCATAACAAAAAGGTCAGACTTCCTGGAGTCTCAAGGCAATGACATTTCCATTGACTCTTAAGGCAACCCTCAATTTTTGACATTTTTAGCACAATTAACACCCCTATAGTCCAAAGGCAGATAGTTTCCAATGATGCTTCTGTGGAAGCAAATAACAAAAATTTATTTTTACTTAGGACCTTTTTAGCAAATGCCACCACTTACTAATTTAAAGGAGAAGGTTAATGCAATGGTCTGCCAATGTCCGGGCTATATGACTAATTGATTTTTCTGCCTCAAACCATAAGATTCATGCATTTTGTATTGAAGGTCTGGCTCTTGAAGGATCATAGAATGGTCAGATAATCTATGTTAATTATGAAGAAGCATTCACTTTGATCCTTAAGAAATTCTAAAGAAAATATTCTTTTTTTTTATTATTTATTAAGGATTCATTCATTATTGTCATTTTAAGTTATATTTAACTCAATTTTAAATAGTTTATGATCTTTATTATTGTATTATGGTGACTAATGTAGACGTCTGAATGTTATTGCATGGATAAGTGATTTAAGTTAGTTGGTAGTGAAAATTGATTTACAATACTTGAGGAGATTTTCAATATCCTTGCATATAGAATTTTACATGCACTGAGAAACAACATAACCGCTTGCAAAGATTTTGTATTTAAACTAATGAATTTGATATTGATTCCGAGCCAAAGAAGCGGAGAATTGGTGTAAGGACAAATTTAAGACACAATTCTGTTTTAAATTTGAGTTTCACATACTAGAAACACATTTGAATTTATTCGTTTTTTCTGCTTTTTTTCTTTAAAGACGTGTTAACGAAACCTTAAATTTCCAAATTTATACTCGACTTCAAGTAGAAATTATATTTTTTTTCAGGTAAAAAAAACGTCAAGTAAAAAACATCAGCTATTTTTAACGCTTGTTTGCTTGCTAGTTAAGATACAAAAAATCAACAAACTTAAGGATGATTTCATTAATTTGAAAGATTTTTTTCGGAATTATTAAAGCCAAGTTGTGTTGCCGTTTTGCCACTTTAGTAGCAAATTTGCCACTTTTTTTAAGCGGTGATTCTTTTGTGCCACCTTTTTGTTGTGCCACTAAATCTGATACTACCCGTATAAAAATTGGAGGATCTAATTAGATCTCAAAATTGGCTACTTTAGACCTATACAGACTTACCCAGATATGATGAGATAGAATTAGATATAATTATATATATGTAATTCCACATATGACGATATCTAACATCAGATCCAACTACATATAGGGATAGATGTAATTATATCTAAGACATTAGATCTAGGCCAATATTGAGATCTGAACAGATCTACTTCCATAGTAATTAGATATGATTAGATCTTACCATTTATCGGATCAACTCATATATAATTATATCAAATTAGATCTCTCAAGTTTTACTCGGGTAATAACTATTTTGAGCCACTTTTTTGTCAAAATATGCCACTTTTTAATTACATTAATTTATACTGTAATATGTTTTAAACATTTCTATCGAAAATAGCGTTAAGATAACAGATGTGATTTGATGCTTAATAAATAATCGAGTTCAGGAGTTGGATTTTGATATTTGTGAACAATTTTTCGTTTTTTGTATCATAAGATTATCTGTGTACTTTTACCGCCTAAAAGTATGCATACAAAAAGTTTTACAGTAATAAACCGGAATAATCTTCTAAATATTAAATTTAGGTTAGGTTAAAGTGGCAGCCCGATTAAGTTCCAGACTCACTGAGACTATTCAGTCCGTTGTGGTACATTTAATAAATAAAATAGCAAAACGGGAGTCCATATTGCCCTGGAGTTCAAGTCAAGGCCCTATAGAGAAGAATGCACAAGTCACTCACAAATACTATCGCAAATATCTCATCGAGATAGCTGAGCAGTTCAACATTATGGTCATGGGAACACAAAAGGAAATTTCAAATTCAAAAAAAAAAATAGACAAGGCTGGGGAGCGTCTTACCCATTCCAGGAGAAATATAATCTATTATTATGCCTTTTATTACCTATACGGTGGAGGAGAAGGAATAAGTTAAACTTTTCTTGTGTTTCGTCTGACCCTTTAACTTCGCTATGATGGAAGAAGAAGAAACCACTCACACAAATACTATCGCAAACCTCCCATCGAGATAGCTGAGCAGTTCAATATTAGCCATGTCTGGCCATGGGAACACAGAATGGAACTTCAAAGTGAACAAATTGGCTAGGCAGGGGACTACCTCACCCATTCCAGGGGAACTAGAATATGTGAATATGCCTTTAGTTATCTGTATGATATGAAGGGTAAGGAATCAGTCAAACATGTTTTGTGATCCATCTAACCAATGTATTATGGATCCGACGGAAAGTTTTTCATACTTTTAGGCGCAAAAGGTGTTTACTTCAAAGCTCTATGAAAGAAGAAGGGAAAAGTCACTCAAAAGTTGACCAGATCAACTCGGCTATTCTATCTATTAATGTACCGATCACATTCGCAATCTTAACGAAAATCATG
This sequence comes from Haematobia irritans, assembly GCF_050003625.1. NCBI lineage: Eukaryota > Metazoa > Arthropoda > Insecta > Diptera > Muscidae > Haematobia > Haematobia irritans. The sequence continues at coordinate 9,987,093 of NC_134401.1, read as the reverse complement.
TAACAAAATTAATAGAAAATATTGCAGTATTATAGTAATTAATTGAAAAGTAGCACAACGTGAAAAAGGTGCCATTATAATGTAAAAAAGTATGGTATGTAGTGGGATAACCAAAAGGTGGCACAAAATCATCCTCTGCATTGATTTCGTCTTAGTTCTTCAGATGAGATGGTATTTCAGTATTTCGGATTACTTAAAATTTATCTCCACATTTATCTCCACATAAAGACATTTTGAATAATACTTGAAAAAAAATTATTAAAAATTTAAAATTTCCATTAGTGTGAAACTACACAAATTTGGACACTCTTAAAACCGGACACCTCTCAAAAGTGAACAACTGTCGTGAATCGAAGGTCACAATTTGGTCACAAGTTTATTTCTATAGAAAAAATTTTCAACATTTTATTTCTATAGAAAATTTTGTCAACATTTTATTTCGGTAGAAAATTTTGTCAAAATTTTACTTCGGTAGAAAATTTTGTCAAAATTTTATTTCTATAGAAAATTTTGTCAACATTTAATTTTCATAGAAAATTTTGTCAGAAAATTTTGTCAAAATTTTACTTCTATAGAAAATTTCGGTAGAAATCTTGTCAAAATTATATTTCTATAGAAAATTTTGTCAAAATTTTATTTCTATAGAAAATTTTGTCAAAATTTTATTTCTATAGAAAATTTTGTCAAAATTTTATTTCTATAAAAAATGTTGTCAAAATTTAACTTCGGTCGATAATTTGTCAAAATTTTATTTCTATAGAAAATGTTTTTCAAAATTTTATTTCGGTAGTAAATTTTGTCAAAATTTAACTTCGGTCGATAATTTGTCAAAATTTTATTTCTATAGAAGATTTTGTCAAAATGTTTTTCTATAGAAAATTTTGTCAAAATTTTATTTCTATAGAAAATTTTGTCAAAATTTTATTTCTATTGAAAATTTTGTCAAAATTTTATTTCTATAGAAATTTTTTCAAAATTTTATTTCTGTAGAAAATTTTTTCAAAATTTGATTTCTATAGAAAATTTTATCCAAATTTTATTTCTGTAGGAAATTTTGTCAAAATTTTATTTCGGTAGAAAATTGTGTGCAAATTTTATTCAATACAAAATTTTGTCCAAATTTTATTTCGGTAGAAAATTTTGTCAAAATTATATTTCTGTAGAAAATTTTGTCAAAATTTTATTTCTATAGAAAATTTTGTCAAAATTTTATTTCTATAGAAAATTTTGTCAAAATTTATTTCGGTAGAAAATTTTGTCAACATTTTACTTCGGTAGAAAATTTTGTCAAAAAATTTATTTTTATATTTTAAAATTGAGGAGTTGACAAACAGACCTTTGTTTTCATTAAAACTCAGTCTAAAGGAGGTCTTGACAATAATCTTCCAATATATAATTTTTGTTGAAATTTAGTGAAAAGTACTTTTTCGCCCAAAAAAATAACTTTTTTGTACTTTCTTAAAAATTGTATTTTCAATCCCTGGGTTTCACTGTATTTTATTTATCATTTCATTTAATTTTATATAACAATGAATTTTTATATATCACCGCAAAAAACCTTCTTGTAAAGTGAAAATTAGGTCCATCTCTAGAAGAATATTTTTGGATGTAAATTAATTGTATTGACAAGAACTTCCAATTTTGTTTTTTCTGGATATATTGTATTTTTTTAGAATTATAAAATCCACCAATTCTCTCGTCTCTTAGTCGTTTTATGAAATCCTATGATCTCTTGAACCATGAACTCCAATAAAGAGATGAAAAAAAAATAAAAATCCTCAAACAGGATGTAATGAAAACTCAAAAGGATTTTAGGTGAGTAATAAAACCTAGTAAGTCTATTAAAGCGTTGACAAGAGGATTTAATTCAAATTTTCTCTAAACGATAAGAAATACGAAAAATACATCAGCTAGAGCACATGAAGATCATCATCAAAGCAAGCAAACGACAGTAGATGAATTTCTAGGGTGGGAAAAGAAAGTCCATTAAAAGGATTAGGTATGGGCCATAAATGTGGCAGTAAACTATTACGTAGAAATGGAAAATATAAAAGAAAATGTTTTCTTGATATCAAAAGAGTTAAGAGCTCAAAGGATATGCAAAAGTGTTGGACATAAGAAAAGGGTTGGTGTTCAACATTCAAACATTACAAAATCGCCATGCAAATCCTGTTAAAACGCTTTGTCAGTTTAGAATGCAAGCATTTTTTTTGACATATGAGAAGATACATTCCTAGGCGCAAAAAAGGATTGCATGCAAAATTATAGAAAACCCTTTTTTCGTTGCCAGCAAAATTAAAGGACTTAGGTAATATTGACTATTATTGGAAATAATGTTATCTGTTTTTTGCCAACCCATTTCAAACATACTGCAAATCTTCCTATTTCTTCTTGGGAACATTTCAATAAAGGATCACATGATGCTGCTGTTGTTGTTCTTGTTTGATGTTATCCTTTTATTGATCAACCCATTTGTTTACATCTTTTGTGTGTTTTTGGAAAAGTGTCTGTAAATGGCAAAGATTTACATGTTATGATCGACACATTTGCAAATTATTTGAGGGCTCTAAAAGGATCTCAAACAAAAGTGAGAACTATTTTGCCAAATTTATGAAGGTAAGCGTAAGGGATCGGGATCGCTGACGTAAAATATGATATTTTTTTCTTTTAAGGGTTTACATAGTTTCTCCTTGGGTGTTGAATATTTAGAAATATTGCATTTATTTTATATTAATGATTTGTTGTCAGCAATGATAATTTTATATGTCATTCATCTCAAGATATGTGAGATGAATATTAAATGAGTTGAGATTTGGGCAAAATCAAATTTCAAATTTTATGTCATCAACCATAGAGAAAATATTAGGAATACATTTGAAAAATCCCAAAAGGAATCAAAAACAAAACTTCTTATCGATTATGAAAATCCATAACGGTCTTGAAGCTAGGCAAGTAGGGTACACTGAAAAAACAGTGAACCCACCATGAAAGAAAATTTTAGTTAATTTTAGAAAATTTGGATTAATTTTAGAAAATTTTAACTAAACTGTATTAGAAACTCAGATGTCATCCCGATTTCACAAAAATAAGTAAATAATTTTCGACAAATTCAAGAAAATATTTTAGACAAAATTATTATTATTTTTCATGTTAGCCTGATACTGAAACAGGCGATTAGCGTCCAAATGCATGATAACTTAATTTATAATTAATTATTACTCGAGCCTTATGAATAAAGTAGAGTAAGGAACTCAAGTTTCACTACAGTCGTGGAACGACTGAGCTCTTGGGACCTAAAAGCCCACCTTTGAATCTAAAGTTTCTTTGAATCTAAAGGTACTCCTTTACTCAGTGTCCCGTGAGAGTTCTTTGGACTTACTGCTTCGCCAGTGAGGTTTTTCGATCTAAAATTCCACCACTGAGTTCTGCGGACCTACAGCTCGAAAGATGAGTACGTTGAAACTACATTTCTTCTTTACTCAGTTTCCCGAGTGAGTTCTTTCGACCTACTGCTGCGCCACTGAGTTTTTTGGACCCAACATTCGGATCAACTGTCTCAACACTGAGTTCATTGGGGATATAAAACCCCACCACTGAGTTCATTGGACACACAGCTCCAATGCTGGGTCTTTCGGATCTAAAACTCCACCACACAGAAAAAATTTCACGAAAATTTTTCCAATTAAAATCTTAATTGAGTTTTAAAAAATATTCAATTAAAATTTTAATTGAATCAAAAAATTGTTTAATTGATATAAAAATCAATCACACAAATTAATAGTATCAATTAATTTCTTATTTGGATCAATTAATTTTTTAATTGAGTGTCAAATAATTCTTTAATTGATAATATCATTTTTGTGATTGAAGACATTTCAATTAAAAATTAATAGGATCAATGAATTTCGTGATTGAATCAAAAAAATATTTTTTGTGTGCACTGAGTTATTTGGGATCTTCAATTCCACTACTGAGTTCTTTGGGTCTACAGTTCGGCCACAGAGTTCTTAGGATCTAAAGTTTCCTCAACAGTTCCCGATTATCACGAAGAGAATTCGCCACCAACAACTGACCACCTGGATATCAATCAACCCCCAGAATTCCAGTCTTCGACTTAGGAAATATCGGCACCGATGATCATTTCTAAACCGCTTGTCTGTACTGAAAAAAAAACCAAGTAAGGAAAGTCTAAAGTCGGGCGGGGCCGACTATATTATACCCTGCCCCACTTTGTCGATCTAAATTTTCGATACCATATCACATTCGTCAAATGTGTTGGGGGCTATATATAAAGGTTTGTCCTAAATACATACATTTAAATATCACTCCATCTGGACAGAATTTGATAGACTTCTACAAAATCTATAGACTCAAAATTTAAGTCGGCTAATGCACTAGGCTGGAACACAATGTTAGTAAAAACAAGTATATACAGCAGCAAGTTTGGCCGGGCCGAATCTTAAATACCCACCACCATGAACCAGATATTAGGGTTTCCTTTGAAATTTCAGGAGGGCTAGAGGACTTGAGGACACTTCCCGAAGATAAATTTAAAGATTTCACCTATGAGGACTATATCAGATTCTGGATTTATAAGAACCATTTTTGCTTGAGTTTTAGAGGAATCATTAACATCTCTTGTAAGTGTGCAAGAAAAATATAAAATAACGTCTTGATTTGAAATCTTAAATCAGTAGAAGTAAAATCTGGAAATTTTGCATTGAGTTTCAAACAATTTTCATGATCAGTATTTACAATTTCTGGCAAATCAGATAAAAACTACGGTTTCTAGAAACCCAAGGAGTTTAATCGGGAGATCGTTCTGATGGGGGCTATACTATGGACCGATACTCACCGCTTTCGGCACACCTCTTTATGACCCGAAAATACCTATAGATTTCCAATTTCAGGCAAATAGGATAAAAACTTCGGATTCTAGAAGCCCAAGAAGTAAAATCGGGAAATCGGTCTATATGGGGGCTATACAAAAATATGGACCGATACTCACCATTTTCGGCACACCACTTTATGGCCCCAAAATACCTCTAGATTTCCAATTTCAGACAAATTGGATAAAAACTACGGATTCTATAAACCCAAGACCCCAAATCGGGAGGTCGTTTTATATGGGGACCATAAGCGTAGGAAGGCCTCTGGGGAGGGGGCTTAGACCCCCAGAAAAATTTTAGCCCCCCCCAGAATTTGAAAACCTATTTACGATTTTACATTTTTCTAAAAATTAAACTAGTATATACACAGCAGAAAGTTCCGCTAAAGATTTTCATGCACAATCAAATTACTTTGGTTGTGGTAGCAGTTGCCGATGGCAATTTTTTAATCTGGTATTTATAAAATAAATCTGTGGTTGAACTTTTGATTTAGTTGAATAACTAAAGCTCCTTTATTATTTTGTTTAGTCTGGTTTAGTCAATTTAATTTAAAAAATAGTAATTGATACTATTTGGGGGCTACACCAAAATATGGACCGATACTCACCATTCTCGGCACACCTCTTTATGGTCCTAAAATACCTCTAGATTTCCAATTTCAGACAAATTGGATAAAAACTACGGTTTCTATAAGCCCAAGACCCCAAATCGGGAGATCGCTCTATATGGGGGCTATACCAAAATATGGACGGATACTCACAATTTTTGGCACACGTATTTGTGGTCCTACAATACCTCTAGATTTCCAATTTCAGGTAAATTGAATAAAAACTGCGGTTTCTATAAGCCCAAGAAGTAAAATCGGGAGATCGATCTATATGGGGGCTATACCAAAACATGGACCGACACTCACCATTTTTGGCACACCTCTTTATGGTCATAAAATACCTCTAGATTTTCAATTTCGCGCAAATTGGATGAAAACTACGGTTTCTATAAGCGAAAGACCCCAAATCGGGAGGTCGGTTTATATGGGGGCTATACCAAACCATGGACCGACACTCACCATTTTTGGCACACCTCTTCAAGGTCCCAAAATACCTCTAGATTTTCAATTTCGCGCGAATTGGATGAAAACTACGGTTTCTATAAGCGAAAGACCCCAAATCGGGAGGTCGGTTTATATGGGGGCTATACCAAAACATGGACCGACACTCACCATTTTTGGCACACCTCTTCAAGGTCCCAAAATATCTCTAGATTTTTAATTTCGCGCAAATTGGATGAAAACTACGGTTTCTATAAGCGAAAGACCCCAAATCGGGAGGTCGGTTTATATGGGGGCTATACCAAAACATGGCCCGATATAGCCCATCTTCGAACTTGACCTGCGCGCAGACAAAAGACGATTCTGTGCCAAATTTCAGGACGATAGCTCCATTATTGAATGCTGTAGCGTGATTACAACAGACAGACAGACAGACAGACAGACAGACGGACAGACGGACATCGTCTTAGAATTTCTCCCTGATCAAGAATATATATACTTTATATAGTCGAAAATCGATATTTCGATGCGTTACAAACGGAATGACAAACTTATTATACCCCGTCACTATTCTATGGTGGTGAGTATAAAAATATGGGAAGCATTTAAATCTGAAGCAATTTTAAGGAAAATTCGCAAAAGTTTATTTAAGATTTATCGCTCGATATATATGTATTAGAAGTTTAGGATGATTGGAGTCATTTTTACAACTTTTCGACTAAGCAGTCGCGATTTTACAAGGAAAATGTTGGCATTTTGACCATTTTTGTCGAAATCAGAAAAACATATATATGGGAGCTATATCTAAATCTGAACCGATTTCAACCAAATTTGGCACGCATAGCAACAATGCTAATTCTACTCCTTGTGCAAAATTTCAACTAAATCGGAGTTAAAAATTGGCCTCTGTGGTCATATGAGTGTAAATCGGGCGCAAGCTATATATGGGAGATATATCTAAATCTGAACCGATTTCAACCAAATTTGGCACGCATAGCTACAATGCTAATTTTACTCCCTGTGCAAAATTTCAACTAAATCGGACCAAAAAATTGGCCTCTGTTGTCATATGAGTGTAAATCGGCCGAAAGCTATATATTGGAGCTATATCTAAATCCGAACCGATTTCAACCAAATTTTGCACGCATAGCTACAATGCTAATTCTACTCCCTGTGCAAAATTTCAACTAAATAGGAGCAAAAAATTAGCCTCTGTGGTCATATGAGTGTAAATCGGGCGAAAGCTATATATGGGAGCTATATCTAAATCTGAACCGATTTCAATAAAATTTGGCACACTTGACAATAGTACTAATTGTTCTTCTTGTGCAAAATTTTAAGTAAATTAGGGTAAAACTCTGGCTTCTGGGGCCATATAAGTCCATATCGGGCGAAATATATATAAGGGAGCTATATCTAAATCTGAACCGATTTCTTCCAAAATCAATATTCTGAGCCAAAACACATACTTGTGCCAAATTTATAATAATTTTGTGTGTAGTCTTGCTAGCCCATCCACTTTTTAAGTCCCTGCTAGATTATTCTGACCAGACACCCATAGATGGTGAATATCAAACAATTTTTTCGAAACTACACTGAAAAAATTTCGACATAATATGAAAGATCATACATTCTAAATTTTAGGTTATACAATTTTCTTCAGACTGAAGATCCTTTCTGTGATTAGTAGTCTCAGCAGGATGTTAGATTCCAGGTCTTTTTGCATCAGATACAAAAAAAAACTGACTGAAATTGGCGTAAGAAAATGAGTAATAATTTTTATCTTCACAACATTAAATTAAATTTTTAATTCTGTACATACAATAAAATAAATTTCACTCCTTCTTTCTAATCTAAGTTGGCTTTAAAAAAGGACTCCTTTTCCTTTAAGCCCATTACACAGTCTATAAAATGTTTTTTGTCTTTATTCACAAGACCATTTCATGCAGGACAAAACGAACAACAGCTGTGCTGCCACATTCTGTGGCAGTTGTGCTACTGATTTTAAGACGTCAGAGTCTGTTACAGTAGCCCCATATGTGGTTGTGTAGTTGTTGAAGGCAATAGCATAAGACTTTTCATTTTATAATGCCAATATCCTTAAACATTACAAACAATATGATAGCACTAAAGCTATATGAAAAGGAGGATAAGGAGTACAAAAAATTGCATTTAGAAATTTGATATTTTTATTGAAAGGATAAAACCACAAAACTGCATTTAAGGTTCTCAAACGAAAGTTGAACTCATGGAATATCAGATACCAACAAAGCTTTGTAACCAGCAAACAAAAAAGACGAAACTGTTAAAATGCCAGGAAAGCAACTTCTGGAAGAGTGTGAAGCCATAAACAATTGTGAACATTTAATTTTATGACCATAAGTTAAGGATATAAGAAAATGTTCTACATATAACAATTGTTTACATAAAAATTTTGTTGGGGAGATAGAAAAATTGGCAGGAAGTAGAAGAGCTGAGAAGAATTTCTGAATGCCAAGAACCATTCGGCATATCTGCGAAAATTTTAATTAAATACCTGTACCAAAATATATTTGCCTATTAATTTATACATTTGCGATAAAAATTTAAGACCAGATCTGTATATCGCCACAAAATCTTTGTTGTTTGTATTAAAATCCCTTATTAATTTATTTGATTTCATCCAATGGATTTCATCCATTGATATCAACATTTTACTCCTAATCCACATATGGTTCCAATCTCAAGTGTTTTCCTCTTCAATTATTTGTCTTTATACTTTAATCCTTTTGTAATTCCCTATATTTGAGTTGCATACCCTTTTGACTTATCAAAATATTTAAATAATATCCTTCAAACAAACAACGTCGACCAAAAAAAAAACTAAAAAAAGCAAACAACAGAAATCAACGCCAATTCAAAGAATATTCTTTCATTCAAAAGAGCGACAGTAAACAAAACAGGATCATGGGACCAAAAAAAAAGGTGTGAACCTTTATGGGGGTAACACAAAAAAGACCAGACCAAAAAAGTCAAATGTGTCCTCAGGACAAAAAAAAACACATCAACGTCCATTCACAATGAATGCAAAACATCTTGGAATTTGTGTAGCAACAAAACTCCTTTAGAATCTTTAGAATACCAGGAGTATCTAGGAAAGGCAGGACTTCTGTAAAGCTAAAAGGGAATAACAGTCTTTAGTTGCAAACTATGGCTGAGGCGAAATAGTTCCACGACATCATAGTCGTCAACTTTCTCCTCAGGGTATAATATACTAAAATATTAGAATGAAATGCGGACAACAAAGAGTTGCAGGACAAATTGCTTATGGATGTCTAAATAGAGGTTTCAGTTAGCAATAAAAAAACGAAAATCGATTTATTGTTAATAAAAACAAGTATATACGGCCGTAAGTTCGGCGGAATCTTATGTCGCCTCCATCATGGATTGCGTAGAAACTTCTACTAAAGACTGCCATCCACAATCGAAATAAATGAAAAAATAAAATTTTGACAACATTTTATATAGAAATAAAATTTTGATAAAATTTTCCATAGAAATAAAATTTTGACAAAATTCTCCAAAGAAATAAAGTTTTGACAACATTTTTTATAGCAAAAAAATTTTGTCAAAATTTTCTATAGAAATAAGATGTTGACAAAATTTTCTATAGAAATAAAATTTTGACAAAATTTTCCGTAGAAATAAAGTTTTGACAAAAATAAAATTATGTCAAAATTTTCTATAGAAATAAAATTTAGACAAAATTTTCTATAGCAATAAAATTTTTACAAAATTTTCTATAGCAAAAAAATTTTGACAAAATTTTCTATAGCAACAAATAAATTGACAAAATTTTCTATAGAAATGAAATTTTGACAAAATTGTCCATAGAAATAAAATGTTGACAAATTTTCTATAGAAATAAACTCTTTTGACAAAATTTTCCATAGAAATAAAATTTTGACAAAATTTTCTATAGAAGTAAAATTTTGACAAAATTTTTTATAGAAGTAAAATTTTGACAAAATTTTCTATAGAAATAAAATGTTGACAAAATTTTCTATAGCAAAAAAATTTTGACAAAATTTTCTATAGCAAAAAGAAATTTGACAAATTTTTCTATAGAAATAAAATGTTGACAGAATTTTCTATCGAAATAAAATTTTGACAAAATTTTCTATAGAAATAATTTTTCTATAGAAATTTTATTTCTATAGAAAATTTTGTCAGAATTCTCTATAGAAACAAAATTTCGACAAAATTTTCTAATGAAATAAAATTTTGACTAAATTTTCTATAGCAAAAAAAAAATTTGACAAAATTTTCAATAGAAATAAAATTTTGACAAAATTTTCAATAGAAATAAAATGTTGACAAAGCTTTCTAAAAAAAACTTTTGACAAAAATTTCTATAGAAATAAAATTTTGAAAAAATTAAAAATAAAAAAATCTATAGAAATAAAATGTTGATAAAATTTTCTATAGAAATAAAATTGTGGCCAAATTTTCTATAGAAATAAAATTTCGACAAAATTTTCTACAGAAATAAAATTGTGACCAAATTTTCATTTAAAATTTTGACAAAATTTTCTATAAAAATAAATTTTTACAAAATTTTCTATAGAAATAAAATTTTGACAATAGTTTAAACAAAACTTTCCATAGAAATAAAATTTTGACAGTGTTTTCCATAGAAATAAAAGTTTGACAAAATTTTCTATGGAAATAAAATGTTGACAAAATTTTCCATAGAAAGAAAACTTTTACAAAATTTTCTATAGAAATAAAATTTTGACAAAATTTTCTTTGAAATAAAATTTTCCATAGAAATAAAATTTTGACAAAATTTTCTTTGAAATACAATTTTCCATAGAAATAAAATTTTGACAAAATGTTCTATAGTAACAAAATTTTGACAAAATTTTTTATAGAAATAAAATTTTGACAAAATTTTCTATAGTAACAAAATTTTGAAAAAAAAAAATCTATAGAAATAAAATTTCGACAAAATTCTCCATAGAAATAAAATCTTCTATAGAAATAAAATTTTGACAAAATTTTCTATAGAAGTAAAATGTTGACAAAAATTTTTATAGAAGTAAAGTTTGACAAAATTTTCTATAGAAATAAAATGTTGACAAAATTTTCTATAGTAACCAAATTTTGACAAAATTTTCTATAAAAATAAAATTTTGACAAAATTTTATACAGAAATAAAATTTTGACAAAATTTTCTATAGAAATAAATTTTTGACAAAATTTTCTATAGAAATAATTTTTTCTATAGAAGTTTTATTTCTATAGAAAATTTTGTCAAAATTCTCTATAGAAACAAAATTTCGACAAAATTTTCTAATGAAATAAAATTTTGACAAAATTTTCTATAGCAAAAAAATTTTGACAAAATTTTCAATAGAAATAAAATTTTGACAAAATTTTCAATAGAAATAAAATTTTGACAAAGCTTTCTAAAAAAAATAAAATGTTGACAAAATTTTCTATAGAAATAAAATTTTGAAAAAATTTTCTATACTAACAAAAAAATTTTAAAAAATCTATAGAAATAAAATGTTGATAAAATTTTCTACAGAAATCAAATATAGAAATAAAATTTCCACAAAATGTTCTATAGAAATAAAATTGTGACCAAATTTTCATTTAAAATTTTGACAAAATTTTCTATAAAAATAAATTTTTACAAACTTTTCTAGAGAAATAAAATTTTGACAATAGAAATAAAATGTTGACAAAATTTTCTATAGAAATAAAATTTTGAGAAAATTTTCTATAGTAATAAAATTTTGAGAAAATTTTCTATAGAAATAAAATTTTTGTAGATTATTTTTGGCTCGAGTGTCAACCATGATTATGAACAGATATGGACCAATTGTTGTGTGATTGGGGATCGGCCGATGTGGACCATACTAGAGCTGTCATATACTAGAACAATGTATCAAATTTCAACCGAATCGGATGAATTTTGCTCCTCTAAGAGGCTCCGGAGGTCATATCTGGGGATCGGTTTGTATGGAGGCTATATATAATTATGGACCGATATGGACCAATTTTTGCATGATAGTTAAAGACCATTTACTAACACCACGTACCACATTTCAACCGGATCGGATGAATTTTGGTAATCCAAGAGGCTACGGAGGTTAAATCTGGGGATCGGTTTATATGGGGGCTATATATAAGTATGGACCGATATGAACCAATTTTTGCATAGTTGTTAGATACCATATACATACACCTCATACCAAATTTCAGCCGAATCGGATGAAACTTGCTTATCTAAGAGGCTCCGCAAACCAAATCTGGGGGCTATACGTAAAAGTGGTCCGATATGGACCAATTTTTGTATGGTTGTTAGAGACCATATACTAACACCACGTACCAAATTTCAACGGGATCGGATGAATTTTGCTCCTCCAAGAGGCTCTGAAGGTCAAATCTGGGGGGTCGGTTTATATGGAGGTTTCACATAACAGTGGTCCGATATGATCCATTTGCAATATCAATAACAAGTCGGACGGACATAGATCGATTCAGAATTTTACCATGACCCAGAATATATATACTTTATGGGGTCTTAGACTAATATATCGATGTGTTATAAACGATTCCTATGATGGAGGTTATAATAATATTTTTTTTTTTTGTAATCGTTCAATTTAAATACCTGCACAGAAAAAAAATTCACGAACCTTTTTCCAATTAAAGTCTTAATTGAGTTTTAAAAAATGTTCAATCAAAAATTTAATTGATTCGACAAATTCTTTAATTAAAACAAAAATCAATTACAAAAATTTATAATATCAATTAATTTTTTAATTTGATCAATTAATTTTTTAATTGGATCAATTAATTTTTTAATTGACTTTCAATTAATTTTGTAATTGATACTATCATTTCTGTGATTGAGGACATTGCAATTAAAAAATTAATTGAATCAATTAATTTCGTGATTGAATCAGAAAAAAAATTTTTTGTGTGTGAAAAAAATTTTGGGCGAATCAAATTCAAGCTTGGACAAAGAAAAAGAAAACGGAATTTTCCTGATTTAATTCTTTATATTTGTTGTCCAAGAAAGCTAATATCTAATTGTAAAGAATTTTTGTATCATTCATTTGGACGAGAAAACGTACTGCATTCCTGTAACATAAAAATAGAAACTTTTAAGTTTATTTTCTATAGCGGTATAACTCGCAAAAAACCCACTCCCCGAAAGATTTGACCTAGGAAAATTCTATATTGGCATCCCTACATGCATACAAAAAATATGTGAGGTGATCTCCTAAAAAATTTTATTTTTGTTTGGAAAACATGGAACATTTTTGCCGCAAAAGCATCCCACAACACCGATCTCCCCAAAATTTAGACCTAAAGAAATTCTATATTGGCATCCCTGCGAACATTTGTCCACGATGCAAAATACTAAAATTCTCAAAAGATTCCACACAATAGCCAAAGAGGAAAATAAACCAAAAAAAAAGAGCAATGCACTGAAGAAAATACAAAAGCAATGCAACCAAGGAAGTTTGAATATTTGATGTGATTGGAGTTCAATTTTAAAGAATTTAAAATAAATTTCTGTTATGTCACTTAAAAGGATTTTCCTCTTGACTGAAGATGTTTAAAGCTAGCCATACGCGAAGTCTTAGTGCTTATTACAAGCATTTGGATAATTGAGAAGGAACACGGAGAAAAGATTAATGTCCGAAAAATGGTAATTTGTATGCATACACTTATCTATGGAAAAAAATCCTTTGTCCTTGCCATTTGTCCCATTTAAGGAACATCTTGTTTTTCCACCACCCTTTAGGACCAAAGCCAAAAATACCCCTTTTCACTACACCCATCCCATTTTAAGAATATGCAAACGTCTTGCAATGAAGTTGTAATCATTAGGATGTGTATATCCTATATCCTTTTGTTATTATCCTTTAATGTTTTCATTCACTCTATGTGTCCGTCCATCCATCCATGCATTTATTTATTGTCTGCCCACTGACAAAAGAAAATCACAATGGAAAAAATGTTCTTCAAGTACTTTTTTTCACCTTGGCTAGAGACTTATCCTGATGTGTTATTAAAACTACACCTAAAGGCCACCTTTGGGTGTTTGCTGTTGTTGTAATAATTTACAAAAGTCAAAGGATTGTCACACCTTTTTTCCACACACACACACCTAGAAAAAAACAACAGAAACTTCCTCGAATTGTTTCAGGATGTCCTTTGACTGTCTACAAAAGGACACATTTTGTTGTTTGTAAATATTGCGTTTATTATTAATGATCTTTCAGATGCTTTTCATGTTCTTTTTTTCCTTAAAGGGGATACTTTGGAAATGCAGGCATGTATTCAGAATAAAAGAAAAATTGCTATAGTTTTTGATTTTTTGTGTGCTCTTTAAAATTTGCATATGACTTCGATTTGTCATTTTCTGTTGATAGATAATTTTTGAAAGAAAATAGAATCCCTCAGAGATTTGCATTTGAAAAGAGTTACAAGATTAATGAGTTCTTAATTTTTTCTTAAACTGTGAAGGAAATCATTATTCTTGGGAATAAATCTTTGTAATTTTGTTTGCCAACTAATTTAAGGAAAGTCGGACATATTTGAATAATTGTAGCAAAATATTTACAAAAAAGAAACAAAACAAAATGAAAAAAGCAAATAAAAGAAAAGAAAAGAAAGAATGCTAAAGGGTGAAGTCCTAAGGCATACAGGGTGGCTGATATGTAAGTCAACACTGAAAAAAACAGTGAACCCACCAGGAAAGATAACTTTCGATTAATTTTAGAAAATTTGGAACTTTTTTAGAAAATTTTAACTAAACGGTATTACAAGCGCTGGCATCACTCCGATATGGCAAAAATAAGTAAATATTTTTCGACAAATTCAAGAAAATTTATTAGACATAACTAAATTTTTTCAGTAGTTAAAGAAAATTTTATAGTTTTAAGAGAAATCTTGGAGTTCAAAATTGCAAGAATGTCTTTAGTGACATACGAAGTTCACGATGGACACATTTTTGGTAAAATTTACAAATTTAAAGAAATAATAAACTATTTTGTAAGAAATACGAAATTAGTAAATCTTTATGCTTTATTTGTGTATAACTTTTTCCCGTTTTTTAGTTCATTTAACTAACATACGCAAAAAATTATTTGACTAAAATAAACTTTTTCCAAACATAATGATTCTATGAACTAATATAAAGTTAATATGGCTTTAGTGAAATAGAGAGTTCACTTTTTTTTGAGTGAAGAAAAAAAGCGGAAATAACAAATTTTAGATTTGTTCGAATTACACACAAACTATGAACTTAAAACGATCGACAAAGACGAAATTTTATTTCTATAGAAAATTATCTCAAAATTTTGTTTCTATAGAAAATTTTGTCAAAAAATTTTGTTTCTATAAAAAATGTTGTCAATATTTTATTTCTATAAAAAATTCTGTCAAAATTTTATTTCTATGGAAAATTTTGACAAAATTTTTTATAGAAATAGCATTTTTACAAATTTTTTTATAGAAAGAAAATTTTTACAAAATTTTATTTCTATAGAAAATTTTGTCAAAATTTTATTTCTATAAAAAATTTTGTCAAAATTTTATTTATATAGAAAGTTTTGTCAAAATTTTATTTCTATAGCAAATTTTGTTAAAATTTTATTTCTATAGAAATTTTTGTCAAAATTTTATTTCTATAGAAATTTTTGTCGAAATTTTATTTATATAGAAAATATTGTCAAAATTTTACTTCCATAGAAAATTTTGTCGAAATTTTATTTCTAAAGAAAATTTTGTTAAAATTTTAATTCTATCGAAGGTTTTATTTCTATCGAAATTGTTTTATTGCTATAGAAAATTTTGTCAAAACTTTATTTCTGTAGAAATTTTTGTCAAAATTTTATTTCCATAGAAATTTTTTTTATTATAAAAAATTTTATCAATATTTTATTTCTATAGAAAAATTTGTCAAAATTTTATTTCTATACAAAATGGAAAATTTTATCAAAATTTTATTTCTATCGAATTTTTTTTCAAAATTTTATTTCCATAGAAAGTTTTCTAAAAATTTGATTTCTCTATAAAATTTTGTCAAAATTTTATTTCTATAAAAAATTTTCTCAAATTTTGATTTCTATAGAAAATTTCTTCAAAATTTTAGTTCTATAGAAAATTTAGTCAAAATTTTATTTCTATAGAAAATTTTATCAAAACACTCAGAAATATCACCAGTATTAGCAGAAAAAATTTTATTTCTATAGAAATTTTTTCGAAATTTTATTTCTATAGAAAAGTTGTCAAAATTTTATTTCCATAGAAAATTTTGTCAAAATTTTATTTCTATAGAAAATTTTTTCAAAATTTTATTTCTATAAAAAATTTTCTCAAAATTTTATTTCTAAAGAAAATTTTGCCAAAAATTTATTTCTTTAGACAATTTTGTTAAAATCTTATTTCTATAGAAAATTTTGTCAAAATTTTATTTCTATAGAAAATTTTGTCAAAATTTTATTTCTATAGAAAATTTTGTTAAAATTTTATTTCTTTAGAAAATTTTGTTAAAATCTTATTTCTGTAGAAAATGGAAAATTTTATAAAAATTTTATTTCTATAGAAAATTTTTTCAAAATTTTATTTCTATAGAAAATTTTGTTCAAATTTTATTTCTATAGAAAATTTTGTCAAAATTTTATTTCTATAGAAAATTTTGCCAAAATTTTATTTCTATAGAAAATTTTGTTAAAATTTTATTTCTATAGAAAATTTTGTTAAAATTTTTTTCTATAGAAAATTTTCTCAAAATTTTATTTCTATAGAAAATGGAAAATTTTATAAAAATTTTATTTCTATAGAAAATTTTATTTCTATAAAAAATTTTGTCAAAAATTTATTTCTATAGAAAATGGAAAATTTTATCAAAATTTTATTTCTATAGAAAATTTCTTCAAAATTTTATTTCTATAGAAAGTTTTCTAAAAATTTTATTTCTATAGAAAATTTAGTAAACATTTTATTTCTATAGAAAATATTGTCAAAACACTCAGAAATGTCACCAGCATTAGCAGAGACAATTTTATTTCTATAGAAAATTTTGTTAAAATTTTATTTCTATAGAAAATGTTATCAAAATTTTATTTCTATAGAAAATTTTGTTAAAGTTTTATTTCTATAGAAAATTTTATTAAAATTGTATTTCTATAGAAAATGGAAAATTTTATAAAAATTGTATTTCTATAGAAAATTTAGTCAAAATTTTATTTCTATAGAAAATTTTGTCAAAACACTCAGAAATGTAACCAGCATTAGCAGAGAGGGGATAATGTTCCGCAAAAAAACAAAGCTTATTGGCGTTTGGTCGAGCCTGGGATTGAACCCATAACCATTTGTATGCAAGGCGCGCATGCTAACCATTGTACCACGGTGGCTATTTGATAATATTCGCTATTTGTTTACCTCACGAGCGAGGAGCTATCATCTGCCATTACGGCGGCTCACACAATTACCATCGAAATGAATTCTCTTCGGAGAAAACCAAATTCGATAACTGGCCACTTTCGTGGTAGCGAAGTAACTTGTTGGCTCTTTCCTGTCTAACATTTTTTGGGCATCGGTGAGCTCTTGAAATTTTTGGAACTTCAATGACTTTAGTCCAAGTTCAATTTTCATGTTGTGTGCGTTCTTGCGATAAATTCAGCTCACAAGCAAGTTTTCTACCAATGCCACAGTGCACTGTGGCATAGATTTCGATAAAATATGACTCACTTCACTTTTCCGATCATTTCTGGTTTATTCCTTATTTTTAGTCGCAACGGAACACTGCCATGGAAATGGGCAATGATGTGAGAAATAAAAGATTTTTTCTAATAATTGCCACTTATGGGTTTTCAGCCAAATATAAAGAAATCAGGCTATCATGCTTGAATTACAAACGAATAACTTTCTGCATGCAAAAGATCAAAAGGCTTTTGTAAGCTTGTAAACAGTAAAATGAACTGTCACCAGAATAAATCTGTCAGTTGACAGACAAGCGGTTTAAAAATGGTTTCATTACATATTAACCACCGTGTATGTAAGTCAGACCATTTAATTTTTGTTATTTTAAATAGTGTATAGATTAGAGTGACCGCAACTTATAGGGGCAAAATATTTTGATATTGGGATAGCCAAAATTTGAGCTCGATTAAACGACGTTAACACGTGCCGCCAAACTTTTGGGCCAAAAAATTCGTTTTTTTTTTTAATTTTGAGCGACGAGCGGCACGTGTTAACGTCGTTTAATCGGGCTCAAATTTTGGCTATCCCAATATCTGGAAAGGGGATTCGTTTTGTGGGGTTAAGACGAACAAGATTCCGACATTTTTTTTGCCCCTTATAAGTTGCGGTCACTCTAGTATAGATATTTCTCGCCATTTAATTGAATTGGTATTATCTTCTTTGACATTTTTGGCGAGCTATCTAATACCATAAGGCACGTTCACTTAAATTAGTCTAATTCAGGAAGCAACCAATTTTTGGGTTGTTGTAAAGATATTTGGTTATAATTTAAAATTTTGGCGCCAATTAAATTTGCTCTAAATATTAAATAAGAATCCATTTTGTTTGAGTTTAATAAAACGTCTTCTTCATTATGAAATATTTCGTAAAGAAAATTCCCAATTCACTCAGAGGTCTTCATTCAAAGAAAAAAATGTTGGTTCCCACGCTTGTGAGAAAGCAAGCTTCCCCTAAATACCTGCAAAATTTACTTTAACACAATTACCCCCAATCTTATGACAACACCTTGGAACTTAACACCAGCAATTATTATTGGTAGTGTCATTTATGCAAAAAGGACCCCTATTTCATTCAGAGAATAACTTGTTGCCTTGTTCCTACTGTTTAGTCTCACTCATTCACCTGTTACCAGGTAGTACAATCATTGTTAACTTGGCTTTAAAACGGCAACGTTTAAGGGTAATGACTACACACCAGTGTGTAGGCAAACAATCTCAAAGGCCATCAAGCTC
This sequence comes from Haematobia irritans, assembly GCF_050003625.1. NCBI lineage: Eukaryota > Metazoa > Arthropoda > Insecta > Diptera > Muscidae > Haematobia > Haematobia irritans. Next base: position 9,968,149 of record NC_134401.1, on the reverse strand, counting down.
AAAAGACCACAAACAGAGAGAGAAATTAAATTGCTCCTGTTGCACATATATGTGGGAAACTCCATTCTCACGTTATGCAACAAGCAGAACACCTACAAAATCCCATACAAAAATAATAAAACAACGGAAGATGTCTCAAAGAATGGCCACAACATTCGAATTGTCCCTAAAGATGACATGGTAATAGGCCATAGGCAAAGGTAATATGTCAACCTTTTTCTGAAATAAGTAAAAATTTACTTACTCTCCCAATGACTTTTGATGACCATCATAATTGTATCGTTCTCATACAGAATGAATGACCAAATGGACAGACGGCATTAGGTCATTTTCTAAGGTTTCCCTGTTTTAGAATACAAAAGAAGAAAACACACCACCATCACCACCGCCATGATAAGGTTGCTTTAGCTGTTTCATATCGTTTTTTCCAATGTGGTAGAATTTTTTTTTCGTCTTATCAAGATCAAAAATCTTTTTTTTTATTCAACATAATTGCTTGAGAAAAATAGGAAAACTACGTTACTTTGCTGGGTAAGTTTCATTGCATAAGGAGGACTCTTTTTCATATTTGATGACGAAGAAGAAGATTTCCTTAAAGGAACTCAAGTAATTATAATTTTAATATCCTTCGTTTTTTTGTATTTTTCATAACAATAAAATAACGAAGGACTTGGTTTTTATGACCCCCATACATATTTTTTTTTTAATAATGAAAGAGTATGAGAAATTAAGGCATTTCTTGATTTCAAACAAGTGTTCGCAATGATGTTTTTGAATTTCTCTATGTGTTTTATTTTAAGGAAAATGTAACGTATTTTTAATATGAAATTTTATATGAAATCATATACAAAAAAACTCATTCATGCAATATGGTGAAACCCTTTATGTTTGAATGTTATTCTCTATAAGAGAGAAGAAATGAATTGAGTGAATGTTGTAATAGACATAGAGAGAAAGAGATGGTAATCACTGTATTCTCTTACTTGTGACACTTAAAGGCTAATACCCATATTAAAAAGAATTTATTTACAAATTATCGATTTGATTGAATAGAAAATGAATTTCCAAAGATAATTTTGTATTTGAGGTATAACCTTGCTCTCTTCAATTGAGAGAACCAAGGTCAAGGTATTGCCAGTATTGGGGATATTTCCCCAAATCGGAGATATTTTTAGACATATTTTTTCGTGGATGGGGCCGAAATTTTACAGTTAGGGTCTGTGGGGGATTTTTGTGAGGAATTTTTATTTAAATTGGGAATTTTTTGGGACGAAAACGTCCCAATTTGATGACAAGAGACAGAAAGATACTGGCAACACTTGAGTAGAAATAGTCTTTCTTTTATTTCTCTTCCATGCAACCTCTGCCAAGTAAAAAAGGAAATTACGAACAAATCGGGTGATTTGTTTAGATCAGGCCAGGGCTGGTGAGTCGAGTCAATTTTGCTCGACTCCGACTCCAGCATTTCTTATTGGCCTCAACTCCGACTCCGGAGTCGACTCCAGGTGGTGTACCTAAATCTCATTTTAACAGTATTCCAATTGTAATTTTAAGGTGTAGTATTCCAAAAATAGACCGATATAAGTACTCTAACTTGTACTCCATTTTGCAAGAAAAAGAAAGTGTTAAGAAATGCAATGTGTCGGATATATAAAACAGATTTAAACTGCCAAAAATTAGGACGGGCGAAATTTCAAATAACGACTACCATACAACGATGACAGCAATAGCTGTACAGTTACGAGTGTTTCTATACACACAAAAATTTTTATTCTGATTCAATCACCAAATTAATTGATCCAATTAATTTTTTAATTGAAATGTCTTCAATCACGAAAACGATAGTATCAATCATAGTTTTAATTGGGCATAGAAAAAATTCTTGATTAAAAAATTAATTGATTTTTTCAGCAAATTTCAATTAATTTTTTAATTGATTCAATTAAAAATTTAATTGATGTTGATTGCAAAACTCAATTAATTTATTAATTAAAAAAGGTAAATATTTTTAATTACTCTCTGAATTGGCTTAGAGTTTTTATTTGGATTAACAAATGATTGTTTGAAATACATTTTTAATTAAAAATTTTAAAAAAATCAGCACTTTTTTTAACTGAATTAGTCTTCAGAATTTGATTAAAAAGTTAATTGTATCAATTAATTTTTTAATTAAAAATTTTAAAATTTTCAATCATTGACTTAATTAACTTAATGTTTCTATCATGATTAAAAAGTTAATTGTATCAATTAATTTATTAATTGAAAAAATTTTAAACTTCAATTAACATTTTAATTGGAAATATTTTGGTGATATTTTTTTTCTGTGTACAAGTAAAATGGTGAAACATCGATTTATAAATGGTCTATCAGTTATGGACATTAGAGGCCATTAATTTAATGTAAAGAATTTCTTTGCTTTGCTGAAAACAAAAGACCGGCTAAGATGGCACGTTGGCAGACTCCAAGACTCCGGCTCCGACTCCGACTCCACAGCCCTGGATCAGGCAACAGATATAAGCATATCTTCAATCTACTGTATTATTTACTGTATAGGGTGCCTTATATGTATTGCAACCAAGCGACTAAATGGTTGCACCATTTAGTAAATTCTACCAAAAATTATTGATTTTTACTGTTTAGTAGATTTTACAAAATATTTCTCTCCAACTAAGGGGTACTTCACAAATTTTGTATAGAAATAAAATTTTGACAAAATTTTTTATAGAAATAACATTTTGTCAAAATTTTCTATGGAAATAAAATTTTGACAAAATTATCAATGGAAATAAAATGTTGACAAAATTTTCAATGGAAATAAAATGTTGACAAAATTTTCTATAGAATTTGGAAAAACTTTTCTATAGAAATAAAACTTTTGACAAAATTTTCTATAGAAATAAACTTTTTAAAAATTTTCTATAGAAATATAATTTTTCACAAAATTTTCTATAGAAAAAAACTTTTTAAAAATTTTCTATAGAAATATAATTTTTCACAAAATTTTCTATAGAAATAAAATTTTGAGAACATTTTCTATAGAAATAAAATGTTGACAAAAGTTTCAATGGAAATAAAATTTTGACAAAATTTTCAATGGAAATAAAATAATGACAAAATTTTCTATAGAAATAAAATTTTGACAAAATTTTCTATTGAAATAAAATTTTTACAAAATTTTCTATAGAAATAAAATTTTGACAAAATTTTCTATAGAAATAAAATTTGGACACAATTTTCTATAGAAATAGAATTTTGACAAAATTTTCTATAGAAATAAAATTTTGACATAATTTTCTATAGAAATAAAATTTTGACAAAATTGTCTATAGAAATAAAAATTTAGATAATTTTTTCTATAGAAATAAAATTTCGACAAAAATTCTCTATAGAAATAAAATTTCGACAAAAATTCTCTATAGAAATAAAATTTTCTACAGAAATAAAATTTTGACAAAATTTTCTATAGAAATAAAATTTTGACAAAATTTTCTATAGAAATAAAATTTTAACAAAATTTCCTATAGAAATAAAATTTCGACAAAATTTTCTATAGAAATAAAATTTTCCCAAAATTTTATATAGAAATAAAATTTTGACAAAATTTTCTATAGAAATAAAATTTGGACACAATTTTCTATAGAAATAAAATTTTGACAAAATTTCCTATAGAAATAAAATTTCGACAAAATTTTCTATAGAAATAAAATGTTCACAAAATTTTCTATAGAAATAAAATTTTGACAAAATTTTCTATAGAAATAAAATTTTGACAAAATTTCCTATAGAAATAAAATGTCGACAAAATTCTCTATAGAAATAAAATTTTGACAAATTTTTCTATAAAAATAAAATTTTGACAAAATTTTCTATAGAAATAAAATTTTGACAAAATGTTCTATAGAAATAACATTTTGACAAAATTTTCTATAGAAATAAAATTTTGACAAAATTTTTTACAGAAATAAAATTTTGATAAATTTTTCTATAGAAATAAAATTTTGAAAATACAGTAAAATTCGGTTATAGCGACCGCCAAGGGACCGAAATTATGTGTCGTTATAACCGAACGTCGTTGTATCCAAATAAGTGTACACAATATTTTTATTTTTTTTTTATCATGTATATTCATATTTATTGAGATTGCAAATAGTTTAGAATTGTGGTTTGTTTTCTATTTACAAGAATTTCTTTTAATAATTTACTTTCAATAATTTCAACGGAACTATATAAACTCTCTGATATATCAGAACCCCCAAATCGTAAATACTGTTTTAATGTGTGCACCGCACTCAAGTTTGTCCTAGTTGGAATTTTGATTGGCTCATCTTCGTCATCTTGTTCATTATCGCTGTGAGTTTCATCATTTTCTTTTGTGTTCTCCGCTATTTCTCTCAATGAAGGCTATTCTGATGTCACGACGTTGTCATCGACATTTACGAACTCATCCCAGTCCTGGTTTGAACTCTAACTCATCCCAAACTGGTTTGAATATTTCTTCTTTGTCATTTGCACCTCTGTTTGGGATAGTCGAAAACAAATTCTGTGATTCCCCGCAGTATATGTTTCTTTATTTAGTATTGGCTGACGACAAAAAATGGAATGAAAAAAATAAAAATTAGTACACAGAACTTACATCGTCGTTATAACCGAATGTCCATTCCAAAGCAGACGTGCAACTTGGTCGTTAAAAGCAGATGGTCGCTAAAACCGGAGTCGTTCTAAGCGAATGCTTGCGCATGTACAAACTATTAAGAACCAAACTTGCTTTGAAAATCCGTCGTTATAAACGGATGGTCGTTATAACCGAGGTCGCTATAAATGAATTCTACTGTATTTCTTATAGAAATAAAATTCTCACAAAATTTTCTATCGAAATAAAATTTTGACAAAATTTTTTATATAAATAAAATGTTGACAAAATTTTCTATAGAAATAAAATTTTGACAAAATTTTCCATAGAAATAAAATTTTGACAAAATTTTCTATAGAAATAAAATTTTGACAAAATTTTGTATAGAAATAAAATTTTGACAAAATTTTGTATAGAAATAAAGGTTTGACAAAATTTTCTGTAGAAATAAAATTTTGACAACATTTTCAATGGAAATAAAACTTGGACAAAATTTTCAATGGAAATAAAATTTTGACAAAATTTTTATAGAAATAAAGTTTTGACAATTTTTTCTATTGAAATAAAATTTTAACACAATTTTCTATAGAAATAAAATTTTGACAAAATTTTCTATAGAAATAAAGTTATGACAAATTTTTCTATTGAAATAAAATTTTAACACAATTTTCTATAGAAATAAAATTTTGACAAAATTTTCTATAGAAATAAAATTTCGACAAAAATTCTCTATAGAAATAAAATTTTGACATAATTTTCTATAGAAATAAAATTTTTACAAAATTTTCTATACAAATAAAATTTTGATAAATTTTTCTATACACTGAAAAAAAAGCATACCCGGTTCCAAAGATTTTGTCTTTACTTTAAAAAATTTGGTATTGATTCCGAGCCAAAGAAGCGGAGAATACAAGTAAGGATACTTTTAAGACACAATTCTCTTTTAAAATCGGGTTTTGTGTACTTGCTTCTAGGAAGCAAATATTAATTTTTCGCTTTTTCAGCTTTTTTCTTCATATGCTATCAAAGTCCTTTAAAAACAAGTTAACGACTACTTTATTTTCCAAATTAAGACTCGACTTCTAGTAGAAATTATGCTGTGTTTCAAGTAAACAAGACTTTAAAATAAAGTGTTGAAAAACATGTCCTATATTTGAACGATTTTTTGCTTTGTAGTCAAGATGCAAAAAGACAACAAATTTAAAGACAATTTCATTAAATTTAAAGATTTTTTCTAAATTATTAAAGTCAAGTTGACCTTAGCCCAAACAGTTTTTCTTTCATATTATGATATCCATTTTTAAATCAAATCACTTAATTATAAGGACAATACGACTTCATTGAAAAGTTTATCGACCTTTGGTCAAGGAAAAAACCCTTATACTAGAGAAATGCGTCTTCTATGCTAAGCAAAATTTGCATTCGTATTTTAAAGACATGAAATCTTTGACCTCACGACAATATTTTTTTCAGTGTAGAAATAAAATTTCGAAAAAAATTCTCTATAGAAATAAATGTTGACAAACATTTCTATGGAAATAAAATTTTGACAAAATTTTCTATAGAAATAAAATTTTGACAAAATTTTCTATAAAAATAAAATTTTGTCAAAATTTTCGTAAGAAATATAATTTTGACAAAATTTTCTATAGAAGAAAATTTTGACAAATTAAATTAAAAATTGCATCATTGGCTTTAAGATAAAAAATTTCCAATATAGGCTAAAAATATTTTGGGGATCCAGTATCCTTGACTTAAAAATTGTGGTTTCAGTTGAGAAAACATCCTTTTTTCTAAAGTTGTTCAATTGTGTATGTTTGTTTTATTTATTATTGTATACTAGCTTTTAAAAAAATACTTGTTTTAATACAAACAAAAATGTTTTTCCTGATTCAATCACGAAATTAATTAATCTAATTGATTTTTTAATTAAAATGTCATGTCACAGAAATGATAGTATCAATTAAAAACTTCATTGAAAGTGAATTAAAAAATAATTGATCCAATTAAAAAAATAATTGATACTATTAATTTTGTGATTGGGTTTTGTTGCAATTAAAAAAATTGTTGAATCAATTAAATTTTTAATTGAATATTTTTTAAAACTCAATTAAGACTTTAATTGGAAAAACTTTCGTGAATTTTTTTCTGCGTATAAATCTTGTATTTTCCCATTGAAGCCAGTAATTGGAGGATTAAAAATTTACAAAAAATCAAAACTAGCTCTAGATATTTCTGCTTCTCCTTATTCTTATATTTATGAAAAATTAACCAAATTTATTTAGCCTAGGATTACAAACAGCTTACATCAGTACTTACAAAGCCCAAAATACTTAATCATAATCAGACAAAAAATTCAAATGTAGAAAAATAAAAGGATGGTTATATACCATAACACCTTTCAAAGTCAAGTTTTTTTTTTTTTTTTTTGAAGTTGTCAAAATTTTCTTTTTGTTATAAATGACCAAAAGACAGCTGTAACGGCCAAAAAGAAGGATGCTGTATCTTATGGCGACGAAGAAAAACGAGAATCCCCTTGAAGACCTAACAGACAAAACTAACCCTTTAATATGGAAACTTTCGCCACCATAATGTCTGACCAACAAAGGGGTGTTTCCCAAAATGCAATGATCATAATAATTATTATCCTTTTTTCTGCTGGTAGCTAACCACCTTGGACTTTCTTTCAGTTTAGCCTTAAGGTAAACAAAAGGTGATGTAATGATTCAATTAATGTTGGACATGTTGACCAAGAAAAAAAGTGGAAGTGCTTTTTAAATTTATGGATTTTAGAATCTCCAACACATCTAAGAGGGTTGAATGATTTCTGACTTCCAAGATTTGATTTGAGATTGAAGTGAAAAACCTACCATTAAGGGTAGATTGTAATGTCCTTCATGTTATCCTTTTGTTTCCTTTATATTATGCTAGATTGCATATGAGTCTCACACTTGTCATAATTGAGAAAATTTATGATACAAAACATCAGTGGTCTAAGGACATGGTATGTGGAAATTTATCTGGCTTTGCTTCTTGAGTTGCTTTGTAATCCTTAAATAATGGTCATTTGATAGTTTTGGTTGCCTTTTTTTAATCGAGAGTAGTTATATTACAGTTTTGAAAAATTTATAAATAATTTGGGTATCAGTAAATTTTTTTAGAAAGCTTATTATGAAAATATTCTCATGGAGAAGAAACTAATTTTTCATTATAAAATATAGGATTACACTTCCATAGGGGTTTCCAAGAGACTAAACTCTTCGATATAATAAATTTCACTAAGTTTTTTAACGGAAGCCATTGAAGAAAAATAGCCTATTCTATTTACCTTACAAAAAAAAACAAATTCACTGGCCCACATTGATCTTTTCCCATTTTTCTAGAATCCATGACCAATCCCGCTGAACCCATCAGTACAGGGTGGCTAATATATATGTAATAGGTAGTTTTAGCTAATGTGGTATCACAATGAATTGAATAAGAGAGCCATAATCCAATCTGGCTGCCATTTGAACCTATCACTGCATGCTGCACGAATGTGGCTCTGCTGTATTTTTGCCCATTCCCGGCGAAGCGCCGTCTTGACATATCGACACTTTGGTATTTTTTAGTGCCAACTTTAAACTCTAAAGTGCCCCAATGGATTGATATCCGGAGATTTTGGAGGCCATTATGCGAGGAACCTCCATTCATGGTTGAAGCCTGCTGAATACAATGTAGCTGAGTCCTGTTGGAATGTTCATGGCCAGTGGCCGAACTTGTCTGTCCAGAACTTCAATACTGTCTTTGGGACTTTTTAACGCTAATATTTGGCATTTATTTCAAGCCCACGATGTATACGGGCTGGCAGAATCTGCCGTTATGGCGGACCATACTAATGCCATTCGATGGCGCTTGAATTCCGATAGCCAATCGAAGGTGTACATTTTCAGCTGACATCTTTGGCAAGTAAACCCTATCAAATTTTTCTATATTTTGACAAAATTTTCGTTAGAAAAATTTATAAAATTTTCTATAGAAATTTAGTATTGACAAAATTTTCTATAGAAATAAAATTTTGACAACATTTGCTATAAATATATTATATTGAGACAAAAATTTTCTATAGAAATAAAATTTTCTATACAAATGAAATTTTGACAAAGTTTTCTTTAGAAATAAAATTTTGCCAAAAATTTCTATAGAAATAAAATTTTGACAAAATTTTCTATGGAAATACAAATTTTGACAAAATTTTCTATGGAAATACAAATTTTGACAAAATTTTCTATGGAAATACAAATTTTGACAAAATTTTCTATGGAAATACAAATTTTGACAAAATGTTCTTTAAAAATAAAATTTTGACAAAATTTTCTATAGAAATAATATTCTGACAAAAATTTTCTATATAAATAAAAATTTGACTAAATTTTCTATAGAAATAAAATTTTGACAAAATTTTCTATAGAAATAAAATTTTCCAAAAATATTCTAAGAAATGAAAATTTCCAAAAATGTTCTATAGAAATAAAATTTAAACAAAATTTTCTGTAGAAATAAAAATTTTGACTAAATTTTCTATATAAATAAAATCTTGACAAACTTTTCTTTAGAAATAAAATTTTGACAAAATTTTCTATAGACATAAAATTTTGACTAAATTTTCTATATAAATAAAATCTTGACAAAATTTTCTATACCAGTACAATTTTGACAAAAATTTCTATAGAAATAAAATTTTGAGAAAATTTTCTATAGAAATAAAATTTTGACTAAATTTTCTATGTTAATAAAATCTTGACTAAATTTTCTATACAAATACAATTTTGACAAAAATTTCTATAGAAATAAAATTTTGACAAAATTTTCTATAGATATAAAATGTTGACAAAATTTTCTGTAGAAATAAAATTTTGACAAAATTTTCTATAGAAATAAAAACTTGACAAAATAAAATTTTGACAAAAATGTCTATAGAAATAAAAATCTTGATAAAAGTTTATATAGAAAAAAAAATTGACAAAATTTTCTATAGAAATAAAATTTTGACAAAGTTTTCTATAGAAATAAAATTTTGACAAAATTTTCTATAGAAATAAAATTTTGAAAAACATTTTCTATAGAAATAAACTTTTGGCAAAAATTTCTATAGAAATAAAAATTTTGACAAAATTTTCTACAGAAATAAAATTTTGACAAAAATGTCTACAGAAATAAAAATTTTGATAAAAGTTTATATAGAAATAAAATTTTGACAAAATTTTCTATAGAAATAAAATTTTGGCAAAATTTTCTATAGAAATAAAATTTTGGCAAAAAAATCTATTGGAATAAAATTTTGGTAAAAACTTCTATAAAAAAAATTATGACAAAATTTTCTATAGAAATAAAATATTGATAAAATTTTCTGTGAAAATAAAATTTTCTTTAGAAATAAAATTTTCTTTAGAAATAAAATTTAAATAAAATTTTTTATAGAAATAAAAATTTTGAAAAATTTTTGTATCCAAATAAAATTTGGATAAAATTTTCTTTAGAAATAAAATTTTGAGAAATTTGGCATTTATTTCAAGCCCACGATGTATACGGGCTGGCAGAATCTGCCGTTATGGCGGACCATACTAATGCCATTCGATGGCGCTTGAATTCCGATAGCCAATCGAAGGTGTACATTTTCAGCTGACATCTTTGGCAAGTAAACCCTATCAAATTTGTCTATATTTTGACAAAATTTTCGTTAGAAAAAAAAATTATAAAATTTTCTATAGAAATTTAGTATTGACAAAATTTTCTATAGAAGTAAAATTTTGACAACATTTGCTATAAAAATATTATATTGAGACAAAAATTTTCTATAGAAATAAAATTTTCTATACAAATGAAATTTTGACAAAGTTTTCTTTAGAAATAAAATTTTGCCAAAAATTTCTATAGAAATAAAATTTTGACAAAATTTTCTATGGAAATACAAATTTTGACAAAAAGTTCTTTAAAAATAAAATTTTGACAAAATTTTCTATAGAAATAATATTTTGACAAAAATTTTCTATATAAATAAAAATTTGACTAAATTTTCTATAGAAATAAAATTTTGACAAAATTTTCTATAGAAATAAGATTTTCCAAAAATATTCTAAGAAATAAAATTTTCCAAAAATGTTCTATAGAAATAAAATTTAAACAAAATTTTCTGTAGAAATAAAAATTTTTACTAAATTTTCTATATAAATAAAATCTTGACAAACTTTTCTTTAGAAATAAAATTTTGACAAAATTTTCTATAGACATAAAATTTTGACTAAATTTTCTATATAAATAAAATCTTGACAAAATTTTCTATACCAGTACAATTTTGACAAAAATTTCTATAGAAATAAAATTTTGAGAAAATTTTCTATAGAAATAAAATGTTGACTAAATTTTCTATATTAATAAAATCTTGACTAAATACAGAAATAAAATTTTGACAAAAATGTCTACAGAAATAAAAATTTTGATAAAAGTTTATATAGAAATAAAATTTTGACAAAATTTTCTATAGAAATAAAATTTTGGCAAAATTTTCTATAGAAATAAAATTTTGGCAAAAAAAAATCTATTGGAATAAAATTTTGGTAAAGACTTCTATAGAAAAAAATTTTGACAAAATTTTCCGTGAAAATAAAATTTTCTTTAGAAATAAAATTTTCTTTAGAAATAAAATTTAAATAAAATTTTTTATAGAAATAAAAATTTTGAAAAATTTTTGTATCCAAATAAAATTTGGATAAAATTTTCTTTAGAAATAAAATTTTGAGAAAATTTTCTTTAGAAATAAAATTTTGAGAAAATTTTCTTTAGAAATAAAATTTTGAGAAAATTTTCTTTAGAAATAAAATTTGGACAAAATTTTCTATAGAAATAAAATTTGTACAAAATTTTCTTTAGAAATAAAATTTTGAGAAAATTTTCTTTAGAAATACAATTTTGACAATATCTGCTAAATAAATAAAATCTTGACAAAACTTTCTATACAAATAAAATTTTGAAAAAAAAAAATTCTATCAAAATAAAATTTTGGCAAAAATTTCTATAGAAATAAAAATTATGACAAAATTTTCAACAGAAATAAAATCTTGACAAAATTTTCTATAGAAATAAAATTTTGACAAAATTTGCTATAGAAATAAAATTTTGACAAAATTTTCTATAGAAATGAAAATTTTAATAAAATTTTCTATAAAAACAAAATTTTGGCAAAAATTTCTATAGAAATACAATTTTTACAAAATTTTCGATAGAAATACAATTTTAACAAAATTTTCTATAGAAATAAAATTTTGCAAAAATTTTCTATAGAAATAAAATTTTGAGAAATTTTTCTTTTGAAATAAAATATTGAGAAAATGTTCTTTAGAAATAAAATTTGGACAAAATTTTCTTTAGAAATAAAATTTAGACAAAATTTTCTATAGAAATAAACATTTTGACAAAATTTTCTACAGAAATAAAATTTTGACAAAATTTTCTATAGAAATAAAATTTTGGCAAAAATTTCTATAGAAATAAAATTTTGACTAAATTTTGTATAGAAATAAAAATTTTGACAAAATTTTCTATAAAAACAAAATTTTAACAAAAATTTCTCTGAAATAAAATTTTGATTATATTTAAATTTTAAATTAATTAAATTATGAAGCAGCATCTTTGTCTCGGAATCAATAGCAAAATCCTTACGGGAAGTTCAAAATATTTGGATACAAGTAATCTTTTGTTGAGTGTAGACATATTTTTATAACTATGATATTCTGACCTTATAGTAAGGTATAAAAATTTGTTGATATTTTTTAAGAAGTGGTGGCACTTTCGATATTAAAGTCATCTGTTTTCAAAATGACATTAATGCTGTTTCCAAATTAAGTCCCATAATGTAATGACAGCCCTTTAGCATTTGACTTAAATTAGCATAACAACCACCAGGCTACGCCCAAGCGACGAACACCCTCCTAACACAATGTAATATGACACATGCTAAATTTTTGAATGAAAAACAGCTGAAATTATCAAAAGAAATTCATATTTTCCACAAACTCATTTCTAACTGGTTTCATTGAAGAATCAGTATGAACACCTCAAGAAAACACCTTTCACTTTGGAAGACAACCGATATTTGGGAAAAATGCACAAGCATAAATCCAAAGTCATTATCCTTTAACAAATATACGGGTTAACAACATATGCAATATCCTGGACAAGGACGAAAAGGAATCTATTGAATGGAAATCAAGAAAAATCAAGAAAATGCAGAAATAGATCTTATTCCATAATCAATGAGATGGTAAAAGGCCATCGAAACCTTTCACCAAACTCAAAAATTTGATCCTTAAAATCTCCAGGATAATAGGAAACCTTACCAAAACTCCCTCACATAAAATATCCTGGGTATTTTGTATTTGCTTTTCCAAGTGATACTGAGGGTGTGTTATTTTGCACACATCAATTCTCTTAATTCTCAGTTCGTCCTGCCGCCCATACAAACCAACCCTGCGTCGACCAAACCGTCTGTCATTTCCACAGTTTCCTTTCTCTTTAATGGGCCTTGGTGCATTCCAAATCATTTTTGTGAACATCTGTTATTGCGGTTGTCTAAATGTCTATTTTTAGTATTTATTACATTATCCTTTGCTGGAGTTGCTCACGTTCTCGTTTATTGCCATCAACATAGGATACGCCTGCGCATGCATCTATGCAAAAAGCCATAGGCGCCTGCGCAGACACAATGTTGGTTGAAGCAAATGAGAGCTCGTGCCATATTGCGCATGTTTTTTGGAAATTCCTTTTGCAGCAACCATAGCCACTTCACCAACGCATAACCTAGGAAAATATGGATAAACTCTCCATATATCCTTTGCAATATGGAAAATGATATGCTTAACTATTAAGTGGAGTGGAGGAGCGACAAAGAGAAATAACCAAATGTTCTACTTTGTCTTTCATAAATAATTGATGAGGTTGACTGAACAATGCCTGCTGTCAAAGATCTCCATTTCCCCATACATCAACATCTGAAATCTTATTTTCCTTCTTCCTCATTGTCTGCCAGGATGCTATTTTGGATATGGTCTATTTTTATTGTGGAAATGTAGGATTTTTGAAGTGTTCCCTATTAGTTTTTCCTAGAAATGTAATCAATACTCAAACCCCAAGAGTTTAAAGGATTATTCTATAGTGAATGACAAAAGATTAGGAAATGGTTTTGGCATTACAATGTTTTTATGATGGAGTGGAGGTCATATGCTTGTACAATACTCAGATAATCCAGGTGATCCAATAGTTCATTATTTTCGTTGCCAAATGCCACTCACATAAAGAGAGAGATTTGATGGTTTCTCTGCAGCCTTTCGATTGAAAGAAACTGATGCTAACATAAGATATCGTTGAAGGCCTTTCAGAAAGCGAGGCTTTATATGGAAGACATTTCTGCGATTAAATCCCTCTCCTCAATGGTCATATTCAGCTGTTATAATTTTTAATAGTCCTACAAATGGATTTTACAATTATTCAAATGATATACAAGAATACTAAAGCATGTATACAAACTTCAAATTTGATCATTAGTCCATAAACTTGGAGAACCCGTTTCTCCTTAGTTCCTTACCTTCACCTTCTGCAGAATCGTCACATATTTATGTTGATTTACACGGAATTAGTTTTTGGATTTGACAGATTATAGCCATTCATATAATACCACATGTCCCCAAACTTAGCATTTGACCGCATGTCCCCAAACTAAACATTTGACTAATTGTCCCCAAACTTAACATTTGACTACTTGTCCCCAAACTTAGACGAATAATATGGCTTAAGTCCTCCATATGTCTGCTTTCCAAATTTTATTTGTTTTCTGAGCAAATAAGCAGAAGATCTCACTTTCAGTCTTCTTGCTAAAATTTTACCCTGTAGTCGCTTGAGAAATCCTGAAATTATTTGGTCAAAAAAGTCATACCTAAAATTTTTGCCATGATACTATACAAGAAAAGTCCGCCCTCGTTGTGGAATATACCGAGATTTAAGAGGGATTTTCATATTATTGGAAAAACTATACAATCAAATGTTCCCAAACTTACGAATCGACCACTTTGGTACAAATTAAAGAAACTTCATCTCTTCAGCTCTTCATCTTCTTGAAATTATTTTTGTGTCGGGGGTATAATACGTTTGTCATTCCGTTTGTAACACATCGAAATATCGATTTCCGACTATATAAAGTATATATATATTCTTGATCAGGGAGAAATTCTAAGACGTTATAACGATGTCCGTCTGTCCGTCTGTCTGTCTGTTGTAATCACGCTACAGTCTTCAATAATGAAGCAATCGTGCTGAAATTTTGCACAAACTCGTCTTTTGTCTGCAGGCAGGTCAAGTTCGAAGATGGGCTATATCGGTCCAGGTTTTGATATAGTCCCCATATAAACCGACCTCCCGATTTGGTGTCTTGGGCTTATAGAAATCGCAGTTTTTATCCAATTTGCCTGAAATTTGAAATCTAGAAGTATTTTATGACCATAAAGAGGTGTGCCAAAAATGGTGAGTATCGGTCCATGTTTTGGTATAGCCCCCATATAGACCGATCTCCCGATTTTACTTCTTGGGCTTATAGAAACCGCAGTTTTTATTCAATTTACCTGAAATTGGAAATCTAGAGGTATTGTAGGAGCACAAATACGTGTGCCAAAAATTGTGAGTATCGGTCCATATTTTGGTATAGCTCCCATATAGACCGATCTCCCGATTTTACTTCTTCGGCTTATAGAAACCGCAGTTTTTATTCAATTTACCTGAAATTGGAAATCTAGAGGTATTGTAGGCCCACAAATAAGTGTGCCAAAAATTTTGAGTATCGGTCCATGTTTTGGTATGGTCCCCATATAAAACGACCTCCCGATTTGGGGTCTTGGGTTTATAGAAACCGTAGTTTTTATCCAATTTATCTGAAATTGGAAATCTAGAGGTATTTTAGGACCACAAAGAGGTCCATATTTTGGTATAGCCCCCATATAGACCGATTTCCCGATTTTACTTCTTGGGCTTCTAGAATGCGAAGTTTTTATCCTATTTGCCTGAAATTGGAAATCTAGAGGTATTTTCGGGTCATAAAGAGGTGTGCCGAAAATGGTGAGTATCGGTCCATATATTAGTATAGCCCCCATAACAACGATCTCCCGAACTCCTCACCTCATAGGTGAAATCTTTAAATTTATCTTCGGGAAGTGTCCTCAAGTCCTCAAGCCCTCCTGAAATTTCAAAGGAAACCCTAATATTTGGTTCGTGGTGGTGGGTATTTGAAATTCGGCCTGGCCGAACTTAGTGCTGTATATACTTGTTACTTAATGCTTAGTACTAAGTTCGTTTCTGCGAAAAACGAATTTCTTCATCTATCTCCGTAAATAGCGTCTCAAATGCAGGGATGTTAACTTATTCATGCGAAATAATAAGTCTGCCTATTTTTTCGTGCGAAAAATCCAGGGTTGTATAAATATGTATTTAAAAATGCTCAAAACAAAGATTTCGCATTTATTCCGCGCTAACATTTTTTATATGGAGTATAACATTTTTTCGTGCGAAAACGTGATCTTAGTACTAGGCTTAAGATGTTATCACAAAAAAATTATTTTCAGATAATCCAGGTGATCCAATAGTTCATTATTTTCGTTGCCAAATGCCACTCACATAAAGAGAGAGATTTGATGGTTTCTCTGCAGCCTTTCGATTGAAAGAAACTGATGCTAACATAAGATATCGTTGAAGGCCTTTCAGAAAGCGAGGCTTTATATGGAAGACATTTCTGCGATTAAATCCCTCTCCTCAATGGTCATATTCAGCTGTTATAATTTTTAATAGTCCTACAAATGGATTTTACAATTATTCAAATGATATACAAGAATACTAAAGCATGTATACAAACTTCAAATTTGATCATTAGTCCATAAACTTGGAGAACCCGTTTCTCCTTAGTTCCTTACCTTCACCTTCTGCAGAATCGTCACATATTTATGTTGATTTACACGGAATTAGTTTTTGGATTTGACAGATTATAGCCATTCATATAATACCACATGTCCCCAAACTTAGCATTTGACCGCATGTCCCCAAACTAAACATTTGACTAATTGTCCCCAAACTTAACATTTGACTACTTGTCCCCAAACTTAGACGAATAATATGGCTTAAGTCCTCCATATGTCTGCTTTCCAAATTTTATTTGTTTTCTGAGCAAATAAGCAGAAGATCTCACTTTCAGTCTTCTTGCTAAAATTTTACCCTGTAGTCGCTTGAGAAATCCTGAAATTATTTGGTCAAAAAAGTCATACCTAAAATTTTTGCCATGATACTATACAAGAAAAGTCCGCCCTCGTTGTGGAATATACCGAGATTTAAGAGGGATTTTCATATTATTGGAAAAACTATACAATCAAATGTTCCCAAACTTACGAATCGACCACTTTGGTACAAATTAAAGAAACTTCATCTCTTCAGCTCTTCATCTTCTTGAAATTATTTTTGTGTCGGGGGTATAATACGTTTGTCATTCCGTTTGTAACACATCGAAATATCGATTTCCGACTATATAAAGTATATATATATTCTTGATCAGGGAGAAATTCTAAGACGTTATAACGATGTCCGTCTGTCCGTCTGTCTGTCTGTTGTAATCACGCTACAGTCTTCAATAATGAAGCAATCGTGCTGAAATTTTGCACAAACTCGTCTTTTGTCTGCAGGCAGGTCAAGTTCGAAGATGGGCTATATCGGTCCAGGTTTTGATATAGTCCCCATATAAACCGACCTCCCGATTTGGTGTCTTGGGCTTATAGAAATCGCAGTTTTTATCCAATTTGCCTGAAATTTGAAATCTAGAAGTATTTTATGACCATAAAGAGGTGTGCCAAAAATGGTGAGTATCGGTCCATGTTTTGGTATAGCCCCCATATAGACCGATCTCCCGATTTTACTTCTTGGGCTTATAGAAACCGCAGTTTTTATTCAATTTACCTGAAATTGGAAATCTAGAGGTATTGTAGGAGCACAAATACGTGTGCCAAAAATTGTGAGTATCGGTCCATATTTTGGTATAGCTCCCATATAGACCGATCTCCCGATTTTACTTCTTCGGCTTATAGAAACCGCAGTTTTTATTCAATTTACCTGAAATTGGAAATCTAGAGGTATTGTAGGCCCACAAATAAGTGTGCCAAAAATTTTGAGTATCGGTCCATGTTTTGGTATGGTCCCCATATAAAACGACCTCCCGATTTGGGGTCTTGGGTTTATAGAAACCGTAGTTTTTATCCAATTTATCTGAAATTGGAAATCTAGAGGTATTTTAGGACCACAAAGAGGTCCATATTTTGGTATAGCCCCCATATAGACCGATTTCCCGATTTTACTTCTTGGGCTTCTAGAATGCGAAGTTTTTATCCTATTTGCCTGAAATTGGAAATCTAGAGGTATTTTCGGGTCATAAAGAGGTGTGCCGAAAATGGTGAGTATCGGTCCATATATTAGTATAGCCCCCATAACAACGATCTCCCGAACTCCTCACCTCATAGGTGAAATCTTTAAATTTATCTTCGGGAAGTGTCCTCAAGTCCTCAAGCCCTCCTGAAATTTCAAAGGAAACCCTAATATTTGGTTCGTGGTGGTGGGTATTTGAAATTCGGCCTGGCCGAACTTAGTGCTGTATATACTTGTTACTTAATGCTTAGTACTAAGTTCGTTTCTGCGAAAAACGAATTTCTTCATCTATCTCCGTAAATAGCGTCTCAAATGCAGGGATGTTAACTTATTCATGCGAAATAATAAGTCTGCCTATTTTTTCGTGCGAAAAATCCAGGGTTGTATAAATATGTATTTAAAAATGCTCAAAACAAAGATTTCGCATTTATTCCGCGCTAACATTTTTTATATGGAGTATAACATTTTTTCGTGCGAAAACGTGATCTTAGTACTAGGCTTAAGATGTTATCACAAAAAAATTATTTTGGCTTTGCACAATTTTACCTCGGAACCAATATTTGGATATTGATACTAAGTCAAAAATGCTTTTGCTTTACAACGAAGATATTTTGATCCAGGTTTTTTTGTATATATATTTGCAATTTCGTTAGAATAGCATGTCCCCAAACTAAATAACTAACCGCATGTCCTCAAAATTAATCGAATCTCTTACTTTTATTTCTAAAAAAACTTAAACAATTATTTTGGGTCTGAATAATTTTAACACGGAATTAATATCAAAAATGCTTTTGCTTTACAATGAAAATCTTTTGCTTCAGGTTTTTTATATACAGTGAAAACTCTCAAACTAGGACACTCTGAAAACCGGACACCTCCGACATTTGCTATATTAACACATAAAAATAATCTTTTTATAACCGGACACCTCCCAAATGGACAAAATTTCGGCAACTCTGGGTGTCCATCTTCCAGATGTTCTTTTTGCAATTTCGTTAGAATAACATGTCCCCCAAATTCAAACTGACCACATGTCCCCAAACTTAATGGAATAGCTTTGCTTTATTTTTCAAAAAAGATATGTTACATCTAAGGACCTGAAGTTTTTTTTTAATTTTCTTATCCTCAAATATTTTAAATATAATTTAGCTTAAAATATTTTCCAATATTATGTCCATGAAATGACCCAAAAAAATTAAGTTTAGACAAGCTGAGTATTAGGAAAATTTCAGCTGTCATTAGTAAGGCTTTGGAAGATCATTTAGAATATGGCATGTGGCCTATACACCGAGTGAATAAATTGGCTGTATGATCTCATTTATTTGGCACGAGTTGGGTATGGGGTAGTTATGCTAATTTATTTGTCACATTCTGGTGGGCTGATCAAACCAACTCTGTAACTAGGAAACCACCAGCTAAAGTGTCCTTTAAACAACAGATGAATGTGACAGACATTTACCCGTGGAGTGCTTACAAAACATACCACATTACATGAGGAGGATAATATGGTCATACCACCGCCTCTCACCCCATACTCATTGTTAGTCCATTAGTTTGCACAAAGAAAAACTAGAAACTGTGGGCTTTTTATCTTTTAGTTTAGATCGTGACACGAGTTCCCCCGCATTAAAGGGGGTTAAGAGAGGACCGACCATGCATATGTATGACATGTTTTTGGGTAAATTAATATGCATTTTACGCATATGTCTTTTATTTTTTGGGAATGGATTGTTTAAAATGTTAATTCTTCATGGCCACTCGTCACTTTATTAGCCACATTAGCTGGTATTGAGTTCACTTTAACAAAAAAAAAAAGGAAAAACAAAAATATGGCAGATGTTGTTGATGTCCCAAAATAGGAATAGACAAGACTCCCTCACATATGATCCACCACCCGGTTTTGTAGACTCTACCACCATCACCACCACTTCTACTGCCTCTAAGCGAACACTTTAACACTGAAGGAATAATATCCTGGAAGACCAACTATTTGAAATATACACTCTCCCTCCCCTCACAAAAGACACATCCTGGCATTATCCTGTAGCATAGTTTTTTTTTTGTTAGTTTTTCCTCTAAAATAAAATGCCGTATTTTTTCTATAAATTTTTCATTTTTATGCTTGACTACACAAAGATTGCCCAACAGAGAAAATTGAACCCCATGTAAAAATACTAAAATTCTTAAATTTTCCAAAAGGATATTGAACTCTAATTCCAGGAATTCGGCATATCACCAAACAAAACACTTTAGTTTAGCTCGTGCTGAGGCTTCTGTTCTGTTTTTCTCAGTAGTCAATGATACTGGTGTTTGCTTATAGTCCTTTTCTTCCGCTCCACTTTCAGTTTCCTTTCCTCTGAATTGGTCTCTCGTGCTATTTGTTTTTGGTTTTTCCCTTGCATAGCCATTGAATGACTATGTTGACGTCTTTAGAGTGTTTCATTTGCCAAGGAAAAGAAAACCACAGGATACATGACCATGTCTGATAATTTACTTTGTCTAATTGTCCTTCGTTTATTGATTTTTGTGGGTTATTTACTTTTGCATTTCTCATTGTTTTCCTGGGGGTTTTAATGATATTTCAATAACTTCCGTTTTTAGCAAACAATTTCAAAGGTGTTAATTTCTTTGGCAGACTTCCTCCTCCTCCTACCTTCGCTCGTTAAAATAAAGACATCTTTTTGAATTTACTAAGCAAACATTTATGGCAGAAAAAGATTGAATTTTCCATATCGTGGTGACTGACTTCCAGATGATTTGAGAATAAAGATGACCATAAATGTATGCAAGTCGTAAATGAAACTTCCGGTTGGGTTAGATGAAAGGAAAGGGAATTGAATAGAACATTGTTCCATTCAGCTCGCAAATACTACCAAATAAAAAATCTTATTTTCTTTTTTTCTCAAAATTTTACTTTAAATGTTATTTCTATAAAAAAAATTTCTCAAAATATTATTTCTATAGAAAATTTTCTCATTTTGTCAAAATGTTATTTCTATAGAAAATTTTGTCAAAATATTATTTCTATAGAAAATTTTGTCAAAATTTTATTTCTATAGAAAATTTTGTCAAAATTTTATTTGTATAGAAAATCTTGCCAAAATTGTATTTTTATAAAAAAAATCTTGTCAAACTTGTATATCTATAGAAAATTTTGGAAATTTTTTTCTATTTTAGTTTGCATTTGGTAAACTTTTCTCTTATCAATGAGTGTAAAATCACACACAACGTGTCAAACTTTGTGTTAAATCGCTTAGAGAAGCTTTGAAAGAAAGAGCTGAAACTGTAATTAAAGCCACGATCCTGTATATTCAAGGCGCACCAATGCACCACGGTGGCACCCGCACCTAACTTTTAGAGCTTAGCTACACTCAAAAAAAATAAACTCTCTATTTAACTAAAGCCAATTTAACTTTATTTTAGTTGATGGAATTATTATCTTTGGAGAAAGTTTCCTTTACTCTAATAATTTTTGCGTACGTTTGTTAAATGAACTAAAAAATGGGAAAAATTATACACAAATTAAGCATAAAGATTTACTACATTCGTATTTCTCACAAAATAGTTCATTATTTCTTTAAATTTGTAAATTTTACTACAAATGCGTTCATCATGAACTTCGTATGTCACTAAAGACATTTTTGCAATTTTGAACTCCAATTTTTTCCTTCAAACTACAAAATTTTCTTTAACAAGTGAAAAAAATATTTATGTCTAATAAATTTTCTTAAATTTGTCGAAAAATATTTACTTATTTTTGTGATATCGGCGTAATGCCAGCGCCGATATCACAAAATATTAAAAATTTTCTAAACTTAACCATAAGATTTCTTCTTGGTGGGTTCACTATTTTTTCAGTGTATACACTGAAAATCATATATGATTCCCTCTGCCCTGCAAACTATCGAACTTCTTGTTTCTATTAATTATCCAGTCTTATTCCTTATTTCTGGTCATCCTAAAGAGTTTTTGGTTGCTTCTCGCACCTTCGCACTGTTTCACATCGCTCTATTAGCCCATGTCAACCTTGATAGACCTAGCGTCCTCTTAGTCCATCTCCTATTGTTCACTTCATTGTATCATCAGCTCTTAATACTTCCCTATCAAGAATTTAAATAAGAATTCGGTTGCAGTCAAAGGGCTGTGTATTTATGTATGTTGTTATGTTGGGTATAAAACGACAATAATATGACGACCCCAACGTCAGTACAAATACATCCATGTAATTTTACTAGCAAAGACATTCACCTAGAAAAGTCAATCAAACATGTATTCATTCAGTTGCAAAGCTATAGATGGCATTGAATGTCGAATTGAAGTCCCTTATCATAATATGAAAGAGAATAATAATAATACTTGTACGTTAACAATTTGGTCGACTTTCCAAAACTTTAATATGAAGAAATACAAGAGGAAGAAAATTACTCTTCTGCAAAAAAACCGAAAACAAATGTCAACCGTATAGATGTCGCACAATGACCGCAGCGCTTTTGTATCACCGGCATTGTCCGAAATTGATTGTTTATTTAAAGAAAATATTTTTAGGAGACACAAAGTAGGTTCTAAATCCAATTTTCCTTAAGTTTCGTTATGGTAAAGCTTGCAAAGAATAGAACTGGGTGATGCCTACTCAAACTGTATGATATGTGAAAGAAACGCCGAAAAAACTGCATAACATTAGAGAATATTTCCTCATGACTACCACCTACTGACGCAGTTTCACTTCACAGTTTCGTTCTCTTGTATTTCCTACTCTCTGGCGTTTACTCTATTTAAGGATGCCACCTTCTTACATCTTGGTGGTAGTTTTATTTTTATTAATGCTATGTCCCGAAAGATGGCGCCCTCGATACGGTTTCGGTAATGTGTCGTTCATTGTGTATTTTTTACAAAGACGACTTTTGGGGATTTTACGTACATCTGACGTAAATCAATTGAAATCATTAGGAATCAAATCAACGTTGCCATGTTTTTTATGTAAAATCCCCAAAAAGTCGTTCAAATAAAAGTACAATATGAACGTCGCATTTTTGGGGATTTATAGAAAACACATGTCAACGCTGGTTTGAAATTGAATCCATTAAAATCATTAGGGCTCCAACCAACATTTATGCTTAGTACTAAGTTCGTTTCTGCGAAAAACGAATATCTTCATATATCGCCGTAAATAGGGTCTCAAACCCAGGGACGTTAACTTATTTATGCGAAATAATATGGCTGCCTATTTTTTCGTGCGAAAATTCCAGGGTTGTATAAATATGTGTCTGAAAATGCTCAAAAGAAAGATTTTTTTTTATTTTGCTCTACGTTTTTTATATGGAGTATAACAGTTATTCGTGCGAAAACGTGATCTTAGTACTAGGATTTATAAGGAAAACAAAAATTACACTGCCAGCATTTCAAAGATCCATTTCATGCTCATCGCTACCACAGACTCGTAAGTGACACTACAAAAATCGCCAACTGTGATGGGGAAGCATATCGGAAAGTACAAAATGTACATAAAGATATTTTGCCATCACTATTGTTACAAAAGGCCTTTTAACTAGTTAATTATAATTTATTTAAATAAAAACGAAAATGAAGTGCTGAAAACATAGTTATTATGCTTAAAATTGTGAAAGGTATATTGGTGAACAATTTCCGAATTTCCAAATGGAGTAAAGTGATAGTTTATCAGATATTTTTTCAGACGTGCTGCCTCCATCGAGAATAATCAAACTGGCTGATAGACGCTGCAACATGCAACTTGCTACTTGTAACTCAACATCATTCTTTTATTAATGCAAAAAATTATGTTAAATGTGATGTGGCAGTCGTATAAATGTTATATTTATAAGAATTTATAAATGTTTAATCAAGAAAATAAATAGATAAATAAACATCTAAACAAATACTTGAACACAATGATTCTTTTACAACTATCTTAAAATGCACTTTTTCTAATAGTTTGTTATATTTATAAGAATTTATAAATGTTTAATAAAAATATAAATAAATAAATAAACATCTAAACAAATACTTGACCACAATGAATCTTTTCAACTATCTTAAAATTCCCTTTTGCTAATAGTTTGAAGGGGCTCTTGTTTGCGTCGTTTTGAATGTATCTAAAAAGGCACCTAATAAGGGTCGGGGGCTAATGAAATCAGTGGCGCGACACGGCGGCTTATTCTCTGGTACTGCCTCGATCAAAATATAAGTTTATTTGTACATATTTTGAAGATTTTATGTAAAAATATGGTAGCACTGAACACAAATTAAGGTACAATATGAACGACGAATGATTTCTTCCAACAAAATATATGTTCATTCATTTTTTTTTTTGAAATTTTAGAATCTTCCTGACATACTATAATCGGCCTCGAAATCTAACTTTTCTATGAGAAATCGATTTCAAATCTACAAAATACAAGATTTCGAACCCCGTCAACATGTGGTATTATACAAAATTCATAATGTAAACCTCCCCAATGTTAAGATTCAATAACCATCAATTACTTCAACACAAACCGGTTACCGTTTTTCTAGCTGCCATTCACACAAAATGTATAACGTCGTCATTAATATTGCTCGGCTACGTGATTCTATACACTTTTGGGTCCCGCAACAATTCGTCGGGTAATAATAAAATAAAATAAATAAGAAATATAAGAAAAAGAGTGCAATAACTTCATAGTTTTCTTGCTTTAATTAAAAGAATAAAAAGTGTAAACAATTTTACCAACAAAAAATATTATGTGACGATAAGAAACAAGTGATATTCTGGTCCCACCCGTGACACATAAATGCCGACAATTATTTTTGAGCTATTTTTATCAATTTATGTGAGCGTACCAACACAAGACTCTGAAATGTTTTTTTTTTAATAATAAATATATGATCCAAGTGCTAGTCTACTTTGTGGGGACTATTCGACAAAATCTATTTGATGAAAATATAGCCATGATTTGGCAATATATTGCGTGAACATAAAAACCAAACCCACAAATTTTCCTTATTCCCACATTAATCGAAACTTTCTCAACATCATTAATATTATCATCATTGTTAACTTAATGGGATAGATGATGATGATGAGTGAAAGATGCTGACTACTTCTGTTGGAAGGGGGGAGACAGCAACAAAAAGTATAAACATAGAATTGGATACACACACAAACACAAGAACGCGAGAAACGGCCAACACACACCCAAAGAACAACAACAACACAACACGGTGGTAACAGAGCGCACAGCAACAACAATTTCGGCGAATGCCGACAAAACGCACCAAAGAAAACGGCAACAACAATGCCGCACCAATGTTGTGGGGGGAAAATACTTGAGAATACCACCATCAGAAAAAAAGAGCAAATCAACGACGTCATGCATCAACCAGCATTGCCAAGTTAAAAAAAAATTGTTCAATTAGTCAGATGTTCGGTATACAGTGGAGTGGTGTTAATAGGGTACAAAATTCTATTAGGCTAAAGTTATCGGATTGCTTAAATGTTTGGTTAGAATATTTGCCATAAAGGTGGGTTCAAAGAGGGGCTTCCCAATGACGAGGTAATGAACTTGAAAAAGAATAAAAAATCGACCATAACTCTATTATTGAAGGCTGTAACCGGATTATAATAGACAGATGGACAGAATTTCTGCCAGATGAAGAATATATTTACTTTTCGAAAATCTATATTTTCATTTACAAACGGAATGACAAACATATTATCCCTTTTTCCCATACAAAATTTTACTAACCGGTGGTCTATGCCCCGTTTTAGAATTAATCGGAGGATGAGAAACTGGCCATAAGACAGTTAAAAACAGTGCTGGATTTTTTTTTTAATTTTCAAATAAAAATTTATTTCAATCAATCAAGTGTTTTAATCAAAATAAAAACACAAAGTCAGTTTATAGAGTAATTGAAAATAGTTACGTTTTTAATTAAAAAGTTGAGTTTTGCAATCGACATCAATTAAATGTTTAATTGAATCATTTAAAAAATTAATTGAAATTTTTAAATTAAATCAATTTTTTAATCAAAAATTTTTTATACTCAACTATAACTGTGATCTATATTACCTGTTCGTGATTGAAGACATTACAATTAAAAAATTAATTGGTTCAATTAATTTTGTAATTGAATCAGAAAAAAAATGTTGTGTGTATGTTAGTAGATATAATGAAACTGATGTTTGGTGGCTTGTGGTATAGATTTTGGCCACTAATACGAATCTATAGCCAGTGAGCTTGGGCCAAATTTACACTGAATCCTTTTTTGGCCCAACTTTTTAAATACATTGTACCATTAAAGATGTTCTGAAGGATATGTCATCTTCCGCCGAAGAAGTTTTTATTTTTGAACACTTTGTATGCTCTCCTCCATAGGGTAGGTGTAAACTAATTTTAACATTCCGTTTGTAACACATCGTAATATTGGTATCGCACCCAATAAAGAAAATATATTCTGGGTCGTGGTGAAATTCTGAATCGATTTAGTAATGTCTGTCCATCCGTATGTGGAATTTACGTTAGCTTCCTAACGAAACAAGCTTGATGTTGGTCGGATGGTATTGCAAATGGGCCATATCGGACCACTGTTAACTATAGCCCCTATTTAAACCGACTCCCCGATTTGTCTTACGAAGCCTTTTGGAGGAGCAATTTCCATCCGATCAGCTTGGAATTTGGTACGTGATCTTAATACAAGCCCTCTAACAACTGTGCAAAAATTTGTTCATAGCGGTCAATAATTATATACAGCTCCCATATGAACCAACCCTTTATTAACATTGAAAACCTTAGAAGGAACATATTTCATACGAAAAAACGAACAAGCAATTCTTCATTTTGCGAAGGTGTTAATCAAAAGTAGAGTGTCGGAATATATTGAATATGTGCCTTTTCAGGCCATAAATTCAATTAGTCTTTTTTCGTGGAATTTAAATACTCACTCCCAACTTATATTATCCCCACCATGAGCATTTTGTTTTCTGTTTTTTTTTTTTCGCTCTGGCAATGCTATACAGGTATTTTGCGATTTACAAACAATGAACGTCATATGCTTGCTGTCAATGTTCGCTCTCCAAAAATCGCAATCTCTTCATGGTGAAGTGCCTAGAGGGGAGCAGGGATAGAAATATCAAAAACATATACCCAACAACCAAGAGCAGCGCACCAGACAACTTATACACTAGCTATACACAACACGGGGCGAGATTCCATTTCATACATACTGGCTTACTGCTTAGCCAAATCATATAGTCGCGGAGCACGTAAATTCACTGGTGGTGGCTGTCGTTGGTATTTCTGTGTCGCTTTGTGTTTATTTTTGTTAAATAAACAAATTCAAAAAAAAAATAAATTGTGGTGTTCCAATGTCTGTTGCCTAAAGTGAGATTGGTGTCATTTCATCATCATTATCATAGGCCAGGAAAAATTGCCACCATAATCACATATACCATACAATTGATAAAGTAACGACGCTGTCGGCATACGGTAGGTTTGTTGGCTATACTTCAAACATGCCTCACCCGCGATAAAAACTAACAGTAGCCCCAACTAGTGGCTGTGTCGTGGTTGATGATTGAATTAAGAACAAAAAACAAAAAAATAAAGCAGCAATAAAGTGTTCTAGATCTTAAGTGGAACAGCGCTCACATAATTTCGATAAAAATAAATCAAAAAAAAAAAAATATTGTTCGAGAAAAAAATCTGAGTAAACATATGTATATATAATATTAGAAAGTCCGGTGGTTTGAAAGTGAAAAACAAAACAAACAAAAAATTTAAATGTTTAATATAATAATGGTCTCTTATCTTTCCCTTCCTCTTTTTTTGTCACAAAGGGAATACTCCATATGCATGCAAATATTTAATAAAAAAAAGTAAATGATAGTGCTAAAAATATTTTAAACATATTACAAGAATAACAATAAATACAACGAAGTTGATGAAGTAAACAAAAGTAAAGGAAATAAAAAAATAAAACAAAAAAGTTTACACAACAAAGAAAGGTTCTTCCTCAGGCTTTAAACCGCAGCTTCATTGGCATTCGTTCGCTTAAACATACACACACATACCAATACACCCCCTCTTATATACATATAAACACACATTTTTTAAAAAGTCCCCCCATTTATACATTCAGTCAGTCTCTGTAGTTGCCAAAGCCGGGAAATAACAAGAAGTGAGAAGGGAAACAAAATATCATCGTAAACAAAGGATTAAAGCACAAAAACAACAAAGAACAACAACAAGCAGAGCAATCTTCGTCGTTATTGTCGAAGAAGAACAGGAATATCCCAAGAAGTAACCTTCTAAACCAACCAACCACACTAGCACATAAACAGCAGCCGCAGCAGCAAAAACCACACACAACAATGGAAGCAGTTGCCAAACATGATTTCTCAGCAACGGCTGATGATGAGCTGAGTTTTCGTAAAAATCAAATCTTAAAGGTAAGTCGTAGAACATTCCTCCTCCGGGTATCATACATAATAACCCTTAACCTATTGCTTATGGTATGTGCTATGATGATATCCTATGGAAAATGGAGAAAAAATCTATTTTTTATATTAATTTAGCATTCGTACCCAGAGTTCCTTCAGAGTGATTAACAGTGGTACTATTTAATCGCGGAAATGTTGACTTTGGTAGCACATTCTTTGTTGTTTCTAATGTCGGTGACAAAAATGTGTAATTGACCGGAAAATATTCAAAGTGGTAACATACATCTGGTACCGTTCAGTTGGAGTCGCTAAAACTCAATGATTTTATCATTGAGCTAAAAATAGAATGTGAGAGAAATTCGCCACAAAGGACCTTATGCACATTGTTACTTGCCACTTTTGATGAAAATTCTAAATTTTCAATGAAAACTTTTAGCAGATGAAGGATCCATATCATTAGGTTAGGTTAGGTATCGGAACAGCCCCATATATCAGGGTCACGAAGACTATTCAGTCGATTGTGATAGCACAGGTGGTAAACTTCTTCTTATCAATGAGAGTTACCCGATTATATGTTAAGCTCATTGGCAAGAGAGCCCCATCTTATCGGCAAGTTCGAACGGCGTTTAACATTACGGTGAAACCACTTAGAGAAGCATTACTGAGAGAAGATAATCCACGGCTGAAAAATGTTTGGTGTTCCGTCGAAACTGGACCCAAGGCCCAATTTATGCAAGGCAGACATGCTAACCATTGCATCACGGTGGCTACCATCCAATCATTGGAAAGAATTATCGATTTATTTTGTTGAATTAGTAACTCTGAAGGCTGACTTCAGATCAAGGAAGGAAGATGAATTTCTACTTTCTTCTTTGAATAGGTTCTTCCCCTTCTTCCAGACTCGTTTAACATAAATTATTATTTCATTATTAAAACACAGGTTATGGAGCTCCCTCATGTGCAATTTTTTCTTCAGCTCCCATTGTCGTGGTGAAGGGTGGTCCGTCTTTGGGGGTTGGCTTTTCTGATTTCTTGGAAGACAACTGACAAAAATTTGGCTACCATTGTGTCCAGCATTTATTTAGAAGAAACAATATAGTGGACTCCTTCTTCTTTCAGGATATTATCGATGTATGGAACTGCAATCTAAACGATATACTTGCCTTCATCAAGGCTTCGGGATTCGGAAGACCTAGAAAGCTCATTTTGGAAATCGTGTGGAAACTAGAATACGATTGATGAGGAAACACAATGGATCAACATGGTCTAAGTGGGAACCAACCCCTTTTTCTAAGGGTTGACTTCTATAACCTTACCTAACCTAAGCTTTACTACCACTCAGAATTGACTATTCTTTGTAGATCTTCTGGTAGTGGATTGCGACATGTCCAGTTTTTCCGAAAAATCAAGCGATCATTTCTTGGAAGTGTTTCGTGCGCGAGCAACTTTTGTTCGATTTTACTCAGCTTGAAACACCTATACAGTAGACTGCTGTTTACTTTCGGGTCATATGCCTAAATCTACGATTCTTCTTCTTCAAGGCACCGCGAACGAATTTTTGGACCATTTCTTTCGACCAATCGATAAGAGCCTTTTTTGAGCGATTGACAAATTGTGTGGGATCCAAATCGAAGCATTTTTTTTGATGGCCGAAATGTCCATGCGATATTGAATATATGCTGGTCCCACTATTGTCTAAATTTGTCTCAATCTCACGATAGGTCACATGACTAACTTGAAATATTCCGAAACCACAACAGATTTTGTACGATCTTCATGAAATTCGTCTTGGACTAAACTATGATATTGAATTGACCATACCATTGATAAACACTGGTCCATGATGGAGCTTCATCGCCAAAAATTGAATTAAGTTGTTGAATTTATCCAAGACGAACTTTTTTGCATACTTTTAGGCGGCACAAGTGTCTGGGGAAAAATGATGAGAAGGGAAAAGTAATAACAACTGTAGTATTGAAAGATTAAACTGGATTATTTACAATTATTTTTGTATTAAAACCTTTAGTACAGTGAAAACTGTCAAAACCGTGGTAGATACCACATTAAAAGTTTTGACAAAATTTTCTATAGAAATAAAATTTTTACAATTTTTTTTATAGAAATTAAATTTTTACAAAATTGTTTATAGAAATAGAATTTTGACAAAATTTTCTATAGAAATAAATTTTGAAAAAATTTTCTACAGAAAAAAAATGTTGACAAAATTGTCTACAGAAATAAAATTTTGACAAAATTGTTTATAGAAATAAATTTTTGACTAAAATTTTGACAAAATTTTCTATCAAAATAAAATTTTCTATAGAAAACCCGGACACCTCCCAAACGTGGACAGTATTCTGAGGACGTTTGTTATATTAACACATTACAATTAACCTGGACACCTCTCAAATGTGGACAAAATTTAGGCGACCGTGGGTGTCCACCTTTCAGAGGTTTCACTGTATTCGTTTTTCGTCAAAATTGCGATAAATTTTCATAGGTGGTAACACTTTCCGCTAATTAAGAATCTTCTAGTGGATTTCAATACCACGGAAATAAAGCTATTATAATAACTAAATATAAAATGCTTTAAAATTCGCATAGATCATTTAATTCGAATTATTTTTTAATGGTCATTGATTTTAGAAGCAATTTAAATTCACTCAAATTTCACATAAAATCCCCCACATTCAATTTTGCAAAGTCATTAGAAATAATTCAATTTGTAAATAAATTTTACACAAAATCAAAAGGATGGCACCAACAATCTACAATAGTTTTCTTTTTATAAAACTATATGATTTGCAACTTAAGATACTATGGTGTATATGAAACATATAGCGACTTGTTGATTAAAAAAATATCTATCTGGGTATAACCAAATAACATTGTTGTAATACTAGATGTTCATAGAACTTAAATGTAGTATGACTAAATGACTCATAGCGCCACAGTAGTGTCGTATCACAAATAGTTTGCGCCCAAGAATATTATGATAATAAATTATTCCGCAAATACTGCGCTGGCAAAGGCAAATCAAATGAACATAGTAAAATATGTGACCCCCCTTTTCCCATTGAATTGTATGGTAATTATTCATAGCATATGTGCCTGTGTGTGTGTGTCTGTGTATTTAACTGACCAACCAAACCTAAAAATATAATATATTTTGTTATCTTCTAATGTGAAACCAAACCTACTTTAATGGTACCGCAAAAGTTAAACTTGAGATTAAAGGGAATTTAACACCTACACAATTCCTAATAAAAAAATCGTAATTTATTAATTGGGCGAGGTTAAAGGAAATTTAAGGTTTTCTTATTTTCCCACCAAGTAGCGAAGGAGTCAAATTCAATGTCTTTTGTATTAAAGACATAAATATTGTATTTATTTATAAACATAAAAATTATGATTACATCAACATGTCGTTTAAGGTGCCATTAAAAATCTACTAGTGAGATTGACATGGGGATTGAATTTGAACAATCACCTAAGAAAGAACGAAAGAAAATTTTACCGATAAAATTCCAAACAAAAAAATCTTGCTTGCAAAATTTTATTTCTATAGAAAATTTTTGTCAAAATTTTATTTCTATAGAAATTTTTATCAAAATTTTATTTCTATAGAAATTTTTTTTCAAAATTTTATTTCTACAGAAAATGTTGTCAAAATTTTATTTCTATAGGAAGTTTTGTCAAAATTTTTTCCTACAGGAAATTTTGTCAAAAATTTTTTTCTAAAGAAAATTTTTGTCAAAGTTTTATTTCTAT
This sequence comes from Haematobia irritans, assembly GCF_050003625.1. Classification (NCBI taxonomy): domain Eukaryota; kingdom Metazoa; phylum Arthropoda; class Insecta; order Diptera; family Muscidae; genus Haematobia; species Haematobia irritans. The sequence goes on along the minus strand of NC_134401.1, from coordinate 9,935,834 downwards.
AGGAAATTTAGTCACAATTTTATTTCTATAGAAAATTTTTTCAAAATTTTATTTCTATAGAAAATTTCGTCAAAATTTTATTTCTGTAGAAAATTTGTCAAAATTTTATTTCTATAGAAAATTTTGACAAAATTTTATTTCTATAGAAAATTTTGTCAAAATTTTATTACTATAGAAAATTTTGTCAAAATTTTATTTCTATGGAAAATTTTGACAAAATTTCATTTCTATAGAAAATTTTATTTCTATAGAAAATTTGCAAAATTCTATTTCTATAGAAAATTTTGTCAAAATATTATTTCTATAGAAAATTTCGTCAAAATTGTATTTCTATAGAAAATTTTGTAAATTTTTTTCTTTTTAAATTTTGTCAAAAATTTATTTCTATAGAAAAATTTTTCAAAGTTTTATTTATTTAATTATTTTATTCATTTAATCAACCAACGCCTCTATGGACTAAATGTTGATAGATTTGATACATTATATCTATAGAAAAATTTTTTTTCAAAATTTTATTTCTATAGAAAATTTTATTTCTACAGAAAAAGTTATCAAAATTTTATTTCTATAGAAAATTTTGTCAAAAATGTATTTCTATACAAAATTTTCTCTAAATTTTATTTCTATGGAAAATTTTCACAAAATTTTATTTCAATGGAAAATTTTCTCAAAATTTCATTTCTATAAAAAATGTTGTCAAAATTTTATTTCTATAGAAAATATTCTCAAAAAATTTATTCTATAGAAAATTTTGTCAAAATTCTATTTCTGTAGAAAATTTTGTCAAAATTTTATTTCTATAGGAAATATTGTCAAAAATTTATTTTATAGAAAATTTTGTCAAAATTTTTTCTATAGAAAATTTTGTCAAAAATTTATTTCTATAGATTTTTTTTCAATTTTTTTTTCTATAGAAAATTTTCTCAAAATTTTATTTCTGTGGAAAATTTTTCAAAATTTTGTTTCTGTAGAAATTTTTTTTTCAAATTTTTATTTCTATAGGAAATTTTATTTCTATAGAATGTCTATATGTGACATTTTTTCTGGGTTTGTCGAAATTTTTTTTTCTATAGACAATTTTGTCAAAATTTTATTTCTATAGAATTTTTTTTTTTCTATAGAAAAATTTATCAAAATGTTATTTCTATAGAAAATTTTATCAAAATATTATTTCTATACACAATTTTGTCAAAATTTTATTTCTATAGACAATTTTGTCAAAATTTTATTTCTATAGAAATGTTGTCAAAATTTTATTTCTACAGAATATTTTGTTAAAATTTTATTTCTATAGACAATTTTGTCAAAATTTTTAATGTGGTATCTAAGTGGGACTGAACTAAATCGGGCAGCCACTTATACCTAATATAACTAACCTATCAATGAATGTTGTCCTATACCTATTTCTTTTTTGGCGACCCTGATAAAATGACTGTTTTACATCAGTTGCCTCGAAATCTATGACGGAAGCTATTAGAAGGGAGCTGTTTTGTAATACTTGTGTGCATTTTCGCCGTATAAGTTCTAGATAGATGACATGCCTCCAATATGCCTCATTGTTTCTTTTCTTCTTTATATCTAATAATAGTAATTATGATTAAACCGCAAAAATCTATTTGAACTACAATGATCTATAATATTTGTGGTGGGTTTGAGTATGCATAAATATATAATATTTTTTACAACCTATCCACCAGTACTGTGGCCAAGGTTGTAAACTCTGTCTGGAAAAAAATATGTAACGCTTCGAAGAGAATGGGCTGTTAGTAATCTGCTCAGATGTTTCTATGGTATATAGGTGTGGCTCGAAAGGAATTAATTTAGGCAACTGTCCCACGATTTTATTGCTATCAATCTCTGAACTACTGTCATGTTCAATGTCGTAGGGTGTAATATAGTCGACTTCTTTTGAATTTCCTTACTAAAAAGAATAAAAAATAAAACGAAATGAGATTCATTTGGAAATCCAATCATAAAGATATAATTGAATTTCCATTAGCATTAAAAAAAAAAACGTTTATATATTGCACACAAAAATTATAGACCAGCTATTATTTCCACAAAAGAATTAAAATTTAATTTGCAAAATTGAAGGAAAATTATTATTTTTTTTAAATAGTATTCTAAAAGATAAATCATTATTTACCATGTCAGTCATTAGCATTTATAGCCATAGTCAAACCATAGTAAATTCATTCCTCAAATAATTTCGTTTTAATTTGTAACACCAGCGAGACATCCAAATGCGTTGGGGTGTAGAAACGCGGTTAGGCTTCCAACAGTAGCATGGCAAATGAATCACTTTTTCTCAAGTGTTAATTTGTTTTAAACAAAATCTTTTTTCTACAAAGTTTTGGTTCATAAATTAACATACTTTGAATAACATTTACTAACGACAATATCCACGGGCTACATTCCCCATGGAAAAACAAATTGATATTTTGTTATTTTATTATTATGGCTCATTTTTAAAGTTCCTCCATCTCCATAAATCTGTCCAATTTGGTAAGAAATCTCAAAATTAAAAAAAGCGAAAGAATATAACAAAGAAGAGATAAAAGAGGACAAGTAAATAAAAATGAAATTCATATAACAAGCATTGATTGAAAATTTCTGGTTCCAATCAAGTGTCGGTATTGTTCTGAGTAAATTGCTGATGTATGAGTATGGTGGCGAATAAGAAATATTGATAAGACACGTGTAATTGACTTGAGTTGACCCATATTTTTTATGAAGAAGTTAATAAATAAACCGCAAAAGTATTCATGCGAAAATTATTCAATAAATTTCTATGACGAAGAGATATAGGAACTTCATAGGCTATATGTGACATTTTTTCTGGGTTAATAAAAAGAACATTGTTTTAATTTTCATAAGTTGGGATTATGACATATCCCTCTGTCTCTAGAGACTGTATAGGTCTACTAATACCAAGAAAATTGACTTAATATTCATCATTAATTGAGATTATGACCTATCCCTCGGTCATTAGAGATTGTATAGGACACAAGGCCAATTCCACTGCTTGAGCAGTATTCTTAAGACTCATTTCTATCCGAATGAGTCTCAAGACCCTTCTGGTGGAGTCGAGACTATAAAACAAAAATCTGAATATCAGCTTAAGGCCCAGTTTTCTTAAAAACTGTTAATCACTGATTTCGAATTTGTCTTCTTATCAAGGTATTTCTCCACCTGTACTAGGAATGCCCCTGCTTGTCGATTTTTGGCGGCTCAGTCGGTCAGATAGTAGAATCTGATCTCCAGCTTAAGACCCAAGTTTTTAAAATTTTAAGTCTGACAACTTCCAAATTAGAAAAATATCTATAATCTGAATTTCCATATAAAAGGTTTCAAATATACGAGGGCTGCATTTTATATTTCGGGATTAGAGAACAAAAACCTATATTAATCCACGAAAATCACTTTATTTTTTCCAAAATATTCCCCATTAAGATCTATAGAATTTTGCATGCTTTTATTGGACCAATTTTCGAAGCACTTTTCTAGATCCTTACTGACCTGACCGCCTCTGCTCCACCAAACACATACCGATATCAAGATATGTATTTAAAAAATGTCAGACTAAAATAAAAAAAAAAAAAAAACAATTTAATGCCCCACATACACTTTACGATTTAGCTTATTTCTCTTTTTTTTTTACATCACATAACATAATTTTTCCCTAAACAAGTGCTGTAAAAAACATAAACGTGTTTAGAATATGAATTTTTACAAAATTGCTTTAAGCCCTGGACTTTTGCATAATATTTCGGCATAATACACCTATTTCTATACTACCAAAGCCAACATATTTTTTGTGTTTGTTTGACTTGATTGGTGTTTTGTTGCTTCAGTTCACCCATACAAAAATAACCACTTTCGTTCCAGACCCCTTGCTTCACCCAATTTTATAACTATATCCGATGCCATAATTAATGTGAACATGTTCCATTTTATGGTGTGTGTCTGTCTGTCTGTCGTATCTATTGTGGAACAAACAGACCAAGTGCGCGAATACGCAATGAACTGTAATCGCATTTTCGCTTTCATTGCTTAACTGGTTTTCTTTTGTAAAAAGATTTTTATTTCCTTCTTACGTTTTCTTCTTTTAATGGAATGGTATGTGTAACTGCAACTCCAACAGCATCACTACCGGCTCCAATAATCAAGAAACAAAGTTGAAAGCTTTCAATTTCAATTAAGAAAGTCTTCATAGAGTTATTTTCTGTCTGTCTGTCAACATTTACTAAATACGCACACGCAGCAGCTGCCACATTTCCAAGATGCTTCTCACGTTATATAAGCTGTACATTATTACTCTCGACAATTGTTGTCCGTTCAAATTAGGGCAAATTGCCCACAAACGCATATTCCAATCAGTGTAATGTGGGTTATCATTGTTATAAAGTGTCATAAGTTCACGTTCAACTACAATTGATTGTAGGATTCTTTAATTGGAATCTTTATATTTCTCCGAGATTTAGGTGATAGAAGGAAGTTACGCTACTACAATTCTGCAGAAATAGTCTACCAAAATTTAAAAACAAATTTATTGTCAAATTTTTATTTCTATAGAAAATTTTGTCAAAATTTTATTTCTATAGAAAATTTTGTCAAAATTTTATTTCTATATAAAATTTTGTTAAAATTTTATTTTTATCACAAATTTTGTCAAAATTTTATTTCTATAGAAAATTTTATAAAATTTTACTTTTATAGAAAATTTTGTCAAAATTTTATTTCTATAAAAATATTGACAAAATTTTATTTCTATAGAAAATTTTGTCAAAATTTTATTTCTATAGAAAATTTTGTCAAAAATTTTATTTTTATCACAAATTTTGTCAAAATTTTATTTCTATAGAAAATTTTATAAAATTTTTCTTTTATAGAAAATTTTGTCAAAATTTTATTTCTATAGAAAATGTTGTCAAAAATTTTATTTCTATAGAAAATTTTATCAAAAATTTTTTTCCATACAAAAATTTTGTCAAAATTTTATTTCTATAGAAAATTTTGTCAAAATTTTATTTCTATAGAAAATTTTGTCAAAATTTTATTTCTATACAAAAATTTTGCCAAAGTTTTATTTCTATAGAAAATTTTGTCAAAATTTTATTTCTATAGAAAATTTTGTCAAAATTTTATTTCTATAGAAAATTTTGCCAACATATTATTTCTATAGAAAATTTTGTCAACATTTTATTTCTATAGAAAATTTTGTTTTTATAGAAAATTTTATTTCTACAGAAAATTTTGTCAAAATTTTATTTCTACAGAAAATTTTGTCAAAATTTTATTTCTATAGAAAATTTTGTCAAAATTTTATTTCTATAGAAAATTTTATCAAAATTTTATTTCTATACAAAAATTTTGTAAATTTTTTTTCTATAGAAAATTTTGTCAAAATTTTATTTCTGTATAAAATATTTTGTCTATATTTTATTTCTATAGAAAATTTTGTCAAAATTTTATATCTATAGAAAATTTTTTCAAAATTTTATTTCTATAGAAAGTTTTGTCAAAATTTTATATCTATAGAAAATTTTGTCAAAATTTTATTTCTATAGAAAGTTTTGTGAAAATTTTATTTCTGTAGAAAACAAATTTTGACAAAATTTTATTTCTATAGAAAATTTTGTCAAAATTTTGTTGAATTTTTTCCAAATTTAATTTCTATAGAAAATTTTGTCAACATTTTATTTCTATAATTTTTTTTTTCAAAATTTTATTTCTATATAAAAAATTTGTCAAAATTTTATTTCTATAGAAAATTTTGTCAAAATTTTATTTCTATAGAAAATTTTGTCAAAATTTTATTTCTGTATAAAATATTTTGTCTATATTTTATTTCTATAGAAAATTTTGTCAAAATTTTATATCTATAGAAAATTTTTTCAAAATTTTATTTCTATAGAAAGTTTTGTCAAAATTTTATATCTATAGAAAATTTTGTCAAAATTTTATTTCTATAGAAAATTTCCTCAAAAAGTTTTTTTCTATTAAAAAAAACTAAAAAATCCACCCAAACATCAAGAGTTCTGTGATATTTTTTATAAACATTTTTACTATAACCGGTTTACTTCCAATTCTACAGAATTGAATTTTTTCCAAATTTAATTTCTATAGAAAATTTTGTCAACATTTTATTTCTATACATTTTTTTTTTCAAAATTTTATTTCTATATAAAAAATTTGTCAAAATTTTATTTCTATAGAAAATTTTGTCAAAATTTTATTTCTATACAAAATTTTGTCAAAATTTTGTTTCTATATAAAAAATTTGCCAAAATTTTATTTCTATAGAAAATTTCCTCAAAAAGTTTTTTTTTTTTTTTCTATTAAAAAAAAAACTAAAAAATCCACCCAAACATCAATAGTTCTGTGATATTTTTTATAAACATTTTTACTATAACCGGTTTACTTCCAATTCTACAGAGATTCGTATAATCTACAGGAAAATTTCTTGTATGCGACCATTGGGTTATTCTTACTTAATATACGGCCGGGCCTGACTTTCAGCCTCATAAGTATCCCAGCAAAAAAATTTGGAAGTTCTTCAAAGGCACAACTTTAAAAGCACTTCCAGAAGATGCACTCCCAATGATGTTCTTTAGTTTAACTACCCAGGAAGTTCTTTTAATTCAATTTTTCATATTTTTAATGGGTAATTTCAACTTTTTTTTGTTTCAAATAGGTTAAAAACAGAGTAAGAATTGATAAAATTGTACTTATTTATTATTTTGTCGAAAAAAATGCTAAATCCAATCTGAAAAAATTGTGAATTTTTGAAAATATTTGAAGTCAAACGTTTCCGAGAAGCGTTAGAATCCATTCAAAATTATACAAATTATTTATTTGACAAAATATCACAGAATTTTTTAATTTACATCCAAAACATTGAATTCGGATCACACCTAAAGAAGTGATGCAAATTCAGTGCAACGGCAGTTGAAACGGAGGACTTCCGTCCTATGACAAGCCCATGTTAAATTCATCGCTTCTGCGTCAATTTTGCACCACTTCCGGATCCAAAAAGAACATTTTCATTACTTTTTTGGCGACGCTTTTTTTGCTGGGATATTTGGTTTAAATTAAAGAACTTAATTTATTTCCTCTTCAGGGATTTTCTCATTACTGTTTTATATTAAATAACTTGTCATTGTTTTATAAATAAAAAAAAGGTATTTCTAATTACCTCATTCCAGTCTATCTATCACCCATATGTATAAATGTAATTATTTAAACAAAAATAGGAAAAAGTTTCCATTCACTATTGTTTTTTGGTTTTTTGTTTACAATACTCCCAGGACTGATTAATGAACTGAGACCCTCTCTAGTTAACTACTATTTAAAATTCTTTGTTGCAAAAAAAAAAAAAAACAGAAAAAAAGAAAAACCAATGTTGTCATGGAATTTGAAATTTATTTTTAGGTATTTTTCTATTTTATTTTTTCTATTCCAAAATCAAACAAGTTTCAATGTAAAAAACAAAAACAAAAGTTTATTTAACTCTGGTCGACAAAGTCATGTGTGAAAAAAAAAAATCCAGATGAATGAGCCAACAGATTAATGTATAGACGGACGAACTTCCCAGAGTTTACTAATAGTACATAGATACATTCATTCAATGGTGAAGATAATTGTTTATTACTGACACTCTATAACGGCAAGATATGTAATTTTCTTTTTGTTTTTGTTTCCCATGAGTCATAAAAACAATGGCATGAATGGGCCAAGTACAAACAAAATTCATAACTGCTGAAAGAGGACAGACATCATAATCCATGTCTGAAATGAAGAAAATTCCACATCAACGGGATTTTGTTGTTTTCAATCAGAGAGGTAAGGTAACTCTAAGGTTCACTAAACTATACCTTATGACAACACCAGTTTACAATGACTTTGGGATGTTGTATTTTCTCCGTTCGTTTTTACATAGTTCTAGATGAAATAGATTCTATATGGATGTTAGTCAAATGTGTACTCTTCAAAAGAAATATGCTCTGGTGATTGCAATGACTTGATAACACTGATGGAAAACTGATTTTTTCAATTGTACCAAATAGAGCGAAAAATTGTACTTTTTGGGACCAAATTGTACCAACTACCAAAACTAATATATAACAGGAGCATACGACATTAATAAATCACCATGAATCAAATAGAAGAGTTTTCTTTGAAAATTCCTTGTCATAGCGTGTACCTTAAAAATTTCCAAATCGATCCGATTCCCCGATTTGGCTTGCGGAGCCTCTAAGAGAAGCAAGTTTCATCCAATCCGGCTGAAATTTGGTACATGGTGTTAGTATATGGTCTCTAATAACCATGCAAAAATTGGTCCATATCGGTCCATAATTATATATAGCCCCCATATAAACCGATCACCAGATTTGAACTCCGGAGCCTCTTGGAAGACCAAAATTCATCTGATTCAGTTGAAATTTGGAACGTGATGTTAATATATGGCCTCAAACACCCATGCAAAAATTGGTCGATATCGGTCCATAATTATATATAGGCCCCATATAAACCGATCCCCAGATTTGACCTCCGGAGCACCTTGGAAGAGCAAAATTCTTTCCATTCGGTTGAAACTTGGTACGTGATGTTAGTATAGGGTATCCAACAACCATGCAGGAATTGGTTCCTATCAGTCCATAATAATATATAGCTCCCATATAAACCGATCCCCAGATTTGAACTCCGGTGCCTTTTGGAGAAGCAAAATTCATCCTGTCTGGTTGAAATTTGGTACGTGGTGGTAGTGTATGATATTTAACAACCATGTGAGTTGAAATTTGTGGATGACAGTCTTTCGTAGAAATTTCTACGCAATCCATGGTGGAGTGTACATAAGATTCGGCCTGGCCGAACTTACGGCCGTATATACAATATGTCAAGAAAGTCTTTTGACATTGCCAAATATTTAAAATTCCAGAAATAATTGAAGTAAAAATCGAGTTGTTAATTCGTTTTGAGAAAAATAAAATATGTATACTTTGCAATATACATAATAAAATATTTTTTAAAATTAAATTATATTTAATTTTGGAATAAAACATAATTTTTATCCTATTGTCAAAACACTTTCTTGACATACTGTACTTGTTTTAAAATGATTTCTTTCAGGTCAAACGAACTTGATATCGGGTACCATAAATATTTTTTGCCTTACCCAATATTCATGTCTGTCAGGAACCGACTGAAAATGCAGTTACAATTAAACCGCAATAAAACTATCTTTTTTATTTCACTATTAAAGTCTAACGGAGCTGTTTGAAAATAGCCTAAAGGAGACAAATATAACCAGAAAAAACTTCGTTGGTGCGAAATTTTGTTTAGGAGTAAAGAATTATTTTTTGATGTGTAGTTGTGTTTTACGGCTACCGTAAATACATGATAAATTTCATATAACCCGCTCTACTGCTCTGACTTCTTAAGCATTTGAAATCGCGTTGAATAATTTAAATTCTACAAAAATGTTATTGTTGTACCTTTGTACTTTCTATATGTGAAATATACCAAATTTAGTACATTGTAAGGGGTGTGAAGATAAACTCGCGAGTTAAATGCATGGTTTATGTCTCGGCTATGCAATTTTCAATTTGTGGGAGGAATTTAAATTATAGAACGTATGCACATATTTTAAGAAAGTCATTAAAAAAAAGTGCTGCTTCACCAAGCCAAAGCACCATGACATAACACAATGAAAACGAAGTTTTAAAATCTACAAATTGGGTTGCCAATTGCATCAATATTTCCTACTATTAGTTTTTTTGTTGCTGCTTTAAAATTTTCATACACAAAACTCCGCAAAAGGTTTGTTGTAAGCTAGTGTTTTTTTTTTTTTCTAGATAGAAAATAAATTGCATGACTCGCATCATCATTGAGTTTCCAGAAGTATCTCATAGATATTGTTGCCTTAACTTGCTATTGGCTGTGGTGGTTACCGCATATAGAAAAATATCTTATTTATGTTCCATGTGTGTTGCCATAAACAAAAAAGAAAAAAACACTGCCAAATGTTAAAATCTCTAAAGAAAATGAATGCAAATTTTATTGATTTTTGAATATGTTTCTTCTGGTCAACCATTAACCAACAACTACATAGATAGGCAACAAAAGGTATACATATATGGACAATACAGGCGAGCATGGAATAAAAAGATCAATTTTCATGTAAATATTTAAAATATTTTTGGGTTAAACAAATGCCGATATAACGAATTGTATAGATAGAAAAAAAAACATTAGTTTGGCAAACATTTACACATATCTCATTCTGTCATAATATGCGTAACGATAAATTCCATACAATCATACAAAAGATTAATTTCTTTTCTGGTTAATGCGATTTTAAACCAACGAGGTTTTTTCGGTTGAACGAAGTTCGTTGGGAACAAACGCCAGAACAGGTACCAGAAACAAAGATTTATTTGCCGTTAAAGCCAAATAAATTTATAATAAATATATTAATAAAATAATTAGTCTTTGGTCAAAAATTTCGTTTCGTAGAAAATACATAATTTGTTTTATTCTAAAAATCTAATCAATCTTGAGTACCTTCGCTTGGTCTAATACTTCTTGTTCGCCTTTTAAGGTCGTCTTTTTCCATTTAGCCACAGTGGTCACATTTATCTCGAGGAACAGTGCGTGTACTTTTTCCCAGGCTATATATTGAGACTCCCAAACACATCTTGCAACATCAATATTTACCAGAGACAGTGTTACCAGTATTGGGGATTTTCCCCAAATTGGGTATATTGTTTCGGGAATGGGGACGAAATTTCTGAGTTGGGGACTTGGTGGGGGATTTGGTGGGGAATTTCCATAAATTTGGGGATTTTTGTAAGGATTTTTTCGAGAAATAGGTTTAATCTTTTTTAACAAAATTTTATTTCGATAGGAAATTTTGTCACAAATCTATTTCTATAGACAATTTCGCCAAAATTTTATTTCTATAGAAAATTTTGTAAAAATTTTATTTCTATAGAAAATTTTGCCAGCATTTTATTTCTATATAAAATGTTGTCAAAATTTTGTTTCATATTGGTTGTGAAATAATACAATATGACTGAAAAACAAACCAACAATAAAAAAAAATTGTTCCCATAGAAAATTTTGTCAAAATTTTATTTCTATACAAAATGTTGTCAAAATTTTATTTCTATACAAAATGTCGTCAAAATTTTCAAAAGTTTATTTCTATAATAAATTTTTTCAAAAATTTATTTCTATAGAAAATTTTTCTCAATTTTTTTCTAATTTTCTACAGAAGAGCCTTTTGCTTTTTTTCAAAAAAACTTGTCAAAAATGAATTTGGGGATTTTTGTGAGGAATTTAAGGAATTGGGGAGTTTTGGGAACGAAAACATCATAATTTGGATACAAGAGCCAGAAAAATACTGGTAACACTGACCAGAGGATAGACCAGAGATAAAAATCTGGATCCCAATCTTTTTCCAATTGGCCACTGTGGTCACATTATTCCTCCTTTTCCAGGCCATATATTGAGACTCCCAAACACCTTTTGCAATATGCGCTTTTAACATCGGACTAAAAGATCTATCTTTCACATACAAATCCCCATCATTTTCCATTTGACCACAGTGGACACATTTCCCTTTGTTTCGTATATGCAACATTACAGAGATTCGGAAATTTTTTGGCAAAAGATTTTTATACCAGAGCTATCGTTTCAGTGTATCTTTGGTTAAAATTTGGCTTTAAATTTCTCCATTTATACCAATTTCTATGGAGAATAATATTTGATTTTTTGCATTCGTATATAACTAATTTTTTCACATATAGGTGGCGCTGAAACAAATATTCATTTACCGAATTAAAAGGTGGTTCAAATTTCAAGAGCCGATGTTGATTTTGAATAAAACACAAACTATTTAGGAAATTATTGTAATTTTATTTTATTATTATATATTGGTATTAATCAATAATGTATGGAACAAAATATCTGTCAAATGGGCGCCGCGACCTCGGTGGCACACCTTCATCCGATGGTTCAAATTTTCGATGACCTGAGGCATAATGGAGGTTCTATGCCGTTAATGTGCCGAATTATCTCATCCTTTAGCTCTTGAATTGTTGCTGGCTTATCGACGTACACCTTTTCTTTCAAATAACCCCAAAGAAAAAAGTCCAACGGTGTCAAATCACATGATCTTGGCGGCCAATTGACATCGCCATTACGTGAGATAACACGGCCATTGAATTTGTTGCGCAAAAGAGCCATTGTTTCGTTAGCTGTGTGACAAGTGGCACCGTCCTGCTGAAACCACATATCGTCCACATCCATATCTTCCAATTCGGGCCATAAAAAGTTCGTTATCATCTCACGATAGCGAACACCATTCACAGTAACCGCCTGACCGGCCTCATTTTGGAAAAAATACGGCCCGATGATGCCGCCAGCCCATAAACCGCACCAAACAGTCACTCTTTGTGGGTGCATTGGTTTTCGACAATCACTCTTGGATTCTCATTCGCCAAAATGCGGCAATTCTGTTTATTGACGAATCCACTGAGGTGAAAATGTGCCTCATCACTGAAGATGATTTTCTTCGAAAATTGATCATCCACTGTTGCCATTTCTTGGAACCATTTAACACGTTGTTGGATTGTGTATCTCTCCATGGTTCAAATTGAGTAAGTCTCAAATAGAGAAATGTCAAATAAAATTCGGAAAAAAAAACTTAGCGTTTAGGTGTGGTTCACATTCAACATCGGCCCTTACAATTTAACCACCCTTTACATATATTCCCTTACATACTTGGTGGACATTGTCAAAAAAAAAAATTGTTGTTACTCTTTGTTTATTACTCTCAAATCGCTTAGGTTTTGACACACGATCCCAACCAAAAATATGAAAAATATTATTTTCTTTTTTTTTTGTTCCTAATAATGGATGTTTACTTTTTTAATTCCATTATTTTCATATTTAATGGACAGTATTGACCATACCCCGCATACACATAAAGTTTGACTCAATTTTCAAAAATTGAAAAAAAAAACATTTTCATTTTCCTTGGACACACATCTAAAATGATTTGTTTTACGTTTTAGTTGGCACTGATTTCTGGTTGTTTAGGAATATACGATTGAAATAAACATTTTGCCGTCATAGATAATTCTATAGCTTTTTGGCGAAGGAAATATTTTTGGCTTTTGCTACAAAATATTGTTAATGATGTAATAATGCTATTTAAAAATGATTCTTGGTGTGATGTTTATTTATATTATTATTGTTTTTTTTTTTGTCTTAAGAAAGCATATGGTATGTGTTTAATTAAATACCAGTTTGCCCAAAAAAAATGCAAATAATAATTTGTGTAGCATTTTTATAGCCTGCATTTTAGTATGGCAGATACACTCACTTTCCCAGTAAAAACTCCTATAACCAGGCATCCCCAAGATCACTGTGGCCATTTGGAAAAATATGGGCTGTAGTAGTCCTGTAGTGCTCATGAAAATCTAATTTATCATAACCGAAACCATCCGGTGATGGTAAGTCAATATTTTCAAGCATATGGTATTGCTGTGGTTATGGCACAAATGCCTTTGGATAAGCAGTTTTTCACCTCATGTACTTACCCAATTTTTTCTGGACAGTTATTCAGTAACCACTTTGTGTCCAATATAAACGCAATGACCAACATAACATTCTTTAAAAAAAAGGATTCCATCAGTATTCGATCCTGGACCCCGCATGTTATGATGTGTTTTGTAATCAGGCACTAGTAACCGATATGTGTTGTTATTGGTAACCCATTATTTTTTAAACTCTGGCAATGCTGCAACTATTAACCCTCTAATGCCCCAATTTTTTGCCATCTGATTAAATTTTTCAACGACACGAAAGCAAGAAAACTAAACAAGAAAAATTTATACGGTAAAATTCAGTATATGCTGCAAGGCCTCTTGAATAACTTCAACTAAGTTTTCTTTTTATTTTACCCATTTTTGTTGTTTTAAGGTGTGTTTTACTAAAAGCTTCCTTATTAAATGAAGACCGCTTAAAGGCGGACTTGGGTTAAGATATTGATTATTGATAATATCGAAAGAATTACCAGCTTTTGCTCATAGAAATATATATTTCTTTACCAAAACCAAATGAATCTTTTTTTCCATTTATCGCAATAGGTTTATTAACTCGAACATCACTTGCTAATTTTAAACTCACATGTAGGTGTCATTATAATAACACTATTTTTATAGATTTTTTCCATGTGGGCAGAAGACAAATTTGATTCGGAAGATATTTATAAAAGAAAGTTTACCATATTTGATTTAAATGATTTATGAATAATTCGTCTAAACGATAAAAAAAAATAAAAGATTGACAAAAACTAAACATAAAATTAACATTATTTAATTGGAATTCCATTTGTTTTCATAAGCATTCCATTGCTTTTCATTTTAAATTCTGATTTTATGGCAATTAATCTTGGGAAAAAATAAGTGTTCAAATGTAATTAAAAAAGCATTTTGGTAATTGTTTATAAATAAATGTATATAGTACTAAACATACGCCTAAGCAAAATATTGTTCTTGAAACTTCTCTCTCTCGAGAAAATTCATAAGTGCTTACCTTGACAGATTTCGTGCTTCTTTCGTTAATTGGTAGCTATTGAAATTTAGATTTCACCCTCAGTTCTCTATAGTTTGCGATTAACAACAATTACGTGCTTGTTTAAAATTTTTGTTTTTGTAAATGATATGTTTAAGATAAGCAAATATACTATTATTATTAGTTTTTTTGTAGCAATTTTTTTTCAACTTCTGTTGAATTTGCAAATTTTTACACGAACTAGGTTTGTAGGCAATGAAAAATAATTTTAAAAAATAACGGTATTTTTTTAAACAAAACAGAATGAAATATATTAAAAAAAATTAAAATAAATAGACTAAAAATTAAATAATTAAAACAACCAGAATCATAAGATGTTATATTTAAATGGATTTGAGAGGAATCAAGACACTAATCTAAAGAGTATAAATATCCTGGAATATTTTAGGGTTCGTCAAAATCATGTAAACGAAAATAAATCCCTGTATCCGCGAATATACGTTTCAGCGCCACCTATATGAGAACAATGAGTTAAATACCAAAATATTGCGATATAATCCTCCAAACAAATGAGAACCCCAAACACAGTTTGGAATATCCGTTCCAACCATTGGATCCAGGACTATAAGATATATCTTTCACATATAAATTCATGAGGATGCTCTAACAGAAGCGGTGAGGAGCTACAAAGTTAATCCTGTTTAGGAGTTCGATCACCCCTTAAAGCGACTGACTACCATAGACCTTATGTCTGCATTCGAGCCAAAAATTTCTCCCAAATTATTAAAAACATTTAACAAAAAACTACCAAATAAAAAATCTTATTTTGCAGTGTTTAATCAAATTTTTGTGGTTATTACAAAAAAAGTTTCTTCCAAAGAAATGTTTTATTATTTTATTTTAGAGATTTATTTATTATTTTATGATCACTATATTTCATGTTAGCCTGATACCGAAACAGGCAATTGACGTCCAAATGCATTATATCTAATTATACAATTATTTTTCGAGCTTTATGGACAGATATAGATTAAGGGACATGGTTAATAGAGTCATTGAAAAGAATTGTATAATTAGATTTTATGATCACTCCTAATAGCGACAATTTATTTGGGTGTATAAATACACCTTGAATTGTAAATGTGTTGAAGTTTTAAATATTTTTATTTCTATAGACAATTTTGTCAAAATTTTATTTCTACAGAAAATTTTGTAAAATAAAATCAATAGTCTTTATTAGCATAATCCACAAAAATTAATTTTATTGTATATCTACCCCTGATGAAGCAATCCAACGTAATTGCGAAATATTGAAGAATAAAAGGAACTAATACAAGCAAAAAAAAAACGATCTAAAGCTTGAATAATTATTTTCTTTTAAAAAAAAAATTCTATAGAAAATTTTGTCAAAATTTTATTTCTATAGAAAAATTTGTCAAAATTTTATTTCTATAAAAAATTTTGTCAAAATTGTATTTCTATAGAAAATTTTGTCAAAATTTTATTTCTATAGAAAATTTTGTCAAAATTTTATTTCTATAGAAAATTTTGTCAAAATTTTATTTCTATGGAAAATTTTGTCAAAATTTTATTTCTATAGAAAATTTTGTCAAAATTTTATTTCTATAGAAAATTTTATCAAAATTTTATTTCTATAGAAAATTTTGTCAAAATTTTATTTCTATAGAAAATTTTGCCAAAATTTTATTACTATAGAAAATTTTGTCAAAATTTTATTTCTATAGAAAATTTTGTTAAAATTTTATTTCTATAGAAAATTTTGTCAAAATTTTATTTCTACAGAAAATTTTGTCAAACTTTTATTCCTATAAAAAATTTTGTCAAAATTCTATTTCTATAGAAAATTTTGTCAAAATTATATTTCTATAGAAAATTTTGTCAAAATTTTATTTCTATAGAAAATTTTGTCAAAATTTTATTTCTATTGAAATTTTGGCAAATTTTTATTTCTTTAGAAAATTTTGTTAAAATTTTATTTCTATAGAAAATTTTGTCAAAATTTTATTTCTATAGAAAATTTTGTCAAAATTTTATTTCTACAGAAAAGTTTGTCAAAATTTTAGTCAAAATTCTATTTCTATAGAAAATGTTGTCAAAATTCTAATTCTATAGAAAATTTTGTCAAAATTCTATTTCTATAGAAAATTTTGTCAAAATTCTAATTCTATAGAAAATTTTGTCACAATTTCATTTCTAGAGGACATTTTGTCAAAATTTTATTTCTAAAGAAAATTTTGTCAAAATTTTATTTCTATGGAAAATTTTGTTAAAATTTTTTTCTATAGAAAATTTTGTCAGAATTTTATTTCTCAAGAAAATTTTGTCAGAATTTTATTTCTATAGAATTTTTATTTCTATAAAAATTGTGTCTAAATTTTATTTCTATAGAAAATTTTGTCAAAATGTTTGAATGTCCGTGAAAATAAAAAATTACCAGTAAAATTCATGTTAAAATTGACTTCGTGCTGAAAATAGCTCTGTTAAAATTAACATAGCTTTAGCAGAGCTCCGTTATACACTTAATAGAGGAAAACATTAAATTAACTTTAACAAAAAGAAAATAAATAAAAGAAATAATACATACAAAAAAAAAAACGATCTAAAGCTTGAATAATTATTTTCTATTAAAAAAAAATTTTGTCAAAATTTTATTTCCATAGAAAATTTTGTCAAAATTTTATTTCTACAGAAACAATTTATCAAATTTTTATTTCTATAGAAATTTTATTTCTAAAGAGTTAAAGTTAAAGTCAAACGTAACCACTGTGCAAAAACTATAGAGGGGGTAATATACACCCATATACCATCCCATCTTAGTCACAGAGTTCCCTGGGTCTGGATACAAGCTGATGTACCAAGGCTTTCTGGATAACCAGGCCAGACTACTCATTTATCTAGAACATGTACACTATACTTTCGACTTTTCTTTTTACATAGATTTCCAAAATTTTTAATAATTTTATAAGTTTAATTGTACCATAATTTTTACATATACTATTTTTATATCGTTGTCCTCCATACCATGAAATCTGGTTGATGACAATCATTCATGCTGAACGGTAAACTCAGTTGTTGACCATACTCAATAAACCGAGAAGTAAAACAAAACTCCAAAAATAAAAAGAAAACAAACAAAACTTAATCAAGCAAATATCGTTTACTTAATACCAACTAAGTCACTATGAATATTTTTTTATTATAAACTGAAGGTATTCCGACTGCACCAACCAAGTAGTACATAGATATTATAAGCGTGTGACCGACCAAACCAGATAGACAGCCGCGACCAACATCGCCGAGCCAACCAAGCAGCCAAAAATTAAACAATAACCATAGCAACAGCTGTGAAGCAAGAGCAAATGTTCTGCAAACAAACAAAAAATGCATTGCTGCAACTAGACAGACACCAGCAACATAGCCTTGTGCTTGACATGGTCATTATTATAATCATTAACATGACTACATCATCATTATGATGTTAACAATGCTAAATGGCAAAGAAACGGCAGTGGCATCATTAACCATAAAGCAGAAGCATTTTTTCTTTTTTGTGGCAGACTTGACTTTGTATACTGGAAGCTGCCATTGACTGGGCAGATGCCCATTCTGTGGTCTTTGTAATTGGCCCTTGCAATGACATAAAAACTATATAGTTTTCTTTCTTCTTTGATGGCAATATAAATTCTTGAATTAAATAGGGGTTAATTATTTGTAGGGATTTTCGATTTCAATTTCGTATAAAAATAAAATTTTGGCAAAATTTTCTATAGAAATAAAATTTTGACAAAATTTGTTATAGAAATAAAATTTTGACAAAATGTTTTATAGGAATGAAATTTGGACAAAATTTTCTATAGAGATAAAATTTGAACAAAATTTTCTATATAAAAAAATTTGACAAAATTTTCTATAGAAATAAATTTTTCTATAGCGATAAAATTTTGACAAAATTTTCTATAGAAATAAAATTTTGACAAAATTTTCTATAGAAATAAAATTTTGACAAAATTTTCTATAGAAATAAAATGTTGATAAAAATTTCTGTAGAAATAACATTTTTACAAAATTTTCTATATAAAAAAAATTTGACAAAATTTTCTATAGAAATAAAATTTTTTATAGCGATAAAATGTTGACAAAAAATTCTATGGAAATAAAATTTTGACAAAATTTTCTATAGAAATAAAATTTTGACAATATTTTCTATAGAAATAAAATGTTGTTAAAATTTTCTGTAGAAATAAAATTTTTACAAAATTTTCTATACAAAAAAGTTTTGACAAAATTTTCTATAGAAATGAAATTTTCTATAGCGATAAAATTTTGACAAAATTTTCTATAGAAATAAAATTTGGACAAAATTTTCTATGGAAATACAATTTTGACAATATTTTCTATAGAAACAAAATGTTGATAAAATTTTCTGTAGAAATAAAATTTCTACAAAATTTTCTATACAAAAAAATTTTGACAAAATTTTCTATAGAAATAAAATTTGGACAAAATTTTCTATGGAAATAAAATTTTGACAAAATTTTCTCTGGAAGCTGCCATTGACTGGGAAGATGCCCACTTTGTGGTCTTTGTAATTGGCCCTTGCAATGGCATAAAAACTATATAGTTTTCTTTGATGGCATTATAAATTCGAAAATTGTTCCTATATTAAATACGTTAGGTCTTGAAATAAATAGCGGTTTATTATTTGTAGGGCTTTTCGATTTCAATTTCGTATAAAAATAAAATTTTGGCAAAATTTTCTATAGAAATAAAATTTTGACAAAAATTTTTATAGAAATAAAATTTTAACAAAATGTTTTATAGAAATGAAATTTGGACAAAATTTTCTATAGAAATAAAATTTGAACAAAATTTTCTATAAAAATAAAATTTGGAGAAAAGTTTCTATGCAAATAAAATTTGGACAATTTTTTTATAGAAATAACATTTTCGACTAAACTTTCTGTAGAAATAAAATTCGGACAAAAATTCTTTGGAAAGAAATAAAACTTGAACAAAATTTTTCTACAAAAATCAAATTTGAACAAAATTTTCTATAAAAATAAAATTTTCTTTAAAAATAAAATTTGGGCAAAATTTTTTATAGAAATAAAATTTTGGACAAAATCTTCTATAGAAATAAAATTCGGACAAAAATTCTTTTGAAAGAAATAAAACTTGAAAAAAATCTTCTATAAAAATCAAATTTGGACAAAATTTTCTATAAAAATAAAATTTTGACAAAATTTTCTATAGAAATAAAACTTGAACAAAATCTTCTATAAAAATCAAATTTGAACAACATTTTCTATAAATATCAAATTTTGACAAAATTTTCTATAGAAATAAAATTTGGACAAAATTTTCTATAGAAATAAAAGTTTGACAAAATTGTCTATAGAAATAAAATTTTGACAAAATTTTCTATCGAAATAAAATGTTGATAAAATTTTCTGTAGAAATATAATTTTGACAAAATTTTCTATAGAAATGAAATTTGGACAAAATTTTCTATAGAAATAAAATTTTAACAATATTTTCTATAAAAATAAAATTTGGAGAAAAGTTTCTATGGAAATAAAATTTGGGCAAAATTTAATATAGAAATAAAATGTTGATAAAATTTTCTGTAGAAATATAATTTTGACAAAATTTTCTATAGAAATGAAATTTGGACAAAATTGTCTATAGAAATAAAATTTTAACAAAATTTTCAATAAAAATAAAATTTGGAGAAAAGTTTCTATGGAAATAAAATTTGGGCAACATTTTTTATAGAAATAAAATTTTGGACAAAATCTTCTATAGAAATAAAATTCGAACAAAAATTCTTTTGAAAGAAATAAAACTTGAACAAAAACTTCTATAAAAATCAAATTTGGACAACATTTTCTATAAAAATAAAATTTTGACAAAATTTTCTATAGAAATAAAATTTGGACAAAATTTTCTATAGAAATAAAATTTGGACAAAATTTTCTATGGAAATAAAATTTGGACAAAATTTTCTATAGAAATAAAATTTGGACAAAATTTTCTATAGAAATAAAATGTTGATAAAATTTTCTGTAGAAATAAAATTTTTACAAAATTTTCTATATAATAAAAAATTTTTACAAAATTATCTATATAAAAAAAAATTTGACAAAATTTTCTATAGAAATAAGATTTGGACGAAATTTTTTATAGAAATAAAATTTTGACAAAATTTTCTATAGAAATAAAATTTGGACAAAATTTTCTGTAGAAAAATTTTCTATGGAAATACAATTTTGAAAAAATTTTCTCTAGAAATAAAATTCGGACAAAACTTTCTATAGAAATAAAACTTGAACCTAATTTTCTGTAGAAATAAAATTTGGAAAAAATTTTCTATAGAAACAAAAATTTTGACAAAATTTTCTTTAGAAATAAAATTTTGATAAAATTAAATTTCTTTAAAAAATTTAATTTTAGACTTTATAATTTTATGAAAAACAACTAATCGAATTTTGACGTTGATCAAAATCGATTTGTCGACTTTCATTATGGGCAGGTATGGTCCCCAACCATTTTCTAGTCCAATTTAAATCCTGTTTAACCAGCATGTGACTCTCAAAACTATTCATACAGGGCACAAAGAATAGCATCATGCCACAAAAAAAAAGAAAAACACAGGCTCCTGGCATTTCCATAACCCGCCGCCGCCATTCATGTGCGCTTTGGTCGTGTGGCAGGGTGCTGTAAACCTAAAACCTGATTGTGGTTGTACCAAATCCATATTGTCTGGATTTAGTTTTTCTTTTCTCTCTTTGGCCGTTAAAAAAGGGTCGTCTGGTGGGGGATCCATAGAATTTGTTTATCCTCTCTTGTTTTTTTTAGAACCTATGCTATTGCATTCCTAGTCTTGGGGATGTACACTTTCAACTGTTGCCAGACTAAAGTGCTTATGTTGCTTTTTTTTTGCGTTCATGAGAGCTTCATTTCCTTTGAGCCGCCAGTAGCATTTGTAAAACAATCGCTAGTGTTCATTGTTAGTTTTTATGAAACTCTTGTTATTATTTGTGGGCCATACGCCGCGCCATATCATGGTATAAACCACACACACCTTTTTATTTTCTTCTTCAGATATCCTTTAAGTGTTAGAGATTTTGTTGTTATTTTGTTTTTATGAAATTAATCGAGAGCGTGAAAAAGAAAATTGTTTCGTTTTTTTTACTGGGATTATGGGAAAAATAAAAGATTTATTATGGGGATAATTTAAGAATTTTTGCCCCTTTTTAAGGTAGAAGAGAAAATTAGTGCAGACTGCCACTGTACTTAACCTAACCTAACCTAACCTACTTTAAGTTTTATCAGTATCAATGAATCCAACAAAACTTCCACACAACAAAAAAAGACCAAAACTGTCTCTATTGTAATAAAAAACAATAAAACATTTCCAAAACATTTTAAACATTCCCTCTGGGTCTAACGAATCACAAAGTTTTGCCATTAATTTCATTGATGATGAATTAGAATAAAAGAGAACATCATATGAAGGGGGAGGGCCCCCTTCCACCGACATACTGTTTGAGCATTTTAAGTCACAAAACTATCAGTTTTTTTATTCTCCACTTGTTCCATTTTTTGTTTTGGTTTTTGTTTTTATGAATAAAAAATCAAATATCAGACTAAAATAGATACAAACCTTAGCAACACATTTACCCATATATTAATTATATGCAAAGAAAATAAATAATAACAAAACAATATAAATAAAGACTAAACGAATGCATACACAAGCCGCCAAATTATTCAAATTTATAATCATAGAACAGAGCCATGTGGAGAAATTGGGGCTTAGAAAAATTAAGACAAAAAACATTAATAAATGTGTCATGTAGTTGGAGTTTTTAGTCTAAATATCAGAAAAACTTACTCTGGAAAAAAATTATGGAAAAATTTGATTTTTCTTAAAATCATCAACATTTTTAGGAAACTTCATTAAAATTAAAATCCAGTTGGTTTTGAAAAATTCCTTATGCTTGCAAAAAAAACCTTTTCCCCATATTTAATTTATCTATGTATGGAAAAATTTATAATACCTTCTTCTATTATTTTTTGTTTTTAGATTTTAAATATGGAAGATGATTCAAATTGGTATCGTGCCGAATTAGATGGTAAAGAAGGTCTTATCCCCAGCAATTACATAGAAATGAAAAATCACGAGTAAGTTCTAGCTACCACAAAAAAATCTAAAATTGAATAAAATAATTGAATTGTTTTTATTTACGATCTCTTTACAGCTGGTATTATGGTCGCATAACCCGCGCCGATGCTGAAAAATTATTATCAAATAAACATGAGGGTGCTTTCTTAATACGTATCAGTGAATCCAGTCCGGGTGATTTCTCATTATCGGTTAAGTAAGTCAATTTGGCCCACCCTGATCAACTGTTACCAAGTGTTGTGTTGGTTGGGCATATTGTTTGCATTAATTAGTATCTAATTTGTAATTTTATTTATTATTTTCCCTATAGGTGCCCCGATGGTGTTCAACATTTTAAGGTATTACGTGACGCACAAGGTAAATTCTTCCTTTGGGTGGTTAAGTTTAATTCTCTAAATGAATTGGTTGAATATCATCGAACGGCAAGTGTATCGAGATCACAAGATGTTAAACTGAGAGATATGATACCTGAAGAGGTGAGTAGATGTACTATATATTTACAAAAAAAAAAAAAAAAAAAAAAAACAAGTAGGGAAATGTATATTTGTAGTATTGCTTAAATTATTTGTGGGCTAACAAACTTCATTTACAAAATCGATCTAATTTCAAAAATGGACAGTGTCGGCTAATGTGATTCCAAAATAAAATAAGTGGAGGGCCTTTGACCGAGGTTTGATATTTCTCTTCCAAACAGATACCAAATTATGCTACCGCTAACGTTTGAGACGCGGGTTTTGAGACTTTTTCCTATATACGCATATATCAAATTGGTCGAAATCGAGCTCAAACCGATAAGAGTGGACAACCATTGGCCGAGGTTTATGGGTTTCTCCTATCGACAGTGACCAAAGTGGACTAACTCGATATTAAAAAATTATAAGTGGTTGGGGTTTAAGACTTTCTGCTATGGACAGAATATGGGCCCCAAGAAAATTATATGATAACTTCATTTTATTTTTTGGATATTCTGGCAATATCTCTGACCTTACGAATTCGTAGCGACTTTTAATAATTGCTGATTAATGTTATAAAATAATTTCTCAAGAAAGATAGAAAATTTTACTTAAAAAAGGCACTCTGAGATGAGAGACTAGTGGGGTTAGTAGTAGGGACAGTTGTACAAACAACTAGAGATTCCAATACGGATCAGGGATAGGTCCTATCTTCTACACAAAATTTCTGATTCAAAATTCTGATTCAACCACGAAATTAATTGATCCAATTAATTTTTTAATTGAAATGTCTTCAATCACAGAAATGATAGTATCAATTAAAAAATTAATTGAAGGTCAATTAAAAAGTTAATTGATTCAATTAAAAAATTAATTGATACTATTAATTTTTGTTTCAATTAAAAAATTTGTTGAATCAATTAAATTTTTAATTGAATATTTTTTAAAACTCAATTATAATTTTAATTGGAAAAATTTTCGTGACATTTTTGTCTGTGTACTGTCATCAATTTTCGGAGCTGGCCTCTTTCCAAGTGCAAGGGCTGGAAGGGCTTCTAATCGGTGTCCGCATATACCCGTTTCAAAGCCGCATTATCACCCCATTGATATTGTGTCCACTCCCGTACGTAATTGAGCCACGGTTGCCACAGTTAGTACAATTCTACCAAAAACGGTAGTTTTTTTACTGATTGTTAGAATTCTTTCTTTTTCTATAGAAATAAAATTTGGACAAAATTTTCTATAGAAATAAAATTTGGACACAATCTTCTATAGAAATAAAATTTGGACAAAATATTCTATAGAAATAAAATGTTGACAAAATTTTCTATAATTATAAAATTTTGACAAAATTTTCTATTGAAATAAAATTTTGACAAAATTTTCTATAGAAATAAAATGTTGACAAAATTTTCTATAGAAATAAAATTCTGACAAAATTTTCTATAGAAGCCACTGTGGTGCAATGGTTAGCATGCCCGCTTTGCATACACAGGGTCGTGAGTTCAAACCCAGTTTCGACCAAAATTTTCTATAGAAAAAATTGACAAAATTTTCTATGGATATAAAATTTTGACAAAATTTTCTATGGATATAAAATTTTGACAAAATTTTCTATAGAAATAAAATTCTGACAAAATTTTCTATAGAAGCCATTGTGGTGCAATGGTTAGCATGCCCGCTTTGCATGCACAGGGTCGTGGGTTCAAACCCAGTTTCGACCAAACACCAAAAAATTTTTCAGCGGTGGATATCCCACCTCAGTAATGCCGGTGACATTTCTGAGGGTTTCAAAGCTTCTCTAAGTGGTCTCACTGCAATGTGGAACGCCGTTCGGAATCGGCTATAAAAAGGAGCTCCCTTGTCATTGAGCTTAACACAGAATCGGGCAGCACTCAGTGATAAGAGAGAAGTTCACCACTGTAGTATCACAATGGACTGAATAGTCTAAGCGAGCCTGAAATATCGGGCTGCCACTATACCTAACCTTCTATAGAAATAAAATTTTGACAAAATTTTCTATAGAATAAAAGTTTGACAAAATTTTCTTTAGAAATAAAATTTGAACAAAATTTTCTATAAAAATAAAATTTTGACAAAATTTTCTATAGAAATAAAATTTTGACAAAATTTTCTATAGAATACTATTATGAGAAAATTTTCTTTAGAAATAAAATTTTCATAAAATTTTCTATATAAATACAATTTTGACAAAATTTTCTATAGAAATAAAAATTTTGACAAAATTTTCTATATAAATACAATTTTGACAAAATTTTCTATAGAAATAAAATTTTGACAAAATTTTCTATATAAATACAATTTTGACAAAATTTTCTATAGAAATAAAAATTTTGACAAAATTTTCTATACAAATAAAATTTTGACAAAATTTTATATAGAAATACAATTGTGACATTTTATATAGAAATAAAAGTTTGACAACATTTTCTATAAACATAAAATATTGACAAAATTTTCTATACAATAAAAATTTTGACAAAATTTTCTATATAAATACAATTTTGACAAAATTTTGTATAGAAAACAAATTTTGACAAAATTTTCTATGGAAATACAATGTTGACAACATTTTCTATAGAAATAAAATTATGACAAAATTCCCCATAAAATGAAATATTACAAAATTTCTTATAGAAATTAAATATGTTCTTCAAAATAAGAGTTTTTAAATTTGGTAAAATTTTCTTAAAATTTAGTTAGATTATTTTTGGCACGAGTGGCAACCATGATTTAAGCCCAAGACTGAAGATTTATTTCGCCTCACTTAATATGATCCTAGAGGAGGCGATTCTTGGTCGTTGGTACTGAACGATTTAATTATGTACTGTTATAGTACAGCTACACTGTTATAAATTCGGAATAAGTGGGAGTTGAGGTGGCTGCATTTGTCCATTCTTAGTTGAGCCTAAATCGCAGTAAGATGATTCATTACTTACATTAAATATCCTGGGCTCTCCTACTGTCCAGCTCTGCAAAAATTTCCCTTGCTCGAATCTTTGGTCAGGATTCAGCTGAGTTTCTATTACACGATGAGTGAGTTCCCAAAGGCAATACGATTTCATTGGGGCCCTTTATTTTGCAGTTTTTTTCGTACTACAGTTACACAGTTCCTTACTTGTTTTTTTTTTCCTTCATTTTCTTTTATGATTTATTTATTATTATTTTTTTTACATTTTCCTATTTCAGTTACTTGTACAAGCTTTGTACGATTTTGTGCCACAGGAGTCTGGAGAATTGGACTTTAGACGTGGTGATGTTATCACTGTAACAGATCGTTCTGATGAGAATTGGTGGAATGGCGAAATTGGTAATCGTAAAGGCATTTTCCCAGCTACCTATGTAACGCCATATCATTCATAATTATTGCTAAAACATTACAACAACAACTCCCACAACAACAGTAAAAACAACTTAAATACACAACAGCCACAACAAATTTATACAAAACTCAATCCTATTAAATTATAAATAAACAAAACAAAACAAATTAAATTTACATACAAAAAAACGCATACAAGCAAACAAACAAACATACCATACATACGTGCATATACAATTATCGAATAAATGAGAAATTTAGGAGAAAATATCCTCCCATCAGCGATACCACCACGACCACCATCCCCAAGAAACAATCACACCCATAAACATCCCACAAAACAAAATAAAAACACTATCATTCATTGTAAACACCGTAATTTCAACAAGCAACAAACGCCCGCAAAACACAACAGTTTATTTAAATTTAGAAAACAAAATAATGAAACGCCACATACATATACACATACCATAAACTTATGTTTAAATGAAAAAAAGAAATAATAATAATATTATTATTACTGTAATAATTAAAAACAAAACTCCGTAAAAATGCATTTGAAGACAACAGCAACCACAAAACATAAATTTTTTACTTTAAAATGTATTAAAAAAATATAAATTTAAAAAAAATATTTTTTAGTAAAAACAAACAATTTTTTACCTAAAGTTTATAAAGCGAAAACGTATAAAACCAAAATATACAAAAGAAAGAAAAAAACATAATTTAAAAAATTAATAATACAAAACTATCTTAAATTAAAATACAACAATAAAGCATATATCCTTTTTTTAACGATTACAAATCATTTGCTATGAAAGAAAAGAAAAAAAACTTTTTTTAAATTTATTGTTTGCTTCCATTTTTTTTAAATAAAATGCAATTATTTAAAATAAATTAACTAATGCTGTTTAATAAAACAACATCATCAACAACAAATTGCCATATTTTTTAGAAAAAGAAATCAACACAACAACTATTAAATGCGTGCATAATTATTATTACAAAAAAAAGAAGTATTTTGTGTTATTGAATATAATTTATAAAGGAATGTTTAACTTAAAAATTAAAAACCTATATATATTTTATGATAAATCCTTGAGATCATATATAAGTTTCAAAACAGCTTTAAATATAAAACAAACAAAAAATATTTTCCTAATAAAAATTTTTGTTTCTTTTTCGCCCTGGAGCAAAAACAAAATTGATATTATTTTATAGAATTTTTTAGCCATATATATATATTTTACGTTTTTCAAAAAACAAAAAATTTTGATAACTTTTGGTATATTTTTGTAGTCTTGAAATTTGGAAGGTGAAAAAAGTTATAATAGTCTATTTTGGATTTTTTGTTTTTGTCGTTTTGAATCCTTCTGAATTTGTTTGAAATAGTCGACAAAGTTAATTTTAAACCTATACACAAGTCCATATCAAAACTGTGTGAGGTTTCACAGTAACAGAACCTGGTTACATAAATTACTTTGGTTTTTTTTAAATGTATTTTTTTAGTTTTTGCTAACTCAGGATATAAATTTATATTTAGATAATTAAAACAATCAATTCTATAGATATCTACAGGGTAGAAATATCCCAAGATGGGAAAGAAACTGGACGGAACTTAATTTAGGAATCCAAAACAAAACCATAGAGAAGCCTATAAGAAGCCAATGTTTTGAAACTTTTCCCATCCAAGTTTTGAGTTTCATTCATATTTTTGCATTTTTTATTTAGAATTTTAGTGGAAAATCCGAAAATAGTACCCACATAAATTTATAAATTTCATTGGCAGTTAGTGTTCACTTCTCCGTTGTTTAAGAAAATTTCATATTAAAAAAAAATAAAATTTCTTTATTGCTATACCCAATTCAAGACATACACATAGATTTAGAAAATTATGGAAAATCGATTAGTTCTTTTAGCTTTTCAATAATTCAAATTCCAAATTTCACTTCCAAATTGGCCCTGTAAGGTGGGTATTAAGTTAGAGTTTAGCCGCTAAATCGCCATTTTTCACGATTACTTTTCTTAATTAATCCACTTTAAGAAATACAAACTTTTTGAAAATTTGCTTTGGGCTATTGGCCCATCAAGTTATAATAAAATTTGCAACAAATATGTATAATTTTATGCCTTTTTTGTACTGTTTTAGTTTTCACTTTAGCGATTTTTGCGGCTAAACTCGAACTTAATACCCACCTGTAGGCTTAGTATAATATATGAATAAATAAAAATAATAAATAAATTTGGAAAAAGCGGGTTCGACCTTATGTAAAAAAGTCGTAATCGCGTTTTTTTATAATTTTTTTTTTTGTAAATTCGACGTTGTGTCAAAAAAAGTCGTAATCAATTTCTTTTGTAAATTCGACGAACTATTTTTTTATTAGTTCTGTGTTTTCAATTCAGAATCAAACTCCTTCCCCATTGGAAAAAAACAGAATTTGATGTAGAGATATAAAAGCCGAACATCGATTTTTCGACCTATCGTCAAAAACATTCGAAATGTCCAAGTCAACAATTGGTCTAAACGACTTTTGATTTTTTTTAAGTCAAGTAAAATCGACTAATTTGCATTTCATCATGAGCATAATTGACTAATCGACCTGTAATAATATATTCGAGTGACTTTAATTACCGCAAAAAACGAAATTTATCAAGTCAAAAAGTCGACTGTTTCAAATTAAAAAAAAAAGAAAACTAAAAGTCGGCCTTTGCCAAGGTTGAATTTTGATTCTGATTATAATCCCTATGCCAATAAAAATAAAAATTGTATTCGATTTTTTTTTTTTTTGAAATTCTATTTTTTTTAGTTTATTTTTCAAAAAATTTGAATTATGAATCCAAGTCCTTGGTCCAAACGACTTTTGAGAAAATCAAGTCAAATCGACTTTTAATGTTGATGAAAATCAACTAATTTGCTTTTGATATAATCGAGTAACTTTAATAACAGCAAAAAAGAATTTCGACTTTTAAAAAGATATATCAAGTCAAAAAGTCGACTGTTTCAAATTAAAAAATAAAAAAAAATAAAAAGCGACTTATGCCAAGGTTGAATTTTGATTCTCATTTCAATCGCTAGCTTTAGATTTTCTTCTGAGTGAGCAGAAAAAAAGTCGGCCCTTGCCAAGGTTGAATTTTGATTGTGATTATAATCCTTATGTCAATAAAAAATAAAAATTGTAATTGTTTATTTTTTTATGGAAATTCTATTTTTTTTTTTTTTCAAAAAATTGGAATTCAGAATCCAAGTCCTTGGTCCAAACGACTTTTGATTTTTGTGAAAATCAAGTCAAATCGACTTTTAATGTTGATGAAAATCAACTAATTTGCTTTTGATATAATCGAGTAACTTTAAAAATCGCAAAAAAGAATGTCGACTTTTACAAAGATATATCAAGTCAAAAAGTCGACTGTTTTAAATTAAAAAAAATAAATAAATAAAAAGCGTCTTATGCCAAGGTTGAATTTTGATTCTGATTACAATCCCTAGCTTCAGATTTTATTCTGAATGAGCAGAAAAAAAGTCGGCCTTTGCCAAGGTTGAATTTTGATTCTGATTATAATCCTTATGTCAATAAAAATAAAAATTGTAATCGATTATTTTTTTTTTTATGGAAATTCTATTTTTTTTTTTAAATTGGAATTCAGAATCCAAGTCCTTGGTCCAAACGACTTTTGATTTTTGTGGAAATCAAGTCAAATCGACTTTTAATGTTGATGAAAATCAACTAATTTGCTTGTGATATAATCGAGTAACTTTAATAACAGCAAAAAAGAATGTCGACTTTTACAAACATATATGAAGTCAAAAAGTCGACTGTTTCAAATTAAAAAATAAAAAGCGACTTATGCCAAGTTTTAATTTTGAATCTGATTTCAATTCCTAGCTTCAGATTTATTCTGAGTGAGCAGAAAAATTCGGGCTTTTCCAAGTATGAATTTTGATTGTGATTATAATCCTTATGTCAATAAACATAAAAATTGTAATTGATTTTTTTTTTTTTGGAAATTCTTTTTTTTTCAGAAAAATTGGAATTCAGAATCCAAATCCTTGGCCCAAACGACTTTTGATTTTTGTGATAATCAAGTCAAATCGACTTTGAATGTTGATGAAAATCAACTAATTTGCGTTTGATATAATCGAGTGACTTTAATAACCGCAGAAAAGAATGTCGACTTTCACAAAGTCGATTGTTTCAAATTAAAAAATAAAAAAAAAATAAAAAGCGACTTATGCCAAGTTTGAATTTTGATTGTGATTTCAATCCCTAGCTTCAGGTTTTATTGATTGAGCAGAAATTTCGTATTGACTTATTTTTATTATTTTTTTTTTTTACATAAAAATATAGATATATTTTAACTTTTTTCACCACTAACCAAGAAGTTTCAAATACAAATTTGAGTATTTGCTAAACATAAAATCCAAACTTCAAAATAATGCATGCAACTATATAGTATACATAAATACAACCAACATCATTCTCATACGGAAACTAAACTATCATAAAATAAATTAAAGAAATAAAATCCGTTTTTAAAAATATATTTTGCTATTACATTTCTAAAGGTTTGCTATTTTTATATTTTCTTTTATTCATAAGTGTTTATTTAGTTTTGTTTTGCATAATGAGAGAAAAAAAGTAAAACACTGTTTTTTTAAGGAAAACAAATAAATAAAATATGTGTATATTTAAAAGTTGTATTTTTTTCAGAATCTTTTTTATAGCCTACCCGCCAAACGTTTAGCCTAATCATATTTTGTAGTTTCTTATGAAAAAAAAAACGTACGCCAAATTCTCATACAATTATTTTTCTGTTCTTTGCAAAAAATTATATATAAAAAATTTTCCTATATATAAAAAATGATTTTTTTAATTATAATGAGTAATTATTTAAAAACAAAAAAATATTAAAATTAAATCTTGCTTAGATATCATACGTTTATATGCCTTTAATATAATATAATATTAAAAAATATTTAAAAAACAAAATAAATTACAAATAAATATAAAAAAACGAACATATTTTTGACTATTTTTCCTTTTTTATTACTTATGTGGCTTTTATTGGCTTATATTAATTATTATTTCATAACCTATTCTGGTGAGAAATATTTCTTATAAACAAGGTACTTTATACATATAGGGATTGTTTAAACTGAATATGTAAAACGAAGACAGCTAATAAAATAAAAAAAAATAGTATATCAAAACATAACTAATGAAATAGAATGTAAAACAAGAATAAACAAAAAAAACATCAATAATGTATTAAAACATTTTATTTGAATTCCATAACCAGTAATTGTAGAGAATTTTCAAAAGTTTTGTTTGTAGACCACTCAGAATCGATGAATATTTTAACAACTTAAGATACTATGTTCGGATTTTCCCCCAAAAATAAAAGTATATGACGACTATAATATTTTTATCCAATCTTGTCAAACCTTGGATGGAAAAGTTTTAAAGCATTGATTGTGTACAATTTCACCTATTAAAACTAAATAACTCAAAGAAATAATCGTGGAAAGGCAGCTTGAAAACCGAACATAGTACTTACCTTTATTGATTCTGACATTGTCAGAGATAATTTATGATCCTGACATTCTCACAATTTAAATTTTCGCTGATGAGATGTTCAGTGCAACGATGTTCTGGATACCTCATGCAAATATTGCATTGAGTACTAAAAGAAAACAGGCCAAGTATATCGTATCACAGTTGTTTCGATATTCGATACACTCACAAGGAAAAAGTAAATAAAGACAGAGAAAAAATTATTTGTTTTTATTTATATTTTAAAATAAAAAATTATTTATCGTTGCGAAAATCTAACAATGGTTTTTATAAGAGACACTATTTTGTGTTCTTATCTTAATAAAATAATGCTTTGAATAAAATTATTTAAGTTTTTATTTTAATTTTGAAGTTTTTATAAGAGACTATTTTGTGACTATATTAATAAAAAAATGCTTCGAATAAAATTATTTTAGTTTAAATTATTTACATTATTTTTTTTATTTTAATTTTGAATAACTTTTTCAATTGTTATTATCATAATTTCAATATTTTAATATCAGAAATATTTTCTTTTTTAGTTTTTAAATAAATATTTTAATTATTTTTCAAATTGGTTTTTATAAGAGACACTATTTTGTGTTGTCATATTAATAAAAAAATGCTTTAAATAAAATTATTATTTTTTTTAATTTTGAATAACTTTTAAAATTGTTATATTAATTTTTAATATTTTCCCATGGCTAAATTTTAAACACTTATTTTATTTTTTTTTACTTGTTTTAAATATTTTCAAATTTGTTTTTATAAGAGACACTGTGTTGAGTTGTCATTAATAAAAATAAAAAATTAATAATGAAAAAGGTTTCGAATATTTTTTTTAGATAATTATTTCTTTGAATCTTTTCCTCTAACTTATATTGAGTTTTGCTGAGTCATTAATAGAAATAACAAATTAATAATAAAAAAATGCTTTTAATTTTGAACATTCTATTTTAAATATTTTTCAATTTTTTCCCCTTTTTTTAATATTTTCAAAATGTTTTTTTTAAGAGACACTGTGTTGAGTTGTCATTAATAAAAATAAAAAATTTATAATAAAAAAGGTTTCGAATAAAATATTTTTTTTTAATTTAATTTTGAACAACTTTTTAAGTTATTATTGTTTCAATTTGTTATTAATTTCCCATGACTATGTTAAATATGAAACAGTTGTTGAATTGGTTCAATTTAAATATTTCAAAAAAATTTTTTTTATTTTAAAAATTTCTCAAAATGTTTTTCTAAAAAATTGTGTAATATTTTTTTTCCAAATTGTTTAAAAATATAAAAGCAGATACTACATTCGTTTTTCTTAAAAAAAAAATCATATTTTTTTTACTTATTTCTATGTATTGTAAAGTAGGAACAATTAGATAATTGTTTCTTTGGATCGTTTCCTCTAACTTAGATTAAGTAAAACCGTATTTTTATTCTTTGCTTAAAATTTTTTTAAATTTGAAAACGATTTTTGTTTTGTCAACAAAACATTTCCGAACATAGTTGTGTCTTTAGAAAACCAATGAATATGCCAACTTTAAAAAGAGTAAATATATAAATAACATTCACTACAGCACTTTTTAGTAATGATCAACACACTAAAATTCATTTAGGTATACATAAAAAAATATTTAATATACAACAAATACGAAATAGATAACTAACGTATTTTAATAATAAAAACCAAACAGAATTGATTCTTATACAATTTATAAAGGAAAATAGATATGTACCAACAAATAGTCTCGAAATGAAAAGAAATGTGTTTAGTCATAAGAAATAAAAACAAAACGGATAAAAAAATCGAGCGATTATACAATAAATACATATAAAAATATATATAGAGGTGATATTAATTTATTCTATATGTAGCTCAATAGTGGGATTCTCTTATAAAGGTGAGTATTCTGTTTGAAAACCAAAATTAAAATGCAAAAGCACTTATTGAAATGTATTTATGTTTGGCAATTCTTCTCAAACTCCTTGTCAGAATGCTACAACGCACCAAATATTTATTTTATTATGGTCTTAAAATCAATTTTCCCATTGAAATACATACAATTTTTGAGTTTTAGTGGAAAACCCCAAACTTTTAAACCCACCTTTAAATCAAAATCTGGCAACCCTATACTATGGGGCTATTCACAGTGCTCGCAGCTTTTGTATGCAACAAACATACCACACTTTATGAGTACCCTAAGGCCAAGTAATCGGTATAGAAACATCAGTGACATTTACTAGACGTCAAACGAGGAAGAGGTTTTTGATTAAACATTTCTTGACGTGTGTGTGGAAAAGAAGAAATTAACACGCCACAATAACGCAAAGCGGTCTCGGTCTATGGCTGGCATAAAAGATTACTTAAATAAATTTTGAATAATCAAGACAGAGTTTAATTCTTAGAATTGAGCTAGTGTACGAGAAACTCGAATGACAATAACACATTTTTTCGTTGGATAGAGAACGACAGAAATTGTGGTGAAAAGTGGAAAAGTTTAATCGCGTGCGTGTGTGTGTGTACTTGCATATAACTGGAAAGTGTGGAAAAAAAATTACCACACATATCCATCATCCCATTTACACACACACTATCTCTCTCGTAAAGTGAAGTGCAATTTCGCATAAAAATTCAATTAAATGCAACTTTTTTGCTAAATAAATCTTCTCCAATTTGCAAAGTTGTTCTTGTTCTTTTTTGATATAACCTCTGCAAAAAACACCAGTACCAAAAATGGCCTACAAAGAACGCATACTATCGCCACAACAATTGAAGAAATTGTCCGAACATAAATACAATTGCACCAATTCTAGTTTAATGGACCCATGGCTTCAGCCCTGGTGGAATTGGCTGGTTTCTAAGACACCACTATGGTTGGCTCCAAAT
Organism: Haematobia irritans; assembly: GCF_050003625.1. Taxonomy (NCBI): domain Eukaryota; kingdom Metazoa; phylum Arthropoda; class Insecta; order Diptera; family Muscidae; genus Haematobia; species Haematobia irritans. Next base: position 9,900,808 of record NC_134401.1, on the reverse strand, counting down.
CTGATAACAATAGTAGGATTGGCTGTGAATATTCTTACAACATTGATACTAGTGGCGTAAGTACTTTGACTTTGATCATCTTCGGAAAGTGATGAAATGTAACAAACCAAAAAAAAAAAATTGTCTTTATATCTCAATTGACACGAGAATGTGTATTAGTCTTGACCCTGAAATGTTGAGTTTTATACGTTTGGCTACATTTGTATTTTTGACATCCACCTTTCTGTCCTCTCTAAAATGTGCTATAAAGCACTCCCACCAAATACCACCCCATTATGCATTTTATTTTTTAGTGCGGCGCGGGGTCGGCTGTGGCACTTGATGCCTTTGCTAAAGTGTAGTAGTCATTAGTCAAGGACGCAAACGTCATCACTTAAATTTATTTTGTTTTCAGATGTAAATCGTAATCTTTATTTCTGTTTCTGGTGTTCATTAGTAACACCCTTTTGCTCCCCGGCCCCTCTATAGAATGACCGGCATATTGCCCATTGGAAATTATTTGTTCTGATTGTACTACCGGTTTGAAAGTGTTTACTTTTTAGACAGTTATTAGAGCGGTATGTCAATATTCTCTATGTGACCCAAATTTTGTTAAGACTTTTTGTTAAATGCATCTGGCCCACTATCTCTTTAGAATTTACCTCTCTTTATTTGCTGACGTCGACGTTCTACAAACATCTATGGATCAGCTGCTTGTGTAGATTCATCTTCCGCGTGCATTCAACATTTGTTTAATGATAAGACTCTCTCTCTCCAGTAGAAATGTGTTTTGTTTGTATGTGGTGGACAGGTATTGAGTTTAGAAGGCGGGAAATTATTAATACAATATTGATATAGCTAAAATTGGTTATTGCCCAGTAAACAAAAACATTTGAATAATGTTTGCATTAAACACGGCTCGAAGCCATATGGCTTGAAAATGAATGGAATGCTTATATTTTTCAAATGTAAATCGAGTTTAGGGTAATTTTTTTAAATTTAAGGGACATTTGCAGTGCTGCCGCTACTACTTCAATCGAAGTATTTTGCTTCATTTTCACAAAATTTACTTCGTCACTCCTTCCAAAAATCTGCTTCACTTTTTGTTCTGCTTCAAATTTTTAAAATTTTTCCCATATTACCTAATTGCTTTTCCTATTCCTTTAATTACGATTAACAGCGGTTTTAATCATTGAATTATTAACCGATGTGGACCAATTTTTGCATAGGTGTTAGAGACCATATACTTACACCATGTACCAAATTTCAGCCGGATCGGATGAAATTTGGTTCTCTTAGAGGCTCCGCAAGCCAAATCGGGGGATCAGTTTATATGGGGGCTATATATAATTATGGACCGATGTGAACCAATTTCTGCGTAATTGTTAGAGACCATATACTTACACCATGTACCAAATTTCAGACGTATCGGGTGAAATTTGCTTCTCTTAGAGGCTCCGAAAGCCAAATCGGGGGATCGTTTTATATAGGGGCTATATATAATTATAGACCGATGTGGACCAATGTTTGCATGTTTGTTAGAGATCATATGCTGAAACCATGTACAAATTTCAGCTGGATCGGATGAAATTTGCTTCTCTTAGAGTCCCCGCAAGCCAAATTTGGGGGTCCGTTTATATGGGGGCTATACGTAAAAGTGGACCGATATGGCTCATTTGCAATACCATCCGACCTACATCGATAACAACTACTTGTGCCAAGTTTCAAGTCGATAGCTTCTTTCGTTCGGAAGTTAGCGTGATTTCAACAGACGCACGGACGGACGGACATGCTCAGATCGACTCAGAATTTCACAACGACCCAGAATATATATACTTTATGGGGTCTTAGAGCTATATTTCGATGTGTTACAAACGGAATGACAAAGTTAATATACCCCCATCCTATGGTGGAGGGTATAATACAATAAATTCTATTGTTTTGTTTTCAAAAATGTATGCTACTTCAATTTTATTCAATCTACTCCACTTTTTCCAAAATCTACTTCACGCAATTTTTCACTAGCGGCAGCACTGGACATTTGGTTAAACATAAAGATTGCCTAGTGCTTTTCCGTATTTTTCGAGAATATTGTTATTCAGAATTGTTTACATGGTTATCAACAATCACACGTTTGACTTTTAATCAAATGACTGACTGAAACAATGCCGAATCTAGTGTATTCCTGAATTAATCCCAGTATTATTATTCATTTTTGCGCCACCTATATGTAAAAAACTGAACATAAAAACAAATTTTTGCAATATAATCCCCATATAAATCGGTTTTAATTCGCCAAACGAGATGAAATGATAAAGCCAAATTTTAACTAAAGGTGGATATTAAGTTCGAGTTTAGCCGTTAAAATGAAAAGTAAATCAGTAAAAAAAGAATAAATATATACCACTTTGGAATTTTATTATAAGTTGATGGGGAATAGCCAAAAGCTACTTTTCATAAAGCTTATATTTTTGAAAATTAATTGTTAAAGAAAAGTAGTGAAAAATGGGTATTTTAGCAGCTAAAGGTGGGTATTAAGTTCGAGCTTAGCCGCTAAAATCACCATTTTCTTACGATTATGTTATGTATTGAAATTGAATATAACACGCGTTGAATAAGGATATTACTAATATTGAGTATTTATTGAATTATAGATACAATGGAATGGTGTTACACAATTGAAGTATTAGTTGCGAATGAATATATTCCATGATAAAAGATTATATTATAGTGAGAGACTCAAAAGTAGCGAGTGCAATTAAGGGTTATGTTAATAACAGATTCAAGATACAATTACATAGAATAAAAGGATTGCCATTTAAATAAAATATGAGACACTATAGTCTCCCAGGCTAAAAACGGACGTGGTCTGTTAAATATCCTGGCGGTCGTCTTCTTCGGCTAGATCTTCTCAATGGTGTGGACGAATCTGATGTGGGTGACTGCCGAGTTGTTGCTGATTCAAAAGGTGGAGCAATAGATGAGTTTGTAACTCGTTGCTCGATTCGGATTTCATCATAAGTTGGTTTTGGTCTCGGTGGCAATTCAAACGTTACTTTCTTTTCTGGTTTTTCAATGTTACTCTTGTACAGCTGGTTAATGTGTCGCTTGAGCTCATAACCATTATCGAGCTTGACTTGATAATGCATATTTCCAAACTTTGCTTTGACTGTTCCAAATTTCCAAGTTTGATTGTTCCCGCCATACCAACGCACTTGTACTCTATCTCCCAGGCTTAATTTTCGGACTTTAAGAGTTAAAGCTGTAGATGATGCTTCCTTCCAGGGGCGTATTGCATCCAGTTTAATTCTTAACTCACGACCAAGATATAATTTTGATGGACTATTACCGTCTGCTAATGGTGTTGATCTATATCGAAAAACAATTTCTTGAATTTTTTCATTAATTGATATTTTATCGTTTTCCATGGCTTTAAGTTTATATTTTAATGTTTGAATGTACCTTTCGGCTAAGCCATTCGTGGCCGGGTGCCCTGGCGCAATAAATTTCTGAATAATGCCATTTTGAGTACAATACTCATGAAACATTTTACTTTGAAAAATAGTAGCATTGTCCGAGACAATAATTTGAGGAAAACCGTGAGTATAAAATATATTTTGTAATATAGTTATTGTTTTTTCAGTAGTTGGTGCTTCTTTAATGACTCTTACTTCAGGCCATTTCGATTTTGCATCGACCAATACGAAAAAATAATGATTTTGAAATGGGCCGGCATAATCTATATGTACTCTTTCAAAATTCTCACCTGGTTCTTCCCATTGATGTGTTACTTTCGTTGGATTTTTCTGCACCATGGCACATTCGGGACAAGATTTTACCACATTTTCGATGTCGGAATCTATTCCTTTCCAAAAACAAAATCTTCTTGCCAGTTGCTTCATTTTGACAATTCCAACATGTGTGTGATGCAATTCCTTAAGAATGCTTGAACGTAAAGTAGCTGGAATGATGACTCGCTCACCACGGAAAATAACGCCATCTTGAATTGAATACGAGGAATCAAAATTGTTACCATCCATGATATCCTTTTTGAGTTTAGCCAATTCTGGATCTCGATCTGTTTCAAAACTAATGGTAACTGCTGTAATTGATGATGTTGATATTTGATTGATTATTTGCTCTTGAATGATCTTGACTTCTTCATCCAGAAAATGGGCGAAATGATTATTGCCTTGAATTGGGGCCCGAGATAAACAGTCGGCATTGACGTTAAATTCGCCTTTGCGATGTTCAATTTTATAATTGAAATTTTGTAAAAAGGATGCATATCTGAGTAACCTTGCTGATGTCATCGCTGGTGTTTTCGAGGTTTGATGGAAAATTCTGGAAAGCGGTCGATTATCGGTTATGAGGGTGAATTCTCTTCCATGTAAATATGTGTAAAATTTGTCAACTGCAAAAATTATGGCCAAAGCCTCACGGTCAAGTTGACTATAATTTTGTTCGGCCTTCGTTAAAGCCCTTGAAATGAATGATACGGGGCGCTCTACTCCGTTAATAATATGAGATAAAACAGCTGCTATTCCTGTTGGACTGGCGTCGCAAGCAAGTGTAACTGGCAATGTTTCGTTGTATGGGGTCAACACCCTATCAGCAACAATTTCTTTTTTTAGTTTGTGAAATGCTTCTTCACATTGTTTGTTCCAAACGAATTTTCGACCCTCCTCCAGGAGTTGTCGAAGAGGGAACGTTATTGTTGAAACATGTGGAATGAATTTTGCATAATACGTGATCATCCCAAGGAATCGTCGCAAATCATTAAGATTTTGAGGTGTTGGCAGATTCACTATCGCTTCGATTTTGCTTGGACACATTGCAATTGTGTTGTAGCTAACTACGTAGCCCAAATATTTTAATTGAGTTTTGAAATACTCACATTTGTTTTTGTTAATATGAAGTTGGTTAAGTTTTAACCTCTCCAGGCATTTAATGAGACGATCTTCACACTCGGGAATTGTTGTACCATGAATAATAATATCGTCGAAATACGAAATAGTTCCATCTAACCCTTGTAAAATTTGATCCAAAATTCGATTAAATTCACTTGGGGCAGTTTTTATACCAAAAGAGAGCCTGTTCATTTTATAAACACCTCGATGAGTTGAAATAGCTTGGATGTTTTTGCTGTCATCGTCGACTCGAACATGTAGATATGCCTTATACAGGTCTAATTTGCAAAAATATCTTGAATTTTTGAGTGTATTGAAAATTTCATCTATCCTTTTGATTGGGTAGTGTGCCGGTTCCAATTGAGGGTTAACACCGACCTTATAATCGACGCATAACCTTACGTTCCCATCTGGCTTTGGAATTACGACCAGAGGTGAACCCCACAAGCTGGTGTTTATCTTTGTTATTATGCCATCACGCTCTAAACTGTCCAGTTCACATTCAACCTTTTCGCGCAGTGCGAATGGGACTTGCCTTTCCCGAATAAAAACTGGTTTGGCATCTTTGTGCAGCTTGAGGTAACATACCGCTTCGGGAATACATCCAACTTTGGGCTCGAAAATTTCCTCAAATTTAGAAATAATTTTATCGATTGAATTGATTGTGTCATAATTTTTGCCGTTGTCCATTGTACTTTCCAGGTCGATATCGGATAAATTTATTTTCAGATGGCGAATCCACACTCGTCCCAGAAGGGGTGAGTGGTTTGCTGGTACGATAAACATTTGCTCGTTTGAAGACTTGTTTTTGTACGTAACTTTAACGTCAACAACACCCACTGGCACAAACACATCACCTGTATAAGCTCGGAAAGCTATGTTTGTTTTTTTAATTGGGTTTTTTAAATGCAATTTTGTAAACTCGTTTTCTGGAATTAAGGTGTATCCCGCTCCAGAATCCACCTCGAACTTTTGCTGCTTGCCTTCAATTTTTACGTTGATAAAAAACTTGTGTGTATCCACTGACACTTGATTGAAGTTTTGGTAGATATCGATCACCTGATTAATTCCAAAATCAGTAGGGTATGTTCCATCAGTGACAGTCGATAAACAGTTATCGATAGCATTTGTACTCGATTGTTTAAGTCTGTGTTGAATACATACTTGTTGAACATGACCAACTTTTCCACACGATTGACACTTCAGTGTTTGTTTTTTGATTCTGCAATCATTTGACAAATGATTAGTACGACCACAACGGAGACACATACCTTGTAATCCTAATTGGTGGTAATCGATTTTTGTTGATGTTTTCGCTCTGCTCCGGCTTTGACTGCGATGCCTGCTTCTCCCTCTTCGCCTGCTGTTTTGCTTTTGAATTTTGTTGATCTCCACTGCAGCTGACGTTGATGACCCATATGAAATTGCCTTGCTGTCAACTTTTGCGGCCTCTAACGTCGTTGCTTTTTCAACTATTTGCTTGAATGATGCATTAGGAGTTTGCAAAAGTTGTTCACGTATATGCCCGTCTCGTATACCTCTAATAAATTGGGCTCGAAGAAAAATTTCTGAAACGGATTTTTGGCACACACATAAAAACTCGCAACCAGCTGAACGTTGTTGAAGTACAGAAACAAATTCTGATATAGATTGATTCTCGTTTTGCAGCTCACTTAGAAATTTGTGTTGTTCCACAAGGATGTTCTTCTTCGGGCAGAAGTGTGTTTCTAGTAACATGATTATTTCTTCATACTGTAACTCACTGATATTTTTAGGTGCAGCTATGTTGGAAAGAATTGAATATGTTGGTGCTCCAATGTACTGTAACAAAAGTTTTGCACAAGTACTTTTGTCACTAAAAACATTTTTAAGCTGAAAGTGAAGTTCCAACCGCTCCTTATAGGTTTTGAAACTTTCTGTTTTTGGGTCGAAAACATCGAAATTTGTTATGATGTTAACGCTTGTGGTTGTGGCGGTTGCCGGTGTTGAAGCTATTGCTTGTTGATTTTTCATGGCTGTCGCCATAGTGTTGATAGCTTCCAACAATGCCGCTAATTGATTGGAATCCATTTTAGGTTATGGCAGTTGAATCCAGAAATTAATTAATTACAGGAAAAATCTTAAGATACAATTACATAGAATAAAAGGATTGCCATTTAAATAAAATATGAGACACTATAGATTACTTTTCCATTTTAAGGAATATAAACTTTATAAAATCTTGCTTTATGCTATTCCCCATCAAGTTGTAATAAAATTTACATCAAAAAGGTATTTTTTATCGGCTAAACTCGAACTTAATACTCACCTTAAACTCGTATCTTATACCCATCTTAAATCTTCTGAATCTCAGTAATGTTGCATATACAGAGAGAAAAGCAATGGACAAATATGGCAATCCAGATTTTTATGTGTGAAAGATAGATTTTTAGTTCTCTATTGGATGTGAAGCACCTCTCACACAATATATGGTTTATTGGATTTCCCAAAACAGATTTTCCAATATACATATTTTTGGACAGAGGACTTAACGATCCATCTTTCATATATAAACCTGGATGTCCATCTTTTTCCATTTGACCATAACTATTGGTACGTTAGAAATCGCAAATACATTTTACAATATGCATTTTTACTATCGGATTTATAATCCACATATAAATGTGGATGTCCATCTTTTTAAAAGTGGTTACATCGCAGGGAGCCAACGTGGTGCAATGGTTAGCATGCCCGCCTTGCATACACAAGGTCGTCGGTTCGATTCCTGCTTCGACCTAACACCAAAAAGTTTTTCAGCGGTGGATTATCCCACTTCAGTAATGCTGGTGACATTTCTGAGGGTTTCAAAGTGATTTCACTGCAATGTGGAACGCCGTTCTGACTCGGCTATAAAAAGGAGGTCTCTTGTCATTGAGCTTAACATGGAATCGAGCAGCACTCAGTGATAAGAGAGAAGTTCACCAATGTGGTATCACACGCTCTAAGTGAGCGTGATACATCGGGCTGTCACCTAACCTAGCCTAACCTACATCGCAATTTTTTGTATTCCTATATAACTTTTTTCACATATTTTTTTTATACCCTTCACCATACTATGGTACAGGGTATAATAAGTTTGTGCATTTGTATGTAACGCCAAGAAGGAGTAATCATAGACTAACCTTTTAGTATACGGATCGACTTAGAATTAAATTCTGAGTCGATTTAGCGATGTCTGTCTGTCTGTCTGTTGATGTATTTTTGTGTGCAAAGTACAGCTCGCAGTTTTGGTCCGATTGTCCTAAAATTTGGTATAGGGTCCTGTTTCGGCTCAAAGACGATCCCTATTAATTTTGTAAAAAATCGGTTCAGATTTAGATATAGTTGCCATATATATTTTTCACCGATTTGGTCATAATTGGCGTGTATATCAACCGATCTTCCTCAAATTCACATCCGCACATCCGAATATTTTATGAGTCTCGAAAAACTTGCAAAATATCAGCCAAATCGGTTCAGATTTAGATATAGCTCCCATATATAGCTTTCGCCTGATTTACACTCATTTGCCCAAAGAGGCAAATTTTTAACTCCGATTTAGTTGAAATTTTGCATAGGGAGTAGAATTAGCATTGTAACTATGCGTGCCAAATTTGGTTGAAATCGGTTCAGATTTGGATATATCTCCCATATATAGCTTTCGCCTGATTTACACTCATATGACCACAGAGGCCAATTTTTAACTCCGATTTAGTTGAAATTTTGCACAGGGAGTAGAATTAGCATTGTAGCTATGTGTGCCAAATTTGGTTGACATCGGTTCAGATTTAGATGTAGCTCCCATATATATGTTTTTCCGATTTCGACAAAAATGGTCAAAATACCAACATTTTCCTTGTTAAATCGCCACTGCTTAGTCGTAAAGTCGTAAAAATGACTCTAATTTTCCTAAACTTCTAATACATATATATCGAGCGATAAATCATAAAGAAACTTTTGCGAAGTTTCCTTAAAATTGCTTCAGATTTAAATGTTTCCCATATTTTTTTACTAAAATTGTGTTCCACCCTAGTGCATTAGCCAAATTAAATTTTGAGTCTATAGATTTTGTAAAAGTCTATCAAATTCTGTCCAAATCGAGTTATATTTAAATGTATGTATTTGGGACAAACCATATATATATAGCACCCAACACATTTGACGGATGTGATATGGTATCGAAAATTTAGATCTACAAAGTGGTGCAGGGTATAATATAGTCGGCCCCGCCCGACTTTAGTCAAAGCCGATGCCGATTTTTTCCTTAAAATTCCATTTTAAGAATTTTGTAATGTTTTATTTCAATATTAGAATATTTTATTGAACAAAGGCACAAAAAAACGAAAATAAAAAGTATTCAGTGAATTTCTTACAATGTTCTTTTAGAACTTCAGACTTTTTAGTATTCAAAAAATGAAATGACAAATGAGGATTTTCTTGCAGAAAAAAGACGCCCCGCTGTAGTGAACAATTGTTCACTGGCCACACTTGTCGGTGGAGCGGTTAAATATTTTATTGCCGCTGCTCTTAAATGTTGAAAAACCGAACTCTTCCAATATTCAAATATTTTACGTAGCATAGTAAAATATGAAACCATTTCATCTTTATTTTTACTCTTATCAATTTTATTGGGCATAGAGTCATGATTTTCCCATATGTAGGACTTTGAACTTTTTTCTTGTATCTGGTTTTATTTATTTATTTTTTTGGATTGGGGCAAATTCAACATTTGAACAAATGGATATCAAAGAACACTACGGAAAATTCAACATTTGAATGGATATCATGGATATCAACGGAAAATTGGTGCAAATATCAACGGAAAATTGGTGCAAATTCACAGGACTGGTACTGGTTATCCAGTTTGTCGCATTTTTTAAATAGTCATTATTTAATGATTTCCATTCTCGCTTGATATAAAAATCTTATTGGATCTAAACATTTAGTGAAGTTGAATTACCAGAATAACCTATTTTTCAATATTTTTCAAAAGTTTTTCATTTCTGGTGCGATTCCGATAACCAAACTGAAACAGATTTCTAAGAGTTTGTCCGAGACTTGTTCATGAGGACCTGTCTATGGAGTGCTACTACTAAAATGCCCCTGGACGTGTTCTTAAGAACGAGTCCAAGGCGTGCCTAAAGTGTAAATTTACCCCGTCAATGACAAACCCATGTTAAAGTGACCGGTCCCTTCCATACGTCTTGACCAGAACTAGGACTGGTCCATGCCTCCAGGGACTAGTCCTGTACTGGGACTGTGGCTGATCCATTTCCCGTAGGGAAATTATTAAAAAAAGATTCGGCTTCGGCTAATCGGCCTCCTGACGCATAAGGCCGATTATCGATTTTAGGCCGAATGCCTAAGCCGAAACTTCGGATGAGCTCTAATTCAAATACTGATTTAAGGCCGGTATTAAGTTTGCATTATCACACAAAATCGTTATTCACGTTTACTTTTCTTTCATAATTAATTTTGAAAGAAATAAACTTTTTTATAGTAAAATTAACCAAAAGAAGTTATAATTTTATTCTTCTATTGCAGTTTTATTTTTGGTTTTAACGGCTAAACTCGAAATTAGTACAGTGAATCCTCTCAGACAGTCTCTGGAAACTCTGTAAACCGGACATTTCACAAAAGTGGGCATTTGTCGTTAGACGTTCGCTATATAAGCAATTAATCTCTCACAACTTAACTCCTCACAATTACGGATAAAATTTAGGAGAACGTAGGTTTCCACTTTTGAAAGGTTTTGCTGTGTTTATATACAAAATCTTTTCAATGTAGCTCATCATAGAAGAAAAAAGGTTTAAAACATTTTTATATAAACCATTATATAACCCATTAATCAATCTATAAATAAACTTTTTAATTTCTTCCTCCAAATTTTAACCAATTTCTATTGCACCCCCAGGAAAATCTATAATTATACAATAACATATGTATCCTTGTAAACCAAACAGATTCTCTAGTTGAGTGGTTATTATTTGCTTCATTTGCTAACTCAGCCCATTTAAAAATAATCATGCTCAATTAAAGACTCTTTATTCCAACTAAACTTAAAGTTTTCTATTTTTCTATTTCTCTAAATTTAAACTAATTACCATTCCTCCCCTATGGAAAACCCGTAATTATAGGTAATTTCATGACCCACATTCAAAGAAATTATAACTTCACAATTGAATAAAAGGGGAGATAACAACCAAAGAATTCGCTAACAAATAAAAAAATATTCAAATACTACTAAAACTACTCCCTTCAAAAAATGTTCACAACTTTATAAGGAAACTAGATTTAAAATAAATTTTAAAAAATCGGACTTAACAAATTTAAATAATAAATTTAAAAAAAAAATCGGACTTAACAAATTAAAAAAATCGGGCTTATTTAACAAATGTTCCATATTGATTTTGTATTCATCATTACCCTAAATTCCATTTAGCATACTGTTACATATTAATGGGAATGTGTGTATATTTGTAGCACATGTTCTTCAGTTACTTAGTATCTCTATGTGCTTCTTTGGGGTCACAAAGGAAAGTGGCTTGGAAGAAATGCTACAAATAAAAGCAAAAGAAGAAAATGATACTTGGAATTCAAATCTATTTTTGTGTTGAGTTGTTGTAAGATGTTAATACTTAAATCGGTTCAGATTTGGATATATCTCCCATATATAGCTTTCGCCTGATTTACACTCATATGACCACAGAGGCCAATTTTTAACTCCGATTTAGTTGAAATTTTGCACAGGGAGTAGAATTAGCATTGTAGCTATGTGTGCCAAATTTGGTTGACATCGGTTCAGATTTAGATGTAGCTCCCATATATATGTTTTTCTGATTTCGACAAAAATGGTCAAAATACCAACATTTTCCTTGTTAAATCGCCACTGCTTAGTCGTAAAGTCGTAAAAATGACTCTAATTTTCCTAAACTTCTAATACATATATATCGAGCGATAAATCATAAAGAAACTTTTGCGAAGTTTCCTTAAAATTGCTTCAGATTTAAATGTTTCCCATATTTTTTTACTAAAATTGTGTTCCACCCTAGTGCATTAGCCAAATTAAATTTTGAGTCTATAGATTTTGTAAAAGTCTATCAAATTCTGTCCAAATCGAGTTATATTTAAATGTATGTATTTGGGACAAACCATATATATATAGCACCCAACACATTTGACGGATGTGATATGGTATCGAAAATTTAGATCTACAAAGTGGTGCAGGGTATAATATAGTCGGCCCCGCCCGACTTTAGTCAAAGCCGATGCCGATTTTTTCCTTAAAATTCCATTTTAAGAATTTTGTAATGTTTTATTTCAATATTAGAATATTTTATTGAACAAAGGCACAAAAAAACGAAAATAAAAAGTATTCAGTGAATTTCTTACAATGTTCTTTTAGAACTTCAGACTTTTTAGTATTCAAAAAATGAAATGACAAATGAGGATTTTCTTGCAGAAAAAAGACGCCCCGCTGTAGTGAACAATTGTTCACTGGCCACACTTGTCGGTGGAGCGGTTAAATATTTTATTGCCGCTGCTCTTAAATGTTGAAAAACCGAACTCTTCCAATATTCAAATATTTTACGTAGCATAGTAAAATATGAAACCATTTCATCTTTATTTTTACTCTTATCAATTTTATTGGGCATAGAGTCATGATTTTCCCATATGTAGGACTTTGAACTTTTTTCTTGTATCTGGTTTTATTTATTTATTTTTTTGGATTGGGGCAAATTCAACATTTGAACAAATGGATATCAAAGAACACTACGGAAAATTCAACATTTGAATGGATATCATGGATATCAACGGAAAATTGGTGCAAATATCAACGGAAAATTGGTGCAAATTCACAGGACTGGTACTGGTTATCCAGTTTGTCGCATTTTTTAAATAGTCATTATTTAATGATTTCCATTCTCGCTTGATATAAAAATCTTATTGGATCTAAACATTTAGTGAAGTTGAATTACCAGAATAACCTATTTTTCAATATTTTTCAAAAGTTTTTCATTTCTGGTGCGATTCCGATAACCAAACTGAAACAGATTTCTAAGAGTTTGTCCGAGACTTGTTCATGAGGACCTGTCTATGGAGTGCTACTACTAAAATGCCCCTGGACGTGTTCTTAAGAACGAGTCCAAGGCGTGCCTAAAGTGTAAATTTACCCCGTCAATGACAAACCCATGTTAAAGTGACCGGTCCCTTCCATACGTCTTGACCAGAACTAGGACTGGTCCATGCCTCCAGGGACTAGTCCTGTACTGGGACTGTGGCTGATCCATTTCCCGTAGGGAAATTATTAAAAAAAGATTCGGCTTCGGCTAATCGGCCTCCTGACGCATAAGGCCGATTATCGATTTTAGGCCGAATGCCTAAGCCGAAACTTCGGTTGAGCTCTAATTCATATACTGATTTAAGGCCGGTATTAAGTTTGCATTATCACACAAAATCGTTATTCACGTTTACTTTTCTTTCATAATTAATTTTGAAAGAAATAAACTTTTTTATAGTAAAATTAACCAAAAGAAGTTATAATTTTATTCTTCTATTGCAGTTTTATTTTTGGTTTTAACGGCTAAACTCGAAATTAGTACAGTGAATCCTCTCAGACAGTCTCTGGAAACTCTGTAAACCGGACATTTCACAAAAGTGGGCATTTGTCGTTAGACGTTCGCTATATAAGCAATTAATCTCTCACAACTTAACTCCTCACAATTACGGATAAAATTTAGGAGAACGTAGGTTTCCACTTTTGAAAGGTTTTGCTGTGTTTATATACAAAATCTTTTCAATGTAGCTCATCATAGAAGAAAAAAGGTTTAAAACATTTTTATATAAACCATTATATAACCCATTAATCAATCTATAAATAAACTTTTTAATTTCTTCCTCCAAATTTTAACCAATTTCTATTGCACCCCCAGGAAAATCTATAATTATACAATAACATATGTATCCTTGTAAACCAAACAGATTCTCTAGTTGAGTGGTTATTATTTGCTTCATTTGCTAACTCAGCCCATTTAAAAATAATCATGCTCAATTAAAGACTCTTTATTCCAACTAAACTTAAAGTTTTCTATTTTTCTATTTCTCTAAATTTAAACTAATTACCATTCCTCCCCTATGGAAAACCCGTAATTATAGGTAATTTCATGACCCACATTCAAAGAAATTATAACTTCACAATTGAATAAAAGGGGAGATAACAACCAAAGAATTCGCTAACAAATAAAAAAATATTCAAATACTACTAAAACTACTCCCTTCAAAAAATGTTCACAACTTTATAAGGAAACTAGATTTAAAATAAATTTTAAAAAATCGGACTTAACAAATTTAAATAATAAATTTAAAAAAAAAATCGGACTTAACAAATTAAAAAAATCGGGCTTATTTAACAAATGTTCCATATTGATTTTGTATTCATCATTACCCTAAATTCCATTTAGCATACTGTTACATATTAATGGGAATGTGTGTATATTTGTAGCACATGTTCTTCAGTTACTTAGTATCTCTATGTGCTTCTTTGGGGTCACAAAGGAAAGTGGCTTGGAAGAAATGCTACAAATAAAAGCAAAAGAAGAAAATGATACTTGGAATTCAAATCTATTTTTGTGTTGAGTTGTTGTAAGATGTTAATACTTCCGATAGAGCTTAATTTCATAATACATTAAAAAAAGAAAAGTAGTAGGAGTGGAAATGTCAAGAGCTTAAGATTGTCTTCTAAATGGTGATTCATATGCAGTTAAAATAGGGTCGAATCGTCAACTGTTTTTCCTAATAGAAAAATTAAAAATCATGCGATTTATTTGTTTTACCATGATATATATGAGTCATTATATTGAATTTCATTTATTTATTTATTCAACAACGTAATATAAAAAATATAAAAAGCCGAAACAGGCCAAATAAAACTATATTACATATCTTAATACTGAATTATGGTTTTCATGATTACTGCTATAACTTTTTGAAGCTTCATCTTATGACCTAGTTCTCAGATAGCTTATAAAATAATTACAATCACCCGCTTATACTTTGGGCTTCTTTTAAATTTGTTCACCTTTGTGCTCTCAATTTAGTTTATTATAGAAAAAATGCGAAAATGAGAAAAAAGAATTATTATGAAATGCGAATGTAAAGCACAGAATAAATTTTATATGCAAAGGGGGCAAGTGTATGTCAATGAATTTGCAAAATAAACCAACAATCAAATGTACATACATTTGTATTTCTTTTATTAAATAAATTATGAATGAATGGGACGAAGAAACAAACTTACACACTATAAGTGAGAGTGCCTTTTCAGTAGGCATATCACTAACATACAAAAAAAAAATTAAGAATAGAAACACGTTATAGGAAGCCAGCTACAATTAATGTAGCCTGAAGGTAACCTTAGCATTAAATTGAAAAATAAAAATTTTATGAATACTTACAGAATTTCTAGAGTGATTCGAAATGGATTTTTAATTTTGAACTTTGTTTTGTTTTTTTCTTTTTTTTGTCTAATGAAATATTTCATGATTTTAAGAATCCTTTAAACATGTTATGTTTTCTGTTTAATTATCTATCATCTATTGTTAAGTAAATATATAATATTAATATATTGGCCTTGTAGAATTTGATATAAGTAAATAAAATAAAATAAAATAAAATAAAATAAAATAAAAATAAATAAATAAATAAATATTTACAATAAAATTTTTCCAATTAGTAAGAATTGAACTTTTCCTCTATTTTTACATAATTTTATTTTTATTATTTTACTAGCATAACCCGGCCCACTTCGCTGCGCCTTCCGAAGCGTATTTAAAGGAACATTTTGCGTTAACTTAGTCAACCATATCCTTCGTGCTGGAAATAAATTCGAAAAGATTTGAATTCTTTCAAAAAAAATTCAAGGGAACCCTCTCCCCACCTTCGCTCCACTCCGATCTGATATCGGAATATCACGTGCCCTACATTAATTTCACAAACTACCCAACGGTCGGGAGCCACCGTGGTACAATGGTTAGCATGCCCGCCTTGCATACACAAGGTCGTGGGTTCGATTCCTGCTTGGACCGAACACCAAAAAGTTTTTCAGCGGTGGATTATCCCACCTCAGTAATGCTGGTGACATTTCTGAGGGTTTCAAAGCTTCTCTAAGTGATTTCACTGCAATGTGGAACGCCGTTCGGACTCGGCTATAAAAAGGAGGTCCCTTGTCAGTCATTGAGCTTAACATGGAATCGGGCAGCACTCAGTGATAAGAGAGAAGTTCACCAATGTGGTATCACAATGGACTGAATAGTCTAAGTGAGCCTGATACATCGGGCTGCCGAAGTAAATCGACAAAGTTTACTTCACTGTTCACATATCGATAAAGCATGTACTAATTTAAATTTCAAGCATATTGGTGAAGGTTAAATTTTGCTCTATTGTTTTAAAGGGGCGTCGCTTCACCTTCCCTGAAAATTCCAAGAAAATCTTGAAACTTTCCTTCAAGTATGGGCAAAGAAGATTGATTTCATAACCTTCTCCCACTGCCCTTGTAAATTTCAAGAAAACTCCTCCCGACCATATATCGAAAAGTGGTATAGCGTATCTTATGTAACATAAACGTCCCAGAAAATCTCAAGCAAAAGCATGGCAAGGGGCCCCTCTTCCCGTACCAAATATCACAAAATAAGGTATCCAATATTAATTTCATAACCTCTCCCCATGTCCTGTGTAAATTTCAAGTAAATTGGAAAAGTTTAATTGTTTCTCTGTATGTATTTTAGGAGAAGCGGATCAAATATTAAAAAATCAGGAACCTGATATAATTTTCATAACCTCACCCATTTTTTTCCGTAAAATTTCAGTTGGGGGAGTTTAGTTTTCACTGTACTTTAAAAAAAAAATCGGGCAAAGGGAAGGTCCCCCTCCGCGAGCAAATATTGAAAAATAATGTAGCGGATCTTTGTCTAGATGCCAACCCCAACCTTCAATGAAAATTTCAAGCAAATCGCATAATTTTGTTCCAAGTTTCAAAAAGAATGGCAAGGAGGAGGTCCGCATATGAACCCATCAGGTACCTCATATTAATTTCATATCCTCACCGCATTTTCTCTGTAAATCTCAGATAATTTAGAGAATTTTAGTTTTTTTCACTGTACTTTAAAAAAAGTCGAACAAAGGGGAGGTCCCCCTCCGCCACCAAATATCGAAATATAAAGTAGCGGATCTTTGTCTAGATGCCAACCGCAACCTTCAATGAAAATTTAAAGCAAATCGTTCAACTTTGGTCCAATTTTCAAAAAGTCCGACATAGGGGAGGACCGCCTCCGCCACCAAATATCGAAATATAAAGCGGATCTTTGTCTAGATGCCAACCCCAACCTTCAATGAAAATTTCAAGCAAATCGTTCAACGTTGGTTCAATTTTCAAAAAGTCCGAAGTCCCCCTCCGCGACCAGGTGTCAAAAAATGAGGTACCCTATTTTCACCACATGTGCGTGCTCCCCCTACGATCTCTGAAAGTTGCAAGTAAATCGGTTCAGCCGTTTCGGAGCTTACCCGGAACATACAAACAAACATACTTTGAATTTTATACATATAGAAGATAGATTTGTTGGTGTTTACTCTCTCTGCCCAAAAGTCTTGAACAAAGAAAGTAGCACTAAAATTGAAAAAATTTCCTAATATACAATAAAATTTGCCACTATGACCTAAGTTAAGATTGTATTCCAAAAATGAAAATCTTAGGGAATCGGCATTTGAGTCTAGATTTATATATGACCAACTGTATATAATTAACTAAATTATCGTATTTTAATTTCTCCCTATATGATTCACACAATGCTACTATTTTAAAATTACTCAGTGGCACTGTTAATATACGAATACATATATATATAGAAATATCATCGGGTATTGTCCGCATGTGTAGCAATAACATCATAACATTTTCGTGACGTCTCATTCCCAGTTCTTATCTGAAAGCCCCTATGACCCACTTAAAGAGATACATATCTATACGTGATTATTATAAATACTTCTTGGACAAAATAAATCCCAAGACTTTATCAGGCATAAGTTCTTTTCTATTGTCATTGTTGTTGCATTGAACTGATAACAATTTTACGCCATAATGATGAAATATGATAGACAAGTACTGTATGTTGTATGGTGAGTGTGTGGGAGAGTATTCAGATAAATTTATAAAGCGCGTAGGTAAATATTACACACAATAGGTAAACACATATTTGCGCCAGAGATCAACTTTCATAATTATTTTTTTTTAAACAAAGCCAAAAACGAAAGAATTTCTAAACTCACAATTATTTACCACCATTTACGTCTTCTTGAACGGAACAATTTCTTTATTGTCATTAAGAGGAGAATACATGTCTGTTCATATATGTATGTGAGCATTTCTAGTTTACGCTATTCAATACCTTCTATTTTGTTTTATTTATTTGATGTTTACACAGTATTTTAATACTTCTCGCATAGTTGTGATAATGAATCTATTTATTTGCCGCTCAAGCCATTTAAGTAGATACAATTTTCAACAGACAATGGACAAAGTTCAGAAACTATTTTTTTTTTCAAATTATATTTTTTTTCTGCATATGTAATTTCGATCATGAATGTATGAATACAATTTATAAATCCATCATCGTCGTTTTATTAGTCCGACTATATCTTCGTTTCACACAAAACAAAGAAACTTGAACCCATTTGATCATATCAGAAAACTAATCAAAAACAATCCTTTATCCGCTGAGATAGTAACAGTCCGATTTTCTGTGGTAATCAAAGCTTATACAGTCGAACTTCCCTATAATGCACAAGAAAATTATTTCATTATATAGAAACTTCATTATAAAGAACCCAGCAAAAAAAGCGTCGCCAAAAAAGTAATGAAAATGTTCTTTTTGGATTCGGAAGTGGTGCAAAATTGACGCAGAAGCGATGAATTTAACATGGGCTTGTTATAGGACGGAAGTCCTTCATTTCAACAGCCGTTGCACTGAATTTGCGTCACTTCTTTAGGTGTGATCCGAATTCAATGTTTTGGATGTAAATTAAAAAATTTTGTGCTATTTTGTCAAATAAATAATTTTTATAATTTTTAATGGATTATAACGCTTGTCGGAAACGTTTGACCTCAAATATTTTCAAAAATTCACAATTTTTTCAGATGGGTTTTAGCATTTTTTTGACAAAATTTAAAGGATTTGTACATTTTATGAATTCTTACTCTGTTTTTAACCTATTTGAAACAAAAAAAGTTAAAATTATCCATTAAAAGTATGAAAAACCAAGTTATAAAAAATTGAATTAAAAGAACTCCTGGGTAGTTAAAATAAAGAACATCATTGGGAGTGCATCTTCCGGAAGTGCTTTTAAAGTTGTGCCTTTGGAAGAACTTCCAAATTTTTATGCTGGGAAATTATATTAAAATACAAGAAAATGGGAAGGAAAAAAACGTTGGTTTTTTTTTGAAATTTGTTTATTATAGAGAGATGCTTCATTGTCTAAAAGTACGCTGTAGAGAAGTTTGATTGTAGTTGGATTTTTTTTTTTTTGTCCATTTTGACTTCAATCTGAGCAATAGTTTTAAAGCATTTTTCAACAAGAGATGATATTTTGAATCATCCGGTAATTCAATATCAGAGAATGAAGCCGACCCATTTTTGTCGGCGGTGGCTGATACAAAATTGACGGCTAAGCCAATATAAATGTGTCTATTCGGCGGCGGCCAATTATTCATTATAAAATCTATTTGAAGTTATCCGAATGGTAATGAGATTAGTTGTACAACAAATCTTAAAATCAAATTTACATTTCCTTCAAATTTTCTGAAGTAATTTTTTGTAAATTATTATAGAAACTTGATACTGATTGATTGTGGACGAAAGGTTCAAAATTTTGGCAAAAAATACAGCAATTTATAAAACATTTTTTTTTGTTTTATCTCAATATTTTAAATTAATTGGCGGCTAAAATTTAAGTCGAGATGAGTCAACACATACGGCGGCGGCGTCGACTGGCAAAAAATGGTCGGCGGTGACTGAAATCAGCGGCGCGACTCGGCGACTTCATTCTCTGTTCAGTATCTTTTACTCTCTAAGTTTTTATTCTTGGACATTTGCCTAAAAGAAACTACACCATTACTAACAATGGAACAATACACGCTGCAAAACCTCATTAACACTTTTAAAAGTCACTACAAAAATTGGGGAAATCCTGCAATCACAAAATCTTCCTAATCATCTGACTGATGAGGTCCAAATCCACCTCAGTTGCTACGTCAACATGTAAAATTATTGCATCTGGGTTTCGAAAACTACAAGT
Organism: Haematobia irritans; assembly: GCF_050003625.1. NCBI lineage: Eukaryota > Metazoa > Arthropoda > Insecta > Diptera > Muscidae > Haematobia > Haematobia irritans. The sequence continues at coordinate 9,880,556 of NC_134401.1, read as the reverse complement.
CTTACTGTTCAGAAGCCTCTCCATCCTTAAGATATGACTATTTGATGGGGTTCATGGTCCAAGGAATTGTGAAGAATGGATTGCTCTATCGAAATTTTTTGCGGCTAAAGTGTCCACCTTTATGCACCTAACAGTGTGTCCGACTACATCTAAAGAATGCATACTCAGCATCATCCGTTGCATCTTCTTCTTCGTGTATACAGTTTTCTGAGCTGCATTTCCCCATTCGATGCAGATACACTCGAAGTTGCCGTGGCCAGGGAGTATCTGTCATGTAATACGTCACTTCCCCATCTCTCCAGTCTTTCGTTGGATATTGGGTATCAAGTTAGGTTAGGTGGCAGCCCGATATATCAGCCTCACTTAGACTATTCAGTCCATTGTGATACCACATTGGTGAACTTCTCTCTTATCACTGAGTGCTGCCCGATTCCACATTAAGCTCAATGACAAGGGACCTCCTTTTTATAGGACATGGGGCAGTCACATTGCGATTTGGTTATGCATTCAAATTCAATGAAAAATATATGCCCCCATACTCCGATATTAGGAATAGCAAATCGCAAGAATTTTTTTTTTACCGAAAAGAAAAATAAATTCTTCAATCCGCTCTTCAATCCAATTTCAATTTGAACTTCTAATTCAAGAATACTACAATGCCAAATATTAAGTTTATACGTTTTACGGTTAAGAAAATACGGTCAAATGAAAGTTTTGCGATTCCGAATATTAGAACATAAGAGGATGGTCTTGTACGTTGTTGTGGTGACCATATGTATAAAATTGCTTTTCATTATTAACGACATACATTCCTCTCATTATTAACATCATACCATCCACTCTTATTGGAAATCCCCAATTTTGAATTTTTCAACGCTAGCTTGATGAATGGGAAATTTACCACCGATATTCTAAGTAGGTCTGTAAAGTCAGCCGTCTTATCAAACCTCGCTCAAACATCTTAAACCTAATTAGATTTTCATTACTTTTGCATTTTCATTGAATATATCTCAGTGTTAAGCTTATATAACAGATGAGTGAATCATATCACATCCAAGAAAATTTGTACCACCATGTACCTGTTAAATCTCCATATAATTCTTCTCAGTATCCCAAATTCTAACAATTTACAAATTTTCTATTATAAAAATATATATAAATTGTTTATATGAATAAAAAATATACTAAATAAATTGACCTTCTACTATTGCAGACATGCCCCCGAAGGCACAGCTCCACCCCCACGATGGACATGTTTACTGTGTGCCCTGGGTTTATTTATCTATCAAAGTTTAGATTCAATCGATGGCAAACAGGCGAGACGAACAAATACATCATCACCATTGGGTGAATTATTCGATCATGGATGTGATTCGATATCGACAGTGTTTGTAGCATTGTCAGCATGTATTTCATGTCAATTGGGTCACTATCCTAATTGGTTATTTTTCCAGGTATGATTCTCTGCATATATACATGATCGGTTACTGGCTACAAGGTTAATTTAATTAAATATAATTCTTTGTTTGTATTTTCCTATGTACATCGCAGTGTTTCTGTGCTATAGGTTTATTTTACTGTGCTCATTGGCAAACCTATGTATCGGGTACTCTTAGATTTGGAAAAATCGATGTGACCGAAGCTCAATTTACCATTATGGGTATACATATAATATCATTTTTCTTTGGTCCTGAAATTTGGTTGACTAAGGTAAGTTTTTATATTTCAAAAATTTGAATTGATTATTGTTTCCTTATAATTTTCGAAAAATTTTCAGTTTCAAAATTTTGTTTTCATTTTTTTTTTGTAAAATACCCTAATGAAATAATATTTCCAGGAGATTGATTTTTTATATATTGTGTTGAAAAAAAAAATATTTTTAAAAGAAGCTTTTACCTACCATCCCATAATAACGACCTTATTAGACAGTGATTACTAAACGCTAAACTGTCTATAAAACTAAAAGTAAACGCAATACAGACTTTATATATATTGTAATCCCTATATCTATTTTTATATACATATTTATTAATGTAATTTATAAATATAAAAAGCTCCTACTCCCTCCATTATATATTCCTTAGATATTCGGTAATTTAGAATTATGGTCTACATTATGCCTCATGACATTAGTTTGTGGTTTATGGTCATTGCGATATATATTCTCTGTTATTTTGGCTGGAGGTGTGGGCAAAAATGGCTCAACAGTTGCCGTAAGTTGTTAACCTTTAATTTTCCAATTCCCCCCAAAACAAAAAATAGTAAAAGACTATCAAAACAAAATAGTTTTGAATTCATACTATTTGGTTTTTACTCTCTTTTGGCTAAAATTTGTAATATGAGTTTTGTTTGTAATCTATTTTTTGAAAATTGTCGTTATCTCCCATTTAATTTCCACTGCTAATTCTATACTCTCCTCTCCTATATTAAAAAAAAAAACAAGTAATCCCCTCCTAATCCAAATTTGTTTGGTTTTTGTGTAAAACCTTAAAAAGATCCCCCCAACAACTCCAAAGTAAATAATAAAGGAATCCTGTAAATCCTTCCTTTTCCTCTCCCGAATATGTTGGCTTTTTCCCCATTTGTGTTTTTTGGGAAATTTTTTTTAAACCAAACCCCTCATAATATAAAAAAGGAAACAATTATTAAGGAAACCCATGTTAATTGTTCTTTAATTATTATTAAAAAAACAAAAAAATATAATCCCTTTGGACGTTTCTAATTATTTACCTGTTTTTTTTAAGTAGTATAGATTGTAGTCTTCAGCAAATTATATTGTACTAAAATTTATAAAATATACTTTATAGCTTAGTAGATTATTTACAACAATTGGAAAAGCTTAGAAAATTTAATCCTGTGTTTCACAAATGGAAAACAAAACTGATAGTACAAAATGGTTATAAAGATAAGGCTTAATTTGGAAAAATATTCCCAATAAAAAAGTTGATTGTAGTTGAAAACTTTTTCAATTAAAAAATTAATTGATACTATTAAACTTTAAATCAAACTAGAAACATTACACAGAAAAAATTTTCACGAAAAATTTTCCAATTAAAGTCTTTATTGAGTTCTAAAAAATATTCAATTAAAAATTTAATTGATTCAACAAATTTTTTAATTGAAACAAAAATCAATCACAAAAATTAATAGTATTAATTAATTTTTTAATTGGATCAATTAGTTTTTAATTGACTTTCAATTAATTTTTTTTATTAATACTATCATTTCTGTGATTAAGGACATTTCAATTAAAAAATTAATTGGATCAATTAATTTCGTGATTGAATAAGAAAAATTTTGTTTTTGTGTGTAAGTCAATGATTGAAATTTTTATAATTTCAATTAAAAAAATATTTGATACAATTAACTTTTTAATCTTATGAGTTGTAAGTAAAAAAAGTCAATTAAAAAATTATAGATTTTTTAAATCTTTAATTAAAAATTTATTTTAAACAATCAATTTGTTAATCAAACTAAAAAGTGATTAAAATTAGTTATAGTATGGTGATTGAAAATAGTTACGTTTTTAATTAAAAAATTAATTAAATTTTGGCAATCAATATCAATTTAAAATGTAATTGAATCAATTAAAAAAATAATTAAAATTTTCTTATGAAATCAATTAATTTTTTAATCAAGTATTTTTTGACGCCCAATTAAACTGTGATTGATACTATCATTTTTGAGATAGACGAAGTTTCACTTAAAAAATTAATTGGATCAATTTGTGATCCAATTAATTTTTAATTGAATTGTCGTCAATCACTTAAAAAATTAATTGAATCAATTTGTGATCCAATTAATTTTTAATTGAATTGTATTCAATCACAGAAATGATAGTATCAATCCCCGAAGTCAATTAAACTATTAATTTTTGTGATTGATTTTTGTTTTAATTTAAAAATTTGTTGAATCAATTAAAATTTTTGAAAATGCAATTAAAATTTTAATTCGAAATATTTTGTTGGACATTTTTTCTATGTAAGAAGATTTGGAATAAGGTATCATATCGATGCCCTCATTCCAGAGTACGCTAAGTCGACTTAGCATGTTTTGATGGAGTTCGCTGTTTTTTATTCGGATTGATTTGAATTGCATTTTGTCAAAAGTTCGAATTTATTGGACATTTCTATCAAAAGTTATGGTTAATATTGTACTGTACCTATGACTAAAGTTTTAAAAAATGTACAATCCAAAAAGGGCAAAAAGCTTTGTTCGGTCTAAAGTGGTCTAAGTCATTTTTAGCCATGTTCTATTATCAATATTTTGAGTTCGTACATACTAAAAAAATTATAAAAAAATATGATTTTAGGACCGAAAATAAGGGAATTTCTAGCTTATACGGTTTTGAGAAATTTCAAAAAAAAACTTTGAACTTGTTTCCTGTAAAATTCACTTTTTAGACTTAGCGTACTTTGGAATGTAGACATCGATATAGTCGATACCACACCTATTTAGTCTTCCTCTAAATGGGTCATGGTTTCAAGGATAGCTAACATAATTATTTTTTGTTTATATTGATATTAATGTCATAAATTAAAAATAAATACATTTTCCAATTGTTGTAAAATTGTGAAATACATGATCATCCATCCTTTAATAAATCCCATAAATATCCCATAAAAAAATAATAAATCAAGCAATACAGGGAAAAAGTATTAATATCGAAAATATGTATATACATCCCAAAAAAAAACCTAACTAATATTTTTACCAAAAACCACAAAACAAGTGATCTAACCCCAATTATCTAATAATAAGAAAAATTTAGGCAATAATCGGAGAAAATGGCTCACTAAAAAAATTAAAATAGAAATTAAAACAATGTTTCATAAAATGCTCATAATTTATTTTTAATTAAAAAAACACGCAAAAAGAACATACATACACAATACCCTGGAACTATTATAAAGCAGACATTTAATATAAACGCGATATGTACAAAATTAAAGTACAGATCTATTTAAATTCTACAGCACCCCCAAACCAATTGCCTACTGGACACAATAAACCCTTGTCCAAAATTTCATTTATTATTTTTTCAAAATTTTATTATAATTTTTGTATACATTTCCCCGTTTTTTTTTCTCTCTCTCATTTAGCTACCAATTGTTGGCTTTAAAAAAAATTATATAATATTGATTGGCATTAGCGTATGTTATTTCATAAATTTTCTGAACTTCTCTAAAATTTTTCTACATGGCGGCAGTGGCAAAAATGGCTCTTCAGTTGCTGTAAGCATTCCATTATCATAAGACCAAAATAATTTTTAAGAATTTTGAAAAAAACAAAAAACTGAAATCAATACAAAATGGCTTTAACAAATAAGAATGTTTTGTATTATAACTAAATACATATACAACCCAACACATTTATACTAAAAGAAACCACCCCACCTTACCAATAACAAACAAAATCAACCGCCCCGATCTCAAGTTTTTTTTACCCCCACATAACTAAACACTCGTCTTACCCTATACTTCACCACCATGCTTTATTGATTTCTCTTTACGCTTTTATGGTTCTTTAAGACCATCTACATTTGAAAGTTTCAAGTGGTGTTTAATAAGCCTAGGAGAGCTTATTTGAAATGAACATTGGAAACTAATTCTTGGGTAAAAGGCCATTGCTGTTCAAAGGTATTCTTATGCTAGGACATTTTCAATAATTTTATGGCTGGCAAGGAAATATCATAATTGTTAGAGAATAAATGAAGAACAACATTTGGGTCACACACATGGTGTTTTTTTTTATAAATCATGGCTGGTTGGTGGCAAGTCCCATTTTGGTTTTAGAAAAAAAAAAAAAAAACTACCCATACATAATTCATAGTTATCATAGCAACAAATTGCTACACTACACATATCCCCTGGACGTGGGAATTCAATTATTATTATTATTATTATTATTATTTATTTTTCCACAATTTCTTTAGCTTCATATTATTTAATCATGCCTCATTTAATATTAAGTTTTTTATTATAAAAAAAATTATTTAGTATGCAAATCACAATGATTGTAACGTATTTTTAGACAATATATATTCTTTTTCTTGAGATAAACATTTTTTTTTAATTTTGTATTAGTATATAAATATGTTTTAATTGAGCTGGAATCAATTTAATAATTTATTGTGAAATAAAGATTAAAAGCACGGTTGCAACTCGTGCCAAAAGTAAACTATCAAAATTAAAAAAAAAATTACCGAAAATCGAGCAAATTAAAAACAAAAATGTATTTTGAATTTTGTCTATAGAAAATTTCGTCAAAATTTTATTTCTATAGACAGTTTTATTTCTATAGAAAATTTTATAAAAATTTTATTTCTATAGAAAAATCTGTCAAAATTTTACTTCTATTGAAAATTTTATTTCTATAGAAAAATCTGTCAAAATTTTACTTCTATTGAAAATTTTATTTCTATAGAAAATTTTGTAAAAATTTTATTTCTATAGAAAATTTTGTCAAAATTGTATTTCAATAGAAAATTTTATTTCTATAGAAAAATCTGTCAAAATTTTACTTCTATTGAAAATTTTATTTCTATAGAAAATTTTGTACAAATTTTATTTCTACAGAAAATTTTCTGAAAATTTTATTTCTACAGAAAATTTTCTGAAAATTTTATTTCTACAGAAAATTTTCTGAAAATTTTATTTCTACAGAAAATTTTCTGAAAATTTTATTTCTACAGAAAATTTTCTGAAAATTTTATTTCAAAATTTTCAAAAAATTTTATTTCTATAGAAAATTTTATGAAAATTTTATTTCTATAGAAAATTTTATGAAAATTTTATTTCTACAGAAAATTTTCTGAAAATTTTATTTCTACACAAAATTTTCTGAAAATTTTATTTCTATAAATATTATATATTATATATAAATATTATATAAAATTTTCTGAAAATTTTATTTCTATAAATATTATATATAAATATTATATAAAATTTTCTGAAAATTTTATTTCTATCGAAAATTTTGTTCTATAGAAAACTTTTGGAAAATGTTATTTCTATATAAATTTTTGTCAAAATTTTATTTCTATAGACAATTTTTTCCAAATTTTTATTTCTATAGAAAATTCTCTGGAAAATTGTATTTCTATAGAAAATTTTTTGAAAAATGTTATTTCTATATAAAATTTTATTTCTATAGAAAATTCTATTTCTATAGAAAATTTTCTGATAAATTTATTACCCTCATAACAGGCTGGCTGATAAGTCCCCGGTCTAACAAAGAAAAACACATTTTTTTGTCAAAATTCGTTTTTATTATTCAACATAGTTCCCTTCAAGAGCGATACAACGATTATAACGACCTTTCAATTTTTTGATACCATTTTGGTAGTACTCCTTCTGTTTTGCCTCAAAATAGGCCTCTTCATTGCAGCCAAATTTTTTCCCTGCGAGCATCCTTTTGAGGTCTGAGAACAAGAAAAAGTCGCTGGGGGCCAGATCTGGAGAATACGGTGGGTGGGGAAGCAATTCGAAGCCCAATTCATGAATTTTTGCCATCGTTCTCAATGTGGCACGGTGCGTTGTCTTGGTGGGACAACACTTTTTTCTTCTTCATATGGGGCCGTTTTGCCGCGATTTCGACCTTCAAACGCTCCAATAACGCCATATAATAGTCACTGTTGATGGTTTTCCCTTCTCAAGATAATCGATAAAAATTATTCCATGAGCATCCCAAAAAACAGAGGCCAGCCATTACTTTGCCAGCGGTCTTCTGAGTCTTTCCACGCTTCGGAGACGGTTCACCGGTCGCTGTCCACTCAGCCGACTGTCGATTGGACTCAGGAGCGTAGTGATGGAGCCATGTTTCATCCATTGTCACATATCGACGGAAAAACTCGGGTGTATTACGAGTTAACAGCTGCAAACACCGCTCAGAATCATTAACACGTTGTTGTTTTTGGCCAAATGTGAGCTCGCGCGGCACCCATTTTGCCCAGAGCTTCCGCATATCCAAATATTGATGAATGATATCGATTTGAGTGCAGTTCGCTGGGTTTATTTTGAGCGTGCTTCCTCTTACTTCATTCGGGTTTTGTTTTTTTTTTATTTTGTAATTCCGAAACGTGCGTCCATCCAACCATCTTTCAGTCTATAGGGCTTTGCCCAAATAAATTTGACAAACATTTTCTGTTGGTTAAGCTACTCTTGTAGTTTAGTTAACACAATGGTTTTAAAGCTGAGATCAAAATAACAAATATGATTGAAATACAAACCAACAATAAAAAAACAAAACACGAATAAATTTATTACTATAAAAAATTTTCTGAAAATTTTATTTCTATAGAAAATTTTTTCAAAACTTTATTTCTAAAGAAAATTTTTTGAATTTTTTTTCTATAGAAAATTTTTGAACTTATTTTTTCAATAAAAAATTTTCTGAAAATTTTATTTCTATAGACAATTTTCTGAAAATTTTATTTCTATAGAAAGTTTTCTGAAAATGTTATTTCTATAGAAAATTTTCTGAAAATTTTATTTCTATAGAAAATTTTCTGAAAATTTTATTTCTAAGAAAATTTTCTGAAAATTTTATTTCTACAGAAAATTTTCTGAAAATTTTATTTCTATAGAAAATTTTCTGAAAATTTTATTTCTATAGAAATTTTTCTGAAAATTTTATTTCTATAGAAAATTTTATTTCTATAGAAAATATTCTGAAAATTTTATTTCTATAGAAAATTTTTTGAAAATTTTATTTCTATAGAAAATTTTCTGAAAATTTTATTTCTATAGAAAATTTTCTGAATTTTTTTTTTCTATAGAAAACTTTCTGAAAATGTTATAGAATATTTTGTCAAAATTTTATCTCTATAAAAAAATTTTGTCAAAATTTTATTTCTATAGAAAATTTTCTGAAAATTTTATTTCTAAAGAAAATTTTCTGAAAATTTTATTTCTATAGAAAATTTTCTGAAAATTTTATTTCTATAGAAAATTTTCTGAAAATTTTATTTCTATAGAAAATTTTCTGAAAATTTTATTTCTATAGAAAATTTTCTAAAAATTTTATTTCTAAGAAAATTTTCTGAAAATTTTATTTCTATAGAAAACTTCCTGAAATTTTTTTCTAGAGAAAACTTTCTGAAAATTTTATTTCCATAGAATATTTTGTCAAAATTTTATTTCTATAAAAAATTTTGTCAAAATTTTATTTCTATAGAAATTTTTCTAAAAACTTTATTTCAATGGAAAATGTTCTGAAAATTTTTATTTCTATAGAAAATTTTGTCAAAATTTTATTTCTAAAGAAAATTTTGTTCAAATTTTATTTCTATAGAAAAATATTTGCCAAGGAAAATAAAACAATTTAATAAAAATGTATATAAAGTACCGAACAGCATACGACGAGTTACCGAAAATCACATAGATTTTGAAAAAAAAAATGGGTCTAAAACCAAAAATCGAAATGGGGGATTTACCAAAAACTGATGGAGATAACTCTCCATGAACACAATACAAATAAAATTGTCTTTATAACCACCTTTTTGCTCTTGAAATTTAGCAATTTTATTTCGAAAAAGGCAAAAAAAATAATAAAATTTGATAGTACATATTTGCACAATAAATTATTGAATTATTAGAATGATCTTTTATAAAGCGTAAGAGTATTGCCATTTAAAAAATAGTTTCTTTTTAGTTTTAAGTATATAAATATATATTTTTTTTATTATAATGAATTTATTCTACCAATACAGTGTTTGGTTTACATCTTCTGGAAATTGTTTTCTGATTTTGATTAATTTTATTAATTAATTCTTTTTTTTTTAAGCTTTTTAGTTCTTTTGTTTTTTCAAAACAATTGCATATTCTATGAATATATTGTTAATTTTTTTTTCTTTCTTGCCATTTCAATATTATAAATCTATACAAATACACACATTTATTAAAATTTTCTCATTTTTCATTTTTTCCGGCAAATTTATTTATAAAAAAAAACGAAAAACTACCTTTTGTCTATCATTAAATTTATGTGACAAATATATGACCCATCTATGCATTCGATTGCATTATTCAGGTGTCTTTTATTGGCTGTGAATTGCGAATACTCCCATTATATTTAGCCTTTGGCATTGATATTTTATTAGCATTACGTTATGCTAAAGTTATAACAACTGAAGGATGTGGCAAAAATGGATCTTCAGTGGCCGTAAGACATGATTTTATTAAAACAAAAAATAAATATTATATATATACATAAATTACATTGATCGATAAAGTAATGCTGTGAAAGCTTCTATCTAGTTTTTTCCCCTATATGTATTCATTTTTATTTATTTATTTATTAGCGTGTATGTTTTTGTTTTTTTTTTGTTTTTCTTTTGAAGAGAAAAAGTCGACAAAATCATTATTATCAAGCACTAGTCTTCCTCTTTCTATATCTATACACACACGAACACACATAACATGCCACACAATTTTCTAGCCTAATGAGAAATTTTTACAAAATTACTTTTTTACACTCCCTTTTCAGATGTTTTAGTTGAAAAAAAAAATTTGTTTTATTTGTATTTGGATCACAATATGGCCAGTAAATTGAGATTACACTCTATAGCATCACATATACTATCAATACTTACGAGTAACACAAACTGCTTTTCTAGATCTATTTAATATTGAAATAATTAAATACACAAATGTCCATACAACAAGTGCACAAAAAACACCTTTTCTCTGTACACCACAACACAGCACAATATTATTTAACACTAGATCATAATATTTGTAGAAATATTAGGATCCTGTTTCCAATGGTATTTAATATATATATTATCTAATAAGTTGTATTTGTATACTCTATATATAGACTATAGATAAAAGGTTATTGGAAATAGTTTGTAAATAAAATCCATTGTGTAAACATGATTTTCCCTTAATAATACCATAGTGTATATTTGTCCGTATATATCTATGCTATAGTATATAGTGTGCATCATGTGAAAAAAAAAACTATTCTTTGAAGAATGTCCTTACCTCTGATCATGCAACATTTCAAATTGCTCTATGTCCATAGTAATCATCACATGGGGTTTTTTTAACAAAACTAATCTATGTAATTTATTAACTTGGTTTGTGTGTTTCTCATAACTCCCTAACAAATATTATCCATCTTAACGTTTTGTGTTTTTGTTTGTCCATTAACCCATTTTTTTTCATTTTTGTTTTAATATTTCACATTGTATCCCTTTTTGTTTTTTTTTTTGTTAAATCTCTGTAATCCGCTATGTATGAAAGAAAAAGCCAAAAAGATGTATTTTTTTAATTATTCAAATATAAAAAGTATTGAAATACATGTATTTATTAAAAAAAAGTATTTCAGTTCTTTAATAACGAATGAAAATGAAATGAAGGAATTCATTAAATGTAAAAAAACTAATGAATACTCTGGATACCATATCAAAAGCGTGAATAATCCAAGTCTGTATTAAATAAAAAATCATAATGGGAGCTCAAATTAAAAATGTGCGATTATTTTGTTAAATTTTTGAAAATTTATTCGCGAAAAAATAATTGTAATAGACTAACCAGTCGAATTATTGTCCATCCTTTGGCACCTGTTTTTTCCTTGAAATTGGGTATATTTTTTCGTGGATGGGGACGAATTTTTGAGTTTGGTATTTGGGGATTTGGTAGGGAATTTCAATAAATTTGGGGATTTACTACATTATTAAAAAAGAACACTTTGCTCATATTTTTCCACGGCATACAATAGTATGCAAATGAAGCATTTGGACGAGAAGCGGACACAGACCTTTTTGGGGGGCCCAAGCGCTAATTTATTATACCCACCACCATAGAATGGTGACGGGGGTATAATAAGTTTGTCATTCCGTTTTTAACACATCGAAATATCGATTTCCGACTATATAAAGTATATATATTCTTGATCAGGGAGAAATTCTAAGACGATATAAGCATGTCCGTCTGTCTGTCTGTTGTAATCACGCTACAGCCTTCAATAATGGCGCTATCGTCCTCAAATTTGGTACAGATTAGATTAGATTTTGTCTGCACGCAAATCAAGTTCGAAGATGGGATATAAATAGATCCAGGTTTTGCTATAGTTCTCATATAAACCGATCTCCCGAGTTGACTTTGGGCTTCCCCACACCCCAATTGTTATCCGATTTGCTTGATATTAGAAATCTAGAGGGCATTTTTATATCGTCTTAGAATTTTTCTCTGATCAAGCAAATATGGACTTTATATAGAGGGAACTCGATTTTTCGATGTGTTACAAACATGATGGCAAACTTATTATACTCTCATAACCATTCTGTGGTCGTGGTTATAAAAAATACTTTGTTTTTAACACTCCGGGCGAAGCACACATACCGAAAATGAAAGCTATGGAAACAGGCTATGACATGAAAATACTTTTAGTATTTTCTGATGAGTATATGCCGCAAAACAACGTGTAATTCTGTTGTCAGTCCCGCATTACTAATTTGTGCTCCCAATACTTTTAAAAATTAAAATTGTTTTGAAACAAGCTGTCATCGCATAAATAGCCTTATCATTTCATTTTCCTTCCCTTACATACTTAGTAAATCTCTTCTTTATCCCATACTGATATCCTTTATTATTATTCCTCTTTCCCATCATCTAAACCTAATACGAAATTAGGGAACTAGTGTTTTGTCACCAAGCATACCGTTGACATTGGTGGTGCTACCCGCATTTATTATTGCTCAAAAATCACCTGAAAATATTTTCACTGAACATTCGTCCCTCTATATTGTGGCATTTGGTATGGTGGCAGCCAAAGTAACCAATAAATTGGTGGTAAGTGATTTTACGCTATAATACCCTAGAATATTAATGTTTGTTTAATAATTTTTTTTATTTTATTTCATAGATTGCCCATATGACAAAAGCTGAAATGGAGTATTTGGACTGGTCTTTATTGGGACCTGCGTTGTTGTTCCTCAACCAATATTTCAATTGTGTCGTTCCAGAGATTTGGTTGTTGTGGTTCTCATTGATCTGGGGTACTCAAGATCTAGTGAGATATTGCTCGCAAGTAAGTTTATTAGTAGCAAAGTTTCATATTTATTATAGAAATACAATTTTGACAAAATTTTCTATAGAAATAAAATTTTGACAAAATTTTCTTTAGAAATAAAATTTTGACAAAATTTTCTATAGAAATAAAATTTTGACAAAATTATCTATAGAAATAAAATTTTGATAAAATTTTCTATAGAAATAAAATTTTGAGAAAATTTTCTATAAAAATAAAATTTTTACAAAATTTTCTATAGAAATAAAATTTTGACAAAATTTTCTATAGAAATAAAATTTTTACAAAATGTTCTATAGAAATAAAATTTGACAATATTTTTTATAGAAATAAAATTTTGACAAAATTATCTATAGAAATAAAATTTTCAGAAAATTTTCTATTGAAATAAAATATTGAGAAAATTTTCTTTAGAAATAAAATTTTGTCAACATTTTCTTTAGAAATAAAATTTTGACAAAATTTTCTATTGAAACAAAATTTTTACAAAATTTTCTATAGAAAAAAAAAATTTGACAAAATTTTCTATAGAAAAAAAATTTTGACAAAATTTTCTATAGAAATAAAATTTTGACAAAATTTTCTATAAAAATAAAATTTTGAGAAAATTTTCTATGGAAATAAAATTTTGAGAAAATTTTCTATAGAAATAAAATTTTAACAACATTTTCTATAGAAATACATTTTTGACAAAATTTTCTATAGAAATAAAATTTTGACAAAATTTTCTATTGAAATAAAATTTTGACCAAATTTTCTATTGAAATAAAATTTTGACAAAATTTTCTATTGAAATAAAATTTTGAGAAAATTTTCTACAGAAGTAAAATGTTAAGAAAATTTTCTATATAAATAAAATTTTGAGAAAATTTTCAATAGAAATAAAATTTCGACAAAATTATCTATAGAAATAAAAGTTTGAGAAAATTTTCTATAGAAATAAAATTTTGAGAAAATTTTCTACAGAAATAAAATGTTGATAAAATTTTCTGTAGAAATAAAATTTTGAGAAAATTTTCTATAGAAATAAAATTTCGACAAAATTATCTATAGAAATAAAAGTTTGAGAAAATTTTCTATAGAAATAAAATTTTGACAAAATTTTCTATAGAAATAAAATTTTGACAAAATTTTCTATAGAAATAAAATTTTGACAAAATTTTCTATAGAAATAAAATTTTGACAAAATTTTCTATAGAAATTAATTTTTGAAAAAATTTTCTATAGAAATAAAATTTTGAGAAAATTTTCTATAGAAATAAAATTTTGAAAAAATTTTCTATAGAAATAAAATTTTGAGAAAATTTTCTATAGAAAAATAAATAATGAGAAAATTTTCTATTGAAATAAATTTTGACAAAATTTTCTATTGAAATAAAATTTTGACAAAATTTTCTATAAAAATAAAATGTTGACAAAATTTTCTATAGAAATAAAATTTTGACAAAATTTTCTATTGAAATAAAATTTTGACAAAATTTTCTATTGAAATAAAATTTTGACAAAATTTTCTATTGAAATAAAATTTTGACAAAATTTTTTATATAAATAAAATTTTGAGAAAATTTTCAATAGAAATAAAATTTCGACAAAATTATCTATAGAAATAAGTTTGAGAAAATTTTCTATAGAAATAAAATTTTGAGAAAATTTTCTACAGAAATAAAATGTTGAGAAAATTTTCTGTAGAAATAAAATTTTGACAAAATTTTCTATAGAAATAAAATTTTGACAAAATTTTCTATAGAAATTAATTTTTGAAAAAATTTTCTATAGAAATAAAATTTTGAGAAAATTTTCTATTGAAATAAAATTTTGAAAAAATTTTCTATAGAAATAAAATTTTGAGAAAATTTTCTATAGAAATAAAATTTTGAGAAAATTTTCTATAGAAATAAAATTTTGACAAAATTTTTTATTGAAATAAAATTTTGACAAAATTTTCTATTGAAATAAAATTTTGACAAAATTTTTTATTGAAATATAATTTTGACAAAATTTTCTATTGAAATAAAATTTTGACAAAATTTTCTATTGAAATAAAATTTTGACAAAATTTTCTATAAAAATAAAATGTTGACAAAATTTTCTATAGAAATAAAATTTTGAAAAAATTTTCTATAGATATAAAATTTTGACAAAATTTTCTATAGAAATAAAATTTTGACAAAATTTTCTATAAAATAAAATGTTGACAAAATTTTCTATTGAAATAAAATGTTGACAAAATTTTCTATAGAAATAAAAGGCTAAAGCTTTGTTCTGTATACATATCAAACATTTTAATTATTTTTGATTCGACATTACTACATCTTTATTATTTTACAGGTCTGCTTGGAAATCTGCGCTCATTTGAACATTCAACTTTTTACCATACCCTATCCACCGAAAGGTGTGAAAGCTCAATCTTCAAATACTAGTAAACCAAAAAATGTACAAACTGTTAACCAGGGTACTAATCCTCCCGTCAAACATAAAAAGAAATCTACAAACAATGCCAGCAACAATCATGCGTGGGACAACAAAGAAGATTTAGATGGACTCTGAAATTTATTATTAACATTAGTGGTTCCTTTATTTTATTGTTTCATTTTTTTATATAAATAATTTCTATTTTATTATTTCATTTTTTAAATAGAGTTAATTATTAGAATTTCTTGAGTTTTCTATTGTATGTGTGAGTATTCAAAACAATGAGAAAAAAATAGAAAAATACAGATGGCAAAAAAGGAAGTAAACAAATACAAGAACTATTACAAAAAGGAAAAATGAGTTTTTGTTTTAGTTTTGGATACAATTTGAGAATATTTTTGAGATTGTGGCTAACCTATAGGTGGTTAGACGGCCAAACAATCAGTTAAATTAACAAAGTAATTTATTTTGGGCGGAGTACAAATACCAAGTGTGATTTCAAAATTATGCGCATTTTTATTTTGGGCACATAAGAAGGGACTATATAAACTCAATATAGAAACAAAATACTGTGAAACCTCCGAAAGAAGGACACCCATGGTCGCCTACATTTTGTCCACACTTGGTAGGTGTCCAGTTATGAAAGGTTAATTTTAATGTGTCCGGGATTCAGAATGTCCAAGTTTGAGAGATTTCACTTTATTTAGATTGCACTAGGCCATATGAAGTTTCTTCTCCATTTCATGAACTGTTTCATTGGGTCCTTAATCTGACCATTATGCATTAATGATTACAAAGTCAACTAGGTACTATATTTATTTTTTAAACATAAAACATAACAGAAACAAAAACGGACCTCTAATATATATTCTTGGTTTTTCAATCTTACAACGACGCTTTCAAATAATTTATCATCTCCAAGTCGCGTACATCCAGAGTCACGCGACCGCGATGTAATGTCAACATGTAGGCATCCTGTAGTCTTTGAGTTACATACATTTCAGATGCCGTTTGTAGTGCTTCAAGTGCTGTAGTTGTGATTTTGGTAACTTCACACGAACAATCCATAATAATTTCACGTACAACTCTGGCAAATGGTAATCGTGGAATCAAGAAATTCGTAGTATTTTGCAAAAGTCTGACATCGCGTAAAAATCGGACATTTAATTGTTGAGGCGCCTTCTGTTTACGTGGTTTCTTAGCGTCCTTAGGTAGTGGTTTTTGTTGATTTCCTTTTGGTTTGGCCTTTGTCGCTTTTTTGTTCTTTAGAGCTGCAGATGTGGTAGGCTCTGGTATTTCTGACAAAAAAATACAGCTTAAAATTTATAACTAACAATAAAATAAAAACATTTACCATTTTCATTATTTTCATCACTACTTTCATTTGGATTTCTTGATTGATTTGCTTTTGTTGTCTTTGAATGATTAATTTCCCCGCGATTCATCGATTTTAAAGGACTTCTATTTCGAGTTCTGGAAGAATCTAAATATGTATATGGAATTACATTATTGCCTTTTCGAAATTAAAGGGAAGAAGAAGAACCAGAAATTATTCTAAATATTTACCATTTTCACTATTTTCATCACCACTTTCATTTGGATCTCTTGGTTGTTTTTTATTTGCTTTTGTTGTCTTTGAATGATTAATTTCCCCGCGATTCATCGATTTTAGAGGACTTATATTTCGAGTTCTGGAAGAATCTAAAAATGTATATGGAATTACATTATTGCCTTTTCGAAATTAAAGGGTTAGATAATTAAAAAAGTAACTACAATTGCAGAAGAAGAACCAGAAATTGTTCTTTCAATTTCCCATTAAATTTTTGAGCATGTGAAAACCAAACATACTACCTGACTATTTAAGTGAACACCGTCTCTCACATTCCAAAAAAATGGAAACGTCCTATTCTAAAGCAGAGTACTATGTTCAGTTTTCAAGCTGAAAACCAGCTTGTTTTCACGGCTACTTTTTTTAATTATTTAATTTAGAAATATAGAATTATTTGCAATCAATTCCTTGGATCTTTTCCATCCATTATTTGGTAAGACTTGATCAAAATATGAACGTCTTCACAAATATATTTGTACTTTTAATTTAGTGTTTTGGTGAAAACTCCGAACATAGTACTCACCTTAAAAGTTTATTCTGAATTGAAATAAATTATTGGATGTAACATAGTAACACAGTTACCCATACTTCTTCCTGGCTTTTTATAGTCAAACTTTCATAAGTTTATGGGATCAAAATATTAATTTATTTAACCGGTCCGGGTTAAAACAATTTATCAATACAATCCCAAATTGATAAGGCTCTTGAAATAAACAAATATCAAACCTTGCTTTTGTGATTCATTATTCGTAGAATTCTTTGCCTCCTGTCTTGTGATTCTTCGAGGTGATTGCTCATCTTGTGATCTGCCGCTATTAAGGGTTGAACAACGACGTGGAGAATCCTGGCTTCTTATGCGACTAGTTGTAAATTCCAAACCATAATCAGTTGCATTGCTGTCAATTTCGGGTGAATGGAAAGCTTCAGTGGCCCTTGGCAAATTTCGTCTATTTCTGTTTGTTGCGTCTGTCTCATTTATATCACTGTCATCGTTTTGGCTGGTACTGCTTTCGCCCAAATCTCCTCTCTGTTGAGCAATTACAATTTTCTTCTTGGTCCGAGGACGTGATTTTGGAGGCATTTTAGTTTTATTCGTATGTATGAAAAACAATTGATTTAAAAAATAACACTATGCGCAAAAAAAACAAACTCCCTATTGGCGCGGTTTAAAACAAGTAAAGAATTTATCGATTACAGATTTATTTCGATAACCGATCAAAAATCTATACATCGATTAACAATAGCAGATATAACCTATAGGTAGTAACATATAAACAACTGATGGCAAAATATTTATATACAGGCCTGTTCTGGTTTTCACATATTGTCACGCAAGGCATATTAAAGAGGTAAAGTCATGCAATCAGGTGACTAATATCGACATTCATCTTGTCAAAGGCATTGTTTACGTTTAGTAGGTTTGTTTACATTCTTTGTGTACATAAATATTACAATACAACAACACTACACATACACAAAATGTCAACTTAAGTGACCTGCCATTTTAGTTTGACTTTCTAAATATCATGGGGTGTACACACGTTTGCTCGTGACTTTACCTTTAATTAATATTCCTTGATTGCCACTTGACGACTTAGCCGTCAAGTGGCAGCCGCCGCCGACAAGAATGGGTCGGCTTCATTCTCTGATCTCATGTTATTCGATAAATTAGTGACAATAAATTTCTGTTGTGAATCACTATAAATTGCTGTTGTGAATCTGGCAACACCGACGCGACTTGCACTGATGAGATTTTCTGGATAGCCCATACAAATGTTGCATCCAGTGCTAAAAGAAAACAGCCCTATTAATACCACCCAGTCGAACATGCAATTAACTTCAAACTAAATGAAAGCTAACTATTTCTCAAGTTGTAATGGGCGACATTTGGATTGAATTTATATGGATTTAACTATATTAACATGGCGATGTCATAGGAAGTAGTCAATTGTCCAACTCTGCACTGCTTTCAATTAGCTTTAAGTTAGTTACCAATACGTTAATTTAAAGTTAGTTAGTTTTCAGTCAAAGAAAAGTTAGTTAATTAAATGTTGTCCCTAAAATCAATATTTTTATCTCACTACAATAAAAGATGGTTCAACAATTTATAATTTCATAAAACAAAAATTTATTCATATAACAATTTAATAAGAAACTTCAAAATTCTTTTTTAAAAATCTTTCTCAAATGTAGTTTGCTAACACCCTTCGTGTTCTTTTGGAAGAAATGTTCAAACAGCCAAACACAATAATAATTTTGTTATTAAAACACTTTATACTTTTTTAGTAGTTCTCTATTTTAAGGAACAATTTTTCAACGAAGCGATAGCACGCGGTATTGTTTACTAATGAACTGCAAAATGAGTTAACAAAAAACGACGCTGTCTGCAATCGGAAGGTATCGGTTGCCGTTAGCGAAGTATTGTATAAACTTTTGTTAATGTAATTTCTGCATTGCATAGTAGTTAGCTTAAATTTTGTCTATACAAGGGAATTTAAAGTTAGTGTTTTGGTAGTCAGCTACTCATTTGACGGTAGGGTTCTTTTAAGGCCGGTATGCACCTCTAGCGAAAAATTTCATTCCCATAAGAAATGCATTGCTATTTATGCTAACGAAATTTTCGGTAGTGTTCAATTTCGAAAGCTGGTACGCACCTCTAATGAAAAAAACAGGGTTATCAAAAGCATACTTTGGCAGCAAACATTTAATTTATTACAATCATTGTGTGCGTAAAAGTTTTAAAAGGTCTGTAAATAATAAACAATTTATTTGAGGAATATTTGGAACATATATTAACAATTTTTAAAAACGATTAGCTGGTTTAAACATTGTTTTCACAGCCCTGTTTCTTTTGTTGTAGACTTAAATAAATTTTTGCTACCGAAAATTTCGCTAGAGGTGCATACCGGCCTTTAGCGGTTAAAGGTGAGTATTAAGTTTGAGTTTAGACGCTAAAATCGCCATTTTTTCACGATTACTTTTCTTTAGTAATCCATTTTAAGGAATACGAACTTTAGGAAAATTTGCTTTGGGCTACTCCCAATCAAGTTATAATAAATTTTGCAACAAAGATGTATAATTTTATGGCTTTTTTACTGATTTATTTTTCATTTTAGCGGCTAAACTTGAACTTAGTACTCGCCTTAAAAAGAGAATAGTTTTTGTTTTGTAGAATACCAAAGCTCCCTGAAAACGGTTTATTTTTGGTGTTAATGAAACTACCTGTAATAGTTTCATCAAGCGTTGCGTTAAAATTCAGCTTCAAATTAGGTAAGGCGATTCACTTAATAAAAGATATTTGGATAACTGTAATCGATTATCGTTCTTCACCATTTTTTGCCATTTATCGATAGCTGTAACAAACCGGTACCGGTTATTAAAATACTCTTGGAAGTCAACACTCAACACTATTCATTTGGAATTCAATTTTAAGAGAGTGAAGTTGTTGTCTGTCGGTGTCGGTCGTATTGTCCCCGGGGACATAATTCTATGTTATTTGACGAGATCTGGAATTGGTAGAACATAAAAAACCAATATATGACAAAAAATATATGTGTAAATGACAAACTAATACATATTAAAAAAAAAAAACCAACCAATTGTGAAGAACGATATTTATGCGTTGTGTGCGAGTCGAAAAGTTCTCGTTTGGTTTGTTTATATATGTGATCTTTGGTTCCTTTGCCTTAAGTCCATGATCAACAAGAAAGAATGCATTGCAATGCAAGTGAACGAAATCTATTAAGAAATTTAAGAAAATAATTGGTGCTATCCATTGTGAAGTGTGTGTTTGTTTTATAATTTTGTTTTAATTAAAGAAGGCTAACATGTAAGGTTCCGCCGCAATATTCTATTTTTCCAATGTACACATTCGTAATCTGAACAAAACAAAATCGACAAAAGTCAATCACATTTTATTGGATTTGTGGAAAAGTTTCGAAGAAAGCTTTGCTGTATCCTGATTAACGACAAACTCAAGTGAAAAATCATTATGGAAGTACGTGTTTTAGAGTTTGTATAAAGTTCTTTATATATTTAATAAAATTTGAACAATTATTATTTTTGTTGATTTGCCCTATTCCCTCTATACACAACGTGTGTGAGTGTGTGTAATCGTCTCATCTGTTTTTATAAGCGACGGCGTTATATTTCCTTTGGGCTACGGACTCTGTCGCCTATCCAACTGTTACACTGAGGGATGTAATTGTGTTTACCAGCTTTTAAATATAGCGTAAACAAGTGGAGAAATATAAAAAAATACTTTAAAAAAATAATTTCTATATATTTTAAACTTTATGATAACTAATAATGTAAGTTCCATAGTTTTTTTTCGAGTTATTACAAACATGTAAAATGTAAGTCGTTTTTGTGTGTGCGTGTTTTCATTGTTTTGAACATTTGCTGTATCTCCTCGATTCTTTCATCTTTGCCTTCTACTTTTATTCGTTTGGTGTTGTTGTGGATCCTAACCCATCGTCTCCCTCTTATTTTTTCTCGTTGCATGTTGCTTGTTTGGTGTTGTTAGCCTCCCAAAAGTTTGTTTTGTTTTGTGGCTTTATTTCTCCTGTTCTGGGAAAACCCCATAAATGGTGGCAGAATCCGTAGAATTTACAAGTCCGTCCATTGTATACTCTTAGTCATTGCTTTTGTTTCGTAGGCGGTCTCGGGTCTTAAGAGATTATCATGAATTTAAATGGAATCCTCTATTATTACTTGGCCTGTATCCCATACAACAACCATAAGATGGGGGCTGTGTAATATTGTGGGTGGTGGTTGGTTCTATGCTTGAGCCATTTTTCTGAGAAGGTGGCGGCTAGAAGCTCTTAAGAGTTTGCCTGCTCCCATTTCATTCGTAGACATATTTCCCCACTTGTAAATAGTTGACGATGGCTGGAAGAAAGGTTGTGTTGCCTTGGCTGGCTGTTACATTTATTTGTTATTGTCGTCGTGTTAGTGGCTTTTGTACATTGCTTCCCAGTAAAACAACTCTCGGTTAAATCTCGTCCTCTTCAAGCATCGATTTTGTTTTTGTCTACGTCGTTGGTCGTCGGTCCTGTGTCCTATGTGTTGGAGCCGGTCCAAAGAGGATTTAATGTATAATTTTTGTAATATAGACGTCGTCTGCGGATGTCTGCATCGTTTTTTTTTTGCTATGAAAAACAAAATGATATAGTAGTAAGTAGTGAATTGTGGTATGCTTTGCTGGGTATATTCCTTTGTGGGTGGCGGTTCATCCAGTAGTTGTGTACGGATGTGTTAATGTTGGCGAATATGTATAAGCTTTAATAACTAAACCAGACAGTGAATTTGGGTCAAATGGAATGAATGTTACGCTTCTTTTGTTGTCTGTCATGATATTATTGCACAAGTGGCATCATCACACAATCAACCAGCATCACTAGACAGACAGTTAGGCTCACTCCAAATGCTTGCATTCACTTTGTCACAAAAAGGCATGCGGTGGAGGAAGTGTTACTGAAAACCCAAAGAACAGTGCTTCACATACATATATGTATAGTCTGGTCCAGACGTTTGACTCTTTGGGTGCATAGAAAAAAGTTTGTTTGCCGTATTTTACTTAAAATGAGGTCTAGTTTTTCTAGCTTTGAAAAAAAAAACTATGCGGAACTCATCATAATACTTTTCAGACAGTCTGTCTAGCTTTAAAGGATACTTTTTATCACAAATTCTAGTGTATGAATAAATGAAAGGTCATAAATGTATGAAGTCTATTTCAAAGAAAAAAACTTTTGGCGAGTAATATTAGGGATATGTGAGTAACATAGACAGCTAATGTAGTGTTAGCGAACTATGTACAACGTAGATTTTAGGAAAGTCCAATTCGAAATCCTATATTATATTAGAGAAATCCTATATATTAGAGATTTCCATAGCTTGAGGAATATGATCTTCATTTCTCAAGATAGAACCAAAAGTGAAGTTTGTAAACTTTCTTTACTTAAATATTGAGGGACAATCTTTTTGGGGATGGGCTGGAATGGCGAGATATAATATTAGAGACTTTTTTTATATTTTTGTTTTTCGCCGATTTTAGTATAGAGTCAATGAGCTGATTTGAGAAAAGAATGAACAAAAATTGGGTATGGGTTTGGGATCAAATCCCAAGAAGTATGTTGCGATTAGAGCATATTTAGGCTATGAAAAATCAAAGGACATATTTTTTTCAAAGCTGACTTTATTTTGTAATTCAAAGCCTCAGGTGGTCAATTTAACACAAATTAAAATTGCACTTTATAGATATTTCTCGGAACTTCTACACGTATTGGATACGGATCTTTTTCAGTGACATGCGTCTCATACAAGAATATATTCTCTTTTTATATCGGTACACGAAGCCCAACTCGTTAATGCAGCGTTTCGAGGACTGCAAATTATGGGGGTTAGAATATTCAGTCCATTGCGATACCACGGTGGTGAATTTCTCCTTATCACTGAGTGCTGCCCGATTCTATGTTAAGCTCAATGACAAGGATTTCCTTTTTATAACCGAGTCCGAACTGCGTTCCACATTGCAGCGAAACCAAGCTTTGAAATACTCAGAAATGTCACCAGCAATTTTGAGGTGTGAGTTGTTATGGTAAAAGACAATTTTTACCAAGTGGGTTGTCTTCCAATACAATTAAATTCATTACCTTGAAAGTGCGTGCTATAACTTTATCGACCCAAGGGGCAGGACGTTTGCAGGGAAAAGATGATGCTCAGTGGTGGTGATAAAATAATTCAACTTGGGAGAAATATTCTCGTATGTAATTTCCATAAGAAATTAGCATATAAGACACAAATTGAATCATCTCACTCAGCCAGATCTTACTAGAGACAATGGAAATGTGGACTAGCCGACACTGGAACATATGTATAGTCAGGCTTGTAAGATGAGTGTCTGGTATTTTCTTTTCAATAGCATAATAATACCAATTCCTTAATCTTCATGTCCAATTAGCTCGCATTTAAAATGGTAATTAATGAAAAGTCGAAAGTTTTGACAGTTCCTTGAACTCCAATGGGGAGCACATTAGAAGTTTTCCTATTTTTTACAGGTCTATGTACACATGAGTCTATGTACACATGATCCAAATCAACTTGGTTTACGTTATGCTAGAATTAACAGCTAAAACAGAATTTCATACACTCGAAGTGACCAAATTTCAACACCTATATGTCAGCCTGTGGACCCTCAGAAACTTCAAAACTTGGTTATTAGAAACGACCACACCTAAGTTTTCGGAAAAAAATCGTGTTAATAAAAAGCGATTTGGAACTAGCAAGAAGCGATTCGACAACTACGTCCAACGATCTACGAGTACATTTCACAACTTTCCTTCCTAAATTACCGTGGTGCAATTGTTAACAATTTTCAATTAAAGCTTCGAGCAAACACCCGCCCCATTTCAGTAATGCTGGTGACATTTTTGAGTGTTTCAAAACTTCTCTAAGTGGTTTTATTGCTGTGTTGAACGTCGTGTAGAACGTCGTTTGGACTCGGGCAGCACTCAGTTCATTGTGATTTACCACTCTGGTATTACAATGGACTGAATATTCCAAGTGAGCCTGAAATATGAGATTCAAAAGATGCAACATTATTTGCAAAATAGAAAGCGATTTGGAACTAGCAAGACGCGATCGGGCAATTACGTCTCTTGGAACTAATTTCCATCGAGAAGACGAGTCCTACGAGTTCGCTTCACAGTTTTTTTTTCAAAACCACATGCCCGCCTTGAAAACAAAGGGTCATGGATTCAATTAAAGTTTCGACCAAACATCTTTCCCCTCGCAATAATGCTGGTGACATTTCTGAGTGTTTCAAAGCATCTCTAAGTGATTTCAACGCAATGTGGCAAGCCGATTGGACCCGGGCAGCACTCAGTGGCATTACAATGGACCGATTAGTCAAAGTGAGCCTGAAATATCTGGCTACCACTATACCCAACCAAACCTTCCAAAATCAAAGCAATCGTATCAAAGATCATTTATTTCTCATTTATATAGAATCCGTGGAAAATACCCCTTTCCCTCACATCACAAAAATAAAATAACAAACTGATCTGGAATGAATTTCGATATTTTTAGTTTACGGGAATTTACCACACAAAACACCTGCATCAGACTGATCATAAGGAGAAATTGATTCAACCTTGTACTATTTTATTTTTCCAAGGGTCCTGTTTCATTCCAGATAAGAATATACTTGAAGTTGGAGATGTTTATAACGATTTTTTTTGGTTCGATTTCTGGTGATATTGAGAAATATTACGTTCGTTTAAAGCATAAACAGATCTCATCCCATTTTTATTGTGCCACTATATAACATAATTTTGTAATTTTTTTATGTCACTTTTGTATCATGCTATGGCTCTTTTTAGTCACATTCATTTGTACTGAACTATTTTTGATAGATTTTGATCCCATATACCGTTTAAATTACGCTTATAATCTGTGCTTTTACAATTTTGGCAATTTTCGCCTTTTTATAGTAAATTTTTGTAATTTTAATTTGTATTTTTATAGTAAAATTTTCATAGGACAGGTGTCCCTCCTAAAAGTATGCAAAGAAATTTGTATATAAAATAAACAAACTTCCTTAATATTACCTTTAGGTTATGTTACGTTAAGTAAGTGGCAGCCCGATTTAGTTTCAGTCTCACTTAGACTGTTCAGTTCATTGTGATACCACATCAACTACAAGTACCTATTACATATGGGCACTTCTAGTTTTAACCACTGAATCTTCTCGATTATTTTCTTCTGTTGAACAAACCAGATTGTTCCAAAAACATTAGCAGACTGCTTAAGTTAACGTTTTCCAGGTCCGCCTAAATTTCGAAATGCGTTTAATATCCTTCATGGGTCACTCTTTTTAAAATGACTATTTCATCTTCTTTTGCGAGAGACACGTTTCGTTTCACTTTTTAGAAACGCTGGTTAGGTTAGGTTATGGAGGATGTGACCAGCCCGTAACAAAAAGGGTTGGCTCCCACATAGACAATGTTGATCCATTGTGTTTCCTCATTGTTGTTCTTCTTCGTCCTCCTCAATCATTTGAGTTTGCAGGCGAGTTTCAAAGAAAGTTTTCCTAGGTTTTTCATCCCGAGGCCTTTATGAAGGCAAGTATATCCTTCATGTTACAGTTCCGTACGTCCGTTATATCCTGAAAGAAAAAAGATCCCAGTATCTTGTTTCTTCTAAAGGATAATGCTGGACACTGGCACAGAAAATGGTAGGAGTCTTCTGTTGCCTCTGGGTCAAGACACCATCTACACATATCATCAGTCATTAAGTCAAACCTTACAATGTGTTTTCCAAGGGTGTCGTGTCCTGTTATGATGCCTATCAATGTTCTCAGATCATCTCTGCGGGTCGCCATCAGGAAATCAGAGTTCTTGCGGCTCTGTTGTCCCAAATAAGCTTGGTTTGCTCGCAGAGGAAGCCCAACGCTCCTTCCATAAATCATCGTATCTTATATTGATCCTGTAAGTATATAAGGATAGAGGGGGGAAGACATCCGTAACGATGTTGTTCGTCCCACATGCACCTTCTTTAGCCAACACATCCGCCTCCTCATTAACCCTTATTCCATAATGTCCAGGTACCCATAATGTCCAGGTATGCAGCTCTCTACGACAGCGGCTGACTACCTTCGACGTTATGTTCGGGTTTCCTAAGGCATTATTTGCTGCCTGACTGTCGATGAAGAAGCTGATATCGCTCCTGAATATCGGCCTCATCAACAGTAGTTCTGCAGCCTTCGCAATGGCAAACACCTCTGCCTGAAAGATGCTACATCCATCATCCATCTTGTATCAATCGCTTACACCCAGCTCTTCGCAGTAGATACCACTGCCCGTGCCCTGATCCATCTTCGAGCCGTCCGTATATATTCAGGTCAACAGTAACGCTGTATCCCAGCTTATACCGGTCTCCCGGTATAACGATGTTGTTCGTCCCACATGCGCCTTCTTTAGCCAACACATCCGCCTCCTCATTAACCCTTATTCCATAATGTCCAGGTACCCATAATGTCCAGGTATGCAGCTCTCTACGACAGCGGCTGACTACCTTCGACGTTATGTTCGGGTTTCCTAAGGCATTATTTGCTGCCTGACTGTCGATGAAGAAGCTGATATCGCTCCTGAATATCGGCCTCATCAACAGTACTTCTGCAGCCTTCGCAATGGCAAACACCTCTGCCTGAAAGATGCTGCATCCGTCACCCATCTTGTATGAATCGCTGATACCCAGCTCTTCGCAGTAGATACCACTGCCCGTGCCCTCATCCATCTTCGAGCCGTCCGTATATATATTCAGGTCAACAGTAACGCTGTATCCCAGCTTATACCGGTCTCCCAATTTTGGTATTTGTTAGCATTGTTTTTTTTTTTTTAACAAAAAAATCCTTGAAATCAGTTAATTTCAACAGACACTCACTTAAGCATTTGTTCTGTTTTATTAACGAGAACGAGTTACACAATGGTATCGAATTCTAGTTCTAACTTCTCTTCTAGACAAAAGAATGGAATTTTCGAATAAGCAAATAATACTCTACATCTTCAAGTTTATATCTATAGTAAGAAATAAATCCTACCGATACAATTGCTCTATTTTTTTTCTTTTTGCAATCTTCTTATTTGCCTTCCAAAAAGAGTTTTTTCATTACATTTGTTTTTGTATACAATTATCTTGGGATTTCCTTTCAATGGTGTTTATCAATTATTAAATATGCTTATCACATGTGTACACATCCATCCATGGCACAAACATACATCATAACAAGTACATAATAAATAACAGTATCTATGTACATACGTATGTATATATGGCCGTGTCATATACATACATATGTATGTATGGAGGGTGAAGGTATTTATTTGTCTCTTTGAAGTTTCGCCGATCAACCCCGTCCTCTTTTTGTTTGTTTTGTAGTTGTGCCAGGTGTTTTCCCAAAGAATTTGATTTGCTACTACATATAGTACTATAATATGAGCAAGCTTTATTACTCCTACTACTTTTAACTCTACCATCATCATCATCATCATCGTCATCGGAATTACTTGTTCTAGTGCCAAATGGTGGTAAACGCTGTCTATTTTTTTTAACAAAAACGGGATAATTATTGGCGGACCTTTGTATATTGTAATAGATGTTGTCTGGTATGTTGTTTTGCAAACCACAATTGTTTAAAGCTTTAGAAATATTTCGGTAAAGAACTTTTAGTTTTTCTTAGTAAAAGAGCATCTTAAAAGATATTATCTGGTCTCTATTTAAATCTGATGCTCGTAGAACTAGAATATTTCCTAAATCAATATGTGATGGCAACCAGAAATATTGTCTGCTAGACCACACATTGAATATACAAATCGACTAAGAATTACCTCCTGAGTTGATATATTCCATGGTTTTTTTAATCAAATCAAAATGGATCTAAATGATCTATGGTGTATGTACCGATATTCCGAATCGCAAAAATCACAAAATTTTTGTTTGACCATATTTTCTTAACACTGAAATAAATAAATTCAAAATTTTGGCAACATAGTTCTCTTTATTAAGAAGACCAAATACAAATTGAATTTATATCCTATAGTATCTTATTTTTTTCTTTATAAGAAAACTAAATTCTTGCGATCGGAACATGGGGATGTGTTAGTTTGAAATATCAAGCTACTACTATACCTAACCTAACAACTATTTCCCATTCAGCCGATCGTCTGATTTCTTCCAGTGACAGTTCATACTATGGTTTACAAGAATTTTGAAATATCAGAAATCATCCGCAAAGTGAAGGCCAGATTTGATCGAAATCCATACCAAAAATTTGCTCGTGAACATATTACGAGAAGGAATGGAAAAAATATTAAAAATGAGTTTGGACTAAAGCAATTGAAGTTCCAAACCGTGCAAGAATTCAGCGATGTACAAAAAAAGTTTGTCTGGAAGGAGCCAAGGAGATGCTTGGCGCCTACCAATGCGATTCCAAATTAAACTGTTTGTGAACAAACAATATGTAAAATTATACCTTCGGTTGACCGCCAGAACTCGAGCGCCGACGACGGTAATGGTGGGGGCCGTAGTAATGGCCGAAATTTTGTAAAAATTTTCTTTTTCTAGTAACTTTTGTAAAAAATTTATTTCTATAGAAAATTTTGTCAAAATTGTATTTTTCTATAAAATTTTGTCAAAATTTAATTTCTCTAGAAATTTCTATCAAAATTTTATTTTTATAGAAAATTTTGTCAACATTTTATTTCTAAAGAAAATTTTGTCAAAATTTTATTTCTATAGAAAATTTTGTCAATATTTTATTTCTGTAGAAAATTTTGTCAAAATTTTATTTCTCTAAAAAAGTTTGTCAAAATTTACTTCTATAGAAAATTTTGTAAAAATTTTATTTCTATAGAAAATTATGTCAAAATTTTATTTTTATTTAGAAAATTTTGTCAAAATTTAATTTTTTAGAAAATCTTATTAATATTTTATTTCTATACAAATTTTGTCAAAATTTACTTCTATGGAAAAAAGTTGTCTAAATTGTATTTTTTTTTTCGAAAATTTTGTCAAAATTTTATTTCTGTGGAAAATTATGTCAAAATATTATTTCTATAGAAAATTTTGCCAAACTCTTATTTCTATAGAAAAAAATTATTTCTATAAAAAATTTTGTCAACATTTTTTTCTATAGAAAATTTTGTCAACATTTTATTTCTACAGAAAATTTTCTCAAAATTTTATTTCTATAGAAAATTTTCTCAAAATTTTATTTCTAATGAAAATTTTTTCAAAATTTTATTTCTCTAAAAACGTTTGTCAAAATGAACTTCTATAGAAAATTGTGTCAAAAATTTCTATAGAAATTTTGCCAAAATTTACTTCTTTAGAACATATTTCCGTTTGGAAGAAATTTGGAAATTTCTTTCTAGGATGAGTGGCCCATAACACAAAGTGGCCAATATCTCGGCTCCCCAGCGGATCTGGAACACAAGGCTTGTGTTGGTTGGTAGATTCCGATTTCTACTTCCATTCCCAGTTGGTTTTGTCAACCCAAACTTGTTTGTTTGCAGTCTGGGACCCACT
Source organism: Haematobia irritans (assembly GCF_050003625.1). NCBI lineage: Eukaryota > Metazoa > Arthropoda > Insecta > Diptera > Muscidae > Haematobia > Haematobia irritans. The sequence continues at coordinate 9,850,411 of NC_134401.1, read as the reverse complement.
GTATAAAAGTGGCCATATCTCCACACCACTGATTGTTATGGAGTATTGGTACGCCTTTTTGGATAGAGTTCGACGTATATTACACAATTTGATATGTTATTTTAACTAATTTGCGCGTTTTGTGCATTTTGTTACAATTATTTTTTGACCATAAATCCATTATAATGTAACTTTAGTACCAAATTTGACATATAGGGGGCGCTCATTTTATGATTTTATAACGAGATCCATTATAATTTATTTTCTCACACATAGAAAATTTTGCCAAACTCTTATTTCTATAGAAAAAAATTATTTCTATAAAATTTTTTGCCAATTTTTTTTATAGAAAATTTTGTAAATTTTTTTTCCGTAGAAAATTCCGTTAAAGTTGTATTCTTCTATAAAAATTGAACTACATTTTAGTTGGAGAAGAATATTTTGCAAATTCTACCAAAATATCAAGAATTCTACAAATGTACCAAACAGTAAAAAATCTAAATTTTTTGGTAGAATTCTACCAACTGTGGCAACCGTGATCTCAATCCGTTGGAATTTTCGCGTCTGGTGCATTTTGGAAAGTACGGTTGGCATTAAACAAGCATATACAGTCGAAAGAACCCACCACCATGAATCAAATATAATAGTTCCCCCTGAAAGCTTCTTGTGGTAGAATTTAAGGTGGATTTTATGAAACACCATCTCGAAAAGATTGTTTCAAATAATACGCTTACCGATGCTAAATTTAAAATTTCTGCATATAGACAGTTTATCATCGATTCATCGCCTTGATTTGATATTTAAAGTTTGGAGGTTTTTACCACCCAACATTCGAATGAATGGAATTTTTAATTTTTTTTTTTAATGTTTTTTTTTCTTTTTAATTTTTGTTTTAAATTTTTTTAATTTTGAGCAATTTGGATGACGCCCTCTAGAAGTAAGATCGGGTGATAGGTTTACATGGAGGCTTGATCAAAAACTGGATCGATAAAAAACTAAATCCGACAAAGTGCTTTGTGGTCCTAAAATAACCCTAGATATCAATTTTAAGAAAAATTGCAGCTTCTAGAAGTCCAAGAAGTCAATGTGGGAGATCGATATATATAGGGCCTATATATCAAACCCTGGACCGATATATATCTTCGAACTTAACTTGCCTGAAAAACAAAAAAAAAATATGTGCCCAGTTTTAGGACAATACCGTCGTTATGGTAAGACTGTAGCGTGATTTCAACAGACAAACGGACATGGTTATATATATATATATATATATATATATATATATATATATATATATATATATATATATATATATATATATATATATATATATATATATATATATATATATATATATATATATATATATATAGAATATCTCCCAGATCCAGAGTATATGTATTTTATAACATATAGTGGGAAATCCATTTTCGATATGTTACAAACGGATTGACAAACTTCACTATTCTATGATGATTGATATAAAAATACAAAAGTGTCGATCATCTCAGGACAGTGCTTTGTCAGGGATGGGCCAAAACTATCGCAACGTGTGATAGCCTTGTCGACCCTTTGTACGCCATAATACGTGGCAAAGGTAGTCTATTCGAACAATTCATTGTTGTTAACCCTTTCACTACCGATGTCCACTGAGAAGGACATTCGAAAAATACACCAAATTATATTTTCCCACTTAGTTTCGATTTATTTCTCGATGTTATTTTAAAGTAGATGTTTTAATCTAAATAAGTTATAAATATTGTCCATTTTGGTGAGCACATACATTTTTATAAACTTTTTTAACAATAAACGAAAAATTCGAAAATTTGAGACTATTTTTGTACTGTATGTTTCTAGTAAATGGACATTTATACAAAAACTATAGCTGATACTTCTACGGGTTCTTTTTTGTATTTTTTTCCCACAGTTTGAAAGATTTTATAGCCCAAATAGCGCTTATTTTCGTAAGGCCATTTCGTCACAATTCAAGAATCAAGTTTTCAGAAGAAGCTCATATAGCTCTTGAAGTAATTGAGGTAGGTTTTCAAAATGACAATCTTTGTTCTACATGCTGTTAGTACAAGTAAAAACAGAAGAAAAATTCAAGTTTGTATCCTTAGGTTTATTTCGGTAGTGAAAGGGTTAAGTTTCTTTTTGAACATAAAAAAAAAATAAGAAAAAAGCTGATAAAAATGAATTTAATTTGTATATTTTCTCCATGAAACATTTTTAAAATAATTGTGCCATCTTTTATGGCGAGTGACTCTTTTTGTGCCACTCTTCAGAAATCCTCAATGGTAAAGCTGCCGCACATAGCTTCCCACGACAGTCAATAATAGCTCAAAGGCTGGTACATCTGTTTTAACTCCCACTTATATGGAATTCGTAGCACTGTGTCTGACGTCTGTGTCTCATCTTTCTTGTTTATTGTATTTGAAATTATTTAACATAATTATTCTAAGGTAATAATTCAATTTTTTTTTGTATTGTTGTTTAAAATTTCAGCTATTATGGATGTGCATAAAATGGCAATTCATAGCTATTTAAACTTTTTCAAACAATTAATTGAAATAAAACGATAACAAAGAGGATAAAAGCCATAACAAAAAGTGCATCTTATCACAAGTCAACACCACCATCGCCACAACGACTTCAACAATAAACGTTGAGGAAAAACAGTAAAACTGGAAAATAGAATTATATAAAGCAAGCCAAAATACCAGAAAACAACCAAGAAAATTGGCGTTTAATGTTGTTTGAAATTTTGTAAGAAAATGGCTTACGACTATAAGTCATCATGCAATACCAGCAGTTTGGAGTTAAGACTCGGTGATTACTCGAGAATTGTTGCTTGTGACCAACGAAAAGGGCGAGGAGACGTGAGTAAGCAACAACGATCAAAAGCAAACAGAACAATTGTCAATGATAATAGAAACAAAGGAATTGTCGGTGTAGACAAAAACTTTGAATGCTGCAATAAAAGTTCTAATGGCCCCAAAAGACTGCTTGTAATAAAATCCCAAAATGTGACAAAATCAACAAATGAATTAAGTTTAAAAAGTCAAAGTACAACAAGGACAACAAGAATAATCAACAACAACAATAACAATGAAAAGTGTTTGCCACAAAGCCAAACATTAAGAAGAGTGCCAACGATATTCAACAATAAAACTTCCTCAACAACGGCCATATCATTGTCAGAAGCAGTCAGAAACTCAATATCAACATTGCCAACGACAACGACAATATCATCGTCATCGTCATCATCATCCACATCCACATTGAGGACATCATTGTTATCTTTGTCTCCAGCACCCTCAACATTCGTATCCTTGTCTTCCCCTACAAGTGAACATTTCAGTTGTACATGTGCTGCTGCTTCGTTGTCATCGCCTAATACCAAAGCAGCCTGGAAACCTCTTAGCTCCATAAGCGCTAACATCAACACCTATATCAACAATACCTTCGGCTATTCATCTAAATGTAGTGCCCATAACAGCAGAACCAGTACCCATTTTAGATCCATCTGTAGCAGAAGTATTCGACATTATGGCAAGAGTTCCACAGCGGCTGGAACCAGTTGTTGTGGCAGCAACACCTTTAATTGCACGTCTATACGTTATATTCTGTTCGTTTTATATTTGGTGTTAACGAGCTGTGTTGGCGTTAGTTTGCAAGTAAAAAATGGTAAGTATTGCATACAATATTGTTTGAAATTTGCCAACATAGAAAATATCAATATGAAAAAAATCAAAGCAATATCGGTTTCCGAGAGCTGTTGATCCATACCTTAGACATGGCATGGAATATGCCTATTAATGAAAGTCTTTTGAACACAAAGGAAATATATAATAGTGAAGATTAAATATTTCTGCTCAGGTCAGGTTTTTTATAGCTCAGGATATAATTTAGCTTAGCTGAATTAATTTCTCTATCGGCTGAATTGATGTCTTCTAACAGAAAACTTAATTCAGTTTCGTTGAATTGAAGTTTTTTTTAATAAAAAATTAAATTCACCCGGGCTGAATTAATATTTTCATAAAGAAACCATAATTCAGCTAGGCTGAATTGAAGTTTTCCTATAGAAAACATAATTTAGCCTCAATGAATTGAAGTGTTCTTATAGTAAACATAATTTAGCTTCGATGAATTGAAGTTTTCCAATACAAACATAACTCACCTTGAATTGAAGTTTTCCTATAAAAAAGCATAGTTCGGCCTGGCTGAATTGAGGATTTCCTGTTGAAAACGTATGTCAACCTGGCTGAATTGAAGTCTTCCTACAAAAAAACATAATTCAGCTTGGCTGTATTGAAGTTTTTCTATAGAAAACATAACTCAGCCTCGATGAATTGAAGTTTCCCTAGAGAAAACAAAATTCAGCCTGGCTAAATTGATGGTTTCCTACAGAAAACTCATGTCAACCTGGCTGAATTGAAGTTTTCTTATAGAAAACATCATTTGGCCTAGCAGAATTGAAGTTTTCCTATAATTAAGGTTGCCTGAATTAAAGTTTTCTTATAGAAAACTTATGTCAGTCTAGCTGAATAGAAATTTTCCTATAAAAAATATCATTTAGCCTGGCTTATTTCAGCCCCGATAAATTGAAGTTTCCTTATAGAAAACTTATGTCAAGCTGGCTGAATTGAAGAAAACTTATTTCAGCCTGGCTGAATTGAAGTTTTCCTATAGAAATCTTAATTCAGACTGACTGAAATGAAGTTTTTCAATAGAAAACTTATTTCAGCATTGCTGAATTGAAGTTTTCCTAAAGAAAACGTAATTTAGCTTGGATTAATTGAAGTTTTCCTATAGAAAAGATAACTCAGCCTGGCTGAATTGAAGTTTTCCTATAATGCATCATGGAGGAATTGAGTTTTTCCTATAGAGGACTTATTTCGGCCTGGCTAAATTGAAGTTTTCTTAAAGACAACTTAATTCAGCTTGGCTGAATTGAAGTTTTCCTATAGAAAATGTAATACAGCCTAGCTGAATTAAAGTTTTCTTAAAGAAAACATAATGTAGCCTTGATGAATTGATGTTTTCTTATAGAATAATTATTTCAGCCTGGCTGAATTGAAATTTCCCAATAGAAAACATAATTCAGTCTGGCTGTATTGAAGTTTTCCTAGAGAAAACTTATGTCATCCTGACTGAATTGAAGTTTTCCTATAGAAATCTCAATTCAAACTGACTGAAATGAAGTTTTTCAATAGAAAACTTATTTCAGCATCTCTGAATTGAAGTTTTCCTAAAGAAAATGTAATTTAGCTTGGATTAATTGAAGTTTTCCTATAGAAAAGATAATTCAGCCTGGCTGAATTGAAGTTTTCCTATAATGCATCATGGAGGAATTGAGTTTTTCCTGTAGAGAACTTATTGCAGCCTGGCTAAATTGACGTTTTCTTAGAGACAACTTAATTCAGCTTGGCTGAATTGAAGTTTTTCTATAAAAAACATAATTTAGGTTGGCTGTATTGAAGTTTTCCTATAGAAAACATAACCCAGCCTCGATGAATTGAAGTTACCCTAGAGAAAACAAAATTCAGTCTAGCTAAATTGATGGTTTCCTACAGAAAACTTATGTGAACCTGGCTGAATTGAAGTTTTCCTATAGAAAACATTATTTGGCCTAGCTGAATTGAAGTTTTTCCATGATTAAGGTTAGCTGAATTGTAGAAAACTTATCTCAGTCTGGCTGAATTGCAATTTTCTTATAGAAAACATCATTTACCCTGGCTGAATTGAAGTTTCCCTATATAAAACTTATTTCAGCCCCGATAAATTGAAGTTTTCCTAGAGAAAACGTATTTCAGCCTGGCTGAATTGAAGTTTTCCTATAGAAAACATAATTCAGTCTGGCTGAATTGAAGTTTTCATAGAGAAAACTTATTTCAGCATTGCTGAATTGAAGTTTTCCTAAAGAAAACGTAATTTAGCTTGGATTAATTGAAGTTTTCCTATAGAAAAGATAATTCAGCCTGGTTGAATTGAAGTTTTCCTATAATGCATCATGGAGGAAATAAGTTTTTCCTGTAGAGAACTTATTGCAGCCTGGCTAAATTGAAGTTTTCTTACAGACAACTTAATTCAGTTTGGCTGAATTTAAGTTTTTCTACAAGAAAACGTAATGTAGCCTCGATGAATTGAAGTTTTTCTATAGAAAACATAATTCAGCCTTGCTGAATTGAAGTTTTTCTATAGAACACATACTTCAGCCTGGCTGAATTAAAGTTTTCTTATAGAAAAGATAATTCAGCCTGGCTGAATTAAAGTTTTCCTATAGAAAAGATAATTCAGCCTAGCTGAATTGAAGTTTTCCTATATTGCATCATGGAGGAATTGAGTTTTTCGCGTAGAAAACTTATTTCAGCTTGGCTGAATTGAAGTTTTCTTACAGACAACATAATTCAGCTTGGCTGAATGGAAGTTTTCCTATAAGAAAACGTAATACAGCCTTGCTGAATTAAAGTTTTCTTAAAGAAAACATAATGTAGCCTCGATGAATTGATGTAATTCAGCCTTGCTGAAATGAAAAATATCAAAATATTTTTCTTTGTCTATCTATACATGTCTATAGTGTCTTACTCTATTCTTCAAAGTATGGCGGCCTATGATTTTTATAGAGCCATTATATCCATTGATTGCTATGTTGCTTGTGTGAGCTAAATTAGAGTTGGGAGGTTTTGCTTGTTGAAAGGCATTTTAAATCTAACCAATTCCAAATGTTTGACACCAAAGCAACTGTGACGATGGCAATGATGATAACCTGAAATAGAGAGAGAGAGGCGAAAATTACTTTAATAATTGAAGTAATTTTCGTTAAAAAAATACAATTTTATGGATATTAAATGTTGAATATTTTATAATTTTGTTATGTTTGGGTGTTTTATGCAGTAACTAACGAACCTCAAGTTAACTTAACCGGATGAACGGGGTTTGTTACGCACAAAGAAAATATTTTTAACTCTCAAATAATTCCTTAATGGCAACATTTGCATTAAAACAAAAAAAACTAAATCCCTTTAAGCAAACATAAAAAACGAAAAATAAATAATCCTCTCAAATAATTTGCTTAAAGGATGTCAACCTATACACACACACACCCATAATAATGATGTGTCAATCAATTACTGTTTTACCACGTTTTGTTTTTGTTGCATTTCCTCTTTGGCATGTTCTGTCTTGGCATAATTTCAAAATGTTAAACAAACGTTTTCCAATTACGGAGTAAGCTAAAATTGGGGTGGGAGTATACCAAATACCAAAAACATGTAGTATGTGCCAAAATAAACGAGACATTTGATTCGTTAGTTGGCAGGGTGACATTTTCAAACAACGATAACGAAAAGAAGCGGAAATTCCTTTGATCGCATTTGTATAAAGTTCCTTGAAGTAGATGACTCTGTTTTTTTTTTTTTTAAATAATACCACCCACCAATGTCTTTGTCCATGCATACAAACCGTGTGGGTTAAACAACCACCATCATCATCTTCACTGTAAAGAAAATCATCACTGTCAGCATTCAAAAGGAGCAGAAGAGCTTCTTCCATAACCATCAAAATCATTAACATGCATTGGGCTAAATAAAAACGAATATGCTCTCGACTACCAAAATTTACCATCCACTCGCTTAACAAAATTTCCAAAAAAAATGGTATCGCAAACTTCAAAAGATGTCTGGAAATATATGGACACACACAACCCAATATATTCACCATGTTCCGAATCCAATATAAAATTTACAATTAATTTTAATTTTCTTGTATGGGATACATGGGTGGAAGGTACCTTTAATTAAAAGGAATATAAAATAGGTGGTTCTAGGTGGTAATGAAATATATTTACATTTTATAAAATATAAAGACGATTTCCAAAAAAATAATATATCTGAAATTCTTCCTGGATACTTAAATGTCTCATAGAGATCACCGGAGATGCCTTTTTCATGTACAAAAAAGTTTTTGCAAAGTACTGCATAAACCCCTCAATGAAGACCGATTTATGATAATGTACTGATGAGAAAAGACTTGAATCCTTCGATATAGGTTGCCACTCGAGCCAAAAATAATCTACCAAAATTTCGAGACAATTTTACAAAAACAAAATACTAAACAAAAAAAAAAATATTTTGCAAAATTTTAGTAAATTTTGTCAAAATTTTATTTCTATAGAAAATTTTCATCAAATTTTTATTTCTATAGAAATTTTTTATCAAAATGTTATATCTATAGAGATTTTTTATCAAAATTTTATTTTTATAGAAAATTTTCATCAAATTTTTATTTCTATAGAAATTTTTTATCAAAATTTTATTTCTATAGAAAATTTTGTCAAAATTTCATCAAACTAGGAAACAATTTTATTTGTATAGAAAATTTTATAAAAATTTTATTTCTATCGAAAATGTTGTCCAAATTTTATTTCTATAGAAAATTTCGTCAAAATTTTATTTCTATAAAAAATTTTTATCAAATTTTTATTTCTATGGAAAATTTTGTCAACATTTTATTTCTATAGAAAATTTTTATCAAATTTTTATTTCTATCAATAATTATGTCAAAATTTTATTTCTATAGGAAAATTTTGTCAAAATTTTATTTCTATAGAAAATTTTGGCAAAATTTTATCAAACTAGAAAATTTTGTCAAGATTTGATTTCTATAGAAAATTTTGTCAAAATTTGATTTCTATATAAAATTTTGTCAAAATTTTATTTCTGCACCCAAAAAAGTGAACCCACCGTGGAAGAAAATGTAGGTTTATTTTAGAAAATTTTAACTAAAATAGTTTTCTAATTGTAACATGTTACAAATAAGTTAATACTTTTTGTCAAATTGAAGAAAATTTTTTTAAAATAATTAATTTTTTTCTGTTGTTTAAGAAAATTTCATATGTTGAAAGAAAAAATTGGATTTAAAAATTGTTAAAATGTCGTTAGCGCTGTACGAAGTTCGAGACAGGTACAATTCTAGTAAAACTTACTCATTTGAGAGACTTATGAACTCAGGTTAAGCAAACTTCTGCCATTTTAGGAAAATATGAACTATTTTATTTTTTAGTAAAATTGTGCACTATATTTGTGCACAACTTTTTTTTTGTTAGTTTTAGTTCACTTCATTAAAGTTAGCAAAAAATTATTCAAATAAGGAACATTTACTCATATTGTGCATAATTTAACTAAAATCAAGTAATCTTCATGAACTAAAATAAAGTTCAGTTGGCATTAGAGCCCCTTTTTTTTGGGTGTGTAGAAAATTTTATAAAAATTTTATTTCTATAGAAAATTTTTTCATAACTTTATTTCTAGAACATTTTGTCAAAATTTTATTTATATAGAAAATTTTGCTAATATTTAATTTCTATAGAAAATTGTTATTTCTATAGAAAACTTTTATCAAAATTTTGTTTCTGTAGAAAATTGTTATTAAAATTGCATTTCTATAGAAAATTTTGTCAACATTTTATTTCTATGGAAAATTTAGTCAAAAATTTATTTCTATAGGAAATTTTGTCAACATTTTATTTATACCCGAGTAAAAATAGAGAGATCTAATTTGATGCAATTAGATAAGAGTAGATCCGAAAAATGGTAAAGTCTAATCATATCTAATTACTATGGAGATAGATCTGACCAGATCTCAATATTGGCCTAGATTGGTTATATCTATCCCTTGATATGATTATATCTATCCCTATATATACACGCAAAGAAAAAAACGTTTGGAAAACGTGTACCGAAAACGTTTTTCTTTTGTTAGAGTTTTTTGAATTGCTTCGAAAATTTTAAACTTTTATTACCAACAAAATTCGTTTGTTACAAAATTTTTATTTTTTCAATAAAAAAAGTTATTTTTGAAACAACAACACAGTACATTTCGTTTATATCAAACACTGTTCTTTTCTGAATTTAGGTCTTAAATAAGACACATATTACAGTTCAAAATTTAATATAGTACAACGTAATGTTGAACATTTTTTCGGAATCTTCCGAACATATCTGGAATATATGTTAAAAAAACACACACACACAAAAAAAAAACTTTGGTCGAAGCAGGGATCGAACCCACGACCCTTGGCAGGCAAGTCTGACGTACCAACCACTGCTCCACGGTGCCAAACTAAATGTTTGTTTCTGTTAAATAAACTTCGGTTCGTGGCGCCGCAAGCTATGCTATATAAATATAACTTATATGGATAATTATCTATTGATGACCATAACAGGTACATAGCTCAGTGGTTAGTGTTTTGGCTTACAAAGTGCATAGTCCGCGGTTCGATTCTCCGTCCAGGCGAAAGGTTAAAAAATTTTAAAAATCTATAAAATCGTATAATTTCTTCTACATTGTTGGTATTACAGGAAAAGGTGTTAAGAACTAAAAAACCTCGTGGATGTGAGAAAGATATGAGGGGGTATGCAATTAGCAAGAAAACAATGTTTTTTTTGAGTTAGCCTTTATGAAATTGTTTTAACATCCTGGAAAAGAATAAACGTTTATCACAAAAAGTATATACTTTTCTTCCAAATACACTTCCTTACAGCGAAAAGCAAATGAGAAACGAACTTTGTTTGTCTAAAATTTCGTTTGGGAGGAAAGAGTTATTTTTTTGCGTGTAGTTGGATCTGATGTTATATATAATTATATATAATTCTGTTCATTATATCTAGGTAAATCTGCTTAGATCTAAAGTGGCCAATTTTGAGATCTAACCATATCTAATTAAATCCCTCAATTTTTACACGGGTATAGAAAATTTTTATCAAAATTTTATTTCTATAGGAAATTTTGTCAAAATTTTATTTCTTTTTATTTATTCATAATATGTACGAATCAATATATACCACTTATGAACAAATACAATATTTACGAACATGCCATAAAATTCTTAATTCATTTAAAACTAATACGCTCCATAATTGAAATTTAAACCGATTTAATTTTATTCTTAATGTTCCATTCATATAATTTCCCCCCATAGGTAAGATATTATATCGTAATTTTCTGGATTACATTTATTTTTTTGTGGAAAGTGAAAAAGTTTTGCTCGTTAATGGAACGTGGATAATACCCTCTTTTGTACATTTATTTCTATATGGTATATGGGTATGCATCTATTGTTTCTAGTGTCCTGAGTTGTGGTTGGTTGGTTCTCGCACCAAAATGCGTTATGGGTTGAAATCACATACCATACCAGAATGCCATGGTATTCTCATTTGTCCTGCATTTGGCACCACATGAACAATTTTGCCTTGAGACATCCTTTAATGCATTGAATTTTCAATTGTTTGCACATGTATTTTTCGGTTTTCATTGAAGTCCTTTTTTTCTGGTGGTGGTGTTGAAAGTTTTCCCCCATGCCAATGGCTTTTGGGGATAATGTTGGGTATTTCCTGTTGATGGGTCAGTATTCTATTCTTTTTATTTTGGTTTTGTGTATTTACTTAATCATTGTCAATCGGATAAAAGTTTGTCAAGTTGCTATTGTTGATACTATTTTTTTGTTGTTGTTCGATTCTTTGAGGTATTGTATATGGAAGTTGTTTGGTCCTGGTGATTTTCTTTTTTTCTGTTTTGTTCTTTATAAACTGGTAAATTTTCCATAAAATTTACTTTTGACTTCCTTTTTTTTGTAAAGGAAGTGGAAAAGGACTTTTTGTTTGTATTTCTGCCAAAGCATACGATTTCTGTTGCCATCATTACAGTTCTAGGAATTTTAAATAATGTGTTGCCATATAATTATGGTCTAATGATTATCATTTAATTAAAATTCAAAATTAAAGGACAAAAACTTTTTCAAGTGACTTTTCTTTGAGTCCCATTTCCCTTCTTCTGTTTTTCTTGAAAATGTTTGCATGACCGAAAATGCCCGTATAATTAAGCTACATTCTGAGTAGTTACAACCCAAAGTGGCTTGTGAGGGGTATGGTCATATGGTCAGTAGAGATTTGGTTCATTGCTCATATGAACTGTCGACATTTCCTTTGCATTAATGACTATAAAGTCCTTTGATAAATTCTTCAATAAATATTCAAAAGATGCCGAGTAATTATATACATTTATAAACATAATTAATTGGGGAACAGATTAATGAGCTTGTGGTATAATTCAATTTCATTTTATAAACATACACAAAAAACTGTAATTGGATTTTATAAAGGATAAAGTGCTATTCATTAATTAGCAAAAGATTAAACATGAAGATTTATTTAAGATATACAATTAAATTAAATGTCATGGAATTATGGAAAAGAAATTGACATAGAAATCTTTAATGGGTTCGAAGAGTACAACTAATCATTTGTTTAAAGAAGTAGCGAATATTTGCACACATTTCAAATGCGTATTTGAATACCTAATATGACGAATACTGTAACTTTTGGGTGTTACACCGTAACCCCTTCTACCGATTGTTATACCATATATATTGCGGTAAAATTATTATTTTACTTAATTTTAATATAATCGGAATGTCTATAATATATAATGGGAGCATAAGTTTTTCAAAAAAAAACTCGTATTTTTCTAAATTTTATTTTAAAAATTTATAATTATTGTATAACATATATTTGGAACATTAGCATTATTTACACGACAAATTCATAAGTAATTAATTTGTCAAATTTTTATTTCTACATAATATTTGGTCAAAATTTTATTTCTGGAGAAAATTTTGTTAAAATTTTATTTGTATAGAAAATTTTGTCAATATTTTATTTCTGTAGAAAATTTAGTCGAACTCCTATTTCTATAGAAATTTGTTAAAATTTTATTTATATAGAATTTTGTCAAAAATTTATTTATATAGAAAATTTTGTCAAAATTTTATTTCTATAGAATTTTGTCAAAATTTTATTTCTATAGAATTTTGTCAAAATTTTATTTCTATAGAAAATTTTGTCAAAATTTTATTTCTATAGAAAATTTTGTCAAAATTTTATTTGTATAGAAAATTTTGTCAATATTTTATTTCTGTAGAAAATTTAGTCGAACTCCTATTTCTATAGAAATTTGTTAAAATTTTATTTATATAGAATTTTGTCAAAAATTTATTTATATAGAAAATTTTGTCAAAATTTTATTTCTATAGAATTTTGTCAAAACTTTATTTCTATAGAATTTTGTCAAAATTTTATTTCTATAGAAAATTTTGTCAAAATTTTATTTCTATAGAAAATTTTGTCAAAATTTTATTTCTATAGAAAATTTTGTCAAAATTTTATATCTATAGAAAATTTTTTCAAAATTTTATTTCTAGAGAAAATTTTGTTAAAATTGTATTTCTATAGAAAATTTTGTCAATATTTTATTTCTATAGAAAATTTTGTCAGAATTTTATTTCTATAGAAAATTTTGTCAAAATTTTATTTCTATAGAAAATTTTGTAAAAATTTTATTTCTATAGATAATTTTGTCAAAATTGTATTTCTATAGAAAATTTTCTCAAAATTGTATTTCTATAGAAAATTTTGTCAAAATTTTATTTCTATAGAAAATTTTGTCAAAATTTTATTTCTATAGAAAATTTTGTCAAAATTTTATTTCTATAGAAAATTTTGCCAAAATTTTATTTCTATAGAAAATTTTGCCAAAATTTTATTTCTATAGAAAATTTTCTCAAAATTTTATTTCTATAGAAAATTTTGTCAAAATTTTATTTCTATAGAAAATTTTGTCAAAATTTTATTTCTATAGAAAATTTTGTCAAAATTTTATTTCTATAGAAAATTTTGTCAAAATTTTATTTCTATAGAAAATTTTTTCAATATTTTATTTCTATAGAATTTTGTCAAAATTTTATTTCTATAGAAAATTTTGTCAAAATTTTATTCCTATAGAAAATTTTGTCAAAGTTTTATTTCTACAGAAAATTTTGTCAAAATTTTATTTCTACAGAAAATTTTGTCAAAATTTTATTTCTATAGTATAGTAAAGTATAGTAAAAAATCTACCATGTTTGCTAGAATTCGACCAACTGTGGCAACCGTGGTTTAGCCGTCCATTGTTTGGATTGTTCTTTTGTGTCTGAAGTATAGTGGTGGATCCATGTCTCATCAACAGTTATGAAACGACGCTTAAAATCCATTTTATTTCGCTTAAAACGATCTAAACAACTTGAGAAATGTTCATTCTTATGCGTTTTTGATCGACTGTTAACAAACCCATCTTGCAGAAAGCTTTTTCATCTGTAGTTCTTCATGCAAAATTAAATGGACTCGGATCATTTGAGATGCCCATGATATTAGCAATTTCACGCACTTTTATTCGTCGATCATTTAATACCATATCATGCACTTTGGCAACAATTTCTGTTGTTGTTGCTGTTTTTGGACGTCCACTACGTGGTTCATCCTCAATGCTTATACGACCACGTTTAAATTCAGCAACCCAATTCTTTACTGTTGCATATGAAGGAGCACTAACACATTCACCATATCATTATGAATTTCTTGTCCCGGTAAACCTTTTTTATGTAAATATTTAATGACAGCACGCATTTCTAATTTTTCCATTGTAAAAAAATTGCGGATGCGTCTGTTTTGAACACCAGTTGAAGGAGTTGTCAGATCGAAACAAAATTTAACATATGTTCATAACAGAGATGGAAGTTTCCAAAACACTTAACTTTTTTCTGTTTATACCACGTGCTAGGCTAAGAAGTTTCCGAACTGCCCTCGTAGTTTCGTGAAAAACTATTTTTTTTCCTACAATTTCTGAGGAAGAATGGCCTTTCCGACAAATTCTCCATCCATATAGCACGTGAAAGGTCTATAGGAGTGTAACAAATTTTAACAAAAAAAATATGTAAACATTGAATTTCTTACTTTTATCATAAAATATTTGTACAGTGAAATCTCTTAAAGTAGGACCCTCGAACAAAAGTTGGGACATTTGGTATAGTACACATTAAACTGAAGTACTTCTCATAAGTGGACAACATTTAGGTTACCCTGGGTGTTCACCATTGAGAAGATTCACTTCACTTAGTTTATTATACTTTAAAAATGTGCACACACTACGGGATCTTATATAAATAAATAATATAAAAAAATTCTTACATTAATTTTTTACAGAATTGCTGGATCAATTATTGTTTCGTCAATGTATTCATTTAAAAATATTAATATTACTTATACGACCTCAAGTACTGCTAATTAAATCTTATAAATCATTACGTAATCCATGCAAAGAGCTAAATGACTTTTCAATGAAACAGGGAAAGAGACACAGAAATTCTGAAAAATATTATCTATCACTTTTTCAGTATTTTTTTCTTTTAACTAGAGGTTCCAAATCTTCAACAGAAGAAGAGAAGAACTATTCAACAGAAACCATTTTCTGTATCATGTGTCCTTAAAAATGTCTTGTTTTCTATTGTCTGGTCTGATCCATTAGCATTAAAAAAAATCATATCCCACCCAATCCTGCTTTACTACGTTACCTACTTACAACAACTTTTTTTTCAGTCATCTCGGTAAAAATGAAAGAATATCCACCATTATTTGAAATTAATTAAAAAGAAAATCACCATAATATCAATGCAACGGTCAAGTTAAGTAAAGTCAACTTATTTTCTGCATAATTTATAGAAAATAAATGCATGTAAAGAGGGAAAACTCTCCCTCACTCTCTCCACTCTTTAGAGGGTAAAATTTTATTAAAAAAGCGAATCTCAGCATAAAAGAACCAACACAAAGGAACTAAAGCAGAAATAAAAGTCCTATGATCTATGTCAAAGCACCAGTATCTCTACTGAAGAGGGACATTGGAAAATAAAGAGTTTTTTTGTTTGCAGCACAGCCAAGTAGACAAACAATTCAACTAAACTCATCATTGAATGAATACTCTGATGATATTAACAACATTTATCTAAGAGATAAGTACTGTGACTAACTAAATACATGGGCTAGTAACAGTTACAGGACATGACCAAAGAGGCAGGGGGACACGGGTCGAAGAAAGTCTCTGGCTTGTGTTAAAACTCTGACAAAGAAAAAGACGATGCCAAAGTAAAAGGATATTTAACGTAATAAAAAGACCCTAAAGGAGCACACCAACAAAGCATACACATTCAACCCAGCTCTTTGTGTGGCGCCAAGAATTGTTGGATAAAAAAGCCGTATGGTTGACAAACAGAGAAAAAAAAACTCGATTCAATATCAAAAAGGACAAACGATTACAGTCAATGAAAATCATATTTTTTTTTTGGGAAAAAATTTTCCAAATTTTAATATTACAGATAATTATGTCAACATTTTATTTTTATAGAAAAAATTCTCATATTTTACTTCTATAGAAAATTTTCTCAAAATCGTTTTGTTTTTACAGTTTTATTTACCAAAATTTAATTTTTATAGAAAAAATTTTCCAAAATTTTATTTCTATAGAAAAAATTGTCAAAATTGTAGTTCTATAGAAACATTTCTCAAAATTCTTTTTTGAAAAACTTCTAAAATTTTATTTCTAAGAAAAATTTCTTGAAGTTGTTTTTTTTCAGTATAATTGCTAAAATTTCATTTCTACAAAAATATTTTATTTATTATTTTTTTTTTTTACAATTGACAATTTTTTCAAAATTTTATTTCCATATTTTTTGTTCATAGAAAATTTTCAAAACAATTTTGTTCACAGAAAAACTTATTTCTATAGAAACATTTTTCACAATTTTATTTCTATAGAAACATTTCTCAAAAAATTTTTAAAATTTTGTCCAACATTTTATTTGTTAGAAAATTTTCTCAAAGTTTCACACCATAGTAAAATGCAAAAATTTTGTTCATAGATTTTTTTTTGTTGAAAATTTTAGTTATAGATTTTTTTTTAATTTTCCTTTATAGAAAATTTTCTGAATATTTTGTTCATAGAAAATTTTCAAAAATTTTGTTTACCGAAAATTTTCCGAGAACGCTGTTCATAGATAATCTTCTGAAATGTTCATAGAAAATTTTCTGAACATTTTGTTCATAGAAAAATGTTATGAAAGATTTTTTCACTGAACATTTTTCTGAAAATTTTGTTCATAGAAAATTTTCTGAAAATGTTGGTCATAGAAAATGTTGTTCATAGAAGGTTTTCTGAAAATTTTGTTCAAAGAAAATTTTCTAAAAAATGTTCATAGAAAATTTTCTGAATATTTTGTTCATAGAAACTTTTCTGAATATTTTGTTCATAAAAACTTTATAAAAATTTTGTTCATAGAAAAATGTTCTGAAAATTTTGTTCACAGAAATTTTTTGGAAAATTTTGTTCATAGATAAACGTTCTAAAAATTTTGTTCATAGAAACATGTTCTGAAAATTTTGTTCATAGAAAATTTTCTGAAAATTTTGTTCCTAGAAAATTTTCTGAAAATTTTGTTCATAGAAAAATCTTCTGAAAATTTTGTTCATAAAAAAATGTTCTCAATATTTTGTGCATACAAAAAAAAAAATGGAAAAAATATGAAAATTTTTCTTCTAGAAAAGTGTTCTGAACTTTTGTTCATAGAACATTTTCTGAAAATTTTGTTCATTGAAAAATAGTGTGAAAAATTTTGTTCATAGAAAATTTTTGTGAAAACTTTTTTCACAGAAAAATGTTTTCTGAAAATTTTGTTTATAGAAAACTATTCTTCTTTATTCATAGAACATTTTCTGAAAATTTTGTTCATAGAAAATTTTCCGAAAATTTTTAATTTTGTTCATAGAAAATATTGGGAAAATTTTGTTCATTGAAAATTTTTTGTTCTTGGAAAATTATCTGAAAATTTTATTTTTATAGAAAATTTCTTAGTGTTTATTTCTCAAAAATTTTCTATAGAAAATTTCTTTTTGGAGATTTCTTAATAGAAATTTCTTTATAGAAATTTCTTCATCGTCTAATTTACTTTTTCGAGCCACTGTTCCACTTTTGCCAATATCAAAGGCAATACCCTAGAAAGAAAAACAATCCTATCCATATTGGAGAGTAGTACTAAATGCAGATTGTGGTCATGGGGCATAAAGAGCTCTACTAGAATTTAATATGCTCTTCAATAAAAGCATTTAAAATTCAATATACACTGTTCCTTCGTTGGTTATAAAAGCATCAATACATCATCGACTTACTGTCAGAGAGAGGGAGAGAGAGACAGTTTCATAACACATCACTTTGCCTTCAGTGAATCCAAATTATATGCCAGCAAAGAAAGAAAATCGAATGGATTGGGACTGAAAAAAAAAGTATTTCGGTATGTTTTTATTACTTTGCTCGGGTCGAAAAAGAAGGTAAGGACTAAAACATCTTCTGGAAGATATACAAATTGAACATCGACAAAAAGCGTTGTGAGCAACCCAATGGAAAATTCCCAGAAAGAAAAACGAACCAAGTGCAAGAATATAAGCGACTTCATCCTTCTTCCCTTCCCTTTGGCTATACTATTATATTTTTCTTTGTCATTGACATTGCACCAATTTTCCAGAATATTTTCCTGATGTTGTTTTCCGTTCTTTTTTTTCTGCAACGTTCTCGTTTGATATTCCTTTTTTTACAACATCACTACCAGGAACACAAACATTCAGGACAAATGCCGAAAAAAATCTCAAAGGCATTGAGAAAGTGCAATAATGAAAGAAATGAATGCACAAAAAAATAGATAGGGGTGAGCGGATGATAAAGACGGTTAAAATGCAAAATAAATACAGGGTGTTTATAAAAGTTCTCTTTGACTACCGTAGAGCACCATCAAAGTGATATGTTGTGAATATACTCAGTCGATATCATGACTTCGTTTCTTGAAAGGAGCAGTGTTTTGTTCATTATACGATTTCCTAAATTGATTGAATAAATCTCTAAATCAAAGGCTGAGTTTCCATTCTTTATGAAATAAAATTTTAGCAAAATTAGAAAAAATATATAGAAATAAAATTTTGAAAAAAAATTCCAAAGAAATAAAATTTTGAGAAAATTTTCTAAAGAAATAAAATTTAGAGAAAATTTTCTATAAAAATAAACATTTGAGATAATTTGTTATAGAGATAAAATGTTGAGAAAATTTGCTATAGAAATAAACTTTTGAGAAAATTTTCCATAGAAATCAAATTTTGAGAAAATTTTCTATACAAAAAAACAAAATGGAGAAATTTTTCTGTAGAAATAAAATTTTGACAAAATTTATGAAGAAATTTTCTATAAAAATAAAATTTCGTCAAAATTTACTATAGAAATAAAATTTTGTTGAAATTTTCTATAGAAATAAAATTTTGTCGAAATTTTTTATAGAAATAAAATTTTGACAAAATTTTCTATAGAAATGAAATTTTGAGAAAAATTTACTATAGAAATAAAATTTTGAGAAAAATTTACTATAGAAATAAAATTTTGAGAAAATTTTCTATAGAAATAAAATTTTTGGGAAAATTTTCTATAGAAATAAAATTTCATCAAAATTTACTATAGAAATAAAATTTCATCAAAATTTACTACAGAAATAAAATTTTGAGAAAAATTTCTATAGAACTAAAATTTTGAGAAAAATGTCTACAGAATGAAAATTTTGGGAAAATTTTCTATAGAAATAAATTTTTGACAAAATTTTCTATAGAAATAAAATTTTGACAAAATTTTCTATAGAAATAAAATTTTGACAAAATTTTCTATAGAAATAAAATTTTGACAAAATTTTCTATAGAAATAAAATTTTGACAAAATTTTCTATAGAAATAAAATTTCGTCAAAATTTTGTATAGAAATAAAATTTTGAGAAAAAATTCTATAGAAATGAAATTTTGAGAAAATTTTCTAAAGAAATAAAATTTAGAGAAAATTTTCTATAGAAATAAACATTTGAGAAAATTTGTTATACAGATAAAATGTTGAGAAAATTTGCTATAGAAATAAACTTTTGAGAAAATTTCTATACAAACAAAAAAAAAAAAAAAAAAAAAATGGAGACATTTTTCTGTAGAAAAAAAAATTTTGAGAAAATTTTCTAAAGAAATAAAATTTTAACAAAATTTTCTATAGAAATAAACTTTTGGGAAAAATTTCTATAGAAATAAAATGTAGAGATAATTTTCTATAGAAATAAAATGTTGACAAAATTTTCTATAGAAATAAAATTTCGTCAAAATTTACTATAGAAATAAAATTTTGAGAAAATTTTCTATAGAAATAAGATTTTGTCAAAAATTTCTATAGAAATAACATTTTGACTAAATTTTCCATAGAAATAAAATTTCGTCAAAATTTTGTATAGAAATAAAATTTTGAGAAAAATTTACTATAAAAATAAGATTTTGAGAAAAAAATTCTATAGAACTAAAATTTTGAGAAAAATTTCTATAGAAATAAAATTTTCTATAGAAATATAATTTTAAGGAAAATTAAATTTCTATAGAAATACAATTTTGAGAAAATTGTATATAGAATTAACAATAATATTTAATAAAAAATCAGAAACTTTGTGAGAACATTTTCTATAAAAATATTATTAAAAAAAATGTATAGAAATAAAATTTTGACAATACTTTTTATAAAAATAAAAATATATCATTTGAACTTTTTCTATAGAAATAAAATGTTGATGAAATTTTCTATAGTAATAAAACGATTCCGAGAGGTTGAGGAAATTTTCTATAGAAATAAAACAATTCCAAGAGATAAAAAAATCGGCGATATTTATATGGATTCCCAAAGATTTACAGAGAAATACAACTTTGACAAAATATTGTTGTAAAATTTCGTAAAAATTTTCTATAGATATAAATAAGATGTAAATGTCCCTAAAGGATATCGAACCTTGTGCTATGATTCAGTGTTGCCATTCAAATTGAAAATTATAATCTCTTGACCGATATTTTTTTTCGTGAAATTGCCTTGATTGGAATAGTTCTCGTTCTAAGTGAAATAACCATACAAAACTTTTGAAATACTTAAATTTCACTTTTTTCTCCAACATTGAAAATGTAAAAAATCTATCTTTTGAAGCCTTTATTTTGTCAACAGCGACAGCAAAATCATCATCAGCATGCTCAAAAAGGCACAGCATAAACATTTTTTGCCCTTTCGTGAACCATTAAACTAACTATCTTCAGCTACATGCATATAGAATGTCTGTTGTGGCTATACGTTGAAGCATTACGATGATAATGTACACGAGATTGTCATCTGTTTTACATTATTTCCATGTACTTCGTTCTCTGAAATGATGTACACTTATATGGAATTCAGATATACACAGTAAGAAATTAAATTAAATTTTATTAAAAAAAAATATCGACAAAATTTTCTAAAGAAACTACATTTTTCTATTAAACAAACTTTTCAAACAAAAAAAAAAATATAGGAAAAAATGGTTGCCAAATTTTTCTATAGAAATAAGATTTTGTCAAAAATTTCTATAGCAATAAAATTTCGTCAAAATTTTCTATAGAAATAAAATTTATATAAAATTTTCTATAGAAATAAAATTTTGTCAAAATTTTCTATAGGAATAATATTTTGTCAACATTTTCTATAGATTTTTGACAAAATTGTATGTCTATAGAAAAATTTATAAAAATTTTATTTCTATAAAAAATTTTGACAAGATTTTATTTCTATAGAAGATTTTGTCAAAATTTTATTTCTATAGAAAATTTTGTCAAAATTTTATTTCTATAGAAAATTTTGTCAAAATTTTATTTCTACAGAAAATTTTAATATTAAAATTATATATTAAAATTAATGTTCTTACTATGAAAATTTTCTATAGTAATAAAATTTTGTCAAAATTTTCAATTTTATTACTATCAAAATTTTCTATAGAAATAAAATTTTGTCAAAATTTTTTATAAAAATAAAATTTTTATTGTTTTTTTTATTTCAGCTTAAAACCATGCATTTACTAAATTACATGTGTAGCCTAACCAACAAAGGAAAATAATGTTTGTCAAATTTATTTGGGTAAAGCCCTATAGACTGCAAGATGGTTGGATGGACGCACGTTTCGGAATTACCATATTCCTCATCAGCATCCTCTACTTGCAGCAAAACTATCAACCAATTATCAGAATAAATTCAGGCAGTTCACTAAACCCAAAGTGAACCACACTAGAACCTTCAGAAAAAAGGTTTATGGTAGTCGGCTTTTGCCGAAATAAATCTTTGTACAAATAAAATTAAAAATTAAAATTTTCTATAGAAATGTTGTTTTGTCAAAATTTTATATAGAAGTAAAATTTTGTCAAAATTTTCTATAGAAATAAATTTTTTTTTTTAAAAATTTTATATAAAAATAAAATGTTATCAAAATTTTCTGTAGAAATAAGAATTTTGGTCACAATTTTCTATGGAAATAAAATTTTGTCAAAATTTTCTATGGAAATACATTTTTGTCAAAATTTTCTACGGACATAAAATTTTGTCAAAATTTTCTACGGAAATAAAATTTTGTCAAAATTTTCTATAGAAATAAAATTTTGTCAAAATTTTCTATAGAAATAAAGTTTGTCAAATTTTTCTATGGCAGTATAGGTTTGTTAAAATTTTCTATAGAAATAAAATTTTGTCAAAATTTTCTATGGAAATAGAATTTTGTCAAAATTTTCTATAGAAATAAAATTTTGTCAAAATTTTCAATAGAAATAAAATTTAATCAAGATTTTCCATAGAAATAAAACTTTGGCAAAATTTTCTATAGAAATAAAATTTTGTCAAAATTTTCTACGGAAATAAAATTTTGTCAAAATTTTCTATAGAAATAAAATTTTGTCAAAATTTTCTATAGAAATAAAAGTTTGTCAAATTTTTCTATGGCAGTAAAGTTTTGTTAAAATTTTCTATAGAAATAAAATTTTGTCAAAATTTTATATAAAAATAAATATTTCTAAAAATTTTCCATAGAAATAAAAATGACAAAATTTTATTTCTATAGAAAATTTTGTCAAAATTTTATTTCTATAAAAAATTTTGGCAAAATTTTCTATGGAAATAAAATTTTGTCAAAATTTTCTGTGGAAATTAAATTTTGTCAAAATTTTTTATAGAAATAAAATTTTGACAAAATTTTCTATAGAAATTAAATGTCAAAATTTTCTGTGGGAATAAAATTTTGCCAAATTTTTCTATGGCAGTGAAGTTTGGTTTTTCTATAGAAATACAATTTTGTTAAAGTTTTCTATAGAAATAAAATTTTGTTAAAATTTTCTATAGAAATAAAATTTTGTCAAAATTTCATATAAAAATAAAATTGTGTCAAAAATTTCTGTAGAAATGAAATTTTGTCACAATTTTCCGTATAAATAAAATTTTGTCAAAATTTTCCATAGAAATAAAATTTTGGCAAAATTTTCTATAGAAATAATATTTTGTCAAAATTTTCTATGGAAAAAAAATTTTGTCAAAAAAGCTTTACCAATAATTTTGTTTAAGCTTTTTGTTTTTGTAGTGTAAATCATGTCCACATTCCTGGATGCATCTATCCCATTCCACTAGCATCGGTACAACTATTCCATTATTCCCTTTTTGGTGAGATCCTACTGAATTCAACAAAAAATGGAGTAGAGTTCAAAGCAAGTATGTCGTTTTGCTACATACATACGCACTGCCATCCACCGAATGGGCTTATGTGTTTGTATGCCCGCAGTTCGACTCACATTGGCTGTATCAGTGGCGGCAATGTATATTAGAAGAGGACTACAATCATCGACAACATAAAGAGCAATGTTGGTAGTAGCAGTTACAACATAGTCCGTCCATACTTAAAGTTGGTGGCACGATGAGTAGGTTGTAATACTAAGCTAAGGATTGGAGTTCCTCGTAGTAGGAGTAGTATTTTGTACCAACTTTACCCTCGGCTTCATTTTTTGTTGACTTTTTTTTCGCATCCCTTTACAATCGTGTGTTTGGATTTTGTTTTTTTTTTTTGTGAATTTTTTTTGACCATCCTTTGCAGCATGGTTCATCATCAGAATATCATTCCTGGTTGCCTTAGTTCGGTTCATGTTTTTTAAATAGTTGTCCTTGTGAAGCATTGGCAGTTCGTTGTTGCTCCTTTTTTTGTGCTGAATTTGTTTGTGATGTTGACTTGCTTTCGTTCTTGGAGTTTTAAGGAATTTTTCAGTTTGTCTTTTTGTTTCCTCAATGAGCTTTTTCTAGTTTTGCGTGCATACGTGCGTTAGCTTACGTTCACTTAAATCGTGAATGTGAATACATTCGTTGAACAGAAACTGCTTCCTTTTGCTCTAGTGGTGTGTATGTGCTTATGTAGATTTGTAATAAAAGTAATAATCGTAGAAAGGCATAAGCAACACACACACACATGAATACATACTCTCACTCAGCACAGAAAGAAAACGACAGTTTCGCACATAAACTTGTTCACACACACACACCAAAATACATTCATTCATACTTCCTTTCACAGACTCGGCAAAAAAAGGACATCAAAGGAAATTGTGTGTGTTACGCAAACATCATCAACATCACTTTTCATCTGCAATTTTCACGGTAACACTTGAGTAAACACAATGCTTTACATTCTACCACTTCTCTTACTCCTATTTTCTTATTTTACTGTATTGCTTTTTTTTTGGTAATGTCCTTAAAGGAACTGAAAATTTAAAAATAGTGCTTTATGATAGATATTAAAATTATGGAATGAGATTTAATAATTAATTATTATTTGATTTGGAAATTTTAACACTATTTTTTTATAAATATAATTTCTCAAAATTTGATTTGTAGAACAAATTTTCTCAAAATTTTATATCTACAGAACATTTTTACATAATTTTATTTTAAAAGAATATTTTCTCAAAATTTTATTCCTATAGAAAATTGTCTGAAAATTTTATTTCCATAGAAAATTTTCTAAAAAGTTTATTTCCATAGAAAATTTTCTGAAAATGTTATTACTATAGAAAATTTTGTCAACATTTTATTTTTATAGAAAAATTTGTCAACATTTTATTTCTATAGAAAATTTTCTCAAAAATTTTATTTCTATAGAAAATTTTCTCAAAAATTTTATTTCTATAGAAAAATTTCTCAAAATTATTTCTTTAGAAAATTTTCTCAAAAATTTTATTTCTATAGAAAATTTTGTCAAAATTTTATTTCTATAGAAAATTTTCTCAAAAATTTTATTTCTATAGAAAATTTTCTCAAAAATTTTATTTCTATAGAAAATTCTGTCAAAATTTTATTTCTATAGAAAATTTTGTCAAGATTTTATTTCTATAGAAAATTTTCTCAAAATTTTATTTCTATAGAAAATTTTGTCAAAATTTTATTTCTATAGAAAATTTTGTCAAAATTATATTTCTATAGAAAATTTTGTCAAAATTTTATTTCTATAGAAAATTTTGTCAAGATATCTATAGAAAATTTTGTCAAAATTTTATTTCTATGAAAATTTTGCCAAAATTTTATTTCTATAGAAAATTTTGTCAAAATTTTATTTCTATAGAAAATTTTGTCAAAATTTTATTTCTATAGAAAATTTTGTCAACATTTTATTTCTATAGAAAATTTTGTCAAAATTTTATTTCTATAGAAAATTTTTCAAAATTTTATTTGTATAGAAAACTTTTCAAAATTTTATTTCTATAGAAAATTTTCTCAAAAATTTTATTTCTATAGAAAATTTTCTCAAAAATATTTCTATAGAAAATTTTCTCAAAAATTTTATTTCTATAGAAAATTTTCTCAAAAATTTTATTTCTATAGAAAATTTTCTCAAAAATTTTATTTCTATAGAAAATTTTCTCAAAAATTTTATTTCTATAGAAAATTCTGTCAAAATTTTATTTCTATAGAAAATTTTTTCAAGATTTTATTTCTATAGAAAATTTTGTCAAAATTTTATTTCTATAGAAAATTTTGTCAAAATTTTATTTTTATAGAAAGTTTTGTCAAGATTTTATTTCTATAGAAAATTTTGTAAAAATTTTATTTCTATAGAAAATTTTGTCAATATTTTATTTCTATAGAAAAGTTTGTAAGAATTTTCTTTTTATAGAAAATTTTGTCAAAATTTTATTTCTATAGAAAATTTTGTCAAAATTTTATTTCTATAGAAAAATTTGTCAAAATTTTATTTCTATAGAAAATTTTGTCAAAATTTTATTTCTATAGAAAATTTTGTCAAAATTTTATTTCTTTTTCAATAATTTTTTTTCTATAGAAAGTTTTTTCAAAAATCTTATTTTTATTGAAAATTTTATTTCTATAGAAAATTTTATTTCTATGTAAAATGTTCTGAAAAGTTTATTCCTATAAAAATTTTTCTCAAAAGTTTAAAATTTCCGAAAATTTTATTTATGCAGAAACTTTCCTCAAAATTTTATTTCTATAGTAAATTTTCTCAAAACTGTATTTCTATAGGAAATTTTCTCAAAATTTTATTTATATAGAAAATTTTATTTCTACAGACAATTCTCTGAAAATTTTATTTCCATGAAAAAATTTTCGCAAAAATTTTATTTCCATAGAAAATTTTCGCAAAAATTTTATTTTAAAGAACATTCTCATAAAAATTGTATTTGTATAGAAAATTTTCTCAAAGAAATATTTTTATAGAAAATTTTGTCAAAATATCATTTCTATAGAAAATTTTGTGAAAATTTTTTTCTATAGAAAAATTTCTGAAAATTTTTTTATATATTTTATTTTTCTAAAATTGCATTTCTAAAGATTTTTTTTATAGAAATAGGGCTCTCAAAAACTAAATGCTTAAAATATTGTCAAGAATTCTTAAATTTCGTGACATTTTTTATATATTTTATTTTTCTAAAATTGTATTTCTATACATTTTTTATAGAAATAGGGCTCTCAAAAACCAAATGCTTAAAATATTGTCAAGAATTCTTAAATTTCGTGCGAAATCCCAAGTATGAGCAAACAAACACATCTAACTATTCTGGGCATCGAGAAACCCTCATGTTAACTTGTCTACTTATCCAAAATTTTCAAAATTTTATTTCTATTTCAATAACTTTATTTCTATAGAAAGTTTTTTCAAAAATCTTATTTTTATTGAAGATTTTATTTTTATAGAAAATTTTATTTCCATGTAAAATTTTCTGAAAATTTTATTCCTATAAAAATTTTTCTCACAAGTTTATTTCTATAGAAAAATTTCCGAAAATTTTATTTATGCAGAAACATTCCTCAAAATTTTATTTCTATAGTAAATTTTCTCAAAACTGTATTTCTATAGGAAATTTTCTCAAAATTTTATTTATTAAGAAAATTTTATTTCTACAGACAATTTTCTGAAAATTTTAGTTCCATAAAAAATTTTTCGCAAAAATTTTATTTCCATAGAAAATTTTCGCAAAAATTTTATTTTAAAGAATATTCTCTTAAAAATTTTGTTTGTATAGAAAATTTTCTCAAAAAAACATTTTTTTTTGAAAATTTTGTCAAAATTTCATTTCTATAGAAAATTTTGTGAAAAATTTTTTCTATAGAAAATTTTCTGAATTTTTTTTTATATATTTTATTTTTCTAAAATTGTATTTCTATAGATTTTTGTATAGAAATAGGGCTCTCAAAAACCAAATGCTTAAAATATTGTCAAGAATTCTTAAATTTCGTGCGAAATCCCAAATATGAGCACACAAACGCATCTAACTATTCTGGGCATCGAGAAACCCTCATGTTAACTTGTCTGCTTATCCAACCACCCAATTCCTCTCTTTACATGATTTTACCTTGACAATATCATCTCTCAATCGTGCGGCCTTGTCTAACAAAAAATTAACCCATGGGTGAGTTGTATTAAGTTGGAGAGCAAAAACTTTAATACCCAAGCGAACAGTGCAAAATAACAACAAAAAATTAAACCGCACGGGGTAAAAGAATTTTATCTTATTTTTTGTATTTTATCCTCACTAACTTCTACTCTGTTTCTTGGGATTGTTTCATTGCTTATCACTTATCGTAATCTTGTAATTACCTGTGTATCACTTATGTTAATGACCATAGGAAAACAATCAATGGAGAATGGTTTAGCAATCCTTTGGATAAAACAAGAAGCCAGACCGAATTAGTTAGAGATACGTATTGCAATAAAACAACTAGAGAAACAAACGAGGTATGGTATGAAGGAAAAAGTTAACGGAATTAAATTTTATAAATTTAGTTTAAAATTTATTTTTAATTTTTGTATAAATGGTTTCAATTTAAATGTTAGTATGAATTTATTTTACATTAATTTCAATTTAATTTTGGTTTTTTTTATTTTATAAAATTTATTTTTTTATAATATAATTTAATTATTTAAATTTAAGTTTACGTTTATTTAATATTTTTTAGCTGATGGCCTTAGCAGCCTATGCTACTTTTCTCTTATCATACATTTACTGTATGATTAAAATCAACAATAAATAAACAATAATATTTTTTATTAACCTATTTTTTTATTTAATATACTTTTTTAATTTAATTTAATTTTACTTTAATTTCTATTTAATTTTGTATTTATTTTTAATTTTAAATTTTGTTTTTATGTTTTATAATTTTCATTAAAATTATTTAGATTTAAGATAATTTACGCTTATTTAATTATTTTGTTATTCATTTTTTTTATTTTATTTAATTTAATATATTTTTTATATCACTTATTTTATTTTAATTTTAATTTCAATTTTTCATTTATATTTATATTTATATTTATATTTATATTTATATTTATATTTATATTTATATTTATATTTATATTTATATTTATATTTATATTTATATTTATATTTATATTTATATTTATATTTATATTTATATTTATATTTATATTTATATTTATATTTATATTTATATTTATATTTATATTTATATTTATATTTATATTTATATTTATATTTATATTTATATTTATATTTATATTTATATTTATATTTATATTTATATTTATATTTATATTTATATTTATATTTATATTTATATTTATATTTATATTTATATTTATATTTATATTTATATTTATATTTATATTTATATTTATATTTATATTTATATTTATATTTATATTTATATTTATATTTATATTTATATTTATATTTATATTTATATTTATATTTATATTTATATTTATATTTATATTTATATTTATATTTATATTTATATTTATATTTATATTTATATTTATATTTATATTTATATTTATATTTATATTTATATTTATATTTATATTTATATTTATATTTATATTTATATTTATATTTATATTTATATTTATATTTATATTTATATTTATATTTATATTTATATTTATATTTATATTTATATTTATATTTATATTTATATTTATATTTATATTTATATTTATATTTATATTTATATTTATATTTATATTTATATTTATATTTATATTTATATTTATATTTATATTTATATTTATATTTATATTTATATTTATATTTATATTTATATTTATATTTATATTTATATTTATATTTATATTTATATTTATATTTATATTTATATTTATATTTATATTTATATTTATATTTATATTTATATTTATATTTATATTTATATTTATATTTATATTTATATTTATATTTATATTTATATTTATATTTATATTTATATTTATATTTATATTTATATTTATATTTATATTTATATTTATATTTATATTTATATTTATATTTATATTTATATTTATATTTATATTTATATTTATATTTATATTTATATTTATATTTATATTTATATTTATATTTATATTTATATTTATATTTATATTTATATTTATATTTATATTTATATTTATATTTATATTTATATTTATATTTATATTTATATTTATATTTATATTTATATTTATATTTATATTTATATTTATATTTATATTTATATTTATATTTATATTTATATTTATATTTATATTTATATTTATATTTATATTTATATTTATATTTATATTTATATTTATATTTATATTTATATTTATATTTATATTTATATTTATATTTATATTTATATTTATATTTATATTTATATTTATATTTATATTTATATTTATATTTATATTTATATTTATATTTATATTTATATTTATATTTATATTTATATTTATATTTATATTTATATTTATATTTATATTTATATTTATATTTATATTTATATTTATATTTATATTTATATTTATATTTATATTTATATTTATATTTATATTTATATTTATATTTATATTTATATTTATATTTATATTTATATTTATATTTATATTTATATTTATATTTATATTTATATTTATATTTATATTTATATTTATATTTATATTTATATTTATATTTATATTTATATTTATATTTATATTTATATTTATATTTATATTTATATTTATATTTATATTTATATTTATATTTATATTTATATTTATATTTATATTTATATTTATATTTATATTTATATTTATATTTATATTTATATTTATATTTATATTTATATTTATATTTATATTTATATTTATATTTATATTTATATTTATATTTATATTTATATTTATATTTATATTTATATTTATATTTATATTTATATTTATATTTATATTTATATTTATATTTATATTTATATTTATATTTATATTTATATTTATATTTATATTTATATTTATATTTATATTTATATTTATATTTATATTTATATTTATATTTATATTTATATTTATATTTATATTTATGTTTATATTTATATTTATATTTATATTTAAATTTATATTTATATTTATATTT
Source organism: Haematobia irritans (assembly GCF_050003625.1). NCBI lineage: Eukaryota > Metazoa > Arthropoda > Insecta > Diptera > Muscidae > Haematobia > Haematobia irritans. The sequence continues at coordinate 9,819,749 of NC_134401.1, read as the reverse complement.
ATATTTATATTTATATTTATATTTATATTTATATTTATATTTATGTTTATAATTATTTTTCATTTTCATTTATAATATAATTAAAATTATTTAAATTTAAGCCAATTTGCGTTTATTTAATTTATTTTTTTAATATAAATTATTTTACTTAATAAATGCTATTAGATTTAGATCTAGTGGGATTTTGTTGTTGTTTTGAATCTGCTTGTCCCTCGTTTTTCCTCTTCCATAATGACACAACGGCCCAGAACATATCAGAAACGGATGACTGGTATTTACAGCCTCACATAACCCCTTCGACAGAGTATGTTCTTCTTCATGACCATATCGCATAATCGTTGCAATATTCTTTCCCCCATAACCACCACCACCAGTATCACCAGCCCATGGACATGGACTGTATCGATGGATGGATTGTTGGCCGTATGACTGTATGACTCTGGTCTCGATTCTCTCCGATGCGCTTCGAATGGGCATTACAAGTAAAAGTGTAATTAACGAGATATCAGCAACATAACAAAGCATTCGTTGCACGATTAACAATGTAGTTATAGCAATAAATGGCGTGTGGAATTCTTAATGATTACATTAAGAAGAGGGACCAAACTCAATTGGTTTGCCGGCTGGATGGTGGTTGGTCAATGGTTAACTGCCAACTGTGGTGCTTGGTTTGATTTCGAACACAGCAAATGAAAGGGTAATGGGACTCGTTAGTCCATATCTTTTCGATTTTAGTTGCAATTCAATGCAGACCATATGGACCAATGCATTATATGGAGCATACAGTTATTGCCAACAATAAGATTTGTGCTTAACAAAATGAATGAAGAGATGATATTTATTTTCCAATGAAAAACAGTGCCTTTCGGAATACAACAGAAGCAGGAGCAGGAAATTCTTCAGCTCAGTGCTATAATTTATAATTGAAATTTAAGGATGCAAGGCGGAGAGTGCAAGTAGCGCATCTTGAATGAAATTAAAGCCCTGCAAGGAACTCTGTTATTATGTCAAGTGAGTGGAGAAAGAGAACAGATAATAGGAATGGATACTTGTTACTGGGATGTTCACATTCAATTATATTACAATTGCCATAATTAATGGTTTGAGGTCTTTTAAACATGCCTCAGGAGGGGTCAGACGAAGTCAGCAAGATATGAAGCGCCTCAATTGATTTTACAATTTCCAATATAATTTTTCGAAATAATTTATTTTGATGCATTCAAAACAAAACAAAAAAAAAAAACAGGGAACCCACCGATAAGGAAAATTTTGGTTAATTTAAAAAAAAATTGGTTAATTTTAGAAAAGTCTTACTAAACTATATTACAAAAGTTTAGCAGTGCTGATTAAAAACAAAATCATTAACAGCGATAGCATCATTATGTTTTTATCTCATGGTAAATTTCTCATTAAATGTTATTATGTTTTTATGTTACTCCATATGTTAACTTGGGGTTTTAATCTATCTATATATTGCTATAGTTATCTCACAAACACAATGATAATTTTGTACATCTTAATTCTATTCTCGCATGAGAGCTATTTTATTTTGTTGGCATGTTATTCTCACTAAAATAACTGTTCACTTTTATTTTTTGGTAGCTCGACACGTTGTTTATTTTTGGATTCTGGTTTTTTCGTCAGTAATATATGGATCTCTGGTGATAGATTTGACACAAAACACCTGTAATGTTAGAAACTCAGAGCATAGCTTGGTGCACAAACAAATTGTAAAATTCATTCCTTTACATGCTTTGGCAATGGACACAATTGTAGTAAAATGACCAAATTTTAGGAAATTTTCAATTATTTGGTGGGTAATACGAATTTAGGTTAATTTAACTGACGTTCACAAAAAATTATTAAATTCAAGGAAACTTGCTCATAACATAATAATTCAATGAACTAAAAAGAGCTAAATTGGCTTTAGTACCCTAGAGGGTCGTCTTTTTTAGCGTGTGAGAGAACTCTGTACTTTTAATGATGTCCATTACATAAAAAAATTTAGTGCAAAACCAGTGATGCCAGAAGTAGGGGAAATGTAGGTTTTTTTCTAATATTTAATGTCGTAGGGGCTCAATATAATTTTTAATAAATTTTACATTTTGGTGGCTCTAGAGGAGGAAATTAGAACCCGCCAGGGCTTGATCTTTAACAATATGTGGTAACCATGGATACCACATATCAAAAAAAAAATCTACCAAAATTTGAAGAAAATCTTACCACAAATCTACCAAACAAATATTTCTACAGAAAATTTGGTCAAAATTTTATTTCTACAGAAAATTTTGTCAAAATTTTATTTCTATAGAAAATTTTGTCAAAATTTTATTTCTATAGAAAATTTCGTTAAAATTTTATTTCTATAGAATTTTTGCTCAAAATATTATTTCTATAGAAAAATTTCTCAAAAAAAATTTATAGAAGTTTTTCCAAAAATTTATTTTTATATAAACTTTTTTCAAAATTTTATATCTATAGAGATTTGATCTGAAACATTCACAGCATCGTTGCTCTGGTGATCTATCCAGAAAATATCATCAGTGGAAATCGCATTGGTGTTGCCAAATTGTTTTTTTTTTTGATAAAGTGACGTTTTGTTATTTTCAAAAAAATTTACATCATATTTTTTTTGGTTTATCAAACATTTGCTTCAATCATATCGTTTATTTTCAATGCCTTCATTTTCATTTCTTTCGGCTGGCTGTGAAAAAGTCAATTTCAATAATACATTATTTGCACATGTCTGGATACCCCACTGTGTCACATGCTGAGCTTATATTATGTTTTGCATTAGACCAATACATTAGACACTACTACACACAAATGTTAGCCATCGAAGTACAAGTACAAATAAAATTGCCTTTTTTGTGAATTTAAATTTCATTTAAATATTTCTAAAATATTCTGTTTCCAATGAATTCCTTTGTCAATACGATAGTTCAAAGCCATGCTCTTTTCAACTTTCAATATGGCAGTACTCACACTCATTTTGAACTTCTCTTGAGGCAAAATATCTGCATGTGACACTTTATGTGAGCATTCATATGTGTGTGGAAGGGTGGTGGTTGTATTATGAAACTTGACTTTGTGCGTGAGTAGGAGATAGGTAACAAGTGTTTGTATGTGTAAGAGTGTTTATGCTTGGATTTTGTTTGTATTGATGTCATTTAAAACGCACAAGGTGTATAACTCTATACTCCCCTTGTGTGTATATACATAGTGAGTACAGATATCGTTCATAATATGCTAAATCGATAATGGTAGTTTTTCACGAGGGTCAACATAAAATTAAATAAATTTGTATTCCATGGACTGATTTGACGTTTTTATTTTATTTTTCTTATAATACTCGATTAAATGATTTATTTTCGCTTAAATTAAGACATCTATTATCCACAATCATACGAAATCGACTTAACTACTTATGTCATTAAGGCTATGATATGTGTATTTAAACACATACTTCTTGTTCGTTTTCAATATGTTTAGTTTTCGAGTGAAAGACAACAAAAACAAACTTTCCAGGTAAATGAAATTCAAATTATATTTGAAATTTAATACTTTTTTGTTCAAAGTTTACAAAAGGTTCAGTTGTTTGTGTGCGATGATGTTATTACGTTGTGCTTTTTTGTTTGTGTTTCGAGTTTAAAAGAGAGGGTTTCTCTTAGCTTAAAATATGTCTTCATATGGATTTAGGTAAATAAGGTCCTAATTGGGCTCATATAAGGCCTTAAATCTACCCAACAAAAATTTTCATTACCAAATAAAATTTTATGAACTAAACGTGGGTATAAAGATCAATGATCGTAAACATAATTTCAATGTGAATTAAAGCAGAAAAAATTTCGTACAAAAATAGTAACAATGAACTACTGTATGTAAAATGGTTACGATTTGGCGCCAATGATTTTTGATTTACTTATAAAAGGATGTAATTTAATAAATTGTAGTTAAACCCCTATTATGGCAGAGAGACGTAGTAATTTTCCATAATAAATAAATCTTAAATTTTTTCTCCAAACTAGTATATACATACCTTTTGAACATGTAGGCATGATTATTATTTATTATTACATATAAACATTATAAAGTATACGCAAACTGCGGTATAATCTTTAACACTCATACGACCCCATGGGAGAAAATTATCAAATAATATAAATAAAAAAACAAACAAAAACCTAAATCGGTAGCTTTAGATGCTAGTGCTTAATTTTATTTATTGTCATTTTAATTGTAATAAACCTTTAAATAAAATAAAAAAAACAACATTTATTCTTTCCCAATTTGTCTTCAATTAAACCATATGAAAATTTCCCTTTGCTGTGTAACGTTTGGATAAAATTTTGTATATAACAAAAACTTTTATATTTCATATAAATGAAGTTATTTAAAAATTCTGATGAAAAGTTTTACCTGTGCACATCCAAAAAACATGGGTCTTTTTTCGTAGCAAAACTCTTTGGATTCTGTTTTGTTGAGTTTCACAAAAAAAGTTTAAATTATAGTTTTTGTTATGCCATATGTGTTGCACAATGTTATAGCATTTAGTGGCATTTTTATAACACTTTAGTTAGTTTTTTTGTTTTGTTTCCCAATTGTTTGTCTGGCCTTGCTTATGTGAATGTGTCTTGCAAACTCTTTTTTCTCCTTCAGGCAACCGTTGTTGTCTTTGGTAATATGGCAAAATGAAAAGTATATCATTGTTTATCGTCCGTCCATGCGACCTTCTGGTGCTAACAAGACCATGATGCGCAGCAGTTTTCATGTAAGATTTCAAACTTTGTTAAGACTTACCTGTTTTCTGGGGATAGGATTGTATACAGTGGTGCCCAAAAGAGATTCATTTGCAATAAAAATTTTGGGTGGACATTTTTAATGCAATTGCAAATAGTAATTTTTATAAATAAACATATTCGAATCTCAAAACTTTATGCGTTTATGGCTTTTTATCAAAGAGCCATAGTACATACGTCGACTTGAAACTTGAATTTTCCTTTACAATACTAATTTTTTTTACAAATCAATAGAAAATATGAAATTAATGAAAATTTAATAAATTTAAATTATAATTTAAATCCATGCTAAATTGTGTTAGATGTAATCAATATAATGATTTAATGTACTTTCTTGTTCGTTATGATTTTTCCTTATCATTATCTCCTCTAATTGTTCTATCATAATTACTTTAGAATAGTTGGCAACACTTATGATAAAACTCACCTTGGCCTCAGTGGTGATGATACCTCTTGCAGATACATATGTTAGGAGTAGCTGTCTCCAAAACCACTAATGTTAACAAACTATCTCTACCACTCGAAACTCGCTCAGCCACATATACACTAAAGAAAAGGAGGTCCCATTGTAAAGAGAGCATGAGTGTACAAGTTAGCCAGCATACAAATATACATAAGATTCATGACCAAGAAACACAAGAGCAATGGCAATAACAACAAGAAATAACTACAATAGAAATATTTACTATGCTGTATTGTTATTACTGTTGTTGTAGTTCTATGTGCTCCATATTGTTGGCATTGTTTGTTCTTTATATTACAACTCTATGAAGTTTGTAGATCTCTCTCACTCTCTCCGTCTTTAAGTTCTGCTTGTGTTTCTTTTTTTTACAATGATGTTTGGTTTAATTTGTTGTTTGTTGTATTGGACAGAGTATGTATGATAGAGAATAGAATAGTGATGCAGGGTATTAAAATACTCATACAGAGAAAAAATATACCAGATATTATTTTTAATTAAGTCTGTTATTCTCCTATTCTATAAACAGAATAATACTCTCAAAAAAGGGGGCCACTAAAGAAATTTTTACTTTATCTTAGTTCATGGAAATTGTTACAGTTTAATTAAAATTTATCCAATGAATTGTAACAGGTTGGCTGATAAGTCCCCGGTCTGACACATAGATGGCGTCGCTAGTATTAAATGCATATTATTTTTATATAGTACCATCCTTCAAATGATTCGTGTCAACATTTGACGTCTGTAAGTCAATTAGTTTGTGAGATAGAACGTCTTTTGTGAAGCAACTTTTGTTATTGTGAAAAAAATGGAAAAAAGGAAATTCGTGTTTTGATAAAATACTGTTTTCTGAAGGGGAAAATACGGTGGAAGCAAAAACTTGGCTTGATAATGAGTTTCCGGACTCTGCTCCAGGGAAATCAACAATAATTGATTGGAATGCAAAATTCAAGCGTGGTGAAATGAGCACGGAGGACAGTGAACGCAGTGGACGTCCGAAAGAGGTGGTTACCGACGAAAACATCAACAAAATCCACAAAATGATTTTGAATGACCTTAAAATGAAGTTGATCGAGATAGCAGATGCCTTAAAGATATCAAAGGAACGTGTTGGTCATATCATTCATCAATATTTGGATATGCGGAAGCTCTGTGCAAAATGGGTGCCGCGCGAGCTCACATTTGACCAAAAACAACGTGTTGATGATTCTGAGCGGTGTTTGCAGCTGTTAACTCGTAATACACCCGAGTTTTTCCGTCGATATGTGACAATGGATGAAACATGGCTCCATCACTACACTCCTGAGTCCAATCGACAGTCGTCTGAGTGGACAGCGACCGGTGAACCGTCTCCGAAGCGTGGAAAGACTCAAAAGTCTGCTGGCAAAGTAATGGCCTCTGTTTTTTGGGATGCGCATGGAATAATTTTTATCGATTATCTTGAGAAGGGAAAAACCGTCAACAGTGACTATTATATGGCGTTATTGGAGCGTTTGAAAGTCGAAATCGCGGCAAAACTGCCCCATATGAAGAAGAAAAAAGTGTTGTTCCACCAAGACAACGCACCGTGCCACAAGTCATTGAGAATGATGGCAACAATTCATGAATTGGGCTTCGAATTGCTTCCCCACCCACCGCATTCTCCAGATCTGGCCTCCAGCGACTTTTTCTTGTTCTCAAACCTCAAAAGGATGCTCGCAGGGAAAAAATGTGGCAGCAATGAAGAGGTGATCACCGAAACTGAGGCCTATTTTGAGGCAAAATCGAACTACCAAAATGGTATCAAAAAATTGGAAGGTCGTTATAATCATTGTATCGTTCTTGAAGGGAACTATGTTGAATAATAAAAACGAATTTTGACAAAAAATGTGTTTTTCTTTGTTAGACCGGGGACTTATCAGCCAGCCTGTTATTCTTCTAAAATCAAATTTATCACAAAGCTGTGCAGATTTTCTTAAAATTTCTAAATTTTACCAAAAATATGTACATCTTGAACTTAAGCTAAGGACATTTTTAAGAACTCTTACTTCAAAATACGGAGTTTTCTTAAACAAAATAAAAAAACACAATAATTATGTCTGATATATTTCTTAAAATTGTCGAAAAGAAATATTTATTTTTATCATATCGCCGCTTGTAATACAGTTTAGTTAAAATTTAAGTAAAGTAAGAAAATAAAATATAAATATTATAAATACAAAAATTTGGCATGTAAATTTGTTTGTGAAAAAAAAAAAAACATAAAAACACCATCACTTTACTTTAATAAATTCTCCAATATGCTCAAAGCATATTTTGTTTGGACGCTGAATATTGTAGCCATCATAAGCTGTAAATGTGTCCACAATTTTATACCGACCTTCCATATTAGTGCCAAACTCATAAACCATATCAACTTCAAATGGATGATGGCGATAGGTATGCTAAGAAAAGAATATGTAATGGTAAGAAGCAAGGTAATAATGTGAAAAGGCACAAACCCCATAATTATTCAAACACTTCTGATCTTCTTCAAAAATATGTTTTGCCCACACTTGATAGGTTATAGAGTTTTTATCTGTGATGGAGTCGCAAAAATTTGGCATGTATACTGATAAAACTGTTGGTTGCCAAGTTCCACGAATAAATTTATAAACCTGTACACGCCACTAGATATAACGAAAGAGGAGTATGAACAAGTTCCCAAAACTAGATTTTCTCATTTTACCTCTATGCGATCAGTTGGTAATACATCCTTCCAGACACAAGTAGCATTTCCGTTTACCTGAATATTTCCGTCGATGTATTCCATATGTAAATTGCTAAGGTCAACCAAATTTTCTATACCTTTGGCTCCTGGGGGTGCATTTTCACAACGATCATAGACATACTCATTACTATAAATGAATTGGTATCGTCCTGCCAGACATTCGCATCCTACGAATGTTAAAATAATAATTGCAAAAAATTTTTTGTTAAAACCTGTTAGCTCCATTTCGCTGATTTCGGCTTTCAAATCGCGTTGAAAATACTTCAAGTTTATGCCATTACAATTTGGCTTTTATACTTAATTTTCTGATTGTTCGACTGTGAAACCATATAATTTGGAAAATGTTATTTTTTAAAGCAGAGTTGTTAATCTGTTATCCGATGTACAATTGATTATTATATTATATAAAAAGCATTTGAATATGTAATTGAGAAACATTGGGGGTAATTCCCCAATTATTATTATAGATTATAATGAAACATGCATAAGTGTGTTTTTATATTCTTGTTGTTGAGTGGAATTAGTGTTTATTTGCATTGAAAGATTGATTTAAATCTAAAACAATAAATGGTTCCAAAAAATGCTGCAATCTAATCAAAATCTTAGTAACCAATGTGACTTTTTTATCTTGTATTTATTATAGATCAAAATAAACAATAAATAATTAAAATAATCAAAATCTTTTTTTAAAGATAATTGACTTTTCCTTTCAATAATGTAGAAAGGAAAAGTTTCCTGGATGTTAATTCAAAATATTTACACTTGCAGTGCTATTTAAAAGCCACAATCGTAGACAGCATTGACATTATCCTTCTTATGTATGATATTTCATGTTAAGCTATTAATTAAATATTATGTAGATTCGATGCTTCTTATGTTAACATAAGTTAACATGCTCTATGTAGAAGTTACTCTCATTATTATCGATACTCAATGGTTATCTCACAAAAACACAATGATAACATTGGGCATCTCAATTCTACTCTCACATTGAGTGTTATCCCATTTAATTTGCATGTTATTCTCATTGTAATTCGTTTCTATTTTTCGTTGGCTAAAATTAAGGATATTGATCAATTTGTCACCTTGCATTATTTATATAGATATAATTTTTTTTAAAGAAGTTGACATAAAGACGACCCCTTTTTTACTGGAATTGCGAACATTTGTGTTTTCTTTTCATTTGGAAAAATTGTATCAAGTTTAAAAGATTTTCTCATGTTACTTCAGTATTCCAGTTGAACGAGTAGAGGATTTTCACACAAAAATACAAACTCGAATCGTTTTAAAACTAAAACTTTCAATGCCAAAGGCATTTTTCGGTTTCAGATTTCAATTTCAATAGACTTAGTTTGGTTGTTGGTGCTGTTATTATTGTGTACTCTACATGTTAATAGGAGTCAGTCCTTATCTTTTAAAAGGCTTCCTACTACTTGTGTATTTGTGTGTGTGTTATTTTGGGTTGTGGCATTGGTGTTCCTCTGGTTCTCTTTTTTTTTTTATTTTGTTGACACAATGCTGGGCTAGAGTAAAACTTTGCTCAGCTTAGTTGGCAATTCATGGTAAACTTCAGGTTCACATTCAGATTTATGTAGGGAGTAAAGCTTTTGTTTGGCAGTTTATGCTATGATTATTCTGGGTCTTTACTTTATGTGTTGCTGCATTTATTGGTTTATTGTTATGTGGTGTTTATGCTGCTTTTGTAGTAGTAGTAGTTGTTGTTATTGTTGTCGATGTTTTGGGGGGCGTGATGTGCAGAGATGCGGTAAGGTTTACAGTGGTTTTGGTTTGCCTTCGTTTTGTTGATCTTCTGGGGTTTTGTATTTCGGGTTTCCTATTGTTTTTTGAATTGGATATAGAGCTGGCATTAAAAAAATCATGGAATAACAAAACATTTCCCAGAAATTTTAGAGAAAGTACCTTTTAGTCATACACCCAAAAAAAGTTACCCCACCTTTGAAGAAAATTTAGGTTTATTTTAGAAAATTTTAACAAAAATAGTTTTCTAATTGCAACATGTTACAAATAAGTTAATACTTTTTGTCAAATTGAAGAAAATTTTTTAAAAATAATTATTTTTTTCTGTTGTTTAAGAAAATTTCATATGTTAGAAGAAAAAATTGGATTTGAAAATTGTTAAAATGTCTTTAGCGCTGTACGTAGTTCGAGCCAGTTACAATTTTAATAAAATTTACTCATTTGAGAGACTTATGAACTCAATTTAAGCAAACTTCTGTCATTTTAGTAAATTATGAACTAATTTATTTTTTAGTAAAATTGTGCACAATATTTGTATACAACTTTTTTCTTGTTTTTAGTTCACGTCATTAAAGTTAGGAAAAAATTATTCAAATAAGGAACATTTGCTCATATTGTGCAAAATCTAACTGAAATCAACTAATCTTCATGAACTAAAATAAAGTTCAGTTGGCATTAGAGCCCCATTTTTCTGGGTGTAGAGTAAAGGCTTTATATAAAGCAATAGTTGCTGAATATAGCAGTGAATTTATGTGTGATGGCAGTGGTCGTATACAGCAGTGGCGGTAAGCTGTGAGAAGCCGTGCCTGTAAACAACAGTGACTGTAAACATCAAGGGACGCAGGCAGCAGTGGCTATATACAGCAGTCAATGATTACATGCACGCACAGAATTAGGGACCACCGAGAGACTATAGATGAAAAGAAGACCATAGATATTAAAGATATGAAACGAGCTTGTTCCTCTTTATTTTTTCTTGAAAATCTCGAGCTAAGCTGCACACATGATCTATTAGAAGTTGCAAACTTTCATCAGTTTTTCTCTTCATTTAGTAATCGTTAAAAAAGTGTCTAGAAGCAGCCAGACCTATATATGTACATCTTCCCTGTTTATTCCTAAACGACATCTCTAATTAAAAACATTGGAATGCATATGTTGATTTTCATGAAATTTCTTCAAAAGCAAATGTGGATAAATCCCCAAGTTGTTGGTTTTTTCAAACCCGAAGTAAATAGGAATTGCAACTAATTCTTTACCTTTTCGAAATTTACCTTATCATTGGACTTGATTTATTTTTCTTCCAGGATGGACAAAGTACAGAAGTGTGATGTTTGTATTTATTCTTAGTTTTCGTTTGGCCTTTCTATTAAGCTTGTTGTCCCATTTGTTTTGAGGCTTGTTGGTTAGTTTCGTTCGTTTAGATTTTATTCTCAAATTATGTATGTTGTCAGTTTGTATGCGGTAAAATTAATTTTTCATCTAACGATATTCTATTTAGATAGCCTCACAGCTGGACATTTAAATCATTCAAGTGGAACCAGAACTAAAGACTAGACCCTGAGATGGTTTTTTTTTTAATTTAGACGTTGCTTGAACAAAAATGCTGAAACATGATTTTTTTTTTATAAAATTTGATAAAAATTTAGAAATACGTAAAATTTAAGATTGGACAATCAAACAATTTAAAATACTTAAAATTTAAGTTTAATAAATAAATCTATATGATTTTTCTTAATTGCTTTTTCGGTTAGTGTAGGTATAGTGACATTATTTAAAGCTCATTTAGACAACTCAGTCCATTATTCCATCAATTGTCTATAGAAATAAAATGCGGAAAAAATTTCCATAGAAATAAAATTTTGAAAAAATAAAACTTTGACAAAATTTTCTTTAGAAATAAAATTTGACAAAATTTTCTTTAGAAAAAAATTTTAACAAAACTTTCTATAGAAATAAAATTTTAACAAAAATTTCTATAGAAATCAAATTTTGACAAAATTGTCTATAGAAATAAAATTTTGACAAAATTTTCTACAGAAATAAAATTTTAACAAAACTTTCTATAGAAATAAAATTTTAACAAAAATTTCTATAGAAATATAACTTTGACAAAATTTTCTATAGAAATAAAATTTTGACAAAATTTTCTTTAGAAATAAAATTTTGTCAACATTTTCTATAAAAATCAAATTTTAACAAAATTTTCTATAGAAATCAAATGTTGACAAAATTTTCTATAGAAATAAAATTTAGACAAAATTTTCTATAGAAATAAAATTTTGACAAAATTTTCTATAGAAATAAAATTTTGACAAAATTTCCTATAGAAATATAAATTTTGACAAAATTTACTATAGAAATAAAATTTTGTCAAAATTTACTATAGAAGTATAATTTTGACAACATTTTCTATACAAATAAAATTTTGGTAAAATTTTCTATAGAAATAAAATTTTCACAAAATTTTCTATAGAAATAAAATTTTGACAAAATTTTCTTTAGAAATAAAATTTTGTCAAAATTTTCTATAGAAATCAAATTTTGACAAAATTTTCTATAGAAATCAAATTTTGACAAAATTTTCTATAGAAATCAAATTTTGACAAAATTTTCTATAGAAATAAAATGTTGACAAAATTTTCTATAGAAATCAAATCTTGACAAAATTTTCTATAGAAATCAAATTTTGACAAAATGTTCTATAGAAATAAAATTTTGACAAAATTTTCTATAGAAATAAAATTTTGACAAAATTTTCTAAAGAAATAAAATTTTGTCAAAATTTTCTATAGAAATCAAATCTTGACAAAATTTTCTATAGAAATCAAATTTTGACAAAATTTTCTATAGAAATAAAATTTTCACAAAATTTTTTATAGAAATAAAATTTTGACAAAATTTTCTATAGAAATAAAATTTGGGTAAAATTTTCTATAGATATAAAATTTTGACAAAATTTTCTATAGACAGAAAATATTGACAAAATTTTCACAAAATTTCCGTAAAAATAAAAGTTTGGCAACGTTTTTCATAGAAATAAAATTATGACAAAATTTTCTATAGAAATAAAATTTACACAAAATTTCCATAGAAATAAAATTTTCTATATAAATAAAGTTTTGACAAAATTTTCTACAAAATTTTTTCAGTGTACAAAAACAAACACCGAATAACAAAGGAATCGAAATATCTTTGTTTATCTATACTTATGGAAATAAAAAAAGTCCATATCGATTCGTAATTATTTGTAGACTTAACTATACATAACTTTTTTGTCTAATACATATATACCACGTATGGACTAACTCACAATTTAGAAAACGATGTTAAAAAGCTTTAAGATACCACAACCCAAGTAATTCGATTGTGGATGACAGTCTTCAGTAGAAGTTTCTACGCAATCCATGGTGGAGGGTACATAAGATTCGGCCTGGCCGAACTTACGGCCGTATATACTTGTTTTTTTTTTTTTTTATAAAATTTGATAAAAATTTAAAAATATGTAAAATTTAAGATTGGACAATCAAACAAATTAAATTACTTAAAATTTAAGTTTAATAAATAAATCTATATGATTTTTCTTAATTGCATTAGTTTCGGTTAGTGTAGGTATAGTGACATTATTTAAGGTTCATTTCGACAACTCAGTCCATTATTCCATCAATTTTCTATAGAAATAAAATGCGGAAAAAAAATTTCAATAGAAACAAAATTTTCTATAGAAATAACATTAAAAATTTTTTTTTTTTCTATAGAAATAAAATTAAAAAATAATTTTTCTATAGAAATAAAACTTTGACAAAATTTTCTATAGAAATAAAATTTTAACAAAATTTTCTATAGAAATAAAACTTTGACAAAATTTTCTATAGAAATAAAATTTTGACAAAATTTTCTATAGAAATTATATTTTGACAAAATTTTCTTTAGAAATAAAATTTTGTCAAAATTTTCTATAGGAATAAAATTTTGACAAAATTTTCTATAGAAATAAAATTTTGACAAAATTTTCTATAGAAATAAAATTTAGACAAAATTTTCTATAGAAATAAAATTTTGACAAAATTTTCTATAAAGGGTGATTCTTTTGAGGTTAGGATTTTCATGCATTAGTATTTGACAGATCACGTGGGATTTCAGACATGGTGTCAAAGAGAAAGATGCTCAGTATGCTTTGACATTTCATCATGAATAGACTTACTAACGAGCCACAACGTCGAATTTTCAGTGAATGGGCCCTAGAAAAGTTGGCAGAAAATCCGCTTTTTTATCGACAAATTTTGTTCAGCGATGAGGCTCATTTCTGGTTGAATGGCTACGTAAATAAGCAAAATTGCCGCATTTGGAGTGAAGAGCAACCAGAAGCCGTTCAAGAACTGCCCATGCATCCCGAAAAATGCACTGTTTGGTGTGGTTTGTACGCTGGTGGAATCATTGGACCGTACTTTTTCAAAGATGCTGTTGGACGCAACGTTACGGTGAATGGCGATCGCTATCGTTCGATGCTAACAAACTTTTTGTTGCCAAAAATGGAAGAACTGAACTTGGTTGACATGTGGTTTCAACAAGATGGCGCTACATGCCACACAGCTCGCGATTCTATGGCCATTTTGAGGGAAAACTTCGGAGAACAATTCATCTCAAGAAATGGACCGGTAAGTTGGCCACCAAGATCATGCGATTTGACGCCTTTAGACTATTTTTTGTGGGGCTACGTCAAGTCTAAAGTCTACAGAAATAAGCCAGCAACTATTCCAGCTTTGGAAGACAACATTTCCGAAGAAATTCGGGCTATTCCGGCCGAAATGCTCGAAAAAGTTGCCCAAAATTGGACTTTCCGAATGGACCACCTAAGACGCAGCCGCGGTCAACATTTAAATGAAATTATCTTCAAAAAGTAAATGTCATGGACCAATCTAACGTTTCAAATAAAGAACCGATGAGATTTTGCAAATTTTATGCGTTTTTTTAAAAAAAAAAGTTATCAAGCTCTTAACAAATCACCCTTTAGAAATAACATTTTGACAAAAATTTCTATAGAAATCATATTTTGACAAAATTTTCTATGGAAATAAAATTTTGACAAAATTTTCTGTAGAAATAAAATTTTAACAAAACTTTCTATAGAAATAAAATTTTGACAAAATTTTTTATAGAAATAAAATTTTAACAAAATTTTCTATAGAAATAAAACTTTGATAAAATTTTCTATAGAAATAAAATTTTGACAAAATTTTCTTTAGAAATAAAATTTTGTCAAAATTTTCTATAGAAATCAAATTTTGACAAAATTTTCTATAGAAATCAAATTTTGACAAAATTTTCTATAGAAATCAAATTTTGACAAAATTTTCTATAGAAATAAAATTTTGACAAAATTTTCTATAGAAATCAAATCTTGACAAAATTTTCTATAGAAATCAAATTTTGACAAAATGTTCTATAGAAATAAAATTTTGACAAAATTTTCTATAGAAATAAAATTTTGACAAAATTTTCTAAAGAAATAAAATTTTGTCAAAATTTTCTATAGAAATCAAATCTTGACAAAATTTTCTATAGAAATCAAATTTTGACAAAATTTTCTATAGAAATAAAATTTTCACAAAATTTTTTATAGAAATAAAATTTTGACAAAATTTTCTATAGAAATAAAATTTGGGTAAAATTTTCTATAGATATAAAATTTTGACAAAATTTTCTATAGACAGAAAATATTGACAAAATTTTCACAAAATTTCCGTAAAAATAAAAGATTGGCAACGTTTTTCATAGAAATAAAATTATGACAAAATTTTCTATAGAAATAAAATTTACACAAAATTTCCATAGAAATAAAATTTTCTATATAAATAAAGTTTTGACAAAATTTTCTACAAAATGTTTTCAGTGTACAAAAACAAACACCGAATAACAAAGGAATCGAAATATCTTTGTTTATCTATACTTATGGAAATAAAAAAAAGAGTTACTTTAAGGCTCTTGAAAAATTGCTTCATTCTCAAGTACTTTTAGCCAAGCTATAGAATCAGTTTTACTTTATTTATTCTTTTATTCTGGCATTGTATTTCCTTTAAGGCAATAGTAAGTATTTCTTTGACTTTATAACTAAGAAAAAATCATTATAATTAGTTCTTTTAAATTGCATTTGCTTAAACTTGTAATAGAAGTGTACATAACATCATTCAATTTTCTCTCAAGGCTCTTAAAAAGAATTTCATAGAATTAAATTGGAAATTTTTATAGTTACTCTTCCTTTAGAGCAAATAATTAGGTTTTTGAATCATTTTACTGAAGTGTTTAACCACAAAAATTCTTCTGTAAATCAACGCCAGTTTTGTGTTGCCTCAAAGTATTTTTTTTGTTACCAACTTCACAAAATAAAAAGGAATCAAAAAAAGTAACCTTAAGCCACTGAATAAATATTCGCCCGCTAATGTTTATAAAGAGTTTCCCATTTTCAAGAGTTATTTAATTTTTTTTGTTTCAATTTATTTTTTTCGCCTCCCATTTGTTAGGCTAAGTTGTTATGCTGCTGTGGCCACACAAAGAAATTGCCTGAATGTGTGAGTGTGGCCTTAGAGGCAAGTAAGCAAGCCAACGAGCCATCAAATGGGAATGGTTGTTTATAATTATTTTCAAATAACAAACATAAATGAACCCTTTTTTACGTAAGAACATACATACTATAATTAATAACCAATGTTAATGATCCCTTTGCTGATGATGCTGACTGACAATGCTGTTTTCAACATTTCACAATGACGATACAATGATGATGATAATTTATTGATTATTTTTTCTTTGTTTTCTCTCTCCCTTTCTCTCTGTCACTCACTCTCTCAGGCTTTGTAATCATTCATAACTATTGTTTTGGTATTGGCTTTATATATATATATATTGACTGTGTATATACAAAACTAGTGACATAGATATGTTTTTATGCTCTGCATTTTAAGATTGGGGTGTGGAGAGGTTTGCAATGCAAGCAAAATATTGATCTGATATTCAGAAAGTATAAAATCTTCATCATTGTTGGAGGTAACAATGATGAAGATTTTATACTTTCTGAATGTAAGGTACAATCTTCAGTATATCTGTCCATTATAGTATTGGTTTGTCTATTCATTCTTATATATATATATTTGTCCGTCTGTCAGTTAAAATTACTCTACTTTCCTGTTGAATATAGGAGGCTATAGCATATCCTGAATATCGGATGATAATTCAGTATAACACTTATAAATTGATCTACAAATTTCACTTCTAAAGTTGCAAAAAGGTGAAAGGTTTCTAGAAGGTAAATAACGATCGTTATGAAATCACATGAATATTGCGATTTCATAAATTTGCATAAGCGCTTCCTTTAACCTCAGCCATATTGTAGAACATGAGAATATAACCTGCGTCCATAAATCGATAACAATTTGACTTATTGAACGTGCTAGAAGGCATTATTATTTTGTAGCTGGCAAAAATCTTCACTTAAGGTGGGTATTAAGATCGAGTTTAGCCGCTAAAATCGTCATTTTTCACGATTACTTTTCTTTCATAATCCATTTTAAGGAATATAAACTTTGTAAAAAATTGCTTTGGGATATTCCCCATCAAGTTATAATGAAATCTGCGACAAATAAGTATAATTTGATGACGTTTTTTACTCATTTAGTTTTCACTTTAGTGAAAATTAGCGGCTAAACTCGAACTTAATACCCACCTTTACAAAAAAAATTAAATTTTGTCAAAATTTTATTTCTATAGAAAATTTTGTCAAAATTTTATTTCTACGGAAAATTTTGTCAAAATTTAATTTCTATAGAAAATTTTGTCAAATTTTTATTTCTATAGAAAATTTTGTCGAGATTTTATTTCTATAAACAAATTTGTCAAAATTTTATTTCAATAGAAAATTTTGTCAAAATTTTATTTCTATGGAAAATTTTGTCAAAATTTTATTTCTATAGAAAATTTTGTCAAATTTTTATTTCTATACAAAATTTTGTAAAATTTTTATTTCTATCGAAAATTTTGTCAAAATTTTATTCGTTTTGTTTGTTATTGTTGGCTTCTCTTCAATCGTTATTATTGCCTTTGATCTCAGCTTAAAGCCATGCATTGACTAAACTACAAGTGTAACTTAACCAACAGAGGAAAAGTATGCTTGTCAAATTTATTTGGGCAAAGCCCTATAGACTGCAAGATGGTTGGATGTACAGCTGTTTCGGAATTACCACATTCCTCATCAGCATCCTCTACTTGCAGCAAAACTATCAACCCAACCAATTATCAGAATAAATTCGGGTAATTCACTCAACCCAATGTGAACTACACTTGAACCTTCCGAAAAAGGGTTTGATAGTCGGCTACTGCCTAAACAAATTTTGCAAGCCTATCTCTTTTCCTTTGCCAAACTCAAATCATCGATTTGAATGTATTTGGCTGGGTTTGTTTTTGAGCGTGCTTCCTCTATCTTCATTCGTTTTGTTTGTTATTGTTGGCTTCTCTTCAATCGTTATTATTGTCAGCTTAAAGCCATGCATTGACTAAACTACAAGTGTAGCTTAACCAACAGAGGAAAAGTATGCTTGTCAAATTTATTTGGGCAAATCCCTATAGACTGCAAGATGGTTGGATGTACAGCTGTTTCGGAATTACCACATTCCTCATCAGCATCCTCTACTTGCAGCATTTCTATAAAACATTTTACCAAAATTGTATTTCTATAGACAATTTTGTCAAAATTGTTAAATTTTTATTTTTATAGAAAATTTTCTCAAAGTTTTATTTCTGTAGAAAATTTTGTCAAAATTTCATTTCTATAGGAAATTTTTTCAAAATTTTATTTCTATAGAAAATTTTGTCAAAATTTTATTTCTATAGGAAATTTTGTCAAAATTTTATGTCTACATAAAATTTACTCAAAATTTTATTTATATAGAAAATTTTGTCAGAATGTTTTTCTATTGAAAAATTTGTCAAAATTGTATTTCTATAGAAAATTTTGTCGAAATTTTATTTCTATAAGAAATTTTACTTCTATAGAAAATTTTGTCAAAATTTTATTTCTATAGAAAATGTCAAATTTTTATTTCTATAGATAAATTTGTCAAATTTTTATTTCTATAGAAAATTTTGTCAAAATTTTGTCCAAATTTTATTTCTATAAAAAATTTTACCAAAATTTTATTTCTATAGACAATTTTGTCCAAATTTTATTTCTACAGAGAATTTTGTCAACATTTTATTTCTATATAAAATTTTGTCAGAATTGTAAAATTTTTATTTTTATAGAAAATTTTCTCAAAATTTTATTTCTATAGAAAATTTTTACAAAATTTTAATTTTATAGAAAATTTGTGGAGTAACTCTTAGTTGGAGAGGAATATTTTTCAAAATTTACCAAACCATTCTACCAAATAGTACAAAATCTATCAGTTTGGTAGAATTCTACTAACCGTGATCTCTAGGCTAATCGAATCGCGATTATGTTGGAAACTAAATCCAAAATGTTTATTATTTTTGCTGGACCACCCTCCGTAAAAATCCAGCTCCACACTTGCTAGAACATTTTCAATGTTCATCTCTTATTGGGTCTGATTCAAATTCAGAAAGCGGGTTTTAGTGAAAGATGACTCACAAATGTAGAATACCTGTAAAAAAACTTTGTGGTGAAGAGCTTATGCTCACAGAGCACTGTGAGCATAAGCTCTGTATCGAGAAGTTAAAAAGATGTGCGGGGACAATATTTGAATGATGAGATAGAGGCGCTAGTATAATTGTCTTCTCTAGCATTACATTTCCGATAACAGCTTATTCGTACATACATAAAAACCCACACTCTCTTTGTCTCTCTCTCTCTCTCTCTTTCTCACCCAAAGAACACTTTATTCTGGCTGAAAATTCCTCTGCTTTCTTCTGGCTGAAAATTCCTGTCTCCTCATTCTTTTAAAACTCGATTTCACTTGGTTTTACCATTCTAAACATGCAAAATTCAAATCTACCTGCTATTAGATTAGAATATTTGTCATTTTCATGTAGATTAGAATATGTAGGATCTCCATTTTCACACTTCGTTTTTTTTGACATATAGATGGCGCTATTTGATAATATATGACAATTCAATTTAAAACGATTTCATTCTTTTAATACTCTATGCCACTTGCTACAAACCGCAAAAATACATGATTACCAGTTCACATTTCAATGATTCTTGAAGAATGTTCGTTCATTCGTTCATTGATACTTGTTTTATATGCAATTGAAACATTTTTCATTTCGCCATATGAGGTACCCTGGTTTGTCTTCATGTTGTTGTTTTTATTACTGTGTATGTGGATACCCTCTTCAAAAGCATGTTCTAGCCACAGCCATTACAAGGGTCGTCCCTGTATCCACACAAATAGAAAAACACTTGAAAAAATATTGGTAATAGTCATTGTAGAATTGGATCTGACCAGTGAGTTTTGTCTGTCTGTCCGTCTGTCCGTCTGTCATTTCATATTGAATGAAATAATATCGCAACGAGACAAGAGTGCAAAGAAGACGAGAGTAAAAAAAACAAACACACACAAAAATATTTAATAGATGGCCATTGGCTTTTGTGGAACCACATAAAAGCTATTGAGGAAACAAGGACTTTAGTTCTCTGGCCACAGATTGTAACGATTTCAATGAGCAAAGCATCGCCAATTATAAGTGGAGGAATTATAAAGCTACCAATGGATGTTATCAAAACCAAACCAAGAGTAATTGTAACAATTTATTGTAATTTCCCATTGATGACGAAAGTATCTCAATTGGTTATTGCCTTGTTTGGTTTCACTTTGGAATGTTCATACAGAAAGGATGGCAAATAAAAATGCAGTCAGTTTTGTTTCTTTGCCACAAAGAATGAGAGAGAGTATGTGAGAGAATGAAATGTTCCCCATTAGATCTCCTTGAAAGGTCATTACAATAACAAAAATCAAGAGAATGAGTTAGAGGGTACTCAGAAAGGTCTTTGTGTAGTAAATCCATCAAAGGGGAAGAAATCAAAGAAATGTACTTTGTGTAAATCTCCTTTATATACAAATTATTATAAAGACTACTAAAGGTATTTAAATTTTTTTGCAATGTTTCTTTAGAATTGTCATACTCGAAGGGGATACGCTATAATATTATTTTCTATATAAAATGCTCATTTATTTTCTATGGTCTATGGAATAATAATTTAAATTTTAAGCATAACCTTAGGCTATTTACAAATTTTGATTAATCTTTAAATGAAAGCATATTTTTAGGATAATGATATACTTTGAAAATTTATTATTTAAATAATTGTAATAATATATGTTTTACTTATTTCTGTTTATTTACAGGTAAGTGAAATGATGGCATGTGTGTAAGTAAAATTAATGGAATTAAATTAATTTAAATGAAAAAAAAAAAATAAAAGCAGCGATTATCACCGCCCAAAAGTATGCATTAAATATATATACGGAAATATTATACAGTTTAAATGATTGACCAATGACTAATTTAGGCTACCATGTTCCAAGAGCAAAATGTTACTTATTCACGGAAAACATGTAGCATGTTTGTCGAAACCATGTTCTTTTATCGGAAGTTATGTATCTGATTTCGAAAAGCATATTATGTTTGACGAGAAAAGAATATTCTTGCAACAAAAATCCTACATGGTCGCTGTGAAAAAGCAACATGGTGCTCTTGAAACATGTTTGAGGTGATCATATTCCTTCTCTGGGTGTGGGATCTGTTGCAATTTATATCTCTAACATTTATGGCGATAGTTCCGCCAACGGCGCCACCTATAGATAAATAGAAAATCGAAAGAATATGATGCTCAATCACAAAAAAATTCTCTCCATTAGCTAAAAGGAAATAATTGCAAATTTAAGCATCTTAAATAGGAAGAATTCTATTCCATTGAATATTGAAAAATCTTATAGTCTCTAATAGAAACTAGCGCCATCTACATATTCAGTTTGAAAATTAAATGATTTGATTGTTTTGAACCGCTTACAATTTTGATTTATGAGATGGACACTGTGCGATGAAAAACTTTGATTTATGAGATGGGATAGGGTTATGTGTATGAATGCAAATCGACGCCACCTATAGGTAAATAGCAAATCGAAACGTTATGATACTCTATAAAAACCAAATTATCTCTATAAACTAAACGGAATTGTGAATCCGATGTTTTACTATAAAGAAAATCTCTTTTTGTACTAGGAAATCGAAATCTATCCATTAAAATTTAATAGTATTGGTTGTTCTAATCGAATCGAATATCGAATAAGTAAGTCATTACTATCAAGCATATGGTATTGCTGAGAGTAATGACACAAAAGCCTTTGGTTAAAAGTTTTACACCTCATCTACTTACCAGACATTGATGGGAACTCAGGCGATGTATCAAGCTCACTTAGACTATTCAGTCCATTGTGATACCACATTGATGAACTTCTCTCTTATCACTGAGTGCTGCCCGATTCCATGTTAAGCTCAATGACAAGGGACCTCCTTTTTATAGCCGAGTCCGAACGGCGTTCCACTTTGCAGTGAAATCACTTAGAGAAGCTTTGAAACCCTCAGAAATGTCACCAGCATTACTGAGGTGGGATAATCCACCGCTGAAAAACTATTTGGTGTTCGGTCGAAGTAGGAATCGAACCCACGACCTTGTGTATGCAAGGCGGGCATGCTAACCATTGCACCACGGTGGCTCCCTTTCTCTTTCCCTTAAAATTTCAAAGCATTATCTGAGAAAGACATTACTACCAGCCATATGGTATTTCAGGGGTAATTGAATAAAAGCTTCTTATTCTTCATCTGATATACTTACCCAGTATTTGTTGGGACCTCTCTCTTTGTACTAGAAAACCGAACTCTGTCCATTAAAAGTTACAGTATTGGTTCTTCTAATTATCAAAGAAGTCTAAGGTAAGTCATTACTACTAAGCATATGGTATTGCTGGGAGTAATGACACAAAAGCTTTTGGTTACCAGTTTTACACCTCATCAACTTACCAGGCATTTCTTGGGAATTCTCTCTTTCTTTGTGCTTGAAAATTAAAATCTTTCCATTTTCTAAGTTGGTGTAAAGTAAGACATTACTACGTAGCATATGGTATTGCTAGGGGTAATGACGCAAAAGCTTTTGGTTCTTCACCCCATATACTTACTTACCCCTCTCTCTTCCCTTGAATATCACACCCTATCCATTAAAAGTTCATAGCATTTATGATTTTAATTATCAAAGATGTATATGGTTAAGTCATTACTACCAAGCCTATGGTATTGCTGTGTGTAATGACATAAACACTTGTCGTAACCAGTTTTTTACCTCAACTACGTGTGCCATGGATTTCTTTTTTTCTCTCTCTATGCTGGAAAATTTAATTCTATCCATTAAAATTGCATGGCATTGGTTCTTTTAGTAATCCAGGAAGTCGAATTACCATAAGACCAAACATCTCCTTTTTTGTTTGGGCATTAAACTATGTGGCTAATGTACAGTAAGATAATCCTATAAATCGATTCTAAATGTCTTCCAGACTCAAATTGACCTTTTTAGTGTGTGTGTGTGTGTGTGTGTGAAACCTTCAATAATCAAAGAATACCACAAATCATGGGAAACAAGGAGACGATAAACCGCACAAATCGAGACAAGATATTCGCGCGCATATTCAATCCATTCTCTTATCCATAAACAACGCTCGAAACATGATTATTATCTTGTTTACCATGTTATGACTTGGCTGACAATCACATGGGGTGTCTTACTGCCACTGGCTTTGTTGGTTGCGGTTGGTTGGAAAAAAGAATCGGTTTCTTTATCGCATTTATTTTGCTACACTTTATCTTAATTACCACAAGAATGTGTTACAATTTGCACATTAGCCACGAAGACTACATGCTAGCTGGCCAACCAGTCAGCTAGCAGCCGAAGAGAGGAGTTCAGGAGCTCGAAATAACAGCAAATAAAACGTGCTACCACCTGATTCCTTATTCACTATTTCTTCAGTTTTGTGGAGCTAGACTGTAGATTTTACATGGGGCAGGGGTGCTTTCTGAGTGGCATTCAATCTGTGCATGTGATATGTGGCATATGTGTTCCATAGTGTTTCATATGAAGAGTTTCTTATCAACTGACAAGGCAACAACTCTGCTATATTCCAGTCTACCTACCATCGAACCATTAACCAACCAACAATCATTTAGCCCCACAATACTAATTTTAGTACCAGGGAGCCAAAGGTATATTCATTGTGACTTTCCTGTTTGACGTTTTCGATTATCGTCAATTGCAGTCTTTGAGTGCTATAACGTCTTGACTGCCAGACTTGGTCATCTTGGGTTTTCTCGCCACATTTAGAGTTAACCAATGACTGATTTTGAGTAGCATTTCAAGAATTCATTGGATTTGTATTTATTTTGCACATGCTTACATTAAAGATAGGAGTGGTTGAATGTTTTAAAGCTAGGTGAGGTATTCGATTTGCCAAGGCCTCATGTAGGTGTATTGCAAATTTTCTATAGAAATAAAATTTTCACAAAATTTTGACAAAATTTTCTATAGTAATAAAATGTTGCAAAATTTTCTATAGTAATAAAATTTTGACAAAATTTTCTATAGAAATAAAATTTTCTATAGAAATAAAATTTTCAGAAAATTTTCTATAGAAATAAAATTTTCAGAAAATTTTCTATAGAAATAAAATTTTCAGAAAATTTTCAATAGAAATAAAATTTTCAGAAAATTTTCTATAGAAATAAAATTTTCAGAAAATTTTCTATAGAAATAAAATTTTGAAAAAATTTTCTATAGAAATAAAATTTTGACAAAATTTTCTATAGCAATAAAATTTTCAGAAAATTTTCTATAGAAATAAAATTTTGACAAAATTTTCTATAGCAATAAAAATTTGACAAAATTTTCTATAGAAATAAAATTTTGGCAAAATTTTCTATAGAAATAAAATGTTGACAAAATTTTATATAGAAATAAAATTTTCAGAAAATTTTCTATAGAAATAAAATTTTCAGAAAATTTTCTATAGAAATAAAATTTTCAGAAAATTTTCTATAGAAATAAAATTTTCTATAGCAATAAAATTTTGACAAAATTTTCTATAGAAATAAAATTTTGACAAAATTTTCTATAGCAATAAAAATTTGACAAAATTTTCTATAGAAATAAAATTTTGGCAAAATTTTCTATAGAAATTAAATTTTGACAAAATTTTCTATAAAAATAAAATGTTGACAAAATTTTATATAGAAATAAAATTTTCTATAGAAATAAAATTTTCAGAAAATTTTCTATAGAAATAAAATTTTCAGAAAATTTTCTATAGAAATAAAATTTTGACAAAATTTTCAACAGAAATAAAATTTTCAGAAAATTTTCTGACAAAATTTTCTATAGAAATAAAATTTTGGCAAAATTTTCTATAGAAATAAAATGTTGACAAAATTTTCTACAGTAATAAAATTTTCTATAGCAATAAAATATTGCCAAAATTTTTATAAAAATAAATTTTTGACAAAATTTTCTATAAAAATAAAACTTTGACAAAATTTTCTATCAAAATAAAATTTTGACAAAATTTTCTATAGAAATAAAAATTTGACAAAATTTTCTATAAAAAGAAAATGTTGACAAAATTTTCTATAGAAATAAAATTTTTAGAAAATTTTCTATAGAAATAAAATTTTGACAAAATTTCCTATAGAAATAAAATTTTGACAAAATTTTCCATAGAAATAAAATTTTGACAAAATTTTCCATAGAAATAAAATTTTTACAAAATTTTCTGTAGAAATAAAATTTTGACAAAATTTTTTATAAAAACAAAATTTTGACAAAATATTCTAAAAAAATAAAATTTTGACAACATTTTCAATAGACATAAAATTTTGACAAAATTTTCTATAGAAATAAAATTTTCAGAAAATTTTCTATAGAAATAAAAATTTCAGAAAATTTTCTGTAGAAATAAAATTTCCAGAAAATTTTCTATAGAAATAAAATTTTCAGAAAAATTTCTATAGAAATAAAATTTTGACAAAATTTTCTATAGAAATAAAATTTTGACAAAATTTCCTATAGAAATAAAATTTTGACAAAATTTCCTATAGAAATAAAATTTTGGCAAAATTTTCTATAGAAATAAAATTTTCAGAAAATTTTCTGACAAAATTTTCTATAGAAATAAAATTTTGACAAATTTTTTTATAGAAATAACATTTTGGCAAAATTTTCTATAGAAATAAAATATTGACAAAATTTTCTATAGAAATAAAATGTTGACTGAATTCGAAAATAGTCGCAAAAATCTGTCAGCGAATTTCCTTCCATAAATCATTAATTTCATTTCTCTATCTTTTAAAATTTCCATTTGCAAAATTTTCTCCAAAAAGGCCCTCTTATGTTACTGGCCCCTTTCCTGATCACTGATAGTTTTTTTGACGTCTGTAATGCTGACAACGTGCAAATTTTGAGACATGGGATTTTACATGACATGTTTCTCATTCATTCCGTCATGAGTGTATGCATGAGTTTGCTTCTTCAGTTTCTGGTTGACTAACTGCCTATAAGTACGTTTATATATGCAGGTTCTGTACATACTTGGGTCATGAATGCATTGTCGGACAGAGCAGACTGGTGGTCTCACTCACTAACTGCCAGACGGACAAACGAACTGACAAGGTATGATAGGTTTGTTGATTGCTCGGCATGTTAATAATGACATATTTTGCCTACCAAGGATATTAAATTGCATTATTTTCAACATTATACTCTTGTCATATTCGAATATGTTTACATGTAGAAAGCAGATCATACGGCCGGTACATACTCATACAGAAAATATTGTAGAACAAATAATCGTACATGTTTTGGTGAACATATGTTTATTATGATTTACAAATATACATACACATGGATATATGGACGAATGAGTGTTCATATTGGAATGCAATTTGGCATCGGCAAAGCTACTGTGTGTGGTTATTGTTTATGAAGGAAAATTATGATATTTTGGGGTAAGGCATTCGGGAAGGCCTTCAGTGGGAATGATTGGAGAAATATTAAATGAAAATGTTTCTATTTTATATTTAGTTAAATGATTTACGGCCATTTTCATATAGCTCCGTTAGGCTTTAACTCCCAGTTAACTGAAAGAAAAATGGTAATATCTTCTCTCCGGTTAAATTTAAATGAAAAATTTTCAGCGGTTAACCGGCATATGGAATAAATAGGCAAGATGACAGATATGTCTATAGCACGGTTTAAAAGTTCGTTAGCTAACGTAGCACTAACGGAGATTCATGAAAATGGGGGTTAGTCGAAAATAAAAAAAGTTTATAGTAAGTATTTGCATATCCAACTTTGCCCCCAAAATATATATAGCATAGCATTGAGAAAGACCTTTATTTTAAAGGGAAAATATGTTCCAATTTCTTCGTCTAGTTAAGAATATTGCTCTTATCTGTAATATATAAATATGGGGTAAATTATTATATTATACTGTTACAGTCGACATTTTTAGAGAATTAAAAAAAAAATTAATGAAAATTGGAAAATATTCGGGAAGGCCTTCTGGCTCGACTTCTACACAGGACCATCCTTCATTTCATCTGGCATATGACTTTAGCTTTATCTGCTTGGCTTTCCACTTTTGGAGATACAAGGATGAATAAAAAACCAAGGCCCTTCCTAATGGACGTCTATATATTTTCAATGTTCACCCTTTTCAATGTAAGGCCTGGAAATAATATCATCCAAACAAGACCTTGTTATAATATCAAGCACTGATAAAAACTTATTTAACTCGTTTATTTTATGTATTTATAAGTGTAAAACAATTAAGTCATTAATTGATTCACATACCTTCCTAAGGCCTCTTCCATGCCATATTGGAATTTTTTCTATACTCTGGGGGAAATGAAAATATTTTACTTGTGTTGTTGATGTTACCATTTTAATTTTATTACAGTCATCATGCCTGGTGTAAACGATATTAATTTTCATGTTTTCACCGCATTTGATACGATAATAAAAAATATTATATTTTTTCAACAAAAACTTTATTGATGGATATATTACTGGAAGACACAATCGTAACGAATGACTATATAAAAAGGCAATGTTATATTTTTAAGACAAATGTATGTAAATATGAAGGAAACAAATAAAATTCACTTGTATTCAATGATAGTGAATGTAATAAAAATTAAATTGATAATAGTCAAATTTCTTTAAGCGTTGATTCATAAATTAATGAAAATCAAACAAATGTTTTCAAAAAAAAAAAAAAAAAAAACAAACAAACAAAAAACAAAATTTTAAGAACATCTACTAAACAAATATTTCTATAGAAAATTTTCTCAAAATTTTATTTCTATAGAGAATTTTCTGAAAATGTTATTTCTATAGAAAATTTGGCAAATTTTTTTTCTATATGAACACGCAGAGAAGGAATATGATCACCTCAAACATGTTTCAAGAGCAAAATGTTATTTTTGGATGTTGACCATGTAGCATGTTTGTCGGAAAAATGTTGTTTTCTCGCTAAACATAACATGCTTGCCGAAATCATATACATAATTTCGGAGAAAATAACATGGGTGCGATAAACATGTTAAATGGTCACCATCCAAAAATAACATTTTGCTCTTGAAATATGTTTGAGGTGATCATATTCCTTCTCTGGGTGAAAATTTTGTCAAAATTTTATTTCTATAGAAATTTTTGTCAAAATTTTATTTCTATAGAAATTTTTGTCAAAATTTTATTTCTATAGAAAATATTGTCATAATTTTATTTCTATAGAAAATTTTGTCAACATTTTATTTCTATAGAAAATTTTCTGAAAATTTTATTTCTACAGAAAATTTTGTCAACATTTTATTTCATTTGAAAATTTTGTCAAAATTTTATTTCTATAGAAAATTTTGTCAAAATTTTATTTCTATAGAAAATTTTGTCAACATTTTATTTCTATAGAAAATTTTGTCAACATTTTATTTCTATAGAAATTTTTTTCAAAATTTTATTTCTATAAAAAATTTTGTCAAAATTTTATTTCTATAGAAAATTTTGTCAAAATGTTATTTCTATAGAAAATTTTGTCAAAATTTCATTTCTATAGATAATTTTGTCAAAATTTTATTTCTATAGAAAATGTTGTCAAAATTTTATTTCTATAGAAAATTTTGTCAAAATTTTATTTCTATAGAAAATTTTGTCAAAATTTTATTTCTATAGAAAATTTTCTGAAAATTTTATTTCTACAGAAAATTTTGTCAACATTTTATTTCATTTGAAAATTTTGTCAAACTTCTATTTCTATAGAAAATGTTGTCAAAATTTTATTTCTATAGAAAATTTTGTCAAAATTTTATTTCTATAGAAAATTTTGTCAAAATTTTATTTCTGTAGAAAATTTTCTGAAAATTTTATTTCTACAGAAAATTTTGTCAACATTTTATTTCTATAGAAAATTTTGTCAAAATTTTATTTCTATAGAAAAATTTTGTCAAAATTTTATTTCTATACAAAATTTGGCAAAATTTTATTTCTATAGCAAATGTTGTCAAAATTTTATTTCTATAGAAAATTTTGTCAAAATTTTATTTCTATAGAAAAATTTTGTCAAAATTTTATTTCTATAGAAAATTTTGTCAAATTTTTATTTCTATAGAAAATTTTTTCAAAATTTTATATCTATAGAAACTTTTGTCAACATTTTATTTCTATAGAAAATGTTGTCAAGATTTTATTTCTATAGAACATGTTATCAACATTTTATTTCGATAGAAAATGTTGTCAACATTTTATTTCTATAGAAAATTTTGTCAAAATTTTATTTCTATAGAAAATTTTGTCAAAATTTAATTTCTATATAAAAATGTTGTCAAAATTTTATTGCTAAATGAAAATTTTGTTAAAATGTTATTGCTATCTGAAAAATTTGTCAAAATTGTATTTATGTATGAAAATTTTGTCAAAATTTTATTTCTATAGAAAATGTAAAAATTTATTTCTATAGAAAATTTTGTCAAAATTTTATTTCTATAGAAAATTTTGTCAAAATTTTATTTCTATAGAAATTTTTTTCAAAATTTTATTTCTATAGAAAATTTTGTCAAAATTTTATTTCTATAGAAAATTTTGTCAACATTTTATTTTTATAGAAAATTTTGTCAAAATTTTATTTCTATAGAAAAATTTCTTAAAATTTTATTTCTATAGAAAATTTTGCCAAAATTTTATTTATATAGAAAATTTTGCCATCATTTTATTTGTAGAGAAAATTTTCTCAAAATTTTATTTCTATAGAAAATGTTCTCAAAATTTTATTTCTATAGAAAATGTTCTCAAAATTTTATTTCTATAGAAAATTTTCTCAAAATTTTATTTCTATAGAAAATTTTGTCAACATTTTATTTTTATAGAAAATTTTGTCAACATTTTATTTTTATAGAAAATTTTGTCAAAATTTTATGTCTATAGAAAAATTTCTTAAAATTTTATTTCTATAGAAAATTTTGCCAAAATTTTATTTATATAGAAAATTTTGCCATCATTTTATTTCTAGAGAAAATTTTCTCAAAATTTTATTTCTATAGAAAATGTTCTCAAAATTTTATTTCTATAGAAAATTTTCTCAAAATTTTATTTCTATAGAAAATTTTTTTCAAAATTTTATTTCTATAGAAAATTTTGTCAAAATTTTATTGCTATATGAAAATTTTGTCAAAATGTTACTGCTATCTGAAAATGTTGTAAATATTTTATTTCTATAGAAAATTTTGTCAAAATTTTATTTCTATAGAAAATTTTGTCAAAAATTTATATCTATAGAAAATTTTGTCAAAAATTTATTTCTATAGAATTTTTTCTCACAGTTGGTAGAATTCATTCAACTGTGGCAACCGTGGTGGTAATACAAATTTATTTTTTTCGTAATAAACGTTGCATTTTCATATATATAAAGAACAAAGAAACATTTTTGTTTTGTTAATTTTGTTTAAATTTAATGAAAAATATTGCAGGGGATATTGTAGGGAATTTTTTTTTGGGAATGTAGGGGAAAATAGGGAGCTTTCATTTTTATGATTGATTTTGGTTTTATTTTTATGTTAGCCTGATATCAATGCAGGCTGGTTTAATTTCGAAATTAGTTATAAAACATATTATTACAACATTTGGTCGAACTTATTGGACAAGAAGATTAAGAAATTGATACTATTAAATGATTGAAAATAAAAAAGGGGGACATCCTCGCCAGATCTACAATAGAGGCTATGGGAAATCTAGCATTTTCTTTTCAATAACTTAATAGTATCAATTCTCTTAATCTTCTTATCCAGTAAACTTTTATTATTAAAATTTTAATTGAAAAATATTGTTGATGTTTTTTTTCTGCAAACCAATAATAAAAATAAAGAAATATGCCTTCCTATTACTCAATTTGCTTTTTTCGACTATTTTGGTTAATTTACCTTTGCAAATCAATATGCAATACTCTACAATTATTATCTCTATTGAATTTATCGCCTTTGAGTAAGTTTTTATAAATTCCCCAAATATATACTAAAACGACAACTATCTATTAAGCATATGTACAAGTTTCCCTTCTACTTGTTTAATTTCGTTTTTTGTTTCCTCACTTCCGTTTGTAATTTTGCGGTTGCACACATTTTTATTGCATTCACACTCACTTAAATTTAATTACACATTTGGCAATCAATTTAGTTTAATTTGTAACGGCAACTCTGTCATTAGGACACCATTGCAACTTTTTCAACATCTCAGTTGCGGTGCTTAAATACTACCAATTACCAATACAACGATGGTTTTCTCCCCTTTATGCTCAAGTCAGCCACACTCACTTCACGTTGGTTTTGTATATTTTGTTCTTGTTGCTTCTCACAACCCTAAGGTATTTTCTTTTCTTTTCCTTATTACTCCCATATTAATGGAATTCCAACTAGCATTCATTTGCTGTTGTTGTTGTTGTTGTTTTGGTTTGTTCAATACTCATTCCCTAGAAGTTTTTGTATGCAAGTGAAATCTAAGTTTGCCATATCGCTGCCATACACATATTTAGGGTTCAATGAATTTCCCCATGGTGGTTTATCCTCCATTCGTTTCGTTTCGTTACATTTCATTTCATTCTTTGTATGCAATTTTCTTTTTTTTTTCTTTAAAATTTTTTGCTTGCAAAATACTTTTGCTCTTTCTCATTCTGTCACCCCGTTGCTCTCTCTCTTTCTTTTTCTCTCTCCTTTGATATGACATAGAGGTTTTGAATATTTTTCTCTCTTTTTGATATATCTATTGATTACTGATGATGATGATGTTGACGGGTAATATTAAATGAATGGGCTGACTGACTGTCTGCCTTAGAATGTCGTTGTACCATGGCCTGGTAGAAGAAAAAAATGTCATTAGGTTGTCAAGGTTTCTTTCTGGCTAACAAAATAGTTGAAATTCTTTTGGCTATATGAGAGTCTATGGGCATTGAAGAAGTCTTCAATGGAGGAGGGGAGAGCTATCTATAAAAGGACAAGTGACAGCTGGAAAACATAAAATAGAAAAAAATGATAGCGGATGTAAAATTTATAACGAGTAATATTAAGGTTTCCCTATTGGAGAGAAATTTGAGTTGTCAAACAAAAATGTCCCCCCATCGTTTTCCTTGATTTCCGTTTCCGATTATTTGAAAAGGCTTAAATGCGAGAAGTTTGCAATACCTATGAAGAGTTTAAGAGTCTAAATTTTGATTTAAACATTTGAAGAAAGAAGAGAAATATTTGTCTGAAAAAAAAATGAAAGTATTGGGTTACCAACCATCCTTTTCTAATGAAAAAAGTCTATACATAGTTTTATAAAATCATAGAGCGGTAGAAAAGGCGTCATGCATTTTTTTATTCTGATAATTTTGGACATTTGCTAATCATTTTCTGTACATCATCATGTAGTTAGGGCTCTTTACCCCACATTATATACATTGATCCGATCAGAATCTCGGAAGACGATTGAGCTGTGTGTCCGTCCGTCTATCTGATTTTTATGTATTTTTTTTTTTTCAATTTTGTTATAAGACCAATAAAAGATTTTTATTTCTATCGCCTAGAATTTTATAACTTCAGATTTTTTTATATTTCTTTCTAGCGTGTT
Organism: Haematobia irritans; assembly: GCF_050003625.1. Lineage (NCBI taxonomy): Eukaryota > Metazoa > Arthropoda > Insecta > Diptera > Muscidae > Haematobia > Haematobia irritans. Next base: position 9,786,786 of record NC_134401.1, on the reverse strand, counting down.
TTTTAAATGAACCATAAAAATTCTTTATTTATATCTTGTTATTGTTTAATGGGTTAATTTAATTATTGGCAAATTATGCAAATTACAATATATCGATAGTTTGTTTTTTATCTCCGTTTTGTTTTGGTTTTTTAATATATGCAATATATTCTACTCAAATTAATCTTTTCCTATTTAACAAGTGTTAAATTATTATGGAAAATTAGAAGAGCAGAGCAGAAATTAAAAAAAAACACATATAGCGATAAAATTTGAATAAATTTATTTAGATACATAGAAAACAAAAACTATAGCCTATAGGCATAAGCTAATGGCTAGAAGACAAAAAAAAAACTAGCGTGTCCCATAAAATGTGGTACCAAATGAAGACAAATTTGCATAGTTTCAAAATATTTATATTTTACTCACATGTCTGCCTGCCGGGCAAACTATAGCGTCAAACTTCTCTATAGATAAAGCTTTGATGTAAACCGACAGCAAATTACCAGCGATCAATCGCTAGCTATTTTATCTTTTGACGAGAAAAAAACTGACAATTTTTTAAAACATTTTGTTGCTATTGAAACGTAACATAGACTTGTTAGATTTTTATTGTCATGTAAAAAAGTTACCATGATTATGATGGCTTTACCTTTCTGATGTTTTTTTGTTTGTTATTAAAATGTATTGAAGAGAGTCCCCTCATATATGATGTTTCAAAGAGTCATTTGTTTTGTATTGTAAATGGAAATGTTTTTTAATTATTGGAGTTTTTTTGTTAAATATTTCTATTATTATAATATATAATAAAGCTAATCTGACAAAAACAGACACATATCAAATGTCATTGATTTTAAGTGAAATTTTTTACGTTTTTTTTTTTTCGTAAAAAGTCGTAACTATTTATAAAAACTAAACAAAAAAGGATACGAAAGGACGAATAGAGAGGCAGGGCTAAATCGACTAAGGAGGTTATTCCCGTATTAAAAAAATTATTGATATGAAAGTTAATGTAACCTACATTTTTAGATACACGAATTGCCCAATGCAATGACAAATTTGTCACATTTTTTAATGAAAACACAGTCAACATTAAAGCTTGACCATAGAAGGCAAAGTAAGATAGACAAATTATAACTAAAAAAAACTAATAATAACAATGAATCTATCGCCTCAGTTTTAGCCAATATTTTTTTAGTTATTTCAGAGAAAATGTTTTTTTTTTCACTTTATAATGTAACGTTTTCAGATTTCCCTCGCTTTGCTTTGCTAGTCTATTGCCTCTATGTGTTTCTTTTTCGAATCTTTTGTATTGGGGTTCAATATTTTATAGTGCAAAGTACTTTTCGTAACAACTTCTTTTGTTTAACTATCAAAGAGCTTAGTTTTATTTTATTGTATTGTGTTGATTGTTTTTTTTTTTTTTTTTTTTTTTGAGTTGGTTTATGAAACAAAAAAAGTAGCAATAATAATACAATAAGAAATGTAATGGAAACCCACATTTTTTCTCTTCAATACATAATATTGTTTTCTTATTGTTGTCTGTTTTTTTCTTTATTATTCATTGTTAAACTTAGATAAAATATAATGATCAACACATCAACGATGATGGTGTTCAATTAAAGGGTACCAAAAAGAAAAAAATTATGGTTGTATAGGATGTGATGATGGTTTACGATATATATAAATATATATTTTTAATTTAAAGAAATAAAATATAAGTATTTATTTTGTATACCCTACTTATCTATAGATTACAAGTACAGTAAACTATTCCACTTCAAAAATGTTCTATAGAAATAAAATTTTGACAAAATTTCATATAGAAATAAAATTTTGACAAAATTTTCTATAGAAATAAATTTTTTAGAAAATTTTCTATGAAAATAAAATTTTTAGAAAATGTTCTATAGAAATAAAATTTTTGAGAAAATTTTCTATAGAAATAAAATTTTTAGAAAATGTTCTATAGAAATAAAATTTTAAAAAAATGTTCTATAGAAATAAAATTTTGATAAAATTTTCTATGGAATTAAATTTTGAAAAAATTTTCTATAGAAATAAAAATTTGACAAAATTTTCTATAGAAATAAAATTTTGACAAAATTTTCTATAGAAATAAAATTGTGACAAAATTTTCTATGGAAATCAAATTTTGACAAAATTTTCTATAGCAATAAAATTGTGACAAAATTTTCTATAGTAATAAAATTTTGACAAAATTTTCTATAGAAATAAAATATTGACAAAATTTCCTACAGAAATAAAATTTGTGGAAAATATTCTATAGAAATAAAATTTTGACAAAATTTTCTATGGAAATAAAACTTTTAGAAAATTTTCTATAGAAATAATTTTTTTTAGAAAATTTTCTATAGAAATAAAATTTTGACAAAACTTTCTCTAGAAATAAAAATTTGACAAAAATTTTTATTGAAATAAAATTTTGACAAAATTTTCTATAAAAATAAAATTTTGAAAAAAAATTTCTATAGAAGTAAAATTTTGTGAAAATTTTCTATAGAAATAAAATTTTGACAAAATTTTCTACGGAAATAAAATTTTTTAGAAAATTTTCTATAAAAATAATTTTTTTAGAAAATTGTCTATAGAAATAAAATTTTGACAAAACTCTCTAGAAATAAAAATTTGACAAAAAAATTTATAGAAATAAAATGTTGACAAAATTCTCTATAAAAACAAAATTTTGACAAAATTTTCTGTGGAACTTAAATTTTGACAAAATTTTTTATAGAAATAAAATTTTGACAAGATTTTCTATAGAAATAAAATTTTTAGAAAATTTTCTATAGAAATAAAATTTTGAAAAAAATTTCTATAGAAATAAAATTTTTAGAAAATTTTCTGTAAAAATAAAATTTTGACAAAATTTTCTATAGAAATAAAATTTTGACAAAATTTTCTATGAAATAAAATTTTTAGAAAATTTTCTATAGAAATAAATTTTTTAGAAAATTTTCTATAGAAATAATTTTTTTTAGAAAATTTTCTCTAGAAATAAAATTTTGACAAAATTTTTTATGGAAATAAAATTTTGACAAAATTTTCTATAGAAATAAAATTTTGACAAAATTTTCTATAGAAATAAAATTTTGACAAAATTTTCTATAGAAATAAAATTTTGACAAAATTTTCTATAGAAATAAAATTTTGACAAAACTTCCTATAGAAATAAAATGTTAACAAACTTTTCTATAAAAATAAAATTTTGACAACATTTTCTATGGAAATAAAATTTTGACAAAATTTTCTTTGGAAATAAAATTTTGAGAAAAATTTTCTATAGAAATAAAATTTTGACAAAATTTTCTATAGAAATAAAATTTTGAAAAAAATTTCTATAGAAGTAAAATTTTGTAAAAATTTTCTATAGAAATAAAATTTTGAGAAAATTTTCTATAGAAATAAAATTTTGAGAAAATTTTCTATAGAAATAAAATTTTGAGAAAATTTTCTATAGAAATAAAATTTTGAGAAAATTTTCTATAGAAATAAAATTTTGACAAAATTTTCTATAGAAGTGAAATTTTGTGAAAATTTTCTATAAAAATAAAATTTTGACAAAATTTTCTATAGAAATAAAATTTTGACAAAACTTCCTATAGAAATAAAATGTTAACAAACTTTTCTATAAAAATTAAATTTTGACAAACTTTTCTATAGAAATAAAATTTTGACAACATTTTCTATGGAAATAAAATTTTGACAAAATTTTCTTTGGAAATAAAATTTTGAGAAAAATTTTCTATAGAAATAAAATTTTGACAAAATTTTCTATAGAAATAAAATTTTGAAAAAAATTTCTATAGAAGTAAAATTTTGTGAAAATTTTTTATAGAAATAAAATTTTGAGAAAATTTTCTATAGAAATAAAATTTTGACAAAATTTTCTATAGAAATAAAATTTTGACAAAATTTTCTATAGAAGTGAAATTTTGTGAAAATTTTCTATAGAAATAAAATTTTGACAAATTTTTCTATAGAAATAAAATTTTGACAAAATTTTCCATGGAAATAAAATTTTACAAAAAATTTTTTATAGTAATAAAATTTTGACAAAATTTTCTATGGAAATAAAATTTTGACAAAATTTTCTATAGAAGTAAAATTTTGTGAATATTTTCTATAGAAATAACATTTTGATTTTGTTTAGCACGATTTGCAACCGTGCTCCTGAGTCGATTTAACCTTTTTATGGTTGTCCTTCCTTCTGTTTGATAAAGTTCGCAATTCTTATTCAATCTTCATGAAATTTGGTATCACCCCATGTTGCAACATCCACCATGTTCCATATGGAATATTGCTTCTTAATTTTTATATTTGACTTACTAAACATATCCAATAATTTTTTTTCATAATTAAATTCCCACTCTTAGCATAATTACCTCGTAGTTACCCAAAAAATCCAATATCATTAGAGCAATGAATTGTAAGAAAAAAAAAGGCAAGCAGACATTGAGGCAAAAAAGAAAACCAAAAAACAACAACAAAGAACGTGCAACAAGCTTAACTAAGTTGGCATGATTTAAGCCCCGTTGTTGGCTTGTTTTGTTGCTGCTGCTGTTGTTGTGAATGTTAAGTACATATCATTCGCAGAGTATTAACGGGCGGGCGGACAGGCTGTCTGTCCGTTCTACTGTCCGTCCATACATCTGGTCTGACCTCCTCGGGATTGTTCAATTTCAATTTCAACTTCAGAGCATTCAGTCGTGTAAACGCTATAAACAACAACAAAAATAATACTGTCCGTTGTCTGGCTGATTGTCTGAGTTCTATACTGTCTTTTGGTTTGCCCGTCGTTGTGGATGGCAGTAGCAGCACCAACATCACCACAACAACAAACTCATAATAATTTTGGTCTTGGGGATTTTCATTGAAACATACCCACATCGTTTAAAAAAGGTAGAAAGATGGATGAAATTTTGTTGATGCTGCGTTACTGAATTGAATGCCTGGCAGGCTAAAAGTCGTTACCACCGATAAGGTCGCTTATTTTCCAACTTCATATTCTTCACAGTCGTTATGCCATGTCCGAATGCCTGGTTTGAGTTCTCTACGTTGTCTGTCTTTACCTTTTTCACCTTCCATATGTTTAGTGTTAGCTGGGTGCCTGACTAAGTCCATGTCCACGTCTTAACCACCGCCAGACCAGACCAGAGCTAGGCCATCGTGGTGTTGTTTTCCTGCCAAACCAAGTTTTGTTACTGTCTTCTTTTAGCTATAACGCTGACTTTGGTATTATGGCCTTATCATGATAATGACGTTCGAGCTCCTCAGGGGGAGCTTAATGAAGATCAGCCTAACGATATTGACCAGCTTTAGTGTTGGATTTTGAGTTTTGCTGTTGTTGTTGGTGTCCAACGTCATTTGTATTAAATCCTCAATTTTTTCCTCTTTCCCCATTCCTATGGCTCATTCTTGTTATGGCTGCTGCTGCTGTTGTTGTTGTTGCTTTAGACCTTTTCTTGTTGATAATTTGAGGTGAGTGTTGGGTGTGAAGTTCTTTATATTTTAATCGTTTTTGTTTCTTCTGAAGTTCTCCCCACTCTCTTTGCCATCCCTCTAATCTCCAACCATTTTTCATAACTATGCGTAAATTTATGTCTTTGAATACCACTATGACAAAAGGGGCCCATACAAAGATATTTAAATGGCTTTTGTTTTGTTGCTGGTATTGTTGTTGTTGTTATTATTGTGGCCTGTTAGTATATTGGCATTATTGATGATGCTGGGCTTTCTTGTCGATCTTAACAACACCAACAATAATTTGTATTTATGGTTTAAACGAGTTGTATTTTTTTGCCGTTGTTGTTGTTGGGTTTTATTATTGTTTGGATATTTATTAGAGTGCTGCGTAGTAGAAATTGCTTTGTTTTTTTTTTTAACTAAAATTAAATTAAATCAAATTAAATTAAATTAAATTAAATTAAATTAAATTAAATTAAATTAAATTAAATTAAATTAAATTAAATTAAATTAAATTAAATTAAATTAAATTAAATTAAATTAAATTAAATTAAATTAAATTAAATTAAATTAAATTAAATTAAATTAAATTAAATTAAATTAAATTAAATTAAATTAAATTAAATTAAATTAAATTAAATTAAATTAAATTAAATTAAATTAAATTAAATTAAATTAAATTAAATTAAATTAAATTAAATTAAATTAAATTAAATTAAATTAAATTAAATTAAATTAAATTAAATTAAATTAAATTAAATTAAATTAAATTAAATTAAATTAAATTAAATTAAATTAAATTAAATTAAATTAAATTAAATTAAATTAAATTAAATTAAATTAAATTAAATTAAATTAAATTAAATTAAATTAAATTAAATTAAATTAAATTAAATTAAATTAAATTAAATTAAATTAAATTAAATTAAATTAAATTAAATTAAATTAAATTAAATTAAATTAAATTAAATTAAATTAAATTAAATTAAATTAAATTAAATTAAATTAAATTAAATTAAATTAAATTAAATTAAATTAAATTAAATTAAATTAAATTAAATTAAATTAAATTAAATTAAATTAAATTAAATTAAATTAAATTAAATTAAATTAAATTAAATTAAATTAAATTAAATTAAATTAAATTAAATTAAATTAAATTAAATTAAATTAAATTAAATTAAATTAAATTAAATTAAATTAAATTAAATTAAATTAAATTAAATTAAATTAAATTAAATTAAATTAAATTAAATTAAATTAAATTAAATTAAATTAAATTAAATTAAATTAAATTAAATTAAATTAAATTAAATTAAATTAAATTAAATTAAATTAAATTAAATTAAATTAAATTAAATTAAATTAAATTAAATTAAATTAAATTAAATTAAATTAAATTAAATTAAATTAAATTAAATTAAATTAAATTAAATTAAATTAAATTAAATTAAATTAAATTAAATTAAATTAAATTAAATTAAATTAAATTAAATTAAATTAAATTAAATTAAATTAAATTAAATTAAATTAAATTAAATTAAATTAAATTAAATTAAATTAAATTAAATTAAATTAAATTAAATTAAATTAAATTAAATTAAATTAAATTAAATTAAATTAAATTAAATCAAATCAAATCAAATCAAATCAAATCAAATCAAATCAAATCAAATCAAATCAAATCAAATGAATTGAAATAAAATTAAAAAATAATTAACCAAATATTACATAAAAATGCCATAAATGCCTTTCCAAAGCCTTTGTACCTTCTTTTTCATCCAAATACGCTCGATATGTGAAACAATAGTAAAACAAAGTAATGCAAATTATACCAAATTGGAAGTAAATAACTTCATTTTATTTAAAAGTCCATCATTGTAATCATGAAAAATAAATTTTACCCAACACAAATCAAAATCGAATTAATAAATTTGGTTCTAATTAATTTAATTTAATAAATAAATTCTAATACACACAAGTTTTTTCTGATTCATTCACGAAATTTATTTTTAAATTTATCGATCCAATTTATTTTTTAATTGAAATGTCGCCAATCACGAAAATGATAGTTTCATTCACAGTTGTAATTGCTAATTTCAATAGTAAGTTTCAATTAATTTTTTAATTGATTCAATTGACGTTGATTGCAAAATTCAATTAATTTTTTAATTAAAAAAGGTAATTAATTGCAATTATTTTCTGAATTGACTTTGTGTGCGATTAGCAATTGATTTTTTGAAATAAATTTTTAATTAAAAAAATACCCATCACCTTTTCTAACTGACTTAGTCTTCTGAGGTTTATTAAAAAATTAAATGTATCAATTAATTTTTTAATTAAAAAATTAAAAATGTTCATCAATTAATTAATTTAGTTTTTCTATCTTGATTAAAAAGTTAACTGTATCAATTAATTTATTGATTGTTAGAATTTTTAACTTCAATCAACCTTTGAATTGGAAATATTTTGTCGAAATTTTTTTCTGTGTACTTTTTAAATACTTGACACCAAAATATAGGCCATTAAATCTTTTGCCCATGTATCCATGTGCCATATTTCCATGTTATTTTATCTAATTTTTTCATCGAATTTATTTTCTTAGAACCGCTATTAATTTGCCATTGATTTACTATCAAAACTGGATTTATTTTAATTAAAAGTTCTAGATTTGTTGTTTTTTTTTTCTTAAAAGAATAAATAATCAAATCAGCACATCGAACCAATCAACTCCTAAGTCAAATTGTGAGATGAATGGAAAATGATAAGAATTTAAAAAGTTGAAATTTAAGATTTCGAAACTAAAGCCAGAAAACTTGGCGTTTATAACAAAAAAAAAAAATAATAATGAAGTGAGTGTTATGCTGTTTTATGTGAGGATCATAATAATGGCACGATCCAAAAGGATCATTCATCATTTGTATATGGCCAATGAGAAAAAAGCACAATCGTTAAGCTTGGTGCCACCATCAATATTCATATATGCTTGAGGGGGTTTCTTTTTAACAAATTTTACGGTTTAAGGCCAATGAGTAAACGATTAAGGCTTTGGGCTGAATAAAGGTGACCAGGTTTTTTTTTATTATTTTTTATTATTATTAAATAATTATTTATAGTAAAATAATTTAAATAAAATAAATTAAATTATATTTGTAAACAATATTTTGAAATTGGTGCACTCAAAAAAAGTCAACCCTCCATTTATCAAAATCCAATTTAACTTTATTGGAATTATTATGTTTGATGAAAGTTTATTTTATGAAGATATTTTTTTTCGTACGTTAGTTAAATGAACTAAAACACTCCTGGTCACCTTAACCACCTCTAGCTTTATATTACCCCTAAAGGAGTACTTGCATAAAAAGCATCAAACATTAAGATTAACAGCCATAGGAAGTCGAATTGATCGCCTTGGTATACCGAGCAAAGAAATTGAAATTTTATTGAAGGAGGCTTTTATTGGAGACCAAGCCAAATACATTGGCATCAAGACGATATATTACAAAAAAAATAATAAAATAGCTTGCAATAAAGCAATCCATACGAAATGGAAACTGCTGCTTGTCGTCCTATGTCTGCATTTTGTGGCAGCCTGCAAAAAAATACAAGAATAATTGAGGTATAAAATATGGCTAAAGCTGTTTATAAAACGTTAAACAAATTGCTATTGAACAACTGTTGGTATATGCCAGTCTACATTAAGAAGTAATAGCAAGACGGATTTTTTATTTTCACACTGCTGCAATGGTCTGAATGACTTGGCTGACAGACAGACAGAAGGACAGACAATTGGTCGACCAAAAAAAAAAAAGACTGGCTTCCTTAAACGTGTGCCAGTTAGTCTTTCCTTATTACTTCTAAATTTACAATTTACAGTCAAGGTGGTGTTGTCTTTTGCATTTTGTGTATGAGGGGTTGTAGCATTTTTTTCAATTTTTTTTATTCTGTCTGCATATGCTTCGTAATCTGGTATTAAAATTGTAATTCAACAAAATTTATAAATCAATTTCCGTATATGTCTCTGGCTGTGCGTTTTGTTTTAGTTTTTTACGACTTCTTGACATGTCTCTTAATGATTTTACATAAGTTTTGAATTTATATTATAAATGCACACTGCAAAAAAATAATTTTTAAATAGGAAAGATGATGGCGGACTTTTAAATTCTCATCAGTTTCGATTAGTGGACAAACTAAGGGGAGTTTTTGTGTGACATTTTGAATGACACACTGTAGTGCAAAGGGAGCCACCGTGGTGCAATGATTGGCATTCCCACTAGAGGTGTCCACGTGACACGAAATTGTAGTGACTCACGAAAATTTTCGTGGTTCGTGCGTGAGTCACGCTCATGACAACAGCGTGCGTGAGCGTGATTAACAAACCAAAATGTCGTGCGTGAGCATGAGTCACGAAAATAATATCTTCGTGAGTGATACTATTCATTTTTGTGGTTGATTTTTGTTTCAATTAAAAAATTTGTTGAATCAATTAAATTTTTAATTGAATATTTTTTAAAACTCACTTAAAATTTTAATTGGAAAAATTTTCGTGAATTTTTTTTCTGTGTACAATTCTAGTGACACCTGGGGTGTTAAGAGTTTAATAACGCGTTCGATTTTAATAATGCTCATGTTTTCAGACACTTCGGTAAGATAAATTAATCATAAAATTATTCGTGAATCACGATATTTTTCGTGAGTCACGGTATTTTTCGTGAGTCACGACGTTTTCGTGCGTGAGTGTGCGTGAGTACAAATTTTCTTTTCGTGAGTGTGCGTGAGTCCTAAGCGCCAGTGTGCGTGAGCATAAGTAAACTATTACTCACGTGCACACCTCTAATTCCCACCGAGCATAAAGAGGGTCATATGTTCAATCCCAGTTTCGACCAAACACCAAAAAGTTTTTCAGCGGTGGATTACCAAAGACTTTTATAGCTGCTTGGCTGTCTCTGAAGATACCGCGACTCTGCAGAATTGCAGAGATTTGCAGAAATTTCTGCCTGAATTATGCTACCAAAATTTTCTATAGAAATAAAATTTTGATAGGAATGAAATTTTGACAAAATTTTCTATAGAAATAAAATTTTGACAAAATTTTCAATAGAAATAAAATTTTCAGAAAATTTTCTATAGAAATAAAATTTTGACAAAATTTTCTATAGAAATAAAATTTTGACAAAATTTTCTATAGAAATACAATTTTTAAAATTTTCTAAACCAATGAAATATTAACAAAATTTGATATAGAAATAAAATTTTGACAAAATTTTCTAAGAAATAAATTTTTGACAAAATTTTCTATAGAAATAAAAATTTGACAAATGTTTCTATAGAAATAAAATTTTGACAAAATTTTCGATAGCAATAAAATTGTGACAAAATTTTCTATAGCAATAAAATTTTGACAAAATTTTCTATAGTAATAACAAATTTTCTGTAGATATAAAATTTTGACAAAATTTTTTATAGAAATAAAATTGTGACAAAATTTTCTATAGAAATAAAAATTTGACAAAATTTTCTATAAAAATAAAATTTTGACAAAATTTTCTATAGCAATAAAATTTTGACAAAATTTTATATAGCAATAAAATTTTAACAAAATTTTCTATAGCAATAAAATTTAGACAAAATTTTTCTATAGAAATAAAATTTTGACAAAATGCAATGATTGGCATTCCCACCGAGCATAAAAAGGGTCATATGTTCAATCCCAGTTTCGACCAAACACCAAAAAGTTTTTCAGCGGTGGATAACCAAAGACCTTTATAGCTGCTTGGCTGTCTATGAAGCTATTGAGACTTTGCAGAAATTTAGTCAGCATAATTCAGTATGCTGACAAAATTTTCTATAGAAATAAAATTTTGACCAAATTTTCTATAGTAATAAAATTTTCAGAAAATTTTCTATTGAAATAAAATTTTGACAAAATTTTCTATAAAAATAAAATTTTGACAAAATTTTATATACCAGTGAAATGTTAACAAAATTTGATATAGAAATAAAATTTTGACAAAATTTTCTAAGAAATAAATTTTTGACAACATTTTCTAAAGAAATAAATTTTTGACAAACTTTTCTATGGAAATAAAAATTTGACAAAAGTTTCTATAAAAATAAAATTTTGACAAATTTTCTATAAAAATAAAATTTTGACAATATTTTCTATAGCAATAAAATTTTGACAAAATTTTCTATAGGAATAAAATTTTGACAAAATTTTCTATAGCAATAAAATTTTGACAAAATTTTTCTATAGAAATAAAATTTTGACAAAATTTTCTATAAAAATAAAATTTTGACAACATTTTCTGTAGAAATAAATTGTTGACAAAATTTTCTATAGAAATAAAAATTTGACAAAATTTTCTATAGGAATAAAATTATGACAAAATTTTCTATAGAAATAAAATTTTGACAAAATATTCTATAGAAATAAAATTTTGACAAAATTTTCTATAGAAATAAAATTTTCAGAAAATTTTCTATAGAAATAAAAATTTCAGAAAATTTTCTATGGCAATAAAATTTTGACAAAATTTTCAATAGAAATAAAATTTTCAGAAAATTTTCTATAGAAATAAAATTTTGACAAAATTTTTCATAGAAATAAAATTTTGACAAAAATTTCTAAGAAATAAAATTTTGACAAAATTTTGACAAAATAAAACTTTGATAAAATTTTCTTTAAAAATAAAATTTTGACACAATTTTCTATACCAATGAAATCTTAACAAAATTTGATATAGAAATAAAATTTTGACAAAATTTTCTATGGCAATAAATTTTTGACAACATTTTCTATAGAAATAAATTTTTGACAAACTTTTCTATAGAAATAAAAATTTGACAAAAGTTTCTGTAGAAATAAAATTTTGACAAAGTTTCTATAAAAATAAAATTTTGACAATATTTTCTATAGAAATAAAATTTTGACAACATTTTCTATAGAAATAAATTGTTGACAAAATTTTCTATAGAAATAAAAATTTGACAAAATTTTCTATAGGAATAAAATAATGACAAAATTTTCTATAGAAATAAAATTTTGACAAAATATTCTATAGAAATAAAATTTTGACAAAACTTTCTATAGAAATAAAATTTTGACAAAATTTTCTATAGGAATGAAATTTTCAGAAAATTTTCTATAGAAATAAAAAATTGACAAATGTTTCTATAGAAATAAAATTTTGACAAAATTTTCTATACAAATAAAATTTTGACAACATTTCTATTGAAATAAAATTTTGTGAAAATTTTCTATAGAAATAAAATTTTGACAAAATTTTTCATAGAAATAAAATTTTGACAAAAATTTCTATAGAAATAAAATTTTGACAAAATTTTCTATAGAAATAAAATTTTCGCAAAATTTTCTACAGAAATAAAATTTTGGCAAAATTTTCTATAGAAATAAAATTTCGACCATATTTTCTAGAGAAATACAATTTTCAAAATTTTCTATACCAATGAAATGTTAACAAAATTTTTGATAGAAATAAAATTTTGACAAAATTTTCTATAGAAATAAAATTTGGCAAAATTTTCTATAGAAATAAAATTTTGACAAAATTTCCAATTGAAATAAAATTTTGACAAAATTTTGACAAAATTTTCTATAGAAATAACATTTTGACAAAATTTTCTATAGAAATAAAATTTTGACAAAAATTTCTATAGAAATAAAATTTTGAAAAAATTTTCTATCGAAATAAAATGTTCAGAAAATTTTATATAGAAATAAAATTTTCAGAAAATTTTATATAGAAATAAAATTTTCAGAAAATTTTATATAGAAATAAAATTTTCAGAAAATTTTCTATAGAAATAAAATTTTCAGAAAATTTTCTATAGAAATAAAATTTTCAGAACATTTTCTATAGAAATAAAATTTTGACAAAATTTTCAACAGAAATAAAATTTTGGCAAAATTTTCTATAGAAATAAAATTTTGACAAAATTTTCTATAGAAATAAAATTTTCAGAAAATTTTCTATAGAAATAAAAATTTCAGAAAATTTTCTATGGCAATAAAATTTTGACAAAATTTTCAATAGAAATAAAATTTTCAGAAAATTTTCTATAGAAATAAAATTTTGACAAAATTTTTCATAGAAATAAAATTTTGACAAAAATTTCTAAGAAATAAAATTTTGACAAAATTTTGACAAAATAAAACTTTGATAAAATTTTCTTTAAAAATAAAATTTTGACACAATTTTCTATACCAATGAAATCTTAACAAAATTTTATATAGAAATAAAATTTTGACAAAATTTTCTATGGCAATAAATTTTTGACAACATTTTCTATAGAAATAAATTTTTGACAAACTTTTCTATAGAAATAAAAATTTGACAAAAGTTTCTGTAGAAATAAAATTTTGACAAATTTTCTATAAAAATAAAATTTTGACAATATTTTCTATAGAAATAAAATTTTGACAACATTTTCTATAGAAATAAATTGTTGACAAAATTTTCTATAGAAATAAAAATTTGACAAAATTTTCTATAGGAATAAAATAATGACAAAATTTTCTATAGAAATAAAATTTTGACAAAATATTCTATAGAAATAAAATTTTGACAAAACTTTCTATAGAAATAAAATTTTGACAAAATTTTCTATAGGAATGAAATTTTCAGAAAATTTTCTATAGAAATAAAAAATTGACAAATGTTTCTATAGAAATAAAATTTTGACAAAATTTTCTATACAAATAAAATTTTGACAACATTTCTATTGAAATAAAATTTTGTGAAAATTTTCTATAGAAATAAAATTTTGACAAAATTTTTCATAGAAATAAAATTTTGACAAAAATTTCTATAGAAATAAAATTTTGACAAAATTTTCTATAGAAATAAAATTTTCGCAAAATTTTCTACAGAAATAAAATTTTGGCAAAATTTTCTATAGAAATAAAATTTCGACCAAATTTTCTAGAGAAATACAATTTTCAAAATTTTCTATACCAATGAAATGTTAACAAAATTTTTGATAGAAATAAAATTTTGACAAAATTTTCTATAGAAATAAAATTTGGCAAAATTTTCTATAGAAATAAAATTTTGACAAAATTTCCAATTGAAATAAAATTTTGACAAAATTTTGACAAAATTTTCTATAGAAATAACATTTTGACAAAATTTTCTATAGAAATAAAATTTTGACAAAAATTTCTATAGAAATAAAATTTTGAAAAAATTTTCTATCGAAATAAAATGTTCAGAAAATTTTATATAGAAATAAAATTTTCAGAAAATTTTATATAGAAATAAAATTTTCAGAAAATTTTCTATAGAAATAAAATTTTCAGAAAATTTTCTATAGAAATAAAATTTTCAGAACATTTTCTATAGAAATAAAATTTTGACAAAATTTTCAACAGAAATAAAATTTTGGCAAAATTTTCTATAGAAATAAAATTTTGGCAAAATTTTCTATTGAAATAAAATTTTGGCAAAATTTTCTATAGAAATAAAATTTTTGACAAAATTTTCTATAGAAATAAAATTTTGACAAAATTTTCTATACCAATGAAATTTTAACAAAATTTGATATAGAAATAAAATTTTGACAAAATTTTCTAAGAAATAAATTTTTGACACATTTTCGATAGAAATAAATTTTTGACAAAATTTTCTATAGAAATAAAAATTTGACAAATGTTTCTATAGAAATAAAAATTTGACAAATGTTTATATAGATATAAAATTTTGACAAAATTTTCTAAGAAATAAATTTTTGACAAAATTTTCTATAGAAATAAAACATTGAAAAATTTTCTATAGAAATAAAATTTTGACAAAATATTCTATAGAAATAAAATTTTGACAAAATTTTCTATAGAAATAAAATTTTGACAAAGTATTCTATAGAAATAAAATTTTCTATAGAAATACAATTTTGATAAAATTTTCTATGGAAATACAATTTTGAAAAAATTTTCTATAGAAATTAAATATAAAACCAAAATTTTCTATAGAATAAATTTTTTACAAAATTTTCTATAGAAATAAAATCAAACTTTACACACTAATTTGATTTAGAATGTAAATATGTATATAAGCAAATGGTAAGAAACTAAAAAGCTAAACAAGATATAAGGGGGATTTTTTTTTCTACTAAAATAATTTCGAACAACAGAATCAGTGTTGGCGGGATCCATATGTGTAAGCATTGCAAGCGCATGGATGCAATCAGAAGATGCCAAGTAAATAAACAAACAAACAAAAATCGCCCTAAGCAAATTTAATTTTGTGTGTGTGCTTTTGTTACAAACGGCCCACACTATTCTTAGACAAAAACCAAAAAAATCCAGCAAATAGAGATCTCTGAAGGCAACCACCTTAGCTCTATGAAATAATAAAAAAAAAAACAAATAAAAATAAAATTCAGCGACATATTGTAGCAATCTTTTTAAAGCTTCTCCAAATGATGTGTAAATGTTTAAATTTGTAAACAAAAAAATGCAAAAATTAAAGCAACCAAGGCGGCGGGATGCAATGTTGCCCTCAGCCAAACAGTCAGTCAGTCAGTCAGCAAGTGTGCTCGAAAGCCTGTAGCAAGTCATTTAGCAGCAGCAGCATCGGCCTACGGAAAATAAAATAGGAAAACCAAATGAGCACAGTGCAGTGTAATGTAAGGAAAATATGTGGCCCATGGGTGAGGTGAAACAAAACACACAAAAAAAACAAACAATTTGTTTAACAACACACAACCACACCCCTTTTTTCCTCGCTCTCCTCCTAGCAATACAACAACAAATACATCGTATACCAAATCAGAATGAGAAGAGAAAACAAACATTGCGAACTAGTGGCTATGTTTTTGCAACTATGCGACAAAAAATTCAATTACGATAAGATTTGTAAATCTAATATCTACACTGGAAAAAATATAAAGTCAATAGATGGCGTTATTTTTCTGTTCTTAAAAATTCTTTCTGCTAGATAGATGGATAGTCAGACTGGCAGACGGACGGCTATACAGACTGACTGACGGACAGATGGGTGAGTAGAAAACCCGACGGATACAAAGACTGGCTAAAGGACAGACTTATACTGACAGGCGGACGAATTGAAAGACTGATTAACGGACGGATATAAGGACAGACGGACGGATAGAAAGACTGACTAAAGGACAGACGTATTTGATACTAGTGGAAGACCAATTTTCGAAAATATGGATTTCTTTTTTTACTTCGCGTGATATGCGGACAAACGGAGAGACGGATAAATGGATAGACAGATTGACTGCAGGACGGATATACTGACAGAAGGACAGATAGAAACACTGACTGAAGGACAGACATATTGATACAACTGGATGAGCAATTTTCGAAAAAGTGGATTTCTGTTTACTTCATCTGATATGTGGACAAACGAACTTACTGACGGACGGATGAATGGATACACAAAGGACGGATAGATAGACAGACGGACGGATTGTAAGGCTGATTGACGGACGGATAGAAAGACTGACATATTGAATAACAATTTTCGAAAATATGGATTTCTGTTTTACTTCATCTGATATATGGACAAACGGACCGATGGATAGACAGACAGAAGGATAGATAAAAAGACAGGCTGAAGGACGGATATACTAACGGATGGACAGATTGAAAGACTGATTGACGGGCGGATAGAAAAACTGACTGTAGGACAATTTTCGAAAATTTGAATTTCTTTTTTACTTCACCTGATATATAGGTTAGGTTAGGTTGGCTATAGTGGCAGTACGATATTTCAGTCTCATTGATACTATTTAGCCCATTGTGATACTACAGTGGTGAACTTCTCTCTTATCACTGATTCCGTGTTTAGCAAAGGGCCCTCCGTTTTATAGTCGAGTCCGAACGGTGTTTCACATTGCAATGAAACCACTTAGAGAATCTTTGAAACACTCAGAAATGTCATCAGCATTACTGAGAGGGGATAATCCAACGCTGAAAAACTTTTTGGTGTTTGGTTGAAGCAGTACTTGAACCCACGGACCTTTGCATGCAAGGCCAGCATGCTAACCATTGCACCACGGTAGTCACCACCTGATTACAGACAAACGGACAGACAGACGAATGGATAGACAGAAAAATGAACGGATAGAAAGACTGACTAACAGACGAACGGGTAGAAAGACTATCTAAAGGATAGACATATTGAACTTAAAAATGGTCCTTCTAGTCCAAACCATAACCAAATGTTTTTTTCCAAATAATATTTTTTTGTTTGTTTCATTTTAATAATATTATGACTAAACATTGTCCAAATCATGGCTAGATTAAAAAGAACCCCAAACATCGGGTTCTTCCTCAATAAAACGAAAAATGGTCCTTCGAGGCCAAACCAGAACCAAATGTTTTCTTTTACCAAATAAGTAGTTTTCTTTTTTATTTTCTTTAATTTGAATATTTTATATTCTGAATAAGCTTTGTTCAAATCATGGCTAGATTAAAAAGAAAATTTAAAATCGGGTTATTCCTCAAAGAAACTAAAAATGGTCCTTCGAGGCCAAACCATAACCAAATGTTTTCTTTTACCAAATAAGTATTTTCCGTTCTTTCATTTGAATAGTTTGTATTCTGACAAAATATTGTTTAAATCATGGCTAGATTAAAAAACAAAACCAAAAACGTGTTCTTCCTCTATGAAAATGAAAATGATCCTTCGAGGCCAAGAGTATAACCCACAATTATTGAAAAATAGGTATTTTTAAATGGCATTTCTTTCAATTTAAATATTTTATAGCTTGGCAGAAGGTATATTTTTATTCATTTAAACTAAAAATCGAGGTCGTTTACAATGAAACTAAAAATGGTCCTTCGAGGCCAAGAGTATAACCCAGAATTATTTAAAAATAGATAATTTTGAATGGAATTTCTTTCAATTTAAGTATTTTAATGGCTTTGTAGAAGTTATATTTTCAAATGGGATTTTATTCATTGAAACTAAAAATGGTCCTTCGAGGTGAACCAAGAATTGTTTACAAAATGGTAATTTTTATTTTAATTTCTTTCATTAAAATATAGCTTTATAGGACGCGTTTTTTCATATATGTTTTTATTCTCTATCATAAATCATGGCTACAAAAGCAAATAAATTTTTTTCTTAAATTAAGGCAGATGACAAAAAAATAAATTTCAATCAAGTTTATTTGATATCATATGCAGAGAATCGAACAACAAGAAAACAAGCTTTTAATTTATTGACCATTGAAGAAGAAACGACAAAAAAATATGAGAACAACAAATAAATAAATACATTTTCAATGTGACTAAAAATGGAAGCTCTTACAAAAATATCGACAGAAATTGACTACCCAACATCAAGGAGTACTTCCCTTGAGTACTACGTCAATTGTGTGACACGAATAACAAATCAGTTTATTAAGCAAAACTTGTTGTTCTTGCTACCGGGCTCACGTCAAAAAGATGCAGTAGAAGCAGCCATGGTTCCTTTCACTATGCCCTCTTGCCATTTGGTCAATAACATCCAAATAGGACCATCTCGAAAAGAGACTGAAGAAAGAGCCAAATAATGAAAAACAACACAATTCTGATGAAGTGAAATATACAGAAAAAACCTTGTCATACAAATAGGGACGGACATGTGTTTTAATATGAGGCAGCATACATAATTTATGGACCAGGCCAAAGTTGTCGCAGATGATGTAGAGAAATACAAAGTTCCATTACCAGCAAAGAACTATAGCACCACCACCCATAATCATTATCAGGGGCCGCTTTTGCAATGGTCAACAACAACAAGGAGAGACGACCAAATATTTGCCCATGGAATCAACAACAAAATTATGTCCATTCGTTTATTTAATTGGTATTAAATGTATACAAACCATCGATAAAAGAGCGAAGGAAAATATCATCGTGAACGTCATCAGGACAAACTATACAAACAGCTTCGTTGTGGTTCCAATCAAGATGGAAAACGGCAAACCCATTAAATACAGCAGTATATGCTTATGTCACAGATATTAGGGTGGTATGAGAATTTTGAGAAGGAACAATTTTTGCGTAATAAAAGCTCGGATCTCTATATGGGTCAGAAAATTACAGAAATTCAGAGATACTTGGAGCTTTGAAGATAAACAGTCATTTTTGAGAATTATTCCTTTCCCCAAAAGTTTTATCAACTTCAGCAGCTATAGAAATTTTGTCAAAATTTTATTCTATAGAAAATGTTGTCAAAATTTTATTTCTATAGAAAATTTTGTCAAAATTTTATTTCTAAAGAAAATTTTGTCAAAATTTTATTTCTATAGAAAATGTTGTCACAATTTTATTTCTATAGAAAATTTTGTCAAAATTTTATTTCTATAGAAAATTTTGTCAAAAATTTATTTCTATAGAAAATATTGTCAAAATTTTATTTTATAGAAAAGTTTGTCAAAATTCTACCAAAACATCAAGAATTCTACCAATCTAGCAAACAGGAAAAAATCTACCATTTTTGGAAGAATTATACCAACCGTGATCCGTATTTAAGTTTCGAATAAAAATCTGTCTTTATTTGAAAATTTACAATATGTCTATCCGGTTAGGTCAATATATCCATCGCTAATTGATGCAAAATCGCATTAAGGGCATCAGTAAATATTTTACTAATTACGCCTTAGATACACGAAGTCTTTGTGTATGTAAGAACTTTGCCTGGAATCGTCCGTCTTTTCCAGGCCAATGTAAATAAAGAAAGCTTGTTAACCTTGAATATCGTACGTCCCTCTTTTATACAATTGCAACATTTTCATTATTGGCGAATTTACTCCTAGCCCATTTCGTTAGCCCATTTTCAAGTTATGCGAATAGCTCTCTATAGGATATCCAAGAATTTCCCACTTACTCTTAGGAAACTATGATTGTACTTATCAAACTTCCTTGCCATCACTACACAATAATATATTCCTATTCCATATACGAGTATGTGATTATTCAATGCCTTCTTGGGTCGCACCTTGTATTGATTGACCATATATGTATACGAATATACATTGTACATTAAAAGGTAAATACTTAGTTGCAGACTTACTGCAGTAGCATTTTAAATTTATTGTACATATTTGCAGTCTTGGCATACATATTCGATTGCTTAGAGTATCATAGATGAGAGAATGATAGAATGTGAAATTTTTGAATATTTATGTACTTCTTGTTTTTCTCGATAATATTGTATTTTGGTATGTATGTGGTTCTATTGTAAATTCATATATTAAAAATTTCACGTTTTATTAAACATTATGTGTTGGATATGTGTTGATGTCTTTGATATCAGTTCAAAATTTGCATGATTTAATCTGGTGGGAGAGTCTATGCTCGGCTGCCAATTATAACACTATATAGAGCTGTGTTGTCATGCGAGAATCACATTCAAAAGATATAATGCTACCAGACAAATAGAGGACGTTAAAACAGTTCCATTATCTATCTGTATCAGTTGAAAACCTACATGATGTAAATTTTGGTTAGTCTGTGCTCGGGCGCCATATATAACATTATTCAATTCTAAACGTGCGTGTTCTTTAATACATCTTGCAGATACTGGCATAGAATTGAAAAGGTGTCTTCCAGCCAGTATACATAACTTAACCTAACGATCATCTATTAGTATCAGTTCAAAAGTTCCTTGATTTACGCTGTAGTGAGTCTCTGCTCGGTCGCAATTAATAACACTGTGCGGAGCTGTACTTGTCATCTCCTATAACACATGATGGGGGAATTATATACAGACTCAGGAAGATATTTTGCACATACACACTGAGAGATAGGCGGACAGACAGAGAGAAAGAACGGCAAAACAGCTTCATCTTTATCTGTATCAGCCTAAAATCTGCATGTTATGCATTGTGAATAGTCTATGCTCGCGCCACTAATTAGATAATTCAGCTCTGAAGTTTTTCAGAGGTGGATTATCCCACCTCAGTAATGCTGGTGACTTTTCTGAGGGTTTCAAAGCTTCTCTAAGTGGTTTCACTGCTACATGTTATGCATTGTGAATAGTCTATGCTCGCGCCATTAATTAGATAATTCAGCTCTGAAGTTTTTCAGAGGTGGATTATCCCACCTCAATAATGCTGGTGACTTTTCTGAGGGTTTCAAAGCTTTTCTAAGTGGTTTCACTGCAATGTGGAACGCCGTTCGAACTCGGCTATAAAAAGGAGGTCCCTTTTCATTGAGCTTAGCATGGAATCGGGCAGCACTCAGTGATAAGAGAGCAGTTCACCAATGTGGTATCATAATGGACTGAATAGTCTAAATGTGCCTGATACATCGGGCTGCCACCTAACCTAACCTAAACTAGACGGATGAAATAATAATAAAGTTCCACAAATAAGTAATATCTGTTCATAAATTTCAATATTTTCTCAAGGTAGCGAAACTGTGCTCGGGCGCCAATTATTACATTATTTACCGCTCTTATCTATATTAAAATAATCAAAAATGTCTAGATATCGAAATGGTTGGATACAATGGACTAGACGGACGGACAGACAGATAGACAGACACAATGATAACACAACACAACAATTCCGAAAAAATCACTTATCCTAGCCGAAAGTACTCGATGAGTGGAGAAAAATAATTTCTGGATTTTGCTAGATTGGTTACGGTTCGCTTTTTCTCATGAGCCTCTATAGTATTTTTTCGTCAAATTTGATTTTGAGCACTTTTTTGCAATTTTCTTCTATTTTTCGCATGGCTGTGTATCGAAAAGCACAGTGGTGGTGAAAAAAATGATTTAACTTGGGAGAAATGATTCTCGTGTGTAATTTCCATAAGAAATTAGCATATAAGACCCAAATTGAATCACCTCACCCAGCCAGATCTTACTAGAGACTATGGAAATGTGGATTAGCCAACACTGAAACATATGTATAGTCAGGCTTGTAATATGGGTATCTGGCATTTTCTTTTCAATAGCATAATAATACCAATTCCTTAATCTTCATGTCCAATTAGCTCGCATTTTAAATTGTAATTAATTCTGTGATTTTTTTTTCTGAATATATTAAGTCGGAAAAATTTCATCTTCATGCTACAGATGAATGGATGAACACAATGGTCACATAAACTGATGGATATTCATACAGAGAGACAAGAGGTTGGATATATAGACGGTTGAAATAATAATACAGTTCCATGAATTAGAAGTATCTATTCAAATGTTGCATGATTTATACAAGGTAGCCAGTCTGTGCTCGGGCGCCAATTATTACATTATTTAGCGCTCTTATCTATATTAAAACATTAAAAAATAATTTCTGAATTTCACTAGATTGGTTGCGTTCGTTTTTATGAACTTCTATTGTTTTTTCGTCAAATGGGGGATAATATTATTCCCTATAAATGTTGGAAAACAAACAAAACTTACTGTCATTCCAATATTACAAAACTACTTACCATTCTTGGCAACATTCTACATATGTATTCTATCCTTTCTCAATATAAATATTATTCAATTTGATTGTTTTTAGGCTGTATATCGATGTTGAATGTTGTCATTCTCCAATGTTGTTAAGGTTGATGTTTGCATTGATTTAAATTGAATCAATACCAATAGTGTTGTAGGTACTTTACCCAATGATGTTTTGTTGCAATTCTAAAATTGGCAAACGACATACAATTCTTGTTGTCGTTGTGGTTGTTGTTATACTTGGTATTGATGATCTCCTCTTTCTCTTTATATGTATATATGTGTGTGTATACATGTAGTACTCGAAGTCTGTTTCTCGAGTAAGGCAATCAGTATCAATACTGCCATCACATCGTCATCAACATCATTATCAACAGCATCAACACCAGGAGGCACATACTCTCATATCATCATACGATGTAGTACCAGTATCTCTGCAGAGCAATGTTGTCATCGTCACCGAACAACATTTAGGACAAATATAATCAATGCCTGTTACCATATAATCAATGAAACCTAAATTGAATACACATACTTTTACACACACACACACATACACGTTCAAATGAGTTGAAACCAATACACGGGCATAGACAAAACCAGGCACTAACACTTGTCTCTGAGAGCATTTAATCAAGAGAGGCCCCATATTTATATAGAAATGAGTGAGTGAGAATGAAAGAAGGCCTTAGAGCAGGGATGCCAATAAAATTTCAAGAAAAATCGTCACTTTTTTTCCGAAGAAATCGTTATAATCGTCACTTCTATTTTAAAAATCGTCGCAAATTTTCTGCAATGTAAATAATATTAAAACAAAACCAATTTTTTTGGTTAAAAATAAAGGTATTTATTTCATATAAAGAACAGAAAATTAACATACATATATATGCATTTCAACAACAAAAGCATAATGAATTCAGTTTTGTATAAAAATAAAAAACAAAAACATTTTTATGATTAGATTTAAGTTTTTATTTAAAAATAAAAATAAAGATCTTTAATATTTACGTATATAATCGGGCAACGATTTTCCAAAATTTTATCATAAAACTCTTATTGATTGACTATCTAATTAAGAGGTTCAATTTTCTTTATAGAAATAAAATTTTAACAAAATCTTCTAAAGAAATAAAATTTTGACAAAATTTTCTATAGAAATAAAATTTTGACGAAATTTTCTATAGAAATAAATTTTTGACGAAATTTACTATAGAAATAAAAAATTTACGAAATTTTCTATAGAAATAAAATTTAGACAAAATTTTCTATAGAAATAAAATTTTGACAAAATTTTCTATAGAAAAAAATGTTGACAAAATTTTCTATAGAAATAAACATTTTACGAAATTTTCCATAGAAATAAAATTTTGACAACATTTTCTATAGAAATAAAATTTTGACAAAATTTTCTATAAATTCAATATAAAACATTTCTTTCGAATAAAACATTTTTTTATATACTACACTGAAAAAATATTGACATAATGTGGAAGATTATGCAACTTAAATTTTAGGACTCAAATTTTACGCAATGCTAAGGACAAAATTCTTTAAAACAATGACATTTTAATTAAAAGAAAGTTTATAATCCTTGCTTCAAAAATTTTTTTCATTAAATTTAGGACACAAATCTTGAAATTTTGCGTCTCTCTGCTGAAGTTGCAGATCTTTGAAGTAAGGCAAATTTTCCTTAAAATAAAGAAAAACATTTTTAATTTACAGAAATTGTCTTTAAATCAACTGACATATTGAATTTTTTAAATTTTATGATAAAAATGGTTCAAATATAGGCTAAGACTTGCATTTGCATCGTTGGTTTAAAGTTTTTTTTTAGCATTAAGAAAACAGTTTTTACATTGAAGTACTTGGCATAATTTGGATTTTGAAACTGGAATTTGTTTGTACATAAATGCCTTTATTAATATATCGCAAAAAGAAAATAAAAACTCGATGAATGAGATCTGTGTCCAATTTTAATTTATTTGATCCTAGATTTAAAGCCAGGAAGGTCCGTAAAAAATGTATTTATTTTAAAGAAGCCGCATCTTTGGCTCGGAATCAATACCAAAATCCTTAATGGAAGGTCAAAATCTTTAGATCCAAGTAAACTTTTTTTTGAGTATAATCACAAAAATTTGATCAACAATTTCAAAATAATTTTTTTTTAATTTGGTAGATTTTTGGTAAAATTTCCTTCAAATTTTGGTGGATTATTTTTGGCACGAGTGGCAACCATGATACTAATACTGTAGATGAGGTAAAATGAGGTATAGATCCTACATGTATGAAATTTCTAGCAAAAACACTTTTTTGCTGGGTCTGAACTGCTTCTATTCAAAATTTTTGAATGGAGCTAATTTCGTAATTTTTGGAGCAAAAATCAGAAAATCGGCATTTACTTTTTTTTTTAGTTAAAAATCGTCAAAATGCCGATAAATCGGCAAAGTTAGCAGTCCTGCCTTAGAGTTTAAGATTTTTACGCGTTTTAAAGAATTACTTGTCGAAAATTTTAAAATATCACGTACAAAATATTTACGTGATATTAAAGATTACGCAACCACAATTTGAGGATGCGCAATTTACACACTATTAAGGACAAATTTGTTTAAAATAATGAAATTTTAATTAAAAGAAAGTTTATAATCTTTGCTTTAAAATTTTTTTCATTAAATTGAGGAAATTCGATAAATGAGATCTGTATCCTAATTTTAATTTTATAGATCCTCGATTTAAAGGCAGATAGATCGCAAAAAAATTTCCTTATTTTAAAGAACCCACATCTTTGGCTCGGAATCAATACCAAAATCCTTAAATGAAGGTCAAATTCTTTGGATCCAAGTAAACTTTTTTTTGAGTGTAGATTAAAATAGTCTGTAAGGTTATTTGTAACCACAGACATAAGAATTCAATATAAAATAAAAAATAAACAACTGGATCAGTAAAATCGTATTAATAATACGTATACGCTATGTTGTCCAATAATATTAATAACACTCATACGCAACCATGTCCTTGGTGGATTTTTCTAGAGTTCGATTATTAAATTAACAAATATTATATTATCAAATAATTATATATAGTTATTATGAAATTATTAACTTTATATTCAATTCCTACAACAAGAATGTAGAAAATCTAAAAATACTATAACCCATGTAATAAACCTTATTTCCATGTGAAACATATTTCCTAACCAATTTTATTTCGATATTTGAAATAACTGAAATAAAATTAATATTACAAAAAATTATATAATAATAACAAAACTATCATAAAAAGGCCTTTATTTCTTGAGACATGTCTCGTAGAACACATCTGACTTATTTTTTGTTATATTACCCCCATACATCTCTATCTCTGCTTATTGTATAGAGGCAGCATTAAATTGAAACACAGCTGAAAGGCAACGAACGAACGAACAAACAATCAAGCAAACATATACTTGTTCAGTGCAATGCACAAATATAAATAAAGTAATTTAATTTAAATTTAAAAAAATGTATGTTTTTTTCTGTCAAGTTTTATATTACTCGATTTTTTTATTGTTGTTGTTACTTCTGCTGTATTTTTTGTTTTTTTGTATGTTTGGCTTAATTGGAATGGATGGCTGGTTGTGTTGTTTTGAGAATCCAATTGAAAGGTTGGCAAACAGTATCATCACTTCGACTACGTAGGTCTCCTATTTCATATGTGGCATATTTATTTTTTTTGCATGTTCTCTGAGCAGTTTTTCTGTTTTTGATTGTCATCAAATCTATGTTCGACTAATTAAGAGTTGGAGGTCACCAATTTGCCTGTAATTTAGTTAGTCTATAGATTTTTTTGGGTGTTGTTAATTTTGGAAAGTTCCAGAGCAGAAAAAAATCTATTTTTTCTGTAGTAATATTACAGTAATGGACGTCATCTAGTTGTATTTATTTTATTTTCTTAGGTATTTTTGATGAACATAGTACAGTGAAACCTCTCAAATCTGGACACTCTGAAAACCGGACACCTCCCTAACGTAGACAGTTATCTGGGGACATTTGCTATATTAACACATTAACAAAATTTAGGCGAGCGTGAATGTCCATCTTTCAGTGGTTTCACAGTATATGGTACAGAGAGATATATAGTTACAATGAAACCTCTCAGAAGTGGACAGCCAAGGTCGTCAAAGTTTTGTCCACATTTAGGAGGTTAATTTCAATGCCAATTCTAATGACAATTATCGCTTTCCAAAGTGCCCAAAAGAAAATGAAAATTCGATAGATCAGGTCTGTATCCTAATTTTTATTTTATAGAACCTAGATTTAAATACAGATATATCTCTAAAAACTGTCTTTATTTTAAAGAAGCCGAATCTTTGGCTCGAAATCAATACCAAACTCCTTAAGGGAAGGTCAAAATCGGATCCAAGTAAACTTTTTTTTCAGTGTAGTTAATTAATTCGATTTTTATATGAAAATCATTTTCATTGAAATTAAAGCTGGTGGATTTTAAATTTTTTGATCTATGTAATTTTCAAATTTTCTATGAACATACAAAAAAATTCTTTTTCTGTTTCAATCACGAAATTAACTGAACCAATTAATTTTTTAATTGTAATGTCTTTAATCACAGAAGTGATAGTATAAATTAAAAAATTAATGTTCCAATTAAAAAATTAATTGATACTATTAGGTTAGGTTAGGTTAGGTGGCAGCCCGATGTATAAGGCTCACTTAGACTATTCAGTCCATTGTGATACCACATTGGTGAATACTATTAATGTTTGTGATTGGTTTTTGTTTCAATTAAAAAATTTGTTGAATCAATTAAATTTTTTAATTGAATATTTTTTAAAACTCAATTAAAATTTTGGAAAAATTTTCGTGAAATTTTTTTCTGTGTATGTAAATGTAAACAAAATTGTATTCCGTAGCATTGGGCGTATGAGCTATAACGTTTGCTTCAGCCCCCAGTGCGTATGATCACGAACACTTTTTTGATATTAAAAATTATAAGGGCGTATTATAATTTTTAATATCAAGAAATAATAGAAATTAGACTTAGAATAATTTAAAGTCTATAATTTTTTTTTCACTACCATTAGGATTGCAAAGCAACATTCAATGTATGTCGATAGTTTTTTTTTTTTAATTATTAAAATTTTTTTAAATTATTAAATAATTTTAAGAAACAATGGAAACCCACACAAATGCGTACAGGAATTCACAGAAATATTGGATCCAAAATTATCTTCATGTAAACCAATAGTCTGAGGGAATAAGGTCCGTCGATTTAATTCTCTATATTCGTCTTCTCTATATTCTATCTCCTCGTCTAATTGATAAAGAATGGGAATGGGTTTGAAAATTTCAGTCTAATAATAACAATACGTACTTCTGGACAAAGTGCAAAATAATTGTAAAAACTATTGTATTTAAGTAGAAGTGCTATAGAAATTCAACTACGTAGCGAATTTTGCTTGAATTCTATTTTAGAACCATAAGCGAGGCATTAGTGCGTATGAGTATTTCTAATTCGGATGTACACATATGCGTATAAGTAATAACATTTTTCATCCCTCTAAAGTTTGATAGTTTGTACATATTTTACCTAAATTATATTGCACATATTGACGTTTAAATTTATCCCTGTGGATATGGAAATAATCTCCCGATTTGGAAAAAATGCAGTATTGTTTTTCAACTTAGGATAGGAACTTAGTATTTGATAAAATACTCCGCAGAGGTCTGTCTGCATATTTTCCAGTACAAATTATCCAATAAATACTTGCAAAATAGAATGAATTTTCTCTTGACTGAAATTAGCAGAAAAGCACGCGAATGCTTTCCATTGCCAATTTAAAATTTAAAGCTTTTAAACCAATTAAATCAATTAAAACAATAAATATATTCATATTTTTTACTACACTTCTAATTGACATTGTGAAGTATATTGCACATATATTCTTTGCATATGATTTAAAAAAACAGGTGCTAATTATGTGCTATATCTTGCAAGTATTTACTGGGAACATTTTTTCAGCAACTTCTCTATTTCTCAAACATCAAATTTGGCCTCTCTGGCTCTGTTTTGTTGTGTTTATGGAAAAATGTGAATAATTTCCAGTAAAAATGTGTTATAATTATCAAAAAATTTCGGGTACGCGAACGGAGTTAATAACATCCCTTTCCATTGGAAAAAATTCAAAATGGACATTGTTACGTATAAGTAATACTGATTTGTAAAGACCGCGGAGCGTATAAGTGATGAAGCGTTTTCTTTCCATAATAATATTACTCATACCCACTGAAGGCCCAGCAATTGACTTTTATACCAAATTTAAAATTAAATATATATACAATGGAATACAATTATAAAACAATCTAAAATAGGTAAAATTTAACACATTTGGCTTAACAACAAAATTGTTGAACTTAATTTTTTCAGCCTCAAAGTGCATAGAATTTTCCAACACTCATGACACTAAGAACGGTCAAAGTCGCCTCCAATGCTTGCTTTTATCGGTCTCCCATGCTGCCATGCAGTTTCATAAAATATTCTAAAAGTGAAATAGGACTCTAGAATGAAGTGAAAAAAATGGGACAAAAAAATGCAGTAGAAAATCTAACATCCCAACAAATGGTATGGAAATAAAGAACATGAGCATCACCCCATAGCCTAACGACCATCATTGGCAGTATCATTGCCGTTCAAAGAACATGCAAACATTACAAAAAAAAAATTGGACTCTGGAAACTTTTTGTGGGCATCCTTTTTTTGCATGCCACAGAAAACATATTTAGAAATTTAATAGCAAAATGTGCCTCACACACAGAAATAGAGAGAATAAATTGGACACGAGCATTCACAAAAAAAAAAACAACATAACTTTTTAATATTTTGTTACTGGTCGCCAGAGGTTTGTCGGGGAATGGACAACAATCATGTTTTTGGAAAAAAATACAGTGTGAAATATTAAGAATTCTGCCAGCATCGAATATGCACAAACCAAAAAACTTGTAGAAGTGAACAAAATGTGCAAACCAAAAATTGCTGTTATTAGTTTTGGAGAGAAAATCGAAATAAAAAAATTGTGAAAAAACATACGCCAAAGAAAGTTTAATTAAAAGGGTTGAACAACGTACGTTTCTCTTTTCCTGCCATAATCAACGTTGGAAAAAAAGTTTTATTATATTTTGCAAAATAACTACAAGAAGAAAAAAAAAATTGAGAAAACTCCAAGTGAACATTTCGTAACATGCTCGAAAGAACCCGTACTTGCCATAATCTAGAAATATTCGCAAAAAAAACCACCGGTGTTATGTGTTAAAATCCTTTGTATTCATAAAGAAATTTTCTGTTATGGTCAAAATCAACACTTAAATTATTATTACGTTAACTTTGGTATAATACAAAAAAATGGCTTTGTTTTTTCTTTTTTTTTGTTCTATTCGTGGAAAAACTTTGCCAAGTTTTAATATGAGAGTCGATTTAAAAAGGGCCAAGTTAACAAAGCTAAATAAGTAAAATTACTTTGAAAGGCTAAACTTTGGTTGTTTAAAAGTTTTGAATTAATTCAGGATAGGTGTGGCGTATGATTAATAAAAATTATGGTGATTCCTGGTGCCATGGAAGGCGCTTTAGTAAAAAGAGATCCACTATTTTTTTATAATATAGAAAGTTTTAATTACCATGATACCATGATACCATGATCCTTTTAGGACAAATATACGCACTTTTTTCAATTTTTTTTGTAATTTTAAAGGTAATTGCATTATGTCAATATGTCCAACACCAGAGGCCTTGAAAATCTTCATACATTTTGAGGTTACTCTTTGAAACTTCATTTTTTATTTTCAAAATATCGTCACATTAAATTCGTAGAATGGAAATTTTTCTATATTCTCTCGGGAGAATATAGCATCACAATGGATTGAATAGTCTAAGTGAGCCTGATACATCGGGCTGCCACCTAACCTTCTCTCGGGACCACTATTTTTTTTTTTACAAAAATCTAATAATCACGGGTCTTAAGATGAACTTGAAAAGTAGTTAATGTAGGATAGGTGTGGCGTATGAATAATAAAAATTCCAGTAATTAATAGGATCATGGTACGTATAAGTATTATCATTTAGGAGGCGCTTTAGTAAAAAGAGATCCACTATTTTTTTTTCCATAATATAGAAAGTTTTAATTACCATGATCCTTTTTAGGACAAACATACGCACTTTTTCGAATTTTTGTTGTTGTAATTTTAAAGGTAATTGCATTATGTCAATATGTCGAACACCAGAGGCCTTGAAAATCTTCATACATTTTGAGGATACTCTTTGAAACCTCATTCTTTATTTTGAAAATATCGTCACATTAAATTCGTAGAATGGAAATTTTTCTATATTCTCTCGGAAGCACTAAATTTTTTTGACAAATATCTAATAATCAGGGGTCTTAAGATGAATTTTAATAGCAGTTAATGTAGGATAGGTGTGGCGTATGAATAATACAAATTCCTATAATTAATAGGATCACGGTGCGTATGAGTATTGCTATTTGGAAAGCGTTTAAAAAAATAAGTCCATTATTTTTGCATGAAATCAAACTCCTTAATTACCATGGTAACAATGACCCTTTTTAGATCAAATATGTTAGCCACATGGTGCCAGGTCCAAACTATAGGTGGATATATACGAATTTCCCAGAGTCTCTAAAGAGCCCTGGTGCCAATTCTGAATTATAAAGTGGATGTAAAAAATCTCCCAGAGCTTCTGGCGAGGCACTATGGTTATATTTGGTCTGGCGTTGTCCTGGTGCCACACAATTCCTATCTTTTTGGGAAATCTGATCGTTTCTGAGCGATGGCTTTCTCCATAAGGACCAATTGTTCACAGTACAATTTCTACTTAAAAGTTTTGCCGTATAGGCTTATAATAAATTTAAATACTAATTGGAGACCTAATTTTCCCGTGAGAAATTCCAAAAATATATTATATCTCTTTCTATTCTATCCATAGAGATCCAATGGTAACTTTATTTCTTAAAAAATTTTTATTAATCTTCTCTCCCTCTCTCTCTTTCTTTCCTTAGCCAAATGAGAAAATATTTAAATAATTTATACGCTCCAATAATTTTAAATACTCATTCGCCACATACATTTTGCAGTTTTCTCTTCAATCAATCGTTCTAGTTACTCGCGCCATTGTTTTATATTCTATGAAATTATGTTACAAATTAAATACAAATATTCATATTTTGAAATATCTGTATCAATTCTATTCTCTTCTATTTCGCAAATCAATTTAATTATTCCAACAAAGCATTTGCTTTAGAGACCTCTTTGTCCCCGGGAGAAATTCAGAAAATCTATTACATCTCTTTCTATTATATCCATAGAGAGATCCAATATTCTCTTTGTCTTCTTAAAATGTTAATAATGAAACCGCAATTTTATTTCTCTTCTCCCTGCCTCACTGTCTCTCTTTCCATAACTAACATTTCTGTTTTATTTGGTTTTCACTTTAAAACAAATTTTTACTTAACTTATCATTTCTTGTATTACCCTCCACGTTTTTTTTTTGCTCGTTTACTTGCCAATCATGACAGCTTCATGCATTTCCACCCACCACAATCATGAAGTGGTCTGTCCGCCTTGTTCGAGTCAGTCCCTCCTGCCTTTTAAAAAATTTTAACGAGAATGCCAGGTTTCGTGACCATACTTAAATGTTGCCAATAACTTTCTTCGTCTTTGAGTATACGATATGCGATGTGCAATTACGTTCAACAACTATGCCAACTCCCGCCAGTCATGTATGTTTGTATGTGTGTACGTACGTACGTATGTCAGTAACATGTCTGTAACAAGGGCAGTGACGGCTATGCTACTATACCCATACCGATTGTTAGCTATATTGGCAACATTTTGCAGCTGCTGGGAAATGAAAGAAAAACCAAAAACTGACTAACTGAGAACTTTACTTTTAAGTCTTTAACTCGTATTGACTTAAGGTTTTGCTATACTGTGTTACTGTTGTTCTTTTCTTTTGTGATAGGTGATGATGATGGTGGTGGTGGTGGTTGTGTTGGCGATGGTGATGGTGATGAAGTTAGTAGTCGTTATTGTACATTTTAAGTCTTCATATATAGCATTTTTAGTTTTCCAAAGCACTTACCATATATAAACATTTAATGCTAGATTATACGTATTTTTAGTGATACGGTTAATAATAGCAGACACAATGTAACCTAAACCATGAAAGTACAGAGCTAAAAAAGAGGGACAATATTAAGTGTTGAAAAAAATATCATTATGTTAAATATTTTTATAGAAAACTTGAGAGCATATGATTTATATTAATTTGCTCTAGGGAGCGTATGATATATTTATAAATGCAGAATGACACTTATATTTGAAGAAGACATGTGAAATAATAAAAAATCTATTTAAAATTTCTAGAAAATTTTCAAAAATTCGTTCAAACTCCTATGCAAGTAAAATAAAAAAAATTAAACTTTAGAGCGTATGATTTATATTAATTTGTACAAGGGAGCGTATGATATATATAAATATAGGTGATCCTTTAACATACATACGTAAATATAAGAGCTAAGTAATAAAACCATATTCTCCAAATTTCTAAGTAAAATAAGAAAATGGTACTCAATCTCAAATGCTATTAAAATAAGTTGAGAGCGTATGGGTTATCATAATCTTCCAAATTTGTGGTAAAATAGGAAAAATCCAAATGTAATTAAAATAAAAAATTATTAAACTTGAGAGCGTATGATTTATATTAATTATTGTACCTACATATATTCCTGTACTCTAGTACAGGTTGTATAAATGTCTATATAACAATCTTAAAGCCAAATTATTAGAATTGCCTATATTATTATAATTCTCTTTGGATATTATAATGCAAACTATCTAAGCAAATTTGAGAGGGTATAATTTATTAAAAATTTCATTTTTTAATGTTAATGTTTATTATTATTTTTTATTTATTTATCAATTTATTTAATATTTATTATTATTTTAATTATGACCTGAACGTGTGACTTATACGAATCTAATTCCATGGAAGCGTATGATTCACGGAAATGTTTGCTGATTCCTTTGGAGCGTATAATTTATATTTTTAAAATATTTATGTTCTATTTTTTAAGGTCCCCTTTATTGTTATTTTTATATCCCCTTTATCTACAAAAATGTCTAAATACAATACATTACAGAAATACGAATTGATGGATGCTATATGCTTTCCAAAAAGCAATTAGAGAGATTGTTATAAACATTTTTCGCTATAAGTATAATTTATTAAAAATCATATTATTTTAATTTATTTAATATAATTATTTTCCATTCCATGGAAGCGTATGATTAATAGAAATCATTACTAATTCCATGGAAACGTATGATAAACAGAAATTCTTTCTAATTCCGTGGGAGCGTATAATTTATATTTATAAAATAATTATGTTCTATTTTATTTATTAAAAATAACATTTTTAAATTTATTTAATATTTATTACGAGTATTATATATATTTTTTTAATTATCACCGGAACGTAGCGTATAATTTATATTTATAAAATAATTATGTTCTATTTTATTTATTAAAAATCATATTTTTAAATTTATTTAATATTTATTACGAGTATTATATATATTTTTTTAATTATCACCGGAATGTATGATTTATAGGAATCTAATTCCATGGAAGCGTATGATTCACGGAAATGCTTGTTGATTCCATTAGAGCGTATAATTTATATTTATAAAATAATTATGTTCTTTGTTTTATGTTAATATCCCCTTTTTGTAGTCTTTTATCTACAAAAATGTCTAAATATAAAGCATTGCAGAAATACGAATTTATAGATGCTATTTTCTTATAAAAAGCAATTAGAGGTATTGCTATAAGCGATGTTCGCTATGTGTATAATTTATTAAAAATTTCATTTTTTTCAGTATATAACAGTTATTATTTATTGTCACCGCAGCGTATGATCTATAGAAATTCTTACTGATTTCATGGGGGCGTATGATTTATAGAAACTTTTACTGACTCCTTGGGAGCGTATTATAAATATTTAGAAAATAGTAATGTTAAGGTTTTTCTTTATATATTTACAAAAATACACCAATACAGATAATACATTACAGAAATGCGGCTTGATAGATGCTGCATGTATAAATGATAGATGTATAATTTATTAAAAATCATATTATTATATAATTATTATAATTTATTTTGTTTTAATTATCGCCACATCGAATGACTTATAGAAATCCTAACTGATTCCATGGGAGCGTATTATTTATAGAAGTTTTTAATGATTCCATGGGAGCGTATGATTCACAGAAATGCTTACTGATACCATGGGAGCGAATAATTAATATTTATAAAATAGTATTATTAGATTTTTTTTATTTTTTTTCCTTATATATACAAAACACCAATTTATAGATGCTGTAATGCTTACAAGTAAAGAATTTCAAGTTATTGCTATACACTTTTTTCGCTCTGTGTATTCATGTTTTTTTAGTAATTCTCTCCATATTGGTTCACTCGACTCTTTGTTCTGGTGTTAAAGCAATTTTTTCTCCCATTTTTCGTGTCGACAATAACGATTACAAGAATTTATGCAGTGTTCATTTTTTTCCACTACGCTTATGCAGAGGCGTTGGTTTCTTGTTCTGCTTATTCCCCACCGGTTCGTTGATGCCACAGGGAATATTTCGAGTATGAATTACAATGAAGCGAGAAGGATATCCCTGCATGGTTTGCTATAGATCTTTTCTATGTTGTTTGGTTGCCAGTATCAGTTCCTGTGCATGGGACTCTGAGGGATAACCAAATGGAGAAATAATATATATTTTTTTTGTTCTTGTATTTGGGGTATGTGCTCTTTTTTCACAACTTTCCTTGTCTTTTTTTTTTTGAGTCAGCATCATCAGCAACATCATCATTTTGTATTCACGAATGATTTCCAACAAATTTAAAATTTACAGTTGAATGATTTAAATTGTTCTTCATCTTTTTTCCCTTCGTTTTGGCTATGCCACAGTACCAAAAAAAAAAATAGCAAATTGGTGTTCTTTCATGAATGTTATGGTTCGATTATTTGGTGAAATGCTTTCTACATGTTAAGGGAATGTATGGATTTTTTCTTCTATTCAAATGCTAGAGATTCCTTTTATAAGAAGAATGCAGTATTTGTAAATTATTCTAAGAATTATAAATGTCCTTGTGGTATAGTTCTTTTTGTTTGCAAAAGAAAAATAAAGACAATTAAGATAGAAAGTAGAAGCGATAAAGCATTTTCAAAGGAATTTAATTGAATCGAACACTTATCTCGTCAAAGGAATTCTACATTAATAGGAACTGTAACAAAACTTAAGTGTTGGAAAATTTTTTAAATATATTTAAAAAATTTTATTTAAATCTTGGAAAGATTATTTATTTAATTACAAAAAAACCAACATGTTCACTACTTTTTTGGCGGGATATTAATAGCAAAATTTAATTTATTTGAATTTTATTTTTATTTTGATTTTCATAGAAAATTTTAATTTATTTGGATTTTCATAGAAAATTTTGATTTATTAGAATATTAATAGAAATTTTTAATTTATTTGAATTTTCATAAAAAAATTTACTTTATTTAAATTTTCATTGAAAATTTTAATTTATTTGAATTTTCATAGAAAATTTGAATTTGTTGTGAATTTTCATAGAAAATTTCAATTTATGCGAATTTTCATAGAAAATTTGAACTTATTGTGCATTTTCGTAGAAAGTTTCATGACAATTCGATTTTTTATAGAAAATTTGAATTTATTCGGATTTTCATATATTAAATATTTGAATAGACTTTTCCTAAAAATTTTCAATTTATCCAATTTTCATAGAAATTTCAAATTTATTCCAATTTTCATAGAAAATTTTAATTTATTCGAATTTTCATAGAAAATTTTATTTAATTCGATTTTTTTGAATACATTCGAATTTTTATAGAAAATTTGAATTCGGATCACATCTAAAGAAGTGGTGCATATTCAGTACAATGACTGTTGAAATAGTGGACATCCGTCCTATGACAAGCCCATGTTAAATTCATCGCAAAAGAACATTTTCACTACTTTTTTTGGCGACGCTTTTTTGCGGGGATATTAATAGAAAATTTTAATTTATTTGAATTTTAATTTATTTGGATTTTCATAGAAAATTTTAATTTATTTGGATTTTCATAGAATTTTTTGATTTATTAGAATATTAAAAGAATTTTTTAATTTATTTTAATTTAATTTTCATAAAAAATTTTAATTTATTAGAAATTTTTTAATAGACATTTTTAATTTATTTGAATTTTCATAAAAATTTTGAATTTATTTAAATTTTTATTGAAAATTTTAATTTATTTGAATTTTCATTGAAAATTTTAATTTATTTGAATTTTCATAGAAAATTTGAATTTATAGTGAATTTTCGTAGAAATTTTCATGACAATTCGAATTTTTATAGAAAATTTGAATTTTAATTTTACAATTAATTATTTAAAATTGAAATGTCATGCATTTGCACGTTAATCACCTGTTTCGGTATCAGGCTAACGAAAAATAATGAAAATTTGAATTTATTTTCATATAAAATTTTGAATTTATTTAAATTTTCATAGAAAACTTGAATATATTCGAATTTTTTGGGTACTCTGTATTTAAAAGACTTTTCCTAAGAATTTTCAATTTATCCAATTTTCATAGAAATTTCAAATTTATTCCAATTTTCATAGAAAATTTGAATTTATTCGAATTTTCATAGAACATTTTATTTAATTCGATTTTTTTTTAAATACATTCGAATTTTTATAGAAAATTTGAATTGTTTCGAATATCCATAGAATTTTTTTTTTAATTTTCATTGCAAATTTAAGTTTATTCGAATTTTCATAGAAAATTTCACTTTATTCGAATTTTCTTAACAAATTTTAAATTTATTCAAATTTTCACAGAAAAAATTTGAATTTATTTAAATTTTCATTGAAAATTTGAATTTATTTGAATTTTCATTGAAAATTTTAATTTATTTGAATTTTCATAGAAAATTTGAATTTATTGTGAATTTTCGTAGAAATTTTCATGACAATTCGAATTTTTATAGAAAATTTTAATTTTACAATTAATTATTTAAAATTGAAATATCATGCATTTGGACGTTAATCGCCTGTTTCGGTATCAGGTTAACATGAAAAATAATGAATTTATTTTCATATAAAATTTTGAATTTATTCAAATTTTCATAGAAAACTTGAATATATTCGAATTTTTTGATGCTCTGTATATAATAGACTTTTCCTAAAAATTTTCATTTTATCCAATTTTCATAGAAATTTCAAATTTATTCCAATTTTCATAGAAAATTTGAATTTATTAGAATTTTCATAGAAAATTTTATTTAATTCGAAGTTTTTTTTAGTACATTCGAATTTTTATAGAAAATTTGAATTATTTCGAATATCCATAGAAATTTTTTTCGAATTTTCATTGCAAATTTAAGTTTATTCGAATTTTCTTAGAAAATTTTGAATTTTTTTAAATTCTTATTATTCGATTTTTTTAGATACTCTGTATTTAATCGAATTTTCGACTGAATTTTAATTTATTCGAATTTTCATAGAAAATTTGAATTTATTCGAAGTATCATAGAAAATTTTAATTTATTCGAAGTATCATAGAAAATTTTAATTTATTCGAATTTTCATAGAATATTTGAATTTATTCGAATTTTCATAGAAAATTTGAATT
The DNA here is from genome assembly GCF_050003625.1 of Haematobia irritans. Classification (NCBI taxonomy): domain Eukaryota; kingdom Metazoa; phylum Arthropoda; class Insecta; order Diptera; family Muscidae; genus Haematobia; species Haematobia irritans. The sequence goes on along the minus strand of NC_134401.1, from coordinate 9,748,115 downwards.
TATTCGAAGTATCATAGAAAACTTTAATTTATTCGAATTTTCATAGAATATTTGAAGTTATTCGAATTTTCATAGAATATTTAAATTTATTCGAATTTTCATAGAATATTTTTTTTTTATATTTTCAATTTATTCGATTTTTTATACAAATTTTAAATTTATTAGAATTTTCTTAGAAATTTTTAATTTATTCATATTTCCATGGTATTCATTCAAATTTGAGAGAAAAAAATTTAATTTTCTTAGAAATTTAAATTTTTTGTGAATTTTCATATAAAATTTCCCACGATCTATATCCTCTATTGCAATATGGTATTAGTCCCTATTTTTCGAATGACAGGTCAATACGCTTTATGAGCACTATTATGAAGGCCAGAGGTGGACTATTAGACTTGAACGCACGTACTTTTCAAACTGATTCAAATGACCGTTGTACAATTTGTAATCTTGGTGAAGCAGAGAACACATTTCATTTTCTAGGGGTATGCCCCATTTTTGGAGGGTACCGGCAGCACTTCCTTGGCAAAAGATCACTCTCACTTGAAGAAGTTCTCGAACTACTGAACAGCTCCGATCACTTGCACGTTTACAAATATATAACCAGTTGTATGAAATATAGATCACTTCTAATCTCAGAATATTTATAATTTCCATCCCATCTATTCACATAAAGTTTGGTATTGTGCCCTTTTAACAAATATCCATTTTGAATATATTATAAGTCTTCTTTCTATTCGAGCCAATCAGACACACAACATATATTGTTATGTCTTATTATGATTTAATTTAATTAATTTTATTTTATTTTTATTTACCTTAATTGAATTAACTTAAATAAATCATATACATACATACATACATACATAAAATTTCAATTTGTTCGAATTTTCTTAGGAAATGTATAGAAAATTATAGAAAATTTCAATATAATACGATATTTTATAGAAAATTTCAATATAATTCGAATTTCATAGAAAATTTTAATTTATTCGCATTTTTCTAGAAAATTTCAATAAATTCGATTATCTACAGAAAATTTCAATTCACTAGAATTTCCCTAGAAAATTTTAAATTCTTGGACTGATAATAAAAAATTTAATTTATTTGAATTTTCATAGAAAATTTGTATGTAATCAATTGTTTTTCTATAAAAAAATTTGAGATTACTCGATTTTTTTATAAAAAAAAATTTTTTTTGGTATTTCTCTCTTAACATTTAATATTCATTATTTTAACATATTTTCAAACTGACTTCTTCTAGCTTGGCTCTCAGTATCAAACAACTTCGTTGATTGGGCAAAGCTAACCCTTTCAACTTTCACATGAAAAAACGGAGTTTCCTTTGTAGTAGCTTCAAACTTTTTTCATTTCCTTGTAATTTCCTCTTAATGGTCGAATGTGTCACAAGCAGAGCTTGAATAAAGTTGTTAGGGTGAAAAATTACAAACAAACCAAAAAAAACGGAAAATCGCATTCAAGAGAAAATTTAAATTATTCATCAATTATGCAGCTGCATGGAGATGGAATACAGTAACCCAACTAAATGTCAAAAGTCTTTTTAGTTCTTTAAATTCATGGAATGGACCAACAGAGAAAAGTCAATGGATGGTAGCGAGACAAGGGAGGCTTTATGCCTCTTTTTCCTTATGGTCCATCATTGTTATCACTATATGCAATAGGTGTTTGAGAACTCTTCCAGTGACTACCACTCCAAAATGATGCTTCTGGCCTTTTGTTTTTGCCACACAACAATGTGTTTTTTGTGAACCTCCGTTTTCCATTGCTGCAGTTCTTCTGTGTTGAAATTTAATGGGCACTGTTTTTTTTTTGTTATTAATTTATTCACTTCGTTTTCCATATGTCCATCTGGATACATGACCTTTAGCCCCCATGACAAAAAGATCTATGAGGGTTTACTTAACTATATCACATAGCAAAGAATTGTTTAATTTTTATAAAATCAGTAGAATAAATTTTTCTGGGAATTAGAATTTATTTACGAGAATAATGTAACCAAACAAAGAATGGTCAATAATTGCTGGAATTTTTAGTGAAAGTAAGTGGTGTTACTGTAGTGAAAATAAGGTACCTCATTTGTCTATAAACAACAAAAGTTATTAGAGAGTGTGTTCTTAATTTTTGATACACATCTTATATAAAAATATAAATTAAATCTTATATAAAAATTAATTAACATATATCTTCTTATTCTGTTTCTTTCAGGTAAGTTCTCATCCAAGACTTTGATAATTAAGGAACTGTAAGTAGAGATTTTTTTATTATCATCTCCGTTTCGTTCTGTGGACCAGCACAAACATCTATCCAATATAAATCTTCAAATTTTTTTTTGAACACATATAAACATGTAATTTAATTTGACATGCATAAAATTACCACCACGCTTTCATATAAAACAAACTGACAAACTGGAGGGTTGAAATATTGTCTTGCCTTCAATCTAGCCCTCTGGGGAATTAATCAAATTACTGTTCTCAGTTGTTTAGTAGGTTAACACATGATTGAGTTTACATCATGCCTTCAAGGCTATGTGATTTTCATTTTTTTCACAGTTTTTTTTTTGTCTACATTATGTCGAGGTTGTCACCAAAATATTTGCCAAGACCTTTTTAACCCCTTTTAACATGAATTTTCTCTTGTATATGATATATTTATCTTCATGTTTTACATGCGATTGTGTTGATAGCTGAAAATGGGGGTTGTTAGATTCAGATTGACAGATGGTATGTCGCAAACTCCTTTGGGTATTTATCAATTTATATGCAATATATATCCTTAATTGAAGGAAGATGTAATCTATAGAAAATTTTTGCAATTACATATCTAATGGTATATTTATATGATCAAAACAAAACCCTAATACACAAAGAGAAAACTTGGTAGTATCTAACTGCACTAATCCCAAGAATATGTGCGACGAAGATAAGTGTAATCATTTAACATTCGCCATCTATAGGACTTTAATTGTCATTTAATCAATCATTTGGTTTGAATGATCAGTTAACCTCTACATTGATAGCAGAACACTTTAATAGCATTCATCAATCAATAAAAATGCCATAAGTGTACAATGATAACCTTTTTTTAAAGTTGAATATAGTTTGAAAATCACTTAAAAACTATAGACTCGATTTTGTGCATGTGCATGTTTTTTAGAATATAGCAGACTATAGTTGTATAAGTTGATCACTATGTGATTGTACTTCAATAGTGGTATATTAATATATATTTAGAATATAGTTTGAAACTCACATACCACAAATTAGAATTTGGTTATATGGATGCAATAGTCGAGAATCTACTATTTTTTGCATTTACATTTTTTTGGAATATAGCAGTGTATAGTTGTATAAATTGATCACTCTGTGATGATACTTCAATAGTGGTACATTAGTATATATTTAGAATAAAGTTTGAAAATCACATACCAAAAATTAGAGTTTGGTTATATGGATGCAATAGTCGAAAATCTACTATTTGCCAAAAAATTTCAAAAAGTTTGGACTAAGACTTTTTGACATAACAGCAATATATCAATAAAAAAATCTATATAGTGTGATAATCAACTAATACTGTAGAAATATATAGTTTGAAAATCACATAAAACGTATAGTATAGTTGTGTATTGTTGAATAAATTGGTTAATTTATGGTGATTCTCCAATAGTGATATCTATCTATCTATATATATATAAAATTCAAATTATGTTTTTTTATTTGTTTGTTTGTTTGTTTGTTTATTTGTATGTTCCGGGTTGGCGCGAAAACGGCTGAACCGATTTACTTGAAACTTTCAGAGATCGTGGGGGGCACTCATGTGCTGAAAATAGGGTACCTCATTTTTTGACATATGGTCGCGGAGAGGAACCTCCCCTTTGTCCGACTTTTTGAAAATTAGACCAAAGTTGACCGATTTGCTTGAAATTTTCATTGAAGGTTGGGGTTGGCATCTAGACAAAGATCCGCTACTTTATATTTCGATATTTTGTGGCGGAGGGGGACCTCCCCTTTGTTCGACTTTTTTTAAAGTACTGTGAAAAAACTAAAAATCTCTAAATTATCTGAGATTTACAGAGAACATGCGGTGAGGTTATGGAATTAATATGGTGTACCTGATGATTTCATATGTGGACGGGGAGGGGGACCTTTCCCTTGCCCTACTTTTTGAAACTTGGAATAAAATTATGCGATTTTCTTGAAATTTTCATTGAATGTTGGGGTTGGCATTTAGACAAAAATCAGCTACATTATTTTTCGATATTTGGTCGGGGAGGAGGACCACCCATTTGCCCGACTTTTTTGTTAAAGTACAGTGAAAACAAAACTAAACTCCCCCGACTGAAATTTTACGGAAAAAATGGGTGAGGTTATGAAATTTATATCAGGTTCTTAATTTTTTAATATTTGGTCGGGGAAAAATAAAAGGGCATAGGGAGACATCCGCTTCTCTTAAGTATGTTACATACAGAGAAGCCATTAAACTTTACCAAATTTACAGAGGACTGGGGAGAGGTTACGATATTAATAGTTGATACCTGATTTTGTGATATTTGGACGGCTTATAATTTGCCTTTAGGCTTATAATTTGCTTGACATTTTCTGGGACTTTTACAAAAGATACGCTACATCACTTTTCAATATTTGGTCGGGGAGGAGGTCCTCCTCTAAAACTGCAAAAAAACAAAGATTCTTAAGTTTTCTTGAAATTTACAAAAGCAGTGGGGGAAGGTTATGAACGAAGAGGCACATTCCTTGCCCCACATTTGAAGGAAAGTTTCACGAATTTTCAGGGAAGGTTAGGGGTGCTATTCACTACGATGTTTGTCGATATTGTAGTCCCTTTAAAACAATAGAGCAAAATTTAAACATCTCCGATCTACTTGAAATTTACAGGGAACGTGGGAGGAGGTGATTAAATTTATACATGATTTTTAAATTAGTATATGATTTTTCGATATCTGGTTGGGGAAGGGGAAAATTGAAATAAACTTTGTCGATTTACTTCGATAGAACCATTGAGTAGTTGTGAAATTAATATAGGGTACGTGATAGTCCGATATCAGGTGGGAGTGGAGCGAAGGTGGTTTCCCTTTTGTCCGTTTTTTTTTTTCTTAAATTGAAAGTAGAGGGTTGTCCGTAAATGGGAACTCGGTACATAATTTTATTATTTTTGCACAAGCTTCTGCCAGACTTCTTTTTAGTAAAGAACTTAAATTTACATGAAATTGGCAGAGGGTGCATCATTTTCCAACATTTTAGCAAATGTTAATGTGGTAAAATTGTTTACTACTTCTGCTTTTTCCGATTTATTGGATGGGAAACAGTAATTCTTTGTATGTTATTATAATATAGTGCTTAATATTCAGATATGTTGAGGAGAAGGATACCTTTCCTTGACAAACCACTTAAAATTCACAAGAAATATAGAAGATTGTCCAACTACTTGAATACAGAACATTATTAAAAAAATTTGGTGGAAAGGGTACACCCTCTCCCCGACATTTTTTAAGACGAGCCGTTTTACATATGCAAGTAGTCCGATTTTACGAAAAAGCAAGTAGTCCGATTTGTTTGAAAGAATTCAAATCTTTTCGAATTTGTTTTCAGCACGAAGGATATGGTTGACTAAGTTCACGCAAAATGTTCCTACAAATACGCTTCGGAAGGCGCAGCGAAGCGGGCCGGGTTACGCTAGTATTAGTATATATTTCATATACGAGTATGTCTAGATTATAATTTTTTTCAAATTGAATAAAAATTAGTAAACAAAAATATCGATAGTTTGATTATAAGTATACAGAAGTCGAAAATCGAGTTTGCAAAAGATAAAGTCCAAAAATCATAGTCGAAGTAGAATAAAAAAATTCATATATAAAAATTACCGATTGGTACTGCAGAAAATAGTTTAAAAAGCACTTTAAACAATTGAAAATTGATTGGCTACTTCATGGTGATACTTCAATAGTGATATTTAGTAGAATTTATATATTTCATTTATGTCTAGAATATAGTTTAAAAATCACATACCGCAATTGTTAGTATGGTTATAGCAGTATACATATCAATAAAATTTCATATTTAATAATAGTCATCTTGTACTGTGGAAAATAGTTTGAAAATCATTTAAAACAATTGAAAATTGATTGATAACCAATAAAGAGTGATACGGTCAAAATTTGGTCAATGTAAACTTGACGTATTTCTTTCAATTTTGCATTTAAAAAACCTGAACACCCCTCATTTTGAAGGTGTTTGTGTGTAGAATATTGCTCCTATTTTGATTTTGGAATTCACTCTTCAGTTGTCAAAATGCCGTTCAAGCAAGAAGAGCAGCGTATCAAAATTTTGCTCGCGCATCGCGAAAATCCGAGCTACTCGCACGCAAAGCTGGCAAAATCGCTAAAAGTTGCCAAATCAACCGTTACAAATGTAATTAAAGTGTTTGGGGAACGTTTGTCGACATCCAGGAAGTCTGGATCGGGGGGAAATCGAAAACCGGAAGCCGCTGAGACGACAAAGAGAGTTGCCGGTAGTTTCAAGCGAAACCCTAACCTCTCTCTCCGAGGTGCCGCAAATAAGCTGGGTGTATCGTCTACAACCGTGCATCGAGCCAAAAAACGAGCCGGACTATCGACTTACAAGAAGGTAGTGACTCCAAATCGCGATGATAAACAAAATACGACGGCCAAAGTTTGACTGCGTGGTAATGGACGACGAAACCTACGTCAAAGCCGACTACAAGCAGCTTCCGGGACAGGAGTTTTATACGGCAAAAGGAAGGGGAAAGGTAGCAGATATTTTCAAGCACATAAAACTGTCAAAGTTCGCAAAGAAATATCTGGTTTGGCAAGCCATCTGTACCTGTGGCTTGAAAAGCAGCATTTTCATAGCTTCCGGGACTGTCAACCAAGAAATTTACGTGAAAGAGTGTTTGAAAAAACGTCTGCTGCCTTTCCTGAAGAAACACGGTTGTTCCGTACTGTTTTGGCCGGATTTGGCATCTTGCCATTATGGTGAAAAGGCCATGGAGTGGTACGCCGCCAACAACGTGCAGGTGGTTTCCAAGGACAAGGACCCTCCCAACACGCCAGAGCTCCGCCCAATTGAGAAATACTGGGCTATTGTCAAGCGGAACCTAAAGAAGACCAAAAAAACTGCTAAGGACGAGCAGCAGTTCAAGCAAACTGGCTTTCTGCGGCGAAGAAGGTGGACAAGGTTTTTTGTTTCGAATATAGTATGAAAATCACCTACCACAATAGATAATTTCATTGTAGGAATACAAAAATCGAAGTTTTACTTTTTACCAAGAAAAAGTCGATAAGTCGTAGTCGAAGCAAAACACTATAACAGCGTATATCAATAAAAATTTCATACATTTTATAAATCAACTAATAGTGTAGAAAATAGTTGACAAATCTTTTTGAATAGAATATTGATTGATTACCAATATTGCATAGTATAGTATTGCTGTATAAATTATAAATTGATCATTTTATGGTGATACTTCAATAGTGGTATATTTTATATATGTTTAGAATATAGTTTGAATATCACATGAAAATTGGTAGTTTGAACTACTAGGAACACAAAAGTAAAATTCGGCTTTTTTACAAAAAAAAAGTCGAAGCAGAACATTATAACTGCAGTATGCCAACAAAAATTTCTTATTTAATAAGAATCAAGTTGTACAGTATGATATAGTTTGAAAATCACTTAAAACATAAATAAATTGTTTGTATTCTCACTACGTAGTTGTATAAGTCTGAGTGGACCACCAAACTCTATTTCAAAATTTAAAGATCGGAAAATTTAAAATTGTATACAATTTAAAATTGTATCACATTTTAGCTGCGATTTTTAATGAGAATCAAAAAGTCGACTTTTCCAAAATGTAACAGGTCGACTTTTCGATGTTTTTACTTAAATTATAAGAAAGTTGATTTTCGACTTTTGCAATTATTGCAAAGTCGTAATTGACGCCACGCCTTTTCAAGGCAAATAAATCTTCACTCATTCGTTAAAAGTTAGTCAGTTTTTCTTTGTTGTTGTTAAAAAAGTTTAAAGATCGAAAATTTGGAATTGTATACAGTTTGATAGTCACATCTTAGCTGCGATTTGTAATGAGAATCAAAAAGTCGACTTTTCCAAAATTTAAAAGGTCGACTTTTCGATGTTTTTCCTTAAATTATAAGAAAGTTGATTTTCGACTTTTGCAATTATTGAAAAGTCGTAATTGACGTCACGCCTTTTCAAGGCAAATTCATCTTCACTCATTCGTTAAAAGTGGGTCAGTTTTTCTTAGTTGTTGTTAAAAAGTTCGATTTTCTGAAAAACCAAAAGTCGATTAGTCGAATTGGAAGTAATGAATATTAACAGAATATTTATAATATAGTCTATGTATGTATCAGAGAAAATATTCAAAACCTATAATTTGAAATTTAATGTTATTGTTGAGGCAAGGATGATGGGTAATTAGAACCAGAGACTATCAAACCATTGACTGCTTTACCATCTTCGATGTAGAGTTCAATTTTAATAGAGAACATATTTAATCTATAGTTTGAAATGCTCTTTTATTGTTGACACAGAGAAAGTTTTTATAATCTATTTCAATAGTTTGAAATATTCATTTATTGTTGAGACAAGACCGATGGCAAATTAAAAACAGAAATTATAAAACCATTGTCAGTCTTTCCATCTTCTATATCGAGTTGAATTTGAATATATGCTCAGGATTTTAATGTATAGTGTTGTAGTTTGAGATGCCCAAATTTTAACTTTGCTACAGTTTGACTGTCACATTGTAATGGAGTTTAATATTCAATATTAAGTGTTGATGTTATCATTCCATATTAGATCAGATTTATTAACAATAACAAAGCAAAATCATAAATATTTATACCATGTTTCAATATTTATGGAATCAACGCTTTAATTTAAACATATGTGAATATATGCAACTTCCTGCAGCATACATATACACCATTCCATTGTGGAACTACGCATACAATTTTCCTATGCCGCAATTATTTTTGTACAATGGCCAATGTCCAGCATTTACGGGGATTTGTACCCACAGCTTCATGCATTCATGAAGATATGATGACGTCGAAATTGTTGCTGTCATCATCATCATCGTCGTTATCCTTGGTACTGACGTTGTAGTTTTTGTGTGGTGGGATTTTTTAATTTGGATAACTCCAGCAGAGAGATGGTATGACAGCGCATTACCATCACTCCATTATCATCAGCAACAACCAGAAAACCATCTCGAGTTAACCACATTATTATGTTTGATGGTGTGTTGCTTGTTCATAGCTCCACAAAATGTTTATGGTTTATGGTGCTGGAAGATTGTTGCAATTTTATTATTGTCACTATTGTGTCTTAGCTGGGCTTTGGTGTTGATGGCACGGTCGGCCAGCCAACCAGGCATTTGGTGTAGATGTTGGTATCGGTGTCAGCAGCAGAAGTAGTTGCCTGTTTCCATTTGGATTGCATGCATGTCATTTGCCCTGTTATGTTGCCAACAAGTTGATTATGGTGTCGTTGGTATTATTATTTTAGTCAGCCATCACTGTTTCCATCATCAGTATATACAGGATTTTGGAGGACTACACATATGTATAACATATTTAACTCCATTCCTCTGGTAGTCTTTATCACATGTCAGAATTTTACTTTGACACTACACTTAAGACTAATTTGTATACATTATTTATGATGAGTTTATCATTTTTCTGGTTTTAATCCAATGTCATGGATATTGCACAAAAAAAACTATTCGGACTTGACATGTTTAAGTAAACATAAAGCTTTTTTGTTTTTGATTTATAATACAAAGAAATATATTTAATATATATATATATTTTTTTTGAAGCTTAAATTACCTTAAAAAATATTTAAAATTAAATGCCACAAATAATTTAAGAAATGTAGATATAGTAGTGATCATTAAATGTTTGTTGCTACCCAAATAGCTCTGCAGAGTTATAATTAAATATTTTTTTTTTATTTTCGACCTATACTTTATACGATATTTTGTTACTCAGAAAAATATAGGACTATCAATTTTTAGGTTAGGTTAAAAACACGATCCCAGTTAACCCTGTCCCATGACCACAGACATACCCATAAGTCATTTTCTGCTGCTCCTATTCACACAGATATGCTCCCAATTCTATCAAAACCCTTTATTATCTCTCCATCTCTCTGTCTGTCTCTCTCTTCCTTTTATTCTGATACAGTAAAATAAGCTGTGATGTCAATTTAGAGATTTTTAGCTAGATATAGCTATTTTTTAATGCTGAATTGCTTGAAAAGTTGTGAAATTGCTACTAGTTAGAAATTTAGCCTTTTTTAATTCAATTCTGCTGTTTTTTGTATAAGTCAAATCCATTATATATCAATTGTCTTTACCACTTACTGTCACGGTTGCCACAGTTGGTAACATTCGACCAACAAGTGGTAGAATTCTTGATGTTTTTGTAGATTTTGACAAAATATTTCTTTTACAAAAATATATTTTGACACAATTTTCTATAGAAATACAATTTTGACAAAATATTCTATAGAACTAAAATTTTTTCACAATTTTCAATAGAAATAAAGTTTTCAGAAAATTTTCTATAGAAATAAAATTTTCAGAAAATTTTCTATAGAAATATAATTTTCAGAAAATTTTCTATAGAAATAAAATTTTCAGAAAATTTTCTGTAGAAATAAAATTTTCAAAAAATATTCAATAGAAATAAAATTTTCTATAGAAATAAAATTTTCCGAAAATTTTCTGTAGAAATAAAATTTTCAAAAAATATTCAATAGAAATAAAATTTTCAGAAAATTTTCTATAGAAATAAAATTTTCAGAAAATTTTCTATAGAAATAAAATTTTCAGAAAATTTTCTCTAGAAATAAAATTTTCAGAAAATTTTCTGTAGAAATAAAATTTTCAAAAAATATTCAATAGAAATAAAATTTTCAGAAAATTTTTATACCAACAAAATGTTCAGAAAATTTTCTATAGAAATAAAATTTTCAGAAAATTTTCTGTAGAAATGAAATTTTGACAACATTTTCAATAGAAATAAAATTTTCTGTAGAAATGAAATTTTGACAACATTTCCTATAGAAATAAAATTTTCTATACATATAAAATTTTTAGAAAATTTTCTATACATATAAAATTTTCAGAAAATTTTCTATAGAAATAAAATTTTGACAAAATTTTTAGAACATTTACTATAGAATTAAAATTTTGACAAAATTTTCTATAGAAATAAAATTGTCAAAAAAAATGTCTATAGAAATAAAAATTTTCTGAAAATTTTCTATAGAAATAAAAATTTTCTGAAAATTTTCCATAGAAATACTTTTTTTTTATATTTTCTATACATATCAAATTTTTAGAAAATTTTCTATACATATAAAATTTTCAGAAAATTTTCTACAGAGATAAAATTTTGATAAAATTTTTAGAACATTTTCTATAGAAATAAAATAGTTTGAAATGTACTTTTATTGTTGAGACAAGGACGATGGTAAATTAAAAGCAGAATATATAAAACCATTGTCAGTCTTTCCATCTTCTATATCGAGTACAATTTGAATATGTGCTCAGGCTTTTAATGTATAGTGTTGTAGTTTGAGATATCCAAATTTTCACTTTTTTTTATTATTTCAAATTAAAATATATTTACAATTCATATAATTGCATTTTTTTTTTTTTTTTTGCAAGGCATTTTTGAGGCTATCTAGCACCGTATTTGAAGAAAAACATACATCTCACAGACAAGTTATGATTTTATGAATTTGTTATGATTTATGAAATATGAATTAAAAAACAAAACAAAAAATTATATAAGTCATATTAGAAGCATGTCAATGTTTTGTTCTAGGTAATCTTTAATTTGGCGCTTAAAACATGCAATGCATGTGGACATTTTAATAAAAGCAGGAAGATTATTGTATTCCAGACAACCAGACATGAATTCAATGCGTTGCTCTGACAAGTCTAATCTGCATCTAGGCAGTCTGAGATTGGATCTATTTCTTGTGTTAATGGTATAATTATTATTCAGGAACTGCGTTGTATGAAACCCAATGTTGTTCAAAACCTTATATACGTATATAAGTAATTGTTTCTTATATAAACCAAATAATGGGAGGACACTTTTTGCGACGTCCCTATACAACAAAAATGTAGGGTAGCGTTCAGGCAGGTTATAAACTATTTTAAGTGCTCTGTTTTGTAATATTTGTAGGGATTTCAAGTCAGATTTTTTTTTATATCCATAAATGATGGGCAGATAGTTCAAGTGGCTTTGTATCAGTGACTGAAATATCATTAATTTTGCTTGTTCATCCATTTTGTTCTTATATTTGTATAGAATTCCCAATCCAGGTGCAATTTTATTTCTAATTTCTTGAATATGTGTCTCCCAACCTAGATTATTTTGAAGATTGATGCCTAAGTATTTGACTGTGTCCACCTCAGGTATTATCTTACTATCCACTAAGAACTTTGCTACAGTTTGACTGTCACATTGTAATGGAGTTTAATATTCAATATTAAGTGTTGATGTTATCATTCCATATTAGATCAGATTTTTATACAAATAAAATTTTCTATAGAAATAAAATTTTCAGAAAATTTTCTGTAGAAATGAAATTTTGACAACATTTTCTATAGAAATAAAATTTTCAGAAAATTTTCTATACATATAAAATTTTTAGAAAATTTTCTATACACATAAAATTTTCAGAAAATTTTCTATAGAAATAAAATTTTGACAAAATTTTTAGAACATTTACTATAGAATTAAAATTTAGACAAAATTTTCTATAGAAATAAAATTTTCAAAAAAAAAATTCTATAGAAATAAAAATTTTCTGAAAATTTTCCATAGAAATATAATTTTGAGAAAATTTTCTATAGAAATAAAATTTTCAGAAAATTTTCTATAGAAATAAAATTTTGACCAAATTTTCTATGGAAATAAAATTTTCAGAAAATTTTCTATATATATAAAATTTTTAGAAAATTTTCGATACATATAAAATTTTCAGAAAATTTTCTACAGAAATAAAATGTTGACAAAATTTTTAGAACATTTATTATAGAATAAAAATTTTCTATAGAAATAAAATTTTCAAAAAAAAAAAACTCTATAGAAATACAAATTTTCCGAAAATTTTCCATAGAAATACAATTTTGAGAAAATTTTCTATAGAAATAAAATTTTCAGAAAATTTTCTATAGAAATAAAATTTTCAGAAAATTTTCTATAGAAATAAAATTTTCAGAAAATTTTCTATAGAAATAAAATTTTCAGAAAATTTTCTATAGAAATAAAATTTTCAGAAAATTTTCTATAGAAATAAAATTTTCAGAAAATTTTCTATAGAAATAAAATTTTGACCAAATTTTCTATGGAAATAAAATTTTCAGAAAATTTTCTATAGAAATAAAATTTTGACCAAATTTTCTATGGAAATAAAATTTTCAGAAAAATATAAAATTATTAGAAATTTTTCTATATATATAAACTTTTCAGAAAATTTTCTACAGAAATAAAATTTTGACAAAATGTTTAGAACATTTTCTATAGAAATAAAATTTTCAGTACATTTTCTATAGAATTAAAATTTTGACAAAATTTTCTATAGAAATAAATTTTTCAGAAAATTTTCTATAGAAATAATAATTTTGACAAAATTTTCTATAAAAACAAAATTTTGACAAAATTTTCTATAGAAATAAAATTTTCTGAAAATTTTCTATAGAAATATTAAATTTTCTAAGATATAAAATTTTTAAAAATATTTTCTGAAGAGCGGACATCTTACCAAATTTCGTGAGACGTTTGCTATATTATCACATAACATTTAACCTCTATAACCAAATGTGTACGAAGTTTTGAACACCAAATGTGTCCACATTTTTGCGGGTTTGCCGTCCTAATACAAAATAATACTTTTTAATTCATTAAGCTATTTTTCTGTTTTTTTTTTTTTAACAATTTTAACAATTTTCTGCTATAAATTTAGTTTGATCAGCTGCTCAATAATTGGCAACACTGAACATAACTATTTAACTCGTGCTCAGGGTTGCCAATAAAATTTCAAGAAAAATCGTCACTTTTTTCCGGAAAAATCGTCACATTAATATTAAAAATCATCATCCGGTTTTTAAATAATATTAAAATAAAACATATTTTTGGTTAAAAATAAAACAAAATTATTCATTAAATTAACATGCACAACCATACATTTCAAACTAAGTTTTTTTATGGAAGTAACATTAAAACAAAAAAATGTTTATGCTAATCAAAAAAAAAAATATAGCTAAAATATAGCTACTTATTCACACACAAAAAAAATTTTTTCTGATTCAATCACGAAATTAATTGATCCAACTAATTTTTTAATTGAAATGTCTTCAATCACAGAAATGATAGTATCAATTAAAAAATTAATTGACAGTCAATTAAAAAATTAATTGATCCAATTAAATATTTAATTGATACTATTAATTTGTGTGATTGATTTTTATTTCAATTAAAAAATTTGTTGAATCAATTAAATTTTTAATTGAATATTTTCTAAAACTCAATTAAGATTTTAATTGGAAAAATTTTCGTGAAATTTTTTTCTGTGCAGTAACATTTTTATTAAATTTTTTTAATGAGTTTTCTGATAGTTTTTTCTGTGCGATTTTTGGCACAAGGCCATAATATCCTTATTTAATAACTTGCAATTTTAATGGAGCTAATATCGTCATTTTCGAGGCAAAAATCAGAAAATCGACATTTGCTATTTTTTGAGTCAAAAATCGTCAAAATGCCGATAAATCGGCAAAATTGACAGCCCTGCTCTTGCTCTCATTAGCATTCTCTCTCTATCACTCTCAATGAGTATATATTGGGGTTTTAAGCAATCACTATACAAAGATGCATTAAGTAATCTAACAATTAAACAATAATATAGATTATCTACGCTCAAAAAAAGACGACACTGAAACCAATTTAACTTTATTTTAGTTCATAGAAATTATTATAGTTAAAATTTCCCCAGTGTGACAAGGTATCACTTTTATAATTTTTGCCGTTAGTTCCATGAACTTTAAAGGCGAATAAATTATCCACAAATCAAATATAGAATTACTAAATTTGAATTTATTTTAAAATATTAAACTCAATTACTGTTGGAATATTATTTTCCAATTTACACATGATTAATTCTGTGGTCACAACCCATAACAGCCTAAGTCTGTTTTTCAATGTTTTCAGTACAGGAGTTTAAAGTTTTGAATCTTCACTGAAAATCAGGAGAAGGTGTTTTTTAGAAAACTTTGCTACAGATTCCTAGAAGAGATACAAACATGAAAAATTTAGACAAATAAATTTAGATACACTGAATACGATGGTGCTAATAACTCAGTTATTTCCTAACTAGAGTTAGGCTGTTAAGGGTTGTGACCACAGAATTTTGTAAATGATTAAAAATTTTTTTTTTTATTTTTCTCACATTCAATCAAGATTTTAATTGAAAAAAATATAGTTTTCTGTGAAAATCCAATTCAATTTCTCTTATATCTCCATTCGAAATCTATAATTTCCCCCACCAAGTATAATCTCTTGTAAAAAAAAAACGCTCACAAAAAAAACTGGCAATTTTAATGATTTTGGCTAACGAGCTGAAACTGTTCCCAGAGATCTCAAATTTAAATAGCCAGTCATAAAGACATTCATCCATTCGGGCATTCATGCACTATGGCTTGGCTTGAATGCAAGCAATCCAGACACCAGCTATTATCCACCATAAACATGTTAAAAATCAC
The DNA here is from genome assembly GCF_050003625.1 of Haematobia irritans. Taxonomy (NCBI): domain Eukaryota; kingdom Metazoa; phylum Arthropoda; class Insecta; order Diptera; family Muscidae; genus Haematobia; species Haematobia irritans. The sequence continues at coordinate 9,732,257 of NC_134401.1, read as the reverse complement.
AAAAACATCCTTGTTATAAACGTCACCATCATCAACTTTGATATCAAGAGGAATCATCAGAGTGATGTTCAACAGTGAAGGCCCCCCAAAAAAAAAAGGCAAAAGACGCACCAACATCTAGATGGGACAACACAACATCCTCATCTCATAATGGTCATCATCCCATCCAGGAGACAAGAAACCAAGGGAGTCCGGGCATAACATTAAACATAAACATTAAAGTAGCATTTGGCATATAAACATGGCTCTATAGGACTAGGATGGCTAGTAGGTTGGATGGTTGGTTGGCTGGCTGGCTTGTTGTTTAGTGGAAGTAAGGGAATCATTACCATCCGGGGATACACTAAGCTTTTTAGTGGCAATATTCATGCTGATGGGAATAGGAATGGTTGGCTTGTTTGTTGCCTGTCTGCTATCTTCAATACAAATCTTCTCTTTTCTTGTTGTCCTCGACTTGAACCTTAAGATAGTTGTACATGGATACTTTGGTAAGCTTCTGAGAGTAGATCTTTTATATGCTGGAGGTTTTCTTCCTTTTTTATGTTTTTTCGTTTTTTGGACCAACATCATTAGCATCTGGAGAAGAAGGCAAAAAACCAAACGTAAGAAACAACCAAGACAAGTCCCACTCAGCAGTAGTACAATTTCGAAGAGTAGCAATTGGATGGTCTGTCGCTTCTTGGCACTCATGCCCATGCGAATGCAGATGCAAATGTTAAAATGCGCGGACACTATGATGCTGATACAGTTCTGTGGGGGAGGGGGGATACTTAAATTCACGGTTAAATGCCTTAGCAGATAGGCAAGGTAATTGAGGCCGAGACGAAGGTGTTTGCTCTAACAAGCCAACTTAATGCAAATAGTCGGGCCCCCCCACCATCAATAAGCATTAAGTCAATGAGACAGATACAAAGAGCCCGGACCAGCACTACCAATAGCAATAGCACTACCCTGTAGCATTATTCGACCACGACTTGCATGATGGCAATCTAAATAAACAAAACTCTCGTAAGTTTTCATCATCGTTGGAATCTTGTCATTGATAATAATGGTTGGTGGTGGTGATGCTGCTGCTGATGCTGGTTAAGGATCCATGCCTCCGTGCGCGAAGGCATTGCATCAATGGAGTAGGAAATTTTTCATACGCCTAATGTGGCAAGTCGACGAAACCATCAAGGTGGTGGTGTATACTATTTAATCATCATCGCAGCTTCATGCTTGAATTATAATGTAAATCCTTTTCGATAAAGTATCTTCAATCCCATTCCCGTTTGCCACTTGCTATTCTGATTGCATTCTAACGATAAAATAGTCTAGCGAAGGCAATTACTTTATTCGCATTTAAATTAGCCCCGCCGCACACACACGTCCATGCGAATAGTATCGTGTAGTTCACGTACACGAAAAAAAATATTTAATAGGAGTAAGCTTACAAAAGAAATATCGAGAATATCAAATCAAACGCAAAAATTAATTAAATCAATTAATTTTTTAATTGATATCGTTGAATTCTAACAGGTTGGCTGATAAGTCCCCGGTCTAACAAAGAAAAACACATTTTTTTGTCAAAATTCGTTTTTATTATTCAACATAGTTCCCATCAAGAGCGATACAGCGATTATAATGACCTTCCAATTTTTTGATACCATTTTGGTAGTACTCCTTCGGTTTTGCCTCAAAATAGGCCTCAGTTTCGGCGATCATTGCAGCCAAATTTTTTCCCTGCGAGCATCCTTTTGAGGTCTGAGAACAAGAAAAAGTCGCTGGGGGGGCCAGATCTGAAGAATACGGTGGGTTGGGGAAGCAATTCGAAGCCCAATTCATGAATTTTTGCCATCGTTCTCAATGACTTGTGGCTCGGTGCGTTGTCTTGGTGGAACAACACTTTTTTCTTCTTCATATGGGGCCGTTTTGCCGCGATTTCGACCTTCAAACGCTCCAATAACGTCATATAATAGTCACTGTTGATGGTTTTTCCCTTCTCAAGATAATCGATAAAAATTATTTCATGCGCATCCCAAAAAACAGACGCCATTACTTTGCCAGCGGACTTTGGAGTCTTTCCACGCTTCGGAGACGGTTCACCGGTCGCTGTCCACTCAGCCGACTGTCGATTGGACTCAGGAGTGTAGTGATGGAGCCATGTTTCATCCATTGTCACATATCGAAGGAAAAACTCGGATGTATAACGAGTTAACAGCTGCAAACACCGCTCAGAATCATCAACACGTTGTTTTTGTTCAAATGTGAGCTCACGCGGCACCCATTTTGCACAGAGCTTCCGCATATCCAAATATTGATGAATGATATAACCAACACGTTCCTTTGATATATTTAAGGCCTCTGCTATATCGATCAACTACATTTTACGGTCATTCCAAATCATTTTGTGGATTTTTTTGATGCTTTCGTCGGTAACCACCTCTTTCGGGCGTCCACTGCGTTCACCGTCCTCCGTGCTCATTTCACCACGCTTGAATTTTGCATACCAATCAATTATTGTTGATTTCCCTGGGGCAGAGTCCGGAAACTAATTATCAAGCCAAGTTTTTGCTTCCACCGTATTTTTTCCCCTTCAGAAAACAGTATTTTATCATTGGAGTATACTCTCTCAGTAATACTTATGACATTTCTGAATGTTTCAAAGTGACCTACGGGAAATTGATCAACCCGAGGACCGGTACAGGACTAGTCACAGATGTGTTGGTCCTGTTCCAGTTCTGGTCAAAACGTATGGAAAGGACCGGCCACATTAATATGGACTGATATGGACTTAGGTTAGGTTAGGTGGCAGCCCGATGTATCAGGCTCACTTAGACTATTCAGTCCATTGTGATACCACATTGGTGAACTTCTCTCATATCACTTAGTGCTGCCCGATTCCATGTTAAGCTCAATGACAACGGACTTGGACTCATTCCAGAGGACACGTCATGCCACAACTTAGTATGATTACCTTATAGACTCCATACCAGAAAGGTAACACTTTTGGAATATATCAAGCAATTTATTATTCAAAAGCAAAAAATGTCGCAAATAGCATCAAATTTTATCATCACTTTAGGTTTGTTCGCATTCGCTGGCTTTGGCATGAATTATGGCCTTTAAACGGCTGACAAAGTCATCATACTCTTCACGAAAGTGGCTCTGCGGTATTTTGGTCCATTTCCGTCGAAGTATTTTGGTATTTTTTAGTGCCAACCTTGCTCTATAAAATGCCCCAGTCGCAGAAGTCCAACGGATTGAGATGCAGAGGTAGCCATTGTGCGATGGAAATTAAGCGAGAAATCTTCTTTTTATGCCATTCTTGATTGATGTCTGGTGAGTCCTGTTGGAAAGTCCATGATCGAAACTTTTGTCTGCCCAATATTTCGATACTGTGTCTAAGACATTTTCCCTATAATATTCGGTTTTTAGTTTAACCCCGCAGTCGTTGAAAATAAACGGTGAGCATGAGCTCACCGTTAACTCGAAAACGGCCATAGACTGTCGAAAATCTCTCAACGAGATAGCTGAGCAATACAATATTCACCTAATAAGTGTGTTTGGCCACAAGAACATACCAGGGAATAACGAAGCGGATGAGTTAGCAAGCCTAGGAACTGCCTTACATATTCCAGCGGAACTAGAATCTCTAGATATTTTTTGTGGCTACCTTCAAAGTCATACTAAGTGAGCTGGATGTTATGATCTCTGAATCGAAGGTGCACATGTTCATCCTATCTCTTTGGCAAATAAATCCGATAAGTTTGTTTGTTCACAAATGGCTTAATTTGGAATATCTTCGCATTGGAGAAACCCAAATTCGGTAACTGGCCACTTTCGTGCAAGCGAAGCTAATCCTTGATTCTTTTCAATCCAACATCTTTTGTGCATTGGTGAGCTCTTGTACTTCCTGGAACTCCAATGGCTTTAGTTAAAGCTCATTGTTCAATATGTGTTGCATCCTTTCTCGCGATATGTTCAGATCATGAGCAAGTTTTCTACTACAGCGGTGTGGATTTCGATTAAATCCGACCTACACTTTTGGAATCACTTCTGGTTTTGTTACCATTTTTCGGTCCAATTTTGAGACGCGATGCAACACTGTCAGTACCACGATAACGAGCAATAGTTCAAGAAACAAAGAAGTTATTCAGATTTAAATGCTAAAGGGCTCTAACTATATCCACTTGTGGGTTGGTCTCCAGCCTGATAACGAAACAGGCAATTGACGTCCAAATGCATTATATCTAATTATACAATTACATTTGAATTCACAAATAATCACGACTTTCTAAAGGCAATAGATCAAAATGCTTTTATAAGCTTGTAAATAATAAAACGAACTGTCACTGGAATAAATCCGTCAACTGTCAGATTAGCTGTTTAGAAATGAGAGCAACCTGAAATTGGTTGCCACACTGTATGGTATTGTGATCTGTTGGCCAGCACCTCAGGCTGTTTTCCTGACTCACATTCATCTTGGTGTACACTCTACCAAGTCGTTTTCATCGTATCGACTTTTACTGTAGTAACATATCTTCGTACCCATAATTAATTCCCTAATTGGTCTCAAATATCTCTTTCTAAGTTGAGCCAGATCCTTTAGCATAATTTCCCGAATATAATGGGGGTTTATCACCTGATAGCATGACGGTGAAATGGATAGGGCTGATTTTCTTTCTATCCTAACAACACGTCCTACATGCTTCACACGCAGAGATGGAGTATGAGCACCTCCGAGAGCAAAAGTTATTTTTGTAGAGAGAACAAGAAGAATTTTTGCTGTAAAAATGTTGTTTTCTCGCCAAACAGGAAATGGTTGTGGAAATCAGATACATAATACCGAGATAATAACATGTTTGCGTCAAACATGTTACATGTTCACCGTCCAAAAATAATTTTTTCCTCTAGAGGATGATCATATTCCTTCGCTGGGTGCATGTAGGGCCCCTGCTCCCATTCGACAGAGATTTGCTCTCAACTTCAAATCCCCCGGTTATGAATTCCACCGACTAACGCCCTATTTTCCTTTTGTACTACGAATTGTTATGAGAATCAAAAAGTTGACTTTTGGACCTTTTTAAAAACAGACTTTTTTGATTATGTCTAAATTTAAAAAAAATCGACTGTTGCTAAAGTCGTGTTTTTGTATTTCCGAATTTTTCTAAATTTGGAAAGCCTTTTTTCGATTTGATACGATTGGATTGCGTTTATTGAAACTCCTTAGACGAAAACTTTCCTTTCATAATTCCTCAAAAATTCCAATTCCTTCATTTCGTGGCATGTTTTCTCTGGTCTGGCTCATACAAAATCGTTCAAGCACTCTTCACATACCCATATAGACATTACATCCAACCTTCCCACAGATGCTAACTTGAAAACTGCAACAATTATATTCAGTTTATGATAATTATAGTACTTGTCGAAATTTTCAGTACAATACAAAAAAAAAAAAAAAACAAAAAAAAAAATAAGAAACAAAAATATATTGCAATTTGTTTTTGCCTTTTTCTTTTCGATACTTTGTATATCTGAAATATGGCATATGCCCATATTGAAAAAAGGACTGCCTTTATGGCCGAATACTCATCATCTTCTACTACTCCTCCTCCTACTTTTTATCCAACTTATTGCAGGATAGCATATTGATGATTTGATCAGCATTGTTATTATCAGGTTATTCCATTGTTTTCCAGTTGTAAGTTTGTTGTGAATGGTTGAGGTGCATGAAAGTAGAAAGTAGGAATGCCAAAGTAGAGAGATTGCATATAATCCTCCATATTTCTTATAACGAGGAAAATCAAGATACTCTCAGATTTCAACCAAATTTCAAACTGAACTTTCTATTACGGAAAACTATAAAGATAAATTTTAAGTTTCTAAACTGGTGCTTCGCCGGGAATGAACCAAAATAAAAAAGTATTTTGAAGAAGATAAACTGATAAACTTATATTATGAAGAATTTAAAGTCATTCTTTTAAAATTTTATAATATTTCCGATATTTTTTGCTTTTTTGAATACAATTTAAGAAAAAAGTACTTTATTCCATTGCAGCAACCATGTAATGAGCAGACACGAAAACAAATTTCATAAACTTATATTTTGTACTTTGACCAATATACCAGTGTGAACTTGCGAACCCTTTTTATTAGCTACCCTATATTCTGATGATCATTGAGCCAACTGCAAGTAATAAAAATCCCAAAGGCTCTGCATTGTTTTCTAGCCCGCTCATTACCTATCGACATCCCTTTAAGTAAACTAACTAAGAAAATGTGAGTGATGCAAGGGAATGGAAGTTGTTGATTATGTTGCATGTTTCGAGAACAACTTATTCATCGTTTCGTCAATCAGGCGATGACATGCAAGAACCGCCTTAATACCTTTAACCACTACTCTGTGATAATGGCACGAATGCCAAAAAGCTATTATAGACATCGAACTTCTCGACCACAGAGCCGCCTTCAAGCTCACTATCATCATCATACATAGTAGGAAGCCCCCAATGAGCTTATGGAGAGATGAAGGAAAGGAAGAAGGGGGCTCAAAGATAACCGTCAGCAAATTGAACATAAGTGGAGAAACGCTGGTATCCTACCACACACACAACAATCATTCATTCGTCCATTTATTTATTATTCAGTTTTTTTTTTAATATTTGCCTTCTTTGGCTGTTGGAAATTTGACCCCAAAGAACAAGAATTTTATTTTTTTCTTTGCCCAAACATTCCTCCAATAGGCTGCCATCGAATACACAATATCTACTTGATGGTCTCCTCTCAACAACAGATAATGACAAAAAAGGGTATAATAATGAAGATTTGTGGTTTGGGAACTATTGAATAGATGAGAATCTCCTTGGTTGTGGATTTTTTTTGCAGAATTTTTGGGTTGACCCCTTCTAAAAACATGAACATCTGTTCTAATTTTAAAGATGTTTTGTTTTGTTACTAAGAAATATATAGAAATAAATCATGTGAAATTGGATGAGGGATTTCTTGATCACTGTTGCCACTTGGGCCAAACAAAAAAAAACTACCAAAATTTAAAGCCCACCTTATAAAAAAAAAAAGTATTTTGAATATTTTGTAAATTTTTTTTTTCTACCGAAAATTTTTTCAAAATTTTATTTCTATAGAAAATTTATCAAAAATGGATTTCTATAGAAAATTTTATCAAAATTTTATTTTTATAGAAAATATTTAACAAAATTTTATTTTCATAGAAAATTTTGTCAAAATTTTATATTTATAGAAAATTTTGTCAACAATTTATTTCTATAGAAATGTTTGTCAAAATTTTATTTCAATAGAAATTTTTGTCAAAATTGTGTTTCTATAGACAATTTTGTCAACATTTTATTTGTTTTGTTTGTTATTGTTTGTTTCTCTTCAATTATTATTGTTGTTTGTGATTTCAGCTTAAAACCATGCATTGACTAAACTACAAGTGTAGCTTAACAGAGGAAAATTATGCTTGTCAAATTTATTTGGGCAAAGCCCTAGAGACTGCAAGATGGTTGGATGTACAGCTGTTTCGGAATTACCACATTCCTCATCAGCATCCTCTACTTGCAGCAAAACTATGAACCAATTATCAGAATAAATTCGGGTAATTCAATCAACCCAAAGTGAACTACACTTGAACCTTCCGAAAAAAGGTTTGATAGTCGGCTACTGCCTAAACAAAATTTTATTTCTATAGAAAATTTTGTCAAAATTTTATCTATATGGAAAATTTTATCAAAATTTTATTTCTATATAAAATTTTGTCAAAATTTTATCTATTGGGAAAGTTTTGTCAAAAATTTATTTTTATAGAGAATTTTTATCAAAATTTTATGTCTATAGAAAATTTTGTCAACATTTTATATCTATATAAAATTTTGTCAACAATAGAAATTTTTGTCAAAATTTTATTTCTAAAGAAAATTTTGTCAAAATTTTATTTCTAAAGAAATTTTTGTCGAAATCTTATTTCTATAGAAAATTTGTCAAAATTTTATTTCTATAGAGAATTTTTATCAAAATTTTATTTCTGTAGAAAATTTTGTCAAAATTTTATTTCTATAGAAAATTTTTTCAACATTTTATTTCTATAGAAAATTTTTATCAAAATTTTATTTCTGTAGAAAATTTTGTCAAAATTTTATATATATATAGAAAATTTTGTTAAAATTTTATTTCTATAGAATATTTTCTCAGAATTTTACTTCTATAGAAAATTTTCTCAAATTTTTATTTCTATAGAAAATTTTGTCCAAATTTTATTTCTAAAGAAAATTTTGTCAAAATTTATTTCTATAGAAAATTTTGTCAAAATTTTATTTCCATAGAAAATTTTGTCAAAATTTTATTTCTATAGAAAATTTTGTCAAAATTTTATTTCTATAGAAAATTTTGTTAAAATTTTATTTCTTAAGAAAATGTTCTCAAAATTTTATTTTTATAGAAAATTTTTCAAAATTTTATTTCTATAGATATTTTTGTCAACATTTTTTATCGATCGAAAATGTTCTCAAAATTTTATTTTTATCGAAAATGTTCTCAAAATTTTATTTTTATCGAAAATTTTGTCAAAATTTTATTGTTATTGAAAATTTTGTTAAAATTTTATTTCTATAGAAAGTTTTGTCCAAATTTTATTTCTATAGACAATTTTCGTTAAAATTTAGCTTTTATAAAAAATTTTGTCAAAATTTTATTCCTATACAAAATTTTGTTAAAATTTTATTTCTATAGAAAATTTTTTTCAAAATTTTATTTCTATAGAAAATTTTCTCAAAATTTTGGTCAAAATTTTATTTCTATGGAAAATTTTGTCAAAATTTTATTTATATAGAATTTTTTTATTAAAATTTTATTTCTATAGAAAATTTTCGTCAAAACTTAGTTCGCTAGAAAATTTTGTCAAAATTTTATTTATATAGACATTTTTTATAGAAAATTTAGTCAAAATTTTATTTCTATAGAAAATTTTGTCAAAATTTTATTTCTATAGAAAAAAAAATTCAACACTTTATTTCTGTAAACAATTTTGGCAAATTTGTATTTTGATATATAGAAAATTGAAGTACCTTGTAAAAAATCCACCATTTTTGGTAGAATTCTACAAACAATGGCATCCGTGCTCTTAATACTCTTTTTTTGCATAGCCTGCGAAGAGTATGTGTGAGAATGTGTATTCTCTCTAGATGACTTAAAACTCTACCCTGAGATTATTTAAAAAGAAGAGTACGAAAGAGATGTCACAGAACTCTTAGCTGTACTCAATGTCTCAAAATAAGTCTTCCTTTCGCTGCCATATGTAAACTAATCCAGTTCTCAAATTTTCTTAATTTGTAGACTTTCTCCTTGCTTAAATATTGACACTTGCACACACACACACATACATACGTATGTTCGCAATTAGTACATCATGTTGAAGCAATCCCCAACTACCTACCATGCAACACCATGCTTGTTTCTCATTCTTTTAGGGTTCATTTCCGATATCATTTGTATTCACATCCAGCCATGGTAATTGCGGATTACGCTCGTAATTCCCTGACTTTCTGGCACTTCCCATCATCATCAGCATTACCATCATCTCATGGGTTCGCGTGGGCTCAAACATGATTACATTGGGCATGGCAGCATAAACAACAACAAGAACAGCAGCAGCATACACCAAACGAATCGCCAATGAATTTTTGTGTACAAAAATTTTGCAGTCATGGCATTTGTTGGTGTTTTTGTTATTGTTGTTGTTGATGTTGTTTGTGTTGAGGTCCTGTAACCTTTTTCCAACTAACGATACAACTAATTTACAATTCAAATACGACGACGACGACAACAACTACGACGAACCGAACAGATTTACAATTTAAAAAATTCATGATGTATTTCCTCCTCCTTCTGCTCCTATTCTCCCTCTCAACGCCCATGTAGAGACGATGAGACGACAATGAGAGCAATGAAAAATAAAAGTCCTGCTACTCGTTGTTGTGTAGCATACCCTGCCCCGCTACTCCTCCCATAACAGCCTCCCATTTGAGGAAATCCAACAAAATCATATGGATTCCATCCATTACCAAGGCACTACCCACAGCAAACGACATGCTGTGTGCTCCAAATGAAAGTCAGCAGTCAACAGACAAAAAAAGAAAACAGAGGAAAACAAGTAAGGACACAAGCTGTAACATGCCACAGTCGGGGTACTACAGCAGCAATGTTGTACGATGAAGGAAATTATTCGTGGCAAGATAAAATTGCATGTGGCTGAATGCTTGGTCGACTTTCTGGTGGCTCTTGTTGGTTGGCTCCAAATGATTTGGTCGCTTGTATGGGGGCTTCAATGTCTGGCTGGTTGGTTGGTTGTTTGGGTTACTTGGATGAATGCAGTGTGTGTTATGTCGCATGGATACTAAATGGTGGCGTTGTTGACGACAACTACGATAGCTGGAGAAGGATGTGGTGGTGGTGGCTATATTGTGGCTCTTCCAGACAATGTTAGCAAGAAAAGCTTAAGCATTAAGTACTACAACATAGCATACCAAGCAAATAAAACAAAAAAAAAAAAAACAGAACAGAACAGACGAAACCCTAGAACATCAGGAACAAAAGAACTACTAGGAGAAAAGGCTTCATCATCACCACCGATTTAGGGATTGTAATCAAAAGGTCTAAAATTGAGAAAATCTTTTAAAATCTAGGAAAATCCAATTTCGACTTTTAAATATTTTTAAATGGTAGATTTTCGACTCTTAGTCTTTTTTAAAATATGGAAAAACATGCTTATCAACACATTAAATTTTAGCTAAAATAGGTAAGCGAATTCTTCGCTTTTTGATCGGTTTATCGACTTTTAGACTTTTTCAAAATTTTCGATATATTAAATATGAGAAAATCTTTTAAAATTTGGGAAAATCCGATTTTCGACTTTTAAATATTTTCGAATGGTAGATTTTCGACTTTACGATTATTTAAAAGTCGATGTATTGACTCTTGGACTTTTTGAAAATTCGGAAAAGTTGCTTTTCTACACATTTTAGTTTAGCTAATGTATGTTATGGACTTCTGCGAATATTGAAAGGTCTGTTTATCGACTTTTAGATTTTTTAAAATTTTCGATATTTTAAATTTTGGTAAAGTAGATTTTCGATTTAAATTAATTGCAATGTCGTGTTATAGACTTTGCGGTTATTGACAAACCGTTTTATCGACTTTTAGACTTTTTAAAATTTTCGATTTTTTATATTGGGGAAAAAGAAGATTTTCCCTTTTTTCATTTATTGAGTAGCTGATTTATTGAAGTCCAGAGACCTTTAAAAACTTTGCATAAGCCACTGTTGAATTTTTGCTTTTAACTGAAAGTCAAGTTATAGACTTTGCGATTATTGAAAGGCCGGTTCATAGACATTGTCAAATTTTCCTGTTTTGTTTATTTATATATATTTTCGAATTTTTTGTTTATTGAGTAGCCGAGTCGAAGTCCAAGGACATTTAAGTATGTCGCGTTTTAATTTTTCCTTTTATTAAAAATTCGAGTTATAGACTGTGAGATTTTTTAAAAGTTAGGAAAAGTCGATCAATTTTTTTTTAATTACGTCGATTTATGGACGTAATTTTTCGGTTTTTGGGGTTATTAAAAAATCTTTTTATAGATAATTCGATCTTTTAATATTTAAAATTCTTTCTATTATTTGAAAATTCCATTTGCTACTATTGCGATTATTGAAAAAAATCTTAGGTCTTGTAAAATTTTGTATATGTCCATTTTAGAATATTTCGATTATTTCAAAAATTCGATACAACTTGATTTTCAAAAACACGTCTCGATTTAAAAAAAAAAAAAGTTTTACCGAATTTAAATTTTACAAAAAGTCGGTAACAACTTAAACTTTTTTAATAACAAGTCAATTAGTTGAAAAATAAATTTTTGAATTTTTGTAAACAGAACGATTTTCGATTATTGGAAAACAGATTTATCGACTATAATAAATAAATAAAAAATAACGAAATTTCTACAACTCGACTTTTTGATAATCGCAAAAAATTTAAAGCGACTTTTCCAGAATTTTTTAAATGACCTTAGACTTCGATAACTAGGATTCTCAAGAATCGAAAAATATATTTTTTCTAAATTGTAAAATTTTTCGATTCTTGAGAAACCGATTTATATTGAAAATTTTATTTTATTTATATTTGAAAAAGTGACCTTTTAATTTTTTAGATTTTTAACAAGTCGTCCAAGGATATTTGAAAATTGACATTTTAATTTTTTAGATTTTTAACAAGTCGAGTTATAGATTTCGTTTTTTTTTTGTTTTTTGTTAATTGTTGATCAGTCGATTTTTGACATGGGTAATTATTGAAAAGTCGATTTATACTCGTAATTTCGATTTTTGTTTTAAGATGATAGACACGATTTTGACTTTTTTAAACTCCACGCGATTTTCAAATATTGCACCCGTTTTTAAACGGCAAATTCGATTTTCTACTTTTTAAATTTAGGAAAAAAGAAGATTTTCGATTTTGGCGGTTATTTATCAGCTTTTAAAATATTGGAGTAGTAAATTTTAAACTTGGCTATAATTTTAAAAGTCAAAATAAACCGATTTTCAAAAAAAAAATTAGTCGAATTGAAACATTACAAAAATTCGATATCCACTTAAAAAAATATATTCGATAAGGCGAAACATCAATTTTCAACTGGTTTTCGACAGTTAAAGATTTCAAAATTATGAATCGACATCAATTTTTTCTAAATTTGATTTCCCCTTTTCGAAAGCAAAAGTCGATTTTGAAAAGTCGACTAAAAATTTGGAAAAGTCGATTTTCGCCTTTTGGGATTATTTCCATTACTCAAAAGGTTGCAAAAATAGCCGAGTAGTCTAATTTGAATGTTTCCAAACTCGATTTCGATTTCGCCCGATTTATTAAAAACTCGATTAGCGGAAAAATCAATTTTTAATTATGGTTTCTGTTTTCGAAAAGAAAAGTCGATTTTCGATTTTTTTAACTTTGTATATTTTTGAATTTTGCAATTATTTAAAAATCGATTAAATTTTTAGAAATTCGATAAATCTATCGATTATTAGAAGTTGAATTTTGTGCTTTTTAAAGTTTGGGAAATGCTGAATCGCGAACTTCGACTTTTGTCACCATAGAAATCTATACCCTACTCTTCTTTCCATTTAAAGTCGATTTTACGATTTTAATCGTTAAAACTCGATTATGATCGATTAGTCGATCAGAAGTGGATTAGGAGTAATTTTTGACTTTTGCGATTATGAAAATGTCGACTTTTGACGTCGGTACTTTGACGATTAAAAGAAGTAAGTAGATTATCCTCTCAATTCAAAGTCGATTTTGCGATTATATCGATTTTGGCCCAAATCGAAAGTCGATTTTACTCAATTTTCCAAACAAAAAGAAAGCAAAAGTCTTGAAGACAAAACAGTCGGCTTTTATTTTTCGGAGTTTTGTAGATAAAGGCCAACATTTTGGCCAACATCAAAAGTCGATTAGATTCCATTTTCCCAAAATAAATAAGCCATTTAATCGATTTTAAGGACAAATAGTCGACTTTGACTTATCGATTTTTTTTTCAAAAATGTCGATTAATCGAATTTCAAGTTTATAAAAATTTGACATTTCGATTTATTTTTCTTATCAACAAAAAGTCGATTTTTGACTTTTATATCCCTATAACGAATACCACCAACACCATTCACAATGAAAACTGGAGATGAATCTCATTCAGAATTGTGTGCGTGCGTGTGTGTTTGTATGCGAAGTAATACAATGTATGTTTTAAGAACACACTCTCGAGAATCATCATCTTCGTTGCCATCGTAGCACATATTCAATGCAATCTGACGATATAGACAATGTATACCATGCAAGTAGATTGCCCTGGTATCAACGGATAAAGGAAGGCATAAAACAGAACACACGATGAGATGATGACTTTGACTTAAAAAAAACATGACCAAAGAAAACAACAACAAAAATACCATGAATCTTACAGTAAGACAAGTAGATACAAGTACGCATATGGAGACAATAACATTAACTAGTAGTGTTCTACTAACTCTTCTCGCCATTAGATAATCCTATTCACAGGATTGTAGAAAGATTCAGATTGTTAGCTCTTAGAAATGTTTGCCTAGGGAGTGAATGAGTAAAGTCCTTATTTTCAAAGTGTTCAGTGTTGGTAAGTGCTAGGTAGGATCAATATTGTTAGATACACTTGATACAAAACAATTTAATCCCAAGAAGGTGGGATCAGTGTTACCAAGCCGCTTTACCGATTAGCCTTAGTTCATAGATTGCGACAGCGGCATCACAAAACCTAAATTTGAATTTCTTGTATATCACTTCCAACACATTTTTAAGCACTTTACAACACTAAAATTTTTATTTGAGAATATTGGAGTTTGTGTCGAATTATGAAATTAAATTATATTTTATAATTCATTAAAATCACTTTTGTATATATATGGCAATAAATTCTGTCAGTTTTGGTCAAATAAGAAACATTTGTTTGTGGTCTTGACAGTTCTAAGAAAATAAAAAAATAAAAAAACTTTTCTTTACTGAATGCCTTACTCTTTTTGTTAAAGCGAGTGGCATACCACTCATAAGAGGTATACCAGTGAAATTTACTGTAAATACCAGCTAGTTCGTTTCGTAAATCCCAAGTCCTTGGTTTACAGCTAAAACCAATTACCAACACTAAACATATATGTTGAACATGTGCGCTTTATATTCACTTCATTAAACTTAGATGAATTGTTTCAAAAAAACATCTGCCAGTGAAATTTACTATTAATACCTTCAAGTTCTTCGTTAATCCCAAGTCTTTGACTTACAGCTAAAACCACTTACCAACACTAAACATATATTTTGGTATATCTCTTGACAGCTCTAAGAAAAATAAAGTAAAATCTACTTCTCTTTACAAAAAGTCTCACTGTATTTTAGAACTGCTTTTGCATCGAATACACCAAAAGTAAGAGATCTGCCAGTTTGAGTGTAAATACCTGCAAGTCCGTCGTAAATCCCAAGTCTTCGGCTTGCAGCTAAAACCACTTACCAACACTAAACGTATATTTTGAGCATGTGTGCTTTATATTCACTACATTGAACTTAGATATGTGGTTTCAGCAAATACATTTTGACACGTCGCCACCATAACACAGATATAATAAAAAATTATGAAAAATCGGCGGGCATTGAAATGTCTTCGGCCGGAATTCATTTTGTCGCCCGATCATAGAACTGAATTATGTATAAAGGATTGTGTGGATAGTAAAATACAAAGAAAATTGACAATTTATTTTGCTTTTAACTCGATACACTTCGGCTAGAAATGCCCTAAAAGCACAAAATGTCCTGTTCCATAAAAGTGGCGATAGTTCAAAAATATTTCATAGAGATCCTAAAATAAAATAAAAATTCCACATTCAAGAGGGCCTTGAAATGTCTTCGGCCGGAATTCGTAGATGAATGGTTGCAGCAAATACATTTTCAAATACAAGGACACGACGCCATCATAACATAGAGATTATAACATAATTATGAAAAAAATCGGAATTATGGGAGTGATAGTGTAATGACTCAAAATTAAATTATATATCTTCCTTGGCCAACTAAGTTTTTGGATTTAATAAATGTCAATAGTTTGCATTTAATAAATGTCAATAGTCGATAGTTTTGGATTTTTTTGAACTTTGAATTGTTATTGAACTTGGAGAATTGTCCTGTGACGAAAAAAAAACAAAATTGTAAAATATTTCAATATTAAAATTCCATCAGAAAACCTAAATAATTGACTTTTTTATTGATCAAAGATTTGATAATATTTCATAGTTCGTCACAAATTCCAACCTTTGTAAAGCCAAATAATTGCTTGAATATACTCTTTGTATATGAGAGATCCAATTAAGAATTTTTATATATTCCAAAATCTTTGTTGCTATTTTGTTCTCCTCACCGTTATTAGTACCATTAAAGTGGCACCCGATCTGGGATTGATTATTTAGACCGTAAAATAAAACAGGTGACGAAAGAAAAAATGTCTTCGGCGTAAGAAGAGCTAAATTATTGTGATTTTTATTAATTGTAGATTTAATAATTTTTCGTAATTCCTCACAAATTCAAATTGTGATTTTTTATTAATTATAGATTTAATAATTTTTCGTAATTCCTCACAAATTCAAACATTTGCAAAACAAAACACTTATTTGTGTATATTCTTTTTATAAGAGATAATTAAGAATTCTTATATATTCCAAAATCTTTTGTTGGTATACTGAGATCATTTTGTTCTCCGCACCGTTATTAGGATCCTCGCCTTAGAAGATCTTTTTTACTCCTGAAATATTTCCCATTTCTTTTACGAGTATGTCCCATCTTCTCTCTGCCACTGTGGTTTCATTTCATCAACTCGGAAATTGCAACATAACAAGGCAACCAACAAGCATCAGGCCATAGTATCAACAGTATCATCATCATGCTCCTCATCAACATTGGCACCGATATCCACAAGAAGCAAGAAGAAGCCTCCTAACAAGGATGTATATGCCGACGGACGGATATAACGCCTGATAGAAAGACAGACGAACGTACGGCTGGACGGACGGACGACAAGAGGAAGACAAAAAGCAACAGAGCATATGTGTTAAGTTGAAGTTAAGTGGATACATTTTGTGTACATCTTGCTTCGTTAAGATTCGTGATGGTAATTTAAATAATATATGTACAAAAAATAAAACAAAAACAAAACAAGAATGGGAGAAGAATACGAAAAAGGTATACAAATAAAACAAGAACAACATCAACCACATACAAGCAAATACAAATATATTCAAAACCAAATAAGGAAAGATAAACATACAGGACAGACATACGTACATACACACTGAATATTGTATTGGATGTATTTATATGTGCATGTGTATGTGCACATGCCGTTGTTTGCATTTATAAGGATAACCCTTTTTAGACCAGGAGCATTTTTTTGTTTTTGCTGTCCGTCCGTCTGTTGGCCAAAATCGAAGAAGTTCGTATAAACAAAAAAATATTGAAAGAACGAGAAAAAAAAAACTAAATAACACTGTCCGAAATATGTCTAAGGCAGTCATAGAAGAACATCCTTTTTTATATAAGAAATTACCCTATAATTTATATAAGGACAAAATGTCCTCTTCCATAAAAGTAAAGACAGCTCAAAGATAGTTAACTGAGACCACGAAGGAATTAATATTTCTTCGGTCCGAATACGCTTTGGCGCCCGATCATAGAATTGAATTTTAAATACAGTTACACAGAAAAAATTTCGCGAATAATTTTCCAATTAAAATTTTAATTGAGTTTGAAAAAATATTCAATTAATTGAATCAACAAATTTTTTAATTGAAACAAAAATCAATCACAACAATTAATAGAATCAATTAATTTTTTAATTGGATCAATTAATTTTTTAATTGACCTTCAACTAATTTTTTAATTGATACTATCATTTCTGTGATTGAAGATATTTCAATTAAACAATTAATTGGATCAATTAATTTCGTGATTGAATAAGAAAAAAAATTTTTTGTGTGTATGTGTGGATAGTAAAATACGAGCAAAGATGGCAATTTATTTTGCTTTTACTATTATACACGCCGCCGTCCAGCAATGCCTAGCAGGAAAAATTCTCCATTTCCATTAAAAGCACACATTCAGGAAGGGATTGAAATATCTTCGGCCGGAATTAGAATCGATCATAGATTTATTTTAAATTTATTTTGCTTTTAACTCTATACACCAGACAGATGCCCCAACAAGACAAACTGTCCTGTTCCATGTGGTTCAAACGTAGTCCAACGGTCCGAAGTGGCGACCGTTCAAAGATATTTTATTGAGATCCTAAAATAAAATAAAAATTCCACATTCAAGATGGGATTGAAATACCTTCGGCAAGAATTTGTTTGGCTCCCTAGTTTTTATAAAACTAAAATGTTGACAAACTCCTCTATAGAAATAAAATTTTGACAACATTTTCTATAGAAATAAAATTTTGACAAAATTTCTATAGAAATAAAAGTTGGCAAAATTTTCTATAGAAATAAAATTTTGACACAATTTTCTATAGAAATAAAGTTTGGCAAAATTTTCTATAGAAATAAAATTTGGACAAAATTTTCTATAGAAATAAAATTTGGACAAAATTTTCTATAGAAATAAAATTTTGACAAAATTTTCTATAGAAATAAAATTTTCACAAAATTTTCTATAGAAATAAAATTTTCACAAAATTTTCTATAGAAATAAAATTTTCACAAAATTTTCTATAAGATAAAATGTTGACAAAATTTTCCATAGAAAAAAAATGTTGACAAAATTTTCTATAGAAATAAAATTTTCTATAGAAATAAAATTTTGACAAACTTTTGACGAAATTTTGACGAAATTTTCTATAGAAATAAAATTTTGATAAAACTTTCTATAGAAATAAAATTTTGATAAAACTTTCTATAGAAATAAAATTTTGATAAAACTTTCTATAGAAATAAATTTTTTGCAAAATTTTCTATAGAAAGAAAATTTTTGGCAAAATTTTCTATAGAAATAAAATTTTGACAAAATTTTCTATAGAAATAAAATTTGTTGTTGTTTTTTTATTTGTTGTTTTTTTTTTTAATAAAATTTGTTGTTGTTTTTTTATTTTTTATTTCATACATTGACTAAACTACAAGTGTAGGTTAACCAACATAGGAAAAGAATGCTTGTCAAATTTATTTGGGCAAAGCCCTATAGACTGCAAGATGGTTGGATGGACGCACGTTTCGGAATTACCACATTCCTGATCAGCATCCTCTACTTGCAGCAAAACTATAATAAAAACTATATAAAAAACAACAACAATGCTTAAAGAACAAAACCAACAATAACAAAATAATACGAAAAGAAATAAAATTTGGACAAAATTTTCTATAGAAATAAAATTTGGACAAAATTTTCTATAGAAATAAAATTTTGACAAAATTTTCCATAGTAACAACATTTTGACAAAATTTTCTATAGAAATAAAATTTTGATAAAATTTTCCATAGAAATAAAATTTTCAGAAAATTTTCTACAGAAATAAAATTTTGACAAAATTTTCTATAGAAATAAAATGTTGACAAAATTTGCTATAGAAATAAAATTTTCAGAAAATTTTCTAAAGGAATAAAATGTTGACAAAATTTTCTATAGAAATAAAATTTTGGCAAAATTTTTTATAGAAATAAAATTTTGACTAAATTTTCTATAGAAATAAAATTTTGACAAAATTTTCGATAAAAATAAAATTTTGCCAAAATTTTCGATAAAAATAAAATTTTGACAAAATTTTCTATAGAAATAAAATTTTGACAAAATTTTCTATAGAAATAAAATTTTCTATAGAAATAAAATTTGGCAAAATTTTCTATAGAAATAAAATTTGGCAAAATTTTCTATAGAAATAAAATTTTTGGCAAAATTTTCTATAGAAATAAAATTTTTGGCAAAATTTTCTTTAGAAATAAAATTTTGACAAAATTTTCTATAGAAATAAAATCTTGACAAAATTTTCTATAGAAATAAAATTTTGACGAAATTTTCTATAGAAATAAAATTTTGACAAAATTTTCTATAGAAATACAATTTTTACAAAATTTTCTATAGAAATACAATTTTGACGAAATTTTCTATAGAAATAAAATTTTTGGCAAAATTTTCTTTAGAAATAAAATTTTGACAAAATTTTCTATAGAAATAAAATCTTGACAAAATTTTCTATAGAAATAAAATTTTGACGAAATTTTCTATAGAAATAAAATTTTGACAAAATTTTCTATAGAAATACAATTTTTACAAAATTTTCTATAGAAATACAATTTTGACGAAATTTTCTATAGAAATAAAATTTTCTATAGAAATAAAATTTGGCAAAATTTTCTATAGAAATAAAATTTGGCAAAATTTTCTATAGAAATAAAATTTTTGGCAAAATTTTCTTTAGAAATAAAATTTTGACAAAATTTTCTATAGAAATAAAATCTTGACAAAATTTTCTATAGAAATAAAATTTTGACGAAATTTTCTATAGAAATAAAATTTTGACAAAATTTTCTATAGAAATACAATTTTTACAAAATTTTCTATAGAAATACAATTTTGACGAAATTTTCTATAGAAATAAAATTTTTGGCAAAATTTTCTTTAGAAATAAAATTTTGACAAAATTTTCTATAGAAATAAAATCTTGACAAAATTTTCTATAGAAATAAAATTTTGACGAAATTTTCTATAGAAATAAAATTTTGACAAAATTTTCTATAGAAATACAATTTTTACAAAATTTTCTATAGAAATACAATTTTGACGAAATTTTCTATAGAAATAAAATTTTCTATAGAAATAAAATTTGGCAAAATTTTCTATAGAAATAAAATTTGGCAAAATTTTCTATAGAAATAAAATTTTTGGCAAAATTTTCTATAGAAATAAAATTTTAGGCAAAATTTTCTTTAGAAATAAAATTTTGACAAAATTTTCTATAGAAATAAAATCTTGACAAAATTTTCTATAGAAATAAAATCTTGACAAAATTTTTTATAGAAATAAAATGTTTATAAAATTTTCTATAGAAATAAAATTTTCACAAAATTTTCTATAGAAATAAAATTTGGCAAAATTTTATATATAAAATAATTTTTAACATCTTCCAGCAGGAGGATGTACCACCAGTAAATGATAGGAAAAGTCTCGACATCACTTTCTTTAACAAATTTATGAAACAAGCAAAACAAAATTTTGTGTATAAATTTTGTTGACAAACTGGCCATTATAGTTATAGTGGCGCCCGGTCATAGAGAGTTGAAATCACGCTAACTTCCAAACGAAACAAGCTTTCGGTTTCAAACTTGACACAAGAAGTTGTTATCGATTTAGGTCGAATGTTATTGCCCCCATATAAACGGAACTTTAGATTTGAATTTTCGAGCCTACGCAGGTTCAAATTTCAAAAGATCTGTTTGAAATTATGTACATGATGCTTTTTGATCAATCAATAATTATATAAACCGATCAATACTGATGGGACACTGTATACGCAATCCATTGTGAAGGTTAGGTATTGCGGCAGCATTTTAGTGTTTGGTCAAAACTGGGATTGAACCCAAGGGTATTGATGGGATAGAATGACCTTATAGTTGCCTTATAAAAAAATACTTTTAATATTTCGAATCAAAATAAACAATAACACCATCGATTTTAATACAAACTGTATTTATTTAAAAAGACTCAATTACTAAATGCAACCCATTTTTGTATTTCCTCATTTCTCATAAGAAGTTCACAAGTGTTTCCGAAATATATAACATAATAGGCCTTCGGTATTTCTCGAACAATTAATAATTTGTATTTTACCAATACATTTGTTTTCGCTGCAGCAATCTTGTTATGAAAATAATGAAATGCAACTTGCCAATTTATGGTTGATTTAATTTTGCCAGAGCATTGTATGAAGAAGTAAACTGGAGAGCAATAACTCTAGTGCTAGTAATGGTCGAAAAGAGGAAAATTTCTGACAAATAGGTGTATACTACACCACCCTCCCACCCCCCTTAATATGTGAACAACAACAGCATAAACTTTATCAAGTGTAGTTTGGCCCCAAAAACAAAATTCCCCGGTTGTTGTTGATGATGATGATGTTGTTGTTGTTGTTCAAGGAGACTATATTAATTAATCATGCCTAACTTGGCAATTACGTAGGCACAAGTAGTCAATGCAGTCACCTATTAACGGAGTAATCAACCATAAGCTGGTTATCGTTTTGCCTTTGGGATTCGGTTTGAATGAAAAAATAAAAATAGCAATTTTGCAAATTTCTAAAAGAAAAATATTAATGTAAAGTTTTCAAAACTACTGAAGATCATTGATAGCTTTCACAAAAAAAAGTCATTCATACCATTTTTTAAAGAAAAATTTTGTGAATAATTTTTTCATCCAGCCAGATTCCCTAACATGAGAAAATCTCTTTTTTTCCATAAAATTGGCGAGCGTTCAAAAAAGATATTATTTTGAGATCATAAATTAAAATAAAAACTCCACATTAATGAAGGGATTGAAATGTCTTTGGCCGGATTTCGTTTTGGCGCCCGATCATAGAATCGATTTTGGACATATAGTTGTAGATAGGCCTTCGCCAGGTGGAAGAATTAAATTTCAGAAAACTGTGGTCATAACCTTTCAGACCTATGGGACAGTTTTCGTTCTTCTTCCAAGCAAAAATTATCAATGTAAGTATTCAAAAGTTGTGATGATCGTTGGTTGATCGCTTTCACAGAAAACAAGGCATTCATATTATTTTTTAAAGAAAAGTTTTGTGATAAAGTTTTTCGAAAAATGTTACTGTGATATATTTACTGGCGTGGTATTTTCCTAAAACAAAACCTCAAAAATTGTTTTTGGAAATGGTTCGCCATTTTTTTTTTTTTTTTGTGGAAAAGTATCACATATCCATATTGCAGAAAGTATCACAGAAACAAATTGTGTTTCCTATCGTAGAGTATTGCCGAAATTATTTCTGTAACAGCAAACAAAGTCTGTGATACTCTTTCGAAAAAGTCAGAATACTTCTTGAAAAAGTATCTTTCTGATACTTTTTTCTGAAAATAGTTCTGTGATATGTTTCTGGAAAAAAAGCAGATACCCTTTTTTGCGAAAAGTATCACAGATCGATATTACGGAAAGTATCACTTTCCTGCCCTAGAGTATTGGATAACCTTGCCAACATTTTTCCGTAAATATTAATCCCATTCCGCGTCCGCATGTGACACTCTTTCGGAAAGTCTGAGTGATTTTTAAGAGAGTCACCTTGTCGTACTTTTTTCGTCAAAATGTTTCTGTTGCTGATATTTTTTAAGTATCACATATCCATATTGAAGAAAGTATCACATAAACATATTGTGTTTTCTGCCTTAGATCTTTCGACAACTTTGAAAAATGTTTCTGTAAATAAAAATTACGTTCCGCGTCCTTGTCGAAGTCTATCGCTTTAGGAGAGTAACTTTGAGATATTTTTTCTGAAAATGTTACTATGATACCTTTACTGAAAAAAACCACATGTAACTTTCTTTAAAAAAATACACTTGTCATTTTCTCATAGCAAGTCATCAAATATTTCATTGAAAAGTTCGCGTTTTTTTAAGTATCACATATCCATATTGCGGAAAGTATCACAGTAACATATTCTGTTTCCTGCCATAGATTATTGGACAACTTTGGGAAAATGTTTCTGTAAATATTAATTGCGTTCTGCGTTTTCAACAAAATCTGTAATACTCTTTCGGAAAACTCAGAGCCTTTTTGAGGAGAGTAACGTTGTGATACTTTTTTATGAAAACGTACTGTGACATTTTTACTGGAAAAAATACACATGCCAGTTTCCTAAAAGAAAACCTCATATAATGTTTCTTAAAAACGTTCGCCATTTTTTTGAGAAAATTATCACAGATTATATTGCAGAAAGTATCACAGGAACATAATGCGCTTCCTGCCATGAAGTATCGGATAACTTAGCGAAAATATTTCTGTAAATATTAATTGCGTCACGGTCCTCACCAAACTTTGTGATAATCTTTCGGAAAAGTCAGAGCAATTTTGAGGAGAGTAACCTTGTGATACTTTTTTATGAAAAAGTACTGTGATATTTTTAGTGAAAAAAAATATTCTTCTAAAACAAAACCTCAAATAATGTTTCTTGAAAAGGTTCGCAAATTTTTTTCTTATTTTTATTGAAAAAATACACGTAATTTTCCGAAAGCGTTTTTTAAAGTATCACAGATCCCTATTACCAAAATTATCACAGAAACATATTGTGACTCCTGCCATTGAGTATGTTACAACTTTGTGAAAAATTTCAGTATATATTAATTGCGTACCGGATCCTCAACAATGTATGTTATACTATTTTTCGGAGAGAGAGTAATTTTTAGGAGAGTAACATTGTGATAGTTTTTTTTTCTGAAATACTGTGACAGTTTTTTTCTGAAATACTGTTACTGTGATACTTTTACTGAAAAAACGACACATGCTATCTTCCTAAAGCAGGCCTCAAATAATATTCCAAAATATATCACAGATCACAGATCACTATTGCATACATATTGTGTTTCACAGATCACTATTGCATACATATTGTGTTTATGTGGTACTTTCCATAGAGTATTGGACAACTATGGAAATTATTAATTGCGTTGCGTATCCTCATAAAAGACTGTGATACTCTTTCGGGAAAGTCAGGCAAATTCTAGAAGAATAACTTTCCGATACTTTTTTTGAAAATGGTGATATTTTTACTGAAAAAAGCCAAATCTCAAATAAAGTTTCATTGAAAGATTCTTCAAATTTTTTGCGAGAGAAGTATCACAGATCCCTATGGCAGAGAATATCACAGAGATATATTGTGTTTTTTTCTGCCATATAGTGGTGTTTTTTCTGTCATAGAGTATTGGACAACTTTGTGAAAGTTTCTGTAAATATTAATTGCCGTCCACCTTCACAGCGAAGTCTGTATTGACAGAAAGAAACGTTGTGTTTTCTGTCATAGAATATTGGGCAACGTTGGGAAAAATTTTCTGTACTCTTACGGAAAGGCCGGAGTAACAGCCTGTTTCGGTATGTCGAACGAGCTCTATCGATCGACTGAAATGGAAAGAAACAGCTGAATTTATAACCAAAAATCAGCTGGTTCTATGCATTTCAGTCGATGGATAGAACTCGTTCGACATACAGAAACAGGCTGTAAGTTTTGGGAAAATATCACAAAGTATTTTTTTTTGTCTGAAAATGTTACTATGATATTTTCCTAAAACAAAACCTCAAAAAATGTTTCCTGAGAAGGTTCGCCATTTTTTTCCTTGCGAAAAGTATTACTGATCCTGAAATATATTCATAAAGTTTTGGCCAACTTTTTGAAAATATTTCTGTAAATTTTAATTGCGCCTCCTCAACAAAGTCTGTGATACTTTTTCAGAAAAATAAAAGTAACTTGTGATACTTTTTTTTCGGAAAATGTTACTGTGATATTTTTACTGGAAAAAAATACTGGCAAAAATACACTAGTTCTTAAATTAAAACCTCAAATAATGTGTCTTGAAATAATTTTTATACCCACCACCATAGGATGGGGGGTATATTAACTTTGTCATTCCGTTTGTAACACATCGAAATATTGTTCTAAGACCCCATAAAGTATATATATTCTGGGTCGTGGTGAAATTCTGAGTCGATCTGAGCATGTCCGTCCGTCCGTCCGTCCGTCTGTTGAAATCACGCTAACTTCCGAACGAAACAAGCTATCGACTTGAAACTTGGCATAAGTAGTTGTTATTGATGTAGGTCGGATGGTATTGCAAATGGGCCATATCGGTCCACTTTTACGTATAGCCCCCATATAAACGGACCCCAAAATTTGGCATGCGAGGCCTCTAAGAGAAGCAAATTTCATCCGATCCGGCTGAAATTTGGTACATAGTGTAAGTATATGGTCTCTAACAACCATGCAAAAATTGGTCCACATCGGTCCATAATTATATATAGCCCCCATATAAACCGATCCCCCGATTTGGCTTGCGAGGCCCCTAAGAGAAGCAAATTTCATCCGATCCGGCTGAAATTTGGTACATGGTGTTAGTATATGGTCTCTAACAACCATGCAAAAATTGGTCCACATCGGTCCATAATTATATATAGCCCCCATATAAACCGATCCCCCGATTTGGCTTGCGAGGCCCCTAAGAGAAGCAAATTTCATCCGATCCGGCTGAAATTTGTACATGGTGTCAGAATATGGTCTCTAATAACCATGCAAAAATTGGTCCACATCGGTCCATAATTATATATAGCCCCCATATAAGATCCCCCGATTTGGCTTGCGAGGCCTCTAAGAGAAGCAAATTTCATCCGATCCGGCTGAAATTTGGTATGTGATGTTAGTATATGGTCTCTAACAACCATGCAAAAATTGGTCCACATCGGTTCATAATTATATATAGCCCCCATATAAACCGATCACCAGATTTGACCTCCGGAACCACTTGGAAGACCAAAATTCATCTGATTCAGTTGAAATTTGGTACGTGGTGTTAATATATGGCCTCAAACTCCCATGCAAAAATTGGTCGATATTGGTCCATAATTATATATAGGCCCCATATAAAGCGATCCCCAGATTTGACCTCCAGAGCCCCTTGGAAGAGCAAAATTCTTCCCATTCGGTTGAAATTTGGTACGTGATGTTAGTATATGGTATCCAACAACCATGCAGGAATAAGAAGTTTTAACATACCACAACCCAAGTAATTCGATTGTGGATGACAGTCTTTCGTAGAAGTTTCTACGCAATCCATGGTGGTGGGTACAGATTCGGCCTGGCCGAACTTGCGGCCGTATATACTTGTTGAATTTGTGTTTTCTCGAAAATTATCACAGATTCCTATTGCAGAAAGTATCACATTCCAAAGTACCGCAAGTCTAAAAAGTGAATTTTACAGGAAACAAGTTCAAAGTTTGTTTTTTGAAAATTCTCAAAACCCGTATAAGATAGAAATTCCCTTTTTTCGGTCTTAAAATCATATTTTTTATAATTTTTTTAGTATGTACGAACTCAAAATAGTGATAATAGAAAATGGCTAAAAATTACTTAGACCACTTTAGACCGAACAAAGCTTTTTGCCCATTTTGAATGGGACATTTTTTAAAACTTTAGTCACAGGCTAAGTACAATATTAAACTTAATACAATATTAAACATGTCCAATAAATTCGAACTTTTGACAGGACGCAATTCACATCAATCCGAATAAAAAACAGCGAACTCCATCAAAACATGCTAAGTCGACTTAGCGTAAACTGGAATGAGGGTATCGATATTATGTTCAATATTGGAGAAATTTGAGAAAATATTTCTGTAATAGAGTTTCGCGGCCTCAAAAAATCTGTGATACTTTTTCGGAAAGAGAGTATTTAAAAACAAGTGTTTTTTTTTTAATTTTAAGGTGGGTATTAAGTTCGACTTTAGCCGCTAAAGTGAAAACTAAATCAGTAAAAAAGGCATAAAATTATGTATATTTATTGGAAATTCTATTATAACTTGATGGGGAATAGCCCAAAGCAAATTTTCACAAAGTTTGTATTCCTTAAAATGGATTATTAAAGAAAAGTAATCGTGAAAAAATTACGATTTTATCGGCTAAACTCGAAGTTAATACCCACCTTTACCCAAAAACCAGTAACTAGTACTTTTACTAAAAACCCTGAAATGTTTTCTTCGCTAAAGCTGGCCTGATTATAAGATTCGACTTTGTCTAATTTAATATATCTGTCATTTCGATTAGGGGTTTAAATAGGTAGACGTAGGTTTTACGACGTATCCATCGCTAAAACAACCAGCATATGCCAGCATAAATCCCAACCATCGTAGACCCCTCGAGGTCCCCCTCCACCTCCTCCACCCCACAATCATATAATCTATTACAGTGCATGAAACTGCATCACTACCACCGGCAGTTGCATTATTATCGCCGTTCCCATCATAGCCAATTCAATACAAATAGAAACTGCTAACCAAAACCAAATGACAACCAAACCCCAAAACCCAATGCATTTGCTAGCCATCATTACCTTCAGAGATTTCAACTTATTGCATGGACCTCTCAATTGGATGGATGATGGTTAGTTGTTTTCATTCGGTGGATTTTGTTGTTGTGTGTGTGTGTTTTTTTTTTGCGTTGGAGGCCTACACAATAAGATGGAAATCCAAACATAGAAAACTATATGATGCATAGAATGCCCACACTGCCATAATACCCCGGACCTTAGATCAAGTCAAGCATGGTGGAACTATGGCCACCATACAAACTTAGACAACACCATACCCCGCAACTACTTTGCATTCTTCCCATCCATGAGAGGAGTATAGAAAATGTTGCATTCATTCATTTTGTCAAGTGGCATCATCAGCATTCAACAATATGAACCATCATTATCAACATCAACAGCAGCAGGGTGATGAGTTGGTGGGGGCAGGGGGATGCTGATGCAAATTATACGACCATGATGATGCAGCATCATCATCATCATCACCACCATCATCTTCTTGCTTTCCCTAAGTCAACAGTGTTGTGTTGTACAACTGCAATGTACCACCTGAAGTGGCATAGGCTATGTACACATGTATGGATGGTAGCAGCAGTACCTTAATGGATATACACCTACTGTAGCAGTTATAGCTTCCAAGGATGATGATTATTGTAAGCTATATATGAGTGTGGACTGAGATGAGATGGGTGGCGGTGGTGGTGGTGGTGAATATATAGCAGTTAGCATCTAGGTTGGAATGTATGGAAATGTAATTGGTGCAAGTAGGAATGAATATAGAATATTTCGTAATAGTTGGACTTGCCTTTGGCCCCCTGGTCCCCTTGGCCAACCCCCTCATGTTGTGATTCTTTCGACTGCAGTTGTTGTTTTTTTTTATATTTTGTTTTGTTTTTGGCCCCTTCAATGACTAACAGCTAGCTGTATTCCTCCAAAGTACGTTTTCATCCTCCTCCTCCTCGTCCCGGTACCAGCATCCATCAGCAGTTGGATAAAAAATGAAATTTTCCAAGAGGGTGAAAAATGTTGATGTATGCTGCTGACTGAGGTTGGGGAAGTTTGCATGTTTATTTTCTGTAATTCCTGCTCTCTTTCCAATTTAATTAAATATGAAGCAAATTAAAGTAATGAAATTTAATGTGTAAAAAAAATGTTTACAATTTTAATGAAAAATTCTAGGACTTCGGCAAACCCTAGAAAAAGGACAGGGTCGTAACATGGATATGGGGGAAATAGGGATAATTATAAACGCTTTACAATTTTAATGAAAAATTCTAGGACTCCGGCAAACCATACAAAGTGACAGAGTAGTAGGCAGATATGGGGAAATAAAATAAACAAGTATATACGGTCGTAAGTTCCGCCAGGCCGAATCTTATGTACCCTCCACCATGGATTGCGTAGAAACTTCTCGGGATCGGTTTATATGGGGGCTATATATGATTATGGACTGATATGGACCACTTTTGGAATGTTTGTTAAATATTATATGTTATACTACCACCACGTACCAAATTTCAACCAGATCGGATGAATTTTGCTTCTCCAAAAGGCACCGGAGGTCACATCTGGGGATCGGTTTATATGGGGGCTATATATAATTATGGACTGATATGAACTAATTCCTGCATGGTTGTTGGATACCATATACTAACACCACGTACCAAATTTCAACCGAATCGGATGAATTTTGCTCTTCCAAGGGGCTCCGGAGGTCAAATCTGGGGATCGGGCCTATATATAATTACGGACCGATTTCGACCAATTTTTGCATGGGTGTTTGAGGCTATATATTAACACCACGTACACAATTTCAACTGAATCAGATGAATTTTGGTCTTCCAAGAGGCTCCGGAGGTTAAATCTGGTGATCGGTTTATCTGGGGGCTATATATAATTATGGACCGATGTGGACCAATTTTTGCATGGTTGTTAGAGACCATATACTAACACCACGTACCAAATTTCAGCCGTATCGGATAAAATTTGCTTCTCTTATAGGCTCCGCAAGCCAAATCGGTGGATCGGTTTATATGGGGGCTATATATAATTATGGACCGATGTGGACCAATTTTTGCATGGTTGTTAGAGACCATATACTAATATCTTGTACCAAATTTCAGCCGGATCGGATGAAATTTGCTTCTTTTAGAGGATCTGCAAGCCAAATTTGGGGATCCGTTTATATGGGGGCTATACGTAAAAGTGGACCGATATGGTCCATTTGCAATACCATCCAACCTACATCAATAACAACTACTTGTGCCAAGTTTCAAGTCGATAGCTTGTTTCGTTCGGAAGTTAGCGTGATTTCAACAGACGGACGGACATGCTCAGATCGACTCAGAATTTCACCACGACCCAGAATATATATACTTTATGGGGTCTTAGAGCAATATTTCGATGTGTTACAAACGGAATGACAAAGTTAATATACCCCCCATCCTATGGTGGAGGGTATAAAAATAGAAAGAAAAAAGTAATATTTCGTATTTCAAGTGTGTTAATTTGGCGCCCGATCACAAACTTATTTATATTCAAAATGCTTGAATAATTAAAATAAATTCAATTTGTATACCTGTATTATTATAAAAATATTGTGTTAAAAATATTGCGATCTAGAAACATTTTTTAAATTGATGTTTAGGGAAAGTGTATAATTACAATGGCGTGGCGCCCGATCATAATGTTAAAACTTATTTCGTAGGCTTATATATTCGCTCCCGGTGATAACTCTAATTTTACTACTACAGTAGGTAACGGATATAAGCACATCTCATATACATGTGAATAAACGTAACGTTCGCGGTTTCGACCGTGGACATTCACTATTTCATGAACGGCTTTCGTTTTTCTTTGGCCATGAGAAGTCTTTAAAATATTCGTTAGACATTCTTATAGTAACTCCATCCGTGGTGTTTTGTGCTAAGGCGGCTATTAACTCGTATGGGACAGACAATCCAGGTTCTAGTCACGGTAGCGGAAATATTTTTTTTTTTTTTATAAATTCGTAATCATTACGTTTTCAGATCATGAACGCTAGTTGTTGTTTTGACAACGCATGATGTCATTTTATCGTTCCCCATTTGACATCACATGTGTGATGATTCACTTTCATGAACGGATCGTTTTGAAACATGCACGCAGTTCACGATTTTTTCTATGGGTGTACAGCAAATAACTTTTTATATGAAGGGACATTTCTTCATACATCTATTAACAGGTTGGCTGATAAGTCCCCGGTCTAACAAAGAAAAACACATTTTTTTGTCAAAATTCGTTTTTATTATTCAGCATAGTTCCCTTCAAGAGCGATACAACGATTATAACGACCATCCAATTTTTTGATACCATTTTGGTAGTACTCCTTCGGTTTTGCCTCAAAATAGGCCTCAGTTTCGGCGATCACCTCTTCATTGCAGCCAAATTTTTTCCCTGCGAGCATCCTTTTGAGGTCTGAGAACAAGAAAAAGTCGCTGGGGGTCAGATCTGGAGAATACCGGTGGGTGGAGAAGCAATTCGAAGCCCAATTCATGAATTTTTGCCATCGTTCTCAATGACTTGTGGCACGGTGCGTTGTCTTGGTGGAACAACACTTTTTTCTTCTTCATATGTGGCCCTTTTGCCGCAATTTCGACCTTCAAACGCTCCAATAACGACATATAATAGTCACTGTTGATGGTTTTTCCCTTCTCAAGATAATCGATAAAAATTATTCCATGCGCATCCCAAAAAGCAGAGGCCTTTACTTTGCCAGCGGACTTTTGAGTCTTTCCACGCTTCAGAGACGGTTCACCGGTTGCTGTCCACTCAGCCGACTGTCGATTGGACTCAGGAGTGTAGTGATGGAGCCATGTTTCATCCATTGTCACATATCGAGGGAAAAGCCTCGGGTGTATTACGAGTTAACAGCTGCAAATACCGCTCAGAATCATCAACACGTTGTTTTTGGTCAAATGTGAGCTCACGCGGCACCCATTTTGCACAGAGCTTCCGCATATCCAAATATTGATGAATGATATGACCAACACGTTCCTTTGATATCTTTAAGGCCTATGCTATCTCGATCAACTTCATTTTACGGTCATTCAAAATCATATTGTGGATTTTTTGATGTTTTCGTCGGTAACCACCTCTTTCGGCCGTCCACTGCGTTCACCGTCCTCCATGCTCATTTCACCAAGCTTGAATTTTGCATACCAATCAATTATTGTTGATTTCCCTGGGGCAGAGTCCGGAAACTCATTATCAAGCCAAGTTTTTGCTTCCACCGTATTTTTTTCCTTCAGAAAACAGTATTTTATCACTACACGAAATTCCTTTTTTTCCATTTTTTTTGTTCGTTTTGTTTGTTGTTGTTGGCTTCTCTTCAATTGTTGTTTTTGATCTCAGCTTAAAGCCATGCATTGACTAAACTACAAGTGTAGCTTAACCAACAGAGGAAAAGTAAGCTTGTCAAATTTATTTGGGCAAAGCCCTATAGACTGCAAGATGGTTGGATGTACAGCTGTTTCGGAATTACCACATTCCTCATCAGCATCCTCGAATCGTTTGAAGGTTGGTACTGTATAAAAATAATATGCATTTAATACTAGCGACGCCATCTATGTGTCAGACAGGGGACTTATCAGCCAACCTGTTAACTTATAGTTCACTAACGGTTTCTCCTTTCCCCCTATAATCACGAACAATTTTTACCCAATGCTTGAGTCAAGATCAGCTGGCGCCCGAGCACATAGGTGATATTTTGATGAGTTTTAAATAAAAATTTCAAACTATAAGTCCAAAAAAATAATTTAAAGAATCCTCGATGTTATTGTAGTGTATATTTCTATCCCTATAGAGTAATTAGCCCTTTATTTGGAGGGACGTTTCATCCTACACCCATTAACTTCACTGACTTTTTCGCCACCCAATGCTTAAGTCAAGTTCAGCTGGCGCCCGAGCACAGAGATGATATTTTTAAACTGCGTATATTTTTAAAAGAGATTAAATGAATTTTACAGAACTTTAAAGCCAATAAAATAATTTAAAGAATCCTCGATGTTTTTCTGATGCTTATTTCCATCCCTAAAGAGTAATTACCCCTCTATAAATAGTTCACTGTTTTTATTTTTACCTGTCCCCCCACCATAATGACGAAAGAGTGTTACTCTATTCATTGGTTAAGTTTTTGTTTACAAATTTTATGCAATGGATTTTTCAAGCATCGTCATCAATGCGTAAATAATGTTGATGTGTATTTTCTTCTTCATGTCCATATTGCTGGAAGCAACCCCTTTCGCAAACCAACCCCTCTGCACCTTTTTAATATTTACAACAAATCTATGTAACATAAGATGTAAAGTCAACTATGACGACGACAACGATGATGGCAACCAATGCACACTTGATTGCGACAATATTTTCTATAGCAAAATATAATTTTTTATTATAAATTTAACCAGTTCACCAGTTGAGAGAATGAGCTGAAGCATGAATGGCAATATTCAATGGTTGCTCTTGTTGTCGTCGTCGTTGTTGTTGTTGTAGTTCGAGCTGATTGTTACTCTTATTATGATAAATTAAAATTTATTCATCAACAAAATTAATTATATACCATTATGAAGCCAAGTAAACTACTACTGCAAAGCAAATAAAGTACGTATGTCTTACCTACATTGAACTCCCACACGACCATATATTTAATAGTTGATTCTGCTACCCACATCACAATGGAGAGATATGGGAGGGGGGATGGGTCGGTGGTAGAATCAAGGTTTGGGGAAAGGCAAGTACACATGTACATTTATACCAGGCCCATATAGGCTAGCTTGTGAAATAAATTTAGCACGAGTTGTGTTGTACGAGATGGATGAGAATGGTATTCTGGGTGTTTTCAATTTAATGTAGATGAGTTTTGCAGGACCTCCCTCACCATATGTACTGCTGCTTATGCTTACCGTGTGCAAGGATGTTCGTAATGTATGTCATTGCAGAATTTGCATCCGTTGTTCAAGTATGACTTGCTTGAATTTCGTCCTTCGTTAAGTGTTGTAATAAAACACACTCGTGCACGCCAACGCTATCGACAATATCCCACCTACACAGCATGAGCGAGCATGCATGCCACATTTTTTCCATTACCCACATCATCCCACCTTCCCGGACAGCTATAGCTCCGTAATGTTTCCCCAACCAACCAAACATTCACAAGTAGCTTAAACTTCCTGTAATTTCATGACTACAAGTATACACACTTGTGGCGAACTAGTCAAGGAGATGCCTCCTAGGAGGTTTAGTGGCAAAAGGTTAAGAAAATTTTTGTTTGCAGATGTTAATTTGGTGTAAACTATAAGGGTGTTACGATAGGTACACAGCCTTACCGCAGCGCTCGATGTAAGAGTATCGTGAGGTGTGTGCCGTGGCTCTTCTGTTTCAATAAAAAGAAGGTTGGAACTTGAGAAAGTTGTCGGTGCCCAGATAGCAAGGGCGCCTACTAAACCATTTTATATCTCCGATACTTGATAGTCCAAACGTGGGAGCCACGGCGATACAATGGTTAACATGCCCGCTTTGCATTGAAGGGGCCATGGGTTCAATTCCAGTATCGACTGTACCCCGAAAAGGTTTATCATCTCTCAGTAATGCTGGTGACAGTTCTGTGTGTATTAAAGCTTCCCTAACTCGATTCACTGAAATGTGAAATGCCGTTCGGACTCGGCAAAAGAAAGTAGTCCATTGAAATTGACCTAAATATGGAATCGGGCAGCACTCAGTGAGAAGAAAGAAGTTCACCCCTGTGGTATCACAATGATCTAAGTGAGACTGAATTAATAGGCTGCCACGATACCTAACCTAACCTATTCGAAACATAGATAACCTAGTGCACCAACATGCTTCTAAGAAGGCGAATGTCAGAGCATTTCAGAGTAGTGTTTCGGAGTAATCCAAGGAGTTTTGGTAGATTACTGACTGGTATATACGAGAACAAAGAACCCGAAAAAGAAGAACTAACTGTACCATCGGAATAGTGATGATCACAGTTTCCACAAATTGCGTTCAGCTTCGACTAGCTGGAGAAGGTTTAAGGTAAAACAATTAACGGGCTTAGAGAAAATAAAGCCCATTCGCCAAAAAATGCTCACCAGCATTTGACTCATCGGATCATTTCGAAAAAATTATACGGTGGTAGTGTAAAACAAGTACAGACACCCTTAATTTCCTATAACACCTATTGCCTTCAGATATATTGGAAAGTCACAACAGTGCATTGTATGCAGCAAACTTTTTCTGAAGCTGGCGATGAAAGTACCATCAGCATGACCGCCGTTTTCAGAGGTATATAAATGGGAAAAATATAATTATCAAATAGTCAGCTGCAATAAAGACAGTCACAACTATGAATTTCACCCTGCAAACTATTCCCGAAGCAGACGAGGAGAGTTCCAACAGCATGAATAGTCATGACCACCTTTATCACCTTCAACGACGATTTACTATATCGTATTTTTCGGCCAAATTGGCAAGAAGAACTCTACAGCAAGTTCGGGCGATTTTAGAAATGGGTTTGGCCTATGGATTGGTTGTGGAGGTCAAGTGTGTCTGTACTCTTGATTTCATATTGCACATATTGCCTTTAGATATATTGGCCAAATAGACGGAATGCAATAAAGACTGTCACAATAATGGGTGCCACACAGAAAACTATTTCCGAAACAAGCGAAGAAATTTCCATCATTATTTTCAGGCATACACCAGGCGTGATCACATCGACTGTATGGAAAAGGGAAAATCGCCACAGATTTGTACTATCCAGAATTATTGGATCAATTCGAGGTTTGAATTATGAAAAAAATGCGCACTCGGTCGAACAAGATCTCTAGTATTGGAATCTTCGGGGGATTTTTGGGGAAAATTCCTGTTTGTGTAAGATAGCTACAAATCTCCCTAAATGTCATATTGCACCTATTGTCTTTAGATATATCGAGCAAATAATTGGAATCTGCGGGGGATTTTTGGGGAAAATTCCTGTTTGTGTAAGATAGCTACAAATCTCCTAAATGTCATATTGCACCTATTATCTTTAGATATATTGAGCAAATAGTGCTATGCAATAATGGATGCCCCAACAATGGTTAGTACCCAGCATTTTTTTTTTTTTGTAACCTGGCGAAGAAATTACCGTTGAACAAATGTTGATCGAGAATGTTTCCAGGGACTCAAGTGCGATCCACATTGACTACCTGTAAAAGGGTAAAATGACCATGACCACAATGATTGGGCCAATTTGACATTGAATCATAGAATAAATATTCAAATTGGCAAAATATCTCTTTAGAATGGGATAGTGATTTTAGGAAAAAAACGTTAGCGAATGACTGATTATTTAAGAAATCCATCATTGGTGATCGCTACTGTTTTCAGGGTTTCTGAAACGATTCACATAAACTACCTATGAATGGGTAAAATGACCACAGCTTTGGGCAATTCGGAATTTTTGGGTCATTGAATTATACAAAAAAAATTCCAACTCGGAAAAAAGCTCCCTAGCATTGGAGGGTGGTTTTAGGAAAAAGTTCACCACGGAATGGCGGATTTTTTAAAACCGATACAGTCAGATTGTATCTATTGCCTTTAGATAAATTGACCAAATAATCCCAACAATGCTATCCAGAATTATTGACCCAATGGCCAATTTGACGTTGAATTATAAAAATTTCCAACTCGCCAAAAAAATTCTCTAGCGTTGGAAGGTGGTTTCAAGAAAAAAGTTCTCCGAATGGCGGCTTGTTTAAAACAAATACATATCCCCTAAATGTTATATTGTATCTATTGCATTTAGATATATTGTCCAAGTAGTGCACTGTCTTCACTCACGGAAACGATATTAACAATAAACAATGCTCTCCAGAATTATTGGGCCAATTCGACATTGAATCATAGAACAAATTTCCAACTTGGCAAAAAAGACTGTCTACCCAGAAAAAATATCAACAAAATATTGATGATTGAAGTTGAAATGTTTTTCAGTTAATTTTTGATACATTGATACACAGAAAAAAAAATTGACAAACATTTTTCCAATTAAAATCTTAATTGAGTTATAAAAAATATTAATTAAAAATTTAATTGATCGAACAAATTTTTTAATTGAAACTTAAATCAATCACAAAAATTGATAGTATCAATTAATTTTTTAATTAAATCAATTAATTTTTTAATAGACTTCCAATTTATTTTTTAGTTGATACCATCATTTCTGTGATTGAAGACATTTAAATTAAAAAATTAATTGAATCAATTAATTTCGTGATTGAATCAGAAAAACATTTTTTTTGTGTGTACAATTAACTTTTTAATCAAGATAGAAACATTAAGTTCATTAAGTCAATGATTGAACATTTTTAAATTTTTAATTAAAAAATTAATTGACAATTTAATTTTTAATCAAACTCGGAAGACAACGTCAGTTAAAAAAGAGATGGAAGTTTATATTTCAAACATTCAATTTTTAATCAAACTAAAAACGCTGAGTCAATTAATAAAGTAATTGAAAATAGTTACGTTTTTAATCAAAAAAAAATTATTTGAGTTTTGCAATCAACATTAATTGAAATTTTCTAATGAAATCAATTAATTTTTTAAGCAAGTATTTTTATGCCCAATTAAAACTGATTGATACTATAATTTTCGTGATTGAACACATTTCAAAAATTAAATTGCATCGGTTAATTTCGTGATTGAATCAGAAAAAAAAAATTGTGTGTATCATTAAATATCTATAAATTCAGCTAAATATTAAATTGACAATATGTTGGTTGAAATTCTTTTCTGTGCTCCTCGTTTCATTCGCTTCGTTTTTGTAGCACTTTAATATTAAAGTTTTATGGGTAATTTTCTCTTACTCGTACAACAGAAATTCAAGTCAACTTTACCCTCTCACCTAGATGCAATTTGTATTTTGATAGTATTTTGCATGCCCGTGCCTGCCTGCTTGCCTTCCGGAGTCAACATTCGAATGCATGCTCACTTAAAGTTGTGATGGAGAAAACTACCCACTCACATTTATATGTACATAGGGATTCTCATCCCCAACGTACGCATTCAACTGCCAACACGCAATAACAACCAAACAACCAACCAAGCAACGAACAACAAGAGTCATCCTTAATTCTTGTACTGCATACAAGCACAGTGAGATGCGGGGCGGAGATATGGGAAGTCATATAGTTATATGCTATGATGAGGATGTGCCATGCCATAGCTGCTGCTGCTGCTGGGGTTACAACAGGAAAAACTCGAGTCCATTTTCACCCATTAAGCCTTTAAGTGCTATTCATATTTTCCATTTTTGTACTGTGTTACGTTGGAACTGTAGTGTGTTATTTTTATGACATGGCGGCCAAATATGCTGTAGGTTCGCCGTTTCTTTTTTTTAATTTTGCCTCAGTTTTAAGTTTCCTCATCGTCCTCTTTTGTGCCATGGGAGGGAAACATAGCCACCTCTTTGGCTCATCTTAGCCATGCCAGTTTCTATGTCCTGAAATCATGATATTCTCTATTGGATTTAGCCATATAGCTGGTCGCCTGACTTAGATCCTTCCGTTGTTTGCATTTGTCCTGTGGTGGTCGGTTTTAGTTTTCCCCTCCAAAAACGAAAGTAAGATTCCTCTCCACTTCTATGTCTCTAGGTGCTAGGGTTGGGGGGTCGTACGTACACAAAACGAAAAACTAAGTGGTATTGGAACAATAGAAAAGGGAAATCCTTAAC
Organism: Haematobia irritans; assembly: GCF_050003625.1. NCBI lineage: Eukaryota > Metazoa > Arthropoda > Insecta > Diptera > Muscidae > Haematobia > Haematobia irritans. The sequence goes on along the minus strand of NC_134401.1, from coordinate 9,693,851 downwards.
GGTGCAAAATGTCCTTTAATACTAGCAAATCAGATGAATGTGTAGAAGAATTAAAAAAAAAAACTCAAATCTACGATGGGGATAACTGCAAATGATTTTTCTAACATACAAAAATGGAAACTTTTTCGAAATGGGGGAGTAACACTCTGTAAAATGAAGTGGAAAAATATTATGTGTATTGAAATAAGAATAATTAAATAAATTTAAACTTTTATAATGGCGAGCTCTCGCCAATGAGATTTTTACGAGTTCTATAGTTTATATTATTTACTAAAAATACGACTTTTTGAAATCTTCAAAATCAAAAATTCAAGAAAAATTTTCTCACATTTGTCAAAAGTGAACTAAAAGCAACTAATTTTCATGACCTGAAATAAAGCTATAAAAATTGTCGTTGTCTTCTTTCTGGGAGTATGGGGGCTATACCTAAATATGGTCCGATATGGCCCATTTGCAATAGCATATGACCTACATCAATAGCAAATACTTGTAGCAACTCTAGAGGAAATGGATCAACCCCAGGACCGGTAAAGGACTAGTGCCTAGTCTCTATGAACCAGTCCCAGTTCTGGTTAAAACATATTGAAGTAGAGCGGGTTTTTTTGGCCGAAGCCAATGCTCGGCACGAAAACCAATAACCGGCCGAAGCCGATTATTTTTCTGAAATTTGTAATTAAAGAAATTTGGTGTGTTTTAGTTCAATATTAGCATATTTTTTCAACAAAGGCATAAAAACAACCATAAAAGGTAAATTCAGTCCATATCTTATAATATTCTTTTAGAACTAACGGGCTTTTTATACCCTTCACCACTACTGTGGAACAGGGTATAATACTTGTAGCAACCCTAGGGGAAATGGATCACCGCCAGGACCGGTAAAGGATTAGTGCCTGGTCTCTATGAACCAGTCCCAGTTCTGGTTAAAACGTATTGAAGTAAATAGAGCGTGTTTTTTGGCCGATGCCGATGTTCGGCAAGAAAAGTAATAACCGGCCGAAGCCGATGTTCGGCAAGAAAAGTAATAACCGGCCGAAGCCAATTATTTTTCTGAAATTTGTAGTTAAAGAAATTTGGTGTGTTATAGTTCAATATTAGCATATTTCTTCAACAAAGGCATAAAAACAATCATAAAAGTTAATTCAGTCAATGCCTTATAATATTCTTTTAGAACTAACGGGCTTTTTATACCCTTCACCACTACTGTGGTACAGGGTATAATAAGTTTATGCATTTGTATGTAACGCCGAGAAGGTGTCGTCATAGTCCCATCTTTTAGTATACCGATCGGCTTAGAATTAAATTCTGAGCGATGTCCGTCTGTCTGTCTGTTGATGTAATTTTGTGTGCAAAGTCCAAGACACGTCCTGGAACAATTTACTAGGACCACCCTATATCCTCATGAATCAGTGTGGAACAAGCTTCTATCAACCTGTTGAATTTTGAGTACCGAAAAGGAAAAAACAATTGGAATATGTTGATCAATAAATTATATGAAAATTTCAAAATTGTGACAAACTGGAGCACCGATAACAGTCCTGTGATAGGTTCGTCAGTGGTAATTTGCCCCAATTTCCCGTAGGAAAGTTTCAAGCCAATAGCTTGTTTCGTACAAAAGTGATTTCAACAGACGGACAGAGAGATATAGCATAAAGGGTGATACGGTCAAAATTTGGTCAATATAAACTTGACGTATTTCTTTCAATTTTGCATTTAAAAAACCTGAACACCCCTCATTTTGAAGGTGTGTGTGTAGAATGTTGCTCCTATTTTGATTTTGGATTTCACTCTTCAGTTGTCAAAATGCCGTCCAAGCAAAAAGAGCAGCGTATCAAAATTTTGCTAGCGCATCGCGAAAATCCGAGCTACTCGCACGCAAAGCTGGCAAAATCGCTAAAAGTTGCCAAATCAACCGTTACAAATGTAATTAAAGTGTTTGGGGAACGTGATTTCGGGGGGAAATCGAAAACTGGAAGCCGCTGAGACGACAAAGAGAGTTGCCGGTAGTTTCAAGCGAACCCCTAACCTCTCTCTCCGAGATGCCGCAAATAAGCTGGGTGTATCGTCTACAACCGTGCATCGAGCCAAAAAACGAGCCGGACTATCGACTTACAAGAAGGTAGTGACTCCAAATCGCGATGATAAACAAAATACGACGGCCACAGCGCGATCCCGGAGGCTGTACACGACGATGCTGACGAAGTTTGACTGCGTGGTAATGGACGACTGTCAACCAAGAAATTTACGTGAAAGAGTGTTTGAATAAACGTCTGCTGTCTTTCCTTAAGAAACACGGTTGTTCCGTACTGTTTTGGCCGGATTTGGCATCTTGTCATTACGGTAAAAAGGCCATGGAGTGGTACGTCGCCAACAACGTGCAGGTGGTTCCCAAGGACAAGAACCCTCCCAACACGCCAGAGCTCCGCCCAATTGAGAAATACTGGGCTATTGTCAAGCGGAACCTAAAGAAGACCACAAAAACTGCTAAGGACGAGCAGCAGTTCAAGCCAAACTGGCTTTCTGCGGCGAAGAAGGTGGACAAGGTGGCTGTACAAAATCTGATGGCAGGTGTCAAGCGTGAGGCCGGCAATTCGGATTTGGAAAAGCGGAAGCCTAACTGAATATTTTTCCTAAATTTTATACTAATTGAACTTGAAAAAGAAATTTAATTTGATTTTTTAAATAAACGATTTCACCGATTTACACGCGTTTTCCCTTGACCAAATTTTGATTGTATCACCCTTTAGGTTAGGTTAGGTTAGATGGCAGCCCGATGTTTCAGGCTCACTTAGACTATTCAGTCCATTGTGATACCACATTGGTGAACTTCTCGCTTATCACTGAGTGCTGCCCGATTCCATTTTAAGCTCAATGACAAGGGACCACCTTTTTATAGCCGTGTCCGAACGGCGTTCCACATTGCAGTGAAAACACTTAGAGAAGCTTTGAAACCCTCAGAAATGTCACCAGCATTTTGAGTAACGAAAAGGAAAAAAAAACAATTGGACTATGTTGATCAAGAGGTTATTCTGATAATTGTATTACACTAAATGTTTAGATTCCATAAGAATTTTATATCAAAAGGAGTAGAGAAATCAATAGATTATATGAAAATTTCAAAATTGTGACAAACTGGATCACCGATAACAGTCCTGTGATAGGTTCATCAGTGGCAATTTGCCCTAATTTCCCGTAGGAAAGTTTCAAGTCCATAGCTTGTTTCGTTCAGAAGTGATTTGACAACAGACGGACGGACGGACGGAGAGACATAGCATATAACAGAATTTTACCACGATCCAGAATATATATTGGTTTCATGGTGTCTGAGATTAATAGTTCGACGTGTTACAAACGAAATGAGAAATACCCAATAATTATTACAAAATTTAAGTAAACTTTAAATCTACTTTTATAAAAATTAATTGCTTCAATAAACTATCTATAAATTGTTTTAAATATGTACATAAATTTCTCATTAAATTGTATATAATTAAATTAAAGTAGTAAAAATCCTGCATTCGTGTGTCCCTCTACATATATGTCCTCTTCCTGAGGGTATATATTGTATTAAAAAAAAAGAAAATCCCTTCTCCCACAACAAATAAGTTTAACCCATTTAAGTTAAAAGCTTTAACTAAATAAAAACATTGTTACTATGGAAGAATCATACATAAAGAGTTACGAAAATAATGTGAGACCATAATACCAACTCGTGAACAATTCTATTCTCATTTGAAAAGGGGGAAATATACCATAGAATTTCAGCGTTATTTTAAGAATAACAACAACAAAATAATATTACTACACCATTAAAGACACTACTCAAGACAATGTGAGTGTGTTTGCGTATTATATGACAAATGGTTTAGGTGATTTTTACAAAATTATAATATTTTTTCAAAATGTAGTTACATTTGCTGCTTATAAGATGATAATCTTGTATCTTTTGGGACAAGGTGACATTTTTCACTCGGTCACTTGAACTATGTCATTTTAGATAAACATATTCTTGGATGACAAATGGCATGGTAGACATTATTATACTTGGAAAGGAATCAGTATTATCCTAGGAAAGTTTTTTTTATTTTTTTTTTTTAATTATTCATTCTATTCCAAGCCACCCTTAAACGAATGGGGGTATAGTTTCTTCCCTCTCCCATCTTCTTGTTAAGGTCTATCAGTGTTTATCACTATCTCTATACCACTACTGTTGTTGGGTCCATACAAATTCAAATAATGTGCTTTGCCAGCATCATAGTACATACCAACAAAGCCATCGCCATAGCCCATTAACAAACTTCAGTGTATAACTAACCCTAGGATGTTGATTACACAATGTATTACATTGCAATGTTTCTACTGCATTATTTTAAAGCTCTCATTATACAGACTGCATTGTTGGATTTGTTGTTGTTTGTTGACGATAATGATGACGACTATGATTATGGTGATTCTGTTGTATTTCGTTATGAACTGATGACATCGCTACAAGAACGTTAAATATACTCGTGAAGAAATAAAGTTCGACTAAATTAAATTATAATATAACTTAAATTTTTTATTTAAAATTACATTAATTTAATTTAGTTAATTATTAAGTTATGACAAATAATTTTAAATTTCCTTATTTATGAATTAATTAAATTATTTTAATAATGAATAAATTATTTTGGATTAAATTAATATAAAATGTATTAAATTGATTTACAAAAAATTATATAAACTAAAGATAAATTTTAAATGATTTTAATTTAATTTAAAATTTATTATAGCAAATTTAATTGAAGTCCCGTGGAGTACAATAATTGCTATGAAATTGCATTAAATTAATTAAATTAAGTTAGTTGATTTAATTTTAAATTAAGTTATATTAAAACCCAATAAGCTAAATATACTAAACGATTCAATTTATTGTAAATCAAATTATCCGAATTTAAATATAATATAATTTATACTTAAATATAAATATAAATGTAAATATAAATATAAATATAAATATAAATATAAATATAAATATAAATATAAATATAAATATAAATATAAATATAAATATAAATATAAATATAAATATAAATATAAATATAAATATAAATATAAATATAAATATAAATATAAATATAAATATAAATATAAATATAAATATAAATATAAATATAAATATAAATATAAATATAAATATAAATATAAATATAAATATAAATATAAATATAAATATAAATATAAATATAAATATAAATATAAATATAAATATAAATATAAATATAAATATAAATATAAATATAAATATAAATATAAATATAAATATAAATATAAATATAAATATAAATATAAATATAAATATAAATATAAATATAAATATAAATATAAATATAAATATAAATATAAATATAAATATAAATATAAATATAAATATAAATATAAATATAAATATAAATATAAATATAAATATAAATATAAATATAAATATAAATATAAATATAAATATAAATATAAATATAAATATAAATATAAATATAAATATAAATATAAATATAAATATAAATATAAATATAAATATAAATATAAATATAAATATAAATATAAATATAAATATAAATATAAATATAAATATAAATATAAATATAAATATAAATATAAATATAAATATAAATATAAATATAAATATAAATATAAATATAAATATAAATATAAATATAAATATAAATATAAATATAAATATAAATATAAATATAAATATAAATATAAATATAAATATAAATATAAATATAAATATAAATATAAATATAAATATAAATATAAATATAAATATAAATATAAATATAAATATAAATATAAATATAAATATAAATATAAATATAAATATAAATATAAATATAAATATAAATATAAATATAAATATAAATATAAATATAAATATAAATATAAATATAAATATAAATATAAATATAAATATAAATATAAATATAAATATAAATATAAATATAAATATAAATATAAATATAAATATAAATATAAATATAAATATAAATATAAATATAAATATAAATATAGATATAAATATAAATATAAATATAAATATAAATATAAATATAAATATAAATATAAATATAAATATAAATATGAATATAAATATAAATATAAATAAAAATAGAAATATAAATATAAATTATAAATGAAATGAACTAAACTGAATCTTTTTAAGCAAATTATTAAGGTAAATTAAATTAGAGTTAATTAAATCGAATTATATATAGGACTAAAGTAAATTAATATAAAATACCCATATGATCTCTTCTTACTAAGGCCATATTTAGTACAGGAGGTGGTATAAGTAATTTGAATAGATATTTTTCATACGCCACCAAGGATGCTATTAATATCAATCATATAACCCCATGTACTTTTTACGTTTCTAAGAAAAGCCTTTTTTATCTTTACATGCTTTAACTACGGATTGGTAAATAATATTCCTAGACACTCTTTTTTTTACCAAAAATAGATTTAGTAGAGCTCGACCGAACCTTTTTTTTGCCAAGCCAAACCCGATATTCGGCAAAAAAGCAATAATCGGCCGAATACGAACATTTTAAAACACAATAAGCTAACAATGCTAATTAATTCAGTTTATTGTAATCAAATTAACCGAAATTAAGTTGATGTCAATGAAATGAACTAAACAGAACCTTTTTAAGCAAATTATTAGAATTTAAATTAAAGTTAATTAAATCGAAATATATATGGAACTAAAATACCCATATGCTCTCTTCTTACCAAGGCCATATTTAGTACAGGAGGTGGTATAAGTAATTTGAATTTATATTTTTCATACGCCACCAAGGATGCTATTAATATCAATCATATCAACCCATGTACTGTACCCCATGTAAACATTTATATATTCAATATGAATATATATTCAATATGAATATATAACCTTACGATAGGAGCATTTTCAAAAATGGTCACCAAATATTCCGAAGAAACTATCGTATTTGGTCAAATATTTGTCTACATAGAAAAAAGTGAACTGTTTTCGAAAAAAAATAAAATTTGACTACAAACAAATAATTTTTTTGCAATAAAAAAATGTTAAATTTAGCGCTAGTTTAACTAAGGACTTTTTTCAGTGTAGTGTGACCATATTCTAAAAAACGATTTTTCTACCCACCACCATAGAACGGTGACGGGGGTATAATAAGTTTGTAACACATCGAAATATCGATGTGTTACGAACTTTGTAACACATCGAAATATCGATTTCGTTTATAACACATCGAAATATCGATTTCCGACTATATAAAGTATATATATATTCTTGATCAGGGAAAAATTCTAAGACGATATAACAATGTCCGTCTGTCTGGCTGTTGTAATCACGCTACAGTATAATGAAGCAATCATGATGAAATTTTGCACAAGCTCGTCTTTTGTCTGCAGGCAGGTCAAGTTCGAAGATGGGCTATATCGGTCCAGGTTTTGATATAGTCCCCATATAAACCGACCTCCCGATTTGGGGTCTTGGGCTTATAGAAACCGTAGTTTTTATCCAATTTGTCTGAAATTGGAAATCTAGAGGTATTTTAGGACCATAAATAGGCGTGCCGAAAAGTGTTAAGTATCGGTCCATGTTTTGGTATAGCCCCCATATAGACCGATTTCGCGATTTTACTTCTTGGCCTTCTAGAATCCGAAGTTTTTATCCAATTTGCCTGAAATTGGAAATCTGGAGGTGTTTTTGGACCATAAAGAGGTGTGCCGAAAATTGTGAGTATTGGTTCATGTTTTGGTATATCCCCAATAATGACCGATCTCCGGATTTTATTTCTTGGGATTATAAAACCCGTAGTTTTTATCCAATTTGTATGAAATTCGAAATCTAGAATTATTTTTGGATCATAAAGAGATACACCGAAAATGGTGAGTATCGGTCAGTGTTTTAGTATAGCCTGCATAAGAACGATTTCTCGATTTAACTCCTTGGGTTTCTAGAAACCGTAGTTTTTATCCGATTTGCCTGAAAATTCACTTCTTGAGGGTATAGAATGCGCACCGATCATTGAAAATTGCTTGAAACTCAATGTAAAATTTCCAGATTTTACTTCTCGGGTGAAAATCTACAGATTTAAGATATCAAATCAAGACGTTATTTTATAATTTTCTGGCACACTTACAAGAGATGTTAATGATTCTTCTAAAACAAAAATGGTTCTTCCAAATCCAGAATCTGATATAGTCTTCATAGGTAAAATCTTTAAATTTATCTCCGGGAAGTGTATTGGTTGAACTGCTCTGCTTGATTTGGCCTCAAACCCCCCTGAAATTTCAAAGGAAACCCTAATATTTGATTCATGGTGGTGGGTATTTAAGATTCGGCCTGGCCGAACTTACGGCCGTATATACTTGTTTTTCCTATTTTTATATTTGTTAACCATAAATATGTGAATAATATTCGTTTGCACTTTTTTTTTTTTGAAACATAAGTAATTTCAATCATTAAAAACCCAAAAATCGATGATGAAACATTTTATCGATGAGAATTTGGCCAAAAAAAAATGTCCATGAAGAATGGACCATTTTAACAACGATTAATTTTTAATAACAAAAAATCGTTCACAAAGAATTTTTCTATAGAAAATTCTTCAACGAAAAAAATAATATTATTATATATTATTATTATTTATTTATAATTTTTATTTTAAAAAATCGTTGAAGCTGAAATCAACAAAACCCCATAAATCAATGTAGAAATATTTTATTGCTGACAATTCTGCGAAAAGAAAAATTCTTTAATTTTGAGTTAAAGTATATTAAAATTCATTAAATTAAATTAATGAAATTAAATTAAATAATTGTCAAAAAAGATAATTGTAATTATTTATAAATTCATTTAATTTGAAATAAATTAAATTATATTTAATTTATTAAAATAATTTAATTTAATGCTGATTAAAATATTCCCTCGGCTGTAAAACTCTAACTATAACAAAAGAACGAATGTAGGTGGTATTTTAAGTAAAGATGTTTATTGTGCAAAACAGTTGCTGATGATGTTGCTGCTGTTGTTGTGAAAATGATGATGATTTCGATGCGATGCGATGTTGTTGGTGATGATGATGATGATGGCTTTTTCACTTGTTCATGTATATACATTAATAATTAAAAATATTCCTGCGTCGCATTTTAATCCGTTTTTATGCCGTGCTAGCATAAAACCCAACAACAACCAAACATACATACATTTCAGGACTCGTCCTTGGTGTTGTTGTTAATGTTTGGGTAATGCTAGATGTTCTCATTATAGTTATTGTTGGAGAAGAATTTTTTTTTTTGGGTTATTCGTTAAATAGTCAACTATCAACATTAAACCACCTTCTTTCCCCCTACCTCATTTCCTTGCTGTAGTACCTACAAGTATTCCCATTTCTCATTCCATTAATATCTCTCTTTCCGGTCTTCTCACTCTCTTCCCTCTCTTTCTTGATGCAGTATTTAACGATTAAAGTCTTCTATGTTAATGTTGGTGATAATGATACTACAGCTATTGCAGATTCGTAGCAAGTTGTCAGGTTATAATGCTGGCATTATTCATGCTGTTGATAATAATGCAGGCTATACAAGTTTTCTTAATCATGATAAGGATTTTCAAATATTTACAAATCGATTGATTATTCTGCGTTTTTGTAAACTATATTTGAAGAAATGGGGAATTTCAGTAATTAATACTTCTCAATCCTTTCTATTGCTTTTTTTGCATCACTAAATATTTGATATAGTTAGTTTATAAATTAAAGCATATAAAAGACGACTATAATACTATTAATCATCGCTTCATTTAAAACTTAGCGTTTGAATGAACCCATTAATTTAATTTAATTTTTTTTAAGATTTAATTATTTTTAAGATTTAATTAAGAAACGATAAAGACTTCAATTAAATCAGTTCGTTTTGTTTTCTTCGTTTAAAAAAATATAATTGTTTTAATTGGGTAATTTACCAACTAAAATCTTAACCCTATACTTCAAACTTAAGAATTATGGATTGCATGAAAGTAGTAGCTGTTATTCTTCATGCCTAGAGTGTAGCTGATGCCGTTAATGTTGTCGTTGAGACCAAAATTGTAATCATTTCTGTTTCAATACCAACAGTCATCATCAAATATTCCCAGGCTAAGAAACGACAGCAAATGTTCATTATCATTTTGCTGTAGGAAAAGATTTTTAGAGTTTGCAGAACGATGTCAATGAAAGAAAAATAGGGGAAATTATGTTGAGCTATGAAAAAACTGTCAAATGTCCTTGAGATCCATAGTGATTTCGAGTGTAAATCGAATATACTCTTATTACCAAATGTATATTTAGTACATGGGGAGATATAAGGAATTTTAATTAATATTTATCATACACCACCAGGGTTTCTATTAATGTCAATCATAGGATCCCATGTACTTTTTTTTAAAGGGCCTATATCTGGGGATTTCGAAGACACCATATACTAAGAAGCGATTTTTTTGAGCATGTAGGTTTTGGTTAAAAATTGCCCACTTTAAAATCACTACACTTTCAAATTTTTTGCTTACAATAATTAAACGAACTAAAGTCGAGAAACACAATTATACAAAAAATTAAGCATAAAGATTCACTGAATTCGTATTTTCCACAAAATACTTCAGGATTTCTTAAAAGTTGTAAATTTTACCAGAATTATACAAAAAATTAAGCATAAAGATTCACTGAATTCGTATTTTCCACAAAATACTTCAGGATTTCTTAAAAGTTGTAAATTTGACCAGAAATATGTCCACCATGAACTGTTTACAATTTCAAACATCAATTTTTTTCCTTCAAAATAATAGTTTTGTCTAATAAATTTTCCGGAATTTGTCGAAAAATATTTACTTATTTTTTATTTCGAGTAGTTCATTGTAATTCGCAAAATTTAATTGTACAAATGGAAACATCGGCTTTCTAAAATTAACACAAATTTTCCTTTGGGTTCCCTTTTTTTGAGCGCATATATTAAATTTCTCATTGCATATGAGCCAAAACGGGGAATTAAAAAAAATACTTCACCTTTGTACTTTTTTTAAAAGGCCTATAGCTGGAGGTTTTCTAAGGCAACATCCACTATAGAAGATTAGATTTTTGCCAACTTTGAGTATGATCGGTTTACAAATTAGGGTTTTATTCCCCAGGGAATAAATGTTATATAAATTTCTACACTGATGGCTCCAAATTTGATGGACAAGTGGATTTCGGAGTATATTCGAAGGACCTGGAATTTTGAATAGCGAAACGATTACCCAATCACTGTAGTGTTTTTCAGGCAGAAATACTACCAATAAAAGTGGTGGCGAATTGGCTGAGAAGTAATGTTCCAACAAATGTTGGCATTAATATATACTCAGACAGTCAACCTGCAATAAAATCCTTGGATTCTGTGTTCCTTAACTCAAAAACGTCAATTGACCGCCGCAAATCTCTCAACGAGATGGCTGAGCAGTACAATATTCACCTAATATGGGTGCCTGTCCATAGGAACATACCGGGGAACTGCGAAAAGGATGAGTTAGCAAGGCTAGGACCTACCTTACATATTCCAGGGGAACTAGAATCTGTTGGTATGACTCTGGATACCTGCAAGCTCTTACTGCGTGAGAAGGCTGTTATGATGGCAAATGTTCGATGGAAGAATTGCAAGGGTTGTAACGACACCAGGCAAATATGGCCCCATTTAAACTTAAAACGCACACTAGATATGCTAGTGTTCGCAAGATGTCAGATTTCACTCCTGACATCTGCTATAACGGGTCGCTGTCTGATAGGTGGTATTGCCAAAACTATTGGCGCGAAGTATAATGACTACTGTATGAGCTGTCATGATGCGGAGGAAAAGAAATCAATTAAACACCTCTTGTGTTTAATTGATTCCTTTTCCTCGAATTTTAGAGGCATATAGCTTTAGATTACTGGTCTGGAACCTGGAAAACGTTAACTTAAGCAGTCTGCTAATGTTTTTGGAACAATCTGGTTTGTTCAACAGAATGAAATTATCGAGAAGGTTCAGCGGTTAAAACTAGAAGTACCCATATGTAATAGGTGCGTTTAGTTAATGTGGTATAACAATGGACTGAATAGTCAAAGTGAGCCTGAAACTTAATCGGGTTGCCATTTTAACCTAACCTAACCTAATATGGACAAATTTGTAAAAATGGGAGGTGTATCTAAATCTGAACTGATTTCGCTGACATTCTGCACACATGAAGGGTGATGAATTGGATTACGTTGTGCCATATTTGAGGACGATCAGTTAGTAGTATATAAGATTCGGTATGGCCGTATTGACATGGTTCTTGTTATTTCTTACCGATTCTAAACATATCAAATTTTCCAAAAATTAGACTTACCTGAAAAAAAAATAAAAAGGAAGATAACATTAATATTTTATTTATTTATTAAAGAATTTAAAAGCATAATAAATTATGATATTAAATGGGATAGGTACTTTCGACCTAATCATTAATATTTATTTAAATAACTATGAAAATTTTGTGTTAAAATCTAACTAGTGTCTATTGGCGTTAGTTAAAAATTTCTAAAAATTAACACAAATTTTCTTTGGGTTCACTTTTTTTGAGCGCATAGATTATATTTCTCATTGCTATCTGAGCCAAAACAAAAAAAATAAAAAAAAAAAAACAAAAAACGAACTTCATATTTGGTAATTGCTAATTACCACTAAGATTGACTATCGTCCATTTCAGTGGGGATCCCTTTCATTGCATGCATTTCCCTCTTGACTTACAAAATTGTAAGTCCTATTATGAATGACACAATTGGCTTGGGGGAATACATTTTCCTAATACAATAAGATTTAAACTACTATTTGAGTATCTTTTCAGTGTATACCAGCCAATTAAACAACATCCCTCTGTATTATATATTTTTTTAGTACGCATTATTTCCAAGATTGAAGGAATAAACAAACAACTCAATTTTGTATATATACAATATACAAGGCTTCTTCACCATTAACTTGACTTCATCTCCTATCCTAGATGATGCCAACGTATCTAAATCTCTTCTTTTTTAATACGATTCCTATTAACAAAGATTTTCCTCATGGGGCTGGAAATTCTAAAGAGTTTTTATAAATCGCTTTTCTGTTACTATGGCCGTTACTTAAGCTTGATCAAATATGTGAAAAAGGGAAGTGGTAGTGGTTGGGCAAAACCTTCTACACTTTGCAATGTTTACGTGCTTATGCGTAAGTAAGTTTGTATATTTACTGTTGTTGTTGTTGTTGTTGTTCTTGCTATTCTATGTGCGTATCCATTTCATTTTGTGTAATCAGTGCAAGAGCACAGCAACAACAACAAAAGCATATTCGAATGCCCTCTTTTCAATGTGTAAACGGTGTTGACGATGTTGCCACCTACCATAACTACCATCAATACATATGCTTGTATGTAGTATCCTCTGAATGCATTGCTTTTCTTATGCTTGAGGTGAATTCACCTGCACTACCCACCCACTCTATACAAAATGCTGAGAGAGAGAGAGAGAGTCAGCTAGGTTGTTAACTTACAAGTGAGTATTGTTATGTACTTAGCATGCAGAGATTTTGCATAATTTAAATTTGTATAAGTGGCTATAGACATGTGTTGGAGAATAATTAAGTACTTGTTGGTATTTTAAATGGCATTAATAATAACTGTAATATGTTTTTATCATTATTTAAACAAATATTCGACATATATTGCTATACTAAAAAAGGTATCACTCATTGAGATGTTTGTTCACAAGACTCAGACCATCACATTTAGTCCAGAAATTCATACTCTCAGCAATATAGTTTAGTAGGATTTTCTAGGAAAATTACTATCAACAAATATAGTTTTTTTTTTTTGTAACAAAGATATCAACTACAAATAATTCTTATAGAAAAGTCATCAATAAAAAAACAACTTTTTCTTATGAGGATGATTGTTTTGTAGAAAAAAGTCATCAACGATGAATGTCTTATAATTTTTTTTTTTTGCTATCAACAAACAATTTTTTCTTATAGATATGTATTCTAGAATGAACCTTGTGATCTCTTATACATAGGACAAACAAAATGAAACTTACACACAAGAGTAACTGAACATCGAATGAAAATAGAAAAGAAATCGGAGAAACATGGACACACGGCTGATTTTGAAGACAGAAAGAGAAAGAGTTTAACCTTGAGAAAGAGTTTAACTTTAAATAGCGTACGAATACAACAAAAGATTGACAAAACAATTAATCTTAAAGAGGACCAGGGTTGATAAAGTTGACACTTTTGTGTTTTTTTGATACATTTCGACTGCCAAAAGCACCGTAGCACGATCACGAGCCATTTGGTGCTTTTTCATCAAACTTACTCTATATAGAGTTATTCTACCCTAAATGAGAACGTTTTTCAGATATCAACTCAACTATAAAAAATATAAAAAACAGACATTGCAGAAATAAACATATTCCAAAATGAGGATATTTTAGTTTTTATTACAGGATCTCAATATTTTTGAGAGGAATATTGTCTATACCACATTCGCCCGCAAATGTGAAACGTGAAATGTGATTTTTTTTCGACACATTGAGGAACAGAGTATTATAAGATAATGTATATATTTGAAATGCCCAGAAGGAGACGAAATACACAGATGACGTCTTTAGGAATAATGCTTAGAGCTGGCTCCTTAGCCGGTTGCCACAGTTGGTAGAATTCTACAAAAAATGGATGTTTTGTAGATTGGTAGAATTCTTGATTTTAGTAGATTTTGCAAAGAGGTACGTCCTCATACATTTTCTATTGAAATAAAATTTTGACAAAATTTTCCATAGAAATAAAATTTTAACAAAATTTCCTATAGAAATAAAATTTTGAAAAAATGTCCTATAGAAATAAAATTTTGACAAAATTTCCTATAGAAAAAAATTGACAAAATTTACTATAGAAATAAAATTTTGTCAAAATTTTCTATAGAAATAAAATTTTGTTAAAATTTTCTATAGAAATAAAATTTTGACAAAATCTTCTATAGAAATAAAATTTTGACAAAATTTACTATAGAAATAAAATTTTCACAAAATTTTCTATAGAAATAAAATTTTGACAAAATTTCCTATAGAAATAAAATTTTGACAAAATTCCCTATAGAAATAAAATTTTGACAAAATTTCCTATAGAAATAAAATTTTGACAAAATTTCCTATAGAAATACATTTTTTACAAAATTTTCTGCAGAAATAAAATGGTGAAAAAATTTTCTATAGAAATAAAATTTTGCAAAATAGGATTTTTTAGAAAATCTTAAAAAAAAATTTCCAAATCGGTCTAGATTTACATATACGTATACTTTTGCATTAGTCTTTAAAATTGATATTATTTAATTTTAGCAACTTATGGATTCGAAAAGTACATTTTTAATAAATTTTTAGTACGTTTTCGTCAATATCATTTATCATCCCAGAAGAGGACACTGACATTTGAAGCTTTAGTTGCAGAGTTGCCATATCTTAATACACTGTGCTACTAAATGGAAGCTGTGTTTTTAATTTTATTTTAATTTTATATTCTGTGATATAATACAAGTATTTAAATGAAAATTTTGCGAAACTAATTTTTGTCGGTTAAAGTGATTCAACTAAAAAATTGTAATCTGCAAAAATAAAGCTTTAGGAGTTTCCTAATATTTTTTAAAGAAAGCACAAATCATATAAAAAAGCCGTCAGCTTACTAATCTATTGTCAATCATCAGCGTTTCTTATAAAAACTTCATCAATCATTAAATTTTCTATACATAAGTCAACGATTATATTTTCAATTATAAACTTTTTAATAAAAATGTCATTCGATATTATCCACTTATGGGATAGTAATGATTGATGTGAATGTATCAGCTTCGAATATGAACCCAACTTCCTCTTTTCCCCTTTTTCTATTAAAAAAAACTAAATAAAAACTTTCCCTCTTCTCATTTCAGTGCACAACAGCCTTACAACTTCATCTGGTAGTTTCTTCAATACACCCGCCACATTACTCTTCACCACCTACCATGATATACAGGTGGCGAATATAACAAAACCCACCGGTGGACCACAAGTTGAGGTTCTGGTCAAAGATCTCACCGAAACTATGGCTATAGATTTCTTCTATGCCAAAAATCTGGTATGTTGGACTGATTGTGGTCGTGAAACGATCGAATGTGTCAATACGAATACAACGGGCCCTATATTGAAAGCGCCCAAACAAACTGTGATATCAACGGGTTTGGATAAACCCGAAGGTCTGGCCATTGATTGGTTCACGGATAAAATCTATTGGACTGATGGCGAAAAGAATCGCATTGAAGTGGCCACTTTGAATGGCAAATATCAGAAGGTGTTATTTTGGACGGATTTGGATCAGCCGCGGGCTATAGCTCTAGTACCTGGTAAAAGATTCCTGATATGGACAGATTGGGGTGAATATCCGAAAATCGAGAGGGCCAGCATGGATGGAGATCCAACCTCAAGAATGACCTTGGTCAAGGATAATATATTTTGGCCCAATGGCTTAACTGTGGATTTGAAAAGTGATTTGATTTATTGGGCCGATGGCCATTTGAAGTTCATCGATGTCATGAAATTGGATGGCAGTAACCGTCGAAGTGTGGTTAATAATCTCAAGTATCCCTATAGTCTGACATATTTTGATAGTCGTTTATATTGGACGGATTGGTCACAGGGTTCATTGAATGTCTTTGATTTGAAGTCGAAAGAAATGAAAGAGTTGATAGACACACCAGAGGCTCCTAATTCGGTAAGGACATGGGATCCTTCGTTGCAACCCTACGAGGACAATCCTTGTGCTCATAACAATGGCAATTGCAGTCATTTATGCCTACTCAGCACCAATGCTCAGGGCTTTAGTTGTGCCTGTCCCACAGGAGTAAAATTGATCTCACACAATACATGTGCCAATGGTTCCCAGGAAATGCTTTTTATTGTCCAGAGAGGACAAATCTCGAAAATATCTCTAGACTCACCAGATTTCACAATATTCCCTTTGCCTTTGGGTAAAGTGAAATATGCCATAGCCATTGACTATGATCCGGTAGACGAATACATTTATTGGTCTGATGTAGATGCCTTTACCATAAAGCGGGCTCATCCCGATGGCACAGGGATATCGGATTTTGTTACTTCCGAAGTACGGCATGCAGATGGCTTAGCTGTGGACTGGTTGGCAAGAAATCTCTATTGGACTGACACAGCCACGGATCGCATTGAAGTGTGTCGTCTGGATGGCTCAGCCCGTAAGGTTCTAATCTATGAACATTTAGAGGAGCCCAGGGCTATAGCTTTGGCCCCCACCCTGGGATGGATGTTTTGGAGTGATTGGAATGAAAAGAAACCAAAAGTGGAAAGGGCTTCACTGGATGGCTCAGAAAGAGTGGTTCTCGTATCCGAAGATTTGGTATGGCCCAATGGCATAGCCCTGGATATTGAAGCCAAAACAATATACTGGTGTGATGGCAAGACAGACAAGGTTGAGGTGGCCAACATGGATGGATCTGATCGTCGAGTGGTAATCAGTGATAATTTGAAGCATTTGTTTGGTCTTAGTATATTGGATGATTATTTGTATTGGACCGATTGGCAGCGCAGATCGATCGATCGGGCCCACAAGATAACTGGAAATAATCGCATAGTAGTCGTAGATCAATATCCCGATTTAATGGGTCTCAAGGTCACCCGTTTGCGTGAAGTCAAGGGAACAAATGCTTGTGCAGTCCGCAATGGAGGCTGCTCCCATCTCTGCCTGAATAGGCCCAGTGATTATGTTTGTCGTTGCTCCATTGAATATGAATTGGCCAACGATAAGAAAACCTGCGTCATACCAGATGCCTATCTTTTGTTCTCCAATCAAGGCTACATTGGGCGTATTTCCATAGAGAACAACGAGGGCAATCATAACGATGAGAAAATACCATTTAAAGATGTACGTTATGCCCACTCTTTAGATGTGGATGTGGCCGACAAGCGTATCTATTGGACAGATCAGAAATCTAAATGTATCTATCGGGCCTTTTTGAATGGATCGTATGTTCAAAGGATTGTGGATGCTGGTATTATAAGGCCAGAGGGTATAGCAGTCGATTGGTTGGCTCACAACATATACTGGACAGATTCAGAGGCGAGGCGTATTGAAGTGGCCCGTCTCGATGGTAGCAGTAGGCGAGTATTGCTATGGAAGGGCGTGGAAGAACCTAGATCTTTGGTTCTGGAACCACGTAAGGGATATATGTATTGGACAGAATCACCCTCAGATTCCATAAGGAGAGCAGCAATGGATGGCTCCGAATTGCAAACGATAATATCCAGTGCCAATCATGCCACCGGACTTACCCTGGATTCGGAAACTCGTCGCCTTTATTGGGCTACACAATCAAGGCCCACCAAAATCGAGTCGGCCGATTGGGATGGCAAAAAACGTCAGGTCCTAGTGAGTACAGATATTGATGAACCCTATGCGGTGTCTTTGTATCAAGATTATGTGTATTGGAGTGATTGGAATACGGGAGATATTGAGAGGGTTCATAAGATCACAGGACAAAATCGAAGTCTTGTACATAGTGGCATGACCTATATCAGTTCATTGGTGGTATTCTATGGACAAAGGCAGTCAGGAACGAATCCTTGTAAAACCAACAACGGGGGATGTTCTCATTTGTGTTTACCTCTGCCAGGACGTCGTGGTATGACCTGTGCTTGTCCCACCCATTACACCTTGGCCAAAGACAACGTTTCATGTATACCACCCAAGAATTATATAATATTCAGTCAACGCAATAGTTTTGGTAGACTAATGCCCAATACTACGGATTGTCCTAATGTCCCACTGCCGGTTACGGGAAAGAATATAAGAGCTGTGGAATATGATCCCATAACGCATTTTGTCTATTGG
The DNA here is from genome assembly GCF_050003625.1 of Haematobia irritans. Classification (NCBI taxonomy): domain Eukaryota; kingdom Metazoa; phylum Arthropoda; class Insecta; order Diptera; family Muscidae; genus Haematobia; species Haematobia irritans. The sequence goes on along the minus strand of NC_134401.1, from coordinate 9,674,879 downwards.
GTAAGCAATGGCATGGGGAAGAAATCTGAAGCGTTTAATCAAATCAAATTCTTTGTTTTATAGGTGGAGGGTCGCAGTCATAGTATCAAGAGGGCTTTGGTTAATGGAACTCGTTCCTCCGTTTTAGTAGGATCTGGATCTCAGCCATTCGATATTGCCATAGATGTTATTGGCCGTTTATTGTTTTGGACCTGTTCCCATTCGAATAGTATAAATGTTACCAGGTGAGATTAATCAGGGAAATCTACTTTGCTTGGTGATAATGATGATTTTTGATTTTAGCTTTACTGGCGATGCCATTGGGGTCATTGACACTGGTGATTCGGAGAAACCCCGAAATATAGCCGTCCATTCTATGAAGCGTTTACTATTCTGGACCGATGTTGGTACTCAACAGGCCATTATAAGAGCTCGAGTTGATGGAGCTGAACGTGTGGTATTGGCTTTCAAATTGGAAGGAGTAACAGCATTAGCTGTAGATCAACAGACTGATATGATCTATTATGCCCATGGCAAACGTATAGATTCCATGGACATTAATGGAAAAAATAAGTAAATAATTCCTAAAGCATAATTCCTACTCAGATGTCTCACGCTTTTGCTTTTCCTTTCGTTACAGAAAAATTTTAGTCTCTACCCATATATCGCAAGTAATTTCCATTGCTGCCCTCCAGGGTTTTGTCTATTGGTTGGACGACAAGACTGGTGTAGAAAAAATAACCATTAATGGTGATGGACGTCGTGCAGAAATGCAGCGTATGCCACAAATAACCGATATTGTGGCTGTCTGGACGCCAGAATCGAAATTATTTAGAAATCACACTTGTCTACATGCTCGCACTAAATGTTCCCATATTTGTATAGCCTCGTCGGAGGGACGAAGTCGTGAGATATGTTCTTGTCCTAAAAATCTTATGCTCTTGGAAGATGAATTAAATTGTGGAGCCCTACCGGCTTGTGGGCCAGATCATTTCACCTGTGCCGCACCAGTATCTGGTGGAACGGGATCAAATACAGACATGAACAAGGATTGTATACCGGCATCGTGGCGTTGTGATGGACAAAATGATTGTCCTGATAAATCCGATGAGGTGGGATGCCCCTCATGTCGGCCCGATCAATTTAGCTGTCAATCGGGAGAATGTATTGATAAGGCATTGGTATGTGATGGGACGACCAATTGTGCCAATGGTCATGATGAAGCTGATTGCTGTAAGAGACCGGGAGAATTTCAATGTCCTATAAATAAGGTAAGATTGTTTTTTTTTTTACGATGGAGATTTATTAATTTGTATTCTTTTTTAGCTTTGCATATCGGCCGTTTTATTGTGTGATGGTTGGGATCATTGTGCCGATGGGGCCGATGAATCTGCCGACATATGTTCTCAGGCCAATACACGTCGCATGGCTCCATCGTCGGATAAAAAAGCTTTTATGATCCTTATTGTGGCCACCATGATTACCATATTCTCCATTGTCTATCTCCTGCAATTTTGCCGCACGCGCATTGGAAAAAATCGCAATGAGCCCAAAGATGATCAGGCCTCAGATCCGCTATCACCCTCGACATTGAGTAAATCTCAGCGTGTCTCGAAAATTGCCTCTGTGGCCGATGCTGTACGCATGTCCACACTCAACTCACGTACCAGTATGAATTCCTATGATCGTAATCATATAACCGGAGCCTCAAGTTCCACCACAAATGGTTCCAGTATGGTGGCATATCCCATAAATCCACCCCCATCACCGGCCACTAGATCTCGTAGACCCTATCGTCATTATAAAATCATTAATCAACCACCACCGCCTACACCATGCTCAACGGATATATGTGATGAGTCTGATTCAAATTATACCAGTAAATCGAATAGCAATAACAGTAATGGCAATACAAAACTCTCGTCATCCTCGGCAAATGCGAATTCTTGTCAATATGGTTATGATAGTGAACCATATCCTCCGCCGCCAACACCCAGATCACATTATCACAGTGATGTAAGAATATTACCCGAATCATCGTGTCCTCCCTCGCCTAGTTCAAGATCTTCAACATATTTTTCACCGCTGCCACCACCTCCATCACCGGTACAATCGCCTAGTCGGGGTTTCACGTAACATTTCGAAATTTTTATGTAAGTGTTATAGCTTTTTGGTTTAGAGCTTTTGTTACAGAACAAAGAAGAGGATGATGAAGAATAAAATCATAGACTATGCTTCCAAAATATTAAAAAAAAAAAACTTTTGTTTTTTTTTGTCTTTGTACATACATATCTCCAATCCCAGATTATCATATACCTAATATACTTTATACATATTTATAAGAAGAAAAACAAATATATATACATATATAACAATAATGACAAGCATTATGAGATTACTTAAATGTATATTAGTAAAACAAAAAAATAATATTTTGTATAAACTAAACTGTAACACAGAAGAGACTCCTGAAAACATATCCCCCGCTCAAATGCCAGCAACTGTATAGGACCTAATTAATATCAAAATTAAAGTCACTTTTAAAAAGTTATCAAAACAACGAAAAGTGTACCACTCAGTTATAGAATCAATCTGTTCCCATTAAAATCATACATTTTTTGGTAGAAAATTTTTGAATATTTCTCAAAATAAGATATAACAGCAAACAAAATGTCACATTTAGGAGGTTTCAAGGATATTATAGGCAGTGTTGCCATTAACTCTCTGGCTCTTGTTCCCAAATTAGGAGGCTTCTCCAAAAATTGTCAATTTAAATTAAAATTCCTTACAAAAACCCTCAATACATTTTTGAGAAGATTCTATACAAAAATAACAAAATATGCTCTGCTGTGCACAAAAAAAAAATATATTACGAAAATTATTCCATCTAAAATACTAATTGAGTGTTAAAAAAATATTCACAAAAATTAATTGTATCAATTAAAAAATTAGTTGTATTAATTAATTTTTTGATTTACTTTGATGATTGATACTATCATTTCTGTGATTAAAAATTAATTGGATCAATTAATTTCGTGATTGAAGACAAAAACTATTTTTTGTGTAGATAATCAGTAAAATTTAAAAATTAAAAATATATATATATAACTTTTGTCATACTTGTGAGCTGAATTAAGATCAAGATTTGGAAACACACCACTGACGAGGGGGCAACATTTAGGCACGAGCCCTAACGAATTTAAAGAATTTAACCATTATTGTAAACCTGATTATTTATACTGACACGACATCGAAAAAAATCTCCAAATATATGGAAATTCCTGACCAACTGCCCATCTTAAACATTTCCTACCCTTTTACAAAAAATATTCCCAATTCGGGGATAACCCCCCAATACTGGAAAAACTCATTATAGGGTAGGACTATGCAAAAAAAAAAGCATTTCTTAATATAACAAAAATATTTTAGAACCCAAAATTTTTACGAATTATTTATTGTTCATTGAATCACAAAGTCCAAAAAATATAACAGCAAACCATGATAGCTGGTTTTGGCATAAGTTTTTCTGTGAGTGTACTGTAGCATTGTTTGAAGGTGAATGAGAATCAAATTGTGATTCGATTTAACGTTGTCCGTCTTTCTGTCTATGATTTTTGTGTGTGCAATTATAGCTCGCAATTTAAGTCCCATTTAAGTTGGGCAAAGGTTCTTACTTAACAATCGGTTCACATTTAGATATAACTGTAATATATTTTTACAAGCCATTTATGGCATACAATATTAAATTTCATAAAATTCGAATAATCGAAATTTGTTGTTAGCCAAAATTGACTCTTAAAAAGTCGGGATGTAGAAAAATTGCAAACAAACACTACACAGAAAAATGTTTCACCAAAATATTACCAATTAAAATTTTAATTGAATTTTCAAAAATGTTCAATTAAAAATTTAATTTATTCAACAAATTTTTTTAATAAAAACAAAAATCAATCACAAGAATTAATGAAATTAATTGGGTCAATTAATTTCGTGATTGAATCCAAAAATTATTTTTTTGTATATAGAGGGCGTTATTGTATTGTGAAATGAAAATTAAGCAATAGCATAATTTTAAAATTCGGCAGAAATAAATTTTTCTAAAAATAAATTTTCTCATTACTGAAAGTTATATCTATGCTATAGCAAAAAGAAAATTATAAAAAAATTATATTATATAAATTTCTTGTAATGCCCTTTTTTAGCTAGACCAAAAATTATACTTTAGCACGCTATTTTGCATATTTGAATAACAAATTCCTTAGAGTTTATAGTCAAAATTATTATTGTTTTTGGTGTATTTTTTATGGGTTTACAGTTGCGGCAAATTCATTAAACAAATAAATCAATGTATATCAAAAACATCAATATCAAAAAATATATCATAAAAAATAATTTAGAAAAAAATGCTCAACATTTTCATTTCGATAAAGAAACATTAATTAATTTTGTATTTTTATAGTGGGCTTACAACCCTAAACCCACAATATGAGATACAACATTATCATGACTTTATCAATAGAAAAGAAAGGCAAACAAAAGCAAATAAAATAAAAGTTCAAATTAAACAAAAATTATATATTGTGCCAAATTTAAAAACAAGAAAAAAATTTGTAATCAATATTCTAAAAAAAATATTAAATATTATTACTTATATTTTATATCTAATATAGGCATATTCACTACATCCTGTTTATTGTATAAACAAAAAAAACAAGCATTTTCATCTAACTCTTAATATTATTTTGAGATTTTCCATTTATTTTTCTAGTTTGAATTATCTATCGATTTTGTTGTTAACCCCGCCCTTTAAGCTTCCAATGTTTTGTATATATAGAATTAATTATAATTTTATTAGCTTTTTTTAAAAGCCAAAATTTAAGTTGTGTATTTTTTTTCAATTATTTCCGTGTCATTTATATATATATGTATTTGTTTTAAATTCCTAATTATTATTTTTATTTAACCATAAGTGTAAGCATCAAATTATTTTGTTCTAATTTTTATACACACCCATAAAGTTGAAGAAAAGTTAAGAAAAAACAACAACATAAAAAAGCCAAAAAGTGCCTCAATTAATTAATGTGTTAATTATATAGACCAACATTTGTGTAGACTTTATTTTAACCGCCATTGATTTTAAGTTATTCACAAACCAACCAACCAATCCATACACTGATCCATATGAACCTAATATACATATATGATTTTAACTAATGTATTTTTTTAACAAAAATATTAAAAAAAAATCAAATAATATGTAACAACAATCAATCAACAAAAACGTATACAAACAAAAGTTGAATCAACAAATAATTGATTAAAAGAAATATATGTTATGGATTTTTAAATGTTTTCCTGATTAGTTAATAATGTTAGTGCAAATATAATTTTCTTCGCATATCGAAAGAAAGAAAAAAGTAAATAATAAAAATTAAAAATAACAATATTTAAAAATAAAAAGCTCTATTTTTTGCAAGGGTGTTATATGGTTTGACAGCGGTAAGTATGTTGCTGAGTAGGGTAGCAAACACAAAGTGTTAGTAATTTTCTATAGAAATAAAATGTTGAAAACTTTTCTATAGAAATAAAATTTTCAGAAAATTTTCTATAGAAATAAAATTTTCAGAAAATTTTCTATAGAAATAAAATGTTGACAAAATTTTCTATAGAAATAACATTTTTCAGAAAATTTTCTATAGAAATAAAATTTTGAGAAAATTTTCTATAGAAATAAAATTTTGACAAAATTTTCTATAGAAATAAAATTTTGACTAAATTTTCTATAGAAATAAAATTTTGACAAAATTTTCTATAGAAATAAAATTTTGACAAAATTTTTATAGAAATAAAATGTTGACAAAAGTTTTCTATAGAAATAAAATTTTGACAAAATTTTCTATAGAAATAAAATTTTGACAAAATTTTCTATAGAAATAAAATTTTGAGAAAATTTTCTATAGAAATAAAATTTTGACAAAATTTTCTATAGAAATAAAATTTTGACAAAATTTTCTAAGAAATAAAATTTTGACAAAATGTTTATAGAAATAAAATTTTGACAAAATTTTCTATAGAAATAAAATTTTGACAAAATTTTCTATAGAAATAAAATTTTGACAAAATTTTCTATAGAAATATGATTTTGACAAGTTTTTCTATAGAAATAAAATATTTTAGAATATTGTCTATAGAAATAAAATTTTGACAAAAGTTATGTATAAAAATAACATTTTGACAAAATTTTCTATTGAAATAAAATTTTGATTAAATTTCCTATAGAAAAAAAAATTGACAAAATTTTTTATAGAAAAGAAAATTTTGACTATTGAAATAAAATTTTGATTAAATTTCCTATAGAAAAAAAAAATTGACAAAAATTTTTATAGAAAAGAAAATTTTGACATTTTCTATAGAAAAGAAAATTTTTACAAAATTTTCTATAGAAATAAAATTTTGACAAAATGTTTATAGAAATAAAATTTTGACAAAATTTTCTATAGAAATAAAATTTTGACAAAATTTTCTATAGAAATAAAATTTTGACAAAATTTTCTATAGAAATATGATTTTGACAAGTTTTTCTATAGAAATAAAATATTTTAGAATATTGTCTATAGAAATAAAATTTTGACAAAAGTTATGTATAAAAATAACATTTTGACAAAATTTTCTATTGAAATAAAATTTTGATTAAATTTCCTATAGAAAAAAAAATTGACAAAATTTTTTATAGAAAAGAAAATTTTGACTATTGAAATAAAATTTTGATTAAATTTCCTATAGAAAAAAAAATTGACAAAATTTTTTATAGAAAAGAAAATTTTGACATTTTCTATAGAAAAGAAAATTTTTACAAAATTTTCTATAGAAATAAAATTTTACAAAATTTTCGATAGAAATCAAATTTTGACAAAATTTTCGATAGAAATCAAATTTTGACAAAAGTTTTCTATAGAAATAAAATTTTGACAAAGTTTTTTATAGAAATAAAATTTGACAAAATTGTCTATAGAAATAAAATTTTGAGAAAATTTTCTATAAAAAAAATGTTGACCAAATTTTCTATAGAAATAAAATTTTGACAAAATTTTCTATAGAAATAAAATTTTGACAAAATTTTCTATAGAAATAAAATTTTTTAGAACATTGTCTATAGAAATAAAATTTTGACAAAATTTTTTATAGAAATAAAATTTTTTATAAAAATAAAATTTTGACAAAATTTTTTATAGAAATAAAATTTTGAGAAAATTTTCTATAAAAATAAAATGTTGACCAAATTTAGAAATAAAACTTTGACAAAATGTTCTATAGAAACAAAATTTTGACAACATTTTCTATAGAAATAAAATGTTGACAAAATTTTATATAGAAATAAAAGTTTGACAAAATTTTTTATAGAAATGAAATTTTCAGAAAATTTTCTATAGAAATAAAATTTTGATTAAATTTCCTATAGAAAAAAAAATTGACAAAATTTTTTATAGAAAAGAAAATTTTGACTATTGAAATAAAATTTTGATTAAATTTCCTATAGAAAAAAAAAATTGACAAAATTTTTTATAGAAAAGAAAATTTTGACATTTTCTATAGAAAAGAAAATTTTTACAAAATTTTCTATAGAAATAAAATTTTGACAAAATTTTCGCTAGAAATCAAATTTTGACAAAATTTTCGATAGAAATCAAATTTTGACAAAAGTTTTCTATAGAAATAAAATTTTGACAAAGTTTTTTATAGAAATAAAATTTGACAAAATTGTCTATAGAAATAAAATTTTGAGAAAATTTTCTATAAAAAAAATGTTGACCAAATTTTCTATAGAAATAAAATTTTGACAAAATTTTCTATAGAAATAAAATTTTGACAAAATTTTCTATAGAAATAAAATTTTTTAGAACATTGTCTATAGAAATAAAATTTTGACAAAATTTTTTATAGAAATAAAATTTTTTATAAAAATAAAATTTTGACAAAATTTTTTATAGAAATAAAATTTTGAGAAAATTTTCTATAAAAATAAAATGTTGACCAAATTTAGAAATAAAACTTTGACAAAATGTTCTATAGAAACAAAATTTTGACAACATTTTCTATAGAAATAAAATGTTGACAAAATTTTATATAGAAATAAAAGTTTGACAAAATTTTTTATAGAAATGAAATTTTCAGAAAATTTTCTATAGAAATCAAATTTTCAGAAAATTTTCTATAGAAATAAAATTTTAACAAAAGTTTTCTATAGAAATAAAATTTTCAGATAATTTTCTATAGAAATAAAATTTTCTATAGAAATAAAATTTTCTGAAAATTTTCTATAGAAATGAAATTTTGACAAAATTTACTATAGAAATAAAATGCTGAGAAAATTTGTTGTAGAAATAAAATTTTGCCAACATTTTCTATAGAAATAAAATTTTCAGAAAATGTTCTATAGAAATAAAATGTTGAGAAATTTTTCTATAGAAATAACATTTTGAAAAAATTTTCTATAGAAATAAAATTTTGACAAAATTTTCTACAGAAATAAAATTTTAACAAAATTTTCTATACAAAAGAAAATTTTGACAAAATTTTCTATAGAAATAAATTTTTTTAGAACATTGGCTATAGAAATAAAATTTAGACAAAATTTTCTATAGAAATAAAATTTTGAGAAAATTTTCTATAGAAATAAAATTTTGAGAAAATTTTCTATAAAAATAAAATATTGACCACATTTTCTATAGAAATAAAATTTTGACAAAATTTTCTATAGAAATAAGATTTTGACAAAATTTTCTATAGAAATAAAATTTGGACAAAATTTTCTATAAAAGTAAAATTTTTTAGAACATTGTCTATATAAATAAAATTTTGACAAAATATGTTATAGAAATAAAATTTTGACAAAATTTTCTATAGAAATAAAATTTTGAGAAAATTTTCTATTAAAATAAAATGTTGACCAAATTTTCTATAGAAATAAAATTTTGAGAAAATTTTCTATAAAAATAAATATATATATAATTTTCTGCTGTATCTACTAACAAATTTCTTCGTCTTATTGTACGCAAGTTTAGGAAATTACAGACTATGTTGGCTTTCCGCAAAAAATGACTGATATCCTATTTTCAGCAGACATTCCGCTATTTTAGCAGGTTTTTCTTCTGTATCTTTTAACAAATTTCTTCGTTTTATTGTAATCGAGTTTGGAAAATAGCAGACAATGTTGGTTATTTCAACAAACAGTAACAGTTTTCCCTTTTCTGTAGACTTTCTGTTGTTTTTAGCAGACATTTTCTGCTGTTTCTCTTCACAAACTTCTTTGGGCATAGTTAACTTGAGCAGTTTAGTAGAAACCCATTTTTGTCGAGTGTATATCAACTAAACGAAATCTGTGTATCTTAATTAAATATGACATGAAAATCTCAAAAAAAATGTCCCAATACAATATAAACATCTAATCACGATATATAAATTTAATCATGTTTACACCTCCTAATAAACCATATCATTGGTCTCTGCCTGTGTGATACGCTAGGAATTTCATTGCTATAAAGACCTTAGCAATACTCACTAAGATATTTTGCTTGTAGACGACAAATCCATTCATAAGCTTATTCGGTAGTATTAAATAAAACAGCTTAGGAATAACAACATCCAAGTAACTAGAGCGGATACATACGAATCGGTTTAAAAAAGAGATTTAATTTTCTTGTGTATTATCCCAAGAGATTTGCGGAGGCGTAACTATGGTCGAAGAGGTGGAAAAGGGATTTTTGAAGCGTAATGCTAAGGCAAATGTAACTGGGGACACTTCAACTCGCCCGAAAGAGACTTGGGGCAATGACATAGAATTTCTATTTTCATGTATTTCCCTATCCGTTGGTTTGGGAAATATTTGGCGTTTTCCCTATATTGCATTTCAAAATGGTGGTGGAACTTTTGTGATACCATATCTAATTGTTCTCTTGATTATTGGACGTCCGGTTTATTATTTGGAGATATTGGTGGGCCAATTTTCGGGCAGAGGTTGCATCAAGGCATTCAATATGGCACCGATATTAAAAGGTATTTTTTCGTAACTTTGAAATTTTTTGAAAATCTCTGAATTTTTCTAACAACTTATAGGTGTCGCTGCTGGTCAGGTCTTGGCTACCACTGCATCCATAACCTATTATTCTAGTATAATGGCTTTAACATTGAGATTTCTAATAGCTTCATTTTCGAAAATTCTACCATGGAGCAAATGTAAACCGGAATGGGGTACAGAATGTTTGGAATATGTGGCAGGAAATGAATCAAACATAACTAAAGATGATATCATAAGGAAAATGTCACCAGCTGAATTATATTTTGAGTAAGATTTCTAAAGAAAAAAATTCCTTAAAACTAACATACATTTTGGATTTTTTTTTTTATTTTAGAAAAGAAATACTCCATGAATATGATCATATAAATAATGGTATTGGTTTACCTAATTGGGATCTTGTTGGATGTTTGGCTATATCATGGTTTATTATTGGAGGTGTTTTAATTAGAGGTAGGCTTTTGTTTTGGTGTTTTCGTCTTTTTTCACTACAGCACAATTTTTTGCATTACAAGGTGTTAAAAGTTCTGGCAAGGCTGCCTATTTTCTTGGTGTATTCCCGTATGTAGTATTAATTATTTTACTTATTAGAGCTGTAACATTACCAGGAGCCCTTGAAGGTATTATATATTTCTTTAAACCTCAATGGAGTGAGCTGCTAAATCCATTGGTAAGTAATCAAAAAAGCCAATAGTAAATATACTCAAAGAAAATTGTTATTAGACACATCAAAACAAATCTGCTAAAAAAGTAAAAAGTCTGAAAATAACCTCTGCCGTTTATTTCTATAGAAAAATTTCTTTTCTACAGCAAATTTTTCAAAATTTTCTCAAAACTTTATTTCTACAGAAAATTTTTCAAAATTTTCTCAAAATTTTGTTTCTATAGAAAATTTTCTCAAAATTTTATTTCTATAGAAAATTTTCTCAAAATTTTATTTCTATAGAAAGTTTGTCAAAATTTTATTTCTATAGAAAATTTTGTCAATATTTTATTTCCATAGAAAATTTTATCAAAATTTTATTTCTATAGATTATTTTATCAAAATTTTATTTCTATAGAAAATTTTGTCAAAACTTTATTTCTATAGAAAATTTTGTCAAAATTTTATTTCTAAAGAAAATTTTGTCAAATTTTTTCGGGAGGTTCAAGTGCAGTTCACTTTGGGTTGAGTGAATTACCCGAATTTATTCTGATAATTGGTTGATAGTTTTGCTGCAAGTAGAGGATGCTGATGAGGAATGTGGTAATTCCGAAACAGCTGTACATCCAACCATCTTGCAGTCTATAGGGCTTTGCCCAAATAAATTTGACAAGCATACTTTTCCTCTGTTGGTTAAGCTACACTTGTAGTTTAGTCAATGCATGGCTTCAAGCTGAGATCAAAAACAACAATAACGATTGAAGAGAAGCCAACAATAACAAACAAAACGAATGAAAAATTTTATTTCTATAGAAAATTTTGTCAAGATTTTATTTCTATAGAAAATTTTGTAAAAATTTTATATCTATAGAAAATTTTTTCAAAATTTTATTTCTATAGAAAATTTTGTCCAAATTTTCTTTTCTATAGAAAATTTTGTAAAATTTTTTTTCTATAGGAAATTTTATCAATTTTTTTTCTATAGGAAATTTTATCAATTTTTTTTTTCTATAGGAAGTTTTATCAAAATTTTATTTCTATAGAATATTTTATCAAAATTTTATTTCTATAGAAAATTTTGTCAAAATTTTATTTCTATAGAAAATTTTGTCAAAATTTTATTTCTATAGAAAATTTTGTGAAAATTTTATTTCTAAAGAAAATTTTGTCAAAATGTTATTTCTATAGAAATTTTTGTCAAAATTTTATTTCTATAAAAAAAGTAGAGGATGCTGATGAGGAATGTGGTAATTCCGAAACAGCTGTACATCCAACCATCTTGCAGTCTATAGGGCTTTGCCCAAATAAATTTGACAAGCATACTTTTCCTCTGTTGGTTAAGCTACACTTGTAGTTTAGTCAATGCATGGCTTCAAGCTGAGATCAAAAACAACAATAACGATTGAAGAGAAGCCAACAATAACAAACAAAACGAATGAAAAATTTTATTTCTATAGAAAATTTTGTCAAGATTTTATTTCTATAGAAAATTTTGTCAAGATTTTATTTCTATAGAAAATTTTGTCAAAATTTTATATCTATAGAAAATTTTGTCAAAATTTTATTTCTATAGAAAATTTTGTCAAAATTTTCTTTTCTATAGAAAATTTTGTAAAATTTTTTTTCTATAGGAAATTTTATCAATTTTTTTTCTATAGGAAGTTTTATCAAAATTTTATTTCTATAGAATATTTTATCAAAATTTTATTTCTATAGAAAATTTTGTCAAAATTTTATTTCTATAGAAAATTTTGTCAAAATTTTATTTCTATAGAAAATTTTGTGAAAATTTTATTTCTAAAGAAAATTTTGTCAAAATGTTATTTCTATAGAAATTTTTGTCAAAATTTTATTTCTATAAAAAAAAATAAAAATTTTCTCAGTATTTTATTTCTATAGAAAATTTGGTCAAAATTTTATTTCTATAGAAAATTTTGTCAAAATTTTATTTCTATAGAAAATGTTGTCAAAATTTGAATTCTACAGAAAATTTTTGTTTTTTGTAGAAAGTTTTGTCAAAATGTTCTTTTCTATAGGAAATTTTATTTCTATAGAAAATTTTGTCCAAATTTTATTTCTATAGAAAATTCTAAGAAAATGTTGTCAAAATTTTATTTCTATAGAAAATTTTGTCAAAATTTGAATTCTACAGAAAATTTTTGTTTTCGATAGAAAGTTTTGTAAAAATGTTCTTTTCTATAGAAAATTTTATCAAAATTTTATTTCTATAGAAAATTTTCTCAAAATTTTATTTCTATAGAAAATTTTGTAAATATTTTTTTCTATAGAAAATTTTCACAACATTTTATATCTATTGAAAATTTGTCAAAATTTTATTTCCATTTAACATTTTATTTCTAGAAGAAATTAATGGAGTACCTCTTGTTCTACCAATCATGTAAACAGATCTACCATTTTTGGTAGAATTCTACCAACTATGACAACCACACGAAAACATCTGAAAAATATATCTTTCTTAAATAATTCTCTAATAGAGCTACGTTGAAATCGTTCACAATGATCCCAGGGAAAAAATGTATTGCAGTGTTTGCTTTTTAGCAGAGTTTTTTTTTTGCAAGAGTGTAGTATCAGTTAAACATATCAATTTTGAGCTCCAATCTCCACATTTTACATTATAGGTCTGGTATGCTGCTGTTACCCAGGTATTTTTCAGTTTGGCCATATGTTTTGGAACTTTAATAACCTATGCCTCGTACAATAACTTTTCCCGAAATGTATACAAGTAAGTTTAAATATATCTTAGGAAAAATTTTGTGAATAATTTCATTGATTTACAGTGACATTGTTATTATAACCACCATGGATTCTTGTTCATCCATCATTGCTGGGTGTATTACTTTTGGTATTTTGGGTAATTTGGCTTTTCAAACTGGCAATACGGACATAGCAAATGTAGTTAAGGGTGGAGCTGGTTTAGCATTTATCTCATATCCAGATGCTATAGCAAAATTTGAATTTGTACCACAGGTAAGCTATTAAGGCTTTGCCCTCCATGTAGTACCTTAAAACACAACTACCTAATAGGCATTCGCGGTCCTTTTCTTTTTGATGTTATTTGTTTTAGGCATTGGTAGTACCGTGGGTATGGGTTCCTGTATATTGCGTGTAATCCGGGATCGTTTCATCACCATTCCCAATTGGCTGTTGGCCACATTTTTGGCCCTATTGGGTTTCGCGATTAGCATCATGTACATGTGTCCTGGAGGACAATTCATTTTGAATTTGGTCGATTTTTATGGTGTTTCCTTTACGGCTTTGATATTGGCCATAGGAGAGCTTTTGGCAATAGGCTGGGTCTATGGTAGGTATTAAAAAACTACTAAACTAATAAATCCAAAATATTTTCAATTAAATTGTCCTTATTGTCTAGGTGTAAAACGATTTTGCCAGGACATTAAATTTATGGTAGGTCTTAAAACTGGCATTTATTGGCGTTTATGCTGGGGTCTTATCACACCAGGTCTTATGTTGGCTGTACTCATCTATACTTTAGTGGATATGGAACCATTAACATATAAAAATGTCGATTACCCAGCTATAGCTCATTGTAATAATCAAATTTTTTTTTATTTTTATGAAGCCTATACAGACATTTTTACTCCAATTTTAGTTTTCGGTTGGTGTCTGGCTGCCTTGGGTCTATTACAATTGCCTGGCTGGGCTTTATATGAATTTTGTCAACAAAACCGAGATCACACTTTAAAAGAGGTGGAATTTTTTAACCTTTTCATACATACATATTGGTCTTAATCTAAAATCATTTCAATTTTATTTTACAGAAAATTTTGGGAATTTTTAAGCCATCCATTGACTGGGGTCCTTTGGATTTAAATATTCGCGAGGAATATGAGAACTATCGGAAAAATTTACAGAACAATTGTGAAGGAAGACGAAAAACTATTTTAGGCAAAATATATGATAATCTCTTTGCTTGATTTTATGAAAATATACGAAGCCCATACAATTAAAGTCTTCAGGATATACCAAGCATATTAAATCTTTTAATACATATTAGATTATTCAGAACCCCTTGGGGTAGGAAAGATTCAATTTCAATTTTTTTATTTCTATAAATTTTTTTTCTTTCAAAATTTTATTTTTATAGAAAATTTTGTCAAAATTTTATTTCTATAGAAAATTTTGTCAAAATTTTATTTCTATAGAAAATTTTGTCAAAATTTTATTTCTATAGAAAATTTTGTCAACATTTTATTTCTATAGAAAATTTTGTCAAAATTTTATTTCTATAGAAAATTTTGTCAACATTTTATTTCTATAGAAAATTTTGTCAAAATTTTATAGAAAAAATTTGTCAAAATTTTATTACTATAGAAAATTTTGTCAAAATTTTATTTCTATAGAAAATTTTGTCAAAATTTTATTTCTATAGAAAATTTTGTCAAAATTTTATTTCTATAGAAAATTTTGTCAACATTTTATTTCTATAGAAAATTTTGTCAAAATTTTATTTCTATAGAAAATTTTGTCAACATTTTATTTCTATAGAAAATTTTGTCAAAATTTTATAGAAAAAATTTGTATTACAGTTAGCCTGATACCGAAACAGGCAATTGACGTCCAAATGCATTATATCTAATTATACAATTATTTTTCGAGCTTTTATGGACAGATATAGATTAAGGAACATGGTTAAATTTGTCAAAATTTTATTACTATAGAAAATTTTGTCAAAATTTTATAGAAAAAATTTGTCAAAATTTTATTACTATAGAAAATTTTGTCAAAATTTTATTTCTATAGAAAATTTTGTCACAATTTTATTTCTATAGAAAACCTTTTAATAATTTTATTTCTATAGAAAACCTTTTAAAAATGTTATTTCCATAGAAAATTTTGCCAAATGTTATCTCTGTAGAAAATTTTTCAAAAAAGGTACGATTCTCGTTTTATAGAAAAACTTTGTCAACATTTTATTTCTATAGAAAATTTTGTCAAAATTTTATTTCTATAGAAAATTTTGTCAAAATTTTATTTCTATAGAAAATTTTGTCAAAATTTTATTTCTATAGAAAATTTTGTCAAAATTTTATTTTTATAGAAATTTTTTTCAAAATTTTATTTCTGTAGTAAATTTTGTCAAAATTTTATTTCTATAGAAAATTTTGTCAATTTTTTATTTCTATAGAAAATTTTCTGAAAATTTTATTTCTATAGAAAATTTTGTCAAAATTTTATTTTTATAGAAAATTTTATCAAAATTTTATTTCTATAGAAAATTTTGTCAAAATTTTATTTCTATAGAAAATTTTGTCAAAATTTTATTTCTATAGAAAATTTTGTCAAAATTTTATAGAAAAAATTGGTCAAAATTTTATTACTATAGAAAATTTTGTCAAAATTTTATTTCTATAGAAAATTTTGTCAAAATTTTATTTCTATAGAAAACCTTTTAATAATTTTATTTCTATAGAAAACCTTTTAAAAATGTTATTTCTATAGAAAATTTTGTAAAAATGTTATCTCTATAGAAAAAATTTTCAAAAAAGGTACGATTCTCGTTTTATAGAAAAACTTTGTCAACATTTTATTTCTATAGAAAATTTTGCCAAAATTTTATTTCTATAGAAAATTTTGTCAAAATTTTCTTTCTATAGAAAATTTAGTCAAAATTTTCTTTCTATAGAAAATTTAGTCAAAATTTCATTTCTATAGAAAATTTTATCAAAACTTTATATCTATAGAAAATTTTGTCAAAATTTTATTTCTATAGAAAATTTTATCAAAATTTTATTTCTTTAGAAAATTTTTTTCAAAATTTTATTTCTACAGAAAATCTTTTTAAAATGTTATTTTTATAGAAAATTTTGTCAAATTTTTTATTTCTATAGAAAATTTTGTCAAAATGTTATTTCTATAGAAAATTTTGTCAGAATGTTATCTTTGTTATTCTCGTCAGTAGGACTTCAATGATACTCATCTACCATCCGAATTCGGTAATTTAAGATGATTCAAAAAATATCTTCTTGCCCAAAGGTTGCCAAAAAGTATTCAACAAAAAGAAACCAATCATCAATAAATTCCGTGATCGTATACCAGCGATGGGGAAACAAGCGGAATTGGCTGAGATAACCATCTTCCTGCCAGATCACTACCTGTTAGTGAAGATGCCTTGGGCTACCAGAGATCTGCCCCATCTTCGATCAGCGACAGTGGCACACACTGATTCTATGTTCATTGTACATAAATGGAGAATTTGTTTCTAAATATTGAACAAGTCATTAACAACTTATATAAACAGTCTTATTTATTGATTTTTTGGAAATATTGAGTTTTTGTTTACAAACTTACAAAATAAATATACCACAAAACAAAAGCATTCTTAATTATCCTTTAATTTTATATCGCTAACCGATGTTTCTGCCAAATAAACTCGTTTGGTTATCAAAAAGTCACGCATTAATTTGAAAAATGTAAATTGATTGGTCAAAGTTATAAAACTTAATGATAAAATAAAATGCCATTCAATTGCATAGTAGAGCAAAGAAATACCCGACAATACTATACAGGCTTGAATAGCCGATAGACTGCCATAGATCACTGAGGGATTGTGGAAAAGTTTCTGAAAGCAAGAGATAAAGAAAATTAAAATATTGCGATATATTGCACGGACCAAAATGCTCACATAAAACCGCTCGTGCGTCACATTTCCAGGAATGGCCACAGTTACAGGACCTACACTACGATATAATTCCCCAGTAAATTTCACCACACTACTGGGGGCCCATAATGTACTTTTTATCCAATTTGAAACACTCAAAATGCTCTCAGCTCCAGGCCGTTCTTCCATTTTCAACCAATAGCCCAAGTGTACGGCAGCACGATGTAAAATATCGCTATATTTTGAAGGAAAGCTGAATACAGTACAGCATTGGAAAACACTGAGGAACACCAATACTATATGCTGTGAAGCCCACAAGACATTATAGTGGACGGCATGAGCAAAATAACAGGGAAGAAAGGCAGAATAATAGGTGTTAAAAAGTGAAGTGAAGATGACTTGTTTGAAGCGACAATTGAAATCATTGCGTAAAACATCGATTTCAAAACGTATGCCATTTGGATTTGCCGAACAACAGTGCAAGGGAAATCCATTGAAATAGGCTCCTCCTTTGATTTCATAATTGAAACGCAAAAAGGGTTCCAAAGCTAAACCAAAAGCCAAAAAATAAACTATAAATCTGAAAATACATTTTGCCATTAGTAATTCATCTCTTGTGATCTAAACAATTTGTTGAACTTACGGATAGATCAAAAGAAATATGGACAAATAATTTCGATTGTTGTACATCATTACAATGCAGGTAACTGGCAAAGTCAATATCAGCACTTCTAAGATATATTTGAAAATTTTACTCATACTCTGAAATTGTGGAGGTAACAAATAGTACAATCCCTTAAGCGAAAGACAATAAACAATGCGCCGTCCATTCATCACCAATATCAATAGTATTAGGTGTGGATTAACATGTTGCAGATTCTATAAAAGAAAGCCAAACAATAATTAGCCTGAACCCATAAATGGAAGGCTGTAGCAGAACTTACGACTGTATTTGTTATTTGGACTTGTTGTTGGGGTAGCCACCAATTTGTGCGATACACATTAATGAATTGCATGGCTGCTACACAAGAGGTAAATAAGAACATTATAAGTTCGTTCAATAGCTCTGATGATGAGGCCGGATCTGGGAATGGTATATGTTTTGGCATAGGTGTTACATTTGTCTGCTGCTGACCAGCATGGTCATCTTCTTCTCTGTTATTATCCCTCATAATTAAAGCAATTGATGGGAGAAGTAACGACGCGTTAATTTCATGTTTTTTCTAATCCAAAACAACGTAAACAAACTGAATAGCAAACAGATGTTTTGCATAGAGCATTGCATGCAAGGCATAGTTTACTGTTATTTATTGAGAGAATAATAACACACCACTAGATGGCACTAAAGTTCCCGTTATCAAAGGCTTGTATAATGTATGTGTTTTGCCCTAAGAAAGACCTTTTTAGATTTTTTTACAAAACTCCAGACGTTTGAAAGGGCTTGGAATTGTCGTGTGAAAAATATAATACGAAACAACACAAAACGGTACCCACCTAGAGACCCGTATCAAGTTTGTGTTGTACAGGGGAAAATCGAAAGATTGTATTGCTACTTTTCTTTACTGCCACTGGTGCAATAGTTAACATGCCCACCTTGCATACATAGGGTCGTGGGTTCAAACCTAGTTTCGGTCGAACACCAAAAAGTTTTTCAGTGCTTCAAAGTGGTTTCAACGCAATATGGAACGCCGTTCGGACTTGGCTTTGTTATTGAGCTAAACATAGAATCGGGCAGTACTCACTGATAAGAGAGAAGTTCACCACTGTGGTATCACAATAGACAGCATAGTCTAATTGAGCCTGAAATATCGGGCAGCCACTATACCTAACCTTATTGTTATTTTAAAGGAAAAAAAAACTTATTAAATTGATGCTTTGAATCATATCCTTCAACATAGGCTAGGCCGTATCTTCTTATTTTGGCTTTCCCGCCTACATACAAAGGGTTCAATCCCTGTTTCGATGCAATATCAAAAATGTTTTCAACGGTTTTTTAGTAATGCTGTTAAAATTTCTCTATGATTCAATGCTTCTCAAAGTGAACCCACCATAGTGTCAAACGCTGTTGGGTATCGACTATAAAAATGATGTCCCTAACCTAAGCAAATTCCCAAGGCGCATGATAAAGACAAGACTCAATAGAGCTAAGCATTTGTTGCGCTTGCAAGAACTTGATTCGGTGATATTTCGAACATAATATTTTCTTCACTTAATGAAGCGGAATTCGATCTTACTAAAGGCCACAAGAAGCAATCTTAAATATCAAGCTGTGGCGTGGCCACCGAAGACCGCCCTCCAATCGTTTTTATTGAGCCTAGCGTTAATGAATAGCTACATATAATAGGAAAACAATTTGGAAACTGGTTTTGAGCCTTAAGCACGAACATGATTTTTGCAATTTTCGGTTTATATGTACTACGTTATTGTGCCGTGTCCAAAGTCTATGATTTACGACCGATTTTTTATACCCTCCATCATAGGATGGGGGTATATTAACTTTGTCATTCCGTTTGTAACACATCGAAATATTGCTCTAAGACCCCATAAAGTATATATATTCTGGGTCGTGGTGAAATTCTGAGTCGATCTAAGCATGTCCGTCCGTCCGTCCGTCTGTTGAAATCACGCTAACTTCCGAACGAAACAAGCTATCGACTTGAAACTTGGCACAAGTAGTTGTTATCGATGTAGGTCGGATGGTATTGAAAATGGGCTCGGTTCACTTTTACGTATAGCCCCCATATAAACCGATCCCCAGATTTGGCTTGTGGAGCCTCTAAGAGAAGCATATTTCATCCAATCCGGTTGAAATTTGGTACATGGTGTTGGTATATGGTCTCTAACAATCATGCAAAAATTGGTCCACATCGGTCCATAATTATATATAGCCCCCATATAAACCGATCCCCAGATTTGGCTTGCGGAGCCTCAAAGAGGAGCAAATTGCATCCGATCCGGCTGAAATTTGGTACATGGTATTTGTATATGGTCTCTAACAACCGTGCAAAAATTGATCCACATCGGTCCACAGCGTTACCGCAACTTAAGTAATTCGATTGTGGATGGCAGTGTTTAGATGAAGTTTCTACGCAATCCATGATGGAGGGTACATAAGCTTCGGCCTGGCCGAACTTACGGCCGTATATACTTGTTTTTTATTTGAGTATCTTGCTCTGTAAAATGACCTAAATAGAAAAAAATGGCTTATTGGGCAGCCATCACCGAGCAATGGCGTTCTGCATCCATACTGGAATATTTTTTATCTTGCTCTGAAAATTACCTAAATAGAAAAGTACATGGGACTGTGATGAAATGAAGTGCCGAACATGATTTTTGCAATTTTCGGTTTTGCAATGTTCGGTTTACGACCGAATTTTTCGACGTTGGACACGGCAAAATAACGTAGTGCACATAAAATTTCAAAAATTATGTTCGGCCTTTCTTTAATCACACACTGGCTGCCCAATAAGCCAGTCCAATGCACTTTTCTATTCAGGTCATTTTATAGAGCAAAATAAAAACTAAAAATATTCCAGTATGGATGCAGAACGCCATTGCTCGATGATGGCTGCCCAATAATCCATTTTTTTTTCTATTTAGGTCATTTTACAGAGCAAGATACTCAAATATATGTCGGGGTGCATACAAAACGCCATTAATGACTCAGAATTGTCAAGGCAGAAGGTACGGTGTATTCGGAAATTGAAATTAACACCACACATTTTTGTTAATTGAATCAATAAAAGATATAGTTTTCACACAAAAAAGTATGACACTTTTTCACCTCTCAGTAATGCTGATCAGTGATTACAATGAATTGATAGTCTCAAGTCAGCCTGAAATATCAGGCTGCCACTATACTCCTAACCCAAACAAGTACCATGCCAAACTAAATCGGTTAACATTGAATCAACAAAAAATATATTTTTCACACAAAAAAAAATATAATACATTTTCGTTTCAGATACCATGTATCATGCCAAAATCGGTTAATAATTTTTTAAATAATTTTTGAAAAAAAAAACATGAGACATATCTAAATCAAATTAGATGTTTTGCACGTTTAAGTGTATATCAGGGCATTTCCGTGTTCTAGGTATACAAAAGTCGAAAGTCTACTCTTTGACTTTTTGTCGAAAAAAATCGAGGTCAACTTTTTGTAATTTTTAAATTTGAAAGACAAAATCGACTAATTTAACTGTAATGCGATAGGCCATAATCGGCTTTTTATATCGACTAAAGTCGACTAATCAACTTGCAACGATAAAAGGTCGGTACAAGGTTCGGTTTTCACACCAAAAAACTAAATGGGTCGTGCAAACATATATAAGACAAAAAAAGGATTATATTTTTTATCAAATCTTCAACGGGGTGTAGATATATTTTTTCTTGAAAGTTGCGACTCCAAAAGTCTTCTTTCTCAAAACAAAATAAGTCAAAAAAGGGTTTAAATCATTTTTATACCCTTCACCACTACTGTGGTACAGGGTATAATAAGTTTGTGCATTTGTATGTAACGCCAAGAAGGAGTAATCATAGACCAACCTTTTAGTATACGGATCGGCTTAGAATTAAATTCTGAGTCGATTTAGCGATGTCCGTCTGTCTTTGTGTCTGTTGGTGTATTTTTGTGTGCAAAGTACAGCTCGCAGTTTTAGTCCGATTGTCCTAAATTTTGGTATAGGGTCCTGTTTTGGCTCAAAGACGATCCCTATTGATTTTGGAAAAAATCGGTTCAGATTTAGATATAGCTGCCATATATATTTTTCACCGATCTGGTCATAATTGGCGTGTATATCAACCGATCTTCCTCAAATTCCGTACATCCGAATATTTTATGAGTCTCGAAAAACTTGCAAAATATCAGCCAAATCGGTTCAGATTTAGATATAGCTCCTATATATAGCTTTCGCCCGATTTACACTCATTTGCCCACAGAGGCCAATTTTTTGCTCCGATTTAGATGAAATTCTGCATAGGGAGTAGAATTAGCATTGTAACTATGCGTGCCAAATTTGGTTGAAATCGATTCAGATTTGGATATATCTCCCATATATAGCTTTCGCCCGATTTACACTCATATGACCACAGAGGCCAATTTTTTGCTCCGATTTAGTTGAAATTTTGCACAGGGAGTAGAATTAGCATTGTAGCTATGCGTGCGTGGTTCAGATTTAGATATAGCTCCCATATATATGTTTTTCTGATTTCGACAAAAATGGTCAAAATACCAACATTTTCCTTGTAAAATCACCACTGCTTAATCCAAAAGTTGTAAAAATGACTCTAATTTCCCTAAACTTCTAAAGGTTGAATTACACACCATGCGTCAATCCGTGCGTTGATGGAAGGGTTGATTTTTTTCTGTTTGCGGCAGACTATTCGAGCTTTCGATTTCAAAGAGAAATTTCAACTCTTCAATCATCGGACGCATTTAACGCGTTGAACGCATGGTATGTAATTCTACCTTAATACATATAGATCGAGCGATAAATCATAAACAAACTTTTGTGAAGTTTCCTTAAAATTGCTTCAGATTTAAATGTTTCTCATATTTTTTTTACTAATATTGTGTTCCACCCTAGTGCATTGGCCGACTTAAATTTTGAGTCTATAGATTTGTAGAAGTCTATCTAATTCTGTCCAGATCGAGTGATATTTAAATGTATGTATTTGGGACAAACCTTTATATATAGCCCCCAACACATTTGACGGATGTGATATGGTATCGAAAATTTAGATCTACAAAGTGGTGCAGGGTATAATATGGTCGGCCCCGCCCGACTTTAGACTTTCCTTACTTGTTTCTTATTACAATTGGTTAGGTTGATAAATAAGAAACATATGATATAAGCTAAAGTTCTGACAATGGGAAAATGAGAGTCCAACATTGATCGATTTTTCCAAGATTTAAAGTTTTTTTCCTTGTCCCAAAAATTATGCTGTATCAAAATTGTTTAAGAATGGCTACCACTACCTTATGACGAATATATGTATGACCGGGACCAGATAGAGTCGGAATGTGGTAGGCTGGGGTCTAGAGCCAAAATTTCTGGTATATTCATATTCGCTCAGATCAAAGCGATCAAGGTTAGGTTAGATATCAAACTACAACATATAAGGGTTTCGGGGTGTAGAATTTAATGACAATTACTGCCTGTGAATTTTCGGAAAGATTCCCCTTCCAACCAGACCAAATGTTTGTAAATTAAAAAAACAGTTTTAAGCCATGCTTTTCAAATTCCCTAAAACAATACTATCCTATATATAATAATAAACTATTACAAAATTTCACAACATAATAATAATTTAATTCACACAAAACCCCCACTTTGTTTCAAGATGAACATCAAAAAGGAGAATACATTTGCATTTCATGAATAGAGTATTAAAATTTAACAATACAAAAAAAGTTATTGCTATGCTTATCGATAAATATTAATTCTTATTTCTAATTAAATTCCAAGAACTACCTTGGGCATGATCTTTTATATCAATACCATGTTGACGTAGACAATCTCTCAAATCATCACAAACTTCAAACAAGACCTTATTCTTATCACTCAGAGCACGTTCACGTATCAATTTCCGTGTATTCAGTATGTCATCCAACAAACCATTAAAATCCAAATTATCCTGAACATTTATGGCTTGACTTTGCAAAGTTTCAGCAAAACCAAATGATTGCAATACATGGTCCACATAGTTGCTAACAGCGGCCACAGCATCCAAAGATGTTGCGGTAATTAATAAATCCCCATCTTTGGGATTTGTATTTATACATCTACTAATTCCCGATATTTGATCCAGAAGAATATTTATACAACGTGCTGTATCGAAATCATCGCGAATGCAATAATCTATATTGGATTTGCAATAATTGAGATTATGTATAATGGATGATGATATCATATTTGATCCGATTTTCTTGCCCGTCAAGTAGGCAGTGCAGTCAGATTTAAATGTGTAGAATTTCTTTAAGGTATTACGGGCAGTTTCCATCATTTCATCACTGTATTCCATGGAATTTTTATAGTTGGAAAGGACACAGGCCATACGAAAATCTTCGCTAGTATAATGCTCTAACATTTCGCTAATGGCAATTGTATTTTTCAAAGATTTGGACATTTTCTCACCTTGACCTTTAATATTTAAGTGACCAGTATGCATCCAATAGTTTACCCATTGTCGGGTGTTGTGAAAAACACAACTTTGGGCTTCCTCGTTTTCATGATGAGGGAATTTCAAATCCAAACCGCCAGCATGTATATCCACACTTTTACCAAATATCATATTAGCCAGAGTACTGCATTCAATATGCCAACCGGGGCGACCCATACCCCAAGGAGAAGACCATGACGGTTCTGTTTCGGTTTTACGTGCCTTCCAAAGAGCAAAATCCATTGAAGCCAACTTTTGATGTTTTTCCGCCTCCGTAGTCGAATCGGAGCTAACTTCATCCATATTCAAATTTTGTAGTTTTCCATAAATGGGAAATTGTCTAACATCAAAGTATACCGATGAATCCTTGCCGACATAAGCACATTTTTTCTTAATAATATCCTCAATGTAGGCAATAATCTTGGGCATGTGATCTGTAACACGTACTTTTATATTCGGTTCACTCACATTCAGCTTTCTCAAATCTGACCAAAATTCCAATTCGTATTGACGTGAGATGTCACGCCAATTTTTCCCACTTTCCTGACTCTTTCGTATAATCTTATCATCAATATCAGTTATGTTCATGGCGGTTACGACATTAAAATTGAAATAATTTTTAAGGATACGTTGTATAATGTCCAACTTAACGTAGCAACTGGCATGTCCTAAATGCGAGGAATCATAGACCGTGGGGCCGCAGCTATACCATGTTATATAGTTTTCATGGGGTAAAATAAGAGGAACTTGTCGTCTTGCCGAACAATTGTAGACGCGAATTCCTGTGTCAACACCGGGTGGTTTAAACCAGTGATGTTGAGTACACATGGCTCGCGAGGGGTTAAATTTAAATGCAGCTAAAGGCAATGCCTTGCTAAAAGCCAATATGAATTTGGCCAAAAAAATATGAATTACCTTGTAAATTTTATAGAATCTTTATTAACACTTACCTAATTTTCAGCATTTTGTGTTGAGTTGTTTGTTATTTGTTGATATTCTCCGATTGCAAGTTATTTAAATGCACGTAAACAATCAATTGCGGCTTTTTATCGCTGACAAGTGCACAGATGACTGAAATGGAAATTTTTTGACAGCTGCACCAAAAATGCGTAGTATGGCAACACCATACGACTTCTTTTGTAATTGTTTTGCTTCCAGAACAATATTTTCTTAAATTGTTCTTTAAATTGTTCTTTCATAAACACTCAGTAAAAATGATGCGATATGAGGAAAACGAGAAACTGGCTGATACATCAGCGTGTGCTGGCGTAAGGGCAGATTTAAAAATGTGTCTTTTGGAAAGTGATTGTTGCAAAAAGGTAAGTAAGTAATCGTTCATTGGACCATCATGGTCGATGAGAACTGACTTCTTTAACTTTTTAATCCAGGATAAACGTACTCCCCGAGAATGCCTACAATCTAATTTGGTTCCCGAGGAATGCCAAGTTCTCCGAAATACATTTTTCGAATGTAAAAGATCTTTGGTAGGAGCTTTTAACAAATTTTGTAAATTTGACAGAATTCTAATTGCAAATGTATTGTTTTGATTATAGCTCGATAACCGGATGCGTTTTAGGGGTCATAAAGGCTATTAATCTTGTTTTATGTATTAAATTATTAAATATATTAATTTTTGTTAACAATATATTATATTAAACAATTCTTTTGATTTTTGTGGCAGAAGCCGGGTTGTTATGGCATAAGCTAAAACGTAGGGAATCCAAACCGGAGAGTTAGAGGATAAGCATTAATACACATGGCTATTTCGCTAATACGTGAGCCGTTGTAACTGTTCAGGGTTTTCATTGCTGTCGATAACGTAGTTGCCATGTACTTATAGTACATTATGTCCGTCGATAACACAGTATTGTTATATATTTCTTATGCGAGCAAAATTTAAACAATCGATAATAACTCCTCATGGGATTTTCGTTAGCACAGAAAAACATTTCTCGCGGGCTAGAGATGTCATATCGGACAAAATGTAGACAATCGTTAACATTGTGTGAACGAAATCTTCGTAAACAAAACGGCTTATGTATTTCTTATGGTTACTACAAATTTTACTAGAATTTAAAAAAAAAATACATGGCAGTATTGGAACATGGAACGGACACAGGAAATCGTTTCGAAAATTTACTATGGAATCTAGTTGGGCTAAATATTGTTCTATGGCTGTGAAACCTGTTGTATAAACCCCTGGGTAGAACTATGTTCCACAAGAAAAATTATGACTTAAAACGTACACATTTTTATTAAGATAATGAAGGCAAAAGTCTAAAGCATCAAATGTCCATTGCAATTTAATGATAGTAAAGGTTTACATGTTCTTCTTCTTCTAAATCTTCTTCTAAATTTTTAATGACAAATTTCAATAAAATTAACGTTAAATTTAATGGTTTTGAATTCCTTATGTAATTTTAAATATAAATAATTAAATAAAAAATAGATTTTGAGGAATTTTAGGGCTCTAAGAACGCCAATGACAGATACGAATTCAACTCATTTTGAGACGCTATTGTTTGAAATCCAATCTATTACGTTCTCCCGCATTTGAAATCCATTTGAATTCATACATCAGCTGCAAAATTATCTTTATTGGTATTTGTTTACATTTTATTGTGAATGGTGATGTTCCGTTGTGAATGGCAAAGTATACTAGCCGCCATTATTTGAAGTAACTTATTTTTAATCCAAACTAAGAAGAGGAAGCAGCCAAAACAAGCGCGTCCATGAAGTATTGGAATTTGTATTTCGTCTCGTTGAATGTTTGTGTTCTGACTAAGGTGAATATAATTGCATATGTTGACTGAACTGCATTTGCCTGACCAGATTTATATGTAGTTTTTTATACTTAGTTGCAAAACTGCTGTTTAGGGGATTTAAGCGTTCCTCCTTCCAACTGATATTTTCACTGCATCACCAATATAGTTAAAAAAGAGATATAATTGTATTAAAATGAGTGATTACCGAAGATCTTTATACAAGGAGCGGAAGGAAGTATTGTCACCGCAACAACACAATAGGATAAATCGCAAACTACAGGAAGCCAATCGTAATAAAAATAGAAGGGACCAATTTCAGCTTTCCAGGCAAATATCAATCAGTCCAACACCACAACACAAAAAATATGATGCTGAAAAGGAGAATAAGGAAATTGAAGAAACAAATAATGTTGTGGTTCAAAAAGAAGAAGAAGAAATACACAGGAAAAAAGCCAAGGTTGTTCCTACAGCCCGAGATCCTGCGAAGATTAAGAAGCAAGAAGCTTTTATTCTACGTTTTCTGGATTGGAGAGACAAGAAGAAAGCTATGCAGGAAAAGAAAAAAAGTGAGGCATTAAAAAAGAAGCCCTTCGTATCGGCAGTTAGCAAAGACACCGGTTTTGGAAGTAGTACAAACTCTTTGACGGTGGCAACCACATCAGCAGTAGGGACCAGCCACGCATCCTTTATACCCAAGGGTCATCATCAAGGGTTTCAACCTCCTGAGGGACTGAAGAATCCTATGGATATTGTAAGTTCACTTTTTAGGGTTTTTTGTTTCTATAAAAGTAATAAAGTAAATGTGATGCATTGGGGTAGCCATATGCTTGCATTTTTGTACATACCCTATGTATGTGTGTGAGTTTGAAAAACACCCTAATTGAAGGCATTTGGGTTGTATGCATATTCAAGTATTAAAGGGTCCTTATGTTATTCTGATATCCCACATTATTGTGAGCGTGTACAATCATTTTTATGTGTATAAAAATGTGCCTAACGTCAATATCGTTCCTAGATCTCTCGTTATACAGTGAGTCCATCTAGCGGGAATCCTTTTGGCATAATACACCTTTACACATAGATGACGAACTGCACTATGCTTTTACCTTTATAAAAAGTGATTAGTTTGTAATTAATTTCTTCTATCCATTCTCAGGTCAAGGAAAAAGTTAAAAGTCGGCAATCTATATATACAGTAGTTCCAACACCACCCAAGAAGAAATCTAACTGCCTCGATGAAAATACATCAAAGAAAATAAATGTTGCCCGGAAAGTTTTACCCACAACGACATGCTTTCCTACGAAAGTGGTTAAACCAGTTGCTAATAAAACGCCCTCTCGCCCTGAGCCAACCACGGGGAATAATCCAAGTGGAACAAAACACAAAGTGGTGCCATCGACAAGTTCATCTACAAAATCCAGCACAAAAGTTCCAAAGAATTTAGTTACAAACTTGCAAAGTAAACCCGAAACAAATTCGGCTTCGAAAAACCCTAAACCACAAATTGTAAAACCTATTTTGCCACAAACACGAGCTTACAAAATGCCACCACCATCTCAGGGGGTTGTGAAGAAATCTACTGCATCCGCATCTGCAGCTGCAGCTGCTAAGAAAGCTGATGTTCCACAAATAAAAATAACAAAACCGAAATATCCATTGTCCGCAAAGCGAACAACTGAGAAAGTTGTCAAAAAACGGCTAAGTAAATCTCCTCAAAAAACACAGAAAAATGCCCGCTTAGCTCAGCCTATGAAAGCAAAAAAACCTGTGAAACCACCATCAGGGTCATCGACTAAACTTCTAAATTTAATGGTTACCCAAACTAACGGTCTAGTCGCCGATATGATCATACAAACTCCAAAAGATTTCACCAATGCCATACATTTCGATGATTTTGTTACATCAACAAAACTTAAGAACTCATCTCAAACATTGGAAGTAGATGGGGTCAGCCCCATTGAAACCTTAGCAAAAAGGTCCAGTCATTCTGCTTCAGCAAAAAGAAATCTTTTAAAAGAAACGACAGACATAACTAAGAATCCCTGCGGGACAAGTGACTTTAATAAACCGTTGCCTACATCACTTATTGGCAAAAAATACAACTTCATAAGATATTCTGATGTTAATGTATCCATTGAAGATTGTGTCGATAAAGCAGATGATATCGAATACAAAGCAAAGGCCAATAGTGATGGAAGTCCGAATCGGGTTAATAATGATCGTACTTTGACCGCAGAAAAAGTTGCAGATGAGGAGAGAACGCCCACTAAACAGCCAAATGTTGAAGATGATAAACCAATTAATTATCTCAGTCCATTTGTAAGTGTTAGTCGTGGAAAGGTCAGCCTAAAGAAAGAGAAAGAAAAGCGTAATAGTATTTATTTGGCAACCACTGGTGAGGATGGAGTCCAACCTTTGGAGGAAACTAAAATTACTATAGCAGAGCAACTAACATCACCCCAATACTCCGCCGAAGTTCGCAGAACTGTAGAGGCTGTACGTTACTTCCGAAAACAATTACAAGAAGAAATTGATAGACTTCATCAGCAATGTGATGTATGGGAAGAATATAAAGCGGCCAATTTAGAGAAACTACAATCAGCCAATTGTGATGATATGATTGATGTAGCTATAGGGCAAACTAGATTGTTAACTAGCAAAAAGTTCATGCAATTCAAGGGATTAATCGATCGTTGTGAAGCTCGAGCAACCGGTATAGGAGATGTGCCAGACGATGGTAGTGAAAAAACAAAAAATGTTGAGGCTGTGGACTTGGAAGGCTTCTGGTCTATGTTGGGCATTCAAATCGACAATCTGGAAAAACGTTTTGAAAATTTGAATCGTTGGAAAGCCAACGATTGGCTAGATCCCGACGAAACAAAGCCTAAGGAAAAGAAGCCTAAAAACCTGACGAAGGTTAAAAAGGCAGCTGCAGCCCCTGCCAAGGCCAAACCCAACTCGGCCTTGCAACAAATGTTGCGTAAAAAGCAAGCGGAAATGCGTATGAAGAAGGCAAATAACTTACTTGTAAATACGGATGATGTTATTTTAACACCCTCCAAAGTAAGAGATCGAAAGTATTTCTCTCCTGCAGCCACGGTGGTATCTATACCTTCTTCAAATCGCAGATTGTCAACTTTACAGCTTGAAAATATTACTCAAGGTTCGCCGAACAGAAGAGTATCATTATTAGCACGTAAGAATTCCAATGACTCACCCAATCGCAGAATGTCTTTGTTGACACGTAAGAACTCCCAAGATACACCCAATCGTAGAAACACACTTATGATGGCTCGCAAAACCTCCCAAGATTCACCTAAACTTACAAAGTCTATTCTAGAGTTTCGGGAAGCTCTCGATAATGTCCTGAACGATCGAGCAACAGAGCATCAATCAAATGGGAAGATGCAAAACAATGATGAGACCTTTAACTCACCTGTGGTGAAGACACGAAAATCTATTCTAAAAACACCTGGCACTGGCAGAACCATATTAAAAAATGTAGTATTTAACGAGAAGTTACGTGTGAAAAAATTCAAATTTATAATTAACAATGATGACGATAATAATGATATCGATCAAGAATCCAATGCCTCAAATGAGGAAGATCTAAAGAGAAATGAACAAGGTATTTAAGAATTAAAAAGCTTATGTTTGAAATAATACTATAGGACCTCGTGTTTCTTATTTTCAGGCTCCAATGAGGAATCTGATACGGAAGCTGGTCCCGAAAAACTTGGTATTTATAGGCTCAGAAATCGCAAAGTTCGTTTGCGTCCCTCTTCCGAAATAGTTATACCTAAATAAACATAATAGTTAATTTTTAATTTTCCCTTATTATGGTAATATTTTATATTGTTTTTTGTTTATGAATTCATCATTTACGTTTTGACTTTATTTTATTGTTTACTATTCATATCTGATTTAATAATTCCATATGTATGTACATGTGTAATATCACAGACATTATTGCTGTTACTTTTTTCCAATGTAGATGCTCTTGGATATGTGCTTAATTTTATGGGTGTTTATTGTTTGTCCTAAACTTTTTTATATCTCTTATATATATATAGACTAAATAATACGGACTTTTATATATAATTTTGTTTTTGTTTTTTTTTTTTTTGTTTATTTTGCATAATGGATAGAATTGAAATGGGGAGATGTAAATGTCACTCACATTTCCCGATAGTAAAATGTGAATTAGTGCCGTTTTTTCTGACGCTTTGCTGTTCATTATTGATTTTGTGACTAAACAAGGCGTTGCAACTAATAATCGTTTTGGAATACGTGATTAAGTTACGTTTAGTGACAGGCCGTTATTTAAGGCTCACTTGGACTACTCAGCCCATTGTAATACCACAAGTGTTGAAGTTCTCTTGAGAATGTAGGTTAGGTTAAAGTGGCAGCCCGATTAAATTTCAGACTCACTTAGACTATTCAGTCCATTGTGTGAGAATGTAGAATCTGTAGTCCTAAATTTTTCCATATCTAACCTCCGCCATAGAGAGTAAAACGGTTGGCACTGTCTGCCACAGAGAAAAAATGGACTTTTGTAAAAAAAAGTAGAAGGCGAAGTATTCGTTATATCGTTACTCGCTGTCCGTCCATATAGTCGTTATAGATAAGCCTGTCTTATAAAATAATAATAGGCTTATCTGGCAAGATTTAATAAATTAGAATTATTAGATTTTTTGAGACATTCAATGTCGTTGGCCTGTGGAACTCTTTACCTGTATCGATTCAATTTACTGGCAATGTTAATACATGATTTACAAATTTTCAATTCATTTCCATTCTCGATCAAGCAAATTCTCTTCATTTGTTTTAAAATGTTTATGGTAAAATGTGGTGTCTATATTAATTGTGACACAACCATTCAAATTGAATACATACCAATATTTTTCACATACTGTAGTTTAAAAAGAAATTGTATTTCTGTAGTAGTAGGTAAATGAATAAATAAAAAACGAAAAATACTAATTTGTAAGTGATTCTATGCATTTGAAACTTCAAACTTTAATACAACTCTGGAGGATAAAACCTCAAAAAACGTTTTGGAAAATCTATGCCATATAAATAAAATTGTAAAATTAAGCAATATTCCAAGTATTTTTTCAAGTCTTTTAAAATTTAATAAGTGCGCATTATACGCATCAGTATTAAACTTTTTCTACTGCTATATCTAAAAACAAATTAATAAATCTCGTAATTTTAGGCATATGCGAACATCAGTGCAGCCAACATTATACATTTGATTCAAATGCTTTGCTTAAATAAAAACGTTCAACGGTTTAGAAAAATAAATGTAGATAAATGCAGTAAAACAATACAATTTCAGAATGATTTTAAAGTTTTTTACTCTTCAATTGAATGGGTAATAATTTTTGTTTTAATTTACTTACACAAAAATTGTCTTGACTAGGCTATATTTAATTTTCTTTTCCGAGTTTTTTCTACGCGCCAATTTAAATACGCTTGTGTTTGATCTCAATACAACTCTGTCATTGTTGTATTTTGACATCCATACACAACGAATGTCATCGCAAAACACATTCGTAGAAATTTCCTTCACACACGATAAATACAAGCAAAATATCTCATAATTTTGAAATTTTTTTCAAAATTCATTGGACAAAAATGTGGTAAAACTTGTGAAAATACTTTAATAAGCTGGTGATTAAGTGAAAAGTGTATATTTGCCTGGCGAATACAAAACAGTGGCGCAAATTTTAAGTGGAAAGACTTCTTGGCGTATTTTGGTTGGCACCAGCATTGAGGTCCAATCACGTAGTATAAAATCAGTGTTTATATATTTTGGATGGACATATTAATAAAGTATTTGCTAGTGTTTTCAAGTTGACTTGTAACTAAAGATTACATTTAATGCAACACTTTTGTGTATAAATGGATATAAGCTCTAATATGGGTAAGTTAATGTATGACGTTTGTGTCTTTTTTTACTTTTGAATTGATTATTGAATTTTGGTTGGTAGTTGTGTTTTTGTTGCTGTTGCCTGTACCAGCCAGTAAAGGCAACTGATGATTAGAATCCCTGGACTAGCGAAATGTGTTAACTTTTCCAAGTCCATAACACAAATTTGCTTGAAATGGAATAAGTAGTATCCAGGGAATAGTAATTACTATTTTATTAGCAATCATGGAAAATAATTATGATAAAGGCGGAATGAGGGTCCGGCAACCGTTTTTATGTTAACGGGATTCTCGAGAAATCAAAAATTGTTTCATCATATCTCTAGGGATATGTAAAAACTATTAGCCCAAATACAAGGAAATGTTTTGGAGTAGCCAATTGTTAGGAAAAATGCAGAAAATTTGCTAATATTAATAATTTTTATCATGTTGCCTCCAATTTTTTTTTATTCCCATATCGTGTTGCCTTATTGTATTTCGAGTGTTTTCGGTGTTGCCCCATTGGAAAATTTCCTTTTTCATTGAGCACAAACATTGTATTTTGTAACAATCTGGCCATATTTGGTAAACATATGAGGTGGGATATTTTTGACATTTTCTTTGCATTGGCACATTTGGGGTTAGTTTTACGCAATTACTGCCTGTTTTTCAGAAACTGGGGAGAAAATTAAAAGAATTTTCCTGAAAATCACTTTTAATCGATTAAAAGGTAAAATCCCACTGCAAATTTATTAACCACTACTAGTTTTTCAATGGAGTTTGTGTTATTTTTCAGTTATTGAAGTGAATTTTTTAAAGCTATCAACCAGCATGTCTGCATTATATGCCGCCCGTCACCTAACCGGTGTGACTTCTTCCTTGCTATTGGGAAGATGTTCAGCCATCAGACGTTGTTTAAGTACTGCTCGTCTAGTGAGGGCTGCCCGTGGCTCCCCAGCTGCTGTTATGCATTTGAATAAGCATTTAAATGCTGTCTCATCGTATTCGTCCGGTTACCAACAATATGTTCGTGAATATGCATCCGAAAAGAAGGTTTTCGAACGTACCAAACCCCATTGCAATGTTGGTACTATTGGCCATGTTGATCATGGTAAAACTACTTTGACTGCTGCCATTACTAAGGTCCTGGCCGACAAGCAATTGGCAGAGAGCAAAAAATATAATGAAATCGACAATGCCCCCGAAGAGAAGGCTCGTGGTATTACCATCAATGTTGCCCATGTTGAATATCAAACTGAAAATCGTCATTATGGCCACACTGACTGCCCCGGCCATGCTGATTACATTAAGAACATGATTACTGGTACTGCACAAATGGATGGTGCTATTTTGGTTGTGGCCGCCACTGACGGTGCTATGCCTCAAACCCGGGAGCATTTGTTGTTGGCCAAACAGATTGGCATCAATCACATAGTGGTCTTTATCAATAAAGTGGATGCTGCCGATCAGGAAATGGTTGATTTGGTTGAAATGGAAATTCGTGAATTGCTTTCTGAGATGGGTTACGATGGTGATAATATTCCCGTTATTAAGGGTTCTGCCCTATGTGCCCTGGAGGGCAAAAGTCCCGAAATTGGCTCAGAAGCTATTCTAAAACTTTTGCATGAAGTTGACAATTTCATTCCCACACCAGCTCGTGAGTTGGACAAACCATTCCTTTTGCCTGTGGAAAATGTTTACTCCATTCCCGGACGTGGCACAGTAGTAACTGGCCGTTTGGAACGTGGTGTTGTCAAGAAGGGTAATGAATGTGAATTTGTTGGCTACAATAAGGTAATCAAATCCACTGTTACTGGCGTTGAAATGTTCCATCAAATTTTGGATGAAGCCCAAGCTGGAGATCAATTGGGAGCCTTGGTTAGAGGTGTAAAACGTGATGACATTAAACGTGGTATGGTTATGTGCAAACCAGGCAGCGTCAAAGCTTTGGATCAATTGGAAGCACAAGTCTATATTCTAGCCAAAGAAGAAGGTGGTCGTTCGAAACCTTTCATGTCGTTCATTCAATTACAAATGTTCTCTCGCACTTGGGATTGTGCTGTACAAGTACAAATACCCGACAAAGAGATGGTTATGCCTGGTGAAGACACAAAATTGGTTTTGCGTTTAATACGCCCCATGGTCTTGGAACAAGGACAACGTTTCACATTGCGTGATGGTAATCTTACCTTGGGCACAGGTGTTGTAACCAAAGTCTTGCCTCCTTTGTCTGAATCAGAACGTGCTTCTTTGACAGAGGGCAAGAAAGCTCGCGAAAAGAAATTAGCCGCCAAAAAATAAACTTAGATCATATTTTACATTTAAATATATAAGTTCTTTTTTTTTTAATTT
Organism: Haematobia irritans; assembly: GCF_050003625.1. Lineage (NCBI taxonomy): Eukaryota > Metazoa > Arthropoda > Insecta > Diptera > Muscidae > Haematobia > Haematobia irritans. Next base: position 9,639,353 of record NC_134401.1, on the reverse strand, counting down.
TACTACTTTGTTCTCTTTAAAATAACAATAATTAATATGCATAAAATATTTCACCATTTGTAATTCGCCGATTTTGTTTTGCTAATGAAAAAATCAGCAATCCATATTATGTATTTGTTTATGACCGAAATGGTGTAAATCGTGTGACTTCTCCATTTTGAAAATGCTAAGACCCATATTAATGATGGGACTTGAAAGATACAGTACTATAAGTAAATAAGCTATGATTTGAAAATTGTTATTTTATCCCATATCTTGATTGCTGTGGAATGAAAATTTATTAGAAAAGTATATGGAGAAAATAAATTCTTTAAAAAACCATAATAATACGTGTTTATATGGCTTAAATAGGTAATTTGGAAGGGAAAGTGGAGGAAACTTCTCGTTGGTTAGTATCGATGCTACCAAATTCTATTGAATTTCCTAGATATTGAGAACAAATTTTTTAAAACTGATGAAAAATTGAAACTGTATTCATTGACATTGTTGGGGAATAGATTCTTTTTTTAACTTGAGAAATTAATTGGGGCTGGAAGGACGTTACGAGATATGAGCTAAAAAATATTGAGTCTATTCTGCCAAGTCTAGTACCACCAAGATGTCTGAAGTTTTGGATTATTCGTTTAACTTATATTCGAATTTTCCACTTCATTGATTATCTATTTAAGGTCTATTTTCTATAGAAATAAAATTTTGACAACATTTTCTATAGAAATAAAATTTTGACAAAATTTTCTATAGAAATAAAATTTTGACAAAATTTTCTATAGAAGAAATAAAATTTTGACAAAATTTTCTATAGAAATAAAATTTTGACAAAATTTTCTATAGAAATAAAGTTTTGACAAAATTTTCTATTGAAATAAAATTTCGACAAAATTTTCTATATAAATAAATAAAATTTTGACAAAATTTTCTATTGAAATAAAATTTCGACAAAATTTTCTATAGAAATAAATAAAATTTTGACAAAATCTTCTATAGAAATAAAATTTTGACAAAATTTTCTATAGAAATAAAATTTTGACAAAATTTTCTATAGAAATTAAATTTTGACAAAATTTTTTATAGAAATAAAATTTGGGCAAAATTTTCTATAGAAATATAATTTTGACAAAATTTTCTATAGAAATAAAAAGTTGACTAAATTTCTATAGAAATAAAATTTTGACAAAATTTTCTATAGAAATAAAATTTTGGCAATATTTTCTATAGAAATAAAATTTTCATAATATTTTCTATAGAAACGAAATTTTGACAAAATTTTCTATAGAAAGAAATAAAATTTTGACAAAATTTTCTATAGAAATAAAGTTTTGACAAAATTTTCTATTCAAATTTTCTATAGAAATAAATAAAATTTTGACAAAATCTTCTATAGAAATAAAATTTTGACAAAATTTTCTGTAGAAATAAAATTTTGACAAAATTTTCTATAGAAATAAAATTTTGACAAAATTTTCTGAAGAAATAAAATTTTGACAAAATTTTATGTAGAAATAAAATTTTGACAAAATTTTCTATAGAAATAAAATTTTGACAAAATTTTCTATAGAAATTAAATTTTGACAAAATTTTCTATAAAAATAAAATTTTGAAAAAATTTTCTATAGAAATAAAATGTTGACAAAATTTTCAATGGAAATAAAATTGTGACAAAATTTTCTATAGAAATAAAATTTTGACAAAATTTTCTATAGAAATAAAATTTTGACAAAATTTTCTATAGAAATAAAATTTTGACAAAATTTTCTATAGAAATAAAATTTTGACAAAATTTTCTATAGAAATAAAATTTTGACAAAATTTTCTATAGAAATTAAATTTTGACAAAATTTTCTATAGAAATTAAATTTTGGCAAAATTTTCTATAGAAATAAAATTTTGACAAAATTTTCTATAGAAATAAATTTTTGACAAAATTTTCTATAGAAATAAAATGTTGACTAAATTTCTATAGAAAATATAGAAAAATAAAATGTTTACTAAATTTTCTATAAAAATAAAATTTTGACAATATTTTCTATTGAAATAAAATTTCGACCAAATGTTCTATAGAAAGAAATAAAATTTTGACAAAATTTTCTATAGAAAGAAATAAAATTTTGACAAAATTTTCTTAGAAAGAAATAAAATTTTGACAAAATTTTCTATAGAAATAAAGTTTTGACAAAATTTTCTATTCAAATTTTCTATAGAAATAAATAAAATTTTGAGAAAATCTTCTATAGAAATAAAATTTTTAGAAAATCTTCTATAGAAAAAAATTTTGACAAAATTTTCTATAGAAATAAAATTTTGACAAAATTTTCTATAGAAATAAAATTTTGACAAAATTTTCTATAAAAATAAAATTTTGAAAAAATTTTCTATAGAAATAAAATGTTGATAAAATTTTCTATGGAAATAAAATTTTGACAAAATTTTCTATAGAAATAAAATTGTGACAAAATTTTCTATAGAAATAAAATGTTGACTAAATTTCTATAGAAAATATAGAAAAATAAAATGTTCACTTAATTTTCTATAAAAATAAAATTTTGACAATATTTTCTATAGAAATAAAATTTTGACAATATTTTCTATAGAAATAAAATTTTGACAAAATTTTCTATAGAAATAAAATTTTGACAAAATTTTCTATAGAAATAAAATTTTGACAAAATTTTCTATAAAAATAAAATTTTGAAAAAATTTTCTATAGAAATAAAATGTTGATAAAATTTTCTATGGAAATAAAATGTTGACAAAATTTTCTATAGAAGAAATAAAATTTTGACAAAATTTTCTATAGAAATAAAATTTTGACAAAATTTTCTATAGAAATAAAGTTTTGACAAAATTTTCTATTGAAATAAAATTTCGACAAAATTTTCTATATAAATAAATAAAATTTTGACAAAATTTTCTATTGAAATAAAATTTCGACAAAATTTTCTATAGAAATAAATAAAATTTTGACAAAATCTTCTATAGAAATAAAATTTTGACAAAATTTTCTATAGAAATAAAATTTTGACAAAATTTTCTATAGAAATTAAATTTTGACAAAATTTTTTATAGAAATAAAATTTGGGCAAAATTTTCTATAGAAATATAATTTTGACAAAATTTTCTATAGAAATAAAAAGTTGACTAAATTTCTATAGAAATAAAATTTTGACAAAATTTTCTATAGAAATAAAATTTTGGCAATATTTTCTATAGAAATAAAATTTTCATAATATTTTCTATAGAAACGAAATTTTGACAAAATTTTCTATAGAAAGAAATAAAATTTTGACAAAATTTTCTATAGAAATAAAGTTTTGACAAAATTTTCTATTCAAATTTTCTATAGAAATAAATAAAATTTTGACAAAATCTTCTATAGAAATAAAATTTTGACAAAATTTTCTGTAGAAATAAAATTTTGACAAAATTTTCTATAGAAATAAAATTTTGACAAAATTTTCTGAAGAAATAAAATTTTGACAAAATTTTATGTAGAAATAAAATTTTGACAAAATTTTCTATAGAAATAAAATTTTGACAAAATTTTCTATAGAAATTAAATTTTGACAAAATTTTCTATAAAAATAAAATTTTGAAAAAATTTTCTATAGAAATAAAATGTTGACAAAATTTTCAATGGAAATAAAATTGTGACAAAATTTTCTATAGAAATAAAATTTTGACAAAATTTTCTATAGAAATAAAATTTTGACAAAATTTTCTATAGAAATAAAATTTTGACAAAATTTTCTATAGAAATAAAATTTTGACAAAATTTTCTATAGAAATAAAATTTTGACAAAATTTTCTATAGAAATTAAATTTTGACAAAATTTTCTATAGAAATTAAATTTTGGCAAAATTTTCTATAGAAATAAAATTTTGACAAAATTTTCTATAGAAATAAATTTTTGACAAAATTTTCTATAGAAATAAAATGTTGACTAAATTTCTATAGAAAATATAGAAAAATAAAATGTTTACTAAATTTTCTATAAAAATAAAATTTTGACAATATTTTCTATTGAAATAAAATTTCGACCAAATGTTCTATAGAAAGAAATAAAATTTTGACAAAATTTTCTATAGAAAGAAATAAAATTTTGACAAAATTTTCTTAGAAAGAAATAAAATTTTGACAAAATTTTCTATAGAAATAAAGTTTTGACAAAATTTTCTATTCAAATTTTCTATAGAAATAAATAAAATTTTGAGAAAATCTTCTATAGAAATAAAATTTTGAGAAAATCTTCTATAGAAAAAAATTTTGACAAAATTTTCTATAGAAATAAAATTTTGACAAAATTTTCTATAGAAATAAAATTTTGACAAAATTTTCTATAAAAATAAAATTTTGAAAAAATTTTCTATAGAAATAAAATGTTGATAAAATTTTCTATGGAAATAAAATTTTGACAAAATTTTCTATAGAAATAAAATTGTGACAAAATTTTCTATAGAAATAAAATGTTGACTAAATTTCTATAGAAAATATAGAAAAATAAAATGTTCACTTAATTTTCTATAAAAATAAAATTTTGACAATATTTTCTATAGAAATAAAATTTTGACAATATTTTCTATAGAAATAAAATTTTGACAAAATTTTCTATAGAAATAAAATTGTGACAAAATTTTCTATAGAAATAAAATGTTGACTAAATTTCTATAGAAAATATAGAAAAATAAAATGTTCACTTAATTTTCTATAAAAATAAAATTTTGACAATATTTTCTATAGAAATAAAATTTTGACAATATTTTCTATAGAAATAAAATTTTGACAAAATTTTCTATAGAAATAAAATTTTGACAAATTTTCTATACACACAAAAAATTTTTTTTTGATTTCAATCACGAAAATCGCGGATTCAATCATTTTTTTAATTGAAATGTCTTCAATCACGAAAATGATAGTATCAATCACCCATTTTGATTGAAAACCAACACAATTTTCAATTAAAAATTTAATTGACTTTTGTCACGGAATCAATTAATTGTGTGATTGAATCAATTAAAAACGTGATTGATTTTTAACATAAAATTCAATCACAGTTTTAATTGATTCAATTAAAATTTTAATTAATTTCGCGACAAAAATCAATCAACTATTTGATTCATTCAATTAAATAATTAATTGATATTGGCTATAAATTTCGGTCAAAAAATTTATATATTGCGACCCCAAAATCGTATTTAGTTTTATTTGAAATAAAATAAAATATGTATTTCTTATAAAACATATTCAATATTTTATTATTTTTTGAATTATGCAATAGACAAATAAATTTGGTTCTTGTCATTTGTGTTTTGTTCTAACATAACTTACAAATACAATTACTATCAATAACAACTATAGGGTGAAAAAATAAATTATATAAATCATTATCTTCCTTATAATAATAACCATGTTAGCATGTTCCTTCTAATATGTAGATGCGCCTAGATTTCCAATAATTCAGCAGCCTGTAAGCTAAATTAGAATAATTTGAATTTAATTTTGTTCAATTAAAAGTTAATTTTGTTCAACATTACCTGCATAGAATATCAAGTTCAATTCTTAGTTCCAGGTTACAGATTTATAATCTTCTTTTGCAGTTGTAGTCTTTTAGCATAAAAATGTGTATTAAGGAGCTCGGTAATTTAATTTTAGTAACAATTCCTTTCCAAAATCCACACATTGAAATCGTCTATTAAAATTTGAACCAATGAAAGACAAAAAATAATGGGAAAACAATGTAGTATTTGGTATTATATTGATGATACTTTGTAAATTCTGGAAATAGAAAAAAATATAAATGGAAAATACATATTTTTATTATTTTCGGATATTTTTCATATTTTTAAATCCAAAAGAAAGAACTTTTTTTTACCATTACATAATTCAGCTCATTAGTTTATATATCAGATATACTGCTTTATATATCAGATATACTGCTCTCTACTTGGGTTCAAACTGAAAAAGGCAGGTAAAGCAAAACTGCAATTTAATGCCAACGCCACTTCCCAACTTCAAGGTGAATCTTCCAACAAACCCATACCGCTCTTGGTTTTAAGAAAATTAGGAGTGAAAAAAATTATAATTTTAAAAGATCAAGACGTGGGTACCGTCTTGATCTTTTAAAATTATATATATTTTTTTTGTTGCAAACATATTCTTATATATTTGATAAAATGATGGAGTTGATGGGATTGATTGGTCAATTTCACAAAATAAAATTGGTCACTAAAAGAAATGAATAAAAAAATATATTATTTTAGTTCGTTTAATGTAAACAGGCTTCAATGGAAACCCGTATTCACATTTCACAATTTCTTACCTTCAATAAACGTAGATTTTTTCCATTTTTACAATACCACAAAACACAAACACAGGTAATTTCAAATGCGTTCTCTCATATATTTTTTCAAACCTTTAGCACGTGGCCATTTGTTGTTGCACACTTTATTTATTTCAACCCTTTGCTATGATTTGTTGTTGCGTTCAAAATATTTATGTACACATTTTCAATGCAGCAGACAGAATGTCGCCAATCATGTTTTTCAATTTACGCGAAAAACAAAAACCCAACCGTTCGTTACAAGTTACTTCTACAGACTGATCTCTCCATCATACATTGTTGAATAAATACCCATTCTCTTGTTCTCTTTTCGCTCTTTCCATTGCTCAAAATTATTCAATTTCAATCACAAAGGTGATTGGATCAATCACATGTGTAATTGGAAACGGAAAAAATTTCAATCACGTTTGTAATTGAAAATTATTTCCGAATTGATTAACAAATTGATTGAATCAATTAATATTTTAATTGGAAACGTTACAAATATCAATCATTTTTTTAATTGGGTTTTATTCGGATTTGATTAAATAATTAATTGAATCAATTAACATATTAGTTGAATCCGTTTCCAAATTCAATTAAGTGTTTAATTGAAAAAATGTTGGTGATAATTTTTTGTGTGTAGAAATAGAATTTTTACAAATTTTCTATAGAAATACAATTTTGACAAAATTTTCTATAGAAATGAAATTTTCACAATATTTTCTATAGAAATGAAATTTTGAAAAATAATTTTTTTTGTTTGGTAAGTTTTTGGTAAAATTTTCTTCAAATTTGGTTAGATTATTTTTGGCTCGAATGGCAACCGTGATCAGACCCGGCCCTGAGCGTTATTGTTAAAGACACCATGTGTCTATATCGTTTTTTCATTTTTTGGCAATGAAAGTAATTGAAGACTGACTACAGAAATGATCCTGTGAAGTATAGTCTTCTTCTGGGTGTTGCAAACATATGCGCTAACTTATACCCTTTTCCGCAGACTGGTCCAAGACATAAAAACACTGTATGTTAACCTGTCATAAATACAATTTCTCTTAGCTACATAAAAAATAAAAAAAAAAAACTATTTTATTTATTTAAGCCTCTTCACTTCATGCTTCTTTTCAGATTCCCTTGACGACACATCATCTTTGCCGGAACTTAGTTTTGATGATTTTCTCGACTCTTCACCATTAAAAAAAAATGGAAATTCTATCGAAGACGATGATTCTTTGGAATGTGATAACGATAGTCAAGATTTCGAAGATGATACCCTTAATACACCGGGACCAAAGAAAACACGTATTGTTACTAAGAACCTAAATAGTGGTATAGCCACTAGCAAATCGACCACTTTGTCGGTTCGATCAAATCCCATTAAGACTACTTTTGTAAAAAATAATACAAGTACTACCACCACTACTGGCAGTACCCATACATCGGCCCCAGTACTATTAAATACGAAAAATATTTTACCCAAAATGTCCACCCATGTAACTAATACTTCGATTAAAATAACACCTAAAACTGTTGTCACAACTGCGCCTAGTAGTAGTGCGGGCTCAAATATTTCTATGAGTGGCAAAACCGCTGTACGAACATCATCGGGTCAGGTGATATACATTCAAAAGAATGCTGGAACATTAAGTTCTACATCGTCTGCAAACCCCATTAAAACCAGTGGAAATGTTGCAATTATTAAGCAATCCCAGCAGCAATACCAAATGGGAAACCCAAATACTAGTGGAACAGTAACAATGAACACCAATACCAATGCCGCTACTACTAGTAAGCCTGTAACCATTAAAGTTGTACGTAGTTCGGATGGAAGTTTCGTACCGTTGAAATCCTCGACTTCGGCGGGAGCTAATATTAAAAATACCACTCTCACTTTGTCGCCTAATACCATGGGAGGGAAAAAAATAATTACAACAACGGGAGGTCAAGTTGTTATAAAAAGTGCCAATACATCGTCATCAGTTGTATCCAGTCCGAATGTCACAGGTCTAAAGACGGTGCTTAAGCCCACAACATCAGTAACTTCTTCAGGAGATATTGCGGCAAAACCGAATACACCCAAATCCATTGTAGTACAAAGCAGTTCGGGAAAACAAATATTGGTAGCGAATTCAAATTTCGTAAAATTGTCTCCGCAAACTCAAATACCAGCCAGTGCTAGTGAACCTGTGGTCTCAACCTCTACTGGTAATTCTGCATCAACTGGGAAAATTCAGGCCATACAATTGCCCAACAAACCAGGAGTACAATATGTAAGGGTGGTTACAACTTCTTCGTCAAAAACTATAGGGCAAGTTCTCAAGTCCGTAACAGTGAGCTCTGCAGCAGCAACATCTATGACAAGTTCGACGAAGACAACTATGGTAACCTCTGTGGCATCGTCTTCAGCCACACCTAGTACATTGGCATCTTCCACTGCTCCGGTGAAAATATTAAATAATTTACCCCAAAAGTTTACGGTGGTACAAAAAGGTGGAGGTACAAAGGTAGTACTTACACAGAAAAAGGATGGAAATGGCTTGGAATATTCTCCTGTGGCATCCAAGGTACAAAAGACAATGGTCACTATGCCCATTTTAAAAACCATAAAAGATGAGACGGGTAAAGTGCAACCACACACGTTGGTAAAAACTCCTCATAGCTCTACGACAACCCTTGTCCCATCTTCTATTGCTAGTGGCCAGAATTTGGTAAGGAAGCATAAAATTTCGGAAATCAATACGGAATTAAAACGAATGACTTCGGCAACTGATAACGATGATGGTGGACCTCCAGACATTAAAAAGGCTATGTCCAACAATCGTTTAGTGGTGATATCAAGTAGTGGTCCCACAATTCTGAATAGTGGTGTACAACATCAGCAGGGCCGTGTAAAAATGATTGTAACCAATACATCCTCGAGTGGAGTAACAATGGTGCAGGGCACCAAGACGATTGTAACGCCATCAACCTCTTCAGCATATACATCGGCATCAAACTCAAACTCTATTGCATCGGGCAATAAATTGTATACCATTCTAAAACCTTCTGGTCAACAAAATCCAGGTAAATATTACAGTGTTTTGAAAGCGAGCACGGGCGCCACGACAGCAGCAAGTCAAGCAACGTTTGTGACATCATCATCTACCCCTACACAATCAACAGCATCATCATCATCTTCAAATGGTGGTAGTCAGAAACCTTTGTTGAACAAACAATCCCTGATACAACAACAGCAAAAAATTTTCCATTTAAAGCAATTGCAAAAACCTAAACCACTACAAACCGCAACATCCATAGTTGTTAAATCATCGTCGTCAACATTTTACCAAGTTAAAATTAAAGAAGAGCCAGTAGAACATCTTGATATATCGTCTGAAAAGCAAACTGCATCGTCATCTTCGGCATTACAATCTCTGGGTGCAGCTGAACTGCAAGATGATCCAAATAAAATTGATTTGGTAGCGGGTGTACGTCGCAAGCATTGTAATTGCAGCAAATCACAATGTCTAAAATTGTATTGTGATTGTTTTGCCAATGGTGAATTTTGCCAGGATTGTACATGCAAGGATTGCTTTAATAATTTGGAAAATGAAGATGAACGTCAAAGGGCCATCAGAAGTTGTTTGGAAAGAAATCCCAGTGCTTTTAAGTGAGTATAAAATATGAAATAAAATGTAAAATTTTAGAGGCTTAAGAAGCTACCCTATACCAGGGATGGAAACATACATTTTTTAAGAAAGTACAAAAAAGGTATTTTTTGAGCGAAAAAAGTACGTTTTACTAAATTTCAACAAAAATTCCATTGGAAGATTATAGTCAAAATATTGGTTGTCAACTCCTCAATTTTAAATATTTTTTTTTAAGATTACCGTAGTTTGTAACCACGGTTGCTACAGTTGGTAGAATTCTACTGTTTGGTAGATTGGAACTTCATAAGAGACTATTATATTTTGACAAAATTTTCTATAGAAATAAAATGTTGACAAAATTTTCATCAGATATAAAATTTTGACAACATTTTCTATAGAAATAAAATTTTAAAAAAATTTCAACCAAAATAAAATTTTGAAAAAAATTTCTATAGAAATAAAAATTTGACAAAAATTTCTATAGAAATAAAATTTTGACAAAATTTTCATTAGAAATAAAATTTAGACAAAAATTTCTATAGAAATACAATTTTGACAAAATTTTCTATAGAAATAAAATAAAATTTGACTAAATTTTCCAAAAAAAAAAAAGATTGGTACTTCATAAGAGAAGATTATATTTTGACAAAATTTTCTATAGAAATATAATTTTTGCAAAAAATTCTATAGAAATAAATTTTGACAAAATTTTCTATCGAAATAAAATGTTGACAAAATTTTCATCAGAAATAAAATTTTGACAAAATTTTCATCAGAAATAAAATTTTAACAAAATTTTCATCAGAAATAAAATTTTGACAACATTTTCTATATAAATAAAATTTTTACAAAATTTTCTACCGAAATAAAATGTTGACAAAATTTTCATCAGTAATAAAATTTTGACAACATTTTCTATAGAAATAAAATTTTAAAAAAATTTCAACCAAAATAAAATTTTGACAAAATTTTCTATGGAAATAAAATTTTGACAAAATTTTCATTAGAAATAAAATTTAGACAAACATTTCTATAGAAATACAATTTTGACAAAATTTTCTATAGAAATAAAATTTGACTAAATTTTCCAAAAAAAAAGAAAAAAAAGATTGGTACCTTCATAAGAGAATATTATATTTTGACAAAATTTTCTATAGAAATAAAATTTTTGGCAAAAAATTCTATAGAAATAAATTTTGAAAAAATTTTCTACGGAAATTTTTACAAAATTTTCATCAGCAATAAAATTTTGACAACATTTTCTATAGAAATAAAATTTTCAAAAAAATTCAACCAAAATAAAATTTTGGCAAAAATTTCTATAGAAATAAAACTTTGACAAAAATTTCTATAGAAATAAAATAAAATTTGACTAAATTTTCCAAAAGAAAAACATTTTCACAAAATTTTCTGTAGAAATAAAATTTTGATAAAACTTTCGGAAGAAATAAATTTTTGCAAAATATACTTTTTTGGTAGTCTTTGGTAAGATTTTCTCCAAACGTTGGAAGATTATTTTTGTCTCAAGTTTCAACTCTGACTATAATAGTTCGCATTATTTTAGTACGCGATCGATAACTTTTATCTAGAAAGTGTTCGTGTGGAAGCGTAATATTGAAGCACATGTATTTTTCGACTAAAACATTCTTGAAATTCAAGAAAATCGTGTTTCTTCCGGCTTGTATATTTTATCAAATTTGTAAAAGACTATTAGCAAATCAGTCTTTCTCAAAATATTAAAATATTTTGTCAAAACTATTATATCATAAATCTGATATCGGCTCAAAAATGTCTACACAAAAGGTACTAAATCATTCGCGGGGGTACTACGGTACTGACCAGGGTGGAAAAGTATTGAAAAAAGTACTATAGTACTGCATTTTCCATCCCTGCCCTATACGAAAAGATTTAATGTTGACCACAATCGATTAATCGAGTTTCGATAGTTCGAAAATTTTGAGTTATCAACTTTTTGTCAAAAAAAAAAAAAAAACAAATTAAAGTCAACTGTTTGTTATTTTCAAATTCGAACTTTTCTTTTTTTTAGAATATAGACAGACTTAAATAGAATTTTCAGCTTTAATTTTGCGAAAATTGTATAATTGACATTTGATTGTAATTAAAATCGAAATTTCGACATTAAATGGAAAAGGAATTTGGTTTAAATCTTTTTATGCTGACCACTCAAGAAAAAGTCGAAAAATCCTAAACTTTTCAATAATCTCAAAATTCGATATTTGGATTTTTTAGATCCCTATTTCAAGAAGATTATCCATTGATGAAATTTTTTTTTCTCTTTTTTTTTAATTTCATATAGACCAAAAATTACATCATCCAGCGATCAAGGAGATATGCGTTTACATAATAAAGGATGTAACTGCAAGCGATCTGGATGCTTGAAAAATTATTGTGAATGCTATGAAGCTAAAATACCCTGCAGTTCTAACTGTAAATGTGTGGGTAAGTACAGGATTAAAAATTAAAAAGAAAATGTAATTTTGACACTACTAACATTTCTCTTCTCTACATATATCAAGGTTGTCGCAATGTTGAAGATCGTCCCGATTTGGATATGGATCCTGTGGATTCCAAACTTATGGCTACAATAGCTAATGCTTCAGCTAGTGGTTCTCAAAAACGTAGCTATGACAAAAGAGATTCAATCGGCAATGCGGTCATCAAAAGTGAAAAACTTACTAAAGATAGCATCAAACAGGAGTACGGTGATATGGATGTGGATAACAATGATATGACAGGGCTTGAGAAGCCACAATGCAATTTCATAACTCCCGAAGTGGTTGATGCTACCATTCAGTGTATGATTACCCAGGCTGATGAGTGTCAAAAGAATGGCTTATCAAATCTGGAAATGGAAAAAATGGTTATGGAAGAACTGGGTAGATGTCTGGTAGAGATAATTGATTTTTCCATACGAAATGCTGATAATAGTTATACACAGGATTAGAAAATATAACATATGAATTAGTAGTTATTGCAGTTTGTAGATTGTTAATGCTTTACATTTTTTTAAATAACATGTATATCTATGTATCTAATAGGTCCTTGTTGTAGCTTAGATGTGTAATGTAAACACAAGAATTAATTTTAATAAAATATTAACTAGAAATCTACAAAAAAAATCATTGATACACACACCTATACAAACATAATTATTAATATAAAAAAATTAACAAAATCATTGTAAATAACAAATTCTTACAAACATTTACGAATTAACAAGAAAGAAAACTTTCTTAAAAAAACTCACTCGTCATTATCATAAAGAAAAAGAGGAAACTTTTTGAAAGTTTAATATTTTATTCTCTAAGAATTATTATTATTATTATTTTTTTCTATATACATATAATTTGCAATTTTGTTAGAGAATATTTTACGACATATATTTCTAGTTTTATGTTATCTATATTTTTCAAAAAATTTACAATTGCCCATTTATATATTTCTCCCACCATAAAAGTTCATCAATACTTCAAGTAGACTAAGATCCGTTTAAGAGAGTTTTTATTTGCAAATGTACATATTTTTTAGAATATGGTTATTAAAAATAATAAATCGATATATACAAATAAAATTAATATTGAATTATTAATGGGGATAATAATTCAATGTGCGGGTATACGGTAGTTAAAGCTGTCTGCCGGGTGTCACTATAATTATTGGAAAAATCGTTATGCAAACTCTTCAGCCGGCCTTAACTTAAGAAGAAGGTAGTGCAGCGGTACTCCTTTTTTGATTGAATCCTATCAATAGAACAGAAGGGCGAAATGCCTGACTCGTGAAGGTTATTGTTATGATAGATGAATGATACCGAAATTTCTGGAGTGTAGAAATTCCTTTCGAAACCCCATAATCAAACCAAGACAATGTTGGTATTTATAATGGATCTCACGATAAGGAATCCTATTGAAAACTTCACACCATTTAGGCCCACGTGGCTTGTTGTATGTTCCCAGCACTATCACAAAAAAATGACGTTTCATTAGTGCCCATTTAGGCATAATTTTCCTAATGAAGACTGGAAAGACAAGTGATGCGATTCCGATTCTGACATCTTTCTTGATGAAGAGCAAAAAATAAGTAGTGGATAACATAGCAGATCTCAACCCAGATGCTCAAGATTCCTATGTATTTTTCTTGAAATTTGACTCTTCAACTAATCGACATTTTGTCCCCGAAAGTCCCTAATTCACTTTTCCGTTTGGTATAGCAGATGACTACTGTTAAACACACACTTGCACCAAAAAGGAATACCATTGATGGTGGGTGAACTTCCACTTATAAATGAGTGCTGCTCGATTCTAGATTAATCTCAATCATATGGCATCTTTTTAGTCCGATCGTGGAATCATATTATGTGTGAAACCACGTAGAGACCCCACCTGAAAATATTTTTGGTGTTCACCCTACACTGGAAATGTGTTGCAAGGAGACCATACTGAACTTTATATCGCTATGGCTCTTTTTGGGAGCCACCGTGGTACAATGGTTAGCATGCCCGCCTTGCATACGCAAGTTCGTGGGTTCGATTCCTGCTTCGACCGAACACCAAAAATTTTTCAGCAGTGGATTATCCCACTTCAGTAATACTGGTGACATTTCTGAGGGGTTCAAAGCTTCAAAGCTGGTTTCACTGCGATGTGGATCGCCGTTCGGACTCGGCTATAAAAAGGAGGTCCCTTGTCATTGAGCTTAAAATGGAATCGGGCAGCACTCAGTGATAAGAGAGAAGTTCACCACTGTGGTATCACAATGGACTGAATAGTCTAAGTGAGCCTGATACATGGGGCTGCCACCTAACCTAACCTATGGCTCGGTTCCGGAGAAGAAAATCGAAATGTCGAAATTTGGGAGACAATTGGAATTAATACTGAACATCGGACCCATTGGTGTAAAGGTAAAAATAGAAGCAGCCATAGCGATGACTATAACGACTAACGATGATTATACGAAGGGTCCGAGGTAAGAATTAAGACCCACCATCAGGGAATATTGCGGAAAAGAGGAGTAGGTACTACTGAGTAAAAATGAATTCATAGCTGGAAAGCCGAGAAAATTCTGAGTGTCGAGTGCATAAAAAGGACAAGGGACACGAGGTCCGAAGGAAAACCATATTTGATTATTAAGATAGGATATGGATATTAAGGTGGATAGTGGAGGAAGTGTTGGTTCTGTATACCAAAAAGACAAGGCACACCATATCCGACTACTAGGATAGAACATGAATGGGTGAGAGAAAGGCTTGGGAGTTTGTGTGATGTATCCAGACACCAAGATTATTTTTATACCCTGCGCCACACTGGGGAGCTGTGCTATTATAAGTTAGTGAATATGTTTTTCAACACCCAGAAGGAGGCGAGATAGACATATGGTGTCTTTGACAATATTGCTCAGGATCAGTCCCTGAGTCGATATAGCCATTTCCGTCTGTCCGGCTATCCGCCTGGCTGTGAAAACATTTTTTATATCCTGTGCCACACTGTGGACAATGGTATCATAAGTTAGAGCATATGCTTGCATCACCCAGAAGGAGGCGAGATAGACATATGATGTCTTTGACAATATTGCTCAGTATTGGTCCCTAAATCGATATAGCCACGTCCGTCTGTCTGTGAACACATTTTTGTAATCAAAGCCCAGGTAGCACTATTAGTCCAATCGACTTCAAACTTGGCACAAGTTTCTGTTTCAGAATAGAACCCTATTGATTTTAGAAGAAATCGGTTTAGATTTAGATATAGCGCGCATATATATTTTTCGCCCGATTTACACTATTATGACCACAGAGGCCAAAGTTGTACATTCATTTACGTGAAATTTTGCAAAGGGAGTTGAATTGCCATTCTTTTTATGCTCGCTAAATTTAGTTGAAATCGGTTCAGATTTAGCAATATCTCCCATATATATATATTTTTTTCGCCCTATTTACACTCATATAACCACAGAGACCAAAGTTTTACGCCGATTTTATACAGGGAGCAGAATTAAGGTTGTAGATATGCATGCCAATTTTGCTTGAAATCCGTTCAGATTTAGATATAGCTCCCATATACATATATCTTTCAACCGATATCTACTAATATGGCCCAGAAGCCAGAAATTCAGCCGGTTTGTTTTTTAATTTTGAACAAGGAGTGCAATTGATAGGGTCGTAAAGTTAGCCGAATTTGGTTGAAATCGGTTGAGATTTGGATATAGCTCTCATATATATCTTTCGCCCGATAAGCACTGATATGGCCCAGAAGAAGTTTTGCCCTGATTTGCTTTAAGTTTTGCACAGGGAGTATAATTAATATTGTAACTATGCATGCCAATTTTGATTAAAATCGGTTCAGATTTAAATATAGCCCCCACATATATATGCTTTTCTGATTTCGGAAATATGGGCAAAATACTAACATTTGCCTTGTAAAATCGCCATTGCTGCTAAGTCAAAAACTTGTAAAAATTACTTAAATTTTCCTAAACTTCTAATACATATCTATCGACCGATAAATCATAAATACAGTTTTGCGAAGTTGCCTAAAAATTGCTTCAGATTTAAAAGTTTCCCATATTTTTTTACTAACATTGTGTTTCTAACCTCCAATATTTGCCTTTGACATTTTGAATATTTGAATTTTTTCAACATAGGAGGTCATGAAAAAGCAATTGTCATCTGTCATAGACCATATTTACTACACGGCTCTGTAAAAAATTAATTCTGCAATTAATTTTGAATGCAGACCAAATATGGCTTTCAGCGGAAAACGAAAACCACGTACATATCTAAAAGGATGCAATTGTAAACGATCGGGGTGCTTGAAAAATTATTGCGAATGTTATGCATCAAAAAAATTGTGTTGTTCCATGTGCAAATGTTTTGGTAAGAGTGAAAATGGGAAAAAAATAAGATTTATAATCACTTTTGTCCACCTTGCAGGATGTCGCAATGTTGACTTGGACATGGATCCAATCAATCCACTATTTTTGAATTCTCTTACCACTGAATCGGCTAAGGCATCCAATGACAATCAATTACTTAGTTATGATAATCTTCAGATCCGTAACGGAATGGAAGAAGTTTATACCAAATTTGAATATGGTATCCAAAATGTGGCAGATAGCAGCTCGATAATGGTCCCTAATATACAATACAATTCCATAACTTCTGATGATATCAATAACATTTTCCAGTATGTTATGACTCAGGTAGATGGGGGTGAAAAAAATAGTTTAGCCGTTTACCAGAGAGGATGTAATTGCAAAAAATCCGGATGTTTGAAATACTATTGTGACTGCTATGCAGCTAAAACTAAATGCTCTTCCAATTGTAAGTGTTTAGGTAAGTAAAGAATATGATCTTTTTGTAATCAGCTATGCTAGGGAGTCAGGGTAATTTCATCACATTCTTTCTCCTTTCAGGCTGTCAAAATATTGATATAAAACTTGTTCCAGCCAACTCCGAATTGATGACGTCTATTGCTTGTGCTCCAATTATAATCAGCAATGAAAATCAACCAGCTAATTATGATATATCGCCAAATAATTTTGAAGGCAGTCGCCTCAATGAAGTTATAGAAATTGTCAAAGATGAAAACCAATTTGAAAATGTTATAGATATATCGGAGAATAGGATGACCATGGCCGAGAGCCAGGAATGTAATGTAATAACTCTAGGAGTGGTTAATACAGCCGTCGAATGTATGATCACTCAAGCCATTGAATGCGAAAAGAATGGCTTAACAAATGTGGAAATGCAAAAGATGGTTTTGCAAGAATTCGGTAAATGTTTAGTGGAAGTTATTGATTTTTCCATGCGCAATATGGATATTGACTATACACAGGATTAATAGAGAATACTGACTCCAAACTGATTGATGTAAACAAATATTTATGTTAAAATCAAGTCTTTCATTAAAAGTATTCCAAAATAGCTGTGACCTCGATTTTTTTTCAGCAGTAAAAAACAGCTGATTTCATATAAAAAAGAATTTCTTTGAGTGTATGCCTTGAAGTTTTTTTAGAATTGGAAAATTGATATTTTTTCGAAATGTGTTTTACCATTTTTTTGGATATTCAATATTTAGAAGCATTAGGTTAATAAATGACATTAAACATTAATAACCACTTAAGGCTCACAATCATGAAGTCATGGGGGGAGGATGAGGGTACTACATTTCTATTATAGGGCCTTTGTTTGGGTTGATATAATATTAGAGGAAATGTTAAAAAAATGGTAGACTCAAAGAAATTTTGTTTTTTTTTTATTGATACTCTCCTTTTGTGGAATAAATCATGGAAGAGATCGAAGGTCATATTGGGCAAATATTAAAAAAATGCTACACTCAAAGATTTTTTTTGTTAAAAACCTGGGGTTTAATCTTTGGAACTGACACTCTTGCGATGATCCACTCATTGGTATTTTTTAAGGCCAGCAAAATGCCCCTGTCGCAATAATCCAATGGATTGAGATCCGGAGATTTTGAGATTTTGCAATAGAAATAAAGCCAGGAGCCATCTTTTTAAACCTTTTTGGGTTGATGTATGCTGAGAGCAATGGAGCTGACTCCCGTTGGAATGCCCATGGTCTGCAATGGAAATATTTGTCTGCCCAGGGCTTCAAAACAGTCTTTAGGACATTTTCTCAATAATATTCGACATTTATTTGGATCCCACGGTCGATGAATAGCGGCTTGGGGCAACCATTGGCCCTCACCATTACCATCGGTGGCGTTTAAGTTCTGGTGCCCAATCTAATTTCTAATTTCTTTGGCATGTAAATGCCATTTCTTTGGCATGTAAACCCGATTATTTTGTTTATTCAGAAAATGCTCACTTTGGAATGGCTTCTCATCGGAGAAAAGCAAATTCGGTAATTGACCACTTTAGTGCAAGCGAAGCAGCAGTTTGCCATTTTCCAATCTAGGTCTTTTTTGTGCATCACTGAGCTCTTGCACTTTGTGAATTTTCAATGGTTTTAGTGAAATGAAATTTTGACAAAATTTTCTATAGAAATGAAATTTTGAGAAAATTTTCTATAGAAATTAAATTTTGAGAAAATTTTCTATAGAAAAAAAATTTTGACAAAAGTTTCTATAGAAATAATATTTTTGACAAAATTTTCTATAGAAAAAAAATGTTGACAAAAGTTTCTATCTAAAAAAATAAAATTTTTCAAAAATTTTCTATAAAAACTAAATTTTAGAAAAACAATTTTGACAAATTTTTCTATCTATAAAAATAACATTTTTCAAAAATTTTCTATAGAAACTAAATTTTTGACAAAATTTTCTATAGAAATAAAATTTTGAGAAAATTTTCTATAGAAACAAAATTTTGCAAAATATGACTTGATTGTTTGGTAGTTTTTTGTCAGATGAGCGGGTTAGAAATAACAACAACCTGAAGTTGGTTGTAACCACCCGGTCTAAATTCGTGACCAGGCCCTATGCATCACAAGCTTAGCCCTTCTTTGTCTTATCTAAATGTCCATTCCACTACCATAATCTCCTTTAACACAATCTGTCTATTAAAGGCAGATTATGAAAGGATACTCTTAACGCTAAGTAAGTACATGAATTTTGTGCAAATGTTCAGCAATAAATCACAGCCAATAAAAATGGCTATGGACTATGGAAAATGAGTGACAAAGGATTTAAGCTAAAAACAATGCCAACGATACACATACATTCGCCAAGTAGGGAGCACTTTATATGTAACAGCATAAAGTAAGGACTGAAAGAAAATCACATTGTGTTGTGAACAGTTTCCGTTTCCTTTTGTTATTTTCTACTTTCAGATTCCGATGGTGCGTGAGGATTTAATCTTATCTAGACCATTGAAATGTAGATATGGCTGTTGCCTTAAATGAATATGTATTCTACACCATTTCCATGCGAAATATAAATCATCATCAAAACCCGATGATGAAATTTAATGAAAAATTCGAAAATCGACATTGGGGAATCGGATTTTTTTTTGTATAACACGTAGTCGTTTTTTCAAATTTAGAAAAAAAAACGAAAACCTGTTATTTGACTTTACCGAAAAGTCGAAATTCGGAAAACCTACTTTTCCAAATTTTGGTTTAAAATCGTCTTTTGTATTCTGATTACAATCCATACTTCAACAAAAGCTGATAATTTTTTGTTGTTGTACGAAACGCATTCCAAAATATTTCTAATTAAAAGTTGATTGAATTATTAATTAAAAAATAATTTATATAATTAACTTTTTTTTAAACATTAAGTCAATGAATGAAAATTTTTAAATTTTAAATTAAAAAATTGATTCATACAATAAACTTTTTAATCAAACTCGGAAGTCAGTTAAAAACATGATTAACAATTTTATAACTTTTAATTAAAAATTAATTTGAAACAATACATTTTTTTATCAAAATAAAAAAAAGTTATGAAAGTGACAACATTTTCTTTGGAAATTAAATTTTGACCAAATTTTCGATAGAAATGAAATTTTTACAAAATTTTCTACAGAAATGAAATTTCGACAAAATTTTCTACAGAAATGAAATTTTGACAAAATTTTCTACAGAAATAAAATTTTGACAACATTTTCTATAGAAATAAAATCCCAATGAAATAAAGTTTTGACAAAATTTTGTATAGAAATAAAATTTTGACAAAATTTTCTATAGAAATAAAATCTTTACAAAATTTTTTGTAAAGAAATAAAATTTTGACAAAACTTTCTATAGAAATAAAATTTCGACAAAATTTTCTATAGAAATAAAATTTCGACAAAATTTTCTATAGGAATAAAATTTTGACAAAATTTTCTATAGAAATAAAATTTTTACAAAATTTTTTGTACAGAAATAAAATTTTGACAAAACTTTCTACAGAAATAAAATTTCGACAAAATTTTCTATAGGAATAAAATTTTGACAAAATTTTCTATAGAAATAAAAGTTTGACAAAATTTTCTATAGAAATAAAATTTTGACAAAATTTTTTATAGAATTAAAATTTTGACAAAATTTTCTATAGAAATAAAATTTAGACAAAATTTTCTAAATAAATAAAATTTTGACAACATTTTCTATAGAAATAAAATTTTGACAAAATTTTCTATAGAAATAAAATTTCGACAAAATTTTCTATAGAAATAAAATTTTAACAAAATTGTCTATAGAAATAAAATTTTGACAACATTTTCTATAGAAATAAAATTTTGACAAAATTTTTTATAGAATTAAAATTTCGACAAAATTTTCTTTAGAAATAAAATTTAGACAAAATTTTCTAAAGAAATAAAATTTTGACGGCATTTTCTATAGAAATAAAATAATGACAAAATTTTCTATAGAAATAAAATTTTTACAAACTTTTCTATAGGAATAAAAGAAAAAAATTTCTATTATCCATCCACCATAGGGTGGGAGGTATACTAACTTTATCATTCGGTTTGTAACACATCGAAAAATCGATCTCAGATATTTTGGTTAGTAGTGAAATTCTGAGTCAATTTGGCGACAATACTATTCTGAGTATAGTAGAAATGGTGTAGCTAGAAAAAAAAACTATAACTTACCTCAACAGCTTATCCTTTTAGCCCATCATCGGCCCACTCCTTTTTCTCTTTAAGACATTAACATCATTTTCCCAAAGAAAAATATCACAGATACAAATGAACAAAATACAATACGAAAAGAATAAAAAATTCCAATGAAGTTAATACTAAAAATGTATGCTAAGCTATTTTTTTTACATCTCACAAATGGGTTTGTCCACCCTTTTACCACCACACACTTCTGGCCTTTGTAAGCAACCATTATCTCACATTTTCATCGTAGTAAAAGCAACAAGTGTCATTATTATTATTTTTATTGTCTTGGGGAAATTTGTTTTTGCTCACGCAGCATCCAATATTTATCCTTTATTGTATATTATCCTTGTTTTGCGATTGGTGGGATACAATGTAGGTGGTGTGTAGCGTGGCCACGCCCAATGAAGAAAATCTATTAGCTTTTGGTGGATGATGCGCACACTCTGCTCCTGACATTTGGCAAAACAATAGATTCATTTAGAATATTTATTTTTACATCAGAAGGTTCTTTGGTCTAGAATGTAGAATTTTTTCATTTATGAATTTGGCTTGGTCAAAAATCTTTTTCATTTTTTTTAATAATTTAATTATTAAATACAATTATTTCATTTGATAGTTAAACTAATTTAAACAACATAAACGAATGAGGATTTAATTTCTATGGCACCCGAACAAAAAATTGGTAATAAAACGATCTAAGGCAAATTTTTATAAACGTTTTTTAAAGCTTTTTTTTAATATATTTTGCAAATATTAAGCAATAATTTAATCTCTCAGCAAAATCTGTTAAAATAGCAGAAAGTCTGGTAAACCAGTCAATGTTTGCTGAATTAGAAAACATTTGCCCATGTTCCCAAATCCACTTCCATGTGAATGTGAATCAATTCCACGATTTTCGTGTCCTACAATCCACCTTCACCGGAATTTTCGTGAAATCAATTCACTTGCAAAAGTCTTGGTGAAAGTTGAATTATGTCCAAGATGGGTGTATTTCCGGTAAAAAAAAGTACTCGCGTAAAAAATTTGAAATGTTTTATATTTAATACATGAGTTTTATTAAATCTGCGTCATTTTTAATTAAAAAAATAATACATTATAATAAGTCTATTGATTCCACTTATTTTGATTTCCGCCTTAGTGAATTTTTGGGTGATTTGGTTACAGAAAAGTTCATAAAAGAGCGTGGAATTAAGAACGCCAAATTTTCACGTTCGTGGATTTGGCGTGAATAGTGGAAGTGGAATTGAAGTGGATATCGGAACATGGGTGATTGTCTGCTATTTTGGGCTGGAACGAACGAAAATGAATATTATATTTATATGAATCCGTAGCAGTAATTTTTTATAATAGTGTTTTAAGCTTGTTTTTGCTCACATATTAATTAAACATTTATATGTTTTCCGAATATTAGAACAAATAAATAAATATACAAACAGATATCTTCTTGTTCTTGAAAATACTTTTAGTTTTTCGCTAGACCATGAATTGCAAAAATATAACCACAGACACCGACTACTGTGTTTAGCTGACTTTTTTCTATAAGTGTGTTCTTGGTCGTGCTAAAATTGCTTTAGTTTATATTGAATTTATTTGTATGGTCATTGAATTTTATACCTAGAAAATTTTTTTAGACATACTTGGGATAAGGAAAATTGCATTGGGCTATGGAAAATTAAAAAATAATAATTCGAGTTTTGTTTTTATTGTGGGTTTGTACTTCAATCATATTTGTTGTTTTGATCTCATCTTTAAAAGATGAAGCACGTTCAATATAAACCCAGCCAACTGCACTCAAATCGATGATTTGATAGTGGCAAAGGAAAAGACAAATGTTTGTATGAATTTATTTCGGCATAAGTCGTGTGGTTCATCTTGGGTTTAGTGAACTGCCTGAATTTATTCTGATAATTGGTTGATAGTTTTGCTGCAAGTAGAGGATGCTTATGAGGAATGTCATAATTTCGAAACGTGGCTCCATCCAACCATCTTGCAGTCAATAGGGCTTTGCCCAAATAAATTTGACAAACATTCTTTTTCTCTGTTGGTTAAGCTACTCTTGTAGTTTAGTCAACACAATGGTTGTAAAGCTGAGATCAAAACAACAAATAAAAAATAACAATAATAAAATTAAACCAAAAGTTTTTTTTTCTGGAATAAAAATAAATTAAATTTAGCATCAGTTCAGTTCAATGATTCAATATTGAATAGAGAACGGTCCCAGCGAATAAGGGACCTACTATATTCTACGCTATGTACTTTATTTTTTGAATTGCTTCTGTTAATGTGTAATATTGCGTTTAGAGTATATATTCTGGCTAAACCATTTTGAACCCTGCATTAGTTCATTCTTGCAATTTTTGGAAATCGTTCGAAAAAATTCTTCTGCTTTAGTTTACATTGAATTTATTTGTACGGTCATTAAATTTTATACTTACAAAAGCTTTTAGACATTCTTGGGACATTCATTGGACTGTGGAAAAAAAATAAAAATGAACTAAAAATTTGTTTGCAAAAATAAATTAAATTAAAATAAAGAAATAAAAAAAAATCATTTGTGACTGTGAAAAAAATAATAAAATTTAAATAAAAGTTTATTGCAAAAAAATAATAAATAAATTTAGCATTAGTTTAATGATGCAGATATTTTCTGTATAATGCGATACACAGATTTAACTTCTTGAGGCCGCAATTTTCTTCGGATTTAGTTGAAATGTGAAATTAACATTGGTTCTCTAAATACAATTAAAAAAAGGTTCATATCGGTCCCTAATTATATAAACGAAGCAACTTTGATTAATGAATTATATATAGCTCTTATATAAACCAATCCCCAGATTCGTTTCTTTGAAATTTTACACATTTTATAAGACTTCTTTTCCTCCACTACTTGATCCCTCAAACTCTCTTTCTTTCTTTCATGTCCATCACATCGTGTTCGTCTTACACTCACGATTGCCTATCAATCTAACAAACACTAAGAAATCTA
Organism: Haematobia irritans; assembly: GCF_050003625.1. Taxonomy (NCBI): domain Eukaryota; kingdom Metazoa; phylum Arthropoda; class Insecta; order Diptera; family Muscidae; genus Haematobia; species Haematobia irritans. The sequence continues at coordinate 9,614,856 of NC_134401.1, read as the reverse complement.
TCAGTTTTGGTAGAATTCTACCAACTGTGTAGAAAATTTGGTCAAAAATGTATTTTTATAGAAAATTTGGTCAAAATTTTATTTTTATAGAAAATTTGGTCAAATTTTATTTTTATAGAAAATTTTGTCAAAATTTTATTTCTATAGAAAATTTTATTTCTGTAGAAAATTCTACCAACTGTGTAAAAAATTTGGTCAAAAATGTAATTTTATAGAAAATTTGGTCAAAATTTTATTTTTATAGAAAATTTGGTCAAAATTTTATTTTTATAGAAAATTTTGTCAAAATTTTATTTCTATAGAAAATTTTGTCAAAATTTTATTTTCTATATATAGAAAATTTTGTCAAAATGTTATTTCTATAGAAAATTTTGTCAAAATTTTATTTCTATAGAAAATTCTACCAACTGTGTAAAAAATTTGGTCAAAAATGTATTTTTATAGAAAATTTTGTCAAAATTTTATTTCTATAGGAAATTTGGTTAAAATTTTATTTCTATTGAAAATTTTGTTATGATTTTATTTTTATAGAAAATTTTGTAAAAATTTTATTTCTAAATAAAATTTTGTCAAGATTGTATTTCTGTAGACATTTTTTGCAAAATTTTATTTTTTTCGAAAATTTTATTTCTATAGAAAATTTTGTCAAAATTTTATTTCTGTAGAAAATATTGCCAAAATTTTATTTCCATAGAAAATTTTATCAAAATTTTGACAATATTCTCTACAGAAATAAAAGTTTTACAAAATTTTCTAAAGAAATAAAATTTTGATAATTTTTTTCTATATGAAAATTGGGCAAAATTTTAGTTCTTTAAAAAAAATTAAAATATACCAAAATATCAAGGAATCTACCAAGCTGTCAAACAGTCAAAAATCTACCATTTTTGGTAGAATTCAACCAACTGTGGCGACCGTGCTTACACTACAGGATCATTTTATTTTATTTTATTTTATTTCCATAGAAAATTTGGTCAAAGTTTTATTTCTATAGGAAATTTGGTTAAAATTTTATTTCTATTGAAAATTTTGTTATGATTTTATTTTTATAGAAAATTTTGTAAAAATTTTATTTCTAAATAAACCACCACCCAAAAATAACATTTTACTCTCAAAACATGTTTGAGGTGATCATATTCCTTCTCTGGGTGTAAGCACGATCGCCACAGTTTGTTGAATTCTACCAAAAATGGTAGATTTTTGACTGTTTGACAGCTTGGTAGATTCCTTGATGTTTTGGTATATTTTAATTTTTTTAAAGAACTAAAAATTTTGCCCAAATTTCCTATAGAAAAAAATTATCAAAATTTTATTTCTTTAGACAATTTTGTAAAACTTTTATTTCTGTAGAAAATTTTGTCAACATTTTATTTTTGTAGAATATTTTATCAACATTTTTAGAATTCTCTCTCTCTCAAGCAGGGTATATTTGACGAGAAAAAAACATTTTAGTGACAAAGATGTTACATGGTCACCATACAAAAATAACATTTTTCTCTTGAAACATGTTTGAGGTGATCATATTCCTTCTCTGCGTGTACACTACAGGATCATATGATTCATGTTATAGTCTATGGTATAAATTCTGGTCACACACTTCGCTCTCCTTCCCTTGAAATAACTACTTCTCTTCTGGTCTCCCTATACGTTTCCATAATTGATCGCTTATTGCTATTGACTTCAGAATTTTATTTTCTCATACTAGACTCCATTTGCTTACGGAACCTCCAATAACATCAAATGTTAAAATGTTCATTTATCCAAAATTTGAGTTCTGCCACTTTTACTTCGTTAGCGTTAAAAGATAATGTCAATTCCAGTACCACCATATTAAAGCTGTCACAACTTTTAGTTGTTGATGGTCTACAAAGGAAATTAAAATGTTACACTTGAAAGATTTGCCTATCATATTTGGTCTGCAAAAATATGTCTTAACCATAGCCCTGATTTCAGATTCTTGAAGGGTGGTACATCAGAGTTGTAGTTAGAGTGAGCGAAATTTTACTGACACCCATTAGAGATTTCAAATTGCTATACAATTTATTGAATGGAATTGAATTAAATTGAATTGAATTGACTGAAATAAATTATATATTATTATTAAAAAAAAATAAATTTTAATCCACCCAAAAAGTTTTTGTGAATATTTTGAAGGTCGAAGTTTCGTCTATTGCTCTCACGGACAAATCTCATAGTGGGAATATAAATTTGGTCAATGCATTCTACAATAAATGGATTTATTATTTTAAAAATCATTATTAAAGATAAAATATTATACTGTAAATGACACGCACTTCTAATTTCGAACTTTTAGAAAAAAACAAACGTTCACACACCGACACGCCAAGCGGAAACGGAAATCGTTGTAAGAGATGTGTACGTAAATGAGTAAAGCAAGCAACAATTCATGGTATTCTCTAAAACATTTACCCATTTAAATATATATGTGTCTGTGTGTGGGTGTATGAGGACAATGATGGTGTGATATTATGGGTAAACCCTAGAAGAATTATACACCAACAATTCAACCAATAGATAATGTCAAGCGTGAATGTCATTCTTGTGTAAGTCCATATAGAATTGTGAGTATGAGGAAGCTATCTTCATAAAGCTTTGTCTTGTTCTCATCTTCGCATATACTCACACTTCCACTATATTTTTTTATCATGAAAATATGTTTATATCATTCCATCATTTCCACAGTGTTCCACATACATTCACATAAATATGACAAATTGCTGTGGCTGATGGTATGCTCTATTAAGCATTGTCACTTCGTTGTTAGCAATAGGGATGACCATTTATTTTGAATATCCTTTAAGGTTTTTGGATTAAATAAATCAAGAAGATTTCAAAGAAATTGAATTTTGTCAAAGTTTTATTTTTATAGAACATTTTGTCCAAACTTTATTTCTATAAAAATGTTTGTCCAAATTTTATTTCTATTGAAAATTTTGTCCAAATTTTATTTCTATTGAAAATTTTTTATTTCTATAGAAAATTTTGTCAAAATTTTATTTATATGGAAAAATTTGTCAAAATTTTATTTCTAAAGAAAATTTTGTCAAAATTTTATTTCTAAAGAAAATTCTGTCAAAATTTTATTTTTATAGAAAATTGTGTCAAAATTTTATTTCCATGATTTTCATTTCAAAATTTTATTTCTAAAGAAAATTTTGTCAAAATTTTATTTCTATAGAAAATTTTTTCCACATTTTATAGCTATAGTAAATGTTGTCAAATTTTTTATAGAAAATTTTGTCGAAATTTTATTGCTATAGAAAATGTTATCCAAATTTTTTCAAAATTTAGTAAATTTCTAAAAAATTTTATTTTTATAGAAAATTTTGTCAACATTTTATAGCTATAGAAAATGTTGTCAAAATTTTATATCTATAGAAAATTTTGTCGAAATTTTATTTCGATAGAAAATTTTGTCTACATTTTATTTCAATAGAAAATTTTTTGTCAAAGTTTTATTTCTGTAGAAAATTTTATTTATATAGAAAATTTTGTCGAAATTTTATTTCTATAGAAAATTTTGTCAAAAATTTATTTCTGTAGAAAATTTTGTCAAAATTTTATTTCTATAAAAAATTTGGTCAAAATTTTATTTCTATAGAAAATTTTGTCCAAATTTTTTATTTGTAACATATAGAAAATTTTGTCAAAATTTTATTTCTGTAGAAAATTTTGTCAAAATTTTATTTCTATAAAAAATTTGGTCAAAATTTTATTTTTATAGAAAAATTTGTCAAAATTTTAATTCTGTAGAAAATTTTGTAAAAATTTTATTCCTATAGAAAATTCTGTCGAAATTTTATTTCTATAGCAAATTTTGTCAAAATTTTATTCCTATAGAAAATTTTGTCGAAATTTTATTTGTTTTGTTTTGTTATTGTTGGTTTTGTTCTTTAAGCATTGTTGTTGTTTTTTTATTGCAGCTTAAAACCATACATTGACTAAACTACAAGTGTAGCTTATATAGAAAATTTTGTCAAAAATTTATTTCTGTAGAAAATTTTGTCAAAATTTCTATAAAAAATTTGGTCAAAATTTTATTTTTATAGAAAATTTTATTTGTATAGAAAATTTTGTCCAAATTTTATTTCTATAGAAAATTTTGTCAAAAATTTATTTCTGTAGAAAATTTTGTCAAAATTTTATTTCTATAAAAAATTTGGTCAAAATTTTATTTTTATAGAAAAATTTGTCGAAATTTTATTTCTATAGAAAATTTTGTCAAAAATTTATTTCTGTAGAAAATTTTGTAAAAATTTTATTCCTATAGAAAATTCTGTCGAAATTTTATTTCTATAGAAAATTTTGTCAAAATTTTATTCCTATAGAAAATTTTGTCGAAATTTTATTTCTATAGAAAATTTTGTCAAAAATTTATTTTTTAGATAATTTTGTCAAAATATTAATTCTGTAGAAAATTTTGTAAAAATTTTATTCCTATAGAAAATTTTGTCGAAATTTTATTTCTAAAGAAAATTTTGTCGAAATTTTATTTCTATAGAAAGTTTTGTCAAAATTTTATTCCTATAGAAAATTTTGTCGAAATTTTATTTCTATAGAAAATTTTGTCGAAATTTTATTTCTATAGAAAGTTTTGTCAAAATTGTATTTCTTTACAAAAAAATTTATTTCTATAGAAAATTTTGTCAAAATTTTATTTCTATAATAGATTTTTTCAAAATTTTATTTCTATAGAAAATGTTATTTCTATAGAAAATTTTATTTCTATAGAAAATTTTATTTCTATAGAAAATTTTGTCTAAATTTTATTTCTATAAAAAAAAGAAAATTTTGTCAAAAATTTTATTTCTAATGAAAAGTTTGTCAAAACTTTATTTCTGTAGAAAATTTTGTCAAAATTTTATTTCTATAGAAAATTTTGTCAAAATTGTATTTCTATAGAAAATTTTGTCAAAATTTTATTTCTATAGAAAATTTTGTCAAAGATATGTTTTTTATTGCTTCTGCAAGTGTAATAGTGCATTTAGAGTATATAGACTTCCTCTTTTTTTTATGGATTATCACTATACCGTGAAATATGATAGATTTTTTTTTGTATATCAACCCTAATTCCTTGTGACTGAGTGCTTTTTCTTTTCAGATTGAAGCTATTTTACCACTTGTTGGCTTGGACTTGTGGCATGGAAGTCAAGCGTACGTGTAAGTGTGCAACTAAGGGGAGTTTGTACAGGCGTGTGGTTATGCTTGAATGTCGACTTTGGAATATTGTTTCATTAAGGGTTTATATCTTAAGATTCCTTAAATGTGAAGTGTTTATGTGCCGCCTGCCAATGAGTTTTTCATCCTAGCCGTTTTTTTAGTAAATGTTGGATCTACCATTGTTTTCAATGGTATATGGCAATAGGGTGGTTGTGTTATATGATTTTTTATTCGAATTTGATTTCTAACCCAAGTCGCCTTCGATGCCATTATCAATTATATTCCTGTAGTTCTATTTTCCTTTACATTTCTATTGTTAATGGAATTTTGAAAATTTAATAAAGTCGTATTTTTTCAAGTCTTTTCTGATGGGATCTTCTTTGGCCAATGTGAGTCTTGTGAGCTTTACCCAAAACAACTCAAATAGGAAAAGAAACCGGCAAAACAAATGCTATCAAATCGCATATTGTTGGAATTAGTGAAAATGCGATTTTCATTATGACACATACTTGTGCGTGTGAATCCAATGAATATTTGCCTTTTAATTTACTACGTGATAAGTGGTTCAATAAAGTGTCCTTTACTGTGGAGAAAAATTAATGAGAATGATAATAAGGGATAAATGTGAGGAATTTTCAAGAGAACGAGAAATATTCTCTGTGGAATCTCATAATTGGGTAGGATGTATTGAACATTTTTTATTCAGCAGGTATAAATTAAAAAAATACATATACCCTATATATCAAATTGTGGATATTAAAAAAGCTACTACTACTACTTCACACCAGCTGAATTGATTATGTCAGTGATTCGTTTCATTCAATGGTGAAAAAGTGAAGACTTTCTGAAAATACTCTAATTCAAACAGGCTGAATTAGAATAGTCCTAAACAGTATATAAATTGGGATTTTTCAAAATAGAATCTGCATTCTAAGTTCAAATTATTGTTGTTTTCAACAAAAATCTTATTCAGCTATGCTGAATTGAGTATTAAATAAAACCGTACTAGTTCCTACACAAAAAATTTTTTTTTTGATTCAATCACGAAATTATTGATTCAATTAATTTTTTAATTGAAATGTCTTCAATCACAGAAATAATTTGCCAAAAAATTTTTTCTATAGAAAATTCTGTCAAAATTTTATTTCTATAGAATTTTTTCCCAAATTTTTTTCTATTGAAAATTTTGTCAAAATTTTATTTCTATAGAAAATTTTGTCAAATTAAATAGTTCCTACACACAAAAAATTAATTCAATCACGAAATTGTTGATTCAATTAATTTTTTAATTGAAATGTCTTCTATCACAGAAATGATAGTGTCAATTAAAAAATTAATTGAAGGTCAATTAAAATATTAATTGAAGGTCAATTAAAAACTTAATTGTTATTATTAATTTTTGTTATTGATTTTTGTTTCAATTAAAAAAATTGTTGAATCAATTAAAGTTTTAATTTAATATTTTTTAAAACTCGATTAAAATATTAATTGGAAAATTTTTCGTGACATTTTTTTCTGTGTGGCGGAAATAGTATTCAGCTTTGCTGAATTGATGATCTTCCAAAGATAACCTTGTGACTATATGCACATAAAAAATATTTTTTGTCTTCAAACACGAAATCAATTGTTCCAATTAATTTTTAATTGAATAGTCTTCAATCACAGAAATTATAGTATCAATCACCAAAATCAATTAACAAATTAATTGATCATATTAAAAATTTAATTGATATAACTATGTTTTGTGATTGACTTTTGTTTCAATTACAAAAAAAATGGTTGAATCAATTAAATTTTTAATTGAATACTTTTTAAATCTCAATTAAAATTTTCATTGAAAATATTTTCGTGATATTTTTTTGGTGTATGTTAAAGATTATATAGAAAATTTTTAATTTAGAAAAATTTTAATTTAGATGTTATAGAAAATTTTTAATTTTAGAAAAGTTGTCAGACATACTGAATTTCAGATTGAGTTGAAAATCTTATTCAGCTATGGAAATTTTATTCAGCTAAGGGGAATTCAAGATTATTTAAAAAAAAATCTAGTTTCGCTGGCTTAATAAAATATTTTTTTACAGAAAATTCAATTGAAGATTACCTGGAGTCAAAAGTTTTCAGATATACTGAATTTCAGATTGAGTTGAAAATCTTATTCAGCTACGGAAATTTTATTCAGCTAAGGGGAATTCAAGATTATTTAAAGAAAATCTAGTTTGGCTTGATAAAATATTTTTTACAGAAAATCCCATTGAAGATTACCTGGAGAGAAAAGTTTCAGATATACTGAATTTCAGATTGAGTTGAAAATCTTATTAAGCCAAGGAAATCTTATTCAGCTAAGGGGAATTCAAGATTATTTAAAGAAAATCTAGTTTGGCTTGATAAACTATTTTTTACAGAAAACCCCATTGAAGATTACCTAGAGATAATAGTTTTCATATATACTGAATTTCAGATTGAGTTGAAAATCTTATTCTGCTACGGAAATTTTATTCAGCTAAGGGGAATTCAAGATTATTTAAAGAAAATCTAGTTTCGCTGGCTTAATAAAATATTTTTTACAGAAAATTCAATTGAAAAGTTTTCAGATATACTGAATTTCAGATTGAGTTGAAAATCTTATTCAGCTACGGAAATTTTATTCAGCTAAGGGGAATTCAAGAGTATTTAAAGAAAATCTAGTTTCGCTGGCTTAATAAAATATTTTTTACGGAAAATTCCATTGAAGATTACCTGGAGAGAAAAGTTTTCAGATATATTGAATTTCAGATTGAGTTGAAGTTCGCAATGCTGAATTAAGATTTTCTCAAAAAAACAAAAATTGTAATTTGCGTTCAATTAAAAATTTTGAAAGTGTTTTTAAGAATTACTGAATCGATGATGTTATTGAGAGCTGCTAAAATTATAACCGGTTTCAGCTGAATTAAAGATTTAATTTAAGGAAAATCACATTCAGCTATGCTTAAATGAAGAATTTCTATAGATTTTTTTAATTATTGCTCGCGTGTTTTATTGAGACCTGTTAAAATTATGAAGCAATTGTGTTTCATTATTGTGAGGTTTATCTAAAGAAACTCTTACTCAGCTGTGCTGTATTGAAGATTATATAATGAAAATCTTATCCAGCTTCCTTAAAAATCATATTCAGCTACTCTGAATAGAAGATTAATGAATTTTTTTTATATATTATGCTGAATAGACAATTTGCAAAGAAAATCTTGCTCAGCTGTGCTGAAATTAATGGCGATTTCGATTGGGAAAAAAGGTGCAACATTCTCGAAATTGATTGCCAAATATAAAGGGCACTGTCATAGATTTTGGATCCTGTATCCCTCGCAATATTATGAATTAACAATCACTTTGGAATGACACTATTATTTGAGCGAAAATACAATGAGGGAAAAAGTAGTGTAACACCAGGGCAACACATTTTTTGCGAAACGAAAACGCCCTAAGATTATGCTGAATCGTAAGACACCTTACTTGCTGAATTCAAGATTTTATATTAATTACTAGTGTTGAGTTTAAGAAGATTATCTAAGAAAAATGTTATTCAGCTGTGCCGTGTTGAAGATAATATAAAGAAAGTCTTATTCAGCTTCGCATAATTGATGGATTGGTGTTAGTGAATTGAAAATTATCTAAGAAAAATCTTATTGGGGTATGCTTTTTATTGAGAACTGCTGAAACTATGGATCAGATGTTGTATGATAGGCTATTGTGAAGATTATATAAAGAAACTCTTATTCAGCTGTGCTGAATTAACGATTGTATAAAGAAACCCCTACTTAGCTGTGCCGAATTGAAGATTATCTAAGGAAAATCTTATTCAGCTGTGCTGTATTGAAGATTATCTAAAGAAAATCTTATTCAGCTTCGCTCAGTTGATGGATTAGTGTCAGCTGAATTGAAGATTATCTAAGGAAAATCTTATTCAGCTGTGCTGTATTGAAGATTATCTAAAGAAAATCTTATTCAGCTTTGCTGTATTGAAGATTATCTAAAGAAAATCTTATTCAGCTTCGCTCAGTTGATGGATTAGTGTCAGCTAGAATCACATGACGGTATATCTTGCTGTGCTGAATTGAAGATTATCTAAGGAAAATCTTATTCAGCTGTGCTGTATTGAAGATTATCAAAAAAATCTTATTCAACTCTGCTGTATTGAAGATTATCTAAAGAAAATCGTATTCAGCTTCGCTCAGTTGATGGATTAGTGTCAGCTAGAATCACATGACGGTATATCTTGAAAATCAATCTATTTAATTTAAGCTGTATGAAGGAAGTTGCATTGTAGACTTTCAGGCAAGAACCTATTTTTTTGCAAGCCTATTTTGGAGATTTTCTTTTTCCGTTTTCCGTAAGGATAAATTCTTCCTGCAAATGTCTTTCGAATATACAAATTATATATAGGAATCTTTTAAATATCAAGGACGAATCTAGCATTCTTAAATTACATTTCATATTGCTTATCCTCTACCCACACAGCCCAATAATTGCTACGCAAATCATCTTTTATATTGGAAATAGTCTTGGTGAAAACATTCGCATTCATATCGTGGCATAACTTAGTGTGAACTAAGGATAAAGACAATGCCAGTGGAATTTGCTAATGAATTTCTCACTCTCAAGGATTGACTTCCATGGATTCAGACACACGCATACACCCATATTAAGACCAAGGATTATAATCATCCCTCTATAAGGATGCCACCAACAAAGGCCGTGTGGTAAAGGAAACGTGAAAATATTCCAAGCATTTGAAAATGTTAAATGAACAACGAATGAAGAGGAATTGTCAACCAAGGCACTATAGTTAAAGGACTGGAGCGCATCTTAAATATCCACCACATGCTTAGCCCCTTTTTGTTTCTTTGAATGTTTTTTTCCTAAAGGAATTGTCCATTTATTTGCTTGAAATCAAAAGATTCTTTCGACACCAATCCCACGTTTCGATTTGAACACAACTTTAAAGTGAATTTGCCATGGTTAAGTGCTATGCGTTTTAACCTCTTAACCCACAAAATTTGTCGTTTTCCAGAATGTGGGTGGGGTTGATGACTCCAAACGAAGAAATAATAAAGGCGTCACACAAAAATTGGGTAAATAGTTTTTTCTCTCTTCTCTTTTTTTTAATCCTGTCTAAGTGGTTCGTTTATGATTCCATGGCCTTTTGTCCACATACAATTGTCGAGAATCTTGTCCATTTTTTCCACAGAAACCGAAGGACACTTTTCTTTCTTCTCATACATATATGTATGAGTGAATTAAGGTATCATAGACGCATATCTCATGCATATGTATAAGTGAAATGGTTTTTATTTCAACGATTTCCACATTTGTATAGGCTGTTTATGTGGCAATTGATGATGATTGCCACAAAAGAACTTTTAGTGGATGGCCATCGTTTTTGTTGAGAGGGAGGAGGCTAGCAACATACGACATCAGGATATAATGTTTTGTATGAGTGTGATTTTTAGACCATTAACTTTCGATTTCTTTTTCAAATAATTGCCTAAAAAGGTATGTTGACTTTTATCGGTTACGCTTGTTATTTTTATGGTGAAATGAATGATTGCGATTTTAGCGAGTGGTCAAGAAGGAGTTCAATGTGAAATGTTGGGGAGGAAAATTCAAACTAATTACTAAGCCATAACAAATGGCAGGAGACCACTGTTGCCACAGTTGGTACAATTCTACCAAATATGGTAGATTATTTGCTGTTTGGTAGATTGTTAGAATTCTTGATGTTTTGGAGATTTTCTAAAATATTCCTTATCCAACTTAATTTTCTATAGAAATAAAATTTTGAAAAAAAATTTCTATAGAAATAAAATTTTGACAACATTTTCTATAGAAATAAAATATTGACAAAATTTTTTATAGAAATGAAATTTTCAGAAAATTTTCTATAGAAATAAAATTTTGACAAAATTTTCTATAGAAATAAAATTTTGACAAAATTTTCTACAGACATAAAATTTTGAGAAAATTTACTATAGAAATAAAATTTTGAGAAAAGTGTTCTATAGAAATAAAATGTTGGCAACATTTTATATAGAAATAAAATTTTGGCAAAATTTTCTATATAAATAAAATTTTGGCAAACTTTTCAGAAAATTTTCTATAGAAATAAAATTTTGAAAAAAGTTTTCTATAGAAATAAAATTTTGACAACATTTTCTATAGAAATAAAATTTTGACAAAATTTTCTGTAGAAATAAAATTTACAGAAAATTTTCTATAGATATAAAATTTTGGCAAAATTTTCTATAGATATAAAATTTTGGCAAAATTTTCTATAGAAATAAAATTTTGACAAAATTTTCTACAGACATAAAATTTTTAGAAAATTTACTAGAGTTATAAAATTTTGACAAAACTTTCTATAGAAATAAAATTTTGACAAAATTTTCTATACAAATAAAATTTTGGCAAAATTTTCAGAAAAGTTTCTATAGAAATAAAATTGTGACAAAATTTTCTATAGAAATAAAATTTTCAGAAAATTTTCTATAGAAATAAAATTATGGCAAAATTTTCTATATAAATAAAATTTTGGCAAAATTTTTCTATAGAAACAAAATTTTGACAAAATTTTCTATAGAAATAATATTTTGGGAAAATTTTCTATAGAAATAACATTTTGAGAAAATTTTCTATAGAAATAAAATTATGGCAAAATTTTCTATAGTAATACAATTTTGAGAGATTAAGATTTTGATCTTCCCTTAAGGATTTTGGCAAAAGATGCTGCTTGTTAAAAATAAGGAAAGTTTTAGCTTTAACTTTTAGGCTCCATAAATTTAAACATACAAATCTCATTTATAGATTTTTCGTCTTTCTTTCAAAGAAATGTCAGTTTAAAAATTCAAATTATAACAAAATGCTTCAAAGTAAAAAATGTTTTCTTAATTAAAAAAAAAAACTGTAAACCAAAAATGCAAAATCCTCAAAATAAGTATTCTACCTCATTCACATTACACTAGATTTCATTCCAATTTAACTAGATTTCAAAAGTTTCTTGCACTGTAAACAAGGAATTTCAAATCCACTTTAAGCAGAGCCTAGGGCTATTAGCCTATTTTTGAAGATTTTTAAACTCTAATCCAAGAATTCAATATCTCAGTTAATTTAAAGATTATTTCCTTAAATCAAAAATGTATATCTTTAATTTAAGGGGGAATGACCTTATTTTTAAAGAGATGCGACTTTAACGCAGTGACTAAATGACAACGATTCGTGTTCTAAATTTAAAGAAACAATTCTCAAATAAAAGACTATGAACTTTCTTTCAATGTAAAATTTGTCATTAACATTGTGTAAATTGCGTATCTTTCATACCTGATGTTCGTATATGCCATGCAAAAATTGGTCATGTGGGTTCATAATTGGAACTTCATGGACGAACAAATTTCATCCGAACCATGCGAAAATGTTCATACACACCGAAAGGAATTTCAATCAAAAATATATTTCGTCATTGAATTAAAATATATATATTTTAATTAGCACTTTAATTGTTAATTTTTCCCCTGCAGATTATGAAAAGTTGTTGCTAGTGAGTGATTATCTTATCCAAGAAACCGTTAGGGAACCACTGACGATTATGCAAAGTGCCAACCAAACGTTACTTGGCAAATATATGGCGTTGACATTGTTAACGAAGCGTTTGAGATTGTCTATCAAAATTGTTTTAAGCATATATCATAAATTATTTTAAAAATTATAGAAATATCATTGACTTGATTGATAATGGAATGGTTATCCAATATTTTTGTATATAGCAAAAAAATCTACAACCATTGTTCATTTACTAAAAGAAAAAAATCACACATGACAAGATGACTGAAATTTCACTGTTAAGGGGAAGAAGAAAAGACAAACAAGAACTCTTGTAGGTTTGTGATGACAGGTTAATAATTCCGGTTTATGGAGTTTTACCTGCCCAAAATAAAAAATAATAATAAAAATGCCAACAAAACACTGATCTCTTGAAGATATCTTTTAGTTCCTCGTGCATTGTAAACCATGAACTCCACATGAGCCCAATCAGTATATTCAAAATTAAGATGACATTGTTTCTTGGAAGTTATACCTTTGCTAAGGGAAAACAAGCAGCCAAAAAAACTCAATCACAAAATTTTATGGGAAGAGATTCTCAAAAAAAATCAATTAAATATTAACCAGTTTTTTGGTTTAAATGGACCAATCATTTAAAACCCAGAGCATAAATGTATAATTAAATTTAAGTTAGGAAACCGTTTTTTACTGTTGATTCATTTCATTCATTTACTCTTGGTATAAGAAACTTCACCTATTTAATTTAAAGCCAAAAAACAAATGACCCCTATATTTGTTTATATTTTTGTGCTAGGGCAGTGACCATAGTTCCATGAATAAAACAAGATTGTTTGTTGTTTTGTATGAATAAAACAAGACAGATTAATTATTTAATCTAATGCATTTTTTCTCGTATTTTTTTATCTTTGATCTTGGCTCATTAAGAGAGATTTGTATAGTCTATCTATTAATAATACTAATAATAACAATACTAATATTATTATTATTATTATTTTTAACAACAATGTGTATATGTATGTTCATGTGTAAAATCATTATTATGATTATTTGAGAGTATTCTATTTGTGAGAAAAAATGAAGATGTTAATATGATAATGTGACTTACCATTAAATGAAATCGTTGTTAGAAAATCAACAGAGGTAGAAAACGAATTTCTTACACCTTACACACGATTTCTATAGAAATAAAATTTGTAAAAAATTTTCTATAGATATAAAATTTTTAGAAAATTTTCTATAGAAATAAAATTTTGAGAAAATCTTTTATAGAAATAAAATTTTGAGAAAAATTCAATAGAAATTTTGAGAAAATTTTCTATAGAAATAAAATGTTGACAAAATGTTATATAGAAATAAAATTTTGACCAAATTTTCTATAGAAATAAAATTTTGACAAAATTTTCTATAGAAATAAAATAATTTTAATTTGTCTTTAATGACCAATGTAATATTTAATAAAATTTAATTTAATCTTTTTTGGACGAAATTTTCTATAAAAATAAAATGTTGACAAAATTTTCTATAGAAATAAAATTTTGACAAAATTTTCTATAGAAATAAAAATTTGACGAAATTTTCTATAGGAATAAAATTTTGACAAAATTTTCTATAGAAATTAAATTTTGACGAAATTTTCTATAGCAATTAAATTTTGACAAAATTTTCTATAGAAAAAAATTTGGATAAAAATTTCTACAGAAAAAAAAATTGACAGAATTTTCTATAGAAATAAAATTTTGTCAAAATTTTCTATAGAAATTAAATTTTTGAGAAAATTTTCTATAGAAATAAAGTTTTGACAAAATTTTCTATAGAAATAAAATTTTCTATAGAGAAAAAATTTTTGACAAAATTTTCTATAGAAATAACAATTTCACAAGATTTTCTATAGAGAAGAAAATTTTTGCCAAAATTTTCTATAGAAATAAAATTGTAGTAAAATATTACTGCAGTAACAAAACAAAATAAAAATAAGATTAAGGGACTTGTAGTTATATGAAAAGATGATGTACAGTGGGAGTAAAGATGATTCAATTTGTAAGAGGAAAATTCCTTGATGTTTTCTCCATAAGGAGTTAGCATAAAGGTTCCAAAATTGAGTTATTTATCTCAGCCAGATCTATACTAAAGGCTGTGGAAAGATTCATTCACCCGAACCGAAACATGTACAGTTTAGGCGTGTATAGATTTGTATCTGGCGTTTTCTTTTTAATGACTCCATGAATCAAGTTCTTTAATCTAATTTGGTCCATAAAAGCTCGAATAATGATTGTCAAATTAGAAATAAAATTTTGACAAAATTTTCTATAGAAATAAAATGTTTACAAAATTTTTTAACAAAATTTTCTATAGAAATGAAATGTTGACAAAATTTTCTATAGAAATAAAATTGTGACAAAATTTTCTATAAAATGAAATGTTGTAGAAATAAAATTTTGACAAAAATTCGATGGAAACAAAATTTTGACAAAATTTTCTATAAAAATAAAATTTTGACAAAATGTTCTATGGAAAAAAAGAAATTTGCTAAAATTGTCTATAGACATAAAATTTTGACAACAGTTTCTATAGAAATAACATTTTTACAAAATTTTCTATAGAAATAAACTTTTGAGAAAATTGTCTATAAAATAAAATGTTGACTATAGAAATAACATTTTTACAAAATTTTCTATAGAAATAAAATTTTGACAAAATTTTCTATAGAAATAAAAATTTAACAAAATTTTCTATAGAAATAAAATTTTGACAAAATTTTCTATAGAAATAAAAAATTGACTAAATTTTCTATAGAAATAACATTTTTACAAAATTTTCTATAGAAATAAAATTTTGACAAAATTTTCTATAGAAATAAAAATTTAACAAAATTTTCTATAGAAATAAAATTTTGACAAAAGTTTCGATGCATATTTTTTTTGACAAATTTTTCTATAGAAATAAAATTTTGACAAAATATTCCATAAAACTTTTACGAAATTTTCTAAAGAAATAATTTTTTTGACGAAATTGTCAATGGAAATAATTTTTTACAAAATTGGTATTTTTTCGCATATTGTAGGGTAGAAAAACGGACAAAAGTTTCTACACCCTCAAAAAAAATCGCTTCTCTAACATATGTTCCAAACATATTTTGCAGGAAGCACTTATGGGTAATTCCAAAGTATATGACCCCTTAACAGGCATATCAACTTTAAAAATCAACACCCTATGTATGTAAGTATGCAAGAATTATGCAATAGAATATAGCTTTTCGTTTGTTTTTTTTTTTTACCCACAATAAATGAATTCAAACACAAAAATCGTTTAAGTTTTTATATTGTAACGACCGTTACTTTTTAAAAGAATTTTTTTTGATAAATAATTTTCTTTGATTTGAAAACAAACCTATTACTGAAAGAAAACATTACAAAGAATTTAATCAACTTTTTTACTTGACACATCCTGTGCAAAATTTTACAATACATGATATTTGTTTCCGAAATATGAAAACAGCACATTTATAAAGTAACGACCGTTACTTTTTTAATGGCCAAAAATAGTATTGAAATTACATTTTTTATGAATGCTTTCGGCTGCTACCGAAGCTTGAACTTTCGTAGGTCCAAAATTAAGCAATCCTCGTGACATATATTTGTGGACATA
The DNA here is from genome assembly GCF_050003625.1 of Haematobia irritans. Classification (NCBI taxonomy): domain Eukaryota; kingdom Metazoa; phylum Arthropoda; class Insecta; order Diptera; family Muscidae; genus Haematobia; species Haematobia irritans. The sequence continues at coordinate 9,598,443 of NC_134401.1, read as the reverse complement.
TATTTGTGGGTGGAATTTTATTTAAAAAATCACAGAATATCGGTAACGACCGTTACTTTGGAAACACCCATATATTATTGGAAACATTAATATGTTTGTTTTGTGTGAACATATTATATGTTTCGAAGCTTTTGAACCCAAAAATATTATATGTTTGGAAGAATTTTCCCCAAAGAAGATTGTGATCATTCCCTCACATAATTTTCACTTCCACGAAATTTTTAGTTCTTGGTACGTTTTTCTGTAATACAAATAATGTTGAAGATATTGTTCAATTTTATAAATTTTTTAAATTTTGTCTTTCGCCTGGACGGAGAATCGAACCGAGCACCATACAGTTTGTAAGCTAACACACTATCCACAGGGCTACGTAGCTGTTATAGTCACCAGTAGAAAATTATAACGTATAACGAACGTTACATTTATATAGCATAGTTTGCAGCGCCCACGAGCCCATGCAAACATAATATTGTTTAACAGAAACATACATTTGTTGGCCACGTGGAGCAGTGGTTAGCATGTCTGCCTTGCATGCAAAGGGTTGTGGGTTCAATCCCTGCTCCGACCGAATCAATGTTTTTTTTTTTAAATTTACACATTTATATTTATACTATATTAAATTTTTCTAATGAAACTTCGAAATGTGGGTTATTAAAGATTTACAGTCAGAAAAGAACAGTGCTTGATATAAACGAAATGGACTGAGCTTTTGGATAAAATATTATTTTTTATTGCAAAAATAACTATTTTGTAACAAACAACTGTTTTTGGTATAAAAGTTTGAAATTTTGAAAGGAATTCAAAAATTCTAACAAAAGAAGAACGTTGAGTCGATTATAAACTTACATAAATAATTTTATAATATAATTACAAAAATTTAATACCATTTTAAATGCCTTTAAAACTTATCGTGTTTTGTACTTAATTTCATTTTTACCTTTTTAAGTTAGCATTATCCCTCTAAAATTACCCTGTTTTGCCTTTTACCTTTCTTTAATAATTCATTTTAAAGAAAATAAACAAAACTCGAATTTAATGTCCGCTTTTATATTTGAAGGTGTCCGTCAACTCCTCTTGGACTACTTATTAATAAAGACGAACTAAACTTTGTTCTTATACATTTTACTGTTTAATTTCTCACTATTTCCTCCTTTTTTTTATGTTACTGTCCCAACTCTAAAAAGAGTATAGTGCCCTTTCGTTATTTTTATGAAGATCCCTTTGTAATTTTTGTATATTTTCCACCGTTTTTAATTTCCTTTGCCTGAATATTTTGAGTTACTCCTCGTACGTTCCGATTTCTTTTAACGAACCACGAAAAAAATTGTGCCCGTAATGCCAAAATGATAAACCAGACACATGTTCACACATACATAAAATGCTGCTCTCAAGGCGAAAACGCATGCTGTGTTTTTTTTTCAAATGTCTATTCTCTTGATTCCGAATATCTATTCTCTTCACTCCGAATATTCATCTAATATTCAAATAATAATATTTAGACTTAAGCATATCAAATTTTTGGCCTTATCATAAAACAGTTTTCAGAAACAACATACAAGCGGTTTCACAGAAATTGCTCTCTTTTGATTCTCTCGCTGTGTTATGTTCATATCTTTCGTCAACCCTACCGGTTTCTATCTCTATTTCTTTCTCTATACTCTATCTCTGTCACTCTCTGAATAAAATATCACAACATATATATGTTTACTCGAAATTTGTAAATTTATATATGTTTACATTAACACATATTATTTTTATGAAACATTCATGCCCCAAAAATAATATATTCTAACATATTAACATAGGTGTCCCAAACATTTAGTGTTAGTTTAGAAACATTACATGTTTGCACTTAAATATATTGTGTTTAAAAATTGTGCCCGAAACATATTTTGTTTATATCGGAACATATGAAAAACATATTTTTCTAACAGTGTATAGACATATAATTTTGACAAAATGTTCTATAGTAATAAAATGTTGACGAAATTTTCTATAGAAATAAATTTTTCTGGACGAAATTTTCTATAGAAATAAAATTTTCTGGACGAAATTTTCTATAGAACAAAAAATTTTTGATAGAAATAAAATTTTAACAAAATTTGCTATAGAAATAAAATTTTGACAACATTTTCTATAGAAATGAAATTTTGACAAAAATTTCTATAGAAATAAAATTTTGACAAAATTTTCTATAGAAGAAAAAATTTTTGATAGAAATAAAATTTTAACAAAATTTTCTATAGAAATAAAATTTTGACAAAATTTTCTATAGTAATAAAATTTTTACAAAATTTCCTATAGAAATAAAATTTTAACAAAATTTTCTATAGAAATAAAATTTTAACAAAATTTTCTATAGAAGTAACATTTTGACAAAATTTTCTATAGAAATAAAATTTTTACAAAATTAGTATTTGTTCGCATATTGTAGATGTAGACAAACGGACTGATAGACCTAACAGGATTTTGAGACGATTAGTGTATTCTTTATAGGCCATGCAGGTAATGTTATATCCTCACCACAGGGAGATTCAGAGTAAAATAAAAAAACAAAAACAAAACACATGCATTTATCTTTGCATCAATAATGTAGGGTGCATTCACCATCACTTTATATATTCCCGTGAACAAAACATTAGCCATTGGGGAAGTGCTATAGGAAAACAAGTAAATGATTCCAACACACTGAAATTTTAAGCATTGAGCGGCATATAAGATTGAGTTTTTGGGATGTGAATATTTTGGAAAGAATTTCATTTTCATTTCAATGTTAAATGACGATTCATTAAAACAGCACACACAACAGCGGCAGTTTGGTGTTTAGTCGAAATAGTTTTTAAAAAGAAACAAAAAACCCATAAGAACAAAAGAAAAATCCAAACAAACGAAAAAATATTGAAACTTGTTTCCTTTTCATAATAATAATGCAAAAAGTCAAATATAATCATACTTAAAAAATAATGTGAAATATGGGATTTACCATACCTTGTGATAAACCCCAACCAATTCCAAGAAATTATAGAAAAAATAAAAACGCAAATATTCTTAAAAAAAAATGAAATCAAGTGCCATCATTTAGTGAAATACCACGTCCCATTAAAGAAGCTTTAAGGTTACCTATTTCAAATACTGGTCAATATTAAATGAAAAATAAAATTCTTTGCTGATAGTGTGATGTGTGAGGAAAAAATATATATGAAAAAAATTGAATTTTCACGTTAAAAATATTTTAAAAATTAGATTTATCATCAAGAAATCATGTCACAGTGAATCTTGAAAAACATAAAGGATAATGTGTCAAATTAAGTGAAAAAAAATCTACATTGAGAGCAAAATATTTCAATTCCAAACACGGAAAAAATATATAAAAAATTTTGCAATTAAAATATTATTGATTAATCTGTTAATAATAATTCATTCAAATAATCTTTTAATTAAATCCATGGTCAAAAATTAATTGGAGCAATTATTTTTTTTTATTTGGTCCCGTTTGATTAATATTATCATATTCGTTATTGAAACTGTTTCAATTGAAAATTAATTGAATTATTTAATTTTGTGATTGAGAACATAAAATATTATTCAGTGAAGTAGCTATTTGTTGGTTTCTAAGAGCGATTTTGTAGATCGTAAACAGGTAAGAAAAATTAAATATGTCTATAAAAGCAACACAAAAAAAAACAGTTTAATTAAAACCAAAATTTCTTACTTAACATAAACGTAATGCCCAATAGGGGCGCCTACAAAAACAATCAAGGAAGGACTAAGAAGGGCACAATTCTTACATTGACAATTTTTTTTATAATTCAATTAAAATTTTAGTTGGAAAAATATTGGTGATATCTTATCTGTGTATCGAGAGCTTATTCGACGCTTCAAGCCTATTGAACATAGTAGCATCCACTCTCCCCATTCAGAGTTACATTAAAACATCGGAAGCTGCAATAAGATCAAGATTTCGAACCACAACACCAAGAGACCGTCTTCCAAACGCTAGAGATATGAAAATGGGAGTTCGGTCACCTTGTATTTATGGACGAAAATTTACTTCTAAATATTCAAGTAGTTAAATTGAGTGGTAGAAACATTGCCCAAGTTGGTAGAATTCTACCAGAAATGGTAGATTTTTTATTGTTTGGTAGATTAGTAGAATTTTTGATGTTTTGGTAGATGTTGCAAAGAAGTGCTTCATAATTTGTCTATAGAAATATACTTTTGTACAAATATTCTATATAGAAATAAAATTTTCAGAATATTTTCTATATAGAAACACAAAACATTTTTTACATAGAAATAAAATTTTAACAAAATGTTCAATAAATATAAATAAAATTTGAACAAAATTGTCTATATAGAAAAAAAATTGACAAAATTTTCTATAGAAATAAAATTTTCACAAAAAATTTTTTTCTAAAGAAATAAAATTTTGACAAAATTTTCTATAGAAATAAATAGTAGTATTCTTCTGGCTCTTGTCCCCAAATAATGATGTTTTCGTCTCCTAAAATCCCCAATTTAAATAGAAAAAAAAATCTGAAAATTTTTTCTACATTTTCTACATTTACATTTTCTTTAGAAATCGAAATTTTGAAAAATTTTCTACAGAAATAAAATTTTGACAAGATTTTCTATAGAAATAAAATTCTGAAAAATGTTTCTATAGAAATAAAATTTTGACATTTTCTTTACAAATCGAAATTTTGACAAAAATTTCTATAGAAATAAAATTTTGACAAATTTTTATATAGAAATAAAATTCTGAAAATTTTTTCTATAGAAATCGAAATTTTGACAAAATTTTCTATAGAAGTAAAATTTTGACAAAATTTTCTATAGAAGTAAAATTTTGACAACATTTTCTATAGAAGTAAAATTTTGATAAAATTTTCTATAGAAATAAAATTCTGAAAATTTTTTCTATGGAAATAAAATTTTGACAAAATTTTCTATAGAAATAAAATATTAACTAAATTTTCTATAGAAATAAAATCTTGATAACATTTTCTATGGAAATAAAATGTTGACAAAGTTTTCTATAGAAATAAAATTGTGACAAAATTTTCTATATAAATAAAATTTTGAAAAAATTTTCTATAGAAATAAAATTTTGACAAAATTTTCTATAGAAATTAAATTTTGACAAAATTTTCTATAGAAATAAGAATCTGAAAAATTGTTCTATAGAAATAAGATTTTGACAAAATTTCTATAGAAATAAAATTTTGACAAAATTTTCTATAGAAATAAAATTCTGAAAAATTTTTCTATAGAAATAAAATTTTAAGAAAATTTTCCATAGAATAAGAATTGTCTATTGAAATAACATAGAATTTTGTTAAAAAAGATTAAATCGATTTCTCGAAAAAATCCCCAAATTAATCGAAATTCCCCAAATCCCCAACTCAAAAATTTCGTCCCCATTCCTGAAAAAATATCCCCAATTTGAGGAAATTCTCCAATACTGGCAATACAGATTCTAAAAAAAAATTTCAAAATTAGTGAAACTTTAAGTTTGTTGTCTTGTTTTGCATCTTGGCTGCAAAGCCCAAAAGCGTTTAATAATAGGAGATATTTCTTTTTTTTATTCTTGGAACATAGCATAATTTCTAAGTAGAGTCTAAATATGAAAATGTAAGTTGTCGTTAAAACTTTTATAATGGACTTTGATACTTTGATTGAAAACGAATAAGTTAAAATTTGTTTCCTTGAGTCAAGTAAGCAAATCTCAAATTTAAAAGAGAATTGTGTTCTTACTTCAAATTTCCGCTTCTTTGGCTCAGAACCAGTACCAAATTCAATAGTGTAAAGACGAAATCTTTGGATCCGGGAATGCTTTTTTCAGTGAAGTTTATCCCCAATTCTCCATAAGATTGTGGAAAGGCTGTTGTACATCTATCTCCTTAGAAATAGTATTGATAGCTTCCTAAACAACTTCTTCATTTTGGAGAAGCCAAATTTTTGGATCGGAATCATTACCAAAATCCTTAAGCCTTTTCTCTAAGTGGTTTCACTGGAATGTGGAACGCCGTTCGGACTCGGCTATAAAAAGGAGGTCCCTTGTCATTGAGCTTAACATGGAATCGGGCAGCACTCAGTGATAAGAGAGAAGTTCACCACTGTGGTATTACAATGGACTGAATAGTCTAAGTGAGCCTGATACATCGGGCTGCCACATAACCTAACCTAACCTAACCTACTTTTAAATATTCAAGTAGTTAAATTGGGTGGTAGACACATTGCCCAAGTTGGTAGAATTCTACCAGAAATGGTAGATTTTTTATTGTTTTGTAGATTAGTAGAATTTCTGATGTTTTGGTAGATGTTGCAAAGAAGTGCTTCATAATTTGTCTATAGAAATAAACTTCTGACAAAATTTTCTATATAGAAAAAAAAATTGCAAAAATATTCGATATAGAAATAAAATTTTGAGAACATTTCTTTTGAAAATATTTTTTTACATAGAAATAAAATTTTGACAAAATGTTCAATAAATATAAATAAAATTTGGGCAAAATTGTCTATATAGAAAAAAAAATTTGACAACATTTTCTATAGAAATAAAATTTTCACAAAATTTTCTAAAGAAATAAAATTTTGACAAAATTTTCTACAGATATAAAATTTTGACAACATTTTCTATAGAAAAAAATTTTGAAAAATTTTTCTATAGAAATAACATTTTGACAACAATTGAAATTTTGACAAAATTTTCCATTGAAATAAAATTTTGACAAGTTTTTCTATAGAAATAAAATTCTGAAAAATTTTTCTACAGAAATAAAATTCTGAAAATTTTTTCTATAGAAATAAAATTTTGACAAAATTTTCTATAGAAGTAAAATTTTGACAAAGTTTTCTATAGAAATAAAATTTTGATAAAATTTTGTATATAAATAAAATTTTGTGAAAATATTCTATAGAAATAAAATTTTGACAAACTTTTCTATAGGAATACAATTTTGACAAATTTTTCTATAGAAATAAAATTTTGACAAAATTTTCTATAGAAGTAAAATTTTGACAAAATTTTACTTCTATAGAAATAAGATTCTGAAAAATTGTTCTATAGAAATAAAATTCTGAAAATTTTTTCTATAGAAATAAAATTTTGACAAAATGTGCTAATGAAATAAAATATTAACTAAATTTTCTATAGGAATAAAATCTTGATAACATTTTGTATGGAAATAAAATGTTGACAAAGTTTTCTATAGAAATAAAATTGTGACAAAATTTTCTATAGAAATAAAATTTTGACAAAACTTCCTATAGAAATAAAATTTTGGCAAAATTTTCTATAGAATTAAAATTTTGACAAAATTTTCTATAGAAATAAAATTTTGACAAAATTTTCTATAGAATTATAATTTTGACAAAATTTTCTATAGAAATAAAATTTTGAAAAAATTTTCTATAGAAATAAAATTTTAACAAAATTTTGCTATAGAGATAAAATTTTGCCAAAATTTTCTATAGAAATAAAATTCTGAAAAATTTTTCTATAGAAATAAAATTTTAAGAAAATTTTCCATAGAATAAAAATTCTCTATTGAAATAGAATTTTGTTTAAAAAGATTATATCGATTTGTCGAAAAAATCCCCACAAAATTCCCCAAATTAATGGAAACTCCCCAAATCCCCAACTCAAAAATGTCATCCCCATTCACGAAAAAAATATCCCCAATTTGGGGAAAATCCCCAATACTGGCAACACAGATTCTAAAAAATTTCAAAATTAATGAAACCGTCTTTGAATTTGTTGACTTATTTGCATCTTGGCTGCATAGCCCAAAAGCGTTTAATAACACTAGCCAACAACCATTTTGTGAATTGTTTCTAGCATATTTTTTCTTATTGATTATGACCTACTAAACACGAAAATAATTTTTAAAAAATTTTCTGTCGATTGGTTTTCGAGATATAATTTTTTTTTTTTTTAATTTTTGGAGGTACACCTTCAATTTTGAGCATATCTTTCGTTTTCTTTGACCTTTTTGATCCGAGTACTACTCAAATTAAAGAAAATTGAGCCGTCTACAACTCATTCTCAGAAAATTTTCAAATCGGGTAAGTAGTTTGGATGTTAGCGGCTTAAAAAGGTAAAAAAACGGCGTTTTTTAAGTAAAAATGTGGCAAAAAAACATATAAAAATTCATATAAAATTTTTTACGTGTAGCTGGAATCTTTACAAAGAAATTAAGCCCTTACTTAACGAAATCTGACAACAAATAGCGGACTGATAATTTTATATCTCCAAAACCAATCGACAGAAAATTTTTTAAAAATCATTTTCGTGTTTAGTAGGCCATAATCAATAAGAAAAAATATGCTAGAAACAATTCACAGAGAAAAGTTTGTTATTTGTTGCCTAGTGTAATAGGAGATATTTTTTTATACCCTGCGCCATACTGTGGAACAGGGTATTATAAGTTATTTTGCTTGGAACATAGCATAATTTCTAAGTAGAGTCTAAATATGAAAATTTAAGTTGTCGTTAAAACTTTTATAATGGACTTTGATAGTACATGAAGAAAGAAACTGAAAAAAAACGAATAAGTTAAAATTTGTTTCCTAGAGTCAAGTACGCAAATCTCAAATTTAAAAGAGAATTGTGTCCTTACTTCAAATTTCCGCTTCTTTGGCTCAGAATCAGTACCAAAATCATTAGTGTAAAGACGAAATCTTTGGATCCGGGAATGCGTTTTTTTCAGTGAAGTTTATCCCCAATTCCCCATAAGATTGTGGAAAGGCTGTTGTACATCTATCTCCTTAGAAATAGTATTGATAGATTCCTAAACAACTTCTTCATTTTGGAGAAGATAAATTTTTAGATCGGAATCAATACCAAAATCCTTAAAGGAAGATCAAAATCTTGGGATCCTAGTAAACTTTATTTTGTGTGTATAAGTATTAATTTTTTTATATTAGGTGAAAGAGAGAGTATACCAAGACCCACAATTGCAATTGTTGTATTGAATTTTTTTTTCTTTTAATATATTTTTTAACCAAATACAACTTTTAAAATTCCTGGGAAACCATTAAACAGTCTACCAAATTGAGGATATGTTGGGTCACACATTTTGTTTTCGAACTGTTGAAGCAACTCCTTTCTTTACTAATGTTTCAAAAATTCTGGTTTCTTATTAAATCGTTGGTCCATATTTATAGCAAAACTGGTTTATTTTTTTGTTGGTATGTTGTTCTGATTTTTGTTTAATGTTGTTATCCATGCGAAAATTTTGTCAGTGATTTTGAGTGAAATTATCAGCAATATTTACTCTTTGTGGTAATGGTTAGTTATGCAGCATCAACAAGTGTTTCGAGTTGAGTTAAAGTCAATGAGTGGGTAACAACACTCAAACCACAAAAGGAGTGACTTGGATGACCAATGAGCATATATGCACGCTGAGAAATTTTTTCGAAAAGAAATTTGGAAGCTCACTGTGAACCATTGTGGTGAAATGCCTATATTCAAAATATTTTTTTGACAGTTTGTGGAAAGAATTAAATTTTTTTAAGTAGACTTAAAATTTTCTTTATGCGCTGAAAAAACAGTGGAAGAAAACATTTAGTTAATTTTAGAAAATGTTTAATATTTTTAGAAAATTTTTAGCTAAACAGTATTACAAATGCTGACATCACGCCGATACCACAAAAATAAGTAAATATTTTTCGACAAATTCAAGAAAATTTATTTGACATAATTAATTTTTTTCACTTGTTAAAGAAAATTTTGTAGTTTGAAAGAAAAAATTGGAGTTCAGAATTGCAAGAATGTCTTTAGTGACATACGAAGTTCATGATGGACACATTTGTAGTAAAATTTACAAATTTAAAGAAATTATGAACTATTTTGTGAGAAGTACGAATTTAGTAAAACTTTTTACTTCATTTGTGTAAAATTTTTTCCCTTTTTTTAGTTCAGTAGACAAATTCAAGAAAATTTATTAGACATAATTAATTTTTTTCACTGGTTAATGAAAATTTTGTAGTTTTTAAGAAAAAAATTGAAGTTGAAAATTGCAAGAATGTCTTTAGTGACATACGAAGTTCATGATGGACACATTTGTAGTAAAATTTACAAATCTAAAGAAATTATGAACTATTTTGTGAGAAGTACGAATTTAGTAAAACTTTTTACTTCATTTGTGTAAAATTTTTTCCCTTTTTTTAGTTCATTTAACTAAAGTACGCAAAAAAATTATTAGAGTAAAGGAAACTTTCTCCATACTTTCTTTAGTGAAATAGAGGGAGTTCACTTTTTTTTGAGTGTGGGGAAAATATTTTCTAACCAGTTTAGATCGAATATGAAAAACATTTTCAACACTTCTCTCAAATATTTTCTTTTTTACATATAGTATGTTTGTCACGCCCTTCGGATTTGGTCCATTAGCATTGCGGTAAAATAGCTCTTAGTGCGGTATCGGTAGGGACTTTTTCATCTAAGTGAATTTGTTATAACAGATAGGTACCACAGGCAACCTAATCTAAGATTTCTTTGGTTGCTTAGTTTTGGGGTGAACCTTGACAACGGATTCGGTTTAGAAGAAAGTATAATTTTTTGTGGTCTGTTGACTAAATCCAATTTCTTCTTAATAACACAGGGGGAGGGCTTTAAAATGTTTATTGATTTTATTCAAATTATTTGTATATTAATGTTGAAATGTTCTTTGAAGAAATTATAATATATGATATTTTAGTAGAAGAACCAGTTTGTACAAAATTTTTGATTTTTTAATCTCTCTTCAAAAGTAGGTTCCACGTGACTATAACAAATTTTAGCTATTAATATTCAATTCTTAATAATGATGTTTATATCGAAAACAAGGCAAGAAATAAGAAATGAATTAGAAAAAAAAAACAAAGTAGAATATAAGACCAAAAGTTCGGCCGGGCCCACTCTTATGTACCCACTACCATAGATTGAGTAGAAAATTCTACTAAAACTGGTCGTTATGGCCTGATATGAGCTATTTTTCAGAACAAAAATATACAAAATATGCATTGTGGACTCTTAAAAAAGAGTTTACTTTAATTCAAAAATTTTGACCTTCCCTTAAGGAGTTTGGTATTAATTCCGAGCCAAAGATGCTGCTTCTTAAACACAAGGAAATGTTTGAGGTAGCTATCTAGATCTCTTTTATAGAATTTTCAAATAAATGACAGAAAATTCAAATTAATATACATGCACTGAAAAAAATATTTACCTGATATTAAAGATTAAGCAACCTAAATTTAAGAATGTGCAATTTATAAAATACTAAAGACAAATTTCTTTAAAATAATGCAATTTTAATTAAAATAAAGTTTATAATCTTTTCTTCAAAAATTTGTTTCATTAAATTTAGGACACAAATTTTGGAAATTTTGCGTCCCTCCGTTAAAGCCGCATGTCTTTGAACCAAGGCAAAAATGAACAAAGAAATGACAGTTTAAAAATTCAAATTATAATACATGCACTGAAAAAAATATTTACCTGATATTAAATATTAAGCAACCTAAATTTTAGGATGTACAATTTACAAAATATTAAGGACAAATTTCTTTAAAATAATGCAATTTTAATTGAAATAAAGTTTATAATATTTGCTTCATAAATTTGTTTCATTAAATTTAGAACACAAATTTTGAAAATTTGCGTCCCACCGTTAAAGCCGCATGTCTTTGAACCAAGGCAAAATTGAACAAATAAATGACAATTTAAAAATTCAAATTATAATACATGCACTGAAAAAAATATTTACCCGATATTAATGATAAAGCAACCTAAATTTTAGGATGTGCAATTTACAAAATATTAAGGACAAATTTCTTTAAAATAATGCAATTTTAATTAAGATAGAGTTTATAATCTTTGCTTCAAAAATTTGTTTCATTAAATTTAGGACACAAATTTTGGAAATTTGCGTCCCTCCGTTAAAGCCGCATGTCTTTGAACCAAGGCAAAAATGTCCTTAAAGTGAAGAAACACATTTTTGATTTAAAGAAATCGTCCCTAAATTAACTGAAATATTGAATCTTTACATTTAAAATAAAAACGCTTCGAACATAGGCTAAGACTTATTTTGAGGACTTGGCATCTTTGGTTTAAATTTTTTTTTGAATTAAGAAATCGCTGTTTACTTTGAGGTATCTGTTATAATTTGGATTTTTATACTGGCACTTGTTTGTACGTGAATAGCTTTATTAATATATTCGATAAATGAGATCTGAATCCTAATTTTATTGATCCTAGATTTAAGGCCAGATAGGTCGCTAAAAATGTCTTTATTTTAAAGAAACCGCATCCTTGGCTCGGAATCAATAACAAACTCTTTGAGATAAGGTCAAAATCATTAGATTTTTTTTTTGAGTGAAGAAATATAGAATGTTTCGTAAACACCGAAAAAAATGTAAACTGTTTCAAAGGAAGAATGGACTAACTCGTACGAAAATTGAACTGAATTGTACTCAACATTTGTAGATTTCCACAACCAGGACAATTTAATGCCAGTTCACGAAATTACATCCTCTTATAAAAGAAAAAAATATCTTTATTTTAAAGAACCGCATCCTTGGCTGGGAATCAATAACAAAATCTTTGAGATAAGGTCAAAATCTTTGGATCCAAGTAAAATTTTTTTGAGTGAAGAAATATAGAATGTTTTGTAAACACCGTAAAAATGTAAACTGTTTCATAGGAACTAACTCGTACGAAAATTTAACTGAATTGTACTCCACATTTTTAGATTTCCACAACCAGGAAAATTTTGTGCTAGTTCACGAAATTACATCCTCTTATAGAAGAAAAAATGAACTGAAGTAAAGAAGAAATCATTGGCATCAAATCATGACCATTTTAACCATACAGTAGTTCATTCTTACTACTTTTGGGAATCGTACGAAAATGTTTTTTAGCTTTAGTACTTTTTACCCACGTTTAGTTCATAAAACTTTTTACCCACGTTTAGTTCATAAAATGTTTTAGAGATACTTAAAAAAAAATGAAAAATTTCATTGAACTCTGGAAAAATTCTCAAAAAAAAAAATAAATTTAAACTACAGACAAATATTTTTTTTTGCAATAAAAATAAGTTAAATTTAGCGTTAGTTCAACTACGGAATTTTTTTTCTGTGCAGGGAATAACAATTCTCACCAATGAGTTTCATTTGCCCCAAAGAAACATTTTATAAGACAAAAGGAAACTTTATTGGGTCTCTAACAAATAGGCTAATGCTTTATATTACAAGCATATAATTTTAATGGCTACTATAAAAAATGTTTTCACAGTAATTTTTTATTTTATAAATAATATTTATAAATTTTTCACTAAACACGAAAATCTTAATTGTCCCCATGAAAAAGCGTTACTTCCACATACCTTAGTATTTATTTGGAAACCATTAGAAATATATCTACCCTAGAGCATAAACTATGTAAAGGCAATTGAGTATAACAATGACAATGAAATCCCTTCACTTGAGTGGTGAAACCACAGATTGGTAGAAAAAAACTACAAAGTGACATTACTTTTGCAAAACAACAATCCTTAGTGAAATAGGAGGAAATCACTCAAAACACTCGAAATACCCTGCAACAGGCTGCTGCAAAACGCAAGCAACAGGAGTAGACTCTGTCATAAACAATGTAAGGGGGAAACGGAAGCTGCATTTGTCCACACACACACCAAGCAAGAGAACTGAATACAAATCTCTGGAATCTCTCTCATCTACAAGTATAGATGTGAGGGAGCATTCTCATACAAGTGTCGGTGGTGTATGTAATGCAGCAGTTGACTTTAGCGAATGTATTACGAAGGTTTTAGAGCTACACACAACCTCTCGCACACATATTCACACCATCATCATCATATTTTTACTCTTTGCTTGGGTTTTGTAGAAATGTGATATCGTCCCCGTTGTTGTCGGTGTAAATCGTTAATGTTCTAATATCGTGTCGTGAGTATAGAAGACATTATTAGTCTCATGGGGAGGGTGGGCAAGGCTAGGCCATTCTATTGGTGTTGACAACTAGAGACATACTTGTTGAGCTAGTGTTAGTGCTAGTGGTTTCAGCTTTAGCAGCAACAGCTTCCATCATCATCTATCTAGCACCAAGTATCCTTTGCCACAGAAACGCCAGCAGCAGGAATTAATCACTTGGTGGATTCAGTGCGAGACGAGATCTCGTTGCTGTTGGTAGTGTTTTCTAATTTCTCTTCTTAAAAAAAAAAACTAAAAATACTAGAAAAATAAAGCAAATAACCGTTAACAAATAAAGACCAAAAAACCCCATAGAAAGAACAACTAAATAAACTTTTTTTCTTTGTAAACAAAATACAAGTGTATATTCCTATTTGCCTACTTTTATTGTTTAACTTAAAGTATTCTCTTAATCTTTAAACAAAAACTTTGTGTTTGTGAAAATATCGGTTAATCGGTTTTTGTGCAAAAAATAAAACAATTATTTCGTATTGAAGATTGTTCCTAAGTTTATATATTTTCAACGTAAATGTGATAGTTAGAAAATATTTTAGTTTTTTTTTATTAAAACGAAAAACCAAACACTCGCTTATAACGAAATCGAAATAATAGAAAAATATTACAAAAACGAAACCAAATTTCGAATTATTTAGAAAAGTTAAGAAAATATGTGACCTGTTTAGATCATTAAGGGTGTAAGTTGTAAAAATATTTAAAAAAAAATTAAATATTTATTATTAGTTTTTTATTTTTTTATTTTAATTGATCACCTTCATATAAATACTTCGAACAAAATATCGCCTTAATAATTTTTTTATGAATTTAAAATTTTGTGTAAAAATATTGACAATATTAAGGTCAATTATATTTGATATAAAGCAAATTATTATTTTAAAATATATTCTATTTGATTTAAAAAAAAATTATTGTTGGCCCAAAAAATAATGTTTGAGTTAAATGAGATTTTAAATATTATTATTACTATTATTATTATTATTATTATTATTATTATTATTATTATTATTATTATTATTATTATTATTATTATTATTATTATTATTATTATTATTATTATTATTATTATTATTATTATTATTATTATTATTATTATTATTATTATTATTATTATTATTATTATTATTATTATTATTATTATTATTATTATTATTATTATTATTATTATTATTATTATTATTATTATTATTATTATTATTATTATTATTATTATTATTATTATTATTATTATTATTATTATTATTATTATTATTATTATTATTATTATTATTATTATTATTATTATTATTATTATTATTATTATTATTATTATTATTATTATTATTATTATTATTATTATTATTATTATTATTATTATTATTATTATTATTATTATTATTATTATTATTATTATTATTATTATTATTATTATTATTATTATTATTATTATTATTATTATTATTATTATTATTATTATTATTATTATTATTATTATTATTATTATTATTATTATTATTATTATTATTATTATTATTATTATTATTATTATTATTATTATTATTATTATTATTATTATTATTATTATTATTATTATTATTATTATTATTATTATTATTATTATTATTATTATTATTATTATTATTATTATTATTATTATTATTATTATTATTATTATTATTATTATTATTATTATTATTATTATTATTATTATTATTATTATTATTATTATTATTATTATTATTATTATTATTATTATTATTATTATTATTATTATTATTATTATTATTATTATTATTATTATTATTATTATTATTATTATTATTATTATTATTATTATTATTATTATTATTATTATTATTATTATTATTATTATTATTATTATTATTATTATTATTATTATTATTATTATTATTATTATTATTATTATTATTATTATTATTATTATTATTATTATTATTATTATTATTATTATTATTATTATTATTATTATTATTATTATTATTATTATTATTATTATTATTATTATTATTATTATTATTATTATTATTATTATTTTATTTTTTTTTTAAGAAAGATTATAGACAGTCGTTGCATCGCTTGTCATAATTGCCGGATTATTTCTTTTTATAGATAATAATTTACAACAAAGAATTTACAATTACGAAAGAACGGTTTTTTTTCCTTATCCTGGGTTGCTTCCTAAAAAAAATATTTTATTTTATTTTATTTTAATTTAAAGAAGTCACGTCTTGGCCCGATGTCTATACTAAAAACTCTTAAATGAGGATCAAAATCTTTTGATCCAAGAAAACCTTTTTGAGTATAAAGGTTGAGTTACATACTATGCGTTAATGCGTCCGTTGATTGAAGAGTTGAATTTTCTCTTTGAAAGGAACAGTTTTGTTAGAGTGCTTCAAACTGAAAAATATCAACCCTCGGACAGACACATGAGTCTGGCCAGACCTTTTTCAATTCTAATTGTAATTAAAATACATTTATAATATAGCTAGAGACTTCAAACTACAGGTACCCTCCTAAAATTTTATTACCTATCGATGTGTGAAAAAATCAGGACGGAAAATACGACAGTAATAATGTAATAATATCAACAAAATAGCATATTTTCCATATAAATACATTAAAATACATAGTGGATCTGGTCAGGCCTCATGTGTTACGAATGTGACTATCGAAACATGTGTATGACGGAGGGTTAAGTATCATACATACACTGAAAAAAATATTGTCGTGAGGTCAAAGATTTCATGTCTTTAAAATACGAATGCAAATTTTACTTAGCATAAAAGACGCATTTCTCCAATATAAAGTTTTTTTCCTTGTCCAAAAGTCGATAAACTTTTCAAAGAAGTCGTATTGTCCTTATAATTAAGTGATTTCACTTAAAAATGGGTATCATAACATGAAGACAAAATGTTTGGGCTAAGGTTAACTTAACTTTAATAATTCAGAATTTTTTTTTTTTAAATTTAATGAAATTTGTTGTCTTTTTGCATCTTGACTACAAAGCAAAAAATCTTTCAAATATAGGACATGTTTTTCAAAACTTTATTTTAAAGATTGTTTTTACTTGAACCATAGCATAATTTCTAGCGAAAAATTAAAATTTGCTTCCTAGAAGCAAGTATACAATTCTTAATATGGAAAATAACGATTCTTAATATGGAAAATAAAATTATCGTTAACTCGTTTTTAAAGGACTTTCATAGCATATGTAGAAAAAAAGCGAAAAATTAAAATTTGCTTCCTAGAAGCAAGTACACAAACCCCAAATTTAAAAGAGAATGGTGTCTTAAAAGTATCCTCACTTATATTCTCCCCTTCTTTGGCTCGGAATCAATACCAAAACTTTTAAAGTAAAAACAAAATCTTTGGAAACGGACATGCTTTTTTTCAGTGTACGAATCGCCTGACTAGCTTTTCTATCCGATATGTATGTCTATACTTTTTTGTTACGAAATTCTGTGTGGATCTTACCAAGTCTGTCCGTCCATCAGTATTTTAATTAATCATGCTAACTTTCGAACGAGTACACCCAAAGAAAAAATAATTTCCTCCCGAACGAAATTTTAGACAAATAAAATTTTCGCTTAATTGCTTAAAGAGAAAACTTTGTTTGTAAAAAATTTTGTTCCTCAAAAACAAAAAAGGAAACCCCTTCCTTCAGTGTACACACAGAGAATACATATTGGTTGTGATGACCGAATTTATTGCCAACCTCCTTTTGGCAGTTGCATCAACTATCTTCTGGCAGTTGTGATACCCGATAAATTCGGTCGACTCAATCGAATTATGGGAAATCTAACCAATACCATATATGGAGTTGGTTGTACTAGACGATGCAATTGATCGTTACTTCCTTTTTTATTTGGTTGTATTACCCAACTTTATAAGCACCTTAACCGAATTGAAAATAAATTTTTCCGCAAAATATTGTATTTCACATTTTTAAAAGATGGAAAGGTACATAAAATCACACTATACTTAAATACAATACATTGATAACAATTTAACAAAAATTGTCACCTTTAAAAGTACCCGCCGCCAGCTTGGATTGTTGAATTGACAGGCAATGGGAGTTAAATCTCTGGGACTCTTAGTACATTAGTACTTATAAATGGAGTCCAAACTGAGCACATAGCATAAAAATGGTCCAACATAGCTTGCCTAAAAACACAACAAATTAAGTTAGAAAATTAGTGTGGAGTTTTAAAAATTTAATACGAATCTACTCTACATAGTCACTTCCTCGGGGGTTTCATAAATAAAATAAAGACGTGGAGATGGATTTTTCCATTAGAGGCCCTTTAAAGTCGTTGCATGATTTATACTTTAGCCCTTTAACACAAGAAAATTGTTCCACATATAATACTTTATATAACTCGATCTCCATTTGATCCCAAACAATTGAAGATGCGCACTGTTTATCTGACTCGTAGCATTGAGTATCCTAACGTAGCATTGAGTATCCTGACGATTAAATTAAAAATAAAACACATTTTCCTTCCACATTGAATAATTGATAATAACAATATTGACATTTAAAAATATTTCCAACGGAATTCGGCTGTGACTATCAATTGTAAGGGCTGAATACTAAATGGAGTTCAAATTTGCAAGAATGTTTTTAGTGACATACGAAGTTCATGATGAACGCATTTGTAAAAAAAATTTACAAATTTAAAGAAATAATGAACTATTTTGTGAGATATACGAATTTAGTAAATTTTTAGTTAATTAAACTTACAAAAATTATTGGAGTAATGGAAACTTTCTCCAAAAATAATAATTCGATAAACTAAAATACAGTAATCCCTCGATTTATGTCGTCTCGGTTTACGTTGTTTCGATTTACGTCGTCAAATTTTTTGTTCCATCAAACTTCGATTTACGTCGCCTTTCGATTTACGTTGTCGATTTTTTTGCCCACTTTATCAGAAACGCCTTCCATAAGTAAAATAAGTATCAACGATGATGACATCGAAACATTTTTTTCTGAAATTCTTACCGAAATTACTGAATTACTTTTATTTTTGAAGTTTTTTATTATGTACGCGCATATACATACATAAATGGACTTAGGAGTAAGTATGAACAATTTTTAATTCGGTTTACGTCGTTTCGATTAACGTCGTCAAATTCCGGAACCAATCACGACGTAAATCGAGGGATTACTGTAATGTTAAATTGGCTTTAGTGCAATAGAGGGTTTATTTTTTTTTTTGAGTGTAGCGACTTATCTGGTTTTAAATCTAGGATCAATAAAATAAAATTATGATACTGATCCCATTTATAAAAATTTTGCGTTATATTAATAAAGTTATTCATGTACCCAGCAAAAAACTTGCTGAATTTCCAGAAATGTCCCACTTAAATGCGCTTCTTCTATGTATGAATTTCAACGCTTTCAGAAGCACAAACTACACCCTCAAAAAAAATCGCCTCTTTAACATATGTTCCAAACATATTTTGCAGGAAGCACATATATTATTGGATACTGCCGAAACATTAACATATTTGTTTTATGTGAACATATTATATGTTTGGAAGCATTTTGAGCCCAAAAATATTATATGCTTGGAAGAATTTTCCCAAAGACGATTGTGCTCATTCCCTAACATACTCGTAATTCTCACTTCCACGAAATATTTTAGTTCTTGGCACCTTTTTCTGTAATACAAATAATGTTGAAGAAATTATTCACTTTTATAATTTTTTTAAATTTTACCTTTCGCCTGCACGGAGAATCGAACCGAGGACCATACAGTTTGTAAGCCAACACACTATCCACTGGGCTACGTAGCTGTTATAGTCACCAGCATGCAAAGGGTCGTGGGTTCAATACCTGCTCCGACCGAACACCATTGGTTTTTTTTTTTTAATTTACGCATTTATATTTATACTATATTAAATTTTTATAATGAAACTTCGAAATGTGGGTTATTAAAGATTTATAGTCAGTAACAGTGCTTGATATAAACGAAATTGACTGATTTTTGGATAACATATTATTTTTTTATTGCAAAATAACAATTTTGTAACAAAAACCTGTTTTTGGTACAAAACTTTAAAATTTGGAAGGAATTCAAAAACTCTAACAAAAGAAGAACGTGGAGTCGAGTAAAAACATACATAAATAATTTTATAATTAATATAAACATAAATTTATTTAGGCGTGAACAGTTTTTTACTGGCATTTAACACCATCGCTCTAAAATGCCTTTTATTTTTCTTTAATAATTCATTTTAAAGAAAATAATCTTTTTAAATTGTTTTAGCTGCAAAACTCGAACTTAATGCCCGCTTTTATATTTGAAGGTGTCCGTCAACTCCTCGTGGACTACTTATTAATAAAGAGGAACTAAACTTTGTTTTTATACATTTTACTGTGTAATTTTTCACTATTTCCTCCTTATTTCATTTTACTGTCCCAACTCTAAAAAGAGTATAGTGCCCTTTCGATATTTTTATGAAGACCCCTGATTTCTTTTAACGAACCAAGAAAAAAATTGTGCCCATAATGCCAAAATGATAAACAAAACACATGTCCACACATACATAAAATGCTGCTCTCACGGCGAAAACACATGCTGTTTTTTTTTAATGTCTATTCTCTTGGTTCCGAATGTCTATTCTCTTTATTCAAATTAAATAATATTTAGACTTAAGCATATCAAATTTTTGGCGTTATCATAAACCAGTTTTCCGAAACAACATACAAGCGGTTTCATAGAAATTGTTCTCTTTGGATTCTTTCGCTGTGTTATGTTGATATCTTTTGTCAACTCTCCCGGTTTCCATCTCTATTTCTTTCTCTATACTCTCTCTCTGTCGCTTTGAATAAAATATCACAACATATGTATGTTTAGTCGAAATTTGTAAATTTATACATGTTTGCATTCACACATATGATTTTTATGAAACATTCATGTCCCAAACATAATATATTCTAACATATTAACATAGATGTCCCAAACTTTTAGTGTTAGTTTAGGAACATTGCATGTTTGCACTTAAATATATTGTGTTTTAAAATTGTGCCCGAAACACATTTTGTTTATATCGGAACATATGAAAAACATATTTTTCTAAGAGTGTATGGATGTGGAGAGCATGAAATCGTAACTTGCCACATAGTTCGTAAGAAGTCGTTATAAAATACACAAACAACTCTTATTTACAGGAGTGCAACTATGTAAGCGAGAGACGAAGCACCCGCTTACCCTAGTGCAACTCAGCTGTGCTAATTTCAGCACCACCATTATTTACATATTTGAAGTACGTTGTTCGCCTTATATGTGTAGAAGGAAGCGCTGTATTCTACACTGCAAATGTTGTGAGTTAAAGTAGTGCCTACAATATAATTTTACTGCTTCCAAATTTACAATTATTTTTTGCTGGGTATAAACAAATGCGAGTTTAAAAATCTAAATTATAACGGATATTTAAAAGTAAAAAATATTTTCATAATTCGAAAAAACCAAAAATTCTAAATAAGTTTTACGGTACGGTCACACTAGGCAAATATTTGACAGAAATCAAAAAAATAATTCGTCGCCATAGTCAAACCAGCAAATATTTTTAGCTCATATTGGGTATATGTTATAACATCACGATAGGAGTCTTTTACAAAAACGGTATCCGGATATTTCGAAAATTGTCCTGGAAAAAAGTTTGACACTCATTTTCGTCAGATCAAAGACATATGACTTTAGTGGAGGAACTCAAATTTCCAAAATTTGTGTCCTAACTTTAATAAAAAACATTTTTTGAAGCAAAGATTATAAACTTTATTTTAATTAAAATTTAATTATTTTAAAGAAATTTGTTCTTAATATTTTGTAAATTGCACATCCTAAAATTTAGGTTTAGGTAATCTTTAATATCACGAAAATATATTCTCAGTATACTCGGCGGACGAAAATTATATATTGTTTTAAAAATCGAATTAAAAATTTTCCAACATTTGCTGTATTTACTATATTTTAGTCGAGGTGGGTCAACACGATCGACTGGCCTAAAATTAAAATCGTCGACTTCATTCTCTGACGCTTCCCCGCAACAACTTTTTCGATTTTTTTTCATATGTTGGATCCTTCCACGGAATATTTTCAGATCTCTATCAATTTAATTCTGAATTCGCGTTTTACATTTAAGGTATTGTTAAGGTTTATTTTTGGTACAACCACCATGGCTTTTAGCAATGCTACCAGAACCATTAGAACGATATACGAGCCCAGCGAAAAAAGCGTCGCCAAAAAAGTAATGAAAATGTTCTTTTTGGATCCGGAAGTGGTGCAAAATTAACGCAGAAGCGATGAATTTAACATGGGCTTGTCATAAGACGGAAGTACTCCATTTCAACAGCCGGTGCACTGATTTTGCATCACTTCTTTAGGTGTGATCCGTATTCAATGTTATGGTTGTAAATTAAAAAATTCTGTGATATTTTGTCAAATAAATAATTTTTATAATTTTTTATAATTTTTAATGGATTCTAACGCTTGTCTGGAACGTTTGGCCTCAAATATTTTCAAAAATGCACAATTTTTTCAGATTTTTTTTTTTGACAAAATTTAAATAATTTGTACCATTTTATGAATTCTTAAACTGTTTTTAACCAATTTGAAACAAAAAAAGTTAAAATTACCCACTAAAAAAATAAAAAAAAAAACATGTTATAAAAAAATTCATGAAAAGAACTTCCTGTGTAGTTAAAATAGAGAACGTCATTGGGAGTACATTTTCAGGAAGTGCTTTTAAAGTTGTGCTTTTGGAAGAACTTCCAAATTTTTTTGCTGGGAGGTTATACACAAACGATTCGTTCACTAGGAGATGTGTGAGCTTATTCCCATGGATCTCTGAAAATTCGATATTTCTTAAAACTTGAAAATATTGATTTTTTTTAAATCTTGAAAATGTTGACATTCAAACATTTTCATTACAACTACATTGTCCCTTCTCTTTAAAAATACTAATTATAGGTACACACAATTTCTTCAATTATCCATAAGTTAAATGTCTACTTCCTCAATAGTGAAAGCTCTTAATTAATTTAATTATTGTTTTTATTGACACATTCCTATAACAAACAAATTGCAAAATAACACCAACTACAGTACTAAAATTTTTCAATATTTAATGTAAATTACTTGGATCGATCCAATACCCAAGCATTTATCTGGTTCTCTGACCAGGTAATTGTCCAACAAACCAAACATTCATATGGGCATAATTTAATCTAATAACAATAATCCCTGGTTTGATAATTGTCCATAGCATATGAGCACTCGATTGAAGTGGACCACATAGGGCAGTTAATTCTACCAAACGCCATTCATCCCTGAAATTACCATAATTGTTTTTGTATGACCATATTGTCTATTGTTTTCTGTCATAGAGATTTCTAATGTGTCCTTAAGGACAATCCAAGGGTTTGTGGAGAATTTTTAAATTTATAAACGATTATCAATTTGAATATCATTGAAATTATGGATATGATGGCGGTCATACCATCCCCATCTCCGTAGATTATATCAAGCCAAAGTGTTTTGAACTGTCAACGGCAGTGATGATAATGATGACCACATAAGAGGATGCTTGCAAACGTCATCCTGTCTTCCTCAGGGTTTTGGGGAGAGTTTATGTATGATATCATATGATACGATTGTGGTTAGAAGAGAACTATAGGGCAAGTAGTGACCGCAATCAAATCACTTTTATTTTTAACAATAAGATTTGAAATGGTGTTTTGTTGGGAAATTGAAAATGTTTGGTGTTTATGACATTTGATTTGACAAAATTTACCAAGGATATCAAAATAAAACAAAGTCTGGAATATGTCCTCAATTAATAAAGCCTCCAGCATGTATGTTCTCTTATGTCTGTTATAAATAATAAATTACATAGATGATCCGTCTTTGTTATATGTAGTTTGACAGTTTCGAAAATTAAGAATAAACTAAAAAAAAATTGGGGGAATCCTAAACTGTCTTTCAGTTTTGTTTTCAATATTTTCAAATTTTATTCACAATTTATATTTCAAAAATGTATTCTCATTTTTTTCGATGTGTAGTGACTAATAATAGATAACATAGATTATCCGTCTTTGTTATATGTAGTTTGACAGTTCCAAAAATTAAGAATAAACAACAACAAACAAATGGGGGAATCCTAAATTCTCTTTCATTTTTGTTTTCACAATTTATACACGCAAAAAAATAATTCTTTCCTCCCAAACGAAATTTTAGACAAACAAAGTTCGTTTCTCATTTGCTTTTCGCTGTAAGGAAGTGTATTTGGAAGAAAAGTATATACTTTTTGTGATAAACGTTTATTCGCGGACCATGCACTTTGTAAGCCAACACACTAACCACTGAGCTATGTACCTGTTATGGTCATCAATAGATAAATATCCATATAAGTTATATTTATATAGCATAGCTTGCGGCGCCCACGAACCGAATAAACAAAGTTTATTTAACAGAATCAAACATTTAGTTTGGGACCGTGGAGCAGTGGTTGCTACGTCCGACTTGCATGCCAAGGGTCGTGGGTTCGATCCCTGCTTCGGCCAAAGTTTTTTTTTGTCTTTTTTTACATATATTCCAGATATGTTCGGAAGATTCCGAAAAAATTACATTGTAGTATATTAAATTTTGAACTGTAAAATGTGTCTTATTAAAGACCTAAAGTCAGAAAAGAACAGTGTTTGATATAAACGAAATGGACAGTGTTGTTATTTCAAAAATAACTTTTTTTATTGAAAAAATAAAAATTTTGTAATAAACGAATTTTTTTGGTGATAAAAGTCTAAAATTTTCGAAGCAATTCAAAAAACTCTAACAAAAGAAAAACGTTTTCGGTACACGTTTTCCAAACGTTTTTTTTTCTTTGCGTGTATACAAAAAAAGTATTCTCATTTTTCCCGGTGTGTATTGATAAAAGTAAAATAGAAAATTTTGTCAAAATTTTATTTCCATAGATAATTCTGTCAATTTTATTTCCATAGATAATTTTGTCAAAATTTTATTTCTTTAGAAAACTTTGTCAAAATTTTATTTCCATAGAAAATTTTGTCAAAATTTTATTTCTATAGAAAATTTTGGCAAACTTTTATTTATATAGAAAATTTTGTCAACATTTTATTTCTATAGAAAATTTTGTCAACATTTTATTTCTATAGAAAATTTTGTCAACATTTTATTTCTATAGGAATTTTGCAAACATTTTTTACTACAGAAAAATTTTGTCAATATTTTATTTTCATGGAAAATTTTGTCAAAATTTTATGTCTAAAGAAAATATTGGAAAATTTTATTTCTATAGAAAATGTTGTCAACATTTTATTTCTATAGAAAATTTTGTCAAAATTTTATTTCTATAGAAAATTTTGTCAAAATTTCGTTTTATAGAAAATTTTGTCAAAATTTTATTTCAATATTTTATGTCTATAGAAAATTTTGTTTCAATGGAAAATTTTGTCAACATTTTATTTCTATAGAAAATTTTGTCAACATTTTATTTCGATAGAAGATTTTGGAAATTTTTATTTTGATAGAAAATTTTGGCAAAATTTTATCTATATAGAAAATGATGGCAACATTTTATTTCTATGGAAAATTTTGTCAAAATTTTGTTTCTAGAGAAAATTTTATCAAAATTTTATTTCTATAGAAAATTTTCTCAAAATTATTTTTCTATAGAAAATTTTCTCAAAATTATTTTTCTATAGAAAAATTTGTCAAAATGTTATTTCTCTAAAAAATTTTGCCAAAATTTTATTTCCATAGAAAATTTTTTAAAAATTATATTTTTATAGAAAATTTAGTCAAAATTCTATTTCTGTAGAAACTTCTGCCAAAATTGTAATTCTATAGAAAATTTAGTAAAAATTTTATTTCCATAGTAAATTTTGTTTACATTTTATTTCTATAGAAAATTTTATTGAAATTTTATTTCTATAGAAAAGTTTGTCAAAATTTTATTTCTGTAGAAAATTTTGTCACAATTTTATTTCTATAAGAAATTTTGTCAAAATTTTATTTTTATAGAAAATTTTATTTCTATTGAAAATTTGGTCACAATTTTATTTCTATAGGAAATTCTGCCAAAATTTTATTTCCATAGAAAAATGCGTCAAAATTTTATTTCTATAGAAAATTTTGAGAAAATTTAATTTCTATTGAAAATTTTGTCAAAATTTTATTTTTATAGAAAATTTTGTCAAAATTTTATTTCTAGAGAAAATTTTATTTCTATAGAAAATTTTGTCAGAATTTTATTTCTATGGGAAAAATTTCTTTTTATAGAAAATGTTGTTAAAATTTTATTTCTTTGGAAAATTTTGCCAATCTTGTATTTCTTTGGAAAATTTTGTCAAAATGTTATTTCTATATAAAATTTTGTCACAATTTTATTTCTATAGAAAATTTTGTCAAAATTTTATTTTTATTGGAAATTTTGTCAACATTTGATATCCATTGAACATTTTGTCGAAATTTTATTTTTATAGAAAATTTGGCAAATTTTTATTTATATAGAACATTTTGTCAAAATTTTATTTCTATAGGAAAAATTTCTTTTTTTATAGAAAATTTTGTCAAAATTTTATTTCTATAGAAAATTTTGTCGAAATTCATTTCAGACTCATTTAGACTATTCAGACCATTGTGATACTAAAGTGATGAAATTTTAATCATCTTCCATCATTTCTCATCTTTATAGCATCTTAGCTCAATCATCTTAATGTCTATTAATGGCAAACAATAATACCTCAATCTTATTGCGTTTTTTTCATTTTGTGATAATCTCCCACAGGAATTCACTTCGCCTGGAAAATTGCACCCAAATACAAAAGAAGAAGAAACGAAAGAATCATCCACCCATATTCCACTCCAATAGCTGTTGAATCATCCACAAAAGCCAAAAATAAAAAAAAAATCTACATCCATTGCTCCAGTGACAATCAAACAACCGCAGAGACCAGTTGAATATTCCCAAGGATCTATTCAATTCCTTACATAGCCATATGCTGAGAGCGAATATCGTCGCTGTAGTCTATCACCAGCTGAGTATTTTAAGCGAAAGTGCAGACGTGTTTCAGACAAAACTGTTGTAATAACCGGAAACCTTAACCATCAGACAAACCAACAACATTTTCCCTCTTACTCAAACTTCAATTGAAGATTTTCGTCAAAACCATCATCTACATCGATATCTGACTTGTTTTCTCTCTCTCTCTTTGGTTGTAGAGTCTGTCCGTCTGTGTGAGGACGATTGACATCCTCACATCCTTCAGCCAATATAGCGTTCACATTTCACAAAAAAATCAACGACATCTCACAACAGGTAAGTGAAATACAATGAAACACAATAGCTTTAAATGTTCACCAATGTCAAACTCTTTGAATTGTGGAGAATAACATGGTCCCCATTAGGTTTATAAATTTCAATCCCAATTGGTTGGAAAATTCCTATACCATAGGGATTTATGTTTTGGCATTGAATTGTAGCAGAACATTTGTTGGCTATGACTTCCTTGTATCTTATTGTGCAACATATTGTCCCGGAATATAATTTATCCTAGTATGTATGGAATATGCTATCATGGCAAACAACAGGTGTTTGACTCTTATTTGTGAAATCATTCAAAAGTATTTAGAGATTGCACAGATTTCGTTGATGTTTTTTGACAAGTATCTGGGGAAATTAATTTAAATGTGAGTAATTAGAGCGTGACAAAATGAAGAACACTTGAAATAAGTAGAAGTTAGATTTAAGAAATGAAGATAATTTATTGTCATTTTAGGCAGTATTGCCAGATACTTTTGGAAAAAATTAAAATCCTACAAAAAGCTCCATTTTGAATTCATCCTTAACCCCTTAAATGCGCACTGTATCTTTTAGGATACAACCAGAAAAAAAATTCTAACGTCTAAAAATTTTGAGTGAGGTCTATGAAATCTATGAATTTCACTTATACTAACTATTATCCCTGCCTCTCGAGGATGACCTTCTCATTCAACTTTGATTCGTTTGGGACCACCATTAAGAGTTTAATCATGATTATACTATCGAATAAAAGTCTCATCACATGTTTAGAACTTACAATTTACTGGTCTTCAATTACATTTTACAATTACAATTAATATTAAGATACTAAGCCAATTGCCTAAGCAGAAAAACAAACTAAGTTAGACGCCCCCTAATCCACGTGCAACATTGCTCATCTATAATCAATGATTTAATAAATGTTAAATTATGACGAGTTAATGGAAACCTTTCATTATTTATTGCATTGTCTTGAATAAGACAATATTTTATTGAAACTTTCTAATTTCTCATGTCTGGGTCATAGTGAGATAGAAAGTTAAATGTATTGGAAATTAGAACCAGCATTCTTACAAGTATAAACAACGGACTTTTAGCTCAAATTGATAAATTGCTCATGAAGTAGAGGGAGATGTGAGTTAATGCGTTATCCGGATGAAATAGTATTTTTCTATTCGTCAATAGGTCTTTCTTCTTGGGATTAGAATCGACCCAAGTATAACATGCAGAGTAGGAATATGATAACCTCCTACAGCAAAATGTTATCCGATATAGAGATTTTACCCAAACCGATATATTTGCCCAGGGCGCAGAGACAGGTGTTAGCTAATGCTCCCCAAATTTCGTAGAGGTTATGAAGCCACTCCATATTTTAAAATTTCTACTTTCACAGCTACCTGAAGTTAGATTAGGTAACGTATAGTGGAAGTCCCTTATTTCGGGCTCACATAGACTATTTAGTCCATTGTGATATCATAGTGGTGAATTTCTCTTTCATCACTGAGGACTGCCGATTCCATGCTTAATTCAACGATACCTCCTTTTCAAAGACGAATCCCGGAGTACCAGTTCCTTGCGCACCACGAACACCGTTGCCACAGTTGGTAGAATTCTACCAAAACTTGTAGAGTTTTTATTGTTTGGTAGATTGGTAAAATTTTGTATGTTTTGGTAGATTTTGAAAAATATTGCACTCCAAAAAATAAAAATTTGGCAAAATTTTCTATAGAAATAGTATTTTGACAAAAATTTCTATAGAAATACAATTTTGAGAAAACTTTCGAAAGAAAGAAAATTTTGAAAAAATGTATATAGAAATAAAATTTTGACAAAATTTTCTATTGAAATAAAATGTTGACAAAATTTTCTATAGATATAAAATTTTGACAAAAATTTGTATAGAAATAAAATTTTGACAAAAATTTCTACAGAAATAAAATTTTGAGAAAAATTTCGTAAGATAGAAAAAATGCATATAGAAATAAAATTGTGACAACATTTTCTATAGAAATAACATTTTGACAAATTTTTCAATAGAAATAACATTTTGACAAAATTTTCTATAGATAAACAATTTTGACAAAATTTTCTAGAGAAATAAAATTTTGACAAAATTTTCTAAAGAAATAAAATTTTCTCTAGAAATAAAATTTTGACCAAATTTTGTATAGAAATAAAATTTTGACAACATTTTCTATAGAAAAAAAAAATTTTTTTTTGACAAAATTTTTTCTATAGAAATAAAATTTTGACAAAATTTTCTATAGAAAAAAAAAATGACAAAATTTGTTCTATAGAAATAAAATTTTGACAAAATTTTTAATAGATATAAAATTTTAACAAAAATCGCATAGAAATAAAATTTTAACAAAATTTTAATAGAAATAAAATTCTGACAAAAATTTGACAAAATTTTCTATAGTAATAAAATTTTGACAAAAGTTTAGAGATATAAAATGTTGACAAAATTTTCAATAGAAATAAAATTTTGACAAAATTTTCTGTAAAAATAAAATTTCCACAAAATGTTCAATAGATAGAAAATTTTGACAAAAATAGATATAAAATTTTAACAAAAATCGCATAGAAATAAAATTCTGACAAAAATTTGACAAAATTTTTAATAGATATAAAATGTTGACAACATTTTCAATAGAAATAAAATTTTGACAAAAGTTTCTGTAAAAATAAAATTTTCACAAAATGTTCGATAAATATAAAATTTTGACAAAAATAGATATAAAATTTTAACAAAAATCGCATTGAAATAAAATTTTAATAGAAATAAAATCCTGACAAAAATTTGACAAAATTTTTAATATATATAAAATAATGACAAAATTTTCTATAGAAATAAATTTTTTACAAAATGTTCTATAGAAATATAATTTTGACGAAAATTTCCATTGAAACAAAATCTTTACAAAATTTTCTATAGAAATAAAATTTTAACAAAATTTTTTATAGAAATAAAATTGTGATAAAATTTGCAATAGGAATAAAATTTTGACAAAATTTTCAATATAAATAACATTTTGACAAAATTTTCTATAGCTCTAAAATTTTGACAAAATTTTCTAGAGAAATAAAATTTCGACAACATTTTCGAAAGAAATAAAAATTTGACAAAATTTTCTCTAGAAAAAATATGTTGACCAAATTTTGTATAGAAATAAAATTTTGACAAAAATTTCTATAGAAATAAAAATTTTCTATAGGAATAAAATTTTGACAAAATTTTTAATAGATATAAAATGTTGACAAAATTTTCAATAGAAATAAAATTTTAACAAAATTTTAATAGAAATAAAATTCTGATAAAATTTTGACAAAATTTTCTATAGAAATAAAATTTTGACAAAAGTTTTAATAGATATAAAATGTTGACAAAATTTTCAATAGAAATAAAATTTTGACAAAATTTTCTATAAAAAAAATTTCGACAAAATGTTCAATGGATATCAATTTTTGACAAAATTTCCAATAGAAATAAAATTCTGACCAAAATCGCATAGATATAAAATTTTGAAAAAAATTTCCATAGAAATAAAATTTTGACAAAATTTTCTATAGAAATAAAATTTTGCCAAATTTTCTATAGAAATAAATTTTTTACAAAATTTTCTATAGAAATAAAATTTTGACAAAAATTTCTATAGAAACAAAATTTTGACAAAATTTTCTATAGAAATAAAATTTTTACAAAATTTTCTATAGAAATAAAATTGTGACAAAATTTTCTATAGAAATAAAATTTTGACAAAATTTTCCAAAGAAATACAAGTTTGGCAAAATTTTCCAAAGAAATACAAGACTGGCAAAATTTTCTATAGAAAAAAAATTTTGACAAAATTTTCTAGAGAAATAAAATTTTGACAAAATTTTTATAAAAATAAAATTATTTGCAATAGAAAAAAAAATTGACAAAATTTTCTATAGAAAATTTGGCAAAATTTTCCAAAGCAATACAAGACTTGCAAATTTTTCTATAGAAAAAAAAAATTTTGACAAAATTTTGTAGAGAAATAAAATTTTGACAAAATTTTCCAAAGAAATAAAATTTTGACAAAATTTTATATAGAAATAAAATTTTGACAAAATGTTCAATCGATATAAAATGTTGACAAAATTTTCTAAAGAAATGAAATTTTGCTAAATTTTCTATAGAAATAAATTCTTTTCAAAATTTTCTATAGAAATATAATTTTGACAAAAATTTCTATAGAAACAAAATCTTTACAAAATTATCTATAGAAATAAAATTTTGACAAAATTTTTTTATAGAAATAAAATTTTGACAAAATTTTTTTATAGAAAGAAAATTGTGATAAAATTTGCAATAGAGATAAAATGTTGACAAAATTTTCAATAGAAATAAAATTTTGACAAAATTTTCTATAGATAAAAAATTTTGACAAAATGTTCGAAAGAAATAAAATTTTGACCAAAATTTTCTCTAGAAATAAAAATTTTGACAAAATTTTCTCTAGAAATAAAATTTTGACAAAATTTTCTCTAGAAATAAAATTTTGACAAAATTTTATATAGAAATGAAATATTGACAAAATTTTCCAAAGAAATACAAATTTTCTATAGAAAAAAATTTTGACAAAATTTTCTAGAGAAATAAAAATTTGATAAAATTTTCGAGAGAAATAAAATTTTGACAAAATTTTCTATAGAAATAAAATTTTTACAAAATTTTCTATAGAAATAAAATTGTGACAAAATTTTCTATAGAAATAAAATTTTGACAAAATTTTCCAAAGAAATACAAGTTTGGCAAAATTTTCCAAAGAAATACAAGACTGGCAAAATTTTCTATAGAAAAAAAATTTTGACAAAATTTTCTAGAGAAATAAAATTTTGACAAAATTTTTATAAAAATAAAATTATTTGCAATAGAAAAAAAATTTGACAAAATTTTCTATAGAAAATTTGGCAAAATTTTCCAAAGCAATACAAGACTTGCAAATTTTTCTATAGAAAAAAAAATTTTTGACAAAATTTTGTAGAGAAATAAAATTTTGACAAAATTTTCCAAAGAAATAAAATTTTGACAAAATTTTATATAGAAATAAAATTTTGACAAAATGTTCAATCGATATAAAATGTTGACAAAATTTTCTAAAGAAATGAAATTTTGCTAAATTTTCTATAGAAATAAATTCTTTTCAAAATTTTCTATAGAAATATAATTTTGACAAAAATTTCTATAGAAACAAAATCTTTACAAAATTATCTATAGAAATAAAATTTTGACAAAATTTTTTTATAGAAATAAAATTTTGACAAAATTTTTTTATAGAAAGAAAATTGTGATAAAATTTGCAATAGAGATAAAATGTTGACAAAATTTTCAATAGAAATAAAATTTTGACAAAATTTTCTATAGATAAAAAATTTTGACAAAATGTTCGAAAGAAATAAAATTTTGACCAAAATTTTCTCTAGAAATAAAAATTTTGACAAAATTTTCTCTAGAAATAAAATTTTGACAAAATTTTCTCTAGAAATAAAATTTTGACAGAATTTTATATAGAAATGAAATATTGACAAAATTTTCCAAAGAAATACAAATTTTCTATAGAAAAAAATTTTGACAAAATTTTCTAGAGAAATAAAAATTTGATAAAATTTTCGAGAGAAATAAAATTTTGACAAAATTTTCTATAGAAATAAAATTTTGACAAAATTTTCTAGAGAAATAAAAATTTGATAAAATTTTCTATAAAAATAAAATTTTGGCAAAATTTTCTATAGAAAAAAAAAATTGACAAAATTTTCTATAGAAATAAAATGTTGACAAAATTTTCTAAGAAATAACATTTTCACAAAATTTTCCAAAGAAGTAAAATTTTGACAAAATCTTCTATAGAAATAAAATTTTGACAACATTTTCTAGAGAAATAACAATTTGATAAAATTTTCTATAAAAATAAAATTTTGACAAAATTTTCTATAGAAATAAAATTTTGACAAAAATTTATTTTTTTGTAAGATTTTGTCAATTTTCAATTTCAGATTTTGTCAAAGTAAATTTACGACTTTTCTGACTTTTTTTGAAGAAAGTAAAAAGATGTACAAAAGTGGACAATTTATCAAAAAATCGGTGTTAAAATTCAATTTTTTTTTTATTAGAAAAATTGTCTTTCCTAATTTTAAAACAAATCGAATAGGTGACATTCGTGCACGAAAGTGGACAATTTATAAAAAAGTCAAAATTCGACACGTGAATTTTGGAAAATCGACTTTTCCAAAGTTGAAACAAATCGGAAAGTCGAGTTATCAATGAGGTCGAGAATTGTGTGGAAAAATTGACTTTCCGCAAAAAGTCGAAATTCAACATTTCCAAATTTGAAGCAAATCGGAAAGTTGTTTCCAATTTCGAAAAAAATCGATAAACCTGTTGGGAAGGCCTCCAGTAGTTCCTTTATTGGACTCATATTTGAGCCCAGATAGAGACATTGTCTGAGTTTGTAAACCAAAGAAGTCATGCAAGGCCAACTTAGGAGAATACAATGGAATTCAACCAACAACAACGAGGTGGGGGCGCCGATGATTATCAAAGAAGTCATACAAGGCCAACCTAGGAGAATACAATGGAATTCAACCAACAACAACGAGGTGGGGGCGCCAGTGCATTATCGTGATAAAAGAGTAATGATTTTCGCCAAGCGGGACCGGTGTTTCTTCAACTCGGCATTGTATGGGCCCAATTATTTTGCATTTATTTCATTACACTTCCTATCTTGAATTTTTTCACGAATATTTTTTGTTGATAAAAACATATGCAAATATTTTTGATGGTTTATAATCAATATAATCGGTTGTCAATAAAACCATATCTTTAGTTGTTATTTCAAGTTTAACAGATGATCAGTGTGACATTTTGTATCAAAGACCTTGCATTGAATCTGGTATTAAGTTTTATTACTAAACTAGCGTAACCCGGCCCGCTTCGCTGCGCCTTCCGAAGCGTATTTGGAGGAACATTTTGCGTTAACTTAGTCAACTATATCCTTCGTGCTGAAAACAAATTCGAAAAGATTTGAATTCTTTTAAACAAATCGGACTACTTGATTTTTCGTTTATAGGTACAAATACGGCGGTAGAGGGTGTACCCTTTCCACCAAATTTTTTTAATAATGTTCTGTATTCAAGTAGTTGGACAATCTTCTATATTTCTTGTGAATTTTAAGTGTGGTTTGTCAAGGAAAGGTATCCTTTTCCTCAACAAATCTGAAAATTAAGCACTATATTATCCAATAAATCGGAAAAAGCAAACGTAGTAAAAAATTTTACCACATTAACATTTGCTAAAATGTTGGAAAATGATGCACCCTCTACGTTGGCTACCAATTTCATGTAAATTTAAGTTCTTTACTAAAAAGAAGTCTGGCAGAAGCTTGTGCAAAAATAATAAAATTATGTACCGAGTTCCCATTTACGGACAACCCTCTACTTTCAATTTAAGAAAAAAAAAAAACGGACAAAAGGGAAACCACCTTCGCTCCACTCCCACCTGATATCGGACTATCACGTACCCTATATTAATTTCACAACTACTCAATGGTCCCTATAAATTCTATCGAAGTAAATCGACAAAGTTTATTTCAATTTTCCCCTTCCCCAACCAGATATCGAAAAATCATATACTAATTTAAAAATCATGTATAAATTTAATCACCTCCTTCCACGTTCCCTGTAAATTTCAAGTAGATCGGAGATGTTTAAATTTTGCTCTATTGTTTTAAAGGGACGTCACTTTCCCCGATACAATATCGACAAACACCGTAGTGAATAGCACCCCTAACCTTCCCTGAAAATTCTTGAAACTTTCCTTCAAGTGTGGGGCAAGGAAGGTTGCCTCTTCGTTCATAACCTTCCCCCACTGCTTTTGTAAATTTCAAGAAAACTTAATTTTTTTTGCAGTTTTAGAGGAGGACCTCCTCCCCGACCAAATATCGAAAAGTGATGTAGCGTATCTTTTGTAAACGTCCCAGAAAATGTCAAACAAATTATAAGCCTAAAGGGGCGGCCTCTCTTCCGTCCAAATATCACAAAATCAGGTATCAACTATTAATATCGTAACCTCTCCCCAGTCCTCAAGTAACTCGGTAAAGTTTAATTGTTTCTCTGTATGTACTTAAGAGAAGCGGATGTCTCCCTATGCCCTTTTATTTTTATTAAAAAATCAGGAAAGTGATATAAATTTCATAACCCGTTTTTCCGTAAATTTCAGTCGGGGGAGTTTAGTTTTGTTTGTACTTTCAAAAAAAAAAAAAAAATCGGCAAAGGAGAGGTCCCCCTCCCCGACCAAATACCGAAAAATAATGTAGCGGATTTTTGTCTAGATGCCAACCCCAACATTCAATGAAAATTTCAAGCAAATCGCATAATTTTGTTCCAAGTTTCAAAAAGTAGGGCAAGGGGGAGGTCCCCCTCCCCATCCACATATGAAATCATCAGGTACCCCATATTAATTCCATAACCTCACCACATGTTTTCTGTAAATCTCAGATAATTTAGAGAATTTTAGTTTTTTCACTGTACTTTAAAAAAGTCGAACAAAGGGGAGGCCCCCCTCCGCCGCCAAAATATCGAAATAAAAAGTAGCGGATCTTTGTCTAGATGCCAACCCCAATCTTCAATGAAAATTTCAAGCAAATCGGTCAACTTTGGTCTAATTTTCAAAAAGTCGGACAAAGGGGAGGTTCCTCTCCGCGACCATATGTCATAAAATGAGGTACCCTATTTTCAGCACATGAGTGCCCCCCACGATCTCTGAAAGTTTCAAGTAAATCGGTTCAGCCGTTTTCGCGCCAACCCGGAACATACAAATAAACAAACAAACAAACAAACAAATAAACAAACATAATTTGAATTTTATATATATAGAAGATAGATAGATATCTGAATCTTTAGTTAAATCAGCCTATGTGTCAAGGCCATGTATTATTCCAGCGAATTATAGCCTATGAGATACGAGAAGAAACCATCAACCTTATAACACACGATAATTTGATTCTTTATAATTGTTTTATACCAATGCTGTGCAATCAATAAAAATGGAGAAAAAATAATTTAAATCAAATTAATGATGGTTTATTTGGCTAGTCATTCATTTATCTGTGGTGTATGTAGGCATATAAAATAATACAATCAAATCTTCGTCTCAGAAAAACAAAATCTTTTAAGCCAGCATCAATTAAAATAACAACATGGCAATAGTTAATTAATTTTAGCCCTAATTAATGAGTTTGGGAGGCTTTTATTATTAATATCTACTTATTACCCTAATTTAAACAAAAATTATATTATTTTATCATTTTCAATGATTGTTAGCCACAGTGGATATTTTATATGTGTGAATTTGCCTATAATGAACAGAAGCTGCATACTTTATAATTATATTTATTATTATTGTTTAAAGTCAAGATTATTTCGAATTCGAGTACTTATGTCGATTTAAATTAATTGCTTTTCGGTTATGCTCATTCACTTAGAGTTATTAGGTTTTTTGCCTCGCAAATACATACTTTTTGTGTTTATCTCCATTATGATCAAACGTGCAAAATTGATGTTGAGAAAACATCATGGTAGCGTATTTGCAAGGTTTTATATTCAGTTGTGTGTAATTTGTATTGAAGTACAATATTTTTTTTTATAATCAATAAATAGTACAATTACATTGGTAATTATATCAAGGTTGTGGACAGGGAAATAAATGCATTCCAAAATCAATTTCTTGATGATGGGATGTAACAGGTTGGCTGATAAGTCCCCGGTCTAACAAAGAAAAACACATTTTTTTTGTCAAAATTCGTTTTTAATATTCAACATAGTTCCCTTCAAGAGCGATATAACGACCTTCCAATTTTTTGATACCATTTTGGTAGTACTCCTTCGGTTTTCAAAATAGGCCTCAGTTTCGGCGATCACTTCTTCATTGCAGCCAAATTTTTTCCCTACGAGCATCCTTTTGAGGTCTGAGAACAAGAAAAAGTCGCTATATGACCAACACGTTCCTTTGATATCTTTAAGGCCTCTGGTATCTCGTTCAACTTCATTTTACGGTCATTCCAAATCATTTTGTGGATTTTTTTGGTGTTTTCGTCGGTAACCACCTCATTCGGGCGTCCACTGCGTTCACCGTCCTCATTTCACAACGCTTGAATTTTGCATACCAATCAATTATTGTTGATTTCCCTGGGGCAGAGTCCGGAAACTCATTATCAAGTTAAGTTTTTGCTTCCACCGTATTTTTTCCCTTCAGAAAACAGTATTTGATCAAAACACGAAATTCCTTTTTTCCATTTTTTTTCACAATAACAAAAGTTGCTTCACAAAAGACGCTCTATCTCACAAACTAATTGACTTATAGACAAATTTGACACGAATTGACAAATTTTGACACGAATCATTTGAAGGTTGGTACTATATAAAAATAATATGCATTTAATACTAGCGATGCCATCTATGTGTCAGACCGGGGACTTATCAGCCAACCTGTTATGAATAGTGAAGTTTGACTTATACACTGAAAATAAATTATTTTAAAAATGAAGATTGTAGTCGCGATATTGTCGTAATATTTGTGATAAAGTTTTTATCGATTTAACAAGAAAGAACTGTAAGGCATAACACTTTGCTGTGCTAAAAAAGGGACATAAAGGGAGATACGGTCAAAATTTGGTCAAGGGAAAACGCGTGTAAATCGGTGAAATCGTTTAGTTAAAAAATCAAATTAAATTTCTTTTTCAAGTTCAATTAGTATAAAATTCAGGAAAAATATTCAGTTAGGCTTTCGCTTTTCCAAATCCGAATTGCCGGGCCTCACGCTTGACACCTGCCATCAGATTTTGTACAGCCACCTTGTCCACCTTCTTCGCCGCAGAAAGCCAGTTTGCCTTGAACTGCTGCTCGTCCTTAGCAGTTTTTTGGTCTTCTTTAGGTTCCGCTTGACAATAGCCCAGTATTTCTCAATTCGGCGGAGCTCTGGCGTGTTGGGAGGGTTCTTGTCCTTGGGAACCACCTGCACGTTGTAGGCGGCGTACCACTCCATGGCCTTTTTACCGCAATGGCAAGATGCCAAATCCGGCCAAAACAGTACGGAACAACCGTGTTTCTTCAGGAAAGGCAGCAGACGTTTATTCAAACACTCTTTCACGTAAATTTCTTGGTTGACAGTCCCGGAAGCTATGAAAATGCTGCTTTTCAAGCCACAGGTACAGATGGCTTGCCAAACCAGATATTTCTTTGCGAACTTTGACAGTTTTATGTGCTTGAAAATATCTGCTAACTTTCCCCTTCCTTTTGCCGTATAAAACTCCTGTCCCGGAAGCTGCTTGTAGTCGGCTTTGACGTAGGTTTCGTCGTCAATTATAACGCAGTCAAACTTCGTCAGCATCATCGTGTACAGCCTCCGGGATTGCGCTTTGGCCGTCGTATTTTGTTTATCATCGCGATTTGGAGTCACTACCTTCTTGTAAGTCGATAGTCCGGCTCGTTTTTTGGCTCGGTGCACGGTTGTAGACGATACACTCAGCTTATTTGCGGCATCTCGGAGAGAGAGGTTAGGCTTTCGCTTGAATCTACCGGCAACTCTCTTTGTCGTCTCAGCGGTTTCCGGTTTTCGATTTCCCCCCGATCCAGACTTCCTGGCTGTCGACAAACGTTCCCCAAACACTTTAATTACATTTGTAACGGTTGATTTGGAAACTTTTAGCGATTTTTCCAGCTTTGCGTGCGAGTAGCTCGGATTTTCGCGATGCGGGAGCAAAATTTTGATACGCTGCTCTTCTTGCTTGGACGGCATTTTGACAACTGAAGAGTGAATTCCAAAATCAAAATAGGAGCAACATTCTACACACACACACCTTCAAAATGAGGGGTGTTCAGGTTTTTTAAATGCAAAATTGAAAGAAATACGTCAAGTTTATATTGATCAAATTTTGACCGTATCACCCTTTATATTTGAAGCGTTTTTTATCTTAAATCTAAACATTGAATATTTGAGTTAATTTATGGACGATTTCTTTAAATCAAAAATATGTTTCTTGTGTCCTAAAATTTATATTCTAGAAATTTTCATATTGTATCAATACTTTTTGTTTCAGTGTAGCTATGACATTCGACACGAACATTCTTCGCAATTTCTTATTATATAATAATTTACAATCCGCCCGGTGCCGTGTTCAATTATACAAAAATTAAAATCATAATTTTTATCCATGATTAAATAAATCAAAATCTAATCTCAATTTCAGATGAACTAATTAATTAAATACGACTTTTATATATTTTTGTTTTGTTTCATAGAATAGATCTAATTAGTCTGGCATATCTTGTTCAAACAATGAAATTTATTAACATTTTCCCATTCACATAATGTTCTTGAATCTTTGGGAAATAGGGCGTCGTATTAAACAAATCACTTGATAGGTCATTAAAAAATCAATTATTATAAAATAATCAAACCTTTATGGGGTATAGTAAAATATATTGTAATAAAATTTTCTAACTAGAACTGAATTACTAATGAAGGTAAATGCGAAAAAAAGCTAAACAATAAAGAAATGTGTTTTTTTTTCGCAATTAAAACGAAGAGCAAAGGTATTGTAAATTCATTAAAACTTCTAATGTCATTGAGTCTTTTGTTTTGAAGGAAAGCTGGGAAGAACAACAAAAACCTCATAACTTCATAAAACATCTGTTGAGAGTTGAGGGAATAGTTTGTTTTTTTAAATTTCATTTCGAATATTCAACAGATGTTCTGTTTCTAATAATTATTTGAATTTCTTTAAGTAGTGTACGTGTGGCCTAAGTGTGATTGCCATTGAGTGAGGGTGTGTATGGCGATGTGTGTGTGCAAGTGTACATGTGCTCCATGTAATATTAGTTACTTAGATTGTGTTTTATTCATTTATTAAGTGAAGAAATGTAATGAAATCTTTTCAGTTGCGTTTAAGCTGTCACTTCCCGAACAACACCGACCGATATTTAATCCCAGTTCGTGTACCTCTTAGATTTGAAAAAAAAAAATCTCGTATAAATGCCTTATACTCGTCTAGAGTAAAGCTTAAGTTTATAGTTAATGAAGAAATAAGTTATTGTGAATATTAAGTGTTTGTGTGTTTACACAGTCTGACATGTGCAACAAATTATTATTTTTTGAATATTTGTTAATATTTAAAGGGTAAAAGGATTTCAAACAGATTTTAAAAAAATAAATAAAGAATTTCGTTAAAAAAAGTAATAAAAAAATCTATAAAATACAAAAAGTAATAATTAACAGAGGCCTTTGGTGATTTTTTATTCTATTAACAAATACATGTGAGTTGAAAAAATTAAAATATATTTGTATTTTTCAAATAAATCAAGATGCGGCAATAGAAAATATACTAGCATCCAAACAAAAAAAAAAACTTTTTTAGCAAAATTTTATTATTATAGAAAATATTGTCCAAATTTTATTCTATAAAAATTTTGTCAAAATATTAATACCTATAGAAAATTTTGTCAACATTTTTTTCCATAGAACATTTTCTTTAAATTTTTTTCTATAGAAAATTTCGTCAAATTTTTATTTCTATAGAAAATTTTGTCAAAATTTTATTTCCATAGAAAATTTTACCAAAATTTTATTTCTATCGAAAAGTTGGCCAAATTTTATTTCCATAGAAATTTTTCTCAAATTTTATTTCCATAGAAAGATTTTTTTAACATTTTAGAAAATTTTGTCTAAATTTTATTTCTATAGAAATTTTTTTTCCATAGAAAATTTTCTCAAAATTTTTTTTTCTATAGAAATTTTTGTGAAAATTTTATTTTCAATAGAACATTTTCTTTAAATTTTATTTATTTATTTTTGTGGAAATTTTATTTTCCTTTAAATTTTTTTCCCATAGAAAATTTTCTTAGAATTTTATTTCCATAGAAAATTTTCTCAAAATTTTATTTCCATAGAAAATTTTCTCAAAATTTTATTTCCATAGAACATTTTCTCAAAATTTTATTTTTATAGAAAATTTTTTTCCATAAAAAATTTTCTCAAAATTTTATTTCCATAGAAAATTTTGTCGAAATTTTATTTCCATAGAACATTTCTTCAAAATTGTATTTCCATAGAATTTGTTGTGAAAATTTTGTTTTCAAAGAACATTTTCTGAAAATTTTATTTCTATAGAAAATTTTGTATAAGTTTTATTTCTATAGAAAATTTTCTATTTCTATCAAAAATTTCGCCAAATTTTATTTCCATAGAAAATTTTCTCAAAATTGTATTTCCATAGATTTTTTTTCCAAAATTTTCTCAAAATTTTATTTCTATAGAAAATTTTCTCAAAATTTTGCTTATGTAGAACATTTTCTCAAAATTTTATTTCCATAGACATTTTTGTGAAAATTTTATTTTCAAAGAACATTTTCTGAAAATTTTATTTCCATAGAAAATTTTCTCAAAATTTTATTTCTATAGAAAATTTTATCAAAATTTTATTTCTATAGAAAACTTTGTCAAAATTTTATTTCTATAGAAAGTTTTGTCAAAATTTTATTTCTATAGAAATTTTTGTCAAAATGTTATTTCTATAGAAAATGTTCTCAAAATTTTATTTTCATAGAACATTTTCTTTAAATTTTTTTCTATAGAAAATTTTGTCAAATTTTTATTTCTATAGAAGATTTTGTCAAAATTTTATTTCCATAGAAAATTTTACAAAAATTTTATTTCCTTCGAAAATTTGTCCAACTTTTATTTCCATAGACATTTTGCTCAAAAATTTATTTCCATAGAAAGATTTGTCAAAATTTTATTCCTGTAAAAATTTTTTTTCCATAGAAAATTTTCTCCAAATTTTATTTCCAAAGAAAATTTGGCCAAAATGTTATTTCTATCGAAAATTTGGCCAAATTTTATTTATATAGAAATTTTTCTCAAAATTTTATTTCCATAGAACATTTTTTCAAAATTTTAGAAAACTTTGTCTAAATTTTATTTCTATAGAAATTTTTTTCCATAGAAAATTTTCTCAAATTTTTTTCTATAGAAATTTTTGTGAAAATTTTATTTTCAATAGAACATTTTCTTTAAATTTTATTTCCATAGAAATTTTTGTAGAAATTTTATTTTCTTTTAAATTTTTTTCCCATAGAAAATTTTCTTTCCATAGAAAATTTTCTCAAAATTTTATTTCCATAGAAAATTTTCTCAAAATTTTATTACCATAGAACATTTTCTCAAAATTTTATTTTTATAGAAAAATTTTTTCCATAAAAAATTTTCTCAAAATTTTATTTCCATAGAAAATTTTGTCGAAATTTTATTTTCATAGAACATTTTCTCAAAATTGTATTTCCATAGAAATTTTTGTGAAAATTTTGTTTTCAAAAAACATTTTCTGAACATTTTATTTCTATAGAAAATTTTGTCGACGTTTTATTTCTATAGAAAATTTTTCTAAAATTCTATTTCTATCAAAAATTTCGTCAAATTCTATTTCCATAGAAAATTTTTTCAAAATTGTATTTCCATAGATTTTCTTTCAAAATTTTATTTCTATAGAAAATTTTCTCAAAATTTTGTTTCTGTAGAAAATTTTCTCAAAATTTTATTTCCATAGAACATTTTCTCAAAATTTTATTTCCATAGACATTTTTGTGAAAATTTTATTTTCAAAGAACATGTTCTGAAAATTTTATTTCCATAGAAAATTTTTTCAAAATGTTATTTCCATAGAAAATTTTGTCGAAATTTTATTTCTATAGAAAATTTGTGAGAGAGGATTAAATCTACCAAAATATTAAGAATTCTACCAATCTACCAAACAGAAAAAAAATCTACCATTTTTGAAAAAATTCTACTAACTGTGGCAACCGTGCATCAGACCCCATATATACTTTGGTCGTGGTGAAATTCTGAGTCGA
The DNA here is from genome assembly GCF_050003625.1 of Haematobia irritans. Classification (NCBI taxonomy): domain Eukaryota; kingdom Metazoa; phylum Arthropoda; class Insecta; order Diptera; family Muscidae; genus Haematobia; species Haematobia irritans. The sequence continues at coordinate 9,555,204 of NC_134401.1, read as the reverse complement.
TCTAGTGATGTCTGTCCGTCTGTTCAAATATTGAAAATTGAAACAAACAGTTGTTATTAATTATTATTAGATAGTATTGCAAAGCCCCCATATAAACCGATCCCTAGATTTGGCTTCCGGAGCCTCTTGGAGGAGCAAATTTCATCTCAACCGTTGAAATTTGATGCGTGATGGCTTTATATGTTTTCGATAACCATGCAAAAAGTGGTCCATAATTATATAACCCCTATATAAACCGATCCTCATATTCCAACTTCCGATGCCTCGTAGAGGACCATATTTTATCGGATACTTTTCGAGGGTATGTAAAATTAGACCTGTCGGAATATTCGCCCGTATGTACCCAGCAAAAAATACTTCAGCAGTAAGAGTTTAGTTGCGCTTTTTATACAGTGAAGTAGGCAGTGCATCCACACGGCATGTATCAGTGGCAATAATGTAAACGAGTAATCAAACAAGTTTATGATCATTCGTTTACGTTATTGCAACCAATTCATGCAGTATAGATGCATAAAAAGTAGTGCTATTTTCCTTCATAACAACAATCGTATAAAATCGGAAACTCAAGATTATATTTTTACTTCTGTACAATATTGGTATTAAAATGAGCAATTATATCAGCGCTATGTAGAAGCTGCTCTAAATCGGGACATCGCCCACTAAAATCAGCGCTGATTTGGTTGTTTTGTAAGCAGTTTGTACTGCCTCTCTTCCTTACAATCCTGCTGAAATAGTGCTCCATGTTTTTGCTGGTTACTTGTGTTTCACTGCACTTGCCTGAGCGATGCTCTAAACTGTTTCAATTAGATGAAAACCAAGTTTTAAGTGAGTCCTGCAAAATTGTCTTCCATGGTGGCGACGAATTCCTTATTCGACTGATATTTGTGCTGAGGATAGGATAGGATAGGTTAGTTTGGCCAGAGGTGCTGGAAGTTCTACTTTTTCTGTTGTCCTCCCCACTAGAACCTCTTTCAAGAGAGAATTTTAGCTTTGGAAACAGAAGTTGAAAATACGGTAAATGAGACAAAAGTTCGATTTGACAATGAAGAGACCGAAGGTATTTGTTTATTTGTCCATTCGTTCATAATAAGTCGGCAGACTTATTTACCTTTCAAAGCAGTCATCGTGCATCCCTCACTTTGTGAGGCCGATGAAATAGTCTTCACATTCTGTAACGACCACCAATCATGAGGTTATTCCATTGTGGTAGCATAGCTGGTGAACTATCTTTTTATCAATCGGTGCCGCCCGATTCTTTTTTGGTATTCCTTGATCCCTCCTATACAAGGCGGCCATGCTCTCTACCTCAGATTTCGCTTAAGCACCTTCTCAAACTCTGCTCTAAAATGGTTTCACGGTTGAATTTGTTTCCTTGTTCCTTGCTTATAATTACTACCTTGTGGATAATATTAAATAAACAAGCAAATTTCAGTTGCAAAAAAAATTGTAAATAAATTTTTTCATAAATCATACCAAAGTGGCAGATGCATTTTAACATCTCAATTGTGCACATAGTCATGCTTACAACAAAAAAAATTAAAATTATTTCATGTTAAGAAATTATCACAGACCGTTGTCATCTTAATCTTAGCGATTTGCGATATAACAACAACCTAGCTAACTTGCTCAAAAACAAAAAAAAAAAAAAAACAGAGAGCATTTTTCAAAAAAAAAAAAAAAATAGCTATCTTTTAATATGATCATCAAAAGCATCATCAGCTAGGAATATGATGGTGATAACGATGATGATGATGATCATCGTCATTATTATCATCTATGACATGTAAAATTCAAATTGATATCTTGTTGATCGTTTATCGCATCTTTTATCGTAGAACAACTGCAGTACACAAAAAATGCACACATACACCCACAAAGAGAATCTATAGTCAAACGTCATTTACCTACAGTCATAGTCAGTGTCATAAGCGTGGATAATTATTCTCTATAGAAATTAAACCTAAACTTGACACTGTACACACGACCAATGTAAACAAATTAAACGCAATCTAAACAAGTATTGTGAACACGTTTGATATACTTACTTATTTACTTATTAGTTGTCGACAATATGGATATATGCACCGGCATGAATTTGAAGTTTGAAAACGAATTTACAAAAACAAATTTAACTTACAAATAATAGTAAATGCATCTTTATACTTTATAATATAAATAAGAGAAATTCAAATTTTTAGTTAATAAAAATAACCCATAAACATTTTTATAAATAGAGAAAATTAATTAACATAAAGAAAATATGCATAAAACCACTTAGTTTGATATTGCAACAATTAAAGGAAATCTTTGAATAATTTGGTATTTTGAAAATATTATGGTTGCGGCAATCATGTTACAAGTTCTCCATCCAAAAATAAGATATTACTATTGAAACTTGTTGAGGTGATCATATTCCTTCTTTGGATGCGGATAAAACTTCTCCACAGAAGGCAAATACTGTCTCAGAGTCGATCCACCTCTTTTGGGATGCTTAAGGGTGATCCTCTTCGATTATCTGGAGATGAGTAAAATCATAATAGGACTCTATTCTACCGAACTGTTGGACCTATTCGAAACTGAAATGAAGAGACGATGACTTCACTTGGTCATCCAAAAAATATATCGACATCACTGTTGCCATTCGTGCCAAAAATAATCTACCAAAATTTGAAAAAAAATTAATTCAAATTTAAAAAAATCTTATTTTGAAGTTGTTGATAACATTTTTGTGGTTAGTATAACAAAAATGTATTTTATTCCAAAGAAATGTTTTATATTGCATTTATAGAAAATTTTGGCAAACATTTATTTCTATAGAAAATTTTGTCAATATTTTATTTTTTATAGAAATTTTTTTTTGCAAAAATTTATTTCTATAGAAAAGTTTATTAAAAATGTTGTTCTTTATAGAAAATTTTTGCAAAATTTTATTTCTATAGAAAATTTTTTATTCCCTTAGAAATTTTTATGTTTTTAAAAGTTTTGTCAAAATTTAATTTCTATAAAAAATGTTTGCAAAATTTTATATCTATAGAAAATTTTTGTAAAATTTTATATTTATAAAACATTTTTGTCAACATTTGATTTCTAGAGAAAAGTTTTGCAAAATTTTATATCTATAGAACATTTTTGCAAAATTTTATATCTATAGAAAATTTTAACAACATTTTATTTTTATAGAAAATTTTAGCAAAATTTTATATCTATAGAAAATTTTAGCAAAATTTTATTTTTATAGAAAATTTTTACAAAATTTTATTTCGTTCTGATATTATTGATGGTTTGTATTTCAATCATATTTGTTATTTTGATCTCAGCTTAAAATTCATTGCGTTGACAAAACTATAAAAGTACCCAGCAAAAAAATTGGGAAGTTCTTCCAAAGGCACAACTTTAAAAGCATTTCCAGAAGATGCACTCCCAATTATGTTCTTTATTTTAACTACCCAGGAAGTTCTTTTAATTAAATTTTTTATAACTTGGTTTTTCATACTTTTAATGGGTAATTTTAACTTTTTGTTTCAAATAGGTTAAAAACAGGGTAAGAATTCATAAATTGGTAGAAATCATTTAAATTTTGTCGAAAAAAATGCTAAATCCAATCTGAAAAAATTGTAAATTTTTTAAAATATTTGAGGTCAAACGTTTCCCACAAGCGTTAGAATCCATTAAAAATTTTAAAAAATTATAAAAATAATTTTTTGACAAAATATCACAGACTTTTTTAGTTTACATCCAAAACATTGAATTCGGATCACACCTAAAGAAGTGATGCAAATTCAGTGCAACGGTTGTTGAAATGGTGGAATTTCATCCTATGACAAGCCCATGTTAAATTCATCGCTTTTGCGTCAATTTTGCACCACTTCCGGATCCAAAAAGAACATTTTCATTACTTTTTTGGCGACGCTTTTTTTTGCTGGGTAGCTTAACCAACAGAGGAAAGAATGTTTGTCAAATTTATTTGGGCAAAGCCCTATAGATTGCAAGATGGTTGGATGGACGCACGTTTCGGAATTACACATTCCTCATCAGCATCCTCTACTTGCAGCAAAATTATAAACCAGTTATCAGAACAAATTCTGGTAGTTCACCAAACCCAAGGTGAACCACACTTGAACCTTCCGAAAAAAGGTCTATGATAGTCGGCTTTTGGCGAAATAAATCTGTACAAACATTTCTCTTTTTCTTTGCCAATTTCAAATTGTCGATTTGAGTGCAGTTGGCTAGGTTTATTTCGAGCGTGCTTCCTCTTACTTCATTCGTTTTTTTATTTCTATAGAAAATTTTGTGAAAATTGTATTTCTATAGAAAATTTTGTTAAATTTGTAGTTCTATAGAAGTTTTTCAAAATTTTATTTCTATAGAAAATTTTGTTAAAATTTTAATTCTATAGTAAATTTTGTCAAAATTTTATTACTATAGAAAATTTTTGTCAACATTTTATTGCTATAGAAAATTTTTGCAAAAAGTTATTTCGATAGAAAATTTTTGCAAAATTTTATATCTATAGAAACTTTTAGCAAAATTGTATTTGTATAGAATTTTTTTTTAATTTTATTTCTGTTGAAAAAATTTGTCAAAATTTTATTTCTGTAGAAAAGTTTGTCAAAAATATTATTATACCCTGCTCCACACTGTGGAACAGGGTATTATAAGTTAGTGCATATGTTTGCAACACCTAGAAGGAGACGAGATAGACACATGGTGTCTTTGGCAAAAATGCTCAGGGTGGGCTCTTGAATCGATATAGCGATGTCCGTCTGTCCGTGAACACATTTTTGTAATCAAAGTCTAGGTCGCAGTTTTAGTCCAATCGACTTCAACTTTGGCACAAGTATGTGTTTTGGCTCAGAATAGATCCCTATTGATTTTGGACGAAATCGGTTCAGATTTAGATATAGCTCCCATATATATATTTCGCCCGATATGCACTTATATGGCCCCAGAAGCCAGAGTTTTACCCTAATTTGCTTAAAATTTTGCAACAAGAAGAACAATTAGTACTATAGTCAAGTGTGCAAAATTTGATTGAAATCGGTTCAGATTTAGATATAGCTCCCATATATATCTTTTGCCCGATATGGACTAATACGGTCCCAGAAGCCAGAGTTTTATCCCAATTTGGTTGAAATTTTGCACAGGGAGTAGAATTAGCATTGTAACTATGCGTGCCAAATTTGGTTGAAATCGGTTCAGATTTAAATATAGCTCCCATATATAGCTTTCGCCCGATTTACACTCATATGACCACAGAGGCCAATTTTTTGCTCCGATTTAGTTGAAATTTTGCGCAGGGAGTAGAATTAGCAATATAGCTATGCGTGCCAAATTTGGTTGAAATCGGTTCAGATTTAGATATATCTCCCATATATAGCTTTCGCCCGATTTACACTCATATGACCACATAGGCCAATTTTTAACTCCGATTTAGTTGAAATTTTGCACAGGGAGTAGAATTAGCATTGTTGCTATGCGTGCCAAATTTGGTTGAAATCGGTTCAGATTTAGATATAGCTCCCATATATATGTTTTTCTGATTTCGACAAAAATGGTCAAAATATCAACATTTTCCTTGTAAAATCGCCACTGCTTAGTCGAAAAGTTGTAAAAATGACTCTAATTTTCCTAAACTTCTAATACATATATATCGAGCGATAAATCATAAATAAACTTTTGCGAAGTTTCCCCAAAACTGCTTCAGATTTAAATGTTTCCCATATTTTTTTACTAACATTGTGTTCCACCCTAGTGCATTGGCCGACATAAATTTTGAGTCTATAGATTTTGTAGAAGTCTATCAAATTCTGTCCAGATCGAGTGATATTTAAATGTATGTATTTGGGACAAACCTTTATATATAGCCCCTAACACATTTGACGGATGTGATATGGTATCGAAAATTTAGATCTACAAAGTGGTGCAGGGTATAATATAGTCGGCCACGCCCGACTTTAGACTTTCCTTACTTGTTTTTATACAAAAGTTTGTAAAAATTGATTGTATAGAAAATTTTTGCAAAATTTTATTTCCTTAGAAATTTTTATTTTTATAAAAAATTTTGTCAAAATTTTATATCTATAGAAAATTTTTGCAAAATTTTATATTTATAGAAAATTTTTGCAAAATTTTATATTCATAGAAGATTTTTGTCAACATTTTATTTCTATAGACAATTTTTGCAAAATTTTATTTCGATAGAAAATTTTTGCAAAATTTTATTTCTATAAAAAATTTTAGCAAAATTTTGTTTTTACAGAAGATTTTTGCCAAATTTTATTTTTATAGAAAATTTTTGCAAAATTTTATTTCTATAGAACATTTTTTGAAAATTTTATTTCTATTGAAAAAATTTGTCAAAATTTTATTTCTGTAGAAAATTTTGTCAAAAATTTTTATTTTTATAGAAAAGTTTGTAAAAATTTTATTTTTATAGAAAACTTTTGCAAAATTTTGTTTCAATTGAAATTTTTGCAAAATTTTATTTCTATAGAAAATTTTGTTAAAATTTTATTTTTATAGAAAAGTTTGTAAAAATTTTATTTTATATATTTATAGAAAATTTTGTCAAAATTTAATTTCTATAGAAAATTTTTGAAAAAAATTACTTCTATAGCAAAATTTTCCAAAATTTTATTTCTATAGAAAGGTTTTGCAAAATTTTATTTCTATAGAAAATTTTTCTATATCTATAGGATATTTTACCAAAATTTTATTCCTACAGAAAATTGTTTCAAAATTTTATTTTTATAGAAAATGTTGTCAAAATTTTAATTCTATAGAAAATTTTTTCAAAATTTTATTTCTATGGAAAATTGTTTCAAAATTTTAATTCTATAAAAAATTTTGTCAAAATTTTATTTCTTTAGAATTTTTTTTTATATCTATAGGGTATTTTATCAAAATTTTATTCCTACAGATAATTGTTTCAAAATTTTATTTCTTTATCAAAATTTTATTTCTATAGAAAATGTATGCAATATATTTCTATACAAAATTTTAGCAATATATCTCTAAAGAAAATTTTGGCAACATTTTATTTCTACAGAAAATTTTTGGAAAACTTTATTCCTATAGAAAATTTTGTCAAAATTTTTTCTACCAAAACATCAAGGATTCCACCAATCTATTAAACAGTAAAAAATCTACAATTATTGGTACAATTCTACCAACTGTGGCCACTGTGATTGGTACACCTTTCGAATAATTCTTTTCATAATCCCAGGTTTTTATATGTCCTTAGCTTTTTTTATACCCAGTAGGTTAGATTAGATATAGAGGCAGTTCCTTATTTTAGGCTCACTTGGTCAATTCAGTCCATTGTAATACCTCTCTCCACTGAGTGCTGACCGATTCCATGTTTAGCCCAATAACAAGGGACCTCTATATTATAGCGTAGTCCGAAAGGCGTTTAATATCACGGTGAAACTAGTTAGAGAAACTTTGAAACACTTAGAAATGTCACCAGGGTTACTGAGAGGGGATAAGAAACCGCTGAAAAAAAAATGTTGGTGTTCGGTCGAAACTAGGATTGAACCCATGACCTTTTGTATGCAAGGCGGGCTTGTTAACCACTACACCATACTCGCTCCCCAATAAAATTTAGAAAATTTCAATTTATTATAACTTCTTGTAAAGCGTAAATATGGAAGAGCACTTTTGGGTGTATATGTAAAAGTAATGACTTTGGAAAACTTCCAAATTTATTGGCTGGGGATTAATGATCCCACAAAAAAAATCAATTGAGGCTTTTAGATGCTCAGGAATTCGGTTAGGATATGTTAGCTTGACCAGAGGGGTTAGAACTTTTACTTTTTAATAGCTCCCCCTGTTAGAATCTCTATCAGATCCCCTCAAAATATTTTTGCCTTCCTTCCAAATATGTTGCTTTTAATTGAACCACATAAAAGAAATGAAAAAAAAATAAATGAAAAAAATTAAATGGAAAAAAATAAAGATCTCTTTAACATGAAATCTTTATGATTACTTCTTGAGATTTGTCATTTATTTGGACTTTTTCGATTCGTTAACCAAACTTTTCAAATTCAAATTCAACTCTCCTTTTAAATTTCTACACAGTCTGTGATTATTTCGTATCTTCTTTCATGACTTTGTTCAACAAGGATTGAAATGTGGTATCAGTACAGCTTAGTATACCAAAGTTTTCCCCAATACTTTTTCCACAAATGATAATCTAATTAATAGTGCTTAATTCTATTTGATTTGTTTTTATTAAAATAAGTTGGACCTTTTTACAAAAAAAAATATTTAGCAGCATCTGCTTTAATTAAGAAAAAGTTCATTTTTGTCATTTGCTGATTGGCCCATTCAATCATTTCCTACTAAGATCACAATCAAGATCATATTTCATTCAATCTATCAATCAATTTTTGTTTATTTATTGTCGCAAATTGATCATATAAAATGGGAAATTTATCTTCAATTCTGGGAGGCATGTCAAAGAGAATAATTCTTTTTTTGTAATGGGAAATTCGAAGCAACTTTGATCTGACAAATGAGAGAAGTACGTTGCAATAGTGTTTAGATAGGAAAAATATTTTTTTCTTAAGTCATAATTTATTCAAGAAAGCTCTTCAACAAGAATACAATACAATTGAAATTAATAAGAGGAAACTTGTAATGGGGGCGGTATGAAATTATGGGTATACAGCAGAAATTCTGAATCGATGAAATAATAATTTTCTAATCTATTGGCTGAATTGGGGGTTCAAAATTGTTCAATTTTTTTAATTTATTTTGTCAGAGTTTTCAGAGTTCCCAATTCAATTATATTTCCTTCGTATAGTACAAAAATTATATTAGAAAAAGACAGTACTATGATTGTCTATCCCCATATCTATGTGTAAAATATCGTTCCCATGACTAAGCTAAACAAAAAAAAAACGCTTGAAGAAAATCCTCTCCATTTTAAATGAAGAATGTTATTATCAATGCAAGATGTACAAAGAGGCAATTTAATTTATTGCAGTTTTTTTTCCTGCCGTAGAGGTTATAATTGTTATGAATTCTTTAGTTTGTTTATAGTTTGCAGAGCTCATTGACATTTCGAGATCACAAATGTGTAGTAGATATTTCGGGTATTTCTTTAGTTTGTGAAATTTTTAAATTCAAAATTTAGGATCCGAATTTGAAAGGTAAATAAAATGGGAATAAATTTATAATGGCAAATGTGTAAAAGATTTGTGTAATAATAAATAAAGAGGATTGTTTTTCCTATGAAAAAAACTCATAACTGCTCCATAATCTTATGGAATTATTATGAAGAACTAACTCGTATGTTACGTGTATTTACAGTGTCGAAGCAATTCTATGTGATATGGTGCTAATTAGTAATATTAATTATTTAATAATCATTATACGTCACATTGTCCGTTTATATCAAAGCAAAAACTTTGACATGGTGCGAATAAGCAATATTAATTATTCAATAATAATTATACGTCACATTGTCCGTATATAAAAAAAAAAACAAACATATGTATTAGGCAAAACCTGGGAAACCCCCATTTTCATGAAGATACGTGTTAGGAACGTAACTGCTGAAAATTGTTCAATTAAAGTTAACTGGAAAGAAGATATTTGCAATTTACTTTCTCTCGATTTTTTTATTTAAGAAGCCTAATTCAAATTTTCAAATTTATATTAATCGACTTTAGACGTTTTACAATTCTAAAAAGTCGTCTTATTTAAAATTTTAAAATATCGAAGAATTAAATTTACTAAATTAGGAAAAAATCGGAAATTTGAAAGACGAAGTTTGCAAAGTTAATATTAAAAAAATTAAAGAGTCGACATTTTAATTATTCAGCTTCGATATAAATTGGAAAAAGTAGTCAAAGAAATAAACTTAGAAAAAGTAGGAAAGTTGAAAGTCGACAAAATTTTATTTGAAGAATTTTTAAAAATTTAAAATATTTATTTTTAGAATTTAAAAATTTAAAAAGGTTGACTTCAGATTGTTAATAAACAAATTTGTAAAATTTTAGAAATTCATTAAAAAAACAAAGAAATAAATTTGCAAAAAATAGGAAATTTGATAGTCGACTTTTGCAAAGTTATATTTGTATATCTTTTAAAAAGCCGAAAGATAATGTTTTGAAAATGTAGGAAAATTGAAAAGTTGACGTTTGAAAATATTTATTTTTGGAATTTTTTAAAATTTCAAATTTGTAATAATCGACTTTAGACTACAATTAAAAAAAAAATCAACTTATTTAAAATTTTAAAATATTGAATAATTAAATTTACTAAATTTGGAAAAAATCAGAAATTTGAAAGTAGACTTTTTCAAAATTCGACTTCCGACCTTTTTTCATTGTTCGACTTTGATGCAAATTTGAAAAACCAATTCTACTAAAATTTGATAAATTTGGAAAGTTGAAAAGACGACTTTAGCCAAAAATTATTTTAAAAAGTCGAAAAATCCAAAATTAAAAAGTCGACTTTCTCAAATTTGTATTAATCGACTTTAGATTTTTTACAATTTTGAAAAGTCGAAAAATTGAATTTACTAAATTTGGAATAGGTCAGAAATTTTACAAATCGTCTTTAATAAAATTTTTGAAATGTCGATTTTTTTTAATTTTAAAAAGCCAAGAAATTAATTTTAGTAATTTTGGAAAACGCCGTAAAGTCGACTTTTGCAAAGTTTTATTTTCAAAATTGTAAAAATTCACAAAATCGAAATTTTTCTAAAAAAAAAATAAAGGGACTTTCGACTTTTTGGTTATTTGACTTTGATAAAATTTTGAAAAAATTGTCTATAATACATTTTATTTTTTAAATTGCAAAAAATCGAAAGTCGATTTTACAGAATTCTTCTTTGATTATTCGACTTCGATACAATGTTGAAATGTCGATTTTTTTAATTTTAAAAAGCCAAGAGATTAATTTTAGTAATTTTGGAAAACGCCGTAAAGGCGACTTTTGCAAAGTTTTTTTTTCAAAATTGTAAAAATTCACAAAATCGAAATTTTTCTAAAAAAAAATTTAAAGGGACTTTGGACTTTTTGGTTATTTGACTTTGATAAAATTTTGAAAAAATTGTCTATAATAAAATTTTATTTTTTAAATTGCAAAAAATCGAAAGTCGATTGTACAGAATTCTTCTTTGATTATTCGACTTCGACACAATTTTGAAATGTCGATTTTTTTAATTTTAAAAAGCCAAGAAATTAATTTTAGTAATTTTGGAAAACGACGTAAATTTGACTTTTGCAAAGTTTTATTTTCAAAATTGTAAAAATTCACAAAATCGAAATTTTTCTAAAAAAAAATTTAAAGGGACTTTGGACTTTTTGGTTATTTGATTTTAATATAATGTTTAAAAAATTGTCTATAATAAAATTTTATTTTTTAAATTGCAAAAAATTGAAAGTTGATTTTACAGAATTCTTCTTTGATTATTCGACTTCGACACAATTTTGAAATGTCGATTTTTTTTTAATTTTAAAAAGCCAAGAGATTAATTTTAGTATTTTTGGAAAACGCCGTAAAGGCGACTTTTGCAAAGTTTTATTTTCAAAATTGTAAAAATTCACAAAATCGATTTTTTTCTAAAAAAAAAATTTAAAGGGACTTTCAACTTTTTGGTTATTTGACATTGATAAAATTTTGAAGAAATTGTCTATAATAAATTTTATTGTTTAAATTGCAAAAAATCGAAAGTCGATTTTACAGAATTCTTCTTTGATTATTCGACTTCGACACAATTTTGAAATGTCGATTTTTTTAATTTTAAAAAGCCAAGAAATTAATTTTAGTAATTTTGGAAAACGCCGTAAAGTCGACTTTTGCAAAGTTTTATTTTCAAAATTGTAAAAATTCACAAAATCGAAATTTTTCTAAAAAAAAATTTAAAGGGACTTTGGAATTTTTGGTTATTTGACTTTGATAAAATTTTTAAAAAATTGTCTATAATAAAATTTTATTTTTTAAATTGCAAAAAATCGAAAGTCGATTTTACAGAATTATTCTTTGATTATTCGACTTCGACACAATTTTGAAATGTCGATTTTTTTAATTTAAAAAAGCCAAGAAATTAATTTTAGTAATTTTGGAAAATGCTGTAAAGTCGACTTTTGCAAAGTTTTATTTTCAAAATTGTAAAAATTCACAAAATCGAATTTTTTCTAAAAAAAATGTTTAAAGGGACTTTCGACTTTTTGGTTATTTGACTTTGATAAAATTTTGAAAAAATTGTCTATAATAAAATTTTATTTTTTAAATTGCAAAAAACCGAAAGTCGATTTTACAGAATTCTTCTTTGATTATTCGACTTCGACACAATTTTGAAATGTCGATTTTTTTTTAATTTTAAAAAGCCAAGAGATTAATTTTAGTATTTTTGGAAAACGCCGTAAAGTCGACTTTTGCAAAAATTTATTTTTAAAATTGTACAAATTCACAAAATGAAAATTGTTCTAAAAAAAAAATTTAAAGGGACTTACGACTTTGTGGTTATTTGACTTTGATATAATTTTGAAAGAATTGTCTATAATAAATTTTTATTTTTTAAATTGCAAAAAATTTAAAGTTGATTTTACAGAATTCTTCTTTGATTATTCGACACAATTTTGAAATGTCGATTTTTTTTTTAATTTTAAAAAGCCAAGAAATTAATTTTAGTAATTTTGGAAAACGCCGTAAAGTCGACTTTTGCAAAGTTTTATTTTCAAAATTGTAAAAATTCACAAAATCGAAATTTTTCTAAAAAAATTTTTTAAGGGACCTTCAACTTTCGACTTCGACACAATTTTGAAATGTCTATTTTTTTTTAATTTTAAAAAGCCAAGAAATTAATTTTATTAATTTTGGAAAACGCCGTAAAGTCGACTTTTGCAAAGTTATATTTTCAAAATTGTACAAATTCACAAAATCGAAATTTTTCTAAAAAAAAAGTTTAAAGGGACTTACGACTTTTTGGTTATTTGACTTTGATATAATTTTGAAAAAATTGACTTTTTGAAAATTTTAAAAATCAACTTAGCAAGTAAAATTGAAAAAAGTCGAAAAATCAAAACATAGAATTTTTACAAAATTTTAAAAATCAACTTTTGCCTGTCTCTCGAAAACTCAAGACTGTGTTTTCACAATTTTTAAAATCGACTTTTCTGGTTTATATAAATTGAGTTTGAAAAATCGAATTTTTCAAAACTTTACAATGTCGAAAAATTAAAAAAGTTGAAAAAAAGGTAGAATTTTACAAAAAATTTTTAAAAATCGACCATTTTGATTGTCTCACGAAAAACTAAAATCGACTGCTAGTTTGAGTTTGAAAAGTAGACCTTTTCAGAACTTTAAAATGCCGAAAATTAACTTTACTAAATTTGGAAAAAGTTTGAAAATCGAAAATAATTCTGAGCTATCTCTATAAAATTTAATTAAAAACAAAACATATTTTCCTAATTTCTCTACAAGTTTCCCCTTCAAGGATACTAGCAACATCATCATTGCCATCATGGTTCATATTAATTGACTTGCCAAGAAGTTTAGACAAATTTTCGATGTTATTCATATGCTGTCATAACATCCATGCAAATGGATGGTTGGGATGGGATGGTTGAATGAATGAATGACACACCATAATTTAGAGGCTATAGAAAATAAATTGCTTGGAAAAACTTTGTGAGGTCTAACGTTTTCGGGGATGGTGGAAATAGAAGAGATGAAAAATGAAAAGCGTACCATTATTGACAATCATCTATGTCGTCAAAGTTAACATAGTCAATGTAAATGAATTAAATTATGACAAAATTCAATTTTCTTCCATTTCAAAAAAAAAAAAAAAAAAATCGCAACCAAGGAAGTAGTGAAAGAGAAAAGTTCTCGATGTCTATCATACTAAATGCTAGGTCTATTAAAGGCTATTGATGATGATGAAGAAGTACTTTTGACATAAATTGGTTGAGTGTTTCCTTTGCGTTTTTTGTTTTTGCTCTATTTTATGGAAATGTTCATGGCATTGACAGTCAATTGATGGGTATTTTACAACACTTCAAATTCTGGAAAATGTATTCAAATTGAAATTTCCAACAAATTAGAGGGTGTTATATGGAAGACTTTAAGGTTAAATGTAAATGGAAATTTATAAAGCCATACACAGAGAAGGGGGATCCATTTGGATTTTAGACTTCTTCGATAAACTTAATTAGCCTATCTTAATTACATGCGAAATTAGTAAAAATTTGCTATGAACTTCTGCCTCCGGCTGTAATTGAATTTCACGTTTTTTTATACAGAATATTTTGCTAGCCTTTTTGATTTAATGATTTTCACACCAATTGTGTTTTTCACTCACGAACAAATTCTCTATTTAGACATAAAATTGATGTTCCAATTCTAATTCGTGTATATTAATAATTCCAATTGCCTTGGCTAGGTAGTATCGTATTTCGTTTTTTTTTCTCTGATTGAATATATTTGAATTTGGAATTATTATTTTATTCGTTTGATGAGTTTTTATGTAGTTTTGTTGGCATAGCAGCTGGTGTTTTAATTGATATCATAAACTTTTATTTAGGGGTGTAAAAACGTAACAATGTTTTCTTTTTTTTTTGCTCCAGGCCATTTAATTAAATTATTCGTTATTATAAGCTATGATATGCAATGTTTATATCTCTCATGAATATTCTACAAAGGACAGGGAAAGAAGTGCCCTTTCATACTTAGTATGAGGTACCACTTATATACAAGTTTTAAGAGGCTAAAAAACTGAAAAAGATGAACACAACCAACTACAAGACTAACTGGACAAATGGAAAGACGGACAGTTTTAAAATGATTAGTAGAATTTTGCTCCTAGGTTTGTTAGAGAAATTCGTTATTTAACGTTTTTCTATAGAAATAAAATTTTGAAAAAATTTTCTATAGAAATAAAATTAACAAAAAAAAAATTCTATAGAAATAACATTTTGAAAAAATTTTCTATAGAAATAAAATTTTGACAAAATTTTCTATAGAAATAAAATTTTGACAAAATTGTTTATAGAAATAATTTTTTTTTAGAAATACAATTTTCACAAAATTTTCTATAGAAATAAAATTTTTACAACATTTTCTATAGAAATAAAATTTTGACAAAATTTTCTATTTTTTTTATTATTGAATTCAAATGTATTTAATACAGAAACATTGTGCCTCAGCGCCAACTATGGCTTTAAAGAGGCTGATAAGTTGGTTTAAACCATAATACTTTTCCTTATATTAATACATATAAAAAAAGATAAATGTACATTATATAATAAAAGCATAAAAAATACAATGAAGAGCAAAAAAAAAATTATGTAAGAAGTGCTTCCACGATATTTATCAATCTTTTGTTTTAGTTTTAAATGTTGATATATTTGTGATATCTCTCAGGTTTGACGGTAACTGATTGTATTCCATAGGTCCATTAAAGCTTATTTTCTGTTTGGTCAACTCTAAACGACATCTAGAAAAAATTAATTGATTTGCTTGTCTAGTTATTCTACCCGTTTGTGATAAATTATCACTAAATTTTACAGAATGGGGACTAATACCATGCAAGCTTTTGAAAACATACATCAAAAGGCGATGTTTATAAATTCCTTGTACAAGGAGAACAGTTTTTGCATAATCCTTGTATAAACAATTGTGTGAAATCTAGAATGTAAATTGAATACTATTTTCAAGGCCTTATTTTGAATTGCCTGTAATGATTTGATTGCCGCACTTTTCCTAGCGCAATAAATTATCGGAAGATATGTTAAGTGGGAATGAATCAGCGATTGATACAACAACATCTTCGATCTTTGATCAAGTTTCTGTCTGAACTTGTGCAGAACACCAATCCCTGAAGACAGTTTCGATTTTAATAAGTCCATGTGACCTTCCCATTGGAAGTTACTGCTCAAATTCATTCCTAAATATGTAACACTGTCGAACTCCAAAATAAAATTCCCATCCACATACACCCCCATCTTCTCATTATCCCCAGCAATCTGAGGCCTAAATCTTATGAACTTTGTCTTATTCGAATTAAGAACTAACTTATTTACTTTCAAGAAGTCTGATAAAATCGCTGCATCCCATTCAATTTTAGCCCTTAAAGCCTCCACATAGTTATAGTGATACAAAAGGCAAATGTCGTCCGCGAACATATACAACTCTCCGTTTAATTCAAAATTCTGTAAATCATTTATAAAAATTTTAAACAATAAGGGGCCTATCTATAATGCTTCCTTGTGGAACTCCACTTAATACCTCAAGTTGAGCGCTGCTACATTCTCCTATGTGAACATATTGCTTCCTCCATCTCAGATAGTCTCTTAAAAGTTCGATAGCTATTGAAATACAATTTTGACAAAATTTTCTATAGAAATAAAATGTTGACAAAATTTTTTATAGAAATAAAATTTTGAGAAAATTTTCTATAGAAATAAAATTTTGAGAAAAATGTCTATAGAAAAAAAATTTTGACAAAATTTTCTATAGAAATAAAATTTTGATAAAATTTTCTACAGAAATAAAATTGTGACAAAATTTTCTATAGAAATAAAATTTTGACAATATTTTCTATAGAAATAAACTTGTGAGAAAAATTTCTATAGAAATAAAATTTCGAGAAAATTTTCTATAGAAATAAAATTTTGAGAAAATTTTATATAGAAATAAAATTTTGAGAAAATTTTATATAGAAATAAAATTTTGACAAAATTTTCTATAGAAATAAAATATTGACAAAATTTTCTATCGGAATAAAATTTTGACAAAATTTTCTAAAGAAATAAAATTTTGACAAAACTTTCTATAACAATAAAATTTTGATAAAATATTATATAGAAAAAACTATTATTTATAGAAATTAAATTTAGACAAAATTTTCTATAAAAATAAATTTTTGAGAAAATTTTCTATAAAAATAAAATTTTGAAAAAATTTTTTTTTGGAAGTAAATTTTGGAAAAAATTTGTTATAGAAATAAAATTTTGACAAAATTTTTTATAGAATTAAAATTTTGACAAAATTTTCTATAGAAATAAAATTTAGACAAAATTTTCTAAAGAAATAAAATATTGACAAAATTTTCTAAAAAAATAAAATATTGACAAAATTGTCTAAAAAAATAAAATGTTTGCAAAAATTTTCTAGAGAAATAAAATTTTGACAAAATTTTCTATATAAATAAAATTATGACAAAATATTCTATAGAAAAAATATTATTTATAGAAATAAAATTTAGACAAAATTTTCTATAGAAATAACATTTTGAAAAAAATTCTATAGAAATAAAATTTTGAAAAAAAAAAACTATAGAAATAAAATGTTGACACAATTTTCTATATAAATAAAATTTTGACAAAATTTTCTATAAAAATAAAATTTTGATAAAATATTCTAAAGAAAAAAATATTATTTATAGAAATACAATTTTGACAAAATTTTCTATAGAAAAAAAATTGAATTTTCTATAGAAATAAAATTTTGACAAAATTGTTTATAGATATACAATGTTCTATAGAAATAAAATTTTGACAAAATTTTCTATAGAAATAAAATTTTGACCAAAGTTTCTATAAAAATAAATTTTGACAAAATTTTCTATAGAAATAAAATTTTGACAATATTTTCTGTAGAAATAAAATTTTGACAATATTTTCTGTAGAAATAAAATTGTGAGAAAATTTCTATAGAAATAAAATTTCGAGAAAATTTTCTATAGAAAAAAAATTTTGACAAAATTGTTTATAGATATAAAATTTTCTATAGAAATAAAATTTTGACCAAATTTTCTATAGAAATAAATTTTGACAAAATTTTCTATAGAAATAAAATGTTGACCAAATTTTCTACAAAAATAAATTTTGACAACATTTTCTATAGAAATAAAATTTTAACAAAATTTTCTATAGAAATAAAATTTCGAGAAAATGTTCTTTGGAAATAAAATTTTGACAAAATATTCTATAGAAATAAAATTTTGACAAAATTTTCTATAGAAATAAAATTTTGACAAAATTTTCTATAGAAATAAAAAGTTGACAAAATTTTTTATAGAAATAAAATTTTGAGAAAGTTTTCTATAGAAATAACATTTGGACAAAATTTTCTATAGAAATAAAATTCTGACAACATTTTCTATAGAAATAAAATTTTGACAAATTTTTCTATGGAAAAAAGACAAAGTTTTCTATGGAAAAAAATTTTGACAAACTGTTGACAAAATTTTCTATAGAATTAAAATTTTGAGAAAATTATGTTCACAGAATATTTTGTAGAAATAAAAATAAGATTTTTTTGTTTGGTAGATTTTGGTAAAATTGTCTCAAAATGTTGTTTGATTATTTTTGGCTCGTGCGGCAAAAGTGATCAATTTGTCCAAGCTTGTTGTCCAGGCAGCAGAAATTCTGTAAACGATATTTTAGGACTATCAAAAAGTGCACCGAAAATGGTGCCTATCGGTCCATGTTTTGGTATAGCCCCCATATGCACCGATTTCCCGATTTTGCTTCTTGGGCGTCTAGATTCTAGATTCTAGATTCTAGAACTACAATTAGATGTGCTGAATACTGTGTGTATCCTTCCATGTTTTGGTATAGCCCCCATTACACCGAACTTTCGATTTAACTCAAAGGTTTTCTAAAAATTGTAAGGCACATATCACTGAACTAAAAAAGGATATGAGTTAGCAAGACAGGGAACTCTCTAATATATTCCTGGGGAACTGTAATCTGTTGATATGCCTCTGGCTGCTTAAAAGCGCACACTGTGTGGGAAGGCAATTATTGCTTCAAATTTGCAACATGGATTGCGTTCAAAAACATTCACTTTTTATGTTTTTTTCCTCCAATCTTTAAGACGACAAGTAACAGACAACGCATTTCACTTCTATTTCATTTCTTTACATCCCATGGAATACTCCTTAGCTGTTACTGTGACTTATTGCTTTTCGTCTTTTCTGTTAATAGGATTATAAGAGGGTATTAAAATGTAATCAAATTAACGTACAACCTTAAATCTGATAGCATTAAGGCAAGCGCTTTGCGTGTGTTCCCTTTTTTGGGAGGGTAATTGTGTCATGTTGACCCCGAAAGATCATCCATAATTAGAAATTCATTCTCAAACGTTACCCTAACCATTTTTTTTAATCTTTTTCTTATTTTATTACTTTCCCCAATTTCAGTAACAATTCCATAACGCAATGCAATCGACTGAAGCCGGTGGCGGTGAACTAAGACAACATCAGCAGCATAAATCATCCACAGCGACAAATTCAAAAACCGGCCTCAACGAATCGACCACATCCTTCACTACCAATACACCGAACTCAACAGCACTCAACAACGATACACCGAGTAAGAATCCCTTCAAACAACATCTGCAGACACAACAACCGCAATATCAACAGCAGCAGCATCAGCAACAGCCGCAGCCGCATCAGAATGGCAACAATACCTCAGATGGGATTAATGGAGCCGAACGGGGCGTTAGTCACTATGGAGGAATATTGGGCGTGGGAGCAACAACGCCATCAGACGCAAAGGCGATTAATGAGAAAATGACGTCACCCCCTCCTGGTGGAGGAACAGCAGGTGGGGGTATTAGAGGCGGTGGCGGGGGACCACCTATACCACCGCCAGATCATTGTAGACAAGAAAATTATCGAGCTGCCGGGTCCTGGGCCTCCTTTAAAAATTGGCTAATTGGATGGCGTGGTTCTAGTCGTTTGGTTCTAATCATTGTTGCCATAGCTCTGCTGCTGGATAATATGTTGCTGACAACAGTGGGTAAGTCGTTTGATTACTATGATGTGCAAATAAATTTGAATTGAAAAGTAATTCTTAATTTGAAACTGTCAATAGACAAAAAGGAGTTAGGAAGTGCTTAATAGGGTGGAGGGGACTAAGGGGGATTAAAAAAATCCTTCGTCCAAAGTTGTTTTTTTTTCTTGTTAAAGTTGTCTCTCTATAGGCAAATAAATATTAATTTTACCCCTTGATGTGAGATTCCTACTGCACTTTCCTACTATTTGGGATTCATATATGATTCTATTGGGGACACCTACTTTTCCCTTCTACACAGAAAAAAATTTCACAAAATTTTTCCAATTAAAGTCTTAATTGAGATTTAAAAAATAGTCAATTAAAAATTTAATTTTTTTTATTGAAACAAAAATCAATCACAAAAATTAATAGTATCAATTATTTTTTTAATTGGATTAATTAATTGTTTAATTGACTTTTAATTAATTTTTTAATTGATAATATCATTTCTGTGATTGAAATCATTTCAATTGAAAATTAATTGGATCAATTAATTTCGTGATTGAAGGAAAAAAATATTTTTTTTATGTGTATTATATTTTTTCCAATAAGAGGTGTTATTTTGCTATTCAAGGAATAGTCAATTTTTTTAAGATTGACGATCAGATATTTGTTTCATAATAAAGAAGAAGGTATACCGTTACCAATGAAAATCAATATCAGAAAATGACCAACTCGATCCAGTTTACAGGTCCATAGTCTTCGATTGAAATTTTACATGACTTCATATGTAAGGTCCAAAACCCTGCCGGACTATAAACTGCACCAAACAGTCAGTGGATGGAGAGGATTCCTAAGCATACCTCTTGGGTTTCCGAGCGCTAGATACGAACATGTTGCTAGCTGACTTGTTTAATGTTAGTTAGAGAATAAAATCTTCAGCAGTGACAGCTACGGGGTAAATCAAAGTAGCACTTCTTGATGGAAAACCCTTTATGCAAATATTGCAAGGAGTTTTAGTTACATTGATCTTCATCATATATTTGGTGGGATATTGCTACTGTACCCTTCTACTATTCGAGGTTCCTACTGTTCCTTTCTACTACGGAAATAAATATAAAATTTCAAGAGAATAATTTTTACACGAATGTTAACGTTTTCCGAGCAATCAGGTTGGATTTTCACTGTTTCCCACTTCTATGGGGAGCCACCATGGTACAATGTTTAGCATGCCCGCCTTGCATACAAAGGGTCATGGGTTCAATCTGATTTTCGACCAATTACCAAAAAGTTTTTCAGCGGTGGATTATACCATGGTGATATTTCTGAGTGCTTCAAAGATTCTGTAAGTGGGTTTACAGCAATTGTTGAACACCGTTTGGAGACGATCAGCATTCAGTGAGAAGAGATCAGCACTCAGTGATAAAGGAGAAGTTCACCACTGTGGTATCACAATGGACTGAATAGTCTAAGTGAGCCTGAAATATCGGACTGCCACTATACCTAACCTAACTTTTGGTATTTCCGAGGCCAAGGTACGAAATAGATGCTTGTCTACTTGCTAAATGTTAGAGAATAAAAGCCTCAACAGTGACCGGATAAATCAAAGTAGCACCTTTTGCTGGAAACTCTTTTATGTAAATAATTTTATTTAAATTTCAGGAAAATTGCTTCAAAACACAACAAAAATTACCTATTTGTTTATTACAATATAATGGGATTAAATCAGTTGGTGTATTTAAATCAGTTAAATCAGCTGGTTTTGTAAAAAACCGGGTTAAAACAAAATTGCTGTAGAAATATATGGATATTCCTATTGTTCCTTTCTACTATGGCAATAAACATAACATTTCAAGAGAACCATTTGCACATCAATGTAAATATTTATTGAGCAGTAAGGTTGGTTCAACCGATTTTGATTGTTTCTTACTATACTATATGTATAGTATCAAGTCTATATTGCCATAGTAGAAAGGAACAGTAGGAATCTCGAACCCTAGGAAATTGCCGTAGAAATTATCATTTTTTATGGAAGATATTCTTAAGAAAAGCATACATTTTTTCTACATAGATCATTTTGTGGTTCGAGTTCAACTGTAAGACGGGTATATCCCATATCATTGAAGTAAAAATAAAATCGTTGATGTGAGAGAGGTTCTCTTTGTACCTTATTCACCCTGCGTCTTCTACAATAAGATAGAGGCAAAATATAAACCATATCCAGGTTTGATTTCTACACTATCCATCTAAATTCTCTAACAATTTGCAATACATATTTCATATAAAAGTTTTTAAGCGTACGTTTCTCTCTATCCCCCCAAGATCTTCTATTATAATAGCTCTTTTAATACTAATGCCATGTTTTTCCAACTCATTATATTAACGTAGATTTCACTTAAGAATCAATTTAATTGATTCTATCAATAAAATGAGAAAAAATAATCAAATCCTTCTTCCCCATATCTCCACATCCATCTCGATATTTTATTTATAGCCATTGACCACCAATCTCTTGAAGTTATTTACCAGCAACAGAACCACTTGTGGTATGTTTGCCTGTGGCAGACAAGTGGTACTTAAACTTTGATTAGTTCTAGCTCTCAGTTGGGTGTTGGTGTGTGACTAGGACATACGTCAAACCCATTAGAGTAGAGCCTTGTATTGTATACAACTTCAGTGTGAAATACACAAATGCAGAGGAGTCCACAAAAAAATGATAAATGAATTGAATGACAGTTAACAAGGCAAATAATAGAAATTGGAGAGTATATCCTTGTAGACAATCCTATACCACAATAATGAATCGATGAAGGATAACAAATTTACCATGGTATATCAATTAAAATGATAAAGGCAATTTATTAGTTAGAGGGATGAGTGATGGCTTTTCGATGTGAGCTCTAAAAGGATCAAAAAAAAGGGAAGTATGTCCATTTAGAAGCCTATCAGTATGTCCAGATAGAGTTTGTTTTTTTATCCGATATAAAGATAGCTGGAGACATTCTGGGAGATTCTAGATCCCCATAATATGTAGAAATTTCCGATTTTCAGAAGCCTCTTTTGAAGTGAATTTTCCACCAACAAAATCACTTGGTTCCAGGTCCAGACTATAAGGCGAATGCTTAAGATCCTCGCAAACAAGCACTCGGAGGTCGATGTGTGTGGCCTGACGTTGTTCTCATGGACCACATTCCTCCCCAAATTATGGCCAAATCTGACCGCTTCTAGGCGATTGCCTCCGTCAGATGGTCCTTCGCCCCCTTTGAAGCAAAATTGTTCGTCATGGACAGGAACACATGGCAATCACTTGGTTCCAGGTCCGGACTATAAGGCGAATGTTTAAGATCCTCGCAAACAAGCACCCGGAGGTCGATGACTGTGGCCTGACGTTGTTCTCATGGGCCACATTCCTCCCTAAATTGTGGCCAAAACTGACCGCTTCTAGGCGATTGCTTCCGTCAGATGGTCCTTCGCCCCTTTGAAGCGAATTTTCCACCAACAAAATGTGCTGAAAAACATGACAATCACTTGGTGCTTGGTCCGGACTATAAGATCCTCGCAAACAATTTCCCGGAGGTCTTGGCAAGTCACTATCGATGGTTGTGGCCTGACTTTGTTCTCATGGACCATATTCCATCCCAAATTGTGGCCAAAACTTACCGCTTCTAGGCGATTGCTTCCGTCAGATGGTCCAATAGTTAACAGTACAGTTCCAAGTTTGTAGTTTTGCCATATGGAAGCAGCTCAAATCAGATAATTCCTTTTCAATCCCACCAAACACACACCAAAATCTGGTTGGTCTTCAATCCTAGGTTAGTCGTCGTTTCGGCCTGTCCACCACATTTCAATCACTGTGTTATCATTTTGGCTTGCGGTTGACGTAAGTGATCTATCCAAAACTGACCGCTTCTAGGCAATTGGTTCCTTCAGACGGTCCAATTGTTGACAGTATAGTCCCGAGTTTAAAATTTTGCCGTATGAGAGAAGCTCATATCAGAAAATTCCCTTCCAATCCCACCAGACACACACCAAAATCTCGTCGGTCTCAAACCAACATTACTCGCCGTTTCCGCCGGTCCACCACGTTTCGATCATATTCGCTTGCAGTTGCCGTAAGTGATCCGTCTAAAGCTGGACGCTTGGCAGTACAGTTCCGAGTTTAAAGTTTTGCCATATGAGATAATTCCCTTTCAACCCCACCAAACACACACCAAAATCTTGTCGGTCCTCAAACCTAGATTAGTCGCCGT
The DNA here is from genome assembly GCF_050003625.1 of Haematobia irritans. Taxonomy (NCBI): domain Eukaryota; kingdom Metazoa; phylum Arthropoda; class Insecta; order Diptera; family Muscidae; genus Haematobia; species Haematobia irritans. The sequence continues at coordinate 9,531,209 of NC_134401.1, read as the reverse complement.
TTCCGCCGGTCCCACCACGATTCGATCATATCATAAGTAATACATTTTCCCTTCCAACCCCACCAAAATCTTGTCGGTCCCGTGTCCGCCAGCCCATCACTTTTCATATTCGCTTGCGGTTGCACTTTTCATTGCCAGTCAACATTTGCCAACAGTTCCGAGTTAGGAGTTTTCCCGTATGGGAGCTGCTCATTGTAGATAATTCCCTTCCAATCCCACCAAACACATCGATTTGTTTGGGTTGGGTATAGTGGCAGCCCCCTATTGACTATTCAGTCCACAGTGGTGAACTTCTCTCTTATCACTGAGTGCTGCCCTACTCCAAGTTTAGTCCGAACGGCACTGCACATTGCAGTGAAACCACTTAGAGAAGCTTTGAAACACACAGAAATGTCATCAGCATTACTGAGAGGGGATAATCCACCGCTGAAAATCTTTTTGGTGTCGACAAGGGACCTCCGTTTTGAAGCCGAGTCCGAATTTCATCAGCATTACTGAGAGGAGATAATCCACCAATGAAAATCTTTGAAAAATCGGTTGGAACTTGGATTGACCCCATGATCTTTTATTTCCAAGCCTGAATTTTTGGGGTTTGGTCGAAACTGGGATTGAACCCATGACCCCTTGAATGAATGGCATGCTAACCATCGGTGGCTCCTCATTGTAGATAATTCCCTTCCAATCCCACCAAATACATATGAAAACCTTCCTAGCTTAGCCACCGTTTCCGCAGGCTAACTACATTTCGCCCACATTCATTTTCGCTCATAGACATCTATAACGACTAAGGTCTTAATCTCGCCCACAAAATATAATACCTGTGGTTGGCAGATATGGCTTTACTTTGAGGTCCACACTTTGCTCGGTCTCTTTTTCGAACAACAGAGATAGAGTTTTACTGTCGCTGTTTGCAGTTCACTCATCAGCCCATTTACAGTGAAGTTTCTCAAACTTGGACTCTCTGAAAACCGGACACCTTCTAAACATGGAAAGTAGTCTGGGGACGTTTGCTATATTAAAACCTTAAAATTAACCTCTCAAATGTGGACAAAATTTAGGCGACCGTGGGTATCCACCTTTCAGAGGTTTCACTGTATGTTTACTGCCAGTAAATGAAATACGACATTAAAAGAATCTGCTCGTATCTTACAAAGTAAGTCTGGAATAAAAAAGGCGTCATTCATTGTAAATTTCGAAACCGAAATTCCCAGAAAATTCTTGGAAGATGGTTACACTAACCAAGACAACAGTTTTAGACCATTTTCAAGATTTTCTTTCTTATGCATCTAAAGCATTCTTTTTTGGTGTGCCTGTTAATAGTTTTGTTCTCCATGTAAAGCATTTTCCCTTTTGTCCTTCACACAATCAACAAATGCCCTGCGATTCCTTTGACAAATCTAAAGTCTAAATAATAAGAATAAAATCAAATACTTTTGCAGACGACACAAAGACTACAAGTGCATAGGGAATTTTCGAGAACAAAAAAAACACCATCAACAAAAGCTATCAAAGATGTCCTTACAAGGAGCCCTTTTTGGAAAAGGAGGAAACTGGCTTCTTTTCCAACAACTTGTTGAAACTTGAATGCAACGAATCAAGAGATAAAGAAACAAACCAAAATACAGGAACCGGAAGTTACTAGAAGAAGTTCTAAGAAGAAAATTATTTGCAGAGACCCAACAAAAAAGTATGGAGTTAAGGAATCCTTAAGGAAAACTAAAATGAAATAAAATCCAAAAGGTGATTTTATTTTTTCTATTCTACCATAAAGCAATTCCATTTAGTTAGTTAAGGAAATCCATCACTATCATCCAAGTACATTATAATAAACTTTTACCTTAAGTGGCCACATTAAAGATAAATCTTATGTTACGCATTTAGAGATATACTTTGTCATTCATTCTTGGAGAAAGGAGAGGGAAGAAATTGCATGACAAGAGCATTGGCTATACAAGAAAGCATGGGAATAACTAACTTTTATTGTTGGGTTCAAGTGTGAAATGTCTTGTTAAACATTTACTTTTGATCGCCCTTGGTGTTTTTTCATCCCTTTGCTACAAAGATGTAACATCACATCTTTTCGTACCTGGTCTTAAAGGAAAATATATGCTACCCTTATCTTAAGCAGATGGTATTTTATTCTCCCCCTTTTCCACCCCTCAATAAACGTAAATATGTTTTATGTGAAAGGTAAAGACTTTCATTCTTGCCACAATATGTTGCAAATTTATTCATCTCCCTTTTATGGAAATGATGAGACAATGATATGTGTGATTTTCTTTTGGTTTTAGTTCCCCTCACAGGATTCGAAGAGTGATTTTTTATGGGGAGAAAATTAATTTCATTTGATTCTTAACAGGCAATGATTTTTTTTGCATGAATAATTTTGGGATTTATCTTTGAAACATTTACCTGTTATTTTGTATAATAAAGCAATAAATTTAATCGAAGAGTGATTTCTTACAAAAACTTCCATGTTTTATTTTTACATGTGTTAGGTATTGAATTCCGAAATTTTCATATCTGAAAAGAAAAAGAAAAAACAAATTTTTTGGGTAAAAAAGTTTTTACAAAATTTCCTATAGAAATAAAGTTTTGACAAACTTTCGAATGGAAATAAAATTTTGACAAAATTTTCTATAGAAATAAAATTTTGACAAAATTTTCTATAGAAATAAAATTTTGACAAAATTTTCTATAGAAATAAAATTTTGACAAAATTTTCTATAGAAATAAAATTTTGACAAAATTTTCTATAGAAATAAAATTTTGACAAAATTTTCTATAGAAATAAAATTTTGACCAAATTTTCTATAGAAATAAAATTTTGACCCAATTTTCTATGAAAATAAAATTTCGTCAAAATTTTCTATAGAAATAAAATTTTGACAAAATTTTCTATAGAAATAAAATATTGACAACATTTTCTATAGAAATAAAATTTTGACAAAATTTTCTATAGAAATAAAATTTTGGCAAAATTTTCTATGGAAATAAAATTTTGACAAAATATTCTATAGAAATAACATTTTGACAAAATGTTCTATAGCAATAAAATTTTGACAAAATTTTCTATAGAAATAAATTTTGACAAAATTTTCTATAGAAATAACATTTTGACAAAATTTTCTAAAAAAATAAAATTTTGACAAAATTTTCAATAGCAATAAAATTTAAAAAAAAATTCTATAGAAATAAAATTGTGACAAAATATTCTATAGAAATAAAATTGTGACAAAATATTCTATAGAAATAAAATTGTAACAAAATTTTCTATAGAAATAAAATGTTGACAAAATTTTTTATGGAAATCAAATTTGTACAACATTTTCTATGGAAATAAAATTTTAACAAATTTTCTATAGAAATAAAATGTTGACCAATTTTCTATAGAAATAAAATGTTGACAAAATTTTCTATAGAAATAAAATTTTGACAACATTTTCTATAGAAATAAAATTTTGACAAAATTTCCTATAGAAACAAAATTTTGACAAAATTTTCTATAGAAATAAAATTTGGACAAAATTTTCTATAAAAAAAATAAGATTTTGGCAAAATTTTCTATAGAAATAAAATTTTGACAAAATTTTCTATAGGAATAAAATTTTGACAAAATTTTCTATGGAAATAAAATTTTGACAAAATTTTCTATAGAAATAAAATTTTGACAAAATGTTCTATAGAAATAAAATTTTGACAAAATTTTCTATAGAAATAAATTTTGACAAAATTTTCTATAGAAATAACATTTTGACAAAATTTTCTACAAAAATAAAATGTTGACAAAATTTTCAATAGCAATAAAATTTTGAAAAAAATTTCCATAGAAATAAAATTGTGACAAAATATTCTATAGAAATAAAATTGTGACAAAATATTCTATAGAAATAAAATTGTAACAAAATTTTCTATAGAAATAAAATGTTGACAAAATTTTTTATGGAAATCAAATTTGTACAACATTTTCTATGGAAATAAAATTTTAACAAATTTTCTATAGAAATAAAATGTTGACAAATTTTCTATAGAAATAAAATATTGACAAAATTTTCTATAGAAATAAAATTTTAACAAAATTTTCTATAGAAATAAAATTTTGACAAAATTTTCTATAGAAATAAAATTTTTAATGGAAATAAAATTTTGACAAAATTTCCAATGGAAATGAAATTTTAACAAAATTTTCTATAGAAATAAAATTTTGATAAAATATTCTATAAAAATAAAATTGTGACAAAATTTTCTATTAAAATAAAATTTTGACAAAATTCTCTACTGACATAAAATTTTGACAATATTTTCTATAGAAATAAAATTTTGACAAAATTTTCTATAGAAATAAAATTTGGACAAAATTTTTTATAGAAATAAGATTTTGACAAAATTTTCTGTAGAAATAAAATTTTGACAAAATTTTCTATAGAAGTAAAATTTTGACAAAATTCTCTACTGAAATAAAATTTTGACAATATTTTCTACAGAAATAAAATTTTGACAAAATTTTCTATAGAAATAAAATTTGGACAAAATTTTTTATAGAAATAAGATTTTGACAAAATTTTCTATAGAAATAAAATTTTGACAAAATTTTCTATAGAAGTAAAATTTTGACAAAATTTTCTATAGAAATAAAATTTTGACAAAACTTTCTATAGAAATAAAATTTTGAAAACAATTTCTATAGAAATAAAATTTTGACAAAAATTTCTACAGAAATAAAATTTTGACACAATTTTCTATAGAAATAAAATTTTTAAAAATTTTATATAGAAATAAAATTTTGACAACATTTTCTATAGAAATAAAGTTTTGACAAAATTTTCTATAGAAATAAAATTTGGACAAAATTTTCTATAAAAATAAAATTTTGACAAAATTTTCTATAGAAACAATTTTTGACAAAATTATGTATAGAAACAATTTTTGACAAAATTATCTATAGAAATAAAATGTTGACAAAATTTTCTATAAAAATAAAATTTTGACAAAATTTTCTATAGAAATAAAATTTTGAAAAAAAATTTCTTTAGAAATAAAATTTTGACAAAATTTTCTATAGAAATAAAATTTTTAAAAATTTTCTATAGAAATAAAATTTTGACAAAATTTTCTATAGAAATAAAATTTTTAAAAATTTTCTATAGAAATAAAATTTTGACAAAATTTTCTATAGAAATAAAATTTGGCAAAATTTTCTATAAAAATAAAATTTGGACAAAATTTTCTATAGAAACAATTTTGACAAAATTATATATAGAAATAAGATTTTGACAAAATTTTCTATAGAAATAAAATTTTGACAAAATTTTCTATAGAAATAAAATTTTGAGAAAATTTTCTATAGAAATAAAATTGTGACAAAATTTTCTATTGAAATAAAATTTTGACAAAATTTGCTATAGAAATAAAATTTTGACAAAATTTTCTATAGAAATAAAATTTTGACAAAATTTTCTATAGTAATAACATTTTGACAAAATTTTCTATAAAAATAAAATTTTGACAAAATTTTCTTTAGAAATAAACATTACATTTTTTTGCCGGGGTATGATGGGTTTGTGGGCCATGAACAAAAATATTAAAAAAATTTAAATTTATAGAGCTTTAGTTTATTGCTTTACATATTAGCCACCTTGTATTGTTTAAGTAGTAAAATACAGATCGATTTTCCATTTTTCTTTTTGAACCTTTTGTTTCCGCAATTAGACATATGTATATTAGATTTTAATTGTTTTTTTTATTTAATTTTCTATATAAACAAAAATCTAATCATAGTCATTTAAACCTGTGGTGGAGGTTAAATGGGCTTTCGTCCGTCATATCTATTTGTTGCTATTTTTATTCCGTATTGATACTAATGGGAAAAAGGGTTTGAATGTTTTTTTTGCAGCTATACAAACAAAATATTTTTGCTTTCATCCGTCTATCAATATTATTGCTTCTAATTAATGTATTCAAATCAATTTTTGGGATATATGTATATTACTACCTATTAGAATCATCATACCAAAGGTGTTACATTCATTACCCTCATTGCTATTGGAATTCGAATCGAATTTCTAGCAAATGACATCAAGAAATTTCTATAGAGCTGACTAAGCGAATATTTCCGTAAACAATATGAAAAATTATTTTTATATCACAAACTCATTTATCATAATGTTAAAAAGGAGTATGATTTTTTTCGAGTTCTCTTTTGTGTATTTCTTTGTAGTCTTATTATTTTCCCAAGGAAATCTAAAGGTGAATTTTACCAAGAATACATAAATTCATTAACCTTTTACCTTGGCAAAGAACTTCTATTGCCTGTTTAATTCGTAGAATTTCTCTTTATTCTCATTCTAATATGTGTCGCAAAGTAATTGTTTGAACATTTATTTAATTCATATGTAAGGGACCTATTTTTATACGAATGATTTGAATGGGTTTAGCTCTAGCAATTAGAGCACACGTGGAAAAGGCCCTCCAAGGTGATTGCATTAGGATGGGAGCAATATTTATGATGATAGTAGTCTAAGAGAATAAAATATTGACCTTATACAAAATATGTCATGTAAATCTTAGAACAAGCAATTTACAAAATATTAAGGAAATATTAAAGTATATAGAAAACTGTTATACTCTATTTTTTAATAAAATAAAAGCCTTTTTTATTATTATTTTGCAACAATTTATTTTGGTTAACAGGCTTTATCAAAGGTATTTGACCGAATTCAGGGCCAGTTATTTCACTTGTTTTTTATATCCTCCATAAAATGTGATCTTTGGAATCTTCTATAAAGGTTCAAATTTTGAAGCAATAGGTGAAAAAATATTGACCTTCTATTAAAGATTATGCAAGGTAAATTTTAGAAAACGAAATTTACATAATATTTAGGACAAATTTCTTCAAAATAAAAAAAAATTAATTATTTTATATATATTTTTTTATTGAATAAAAAATGTAGAAAACTGTTATACACCATTTTTAATCGAATAAAACTCTTTTTTATTATTATTTTGCAACAATTTATTATGGTTTAACAACCCGAAGGCTTTATGGAAGATATTTGACCGGATTCTGGGCCAGTTATTTCACTTGTTTTTTTTTATATCCTCCTTAATTTGTGATCTTTGGAATCTTCTATAAAGGTTCAAATTTTGAAGCAATAGGAGAAAAAATATTAACCTTCTATTAAAGATTATGCAATGCAAATTTTAGAAAATGCAATTTACAAAATATTTAGAACAAATTTCTTCAAAATATATTAAAAAAACTGTTATACACCACTTTTTTAATGAATAAAAAATGTAGAAAACTGTTATACACAATTTTTAATCGAATAAAACTCGTTTTTATTATTATTTTGCAAGAATTTATTATGATTTAATAACCCTAAGCCTTTATGGAAGATATTTGACCGAATTCTGGGCCAGTTAACATATTTTACTTGTTTTTTTTTATATATATTCTCCTTAAAATGTGATCTTTGGAATCTTCTATAATGGTTCGAATTTTTAAGCAATTGGAGAAAAAATATTGACCTTCTTTTAAAGATTATGAAATGCAAATATTAGAAAATGCAATTTACAAAATATTTAGGACAAATTTCTTCAAAATATAAAAAAACTATAATTTTTTCTTTTTTTTATTGAATAAAAAAAATGTAAAAAACTGTTATACACCATTTTTAATCGAATAAAAACCTTTTCTATTATTATTTTGCAACAATTTATTATGGTTTAACAACCATCATATATAAATCGATTATTATTTTTATATTATATATTATTTCGGCAATATTCTGACACTATAAAACTATAAATATATTATACCAGACATCACCACAATATATGCATAATGAAAATCATGTTACGAAGAAATAAATGCTTAACTAAATGCAATTTCTATATTTCATTTTAGCCTGATACCGAAACAGGCAATTGACGTCCAAATGCATTATTCTGCAATTTCTTCATTTGCATTATAAAAGTTTATTTTAAAGTCAATTATATAGAGGAAAATTGTTATTTTTGAAATTTGTTTATTTTTCGAAAACTTTGGTCATTACTCAAAGAAAACTTTTAACTTTATGTTTAATATTTTCTACAGGGAACTTATAAAAAAAAAAACGAACCACTGCGTCATTTTTTTTTTTGTAAAAACCAACAATGGAAATTCTCTTGAAGAGTACAGGAGAAGAGTATTTTATATAAAGTTCATGTCACAAAGTCATTACATTATCCTATGCATTTGTTAAGTCATTGTCATTATGACTATAACTCCTTGGGATAATTAAATATAGGCATTTTGTTAGCGTTGCCAATGCACAGTGGAGTGAACATTTTGTCTTCCATATAAAATGTATTTGAGAAAAACTTGAGAATAGAAATTTAATCCTCGTAGTAACCTCAAAGGCTCAATGGCAATGGAATGGATCAAGGGTATTTCCCATTCATGGCTCCTAATAAAATGAATAATGTCTCAGCTTTATTCGTTTTGATTTTTTTTAAAGATTTTCGGTATGGTTACTTTTTTATTTACCATAACGATTTTATTATCTTGTCTCGTAAAATTTTCAAAATTATTTAAAATGAAATTTGAGATCTAATTGACATTTGTCTTGTCTTATGCTTATTAAAAATTCTCTCTCTTATCGTCCTTCTTGGATTAAGAGATCGGTTAAAGTTCCATGATTTTATATATTTACAATGCATAAACCATTTAAGGTCATCTTAGCTTACTATGAAATTAAGTTATGGATATGTTTACAATATAAACAGTTTGTATAACAGTTTAGAAAAGCATTTTTCAATAGATGGAAAGGCTTCTGAACTAATTCTACTCTTACATTCACATTATTTCCCTATTTAATTAAGATGAAGTTAAATTTACTTGTATAATCGTTTTTATAACACTTAATGAAACAGTTATACTACTATTTTCGTTTGAATTAAGATTCAGATTTTCGGTATTGTTTCGTTTTTTATCATATCGATTTTATTAACTAGCTTTTCCCTAAATTTTCACAAAAAATTTCAAAAATTGTTTATTTAAAATTTGAGATGTAATAGATATTTATCTTGTCTTATGCTAATTAACTATTTTTCAACAATTCCCTCTTATCGTTACTCTTTGATTGAAATTTTAGTTAAAATTCCATAATTTCATATATTTACAATGCGTAAACTAGTCAAAGTCAACTTAGCTTACTATGGAATTAAGGTATAGATAGGTTTACAAGATTAAATGTTTGTATAACAGTTTAGAAAACCATTTGGAAATGCTTTCGAACACTTACATTTACACTATTTCTCTAATAAATTAAAAAAACTAAATTAAATTTACTTGTATAACAGTTTTTATAACACATAAAAACTGTTATACGACTATTTTCGAATATTTTTGTATGTATATTATGCTAAAATATTAACAGAAATTAATGGAAAAGGTATATTGGCTAATATAAAAGTTTTTATAAAAGCCAAGATAACTGTTATACTACTATTTTCCAATATTTGTGAATGCATTTTATGCTCAAAAGTTAAACAGGCATGAAAGGGCAAAAATATAAGAAAACCAAGATGTATATATTACATCAAATATTTTTTATTCTGAACATTCCATTCATTGTGTCATGGTCTTCCATAAGTCAATAAAGTTCTTAAAGGTAGAATTAGAATTGTTTACAAGAAATTTGTGTAAAATAAATAAAATATAATATTATGAGCTTTAAAAGGAAAAAGCTAAGCAAAACACAAATCCAGTCCTTGTCATTAAAAGGACACTTACCAAAAAACCAAAATCCAACCCATACAGGAATATTGTTGCAAAGGAAAATAAAAAAGCCGTCAAAATACTTAAAAAAATATTGGCATGTTAAAGTTAACGAATCTGGTGGTAAAATCGTTTGACATTTGTTGATTTTCTTAGAACTTTTTATTTTGTTTTGTTTTCATGTTTGCCGAATACTTTAATGTGACAGGGTGAAGTGTTTTTGCTTGGCATTTTACTCATGAAGACAAACAATTCCTAAACTAAGGTAAATGCCAAACTATGGCAAAATAATAGCAATAACATCTATAGTAACCTGAGTCATTGTTTCAGTTCTGCCAAATAGAAAATAAAAAACAAACAATATGCTACATTTACAACTACAAGTATTGCAGAATAGCTTGTAGGCGTATAAAAGTTGCGTGACATTTGGGTAATACTCGTAGAAATGTCATACATTGAGAAAAATAAGTTATAGTAGAAGTTTTATACAGAAATAATACAAAAATTCTTGGAATAGTTTAATCGACATCGATTCGATTTATTATTGAAAAATAATTATTATTTATTCTAGTATAAAAATTTGTATAACAGTTATACATGCGTTATAAAATGTATTCGTAAAAATATTCACACAAGAAATTCCTTTACATATGTAACTTAAACTTATCTAAAAATTTGTATACATGTATCTGTTATACATGTATACAAATTTTTAAATTTATGCAAATATGAAAATAGTGTTATACAAGACAAGGTTTAAATTTTGAATTTCATAAGATTTATCGCAATTAGAAGGAATGAATTTTATATGGCCTTGTAAAATATTTTTTATCATGATTTCGCATTAGTTCTTCAGATGTGATGCTGTTTTATAAAAAAAAAATCAAGTTTTATTCATTTTTAAAATTTTTATAATGTTAGCAACTACTTACTCAGAAATTCCACGTCTACCGAGAAATGGATCGGTACACTTTTCAATTATTTTTTTTTGGGATTTTCCATTATTATTTGTCCTTGCTATGTTTTATACACATACAATTCAGATATTTTAATTTTTTTTTGAGAAAATAATAAAAAAATGATTTTATTCTCGCCTCATAAGAGCTTCTTGTGTCAAACTTAAGTTCATCTCTTAAAGAGCATTTTTGGATATACTTTAAAAGCAATGACTTAGGTAGAACCTCCAAGTTTTTTTTTTTTGATGGGAAGTATAACAATTTAACGAACATTCCTTTGATTAATTATTTATTGCATTATAACAGTTATAACAGGTTTGTTTAGGTATAGCGGAAACCCGTTTTTTTAGTTTCACTTAACAAATTCAGTCCTTTGTGATCAATAAGTACTGCTCGATCCTGTGTTTAGATCAATGACAAATGGTCTCCTGGTATAACAGTTTGTATACATATCCCGGAGTGCTGCCCGATTCTATGATTTGCTCAATTACAAAGGACCTTTTTATACTATTTGTATTATTTGTATTAAATGCAAATCTATTTTAAATTATCTATGCAACAATAGAAAACCTTAATTCCCTCTATATAATTTGAAATTTTTCAGTATTATACATTGTTGTATAACAGTTCACATGTATTTTGTTTCTTCAGAAAAATATAAAAAAAAACTTTCGTATCTTTATTACACATCATGTCCAAAAAAAAATTTAAATTTTATTATAAAATAATTAAACCAACCTTCATTGATATCAGGCTAAGTAACCGAAAAAAAATATTTTTATATTTTTTTAAATATTTTATAGGCATACTACCCATATTCATACTAAAATATAACTTAAAGTTTAAATCTACTACTATCATACAAATTCATACGACAAACTGCCAGTAAATTATTATGAATATTGGCAATAGAAAATAAATAACTTCGTAAATACCTTTGAAACTACATATATACCTGAATTCAAAAATCTAAACTGTTATACAAAATATATTATTATTTATATATTTCTATTTATAATATATTTTAATTTCCATACCACCATCAGTAGAGTAAATATGAGAAGAGATTTTTTTTTTCTTGTTATAGAAATAACAAAGCGATTTTTTTAGAAACAATCCTTTTCGAATCTTTAATGTAGAAAAAATTTTAAATTGTATTATAAAATTAGAAAATATTTATACTTTGGACATTAAATCTAACTGCATTGATATCACGCTAATACAACAAAAATATTTTTTTTTTGATATTTTATAGATATAGAAAATAGATAACTTCGTAAATACATTCAAAACTAAATATACACACAAATTCAAAAATCTCAAGTGTACATTCAAAACTAAATATACACACAAATTCAAAAATCTAAACTGTTATACAAAATATATTATTATTTATATATTTCTATTATTGGTATTTTGTAATTCTCATATCACACATTAGTAGAGCAATTATCAGAAGAAATTTTGTTGATTTTCTTGTTACACAAAAGACAAAGAGATGTTTTTATGTATAGTAGTAAGTATAACAGTTTGAAACAAATTTTTACGGCCGTAAGTTCGGCCAGGCCGAATCTTATATACCCTCCACCATGGATTGCGTAGAAACTTCTACGAAAGACTGTCATCCACAAAAGTTATGTATGTATAGTTAAGTCTACAAATAATTACGAATCGATATGTACTTTTTGCACGGTACGTAGAGAGCCAGAATTGAAATATGGGGTCGCTTATAATTTATCTGAGGGATACATATAACTATAGACCGATATGGACCTAGTTAGGCATTGGTTGTTAACGACCATATACTAGCACAATGTACCAAATTTCAACTCACTCGGATGAAATTTGCTCCTCCAAGAGGCTCCAAAAGCAAAACTCGGGATCGGTTTATATGGGGCTATATATGATTATGGACTGATATGGACCACTTTTGACATGGTTGTTAAATATCATATACGATCACCACGTACCAAATTTCAAGCAGATCGGATGAATTTTGCTATATATAATTATGGACTGATATGAACCAATTCATGCATGGTTGTTGGATACCATATACTAACATCACGTACCAAATTTCAACCGAATCGGATGAATTTTGCTCTTCCAAGGGGCTCCGGAGGTCAAATCTGGGGATCGGTCTATATGGGGGCTATATATAATTATGGACCGATTTCGACCAATTTTTGCATGGGAGTTTAAGGCCATATATTAACACCACGTACCAAATTTCAACAGAATCAGATGAATTTTGGTCTTCCAAGAGGCTCCGGAGGTCAAATCTGGTGATCGGTTTATATGGGGGCTATATATAATTATGGACCGATGTGGACCAATTTTTACATGGTTGTTGGAGACCGTATACTAACACCATGTACCAAATTTCAGCCGGATCGGATGAAATTTGCTTCTCTTAGAGGCCTCGCAAGCCAAATCGGGGGATGGGTTTATATGGGGGCTATATATAATTATGGACCGATGTGGACCAATTTTTGCATGGTTGTTAGAGACCATATACTAACACCATGTATCAAATTTCAGCCGGATCGGATGAAATTTGCTTCTCTTAGAGGGCTCGAAAGGCAAATCGGGGGATCGGTTTATATGGGGGCTATATATAATTATGAACCGATGTGGACGAATTTTTGCATGGTTGTTAGAGACCATATACTAACACCATGTATCAAATTTCAGCCGGATCGGATGAAATTTGCTTCTCTTAGAGGGCTCGAAAGGCAAATCGGAGGATCGGTTTATATGGGGGCTATATATAATTATGAACCGATGTGGACGAATTTTTGCATGGTTGTTAGAGACCATATACTAACACCATGTACCAAATTTCAGCCGGATCGGATGAAATTTGCTTCTCGTAGAGGCCTCGCAAGCCAAATCGGGGGATCGGTTTATATGTGGGCTATATATAATTATGGACCGATGTTGACCAATTTTTGCATGGATGTTAGAGACCATATACTAACACCATGTACCAAATTTCAGCCGGATCGGATGAAATTTGCTTCTCTTAGAGGCCTCGCAAGCCAAATTTGGGGGTCCGTTTATATGGGGGCTATACGTAAAAGTGGACCGATATGGCCCATTTGCAATACCATCCGACTTACATCAATAACAACTACTTGTGCCAAGTTTCAAGTCGATAGCTTGTTTCGTTCGGAAGTTAGCGTGATTTCAACAGACGGACGGGCGGACGGACGGACATGCTCAGATCGACACAGAATTTCACCACGACCCAGAATATATATACTTTATGGGGTCTTAGAGCAATATTTCGATGTGTTACAAACGGAATGACAAAGTTAATATACCCCCCATCCTATGGTGGAGGGTATAAAAATGAGTAGAAAATTCTCCATAAAGCTTTATTTGTAAATGAAAATTTCACATTTGTTAAAACCTTGGATACTATATGTAAATATTTTTTTTGTAGTGTAATTAATACAAATGTGAAAATAAACAAAAGAAAACAAATCAAGACTAAGGATATCCCTTTTTCACCAAAAACTTTAATCGTAGCACAACAACAAGAAATACCCCTAAATATAACATCATAGGCAAAGTGCGCACTGTTTCATTATGGCTGAGTTGGTATAACCATAAAAAAAGACAACCATTTATTAAAAGTTAAATTGAAATATCATTTCAAAGTTAACTGTCAATAAAAACGGTTGTCTAAGTCGCATAAAACAAAACAAGGAAAAATTAGTTAAAGTGAAAAACAAAAAACAAAAATTTTATAAAATTTAATTAATTAAAAATAATAAATAAATAAATTATGACCACCAAAGATACCCTCAAATCTGATGTTGCAGTGACTAAAACCCAAGTGCAACATATGCATCAATTAAAACATCAACATAGTTTTGAGCAACGCTATGCCTCAATTATAAATCAACAGATTTTGGAAACTACCATCAATAAAGAGGTTCTACAACGCCAGGCAAATGCTTTCTTTCCCTTTGGACGAAGTTCATCTAATGATAGTACCGAAGGAAGGAAAATTAAGAAAATCCCCGAAGAGGATGTGGAAGAGGAGGAAGTTTTCGAAGCGACCGAGAATACAGAAAGACAGGAAGAGGTTGAACCATCAACGGGGCAGGAAGAACAATAGAATACCTCAAAGTCATTGTCTACTTTGGATTAAACAATAATCGCAAGAACATTTAATGAGATATAAGGAGAAAACTTTTGTAATTATCACAAATTAGATATGTAAGAAAATTTAAATAATAGTTCATTTTGTATTTAAATTTTAGTTATATTCAATTAAATTCGTAGAAAAATAAGTGAAAATATATTGAAAGAAATAGTTTCGAAAAAAATATTCATAAAATATTTTTTTTTTTTAATTATAAAAGTAATGGTATCTAATATGATCAGTATAAAAATATAACAAAATAGTTTCTATCAGCAACATACAAAATGTTTGTCGCCATCATATCAACTACTGGACTCTTACATATAACACGAAGTGTTATGTGTCCGATTATTTTCGTTTTGAGTGCAAATATTCTAAAAAAACCAACAAAATATCTACCAGAAATATATTAAGTTTTTTTTCTCTAACGCACTAATTGTAGATATGTTTGCAGAAAATATAAACATTTATGAAACAAAACTCCAACAACAAATTCTTGCTCTTCCAGCAACATTTGACCTGAAATATTGGTCAATTTGAGCCCATCTACCTTTCGGTGTAATCAAATGATGACCAAGCAACCATGCCTAAATTTGGGGAGTCACCGTGGTTAGCATGCCCGCCTTGCATACACAAGGTCGTGGGTTCGATTCCTGCTTCGACCGAACACCAAAACGTTTTTCAGCCGTGGATTATCCCACCTTAGTAATGCTGGTGACATTTCTGAGGGTTTCAAAGCTTCTCTAAGTGGTTTCACTGCAACGCCGTTCGGACTTGGCTATAAAAAGGAGGTCCCTTGTTCCCTTGTGAGAAGTTCGCCAATGTGGTATCACAATGGACTGAATAGTCTAAGTGAGCCTGATACATCGGGCTGCCACCTAACCTAACCTATGGCTAAATTTAATACTAACAACTTCATTTTTTGGGGTGCAAATAGTTTGTTTTTATTTAAAGAAAAAAATGTGTGAATTTTTATTTTTTCTTTATTAATATTGACTATTGATCTGTGGATTGGTCAAACCATGATTTTCAAACTGTCGGTAGAAAATCATTAGATTTGCAGAGCGATATTGGCCTATTGATTAATTGAGGAAGAAATTAAATGCAGAATATTATAGGCACACAGAAAAAAAAATGTCACAAAAATTTTTGCAATTAAAATTTTAATTGAATTAAAAAAAATATATTTCATTAAAATTTTACTTGATTCCGGTAAATTTTTAATTAAAACAAAATTCAGTCACAAAAATGTATGGCATTAATTAATTTTTTAACTGGATCAAGTATTTATTCAATTGGATCAATTATTTTTTTTTAATTGGGTTAATTAATTCCAAAAATTCAAAAATTAATTGGATCGCTATTAAAATAAAAAAATATATATTTTTTAAGCATTTTTGATTTGTATGTTCTCTATGTGGCAGTAATGGATTTTGCTGTTGGTAGATCTATGGTCGAAGCAGCTTAAAAAAAGTTTTTCCGATAATAAGTCGTATTAACTTTGGCGTCGAAATCCCTAAAAAAAATTGGAGAGCAGCTAAAAGTGGCTAAAACAAGAAAGTTTTAATGAAAGTCGATTTTGAAAAATAAATTGACTATGTTGATTTAGTCCTTTCGAAATCCCTAAAAAAGTTGGAGAGCAGCTAAAAGTGGCCAAAACAAGAAATTTTTAATGAAAGTCGATTTTGAAAAATAAATTGACTATGTTGATTTAGTCCTTTCGAAATCTAAATATTTCAGAAGAAATTTTAAAATAAAATAAAATAAATTGACTATGGTGTTTTAGTCCTTTCGAAATCCCTAAAAAAGTTGGAGAGCAGCTAGAAAGAAAGTTTTAATGAAAGTCGATTTTGAAAAATAAATTGACTATGGTGATTTAGTCCTTTCGAAATCTAAATATTTCAGAAAAAAATGTAAAATAAAATAAAATATTTTTTTAAGCATCTTTATTTAATATTTGTAGAACATTCGTCGAAATTTAATTTCTCCAACTTTTATAGACATTAAAAAAATTGTAAAAAATAATAATTCATAGCAAAACAAAAAATAAAATTTTTAAATGAAACCAGTATGACAAAATTTATACAATTCATAACAACAAATATGTTCCTTTTATTAAAGTTTTATAAATAATAAATAGGTATTTTTCTATAATATTTACAGCGCAAACATTAGGGCGTATAAGTTATTTAAATTAATTAGTATTATTCATACGGCACCAAGTACAAGCATTTAAATATTGGTTTTAATTATTCAATGTTATTAATTTGTTTTTTATTATTTTTTTTTTTTTGAACATTTCCAATATTTTCATTATATACATATATGGCAATAAAATTTGTCCCAAAATTAAATTTTATAATAATGTCGAAGAAAATTTACTTTAATGTATTTGTTTGTTTTATGAATATTTCGAAATTATTTGTTGTTCTTAAATATAACAAGCTTTTCTTTTGGCTGTTTTTGTAAATGTATTATTGTACAAGCAATATTTTATTTGTATTTAAATATTTATTAAGTAATGCTAGGAGATTTGTCTACCCATTAATAAATAAAAAATATTTTTTACCATTTTCAAATGAAAGCCGTTTGACAAAATACATGCCGTTCAGAACAACAAAATTGTTCCTTTTATTAAAGTTTTTTTAAATAATAAATAGGTATTTTTCAATGACATTTAAATCGCAAACATTAGGGCGTATAAGTTATTTTAATTAATTAGTATCAGTCATACGGCACCAAGTACAAATATTTAAATATTTTAATGAATTTAAATATTTTTATTAATTATTTTTTTGGCTTTTTAATATTCCCTTAATATATGCCAATAAAATTAGACGAAAAGTTTAATTTTATGAAAAGGTCGAAGAAATATGCCCAATAAAATTAGACGAAAAATGTAATTTTTAAAAAGGTCGAAGATAGTTGAATCAAATAATAGCTTCTGCGTTTTTTTAATATTTTTTTTTTCTTGTAAAACTTCTCTACAAATTTTGTGATATACCAGTAAATGACATGATTATTCTTCCAAATAAATTAACTTTGGTATTTCTACAATATATTACCTTTATTTAAAGTAATACTAAGATGTTTTTATCCCCTTTAATAAAAACTGTTATTAATTGTTTTTTGTTTTTCAACCTTTTCAATATCCCATATTATTACATACATGTATAAACGTGTCAATAAAATTGGTTTACAAATTAAATTTTATGAAAATGTTTGTAGACTTTTTTGATTTTTTTTCTTAATTTTCGTAAGAATTTTTTGATTTGCAAATAACTTTATGCCACTTTTATTGTAGCAAATAAATAAACATGGGCCAAAAATTCAATTTTAAAAAGGAATTTTTTATAGAAATGTTGATTGCAATTTCATCAGCTTTAATTTGGTTTTTCTAAAAAAATTAGTTGTGTAATTTGTACATTAAAATTAGCCCAACAGTTAAATTTTATGAAAATTGCAAGGAAAATTAAAATTAATTTTATTTGTTATGTTTCTTAGTTTCAGTATTCGTATAAACTTCGCTAAACCTTTTTTGGTTAAGAAGTAAATTTATACCATTATTGTACTAGAAAATAAATTAACTTGGGTATTTATACATAATTTTATTTTTATTTAAATTTTTGTTAAGTAAGGCTAGAATATTCTTATCTCCTTATATTTATTTAAAAAAATAGTATTTTTTTACAATTTTCAAATTAAAACAGTTTGACCAAAAATGTACCGACACATATTTTCTTTTTATTATGGTTTTATAAATAATAAATAGTTATTTTTCAATGACATTTAAATGGAAAACATTAGAGCGTATAAGTTATTTTAATTAATTTTTATTAGTCATACGGCACCAAGTACAAGCATTTAAATATTGGTATTAATGGGCCATTATTAATTAGTGTTTTTTGAACATTCTCTTTATTTCCTTAATATACATCAACACTTTGTCTTTTCATATTGAATTTTCTTTTATTTTCATATATTTCTTTATATTTATCTCTCAACTCAGCTAAACTATTATTCAATTCCCTTGAAATGGCATAGACGCCATACATTTGAACACAGGCATAAAAAATAAATAACAATTGATAAAATGTGGACATGGTAGCCACTAAATAAAATTTCACTTCTGGTGGTGTTCGAGTTATTCTCTCATAGAAATAACAAGAATGCCAGGCTGTAAATATGAGCAAAAACACCAAAGCCACAGTACCTACAAAAGTTGTATTGTAAATACGACGATAGATACATTGCACATTAATACCCATCAGTTGAAATTCTTTAACCAATTTAAAATATATGTTTAGGGATGAAACCTCATTAGTGCTGCCCAAGAGAATCGGAGTGAATATGACAAAAGTATTGAAAATTCCCATTAAACGCAATAATAAATTTCCAAAAGCCGTCAAGGGTGAATGGCCAATCATAGGTTGAGAAAAATCTATCCAGCTTTCCATAATCGAAGTTACATTCACATAGATATAGAGGCTGATGTGTACCAGAGAATAGGTAAACCTTTTCCAATCGAGATACAATTTATTGTTCTCCTTATCGTAACTATAGGGAAAGAGTCCTCCAAATAGTAGCATTAATTTCGATAATCCATAGGCCTCTGGAAGTGTTGTTGGGTTGGGAAAAATTTTCATCTTACTGATGTTAGGGTTTTTTCCGCTTTTCCGAGGATATTCGTGTGAATTTTAGTTAAAACTGTTTCTACTAAAGTGGTAAGTGATGGTTTTGTCAATGGCTATTACAAAATTGAAATTTTATTAAACCTTTAGGGAAATCAGTAACTGTAAAAACATTTTGTTTAATTAATTTGTAAAGAGGGAGAGCAAATACTAAAAGCTACAACTTCTATGTGCTCCACAAGAACTCAGAAAAAAATATAGCCAATATTTTTAATTTAAAATTTGAGTTCACGAAAGGGCGAGTAAATCCACACTAGCCTTCCACAAGAAAATTAGCAATACAAGGCCGAAGTTATACGTGAGTAATCTGATGAGTACCTCTACAATAGCAGTTTACTATAGCTTATTAAATTTTTAATTAAAGACAAAATATTTGGGTCTGGGTAAACTTTTTTTGGGATACTGAGAGAGGGACACTACATCGTTAAACAAACTTCTGGATATTCGGCCGAAACTAGGATTGATAGTCTGCCAAAAACGGAAGACTTCGGTTGATCGAAGAAGTTAGTTCAATGATTGAGATAGAAGTATAGGAAATGATCTTTCGAGATCCTCCAAAAAATCAAATTTGCAGTCATATATTCCTTCTTGGGTATTTTTTTTTGCTAAAATTCTGAACCTGATTCTAGAATCTAACGCTCAATTTATTACAAAGAAAAGAATCAAGTTTGTAATGGATCCTCAGAATAATTAATAATATAATACTCGGCCGAATCCGAATTCCAAGACTCGACCGACCGAATTTGCTGTTGTATATTCCGTCTTGAGTGGTGTTTTCTTTTTATTTAATTCTTGCCCTATAGTGGATTCAACGCTCAATTTAATTGACAGGAAACAAGTTTGTAATGGGATTTCTGGATCATATGAAAAATCCTTTCCCCAAGCCGAATTTATTGTCTTATATTCGGTCTTGGGTGTCGCATAATTTTTTTCTAAAATTCTTGACCTGTAATGAATTTAACACGAAAAATATCAAGTTTGCTATGGGATTCCTGGCTCCTATGAAAAATCCATAGTCCAAGACCCGACCGGCCGAATTTGCAACAATATCTTCCGTCATGGCTGTCGCATACTTGTTTTACTAAAATTTTCGACCTGTTATGAATTTAAGACGCAATTAATTCAAAACATTTTGTTTCCACTGGATTTTCTGGGACCTACGAAAAATCCATACTCCAAGTCCCGACCGGCCGAATTGGCTGTCTTATATCCAATCTTGGGTATTGTATATGTGTTTACTAAAATTCTAGACCTGTAATGGATTCAACGCTGTATTCATTACACTGAAAAATCAATTTTGAAATGGGTTTTATGAGTTCTAAAAAAAAGCCATACTCTAAGACACGACCGGCCTAATTTGCCGCTGTATATTCCTCCTTGGGTGTCGCATATTTTTTTCTTTTTAAAACTCTAAATATATAATGGATTGAAATGAGTTACATTAAAAAAAGTTTGCAAAGGGATTTCTGGGTCCTACAAAAAATCCATACCCCAAGACTCGGCCGGCCAAATTTGTTGTCTAATATTTCGCTTTTGGTCTTGTACCTTTTCTTACTAAAATTGTAGTCCTGTAATGGATTCTGCAATTAACTCATTATACTGAAAAAATCAAGTTTACAATCAGTTTTCTACGAAACATCCATACTCCAAGACACGTCCGGCCGAATTTTCTGTCTTATATGCCACCTTGGCTATTGTATATTTTTTTACTAAAATTCTTGACCCATAATGAATTTAACACGCAATTAATTGCACTAAAAAAAATGAAGTTTGCTATGGGATTTCTCGATCCTACGAAAAATCCATACTCCAAGATTCGGCCGGCCGGCTTTGGTGTCTTATATACAATGATGCCACAGTTGGTAGAATTCTCAAAAAAAAAAATGGTAGGTTTTTTACTGCTTACTGTAGATTGGTAGAAATTCAAACTAAATTTTCTATAGAAATAAAATGTTCACAACATTTTCTATAGAAATAATTTTTTGAGAAAATGTTCTGTAGAAATAAAATTTTGAAAAAATTTCCTATAGAACTAAAAAGTTGACAAACTTTTTTTTATAGAAATAAAATTTTGAGAAAATTTTCTATAGAGATAAAACTTTGACTAAATTTTGTATAGAAATAAAATTTTGACAAAATTTCCTTTAGAAATAAAATTTGGACAAAATTTTCTGTAGAAATAAAATTTTGATAAAATTCTCTATAGAAATAAAACTTTGACAAATTTTTCTATAGAAATAAAATTTTAATAAAATTTTCTATAGAGATAAAATTTTGACAAAATTTTCTATAGAAATAGAATTTAGACAAAATTTTCTATAGAAATAAAATTTGGACAAAATTTTTTATAGAGATAAAAATTTTGATAAATTTGTCTACAGAGATAAACATTTTGACAAAATTTTCTCTAGAAACAAAATTTGACAAGATATTCTATAGAAATAAAATTTTGACAAAATTTTCTATAGAAATAACAAATTTTGACAAAATTTTCTATAGAGATAAAATTTTGACAAAATTTTCTATAGAGATAAAATTTTGACAAAATTTTCTATAGAGATAAAAATTTTGACAAAATTTTCTATATAGATAAAAAATTTGACAAAATTTTCTATAGAAATAAAATTTTGGCAACATTTTCTATAGAAATAAAATTTTAACAATATTTTCTATAGAAATAAAATTTTGATAAAATTTTTTAAAGAAATAAAATATTGACAAAATTTTCTATAGAAATAAAATTTTGACAAAATTTTCTATAGAAATAAAATTTTGACAAAATTTTCTATAGAAATAAAATTTTGACAAAATTTTCTATAGAAATAAAATATTGACAAAATTTTCTATAGAAATAAAATTTTGACAAAACTTTCTATAGAAATAAAATTTTGACAAAATTTTCTATAGAAATAAATTTTGACAAAATTTTCTATAGAAATAAAATTTTGACAAAATTTCTATAGAAATAAAGTTTTGACAAAATTTCTATAGAAATAAAATTTTTACAAATTTTTCTATAGAAATAACATTTTGACAAAATTTTCTATAGAAATAACATTTTGACAAAATTTTCTATAGAAATAACATTTTGACAAAATTTTCTACAGAAATAAAATTTTGACAAAATTTTCTATAGAAATAAAATTTTGACAAAATTTTCTATAGAAATAAAATTTTGACAAAATTTTCTATAGAAATAAAATTTTAACAAAATTTTCTATTGAAATAAAATTTTGACAAATGTTTCCATAGAAATAAAATTTTTACAAATTTTTCTATAGAGATAATATTTTGATAAAATTTTTTTATAGAAATAAAATATTGACAAATAAAAATAAAATTTTGATAAAATTTTCTTTAGAAATAAAATTTTGAAAAAATTTTCTATGGAAATAAAATTTTGACAAAATTTTCTATAGAAATAAGATTTTGACAAAATTTGCTATAGAAATACTATTTTGACAAAATTTTCTATAGAAATAAAATTGACAAAATTTTCTATAGAAATAAAATTTTGAAAAAATTCTCTATAGAAATAAAATTTTGACAAAATTTTCTATAGAAATAAAACTTTGACAAATTTTTCTATAGAGATAAAATTTTTTATAGAGATAATATTTGGAAACAATTTTCTATAGAGATAAAATGTTGACAAATTTTTCTATAGAGATAAAATTTTGTATAGGAAAAAAAATTTACAAAATTTGTTATAGATATAAAGTTTTGACAAAATATTCTAAAGAAATAAAATTTTAACAAAATGTTATAGAGATGAAATTTTTCAAAATTTTCTATAGAAAAGAAAATTATCTATAGAAATAAAATTTTGACTAAATTTTCTTTAAAGTCAATATTACAATAAAATAATGAAACCTAAGAAAACTTTTGTTCATAATAACCATAAAAATTTTATCAAACACTACAAAAAAAATTATTTAGTAGTTTTTTGGTAAAATTTTCTTAAAATTGTGGTAGATTATTTTTGACTCGAGTGGCAACCGTGCTTATATCCCATCTTGGATATCGAATATTATTTGCACTAAAGTTCTAAATATGTAATGGATACAACACTCAACTCATTACACTGAAAAAAATCCAAATTTAAATTTTTTTATTGAAACTATTCTATTTTTTCGACTAAACTCTACAATGTTCACTAAAATTATGACTCAATTCACTGACACCATCCTCGTTAGACATACCAACACCCTTCTTCGGTAGAGTAGGCATAAATATGTGCAATTGTTTGCGGGAATCATGTAAACTACCATAGCTCATACTCATTAAAGAGCTATCCTTAAGGCGTTTTTGTAAATTCGAGTTAGTAAGATCGGCCACCGTGTCCAAACGTCTTCGAGCGCCAAAAGTCTGACCAATATCCTTGACTTTTGCAATGCGAGAACGTTCGGTATTTAAACGAGAATTTTCAGCACTTTTATATAAACGAGCCGAAGCCAAGGAGCCGGCTAAACGGCGAGCCGTTCCAGGACTACCGGAGAGATTATAGAGATCTATGTTTTTGGCAGGACGATTTAAGCGTATGGGTTGACCCTCTTTATTGAAAATTATGGTAATGTGTTTCATAGCCTCTGCTGAACCTTTGGCATGAGAACAAGTAGGCTCTGTATTAGCTGAGGAATTATGGGCTTTTGGCTTAGCCACCTTAGGTTTGGCTATACTAAAGCCATTCTTGTTTTGATTATTGCCATTATTTTGCATCACATTGGAACTTTTACATAGAGCCTTGCGTACAGAATCTCTTCTCAGTTTGGTGGTTTTGGTTAACTTCACTTCCATGTCTTTGAATTCATTAAGAGTCTTTAAGAAATCCTCATTGCCTGCCAGATCCAGCCAATTTAGAACCCTTTCGGCTAAACGTTCATCGGGAGCCACTTGTTTGTCTGCAGTCAAATCCTGTAAGGAACTGCGACGTGAGAAAAATTCACTTAATTCAGAAGTCCGGCGATTGGGATTTGTTTGCCTATTGGGATTGTAATAGCTATCATAACTTTGGAATTTCCTGGAGAGTACTGAAGATCTGCGTCTGGAAATTTTACTGGAACTCTTAGCAGTACCTGGCTTAATAGGTTCATGCAAAGTGAGTTTAGCCGAATCTATTTGAAAGAGATCATCAACACTAGTATAGTCAACTTCCAGAGATTCCGAGATATCTTGAGTATAAATGGATTTTATAGGATCTATTAAAGAAAAGAATCCTCTTTATTTTTCTCTTCATAGAATAGAATTCCATTTAGCTTACCTTTCCCCTTGAACTGTTGGCGATTTAAGGCCGAATTTAATCTCTCGAAAGGCCGTTTGGTTTCATAGTCCACAAGAAAATGTCTTTGCAAGCCAGGTCTCAATTCGGAACCTTCCAACCAAACAGTGCGTACAAATAGAGGTCGACTGGCCGACTCCCATATGGTTGAAGTTTTCATGATTCTCAACCCCCCCTACACCAAGTTTTAAGCGCTAGGGAGAGGGGCTTGTCTTGCTATAGTTATAGTTATAGTTATAGTTATAGTTATTGTTTTTTTTTTTTTTTGAATTATTAATGCAAGACACAATTTCACATTTGTCTAATTCTCACAGTCCTCGATATTCCCGTTTACTTGATAGGCAATTTCCGTCCTACATCCTGCCATGGACATTTAATCCTTTGGCTTCCGGCTTTTCTAATCGTATGCATGATTTTCTTCATTGGCATTTCAATGATGGCTGTTTAAATGCGGGTAAACAAACCTTCTTGCCTTGCCTTGGTCTCTTGGCGACCAAAAAATAATCAATTCCCAAACAGCCATAAGAAAAAGTTTGTTTGTTTGTGTCCTCTGTCTCCTAATGTCTGTGATTCCTTTTGCTGTTGCTTTGCCTTCGGTAGCTGTGGTTAAAAGTGTCTTTTACACGCAAATTCTGTTACCTTAATATGTTTTTCGTGACACATAGACGGCGGTATATTTTCCCAAAAAATAATGGGGAGATAGGGGAAAGAAGATCTTCTTGATTTATTTTAGAGGAGGTATGGGAAAACTCTCCTTGAGAAATTTCTCAACCTAAAGCTTTTGTTTCAGAGAACATCCGTTTTTTCTATTCCATTAGAAGATAGGATTAATTTTTAAAACTTTAAAATGTATTTTTATCTTGATTTATTTTAGATAGGATACTTGAATAATTCACTTTAAAAAGCTTCTGTTTTAGGGAGCATCCGATTATTTATTTTTATTTTATTTTTATCTGATTGGACGAATATATATTTTTTAATTTTACAAAGAATCCTTGTCAAATTAAAAAAATATATTTTTTTTTGAATCCCCTCACAAATATTTTTCTAAGACGCTTTATTTCGGGCATATTATTTCGAGCATTAAGAGCATAAAAATATGTTCTCCTCGTTTTATTTTGGGTTGTAGCATAACAAAATATTCGATTCCATATTCTTCTTGGGATTTTGCTATACCCATACCTCTTCTGAGATATTATACACCGAAAAAATATTGACAAATTTACAATAACTTAAATCAGGCGGTATGAAAATGGACTCCAGGAAAATGAGCCCCAAAACTCAAATTAAACAGTGCCAGAAATGTTTGGCTAATGAATATGAATGGCATGAAAATAAACCCCAAAAAATGTAAATGAAACATAAAAATCAGCCCAAAAAATAGGGGCTCATTTTCATTTTTTATTTAAAAGAACGTATGAAAATGAACCCTAATTAGTAAAAAAATGGAGTTTAACGAAAAAAATACTAATAAATGCTATCCAGTACAAATCTCTTGGGAATCGTGTTAGCCCACTTTGACTTATTTTCACTTTTGATTGAAAAAAATGTGTTAAAATGAACCCTAACTGATGGAACTGATAGAAAGTTTTAAGAAAAAAAATAATAGGTGTACTCAATACAAATCTCTTGGGGATCTCGTTAGCCTACTTTGGACTGTGTGCATGGGGAGGAAAAGCTTATAGTTTCCACCATTAACAAATCCCAGAATGCAAAAAAGGCTCACTTGAAAATGGAAATTGGAATTTATTTACTCCCAAACAATATAAAAAGTTAGTATTGTTGTTTTCCATATAAATTGCTGGAGTCCTACCTCATTTAGGTTTTTGGTTTTGCATGGAACCCATATTCATAGCTCCTTTAAATCACAAATAATTTATATCTACTTGTATATTAGTATATATAAAATGTACAACCTATATAACTCTCGCATCAGAGAGCCACAGTGGTGCAATGGTTAGCATGCCCGCCTTGCATACACAAGGTCGTGGGTTCGATTCCTGCTTCGACAGAACACCAAAATGTTTTTCAGCGGTGGATTATCCCACCTCAGTAATGCTGGTGACATTTCTGAGTGTTTCAAAGCTTCTCTAAGTGGTTTCACTGCGATGTGGAACGCCGTTCGGACTCGGCTATAAAAAGGAGGTCCCTTGTCATTGAGCTTAACATGGAATCGGGCAACACTCAGTGATAAGAGACAAGTTCACCAATGTGAACTTCTCTCTTATCACAATGGGCTGAATAGTCTATGTGAGCCTGATACATCGGGCTGCCACCTAACCTAACCTAACTCTCGCATCAAAATAAAATATTGTTGTCAATATTGAAAGCTATCACTAGGAAAATGCATTTGAGATTCTAATAATCTTCGATCTTTAATATTTATATCATGCAGTGTTCCTATTGAACCCTTCTATTATACGTTATTCCTACTGTACCTACCTACTATATAATAGAAAGCAAAAACAAGTAAAGTTATGCAATGGTGTAAGCATGAACGCTTTAGATACCAAGGATTATGGGTTCAGTCCCAAAAAACATATCATCGATGGTTTATCCCTTATCAGTTATGCCGGTGACATTTCCGAATATTCCAAAGGTCCTCTAAAACTGAAATTCACAATAGAATTACATTTATTCTGTATTTTAAGAATAATAATCCAATTTTTTCCTGAACTTTTAAATCGAAACACAAAAAATAAATTACCGATCTTCAATATTTATATCATGCAGGATTCCTACTATACCTTTCTATTATACATGATTCCATTGTACCTTCCTACTATATAAAAGAAAAAAAGTATTTCTTGAAAATTTTCTTCAAAAACATAATTAAGGTAACCACGGTGGTGTAATGATGTTAGCATACACGTCTTAGATACAAAGGATCAAGGGTTCAGTTCTACTTTCGCCGGAATACCAAACAATTCCTCAGCGGGGCTTACCCCGTCTCAGTAATGATGGTGACATATTTGAGTGTTGCAAGGATCCTCTAAAACAGAAATTCACAACAGTATAACATTTCTTATGTATTTTAAGAATAATTGTATCAATTACAGATCTGCAATATTTATATAATGCAAGATTCCTAATTTGCCTTCTTGAAAATTGAAAACTCATTCGGCTACAAAGGATTTCCGTCAAATAATCTTATCCATACCTTATCTATCTTCTTAAGACTCTTGAGACGATGATAAATATTTTTGTTACCACAGGGTAATATTACTTATGTATTTTAAGAATAATCGTATCACAAATAAATTACAGATCTGCAATATTTATATAATGCAAAATTCCTAATTTACCTGCCTACTATACAACACAAAAGAAACAAGGGTTTTTGAAATTTGAAATCCCATTCGAGTCTTAAGAAGCTGTAGCTACAGCTTCTTAAGACTCTTGAGGAGATGATAAATATCTTTGTCACAACTAGATCCGAATCAAAGGAAAATGTCAAATATAAAAATGGCAAACAACTTTCGAGAATTGTTTGACCTGCAAAATGTTAACATAAATCAGTTTTTTAGGTTTTTACTACAATCGGATTTTTTAAACTTAGGAGCCTAATTGAATTTATTTAATTTAAAACTAAAATAATTTCGAATACTTAACATCAAAACCTCTGAATGATTTTTATCAGTATACGCACCATTTCTTTACATTTCCTTTCGGTTTTTCCCCCTCAGCAATAAAGGGTTTATTTTATTAATAATGTATGTCATAATTAGCATAGTTAACACAGATAATATTATGTTTTTTTGGAACATTGTTATGTTGACAAATCCAGAAAGAATTGCCACTAGTCATGGTATACAAGCATTGGTATTTATTTAAGCATTATATCAAAATTCCCTATTTCCAAGACTAGCGGATTTCAATGGTGTTACCTACATATGTTTATAGATGACTTGGAAACATGTTTTTATTGACTTTATTAGAACGAAGCAAAAATTATATGTATAATGTTTCAAATCAACTACAAAGTTTCATATAAGTATTAAAAAAAATGTTGGAAGATTTTCAATTCTCACTTTGGAAATTTTTGAATTTTTTTAAATTACTTTAGAAACTCTTTTTATTATAACAAAAAAAAAAAAAGAACTATGAAAACATCAAATACCTATGAAACCATCTTTATGACATCGTAGTTTAACATGCATTAAAAAATAAAATAAAACACGATTTAAACATGCGGGATTCCAACTGTACCCATCTACTATATGCTATTGCTGTACGGCACATTCCCACTATACCTCCCTGCTATATTAACGTATTTTTTGAATTACATTTCGGTCGCGATAAAGCTATCTTGATGACACAATTCTGGGGGTTAAATAAAAAATAAAAAATACTTAAGCCCCATGTTGCGATATTCGGAATCTCAAATCGCAAGAATTTAGTTTTCTTATAAAGAAAAGAATTGTGATACTATCGGATTTAAATTCAATTCTTATTCAACTAGAACTCTGTTGTTCCAATATTGGCGATCCCGAATATTGGAACATACCCCTAAATGTGCGAGATTCCTACTGTACCCATCTACCATTTGGGTACTGTACCTTTCTACTATATCTTACTGCTACGTAATGAATTTTTTAGGATTCCTTGAAAAAAAATTAATTAAATATGCGAAATTCCCACCATATGGGATACCTACTGCACCTTCCTACTATATAATGTGTTTTTTTTGATTAACAAAAAACTTTTGAACGTAAAAAAAGTTTAGTACTGAATTTATCTAATAAAAAACAATACATAAGATGCATGGGTCACCCAATTTATGCATTGATTATTAAAATTAAAAAAAAAAAAAAAAAAAACAAAATTAATTATTTGGTAAAGGTATCAATAAATAATTCATGTAGTTTTTTATTTCTATGTCGTAAGCATAAATGGGGTAACCAATATATAATTTCTTATAGATCCACTCTAACCCGAAGAAGAAATAAAAAAAATACATTTAGTCTTTATTCCAATTGATGTATTCGTCTGGTCCGAATGTTATATACTCTGAGAAATAGGCCCCAAATACATAATTCGTTTACTCACTAAAACTCATGTCAGGACATTTTTTTTAACGATGAAATACAAACAAATTACCGATCTTCCATAATTCTATCATGCAGGATTCCTTCTGTAGCTTTCTATTATACGTGATGCCTACTGTACCTTCTTACTATATAGTACAACAAATTTATTTCTTAAAATTTTTCTTATCTTAATAAACTCAATTAGGGTAAACACGATGGTTCAATTGTGTTAAGATACCTGCATTATATACAAATGCTTATGGGTTCAGTCTAACTTTCGGCCGAACACTAAAAAAATCATCGATGGTTTATTCCTTATCAGTTATGCTGGTGACAATTCCAAATATTTCAAAGCTCCTCTAAAATTGAATTTCACAATAGGATAAAATTTATTCTGTATGTTAAGAAAAATTATCCAATGTTTTCTTTACTTTTACGTTGAATCACAAACAAATGACCGATTTTCAATATTTACATCATGCAGGATTCCTACTATACCTTTCTATTATACGTGATTCCTACTGTACCTTCCTACTATATAATCGAAAAAATATATACCTATCTTGAAAATTTTCTTAAGAAGACAATGAAGGTAACTACGGTGGTGTTAGCATGTACGCCTTAGATACAAAGGATCAGGGGTTCAGTTCCATTTTCGGCGGAATATCAAATAAGTTTTCAGCGGATTTTAATCTCCTCTCAGTAATGATGGTGACATCTCTGAGTGTTGCAAAGAACCTCTAAAACAGAAATTCACAACAGGATAACATTTCTTATGTATTTTAAGAATAATGAATTAATAATTTATTTCCTTTGCAATATTTATATAATACAAGATTCCTATTGTTCCTTTCTATTATACGTGATTCCTACTTTACCTTCCTATTATATAGTACATAGGAAAAAATGTTTTCTTGAAAATTATGTAATAAGCTCAACTAAGGTAAACACGGTAGTGCAATGTTTAACATGCCTAGTTTTGATACGAAAGCACGACTCGCAATATCATCAACAAATTTTTCACCGGTGCTTTATACCCTCTATGTAATACTGGTGAGAAAGTTTTTTCTGAGATTTTTAAACCTTTTTAATTATTTCCATTATCATTACAACCCTTCAAATTTAAAAGCTCCCAACACCAATGTAGACCTTTGGAAATAATCTTGTAAATTACCCACATTATGATAGGCAAATAATTACACTTTGGAGAATTACAAGGACTAAACTCCACATGCAGTCATGGGTATAAGAACTCCAAAACACCAGACTTCATATTTTTAGTTAGTGCAAAACCAACCAACAGTGACTCTATAAAGTAACTGCAATGGTTTTGTAAAACACCATGAGCCTAATAAAATCATTTCCCCTTGCTATGATAAAAAGGATAAATGTCTAAATATGGCCACAATATTACACCAAAGCAATTATGAAGTGGTATAGAGTTGTAGGCAGTCTGGTAGTCCGGCGTGCCACAAAAGTATGTCAGAAACATGCAACACCAACGTTTACCATATCATATAGCCCAGCAAAAATGTTGTATTATTGATGGTATGTAAATTTGACTCGTTATAAAAAAAAATTGGATATAATATATGTTTATTTGGCCGATTTTTCATTAGTCTCCATTGCCCTTGGAAAAGAAATGGGGAAGAATATATTCAGGTATGGCATTAATTTGCAAGCAAGAACTTTGTATTGATGCGATATTCTTACTATATCTTGCAATTATGCTTGATTCCAATTGTAGACAGGAATTACATTTACTAGATTCATTCCCATATTTATACCTCGTGACATGTTCTAAAGAAACTTATGAATTTTTAGTTCAAATTTGTATACCTCTTACATTCTGATTCCATTCAGGAGTCCTTTTGACGTTTACAAAATTTTAATCAGCTGAAATTCCTACTGCTTATATCTACTATACTTGATCCTACTGCACCTTTCTACTATACATGACAAGTTCTAAAGAAATATGAGAATTTTCATTTCAAATTTGTATATCTCTAATTCCCTTCAGGAGTCCTTTCGACGATACCAAAATTTTAATCAAATGAAAATCCTACTCCTCATATCTACTATATGTGATTCCTACTGCACCTATCTACTATACTTGGTTCCTCTGTACCTATCTATTATGCCAATTTCCCATCGCATCTTTAAAACTTTTATACTGTAACATGCTCACTATCGTAAGTCCTCTTAAAGAGTCTAAAACCTGAATGAGGAGTTTGGGAACACTTCCAAAAATGTTTGCTAGGACATACTCCAAAACTTTGCATTGCAATGCGACCCTAAGCATTGCAAGTAATAGGAAATGTTGAGAATTTAATAGTTTGTGTGTGTGTATGCTGGCTTTCATATAATTGTTGTTGTCTTCCGGCTGTCAGTTGTTTGTATAATTGTGGCTGTAACACTCACAGACCAAACCACCAAAGTACTTTAAACTTTTAAGCCTGCGGCAGCAGAAATTGAATTTTATAAACATTGTTAACATGATAACTAAACACGATGATAGAATTTTATTATGCGATACTGGAGAGGTGAGACTTAGAGTGCATAGAGCAACATGTGCTTTTTTTTGTAATTTCAATGAAGTATTTTTCCAAAGAGGAACACTTGAACTAATAGCGTGAAGGTGGTTTTACTCAATGAAATGTTCTAATGTTTAATTGTGAGTTACAAAAAATTATGTTAGACATTTTGAGTAAAATATATGGAAGCTATATTTAAATTCCGTTTGGTTTTTAATTTTACAACGTTTGTTTTTTGGATCAATGACCTAGTCTATATTAATACTGAGAGGGAATAAACCACCGCTGAAAAAACTTTTTCGTCGAAACTGGGCGGGAACCCAGGATCTTTTGCATTCAAAGCGGACACCACTGTATTTCGTTATTCAATCTTATGAAACAATTAAAAATATAATGTTATGATCATATTTGATGAAAATTTCCATCTTTTGTACTATACGAGATTCCTACTGTGCATTCCTACTATATTGTAATTCTTATAAAATTATTTATTAAAATATGAAAGAGGCGAAAAATTTGGTGCGCTCGATCGTTTTAGTTCAGAAAATCTTTAATAATTTTAATATCGATAATATAATTCAAAGGTATCTTCTTATACTCGATCAAAGATGGTTTTTATAGGAAAAGCAAAAGAAGTACAATATGAAAATCAATTGATTTGGGATGAAGCATTTTTGAACCCAGAATAAAGGTAAATTCTTCAAAGCATAATTTTGGGGATCCTTAAAATGTTCATTTGATCTATAAAATCAAATGAAAATTATTTCTTTTTTATTTTTATTTTTGGGAGTCCTAAATTTTTTTCACAAATTTAAAACACCATTTATAATAACTGACCAAATTAATTGGTTAAAAGTGAAACTTACAAATCCTCTTAAGCAACTCAATTGTAATGGTTATACTCCTTATTCTCAAGCCGAATGGAATTCGAATTTTATGATATGACCTTTCATAATCACGTCAGTCTGAAAGTTTCAAGTATTTAGGTTTTTTATTAGACCTATAATCTAAAACCTATTATCTGTTTCGTTGAGAAAAGTAATTAAAAGTAAAGCAAATATATTAATTGTCTACATGTTAAAACTAACCATCAACAAGAAGTTACTTGTTAACGCAATTTAATTTAAATGAAAAACACTTTTCATCAAATAACCAAGAGGAAGTTAGTTATGGTGCGATAACAAAATATAAAGAAGGTTAAGAGAAGCAACTATGCATGTATGTAAAATACCGAAGCGTAGCTAAAATTTCTTTGAATTTGGGGGATATTTTGTTAGATATCATATTTAAGATTCGGAAAATATAAAAATGTTGACACGAACTTTTCTTATAGCGAGACTGAAACCAACTGTGAGACCTACTGTTCTTATCTACTTTGCGAGATTCCTACTGTACCCTACTACTACAACAGAAAAAGTTACCCGGCCTAACATATAGACAGCGGCAATAGAATTAAATCAATTTTGATTTACTTCACTGAAATCGCAAAATCTAATCTGAATTTCACGACTATACGGAATCTCGTACTGTACCTTTCCACTATACCGAATTTCTTGTATATATTTCTAATATTAAAATAACATAGAAGAGAGAAAAGGTCAATTATTTTTGAACTTTTTTTTAGTTGTTTGTTGCGCTTTGATTGCTAGTCTGTCGGTTTTTATAATGATTAATGTAGAACCCTAGATCATGGTTGCCATAGTTGGTAGAATTCTACCAAAAATCGTAATTTTTTACTGTTTGGTAGAATTCTTGATGTTTTGGTAGATTTTGCAAAATAATCCTCTCCACCTAAGTGGCACTTCACCAATTTTCTATTGGAATAAAATTTTGACAAAATTTTCTATAGAAATAAAATTTTGACAAAATTTTCTATAGAAATAAAATTTTGGCAAAATTTTCTATAGGAATAAAATTTTGACAAAATTTTCTATAGGAATAATATTTTGACAAAATTTTCTATAGAAATAAAATGTTGACAAAATTTTCTATAGAAAAAATTTTTGACAAAATTTTCTACAGAAATAAAATTTTGACAAAATTTTCTATAGAAATGAAATTTTGACAAAATTTTCTATAGAAATGAAATTTTGACAAAATTTTCTATAGAAATGAAATTTTGACAAAATTTTCTATAGAAAAAAATGTTGAAAATTTTCCTGTAGAAAAAAATATTGCTAAAATTATCTATAGAAAAAATTGTTTACAAAATTTTCTATAGAAAAAAACATTTTGATAAAAATTTCTAAAGAAAAAAATTTTGATAAAATTTTCTATAGAAAAAAAATTGACAAAAATTTATGTAGGATAAAATTTTGACAACATTTTTTCTAGGAGTAATTTTTTTTTTGAAAAGAAATGTTGACAAAATTTTCTATAGAAAAAATTTTGAAAATATTTCCTATAGAAAAAAATATTGACAAAATTATCTATAGAAAAAAATGTTTAAAAAATTTTGTATAGAAAAAAATTTTGATAAAACTGTCTATAGAAAAAAATTTAGGAATAAAATTTTGACAAAATTTTCTATAGGAATAAAATTTTGACAACATTTTCTATAGGAATAAAATTTTGACAAAATTTTCTACAGAAATAAAATTTTGACAAAATTTTCTATATAAATAAAATTATGACAAAATTTTCTATAGAAAAAATATTTCCTGTAGAAAAAAATATTGACAAAATTATCTATAGAAAAAATTGTTTACAAAATTTTCTATAGAAAAAAAATTTTTATAAAACTGTCTATAGAAAAAAATTTTGACAAAACATTTTCTATAGAAATCAAAAATAAGATTTTTTATTTAAAAATTTTTTTTGTAAAAATTTCTTCAATTTTTGGATTGAGTGGCAACCGTGCCCTAGACACATTTTCATTAAGATCAATATAACTATAGCTTGTTGAATATTTTTGAATTGATTTACCAGCATGCTCGCCTTGCATACAAAGGGTTATGGGTTAAAACCCTGTTGCCACCGAATAACCTAGAATTAGGCGGCTGTCAATGATAAGAGAGAAGTTCTACACCCTGTATAGTCTCAGCGAGCCTAAACTAACTAGCTGATATTACACCAAACCTAAACCCACCTCTCCCTTGGTAGAGTTCCCGTAGGAAAACTCGAAATAATCGCCATTCTTACAACAATACTCTTTTATACGAGATTCCTACTGTACCTTCCTACTATTAAAAGAATATAGTGAACAAGAGTAAATACTTAAATCTGAACCGATTTAAATCAAACTTGGAACACTTGATGATACTATCAAATATGCTCCTTGTGCAAAATTTGAAACAAATCAGAGAAAAAATCTGGCTTCTGGAGCCATATAAGTGCATATCGGGCGTAACATATATATGGGGGCTATTTCTACCAAACTCGGCATGCGTAGCTAGAATGTTAATTCTGCTATCTGTGCAAGATTTCAAGTAAATCTGAGTGAAACTGTGGCCTCGGAGTGAAAATTTCGTTTCCGGTGGTAATGTAAGTGTAAATCGGACAATAGGGAGCCATCTAAATCTGAACCTATTTCCAAATGTTCACACTTGACTGTACTACTAACAAGACTCCTTGTGCAAAATTTCAAGGAAATCTAAGAAAACTCCCATTGGTAAACTCTAAATTATCGAAATTCCTACATCAATCCTCTTATATACAAGATTCCTACTGAACCTTACTACTATACGAGATTCCTACTGTACCTTTCTATTATTAAAAGAGTGATCAAGAGAAAAGTAGCACAAGGTGAAATTTTTTTAAACTTTTATTTAATATAGTTTTTATGGTTTTACACGTGTCGTTTGGTATTTATAATGTAGAACCAAGGGCCCTCAAAAATCTTTTACTTATAAGTCTACTGTTTGGCTAATTTTGTTTTTCACTTCTAAACTCTTTGTATTATAAAATAAATTTAATTATGGCAATTTGTTATTCATGTTTTTTCACTTCCTTTTTGGCGCTTTTTGTTCATCTATTGCAGTTCCTATTATACCTGAGTTCCTGTATGACATACGCCATCCAGACGCTCCTTTGGACAGTTATCCTCGCACTCCCTTAAGCATATATGTGCCACCGACACCCACACCAGGACCATGCAACAAAGACGGCGGCGACGAGGCTATACTTGAGATCTCAACATTAAGTCCAGAGGGTAAGTATTTAATAGACAATTAACATGGTAGCAATTGCTGGCATTTGTTGTGCGGTATGATAAAGGAGTCAAGCTAAATGGGACTCTTCTATGTGCAAGTCGACAAGGAAGTGAGTGGCGACAATGATGATGGTTTTAAATGGATTTTTTAATATGATTTAGAAAATGAAACACTATACCGGGGACTAGAGGAAAGGCATAATGAATTGGTGGGCGAAACCGTAGAGGTGGGATTGCTGTTTGCTTCAAAGGCTTTTGTGCAGTTATTGGTGAATCCAATTGTGGGGCCTTTAACGCACAGGTAAGAAATTTCTCAACAAATAAAGAAACTTAGTCTTGAATATTTAAAAAAAAAACAATTAAAAAATATATTAGATTTTTTTAACAGAAATTTATTTACATTTAAAATTTTAAGCTTTAAACTTAAATTTAAAATAATTTATCTAATTACTTTTTAATAAAAAACGAAATTTTTTAAACGGAAATAAATGTAAAACTTTAAACTTAAATATAAAATAATGTATTTAACTATTTTTTTTTAATTAAAAAATAAATTCGATTTTTTTAAACAGAAATTAATTTAAATTTAAAACTTTAAACTTAAATTTAAAATTATTTACCTAATTATTTTTTTAGGATTGGCTATAGTATACCCATGTTTGCTGGATTTGTTATTATGTTCGTATCCACCTTAAGTAAGTTTATATTAAAAAAAATAATAATTTTTTATTACAAATAAAGAAAATTACTAAAAACCCCATCTCTTTTTCCATTCCTAGTCTTTGCCTTTGGTCGTTCGTATTTGGTTCTTTTTATAGCTCGTGCCTTACAAGGCATTGGCTCTTCATGCAGTTCCGTTTCTGGTATGGGTATGTTAGCTGATCGTTTTACCGATGACAAGGAGCGGGGAAATGCCATGGGCGTAGCTTTAGGTGGTTTAGCTTTGGGAGTATTAATTGGTCCTCCCTTTGGTGGCATTATGTATGAATTTGTTGGAAAATCTGCTCCATTTCTGGTTTTATCGGTATTGGCTTTGGGCGATGGTTTATTGCAGTTGTTTATGTTACAGCCATCCATCGAGAAAGCGGAAACGGAACCACCTACATTGAAGGCATTGATATCGGATCCCTATATTCTGATTGCAGCGGGTAAGTAAAATTTTATTAATTTTCTATAATCGATTTGAAAAAATATTCTGTTAATAAAAGTTGTACGAAATTAAGGGACGATTTATCGAAGTAGTATAGAGAAAATCAACGTTCACCTCTTCATTTGAGTAAATTTTCGTCATTCTCTCTTAATACTGCTGGTGAAAAACCTACTCTAAGTGGTTTTAACGCAATGTTAAATGCCGTTCGGACTCGGCTATAAAAAGGAGGTCCCTCTTCATTGAGCTAAATGTGGAACCGGGCAGCACTCAGTGATAAGAAAGAAGTTCACCAATGGACTAAGGACACAAAAAGAAGAGTTTTCTTTTCTGAGAGACGAAATTTTAGACAAGCAAAGTTTTCTTTTGATGCTAAAAAATTTTCATTAAAAGCAAATTAAACAAAATTATGACAATCGTTGTCTCGCTTATCATAAATTCGGATTTATTTGATAAACAAGAAAATACTTTATAAGATTTCGTTTCGGAGGAAAGTAATTTTTCTTTGGGTATGAGTCTGAAATAACGAACAGCAAATATAGCTAACGTAACCTAACCTTTGAAATCAGGCAATGGAAAATAGTACCCGCCCGTAATGGAAATAGTACCCATTACTACGTTTTTTCGATTTCGTTCTTCTGATAGCCCAATAACATTAGGTCGCAGTTTAAGGCGAAAACAACAA
The DNA here is from genome assembly GCF_050003625.1 of Haematobia irritans. NCBI lineage: Eukaryota > Metazoa > Arthropoda > Insecta > Diptera > Muscidae > Haematobia > Haematobia irritans. The sequence continues at coordinate 9,492,822 of NC_134401.1, read as the reverse complement.
TTTTATATTTTGCCAAATTTTTTTATTTTTATAGAAAATTTTGTCAAAATTTTATTTCTATAGAAAATTATATGAAATTTTGTCAAAATTATATTTTTGTAGAAAATTTTTTCAAAATTGTATTTTTATAGATTAATTTTCAAAAATTAATTTCTATAGAAAAATTTGCCAACAACTTTTTGGTTTAGAAAAATTTGCTAAAAAATTTATTTCTATAGAAAATTTTGCCAAAAACTTTTTGGCTTAGAAAATTTTGCCAAAAAAATTTTTTCTATACAGAAAATTTTTCCAAAAATTTTATTTCTATAGAAAATTTTGTCAAAATTTTATTTTTGCAGAAAACTTTATCAAAATTTAATTTCTATAGAAAATTTTGCCAAAACTTTTATTTGTATAGAAAATGTTGCCACAAATTTTATTTCTATAGAAATATTTACCAAAAATTATATTCCTATAGACAATTTAGCCACAAATATTATTTTGTCAAAATTATATTTTTGTAGAAAAATTTTGTCAAAATTATATTTTTGTAGACAATTTTTTCAAAATTTTATTTTTATAGATTAATTTTCAAAAATTAATTTCTACAGAAAATTTTGCCAAAAACTTTTTGTTTTAGAAAATTTTGCCAAAAAATTTATTTCTATAGAAAATTTTTCAAAAATTTTATTTCTGTAGATAGTTTTGTCAAAATTTTATTTTTGTAGAAAACTTTATCAAAATTTAATTTCTATAGAAAATTTTGCCAAAACTTGTATTTGTATAGAAAATGTTGCCACAAATTTTATTTCTATAGAAATATTTACCAAAAATTATATTCCTATAGACAATTTAGCCCAAAATGTTATTTCTATAGAAAATGTAATCAAAATTTTATTTCTGTAGAAAATTTTGCCACAAATGTTATTTCTATAGAAAAATTTGTCGAAATTTTATTTCTATAGAAAATTTTGTCAATTTTTTTTTTATATAAAAATTTTTTGCTTTACAAAATTTTGCCAAAATTTTTATTTCTATAGAATATTTTGTCAAAATTTTATTTCCATAGAATTTTATTTCTATAGAAAATGTTGTCAAAATTCTTCTATAGAAAATGTTATTTATATAGAAAAATTTTCAAAAAGTTATTTCCATAGAAAATTTTTTCAAAATTTTATTTCTATAGAAAATTGTATCAAAATGTTATTTCTATAGATAATTTTGTTAAAATTTTCTTTCTATAGAAAATTTTGTCAAAATTTTATTTTTATAGAAAATTTTTCAAAAAGTTATTTCCATAGAATTTTTTTCAAAATTTTGTTTCTATAGAAAATTGTATCAAAATGTTATTTCTATAGATAATTTTGTCTAAATTTTATTTCTATTGAAAAACAAAAATTTTATTTCTATAGAAAACTTTGCCACAAATTGTATCTCTATTGAAAATTTTTTCAAAATTTTATTTCTATAGAAAAGTGTATCACAAAATTTATTTCTATAGAAAATTTTTTCAAAATTTTATTCATATAGAAAATTGTATCAAAATGTTATTTCTATAGAAATATTAAAAAAAAAAAAAAATATTTCTATAGAAAAATTTGCTGAAAATTTTATTTATTTTAGAAAATTGTGCCAAAAATTTTTTTCTATAGCAAATTTTGCCAAAAAATTTATTTCTATAGTGAAGTAACTTTTATTTAAAGAGGAATATTTTGCAATTCTACCAAAACATCAGGAATTCTACCAATCTACCAAACAGTAAAAAAAGTAATAAAAGATTTGGCGGACGGAAAGAAATCATATAGAAAATTAGGTCGGTCACTCAAGTGTAAACTATTAAAAAAATAAGATTTTTCTGTAGCGTTACAATTCTTCGCAGAAAAAATATTGATCGAATTCACTCAGGAAATTAATTGATGCAATCATGAAAATATTAATATTAATCAACAACTTCAATTAAAAAATTAATTGGTCCAAGTAAAAACGCTAAATGCTCCATTTAATTTCTTTGTTTGATTTTTATTTTAATTACAATTAATTTTAAATAAAAAGTCTATCAAATTGAATAGTTTTTCAATTTTTATTAATATTTTAATTTAAAATTTTATAGTTAGTTTTTTTTTCTCTGCCTTATATATGTTTTTTCATATGTTTTAATCTTATTTTAGGCTCCATAACATTTGCTAATATGGGAATTGCTATGTTGGAACCCTCATTACCCCTATGGATGTTGGATAACATGGGCTCAAGTCGTTGGGAACAAGGTGTTGCATTTCTACCAGCCTCTATCAGTTATTTAATTGGAACGAATCTATTTGGTCCATTGGGTCATAAAATTGGTAGATGGTTTGCTGCTTGTTTGGGTTTGATCATCATCGGTGGATGTTTGATAATGGTAATTTGTACATAAATTTAAATAAAATTTCTTTAAAATTGCGACGAAAATTCAAAAATTTAATTTTCATATAGGCAAAATACATATTGATGGCCTAATATAAAAAAGGGCTAACATGGGTTTTGGTTAGTTTGAAGGAGAAAGAAAAAAAAACTTAAAAATCCATATAATTTTAGATACAACAAGAAATGTTCAAATGATAAATTAAATATGTAGCTTTTGTTTATTAAAAATTAGATTAAAAGTTTAAGACTCTAGCAGTCAATGCTTATAATATTGTTTATAATTTATTATATATATAATTAATTATTTAATAATAATTTTATTACCATGTTTGTTGTATCTAAAATATTTTGGGATTTTATTGAGATTTCCCTACCACTTTCATTTAATTTTATTTTATTTCTATAGAAAATTTTATTAAAATTATATTTCTGTAGAAAATTTTGCCAAAAAGTTAATTTCTATAGAAAATGTTTGCCAAATTGTATTTCTATCGAAAATTTTGTTAAAATTTTAGTTCTATAGAAAATATTGTCAAAATTTTATTTCTGTAGAAAGTTTTGTTAAAAATTTATTTCTATAGAAAATATTATCAAAATTTTATTTCTATAGCAAATTCTGTCAACATTTTATTTCTATAGAAAATTCTATCAAAATTTTATTTCTATAGAAAATGTTGTTAAAATTTTATTTCTATAAAAATATTTGTCATTTTCTATAGAAATATAATTTTAACAAAATTTTCTATAAAAAAAATTGACAAAGTTTTCTATAGAAATAAAATTTTGACAAAATTTTCTACAGAAATAAACTTTTGACAAAATTTTCTAAAGAACTAAAATTTTTACAAAATTTTCCATAGAAACAAAATTTTGTCAAAATTTTCTAAAGAAATAAAATTTGTACAAAATTTTCTATAGAAATGAAATGTTGACAAAATTTTCTATAGAAATGAATTGTTGACAAAATTTTCTATAGAAATAAAATTTTGACAAAATTTTCTATAGAAATAAAATTTTGACAAAATTTTCTATAGAAACAAAATTTTCTAAAGAAATAAAATTTTGACAAAATTTTCTATAGAAATAAAATTTTTTATAGAAATAAACTTTTGACAAAAATTTTCTATAGAAATATAATTTTAACAAAATTTTCTATAGAAATAAAATGTTGACAAAATTTTCTATAGAAATAAAATGTTGACAAAATTTTCTATAGAAATAAAATGTAGACAAAAATTTCTATAGAAAAAAAATGTAGACAAAAATTTCTATAGAAATAAATAAATAAATTTTATTTTCTATAGAAATAAATTTTATTTCTATAGAAAATGTTGATTCTATAGAAAATTTTGTAAACATTTTCTTTCTATAGAAAATTTTGGCAAAACTTTATTTCTTTAGAAAATTTTGATTCTATAGAAAATTTTGTAAAAATTTTATTTCTATAGAATATTTTGTCAACATTTTATTTCTATAGAAAATTGTGTCAACATTTTATTTCTACCGAAAATTTTGCTAAAATTTTATTTATATGGAAAATTCTGTCAAAATTTTATTTCTATAGAAAATTTTGTTAAAATTTTAATTCTATAGAAAATTTTGTTAAAATTTTATTTCTATATAAAATTTTGTTAAAATTTTTGTTTTATAGAACATTTATTTCTATAGAAAATTTTGTTAAAACTATATTTCTATATACAAATTTGTATAGAAAATTTTGTCCAAATTTTATTTCTATAGAAAATTTTGTCAAAATTTTATTTTTATAGAAAATTTTGTTAAAATTTTATTTCTACAGAAAATTTTGTTAAAATTATAATTCTATAGACAATTTTATCAACATTTTATTTCTATAGAAAATTTTGTCAAAATTTTATTTCTATAGAAAATTTTGTCAACATTTTATTTTTATAGAAAATTTTGTTAAAATTTTATTTCTATAGAAAATTTTGTTAAAATTATATTTCTATAGATAATTTTATCAACATTTTATTTCTATAGAAAATTTTGTTGAAATTATAGTTCTATAGAAAATTTTGTCAAAATTTTATTTCTATAGAAAATTTTGTCAAAATTTTATTTTCATAGAATATTTTGTTAAAATTTTATTTCTATAGAAAATTTTGTTGAAATTATATTTCTATAGATAATTTTGTCAAAATTTTATTTCTATAGAAAATTTTGTCAAAATTTTATTCCTATAGAAATTTTTGCTAACATTTTTCTTACCCCTTTCATTATATCAATATTGAATTAGGTTTTTTTATATTACGCCATCAATAGTCATCAATAGCATGAAAAATATCGTTTCGAATGTTATATATAGAAAGTCATTATCATTATATTTAGGAAATTATTTCAAATTATATTTTCTAATCGTATATCCTTTCCATTCTTCTAGATTCCCATGGCCACCTCTATAACACATTTGATTATACCAAATGCTGGTCTGGGCTTTGCCATTGGTATGGTGGACTCATCAATGATGCCCGAATTAGGTTATCTGGTAGATATACGCCATTCAGCGGTATATGGCAGTGTTTATGCCTTGGGTGATGTGGCCTTCTGTTTGGGTTTCGCTGTGGGCCCCGCCCTAAGTGGAACTCTGGTCAAGACCATAGGTTTCGAATGGATGTTATTTGGTATTGCTATTCTATGTTTCCTGTATGCTCCACTATTGACTCTGCTTAAGAATCCACCTACCAGGGAAGAAAAGAAGGTGGGTGTTGAAGAGGTTACCACAGTACAATCGAATGGTCCTGCCATTATGAATGACGGTGTTACAAATCCATCTTTTATTGAAAGTGAACGATTGTGACAGTTTTTATTTGTCGTTAAATTTTAAAGTGATTATTAGGCTTATATTGACAAAAGAGCTTTTTAATTTTGATTAAATTTTTTAGTTTAAAGTCTTATTTCAATGTAAATGCTTTTGTTTTAGTTTATTTAAATTTAGAAATGTTTTATTAAAAATTTATTTAAGGCCTTTTTTGACACTGCTTAAATTGTAGATATATTTTCTCTTTTCTTATAGAAAATATTTATTAAGTTTTATATTTATAATTTCTATATTCCTTTTTTATAAAAAAAATGTAAATAAATTGTTTTACAAAATTTTTCTTTAATTTTTATTTTTTCATTATTAATTATATACTTAGGTATTGTCCTAGAATAACAAGCTGATGAAAACACATAAGCACAGATCTTTGTACATTGGACGCTGATAATTTCCCAAATCAAAATGGTGTACTAACTAAATTCGTGAAATTAAGAAAACGTACAAATTTCACTAAATGGTACCCTTCAATAATTAGTGCAGGATACCATTTAGTACATTTATTATAACAAACAAAATAATGAATTTAAAAAATTTGAAAAATGTACCAAATGTACTAAATAGTACTATTCAATAACAACCGAATATAATGAATTCAAAAAGTGCAATTTGATGTTAGGGTGGGTCTTTATTAGGGATTGTGATCAGGATCAAAAAGTAAAGTGGAAACACTTTTTGATTATCACCTAAAGGTGAGTACTATGTTCGGGTTTTTTACCAAAACACAAAATAAAAGTACAAAAATTAAAAGTACAAAAGGCGATTATATTTTTATTACGCCTTGCCAAATAATTGATTGAAACGATCTAAGGAATTGATTGCGGATTATTTTATATTTCTAAATTAATTAATTTAAAAAAGTAACCGTGAAAACAAGCTGGGTTTCAGCTTTAAAACTGACCATAGTACTCAGCATGAACCAAAATTGTAATCTAGCTAGATTCGTGAAATTGACAAACGTACCAAATGTACTAAATTGTACCATTTAATATTTATCGAACATAATGAATTAAAAAAGTGATATTTCAAATTGTGGGTAGTGGTTTGGAATCACAACCAGATATATAAAACTTTGGATCTTCGACTTTTTCAAAATGTAGTCGAAATGTGGTCTTTTCGACTTCTTCAAAATTTTAAAAAGGCAAATATTGAAAAATTTGGAAAAGTCGACTTTTCCATCTTACGGCTTTTTAAAAATTTGGAAAAAAACTATTTTACGAAAATTTGGAAAATTCGACTGTTTCTAAATTTTCGAAAATTCAGAAAAAGTCGATATTTGAGAAAGAAGGCCTTTTTTTGAAAATTTGGGATAGTTGACTTTCTGGAAATTTAGAAAAGGCGACATTTTGACCGTTCGTTTTTTTCTAAATTAAAAAAAAATGATTTTTGAGTTTCGATTTTTCTAAATTTGGAGAAAAGTGGACTTTTTGACTTGCTGAAAATTTGGAAAAGTCTTCTTTACGAAAATTTGAGAAAGTCGACTTTTCGAAAATTTGGAAAAGTAGACCTTTCGGCATTTTGAAATTTTGTAAAGTCGACTTTCTGAAAATTTGGAAAAGGTGTAATTTCGACCGTTCGTCTTTTTCTAAATTTGGAAAAATTGACATTTCGACCGTCCAACTTCTAAATTTGGAAAAATCGACTTTTTCTAAATTTGGAAAAAAATTGACTTTTCGACTTCTTGAAAATTTTGGAAAAATGACTTTACGAAAATTGGGAAAAGTCTACTTCTCGAAAATTTTAGCAAATCGACTTTTCGAAAAATTGTAAAAGTCAAATTCTCGAAAACTTTAATAGGTCGACTTTTCAAAAAATTGGAAACATCGCATTTTCCACCTTTCGGCTTTTTGAAAATATTGGAAAACGGTCGACATTTCGACCGTTCGACTTCTAAATGTGGAAAATTGACTTTTTCTATATTTGGAGAAAAGTGGACTTTTCGACTTTTTGGCTATATGGGAAAGTCGACTTTTCGAAAATTTAGAAACGTTACGTATACACATTTCGGCTTTTTGAAAATTTTGGAAATGTCGACTTTTCGACCTTACGACTTTTTGAGTTTTGCTAATTTTAAAAAAATATTTGTAGATTCACGGAAACAAATTTTCAAAAAGAAAATGTTTCCAATTAAAGTCTTAATTGAGTTTTAAAAAATATTCAATTAAAAATTTAATTGATTCAAAAAATTTTTTAATTAAAACAAAAATTAAAAGTATCAATTAATTGTTTAATTGACTTTCAATTAATTCAATTTTTATTCACTTTCAATTGATTTTTTTATTGATACTATCATTTTTGTTATTGAAGACATTTCAATAAAAAAATTAATTGAATCAATTAATTTCGTGATTAAATCAGAAAAACAATTTTTGTGTGATTTCAAAAATACCAAAAGTCGATTAGTGGAATTGGAAGATTACAAAACGTCAACTTCGTCTTTGAAAACAAAAAGTCGACTAATCGACAAGTAGACATTTGTTTCCCTAGACTTGATACCTCCAAGTAATAAAAAATTTATATCTCCAAAGAAAATGGCATCGTTCATTATACTTAACATCAGACTCAATTACATAAAAAGTAAAATTTGATGGGATTTTTTGAAAATATTACATTTAGATACTTAAATGGTACAAAATAGTACTAAATTGTACAACTGAGTTTATTCCGGATACTAGGAGCTTAAGTATATAGCGAACGGAAGTAATGTAAGTAGAAATGTCTGCAGTCATGGGATCTAGATCCTCGAGCACACTTTTTCGATGGAGCACACTTTTTCTAAAATCCATACAGAAAACTACTAAACAAATACGTACTAAATGGTAATATTTAATATACTATATACCAAACAAAATGAGCAACAAATATAAAAATTGGTACATGAGAGGATTAGTAAATTTTAATAAAAGTGGGGAGAGAGTACAAATGTTACCGAAAGAAATGAGTTAAAATGAAAAAAAAATTTTTTTTTTGGTCAATATTAAGTTTTGGTACTTTTAAGTACCGAGATCTACTAAATTTAAATTTATGGATTTTAAATTCATTTGTTATACAGCAAGTGATAGGTGAATTCTAGTTAAAGTGGATTTTGGAAGTAAATGAGGTATAAGCTTTTAAAGTAGAGAACTCTCTCTAGCCTCTCTTGAGATATTTGAAAAGCATCCTAAAGATGGCGCCTAAATTTAAATTTATGAAATTTAAATTCCTTTTTTTATACAGCAAGTGACAGGTGAATTCTAGTTAAAGTGGATTTTGGAAGTGAATGAGGTATAAGCTTTTAAAGTAGAGATCTTTCAAGAACTCTTTCTAGCCATTTAAATTTTGAGATCTTCGAAAGTCATCCTATAGATGGCGCCCTAATAAAAATTAGAGATATATGGCTTCACTCTATGCAGATGAAAGACTATATCATTTATTTTTGTTTTATTTTTTAGTTTGCTTGCAGATTATTGTTTTCTTATATAAATTACATATAATTTATATAAAATTCAATTTTCTTTACAGTCTCTCATTGTTGGTGAACGTTCTGCGGTACGCTATGTAACATATCAAAATTATGAAGATGATGAATGAAGCCCCCACCTCCCCCATCGATAAACTTGGTAACGACAAACGAAACGAAATTAAAAAAAAACACTATATAAAAAAAAAATCAAAAAAAAAATGAACTATGGAAACTACAACAACCAACAATATCAGAAATATCATATGAAAAAAAAAACAATTTACAAAATAAAAATAAATCGAAATTTGGTTCGAAAGCTTTGGATGTTTATACAAACAAAAAAATTTATCTACAAATGAAAAATATTGGAAAAATGACATTTTTTAATTGTTGTTTGTTAACCGAAATTTTGAAGAAATGAAAAAAAAATAGTTAAAACTATTTCAGCAATTGGCCAATGAAAAAAAGCCACAAAAAATCAAAAAAAAAAATAATAATAATGAAAATTTGAGGAAAGAAAAAAAAATAGACAAATATACAAAATGGTTCGCATAAACGGGTGTTAAGAAACCTATATACGAAATGTTCCAAAAACCCGAAACTATGAATCCTTTAAAATGATATCTAACATACTATTATATTGTTACTCGTTATGCACTTATATCTAAAAAACAAAACATCTATACAATTTGGGAACTCCTTACCTTGCTACATTAAGGTTTTTGAGTTCTTTAAAAGAAATTTCTCATAAGAGAATTTCTACTCCCAGAAAAGGAGATGGCTGTCAGTGTAACCATTGGAATTGAGATAAATCAATATGATTCTAGGAATTTTCTTAAAATAATATGACTAAACATTTTAATATTAATTTTAAATATTTAATCAATTCAATCAATGATTGTTTTGAAATTTTCAGTTCAGTTATATTTTTTATAAATATTTTCAAAATTAATTTGATAGAAATAAACATTGTTGTTATCTTTTAATGAGGATGTCGAAGGACCATTTTTTGATATTTTGATATTAAAAGCAATTTTTATGTTTCTCATGGAGGTCGTAGGTTTTTGTCATCATTCATCATTCAATGGCATTTTGTTATAACTTTCCAACCATTTAACTATTTTATAACTATATAAAATAAAAAAAATAAAAAAAACTATAACCTTTGCCTATAGAGGGTTCAACTATTAAATAATAATCTGGAATAGATGGCGCTTATTCCTAAACTTGTCCTATTTTCTAAACCACCATTTCCAATAAAAGAATTAAAGGAACTAATTAATTGAAAATTTTAATTTTAAATAATATTTTAAATATTCACACAAAAAGTGGACAGAAAAATTAATTAAAAAATACTTTTTATTATGTTTTATTGAGGATGTCGAAGGACCATTTTTTATATGTAAGTAGAAATTTCTCCAGTCATGGAAAACTAGATTCTCGAATGTACGCTTAAAATAGAGCAGACTTTTTTTGAAAACCATACAGATAACTACTAAAAAAAATACCTAATAATTATTCAATATAATATATTAACAAACAAAAGGAATTACAAATTTGGTACAGTGGGGGAAAAACATGGACAGAAAAAATGGAAAACAGAAATGAATTAAAAATAGTTTTTGTTATCTATTATTGAGGATGTCGAAGGACCATTTTTTTATACTACCTTTTAAAAGCAGTTTTTATATTTATCGATAGACGACTCTACTATCAAATAATAATCGGCGGTAGATGGCGCTTATTCCAAAACTTCTCATATTTTCCAAATCTGTCAATGGAGGTTTAGAAATATTTTTTCAATAAAAGAATTAACTAAATTAACTAATTAATTAATTGACTAAGTTAAATAGTTGAGTCACTTAAATTTAAATATTAATTTAAAAATTTGAAGAAAAGAAATGTTTTTGTTGTCTTCTAATAGGATGTCGAAGGACCATTTTCTTATATTTCCTTTTAAAAACAGTTTTTGTTTAAATTTTAAAATAATTTAAAAACTTGAAGAAAAAAAATAGGAATATAAAAGTGCTTTTGTTGTCTTCTAATGAGGATGTCGAAGGACCATTTTTTATATTCTTCTTCTTTATTTGCAAATCCGTTATCCAGATATAAGCGATCATACCAAGGCCGTATTCAGGGGGGGGATGAGGGGGATCAAACCCCCCCCGAAATGAATGAATATTTTTATATAAATAAATATATATTTTTAGCTGCATAGAAAAATCTTATCGAAGATGTCGAAGAAAAGCTGGAGGTTTTATTTTGAAAAACGCTTACCTATAAAACTTGCACAAATCATAGAATACTAGTTGGAAAGTCCGTCAAACGACGGTCGTAAAAACAAATTGTTTTTGTTCTCGCACCACAAATTTCATTTTTGGAAAATGTCGTTCTGCTTTTTATTTGTGTTTGTTGTTCTTTTTGTGAACATGACTCGCTTTGTTTAGCCATAGCAAAAACAACGAAACAGCCAAACACACATGTGTAAATGAAATGGCGCAAAACCTGCGAAAAGAACCTGCCTAATTCAGCGATGGAAGCACTTGGAGAGTGCAATAAAGAGGTATTTCCAAACGTGCATATTCTTTTAAAAATTTTGGTCACTTTGCCAGTTACTCAGGGATGGAAAATACAATTTTTAAGAAAGTACAAAAAAGGTATTTTTTGAGCGGAAAGGTACTTTTTACTAAATTTCAAAAAAAAATTCACTGGAAAATTATTGTCAAGAGACTAAATTTTAAAGAAAATAAAATTTTGACAAAATTTTCTATATAAATAAAATTTTGCAAACATTTTCTATAGAAATAAAATTTTGCAAAAAAATCTGTAGAAAAAAAAATGTTGCAAAATTTTTTCTATAGAAATAGAATTTTGCAAAAATTTCCTATAGAAATAAAATTTTTACAAAATTTTCAATTGAAATAAAATTTTGACAACATTTTCTACCGAAATAAAAAAATCGATAATATAGAATCGCATTCTTTTTTTCGACTAAAACATTCTTGAAGATCAATAAAATCCTGTTTTTTATTATGTCTTTTACAAAATCGAGATTTTCTTCCCACATGAACATGTCTGTTTTGCCATATTTGTAAAAGACTATTAGCAAATAAGGTTGATAAAGACTTTCTCAAAATATTAAAATATTTTGTCAAAGATATTGTACCATAAATCTGATATCGACTCAAAAATGTCTACACAAAAGGCACTAAATCATTCGCGGGGTACTACGGTACTGACCGGGGTGAAAAAGTATTGAAAAAAGTACTATAGTACTGCATTTTCCATCCCTGCAGTTACTACGTACTCATCCGAACTTTCATTTTCAACAATGAAGAGATTAAAGACGTATCTTAGAAATTCGACTAGCGAGAGTAGACTCAATGGATTGGCATTAATGTCGGTTCATCGCCGAATAAATGTGCCGACTGAAGAAGTCATTGATTTATTTGCTGCCCAAAAAGCCCGTCGGCTCAATTTAATATTATAAAAATATTGTATACATACCTATGCATAAATAAATTTTTTTACACATGAGATTATATGAATATTTTTTTTTTTTTAAGTTGAACCCCCCCGAATTAAAATCCTGGCTACGGCCATACATACATCATACAATAAGTTAAACAAATATGTTAATAATTTCATTTCATAAACAGCTCTCGATTTCTTGCAGCTGATATCATATTACATTCATCCCGGAAACCTGTCCATTCTTGAATGTTTTTCAGACGACTTACTTTCCTGCCTCTTCCTCGTTGTCCTACTATTTTCCCATTTTTTATATTACCTTTTAGTTTTAATATATATATTTTTTTTTAAATATTTCACTGTTTTTACCTCAAGATTTTCATCAATCAACGGTATCTTGAGACGGAACTATTAGGCACTTTGTCTATAGAGGGCTCTACAATCAAATAATAATCGGCAAGATGGCGCTTATTCCCGAACTTCTCCTATTTTCTGAACCAATCAAATAATAATCGGCAAGATGGCGCTTATTTCCAAACTACTCCTATTTTCTGAACCAATCAAATAATAATCGACAAGATGGCGCTTATTTCCAAACTTCTCCTATTTTCCAAACCATCATTGATTGGTACTAGCTAGGTCTCTAAAAACTTAACTAAATTAACTTAACTGGCACTAAATAATTGATATACTTAAAAAATAATTTTTTTAAATTAACTACTTGTATTAATTTTTTTTTTTCAGTATTTATTTTAATATCCACTTCGTATATGACAATTATCCGTTTGAACAAAGTAAAAAATATTTAATTTTTATAATTTTGTATATATGTAAAAAAAAACTAAATATATTTTACTTTCATCTTCGTGGTCTTTGTTGATATTACAGAGTCATAGTTCTTCTTGAAACAATTTAACCTTTTCAGCTAAAACATTTATGTTAATTTTAAAAGGTAATTTTGCCAAAAATCTATAACTGCTCTTTTGTCTCTTACTATGATGGAATTGTGAAGGATAATTTGATAAAACCTTAGGTATGTTGTTATACCGCAACCGCTGTTTAGAACTACGAAATTTTTGTAAAATTAAATTTTTAACAAATAATTTGGATGGAGAATTCAAGGTAGTATTTACCTTGGAGGTAAGAGATGTGCATACTTCATTAAATCCTGGAGATAATGGTATAGCAGATTCTTTTGAATTGATAATGGTATAGCTGAGATTCCTTTCGGGAATTCGAGAAGTTTTATTATGACTTAAACTATCTCCTTTGGATTTCGTATTGGTTGAATTTCCTCCATGCCAAGCTAATAAAGAAGGCATTCTTTCTTTTGATATTGATGCTCTTCTTTTATAATTTGTTTGTATAGGCTGAGAAGGAGAGTAAATTGAATTTAGTACTCCTAAACGCTCTTTTTGTTTATCTCTTGAATTTTGAATCTTCTCTTGTTGTTGAATACAAAGGCTGGTGGGTTTTCTCTCCAAATTACTTGCAAGAGAGACCATTGAAGGTAAACGTTTTCTTCTCTCTTTAATTGGAGAATCATTGAGCATAAGAGCTAACTCTTGAGTATTATGAGAAATGCCATTGTTTGAATATTTTCGTAAATCCTGAGAACGTTCCTTTGTAATATTGGATATCTTCTTATCGATTACCAATGATTTTGAAGATGAAGAGTTTATATTCAATTTTATATTGGAGGTTATATTTGATGTTATATATGATTCTCTGGATAAGTTGTTGATATGATCATTAGCTAAATTATCTAAAGAAGGCTTTTCTTGTATTTGTATGGTAAGATTTTTCGATTGGCTATCGTCATTTAAACTTTTAATATTGATATTAATTTCGCAACCTGAATTTTTGATACGTTTTCTTCGTATACTTTCAAAAGAATGATGACTTTGAGGTTGTTGTTTAAAAGAGTTAAAGTTATTGTTGATTAAAGATGAAGTCGAAGGACCGTTTTTTGGATAATCTTTAGTAAAATTATTTTCTATAATTTCCATAGTGGTCTTAGATCTTTCTTGATTAGGAGAAGTATATCCATTCTTTTCATAATTTGCTTTGTAATTATTTGGTATAAGATAAGAACTCTTTTTAAATTCCAAATTATTCTCAGTAAATGATCTTTTGAGATTACTTGTGGAATTTAAAGAACTTCTATTGGAAACTTTGCTAGTGGAAGGTTCTACTCTCAAATAATCTTTAACGGTAGATGGAACTGATTCTCTAGAATGATATCTTGCATTTTCCAAACCATCATTGATATTAGATCTTTTCAATAAGGAAGATGATATAATCGATCTAGGCGATAAGGACGAAAAATTTCGATTAGATGTTGTCGAATATTTTCTTTGTAATCTCTCTTGTGGATTATCAGATGTTCTGGAATAATTCGTTAATGTCGAAACATCTGTATGATTACTACTGCAAAACCTATTCAAACTTTGTGTCGAAGCATTCTGTAGAAATTTTCTTTTACGATATTGATGGAATCTTGATGTCACTTTCTCTTGCTTGAAATCTCTTGAGTTATTTACAGATCTAGGAAAATCTTTGTTATTGTAATAATAGGTATCAAAAGTCTTTGTGACTTCCTTGGTATATTTTTGTGGCATTGGTTTTACCGGAAATATGGGTCTATCAGCATAACGAAAATTATAAGATTGAATTTTGAAAGGGTCCTTTTCAAAGGGATCCGAATATTTTCGGTCTCTCAATTTAGCTACTGCAGATTGCTTGGATGAATGAAACTCTCCCAAAGTATCTGGAATATGTATATGAAATTCTATGGTAATGTGGAGTTTCTAAGTTTCCACGATAAAATCTTACATATATTACGTCTACATTTTGAATTCATTTTGCTGGAAATTGGCCAAAATTTAATAGCAAATTTTATTATAAATAAACGATATGTGGATTACAAAACTATTCTAAATTTTATAACAAATTAAATGTGAAAATTAATGTATAAAACTGTCATGATTTAGTGTTGAAAAATGAGAATTTGAAATTAGCACCTAACAAGGTTGCCGTTTCGGTCCGATGTGAAAATAAATTTTGAAACTGTCATGATTCAGTGTTGAAAAATGAAAATTTGATATTAGCAAAGATAATTGAGTATAACAAGATTAAGCATTGTGCTCTTATAAAGAGAAAACAAATGTCAAGGTGTAGAGGGCTTTGAGAAAAAAATAGTTTTATTTGTCAATTTTTTCCAAAGCAGCTCTGCCCAGGAATAAATTTAAAACGGCAATATTCACATAAAACCATAATGAATATTCGCTTTAAAATAGACATACGTTTTATTTTAATTTTCTATATCGTTTTGGTATTGCTTTTGTGGGTTTTTATTCAGAAATTTATGAAAAACACAAATGTTAGATTATTTTCCGACGCAAACGGCAGTGCATTTGAGAGACACGTCGACGCAAACTTTATGATATTTTGTTGGCAGAGTCCTCTGGTGCTTCAGTTTTGCTATAACAAGACTGTATCTTCTTCTCAATTATCTTTGATATTAGCACCTAACAAGGTTGCCATTTTGGTCCGATCGGACCAAAATTAGTCCACCAACTTAAATTTGGTTCGAAGGTCGGACCAACATGAATTTGATTGATTTTGGTCCATTTTTGTCAAATTGGTAATTTTTTCAAAATTATATATAAAAAAAATTGGCAAAATTTCTTGTTGAAAGAAATTTTTGACAAAAATTTCTATAGAAATAAAATTTTAACAACATTTTCTATAGAAATAAAATTTTGCCAAAATATTGTACAGAAATAAACATTAAAACAAATTTATAGATACAAAATTATGCCAAAATTTTGTATAGGAACAAAATTTTGAAAAAAAAAATAAAATTTTTACATAATTGTCTATAGAAATAAAAGTTTGACAAATTTTCTATAGAAATAAAATTTGGACAAAATTTTCTAATGGACTAAAATTTAAACAAAGTTTTGTATAGAAATACAATTTTGAAAAAAATTTTCGATAGAAATAACATTTTGGCAAAATTTTCTATAGCAATAAAATTTTAACAAAATTTTCTATAGAAATAAAATTTTAACAAAATTTTGCCAAAGAAATAAAATTTTGACAAAATTTTCTATAGAAATAAAATTTTAACAAATTTTTCTATAGAAATACAATTTTGACAAAATTTTCTATAGAAATAAAATTTTGATAAAATTTTCTATAGAAATAAAATTTTGACAAAATTTTCTATAGAAATATATTGCAAAAATGTTCTCTAGAAATAAAATTTTGCAAAAAATTTTCTATAGAAATAAAATTTTGATAAAATTTCCTATAGAAATAAAATTTTGACAAAACTTTTTATATAAATAAAATTTTGACAAAATTTTCTATAGAAATAAAATTTTGGAAAATTTCCTATAGAAATAAAATTTTGGAAAATTTTGATAAAATTAAAATTAAATTAAATAAAATCGTATAGAAATAAAATTTTGCCAAATTTTCTGTAGAAATATATTGCAAAAATGTTCTATTGCAATAAAATTTTGTTATAGAAATAATTGGTTTCAAAAAATTTCTCTAGAAATAAAATTTTGACTAAATTTTCTATAGAAATAAAATTTTGACAAAATTTTCTATAGAAATAAAATTTTGACAAAATTTTCTATAGAAATAACATTTTGACAAAATTTTATATATAAATAAAATTTTGACAAAATTTTCTATAGAAAATGTTTTTGACAAAATTTTCTATAGAAATAAAATTTTGACAAGATTTTCTATAGCAATAAACTTTTAACAAAATTTTCTATAGAAATACAATTTTGATAAAATTTCCTATAGAAATAAAACTTTCTATAGAAATATTTTGCAAAACTGTTCTATAGAAATAAAATTTTGGAAAATTTTGCTATAGAATAATTGTTTTCAAAAATTTTCTATAGAAAAAAAAAATTTGACAAAATTTTCTATAGAAATAAAATTTTAACAAATTTTTCTATAGAAATAAAATTTTAACAAAATTTTCTATAGAAATAAAACTTTCTGTAGAAATATTTTGCAAAACTGTTCTATAGAAATAAAATTTTGGAAAATTTTGCTATAGAAATAACTGTTTTCAAAAATTTTCTATAGAAAAAAAATTTGACAAAATTTTCTATAGAAATACAATTTTAACAAAATTTTCTAAAGAAATAAAATTTTGATAAAATTTTCTATAGAAATAAAATGTTGATAAAATTTCTATAGAAACAAAATTTTAACAAAATTTTCTATAGAAATAAAATTTTGACAAATTTTCTATAGAAACAAAATTTTAACAAAATTTTCTATAGAAATACAATTTTGACAAAATTTTCTAAAGAAGTAAAATTTTCTATAGAAATAAAATTTTGACAACATTTTCTATAGAAATAAAATGTTCACAAAATTTTCTATTGAAATAAAATTTTGATAAAATTTTCTATAGAAAGATAATGCAAAAATGTTCTATAGAAATAAAATTTTGGAAAATTTTGCTGTAGAAATAATTGTTTTCAAAAATTTCCTATAGAAAAAAAAAATTTGACAAAATTTTCTATAGAAATAAAATTTTGACAAAATTTTCTATATAAATAAAATTTTGAAAAATTTTCCAAAAAAAACAAAATTTTAACAAAATTTTCTATAGAAATACAATTTTGACAAAATTTTCTATAGAGTTAAAATTTTGACAAAATTGTCTATATAAATAAAATTTTGACAAAATTTTCTATATATTTTTGATATTTGATAAAATTTTCTATAGAAATAAAAGTTTGACAAAATTTTCTATAGAAACAAAATTTTGACAAAAAAAAAGATTTTTTTTGACAAAATTTTCTATAGAAATAAAATTTTGACAAAATTTTCTATAGCAATAATATTTTAATAAAATTTTCTATAGAAATAAAAACTTTATAAAATTTCCTATAGAAATAAAATTTTACAAAAATTTTCTATAGAAACATAATGCAAAAATGTTCTATAGAAATAATTGTTTTCAAAAATTTTCTATAGAAAAAAAATTTTGGCAAAATTTTCTATAGAAAAAAAATTTTGGCAAAATTTTCTATAGAAAAAAATTTTGACAACATTTTCTATAGAAATAAAATTTTGACAAAATTTTCTATATAAAATTTTCAATAGAAATAAAATTTTGACCAAAAAAAAGATTTTTTTGACAAAATTTTCTATAGAAATAAAATTTTGACAAAATTTTCTATAGAAATAAAATTTTGACAAAATTTTCTATAGCAATAAAATTTTGACAAAAGTTTCTATAGAAATAAAATTTTGACAAATTTTTCTATAGAAATAAAATTTTGACAAAATTTTCTATAGAAATAAAATTTTTACAAAATTTTCTATACTAATAAAATTTTGACAAAATTTTCTATAGAAATAAAATTTTGACAAAAGTTTCTATAGAAATAAAATTTTGACAAAATTTTCTATAGAAATAAAATTTTGACAAAATTTTCCATAGAAATAAAATTTTGACAAAATATTCTATAGAAATAAAATTTTGACAAAATTTTCTATAGCAACAACATTTTAACAAAATTTTCTATAGAAATAAAATTTTGATAAAATTTTCTATAGAAATATATTGCAAAAATGTTCTATAGAAATAAAAATTTGGTAAATTTAGCTATAGAAATAATTGTTTTCAAAAATTTTCTATACAAATAAAACTTTGACAAAATTATCTATAGAAATAAAATTTTGACAAAATTTTCTATATAAATAAAATTTTGACAAAATTTTCGATAGAAATAAAAATTTTGAATAGAAATTAAGATTTTACAAAATTTTCTATCGAAGTAAAAAAATTTTTGAAAAAAATGTAACTTTCAAATGATATTAAGTTAATTTGGAAAAATGGTCCGCTGGTACGAATTTTGGTCCAATTTTGGAAAAATGATGGGCCAAAATAAAAACTCATTGTGACAACACTGTTACCTAATTAAGTTGTTTATGAATATAGGCAGGAGATTTGATATTCCAGCCTAATAGAAAGGCGTTTTTTTACATATATCGATAAGAATACCTAGAACTGAACCAACTTTGTTGGTGATAATCGTTAGAAATTTATACAAAAAATAGCAAAACAATACCGTATTTCTCACATTTAAAATAAACGCTGTCATTCGACTGGATTTCGAAATGGTTTGAATTTCTTCCATGCCAAGCTAATAAAAAAGACATTATTTCTTTTGATAATAATGAATTTCTTTTATAATTTTGTATGGGCTAAGAACTAGAGAGAGAGCGAGTATATTGAGTTTGTCACACTTAAACACTCTTTTTGTTTATATCTTGAATTTTAAATCTTCTCTAGGTGTTGAATGCAAAGGCTGGTGAATTTTCTCTCCAAGTTACTAACAAGAGAAATCACGTTTTTTTCTCTCTATACTTGAAGAATCATTGAACATAAGAGCTAACATCTTGAGTATTAAAGGAAATTCTATTGTGTTAAAAGAATTTTTAATCTCTTTGATATTTTCCCAAATCCTTTGAACTTTCCTATCAAATTTTCGTTATCTAATCACCAATAATTATCTTAGAAACTTATTGAGTTATGTTTACAAATTTGAATGGAGCACTGATTGGCGAAAGGGATTTTTTTTTCAAGAAAACAAAAAATCCCTGGATAAAAATCTTCTTTAAAAAAATCAATTTTATCTAAAGAAAATATGATACATTTGTGTGTATCTGTTTTCGGAAAAAAACTTAATTAAATCTCATCTATATTATTATTGTTATTTATGTTTAAAATAGCATGCTTAAAATATATCTACAAATTGTAAACCAAAAAATATCTATATATAGAAAATTTAGCTTAATACAAAATTCTTTGTAAAATTACAGCACAAGTTATCTGACACAAAAAAGGGAATATTGTAGTTTAGTATTTAAGGCAATTGATTTAGAAATAATAAGGTAAAGGAAATTTTAGATAATTATCAATGATTTATTTTAAGGTTTTTGAAACAAAATTTTTGAATGGCTGCAAAATTTTTGTTGATAAAAACCCATAGAGAAATTTTCAAGGAATATAGCGGAAAGGAAACAAAAGCAAGAATATTTCAATGAATATTCCATAAAGGAAAAAATGCAAATGTTTGGGAAAAAATTTGTATTATTATACTTTTTTTAAATTATTGATAAAAATTTCTTTCTTTTAAAGAAAACTATATAGAAATTCACAATAGATTCAAGCTGTAATTGATACTTCTCAAAATTATGGTGTAAATCAACTTCATAAATATTGAGAAATGTAGAGATCTTATTCTATTTAGATAATATTCCTAATTTTTTGTTTGTGAAGAGACTTTATTAATTTGGCTGATGTAATGAAATCCCTTCAAAGACAAAAAACTAAAAAAAAAATCCTTTTGATTTATTTCAACTTAATAATTGATTTTTTTAAAGAGATACAGTAAATAACAGATATAAGAAACTCGGAAAAAACACAAAATTTTTCTATTATAAACAATAAATTTTTATAAGAAAAATAGTATTTGCTTATAGGAGATGATCTTATATCAGTTACATGCTGTACTCTATATTAATATTGGGAAATATATTTACAAAATATATTTTTTTTTATAAACACTTATAAAATTAATTCCATTAATATTTTACTTCTTTACATCTTCGTAAATATTTTTTATGGCTAAAAAATTATTTTAGAAAATGTGAAGAGGCAATACCTTTTTAAAATATTCTCTTACAGCTCGTTTTATCATTAAATGATAAACCAGAAAGATATATACAAAATATTAAAAAAATCTAAAATCAGATACAAGGTTTTGGATTTTATTTAAAAAAATGTCTAAGAAAAATATTATTGTATTACCTTAATATTTTGTTAGCAACTAAAAAAATAGTAAAATATTACCAATTCTTGCAATTCAATAGGATATGAGATTAGTATTTAAATTTTGGAAAAAATATATGAAATATTATATTATCTTTTAAATCGATGATACAGAAAGATCTAAAAAATTCTAAAATTAGATTTTATTAAACAAAAAAATATAGAAGAAAAATATTAAAGTAATACCATAATATTTTCTTTTACATTTTTTTTTTGTTGAAAAAAGCAAAATGTTTCTAATAATTTCAATATACTAGGATGTGAGATCAATATTTAAATTTTTGAAAAAAAATTGGGAAATATTGTATTTACCTTTAAATCGTAGATACAGAAAGCTTAAAAAAAATATTATAAAAACCTAAATCCGATAAATATAAACAATCAAAATATATTGGAATAAAAAAATTAAAAAAATATATAATTGCATTACGTAAATATTTCATTGAATATATATTTTTTTTTAATTTATTAATATTTTCAATTGAATGGAAAATAAGATCAATATTTAAATTTTACAAAAAAATGGGAAATAGTGTATTTAATTATATAATTTTCCTATTTTATTTTACAATAATTTTTATTTTTATGAAATTAATTAAATATTTTTTCGATAATATTATTTTATTTTTATATAAATTCAAACTGACTTTTTAATAGGAAATTTATTTTTTTTTATTTGATTTTATTAAGAATGAAAATTGTATATTGACTAATATATTGTTCAAAATTGTATATATTTTATAAGAAATTAACTTTTATTGTCATACGGAATATTTTCCATATTTTATTTTTAGGCAAAAATTCCTTAAATTTTTTTTTTCTATATAATTTTAATTTTGAAAGATTATTTTTGTTTGTTTTTGAAATTAAAGGAATTGTCAGCTATTTCGCAACTAACCTTTTATTTTTATGGTATTACTCATTTAATTTTAATTATATAATTTTCCCATTTTATTTTTATTGAATATTTAATTATTTTTATATATAACACTCAATAATAGCAAAAATATTTTTTTTACGAAAAATTTTATTAAGAATGTAAATTTTATATTGTCCAATATATTATTCAAAATTTTATATATTTTATAAAAAATGGACTTTTAATGTCAAACATAATACTTTCAATATTTAATTTTTTAATTTAATTTTTTTTTAAATTGAAAAAATTTCCAGCTTTTTCGAAAAAAAAAACTTTTTATTTTTATGGTATTACTTATATAATTTTTTATATATCATTATTTTTTTTATAAAGTAAGTCTTTTTTAATTGAAAAAATTGCCAGCTATTTCGAAAAAAAACTTTTTTTATGGTATTACTCATTTAATTTTTTATATAGTACGATTTTATTTTTTAATGAAAATTTTATTTTGAACAATATATTGTAAAAATTTTATCTTTAAAAGAAAATTAATTTTAACAGTCATACAGAATATTTTCAATTATATAAGGCGCAACCTGTTTAATTTTTGTACTTTTATAATATTTTAATATTTTATTTAGCAACTTAAAAAAAAATAAAAAATTTAACCAATATCTTCTATTCAATGAAATATAAGGTCATTATTTAAATTTTTGAAAAAAAAAATTTTTCGAAAAAAACTTTTTTATTTTTATGGTATTACTCATATAATTATTTATATATCAAAATTTTTTTATAATGTAAGTCGTTTTTAATTGAAAAAATTGCCAGCTATTTCGAAAAAAAAACTTTTTATTTTTATGTTATTACTCATTTAATTCTTTATATAATACGATTTTATTTTTATATAAATGCAAAGTGAGCCTTTTTTAATTTTTTATCAAAAACTCTATTAAGAATGAAAATTTTATTTTGAACAATATATTGTAAAAATTTTATCTTTAAAAGAAAATTAACTTTAACAGTCATACAGAATATTTTCAATTATATAAGGCACAACCTGTTTAATTTTTGTACTTTTATAAAATTTTAATAGATTATTTTATTAAAATTAAAAAAGTTTCTGGGTGCTCCCATTTTTTTTAAATTATTTAATAATTTTCTTTAAAAAAATAAAATAGTACTATTTACTATTTTATTTTTATATAAATCTCAAGTCTGCCGTTTAATATTAAAAAAATAGTTTTTAAAGAATTCTATTAAGAATGCAAATTTCAGGTTGCTCAAATTAGTTTTTTTGCAGAAAATACATACATGCAGAATATTTTCAATATTTTAGTTTTATAATTACAATTTTAATTTTAATAGTTTAATTTAAAACAAAATCCCAGCAATTTCCAAACAATTTCCTCAGGGAAAAATTCATTAATTTCATATCGTATTTCAATAAATAAAATATTTTTAATTACTTAACAACATTTACTCAAATCATTGCTATATTTAATCTTGAATTTCCTTTGCCCAAATAATTTAAGAATTAGCAAAATAAATCAAGAGAAAAAAAAATATATTTCTCAAATTTCAGAAAATCTTTGATATTCTTAGGTTTTAAGTTTTTTCGAATATTTATATGTATAAATTGAAAATAATTTCTCAAACACAATTTAACCATGTTTACTGTAAATTTTGGGGTTAAATTATGCAAAACCAAAGTTGAAAAGCAAACATTTGTAGTTGAAGGCAGGTATTTTCATAAAAGTTAATGTGACAAAAATCGAAAAATGATATGTGTATATATGAAAACATAGCTGAAATACTTGCTGAGCAGATTAAAAAAAAAAACATAATAAATAAATATATATCCTTAATAAATATTATATAATAAATTATATAGCTAAAAATGTTGATGTTTGAAATATTTATTATAAAAAAAGTATAAAAGCCAAGAATTGCCACAAAAATGCAATCATTTAATATTATTATAATACAAAATAACAAAAAAACACATCTCATATACATATATCTTAAAAATAAAATATTTATATATTAATAAAAAAACAAATCAAAAAGCTTATGTACAGGGTAATAAATGAACTAACCCAAATAATTATAATATGTAAATGTCCTTAAATAGGAGACAACTTTGTAAAGGGGTTGTTTATATTCAAAAAAAAGTTTAAAAGGTTTTCATCTACCATTTGAAATGTTGAAATTTTCTCTAAATAACATATATATATAGAAGAAAATATAAACAAAATTTAAATACATATATATCTTAGCATAGTCTTATATTGCAAACATGGCGTTTTGTGAGTATTATTGTGTGAATTAGACAATATAAGTGGAAATATATTTAATGAAAAAAGAATCAAATAAAATATAGCAAGAAATATACCTACAAATATCCTTATATAAATTACTCTTATATAAAAAAAATTAATTATGTTATATCCTAAAATTATCTTAAATGTCTAAACTATTCTTATTGCACATCGCACATATTCAATGAAGATGAAAAAAAGCTGGTATGGGGTCAAACACACTATTCACTGATATATTAAAATACCAAAGGAAATCTTAAATCTATTTCCATATTCATATAAACATAACAATAAATATATATTAAAAAAAATTAATTTATAAGAATCTTTGTGACCATAACATAACAAAATTTATAATCTTATAAAACAAAATATTTCCTTAAATAAAAAAAGAAAAATCTAAATTGTTTTGCATTTTGAGCATAATAGTCAAAATATACTAAACGTAAATAAAAAATAGAAAAACAAAAATTATTAAAAATTTTGAAAAATCAATCTTTAAAACTTTGAAAATAATTACAATGGGAGAAACCACTTTGACGTTATATATGCATTATTAAAAAAAAAATAATAATAATTAAAAAAAATATATATTTAAAAATCCTACACATGCTAAACAATGGAAAATCCCCTTTCCCCAAAAAATATAATATATACACACAAAAAAAAACAAAAACTAAATAAATAAAAAAAAATAAAATAAATAAAAGTTTGTCCATGTACTTTATGTATTTCTCCCTTTCCAATAATATACAAGAAATCCATAGTTTTAAGTATTTATGACATATATTCTTAAAAAAAAACAAAAACAAAAACCAAATACTATACGTACATTGAAACTTAAAAATTTTGGATTATTATACCAAAAGATATGATATCCAATATGCATAACTATTTAAATATATAATTAGTTGCATAAATATAATTATTGTAATATGACGATACAATTTAAATACGAAAAATGATGATATAACACACACAAGTTGTTGGTGAATAAAACTGAGCTACACTCTAAATTTACAAAGATGTTTTATTTCATGATTCATCCAGGTAATATACAAGAAGCCTTTTGTAAAAAAATTGATTTTTCTGGAGCTTTTTCATTATTTTCTTGCAAGAATTTTCGATAGTTTTTAATTATAATTTTTTTTATATAACCTATTTTTAGCCATATTTTTGCCATACCCAGCGATGCCAACTCCTGAGGGGCAAAAAGTACCAAACGTATATTAAAAATTCCAACTTAGCTGTTCCCACCACAATAAGCACTAAATTTGGTGCTAAAAGCACCAGATTGGCATCACTATTCACTCTCCACAATTTGTAGAGATTCTCTTAAGCCGATTGCTTAAATTAGGAGAGCGTATATCCAGAGAGAACAAAAACACAAGAGGACGAAAATTTCTCAAAAACAAAAACAACAAATGTCAACCATATAGATTCGCACAATGCCCGTGGCGATGGTATTACCAACGTTGCGGTCGACGGGCTGTTTTGATAAATTGTTTATAAAGGCATCGGCAGTTATAATTTCAAATTGTCTGCCAAAAAATTTAATAGAATGAAAAGATTTATATAAAAAACATTTGTTATTACAAAGTAGGTTCTAAATCCTATTTTCACTACTGTGGTATCACAATGGACTGAATAGTCTAAGTGAGCCTGAAATCTCGGGTTGCCACTATACCTAACCTAACCTAACGTTTCGTAAAGCCTGCAGATAACTGAACTGGGTGACGCCGACGCAAACTGTATGATATTTGAGAGAAGCGCCGACAAAAACTGAATGGTATTAGACAAATTTTCCTCATGACTGCCTACTGACGCAGTTTCGCTTCACAGTTTCGTCCATTTGTCTTTTTATTCTCTCTGGTATATAAAAAGTAATTTATTACTTAACACAATACTTTTATTAAAAATAATGTGAGACAGAAAAGACTAGTAAGATTTAGAGGTTGAAATCAAAATCGAAAAGTGGACTTATCGACTTTTTTAAAACTTGCAAAATTGAATGCAAAAATGTCGTCAATCAAACTCAATACTGTTCAAGTTGGAGAAGAAGCACCAAAAGCCCTAAATGAAAACGCCAGAAATCACCAAATTGGTGCGTTTTTTTTTAATGGCACTAAAAAGGCAATTTGGTGCTTTTTAGAAATCAAGAAGCATTAAATTTGGTGCTAAAAGCACCAGATTGGCACCACTGCTCACTCTCCACAATTTGTAGAGACTCCCTCAAGCCGGTTGCTTAAATTAGGAGAGCGGATATCAACCAACCAGCGTTGCCAAAACGAAATTTTATTTTGGACCAAATTTTTTCCATGATCAGACCAAAATGCATTAAAAAGTAATTTATTACTTAACACAATAATTTTACTAAAAATAATGTGAGACAGAAAGGACTAGTAAGATTTAGAGGTTGAAATCAAAATCGAAAAGTGGACTTTTTGACTTTTTTAAATTTGCAAAATTGACTTTTGCAAAAAGTCGACTTTTCAAAATTTTAACTTTTTCAATATTTGGAAAAATACATTTTTTGGAGGCTCGAATTTGGTTTACATTGGTGTAGGCCTCATGAAGACCAAACTCCCAATTTAACTTCCCAGCAAACAAAATTTGGAAGTACTTCCAAAGGAACAACTTTAAAAGCACTTCCAAAAATGTGCTCCCAAAGTTGTTCTTTATTTTAACTCTCAGGAAGTTCTTTTGATTCAATTTTCTATAACTTGCCTTTTTTCATATTTGTAAAGGGTAATTTTTACTTTTTTTGTTTCAAATAAGTTAAAAAAGTGTAAGGATTAATAAAATGGTACCATTTTTTTTAATTTTTTTTTCGAAAAAAATGCTAAATCTATTCTAGAAAATTTGCGAATTTTTGAAAATATTTGAGGTCAAGCGTTTCAGATAAGCGTTAGAATGCACAAAACCATAAAAAAATTTTAAAAATTATTTATTTATCAAAATATCACAAAATATTTTAATTTACATCCAAAACACTGCATTCGAATCGTGGCTTAAGAAGTGATGCATATTCAGTGCAACAGCTGTTGGAATGGTGGACATCCGTCCTATGACAAGCCCATGTTAAATTCATCACTTCCAGACACAAAAATAAAATTTTCACTACTTTTTTGGCGGCGCTTTTTTTACTGGGTTCTATATACAATAGAATTCGGAAGTTTCCTCCGAATTTCTGTAGTATGTTTGTATGCATAATTTGATGGGTGTGGTGTGATTGATAGTGACGTGGGTGGTCAGTATGGAAGAGACTGAGTGTGTAAAAAATTAAAACACTAGAAAAATGGATAAATTTGATCAAATTCTTGAAAATGGAACAAAATGACCGTTTTACATTTGGTCCGACCACCCGACCAAATTGAGAAATTTATTATTTATTATTAAATTATTTATTATTAAAGTTTTTTTTGGCCAATTTTGGTCCGATCGAACCAAGAAGGCAACGCTGCAACCAACTAACTCGTGAGCAAATGGAAACGGAAACTTACTCTCCAAAATTTGTAGAGACTCTCTTAAGCCTTTTGATTAAATGAGGAGAGTGGATGTCAACCAATTGACTCGTAAGCAAATGGAAACGGAAACTCATTCTCCAAAATTTGTAGAGACTCTCATAAACTCGGATATCAATCAATTGACTCGTAATCATGAGAAATAATTTATAGAAATTCTCTTAAACCTTACTCAATGACATGGCAAATTTGCACATGTGAAATGTGTATTGAAAATCACCAAACTAATGTAAAAATCGTACACATCCAATAAAAAGCTGGGACTTTATTAGAAATTAGAATATTATTTGAAAGAAATGAACCATGTATGTAACACAACATAAAAAATATTTTACTGCTAAATATTACTCAAGTACAAGTACTCTTTATAATAATAAATGTTTAAACCTACTTACCTTTATACACTGAAATTATGGTAATCTGTATTGTATGGGAGTCTGTATTGAATTTAGCTAGCTCCTTAGTAATTGTTAGTAAATTGAATAACACTGATATTCACACACACACACACACACACTATTGAGATCAAGTACACAAGAATAAAATAAGTTTTCCAAAACTAAATGCATACATAAAACGATTGAAGCAGAACTACCGCAACACCGTAACGACAACCGAACACCGAAAGAACACGAAACGAACTAAAAAACTTAGTTTGCAAAACAAACTAATAGGCCTGTTGAGTAGAGGTCATCAATTATGTTAACTCGTAAACGCAAATAGAAACGGTAACTCACTCTCCACAATTTGTAGAGACTCTCTTAAGACTGCTGTTTAAATTAGGAGATCGGATGTTAAGTAACTGACTCGTGAGCCAGGGTTGATAAAGTTGACACTTTTGTGCTTTTTTTGATACATTTCGACCGCCAAAAGCACCGTGGCACGACCGCGAGTCATTTGGTACTTTTTCATCACAATTACTCTATATAGAGTTATTCTGCTCTAAATGTAAACGTTTCTCACATATCAACTCAACTCTAAAAATTATAAAAAGCGGACATTGAAGAAATATACATATTCTCAAATTAGGATATTTTAGTTTTTATTACAGGATCTCAACATTTTTGAGAGGAATATTGTCTATACCACATTCGTTTGGTAGATTTTGCAGAGAGATACTTCTTTGTGGCAAAATTTTCTATAGAAATAAAATTTTGAAAAAATTGTCTATAGAAATTTTTAACATCTTTTATAGATATAATATTTTGACAAAATTTTCTTCTTCTTAGAAATAAAATTTTGACAAAATTTTCTATAGAAATTAAATGTTTACAAAATTTTCAATAGAAATAAAAATTTGGCATAATTTTTTTATAGAAATAAAATTCTGACAAAATTTTCTATAGAAGCAACATTTTGACAACATTTTCGCTGAAATAAAATTTTCTGCAGAAATAAAAAAAAATTGACAAAATTTTCTGCAGAAATAAAATTTTGACAAAATGTTCTACAGAATTAAAATTTTGCCAAAAACCAAAAAAAAATTGTCCAAATCGGACTAGATTTTAATATACGTATACTTTTACAATAGCCTTTAAATTTGATATTATGTAATTTTAGTACCTTTTGGCTTCGAAAAGTACATTTTTAGTACTTTTTCGTCAACATAATTTATTATCCCTGTCGTGACCAAATGGAAATGGAAACTCACTCACCACAATTTGATGCTAAAGGTAAGTACAGTTGAAGCTCGGTTTTTATGAACGATATATTGTCAGGCCCGTTCGTTATTTACAAAAAAATCGTTAAATCGAACGGAAATTTTGGAGGTTAAATTATATAAAATACAAAAAAAAAAATGAAGTAATCACTGATAAATAACGACTGATCTACGTCAATAGTCTAGCTCTGCGCTCTAACTTACTTTTTTCAATTGTACACTTTTTTCCACTTGCTCTATATATATTTTTAAAGGAGTGAAGCGGCACATGTAGTGCCCATAGTATCATCATCCTTAAAATACATCTTACATACAACATCAGCCACTGCTCCTATTCGGCTATAAGAAGGAGCTCCCTTATCATAGATCTAAACATAGAATAGGGCAGCACTCATTGATAAGTGAAAAGTAAAACAACTGTGGTATCACAATGGACTTTATAGCTCGAAATGTCGGACCTAACCTAATCTATCCTAGCTACCCGGTTATTGAAATTCAGTGAAGTCGTATTTTTTCTTATTCGTAAAATCGAATGTAAATTTTGTACATTCATTCGTTATTTAGAATACTCAATGTTAAGAATTTGGACATTCATTAAATTGGATTTTCGTTAAATAGGTTATTCGTTAAACAGAGCTTCAACTTTACTATGTTCGCTTTTCGAGTTGAAATTTTGGCGGTACTTTATTAAAACAGTTCAATATAAAGCAGATAAATTAACTCAATTGATGGGCAGTTTCTTGGTCCTCTAAATTTCGGCAAGACATTATGGAAATAGTTTTGTTTTCATTGATAATTTTGATTATTTATTGTCGTGAGGCCATAGATTTAGTGTCATAGGAAAAAATTTTGTTGGACTAAGGTCAACTTGTCTTTAATAATTCTGAAAAATTCTTCAAATTTAACGAAATTGTCTTTAATAAAAGTCCTATTTTTTCTGTGTGCATTTACAACATCGATTTTTAAAATATTATCACCTATACATCTATGTTAACAAGTATCCGTCTACCGTTATTCGCTATGGTTGTGTTTACACATATCTATGCATTAAATGCATCAATAAACCACTAACAACAAACACTTGTCGATTGTTGTGTTTGTTTTTGTTTTAGTCAGAGTGCATTTGCGTGGCAAATCTTCCAAGAGGGTATGATTTTGTGCTCTCGGTGAATTTGCAAAACCTTTGTACTGTTTGGAGAGTTACCTATTTTGCGTTCTCTATTGAGAGAGTTTCTTGCAATTTTGGAGAGAGAGTGTTACTGGAAATTTTGGAGAGTGAGCTTCCGTTTCCATTTGGAAACTTTTTAATTTGATGCATATACATCGACATAGTTAGTTCTCGTTTTGATCTTTTGGTGTGCAGTTGATTCTTTGTTCCAATACTGTGATCACTTTATTTATTTATTTGTGTGAAATCTGTGTTTAATGTGTGTTATGTATATGTATTTCATTTTCTTTTCTTTCATATTGTTAATAAGAAATGATAGATAATCGTAAAAGATAGTGACAACGCTAAATTCAAGATTAATTTTTGTATACTTAAATGCACAAGCGGATACAATTGGGTATGTATGATATTTACATTTCTGAATAGAGTGTTTGTAAGCAATGAAATTGCTTTCTTGTCGTATGAGATTACAATTTGATTTCATACTGAGTGTTTGCAATTCTATTCCTTTACCAAATTATCGAGTAACTGTGTAGACTGTTTGTTATGTGTTATTGAAGATTCATGTTAAACTCATGTACAGTTATAGCTTTATAATTGGCAGTGTGCAAAATGTTTTTGTTTTTCAATTCGCTTAAAGAACGTTCCCATTTAATTTGCCATGTTTAGTATGTGGTTCAGTGCTGCCGCTAGTAAAAAATTGAGTGAAGTAGATTTTGGAAAAAAGTGGAGTAGATTGAATAAAATTGAAGTAGTCCGTCTGTTGAAATCACGCTAACATCCGAACGAAAGAAGCTATCGACTTGAAACTTGGCACAAGTAGTTGTTATTGATGTAGGTCGGATGGTATTACAAATGGGCCATATCGGTCCACTTTTACGTATAGCCCCCATATAAACGGACCCACAAATTTGGCTTGCGGGGACTCTAAGAGAAGCAAATTTCATCCGATCCAACTGAAATTTGGTACATGGTTTCAGCATACGATCTCTAACAACCATTGGTCCATATCGGTCCATAATTACATATAGCCCCCATATAAACTGATCCCCCGATTTGGCTTGCGGAGCCTCTAAGAGAACCAAATTTCATCCGATCCGGCTGAAATTTGGTACATGGTATAAGTATATGGTCTCTAACAACTATGCAAAAATTGGTCCACATCGGTTAATAATTCAATGATTAAAACCGCTATGTTCATCGTAATTAAAGGAATAGGAAAAACAATTAGGTAATATGGGGAAAAATTTAAAAATTTGAAGCAGAACAAAAAGTGAAGCAGATTTTTGGAAGAAGAAGTGACGAAGTAAATTTTGTGAAAATGAAGCAAAATACTTCGATTGAAGTAGTAGCGGAAGCACTGATGTGGTTGTGTGAGCGTAAACTTTGTATGAGAGTACATTCAAGTTACTCACCTTTTTCCATCGTATGGGCAAAAGCCAAGGTTAGTTAGGTTAGGTGGCACAGGGATGGAAAATACAATTTTTAAGAAAGTACAAAAAAGGTAGTTTTTGAGCGGAAAGGTACTTTTTACTAAATGTCAACAAAAATTTCACTGGAAGATTATTGTCAAGAGACTTAAAGAAAATAAAATTTTGACAAAATTTTCTATATAAATAAAATTTTGCAAAAATTTTTTATAAAAATAAAATTTTTTATAAAAATAAAATTTTGCAAAATTTTTTCTATAGAATTAAAATTTTGCAAAAATTTCCTATAGAAATAAAATTTTTACAAAATTTTCAATTGAAATAAAATTTTGACAAAATTTTCTATAAAAATAAAATTTTGCAAAAATTCTATATAGAAATAAAATTTTGACAACATTTTCTACCGAAATAAAAAATCGATAATATAGAATCGCATTCTTTGTTCGACTAAAACATTCTTGAAGTTCAATAAAATCCCGTTTTTGACTATGTCTTTTACAAAATCGAGATTTTCTTCCCACATAAACATGTCTGTTTTGCCATATTTGTAAAAGACTATTAGCAAATAAGGTTGATAAAGACTTTCTCAAAATATTAAAATATTTTGTCAAAGCCATTGTACCATAAATCTGATATCGACTCAAAAATGTCTCCACAAAACGTACTAAATCCTTCGCGGGGGTACTACGGTACTGACCAGGGTGAAAAAGTATTGAAAAAAGTACTATAGTGCTGCATTTTCCATCCCTGAGGTGGCAGCCCGATGTATCAGGCTCACTTAGACTATTCAGTCTATTGTGATACCACAATGGTGAACTTACTCACCTTTTTACTCACTTACTCACCAAAATTATTATATTTTCTCAATTTGACTCCCTCCTCTCTCTCAATCTCTTTAAACAATTTTTATACTCAGTTGATCCAATGTTGTTGTTGTTGCTATTGTCCTCGAAGAAATTAGTGACTACCATTGAGGCCATTACCCGATAAATAAGATGGAGACTAATTACGCGTTCTAAAAGTGCATTCATACAAAAACTAACTGGAAGGCATAGAATGTACATATATACATATTTTTTGTGATGTTATGAGTTGATCTACTCGTATGTATGTATCTCCATATCAAAGACAAAAATATGAACTTTTTTAATCTATTGCCTTTGGTTTGATTAATATGGAGCCTTATTTTGGACTACAAGTACTTTAGTCTGAAAGAAAGAACAAAATTTTTAGAATTGTGAATATTTTTCACATTTGACCGAGTGGAGGCATTTTTCAATTCATCTTCAAATCTGGGTCAATCCCAGAATAAGGGTGTCATTAACGTTTTAGCCGCAGGATAGTTTTTGCCTCACATTTGCCAGCTGCAGCTGCAGAAGTAGAAACTCAGATTTCCAAACAATTTTGTGCATATATGAGGTATGAGTCGCGTGATCTTATGAAATTCTCACTGTCACCGGACTTTTAAATGGCCTGCGTTTGGAAGTTCTTCTCAAGTCATTAGTTTTTAACGTAAATCCAAAAATGCAATCAATTTAGATTACTGGAAATATGCAAACCAATATGCTGTGGTAAAATATATGCGAATATTTCCAATTTAGACAGGGGTATGTTATAATGACGGTTGCCCCTCGAGCCAAAAATAATCTACCAAAAAAACTACCAAACAAAAGATATTATTTTGCAGTATTTTATCAAATTGTTGTGGTTATTATTATAAAGAAATATTTAATTTTGTTTTTGTCAATATTTTATTTCTATAGAAAATTTTCTCACAATTTTATTTTTATAGAAAATTTTATCAAAATTTTATTTCTATACAAACCTCTATCTATTTCTATAAAAAATTTTCTCACAATTTTATTTTTATAGAAAATTTTGTCAAAATTTTATTTCTACAGAAAATTTTGTCAACATTTTATTTCTACAGAAAAATTTGTCAAAATTTTATTTCCACAGAAAATTTTCTCAAAATTGTATTGCTATAGATTTTGTCAAAGTTTTACTTCTATAGACAATTTTGTTAAAATTTTATTTCTATAGAAAATTTTGCTAAGATTTTATTTCCATAGAAAATTTTATTTCTATAGAAAATTTTGTCAAAACTTTATTTCTATATAAAAGTTTGCCAATTTTTTTTTCAATAAAAAATTTTGTCAAAATTTTGTTTCTATTTAAAAGTTTGTCAAAATTGTATATCTATAGAAAATTTTGTAAAAATTTTATTTCTTAGAAACTTTTATCAAAATTTTATTTCTATAGAAGAGTTTGCCAAAATTTTATTTCTATTGAAAATTTGGCAAAAATTCTATTTCTATGGAAAATTTTGTCAAAATTTTATATCTATAGAAACTTTTGTCAAAATTTAAATCTATAGAAAATTTTGTCAAAATTTTATTTCTATAGAAAATTTTGTCAAAATTTTCTAAAGAAATAAAATTTTGTCAATTTTGTTTTATTTCTTTAGAAAATTTTGACAAAATTTTATTTCAATAGAAAATTTTGACAAAATTTTATTTCTATAGAAAATTTTGACAAAATTTTATTTCTATAGAAAATTTTGTAAAAATTGTATTTCTATAGAAAATTTTATAAAAATTTTATTTCTATAGAAAATTTTGTCAAAATTTTATTTCATTCGTTTTGTTTTGTTATTGTTGGTTTTTTCGGAATTACCACATTCCTCATCAGCATCCTCTACTTGCAGCAAAACTATCAACCAATTATCAGAATAAATTCAGGCAGTTCACTACACCCAAAAGTTTTATTTCTATAGAAAATTTTGTCAAAATTTTATTTCTATAGAAAATTTAGCCAAAATTTTATTTCTATAGAAAATTTTGTCAAAATTTTATTTTTATAGAAAATTTTGTCAAAATTTTATCTCTATAGAAAATTTTGTCAAAATTTTATTTCTATAGAAAATTTTGTCAAAATTTTATTTCTATAGAAAATTTTGTCAAAATTTTATTTCTATAGAAAATTTTGTCAAAATTTTATTTCTATAGAAAATTTTGCCAAAATTTTATTTCTATAGGAAATTTTGTAAAAATTTTATTTCTACAGAAAATTTTGTAAAAATTTTATTTGTATAGAAAATTTTGTAAAAATTTTATTTCTATAGAAAATTTATAGAAAATTTTGTAAAAAATTTATTTCTATAGAAAATTTTGTCAAAATGTCATTTCTATGGAATATTTCGTCAAAATTTTATTTCTATAGAAAATTTTGTCAAAATTTTATTTCATTCGTTTTGTTTTGTTATTGTTGTTTTTTTTCGGAATTACCACAATCCTCATCAGCATCCTCTACTTGCAGCAAAACTATCAACCAATTATCAGAATAAATTCAGGCAGTTCACTACACCCAAAAGTTTTATTTCTATAG
Source organism: Haematobia irritans (assembly GCF_050003625.1). Classification (NCBI taxonomy): domain Eukaryota; kingdom Metazoa; phylum Arthropoda; class Insecta; order Diptera; family Muscidae; genus Haematobia; species Haematobia irritans. Next base: position 9,457,458 of record NC_134401.1, on the reverse strand, counting down.
AAAATTTTGTCAAAATTTTATTTCTATAGAAAATTTAGCCAAAATTTTATTTCTATAAGAAATTTTGTAAAAATTTTATTTCTATAAGAAATTTTGTAAAAATTTTATTTCTACAGAAAATTTTGTAAAAATTTTATTTCTATAGAAAATTTTGTAAAAATTTTATTTCTATAGAAAATTTTGTAAAAATTTTATTTCTATAGAAAAGTTTGTCATTATTATTTCTATAGAAATAATAATTAGAAAATTTTGTTTAAATTTTATTTCTATAAAAATTTTTTTTCAAAATGTTATTTCTATATAAAAGTTTGCCAAGATTTTATTTCCATAAAATTTTTTATTTATATAGAACATTTTTTAAAAAAGTTATTTCTATAGAAAATGTATTTCTATAGAAAATATTGTAAAAATTTTATTCCTAGAGGATATTTGTGAAGTACCTCCTAGTTGGGGAGGAAAATCTACAAAAACATCTAGAATTCTACCAATCTACCAAAGAATCTACCATTATTGGTAAAATTCTACCAACTGTGGCAACTAAAAAGTTTAATACTTATATTTTTCCCATGCAAAATTCATTGCTTCTGATCCGATTTTACACTACTCTCAGATACAAAAAGTACATTGCCATTGCTTTCTTGGTTACATCTTTGTTGTTGGGCTAATCGAAAATCAGCCAATCGACTTTTTTGCAACAAAACTCGAAGTGCAAAATTTTATACTCTTCAAATTTCCAAAATTTAGAAACATCGACATTTTTATCTCATCGATTATTCCAAATTTGGAAAAAACGTAAATTCTTAAAATTTCTGATTTAAACCAATTTTCTTTGGGTTTGAAAAAGAAGAATCACCAAGCACAGCATCCACACCTTTGTACTTCAACATTCTTGCTTTTTTTAAATAAAAATTCTTTAAATATTTTTATAGCAATAGGAGTATTTTTGTTTATTTTTATTTGTTATTATTTTTTTGTTTGTTCAATAAAAAATTCTTGTAAAACTTAGTAGAAAATAAAAAAAAAAACACGTTGACCTACTACATACATAAGTAATTAATCAATTATATAACATGTATATATATAAAAAATTAGTTTAATAAAAATATACATATACGTATTGTTGGTTCTATATATTTTCTTTTGTTTTGCTTTCTTTAGTTTTGAATGTATATGGTTTTAAGTATTTTTTCATGATGAAACTGTAACACTTTCATTTTTGAAGGGTCATTGGGGAGAGGTGGCAGAAAAGCCATAAGCAAAGGAAAAGGAATTTTGATAAAAATTTAAAAAAGTAAAAAAAAAATAAATTTTCTTCATCGTGTGGTAAATCTGAGTATCGTGATAGATGTTGCAAAACCCGTAGGTACATTTTTCAAATAAATGTTAAAATAGTTTCACTTTTGTTTTGCAGCACCAATTGCGGACCTCTTACTGGACTGTTACCCATGCTCCCGTCTATGACATTTTTTTTTTTTTAATTTTCAAAAGTATTAATAAATTCTATATTCTCTTGATATTTTGGAATTGGAATTATATATTTACTGATATACAATTTTTATAATCTTGAATAAAATTTGGGGGTTCAGGAGAGGATGTGGAAAGCCACAACTGACACCAACAGTGCTAAATGGATATACGATTCCAGAGAATGAAGTTGTTGTGGACTGTATGTGTCAATCAAAATATTGCTAAACAAAAACTGGTTCATGGGGACCTGCCAAAGGGGTGTTCCTTCTAATCTCTCATAGGACGTGTCATGTCCTAAAGTGTATACGTATCCCGGCAATAGCTAACCCTTCTTAAAGTGACTGTTCCCTTCCATATGTTTTGATCTAAACTGGGACTGGTCAATACACACCATGGCCTAATCCTGTACAGGTTCTAGGGTTGATCCATTTACCGTAGGGAAAATTTACAACCACACAAGATAAGGTTACTTTAGATAATTGAGCTGTCTGGTGCTAAAAATACACCAAACCTTATAAATGAGGATAGTTTTAGCATAAACCCGATAAGCATTCGTTTAGGATAAAGTTTTTTTTAATAAAATCAATATAAATATTAAAGTATTGTAAAGCAAAAAAAAAATATCTTATATTTAACAAAACAAAAATATTAACAAAAAATTTTTACAACTGATAGTAAAAAAATATCTAGCAACCAATTTTCATAGAAATTGTGAAATAAAGCCTATATATAGACAAAAATTAAACTAAATCATATTGCCATGATAATTTTTTTTTTGTTATAATAATAATCTTAAGCAATAAGTTCCATTTCCATATTAAGCTGGCTTTTATTATATTAACATAATTTGAGCTTTTCTAACAAGTTTCTTTTTTTAATTTTTTTTTTTCAATTTTATTTTGCACTAAATAATCAATCGTCTCTTATTGCTTAGAGAACAAACAATTACAATTAAACTAATTGGCAACAATTTTTCCATATGTTTTTCATTTTTTTGTTTTTCTAATTTATCGTTTCCTATATAAACATAATACAATTGCTTTTGTTTTATAATCCTTATAGAATATAAAATATACTAATAATAATAAAACAAACAAAAAAAAATATACATGCCTAGGCCCCACAAAAGCTTCAAATGGCCAATTTTAAAGCTCAACTTTAAGCCACATAACACCAAATGTTAAAGCCTTTTGTTATATTAAGCTTTTGTTTTTCTTTTTTTTTGTATTTTGTTATAAGTATTAGAACTTATTAAATAAATTATGAAATGTTAATATGCTTTTTTGTTTGTTTTTGTTCTGCTTCTGCTTCTGATTCAATTTTTGTTTTTCGAAAAATAACAAATTTTAACTATCTAACAATGAATCAGAGCCTCTTTCCAATTCATCCAAAGTATCTTCAGACCCTGATGCTGTTAAATCGGATAATTCATCCAAACATTTTTGCTTCTTGCGTACATTCCAATGTAGACACTCAGCCAAGGAGTCAAACCAATCTGATATTTGATCTTGGGCACATATACTTGGTACCGGATATATTGATGTGGTTACTCTTAAACTATCGCCATGGAATAATTCTTGCCGGTTACGGCCATCAAATGATACCCATGATGTGTTGCGGCTATCAGGTGATACAGATATCTGGAAAAAATTTTGAGAAATTGGGAAATTTATTAAAATCAAATTATAGAATTAGATTTGTCCATAAACTAAAGAATTTTATTAGGTTTGTATTGACTATTTACGCAAAAAAAAAACAATATAGTAAGAATTTAAAAAATAAAACAAAAACTTCAAAGAACTAAAAACGCAGTGATGACTATGGCACATGGCGAATTTAGGCCATAGCCATCACCACACAGAAAAAAATATCACCAAAATATTTCCAATTAAAAAGTTAATTGAAGTTGAAAATTTTTTCAATTAATAAATTAATTGATACAATTAACTTTTTAATCATGATAGAGGCATTAAGTTAATTAAGTCAATGATTGAAAATTTAAAAATTTTTAATTAAAAAATTAATTGATACAATTAACTTTTTAATCAAATTCGGAAGACTAAGTCAGTTAAAAAAGTGATGAACATTTTTTAAAATTTTTTTTCAAACAATCAATTGTTAATCCATATAAAAATTCTAAGCCAATTCAAAATGTAATTGAAAATAGTTACCTTTTTTAATTAATAAATTAATTGATTTTTGCAATCATCATCAATTAAATTTTTAATTGAATCAATTAAAAAATTAATTGCAATTTGGTAATGAAATCAATTAATTTTTTAATCAAGAATTTTTTCTATGCCCAATTAAAACTATGATTGATACTATCATTTTCGTCATTGAAGACATTTCAATTAAAAAATTAATTGGATCAATTAATTTCGTGATTGAATCAGAAAAAAAATTTTTTTGTGTGCATGCACGTAAATTATCTGTGTACAATAAGAAATTTGAAAAATGATTTGAAGGGGAGGTGAGCAAAGTTGCCACAGTTGGAAGAATTCTACCAAAAATGGTAGATTTTGCAAAACATTTCTCTCCTACGTTGGCAACATTTTCTATAGAAATAAAATTTAGCAACATTTTCCATAGAAAAAAAATTTGAGAAAATTTTCTATAGAAATCAAATTTTGAGAAAATTTTCTATAGAAATAAAAGTTTGACAAAATTTTCTATAGAAATAAAATTTTGACAAAGTTACCTACAGAAATAAAATTTTCACAATTTTTTTTTACAGAAATAAAATTTTGCAAAAAATTTCTATAGAAATAAAATTTTGACAAAATTTTCTATAGAAATAAAATTTTGACAAAATTTTCTATAGAAATAAAGTTTTGACAAATTATCTATAGAAATAAAATTTTGACAACATTTTCTATCGAAATAAAATTTTGACAAAATTTTCTACAAATATAAAATTTTGACAAAATTATCTACAGAAATAAAATTTTGACAAATTTTCTATAGAAATAAAATTTTGACAAAATTTTCTATAGAAATAAAATTTTGACAAAATTTTCTGTTGACATAAAATTTTGACAAAATTATCTATAGAAAAATCTTTTCGACAAAATTTTCTATAGAAATAAAATTTTGACAAAAGTTTGCTACAGAAATAAAATTTTGACAAAATTTTGCTATAGAAATAAAATGTTGACAAAATTTTCTATAGAAATAAAATTTTGACAAAATTTCCTATCGAAATAAAATTTTGACAAAATTACCTACAGAAATAAAATTTTGACAAAATTACCTACAGAAATAAAATTTTGACAATTTTTTTTTTTTCAGAAAAAAAAATTTTGACAAATTTTTTTACAGAAATAAAATTTTGACAAAATTTTCTATAGAAATAAAATTTTGACAAAATTTTCTATAGAAATAAGATTTGAACAAAATTTTGCTATAGAAATAAAATTTTACTATAGAAATAAAATTTTGACAACAAATTTCTATACAAATAACATTTTGACAAAATTTTCTATAGAAATAAAAATTTTGAGAACATTTTCTATAGAAATAAAATTTTGACAAAATTTTCTATAGAAATAAAATTTTGACAAAATTTTCTATAGAAATAAAGTTTTGACAAATTATCTATAGAAATAAAATTTTGACAAAATCTTCTATAGAAATAAAATTTTGACAACATTTTCTATAGAAATAAAATTTTGACAAATTATCTATAGAAATAAAATTTTGACGAAATTTTCTATAGAAATTAAATTTTGACAAAATTTTCTATAGAAATATAATTTTGACATTTTCTATAGAAATAAAATGTTGAAAAAAAAAATTCTATAAAAATAAAATTTTGACAAAATTTTACTATAACAGAAATAAAATTTTGGCAATATTTTACTATAACAGAAATAAAATTTTGAAAAAAATTTGTTATAGAAATAAAATCTTGACAAAATTTTCTATAGAAATAACTTTTTGACAAAATTTTCTATAGAAATAACATTTTGACAAAATTTTCTATAGAAATAAAATTTTGACAAAATTTTTTATAGAAATAAAAATTTTGACAAAATGTTCTATAGAAATAAAATTTTGACAAAATTTTCTATAGAAATAAGATTTTAACAAAATTTTGCTATAGAAATAAAATTTTACTATAGAAATAAAATTTTGACAACAAATTTCTATACAAATAACATTTTGACAAAATTTTCTATAGAAATAAAAATTTTGAGAAAATTTTCTAGAGAAATAAAATTTTGACAAAATTTTCTATAGAAATAAAATTTTGACAACATTTTCTATAGAAATAAAATTTTGACAAATTATCTATAGAAATAAAATTTTGACGAAATTTTAGATAGAAATTAAATTTTGACAAAATTTTCTATAGAAATATAATTTTGACATTTTCTATAGAAATAAAATGTTGAAAAAAAAAATTTCTATAAAAATAAAATTTTGACAAAATTTTACTATAACAGAAATAAAATTTTGACAATATTTTACTATAACAGAAATAAAATTTTGAAAAAATTTTGCTATAGAAATAAAATCTTGACAAAATTTTCTATAGAAATAACATTTTGACAAAATTTTCTATAGAAATAACATTTTGACAAAATTTTCTATAGAAATAACATTTTGACAAAATTTTTTATAGAAATAAAAATTTTGACAAAATTTTCTATAGAAATAAAATTTTGACAAAATTTTCTATAGAAATAAAATTTTGACAAAATTTTCTACTGAAATAAAATTTTGACAAAATTTTCAATAGAAATAACATTTTATCAAAATTTTCTTTAGAAAAAAAATTAAAAAAAAATTTTTTATAGAAATAAAATTTTGACAAATTTTTCTATATACAAATAAAATTTTTTCTATGGAAATAAAATTTTGCAAAAGAACATTTTAGAATCCATGGATACTCTTGTTTCAACTTGCGATAAAAGTACCATTCCATCTGACAAAGATTTCATTTGCAGTACCCATTTGCGATATATTTGTATCAGGTGGCGATGAAAATGGTAACCTTGATGGTCAAAAAATAAAATCGGAGGATTGGTCTTAGAGGATGCTATCTGTGGTACAGTGTATTGACGCTAAAGGGAACTCCAGATACCAAACTTTAGAGTCAAATCAGATTTAAAACATGCCTTCTGGGCGGTCAAGAAATTGAATCGGAAGATATTTAGATTGCATGGAGCCGTTATGGGAGCATCTGCACAAACTTGACCTGTCTATATACAAAAAATCGAATTTGTACTAAATTTCAGAACGATGGCTCCATTTTTGCCCGATTCGATTTTTAGCTCAATGTCAAGGGACCTTGTTTTTTTAACCGAGTCCGGTGACACGTTTCATATTACGGTGAAACCACATAGAGAAAGTTTGAAAAAATCAGAAACGAAATCAGCATTACTGAGAGGTTATAATCCACCGATGAAAATTTTTTTGGTGTTTGCTCAAAACTAGGATAAAACCCTGGTCTCTCTGTATGCAAGCCAGGTCTGCCACCAAGGTGGCTTCCATTGAAGGCTTTATTTATTTATTTTTTATTAATTTCAAAAATTTTCCGTAATACAAAGCCTATAAGGTTTTGTATTACGGAAAATTTGCATAATTACAACTGACAGATGGACATCCCGATATCCATTATCCATTATATGATCAAAATAACAAATTTAATTTACCAACCATCCTTTGGTAGAGGACACAAAAAGTAATAAAAACTAATGCCAGTAAGCGTTCAAGATATTCGGGGGAAAATCGATATCAAATAAAAACCTCTTCTGTATTCATTTCCAATTACCTTCAATTCTACACCAGCAGGTACAACAATTGGACGAAAACTTAAAGAATGTGGACAAATGGGTGTGACCATAATGGCGGGCACTGACGGATGTATCATGGAGGCACCAGCCGCCACCGCATATGCCGTACTGCCCGTTGGCGTTGAGACAATCAAGCCATCACCTTGAACAGATGTAATATATTTGCCATCCAAAAATAAATCGATATTGCTTAAATAGGGTGAGGGTCCCCTATCGATAACCACCTCATTAAGGACCTGAGGAAAAAAAAAACAAAAGAAATAAATTAAAAATTCAACTAAAGATTTAATAGAAAATCTTACCAAAATATTTGTTGAAGGAGCTCTGCTGGAACCCTTGCCACTTGATGCTCCATGTAAACCTCCACATGAATCCATCGATACCCCACTATCAGCTGAGAGACTACAATTCATTTGATTTTGCTGGCATTCGGAATCTTTGCGTCTATCACTTTTACGATAGATAACACAACGTAAACGACTACGTAAAGTAAGGGCAGCATGACCCTCCAAGACATTGGTTACTTGCTCTTGGAAATTATCAAATTGGAATGGTGTAAGGAAACCCAGAGAGCCCAAATGGAAAGCCATTACTGGTGGGACTGATTGTTGAAACAACAGTGAAGCATAAAGTAAAGTGCCATCACCACCCAGACAAACTATGAAATCAATGCGATCGGTGAGATCATCCCGGCCATCTCTGGAAAATATCAAAAACATATTTGAAACCTGGACTTTTCTCTTCAACGTTGCATACTCACTTGAATGTTACCAATTTCTCTTTGATACTTTGAAACTTCTTATCCTCCTGCAGTGAGAGATCATCTAATACAGCCGATTCAACCCACACCACCATATGTTTTTCCTGAACCAACCATTCGACCAGCTGCACAAAGGGGGCCATTACTGTAGAATCTCGGACTTTTTTGATTACCAAGACTGTGAGAGGTGGTTTGTACCAAGTCAAACGTTGACTGGCTGGATCTTGTATCTGCATAACCATAGCTGGATTTTTCATAATGCGTCCACATGGTCCGAATTGTTGGAATGGGGAAGGGGCATTTAAACTTCGTGTACGCCTGTAAGAGAAAAAAGAAAAGATTTTCAAATTGATTTCTTGCTCAAAAGAAAATTAAAAAAAAAAATAATATGGCCCATAAAACGATTTGGTTAACGAATTTGTAATTCTCGAAATTGTTACACAATGGCATCAAGTTTGTATTGAATATTTTATTTGTTTTTTTTTTTTTTTTAATTTTAAATCTGATTCACCTAACAACAGTGATAATCTTTTGTTAAGTATATCGATGAAAAAAAAAAAAATGTGGATCAGGAACAAATTCAATTATAAATTATTAACTTGACGTGAGAATATTTGTATAGCAAAAAAAAAACAACATTTACCAAAATAATGACGACACTGGACTCATCGAATTATGCATATATTTTTTGAAATATTGGAAACGTGTCAAAATAATAGGAAGGTGTTAACAAATATCAAGCTATCGAGATTTGTTAGCAACAAGTCAACTGGAGAAGGCAAAGCCATTGAACTTTTTAGAACCCAAAGTTTGACAAAATTTTCTATAGAAATAAAATTCTTACAAAATTTTCTATACAAATAAAATTTTGACAAAATTTTCTGTAGAAATAACATTTTGACAAAATTTTCTATAGAAATAACATTTTGACAAAATTTTCTTTAGAAATAAAACTTGAACAAAATTTACTATAGAAATAAAATTTTGACAAAATTTTCTATGGAAATAAAATTTTGACAAAATTTTCTATGGAAATAAAATTTTGACAAAATTTTCTAGAGAAATAAGATTTTGACACAATTTACTTTTGAAATAAAATTTTAGCAAAATTTCCTTTAGAAATAAAATTTTGACAAAATGTTCTATAGAAATAAAATTTTGAAAAAAATTTCTATTGAAATAAAATTTTGAGGAAACTATCTATAGAAATAACATTTTGACAAAATTTTCTATACAACTAAATTTTTTAGAAAATTTTCTATAGAAATAAAATTTTGACAAAATGTTCTATAGAAATAAAAATTTGAAAAAAATTTCTATTAAAATAAAATTTTGAGAAAACTATCTGTAGAAATAACATTTTGACAAAATTTATATATACAAATAAATTTTTTAGAAAATTTTCTATCTTTAGCCTGTTTTTGCCTTTAATAATATGTATCTTAAATGACATAGCTTATATTGCCAGCCAGAGTCTCATTTGTTGTAATATCTACTAGGGGAGCCACCGTGGTGCAATGGTTAGCATGCCCGCCTTGCATACACAAGGTCGTGGGTTCGATTCCTGCTACGACCGAACACCAAAAAGTTTTTCAGCGGTGGATTATCCCACCTCAGTAATGCTGGTGACATTTCTGAGGGTTTCAAAGCTTCTCTAAGTGGTTTCACTAGAATGTGGAACGCCGTTCGGACTCGGCTATAAAAAGGAGGTCCCTTGTCATTGAGTTTAACATGGAATCGGGCAGCACTCAGTGATAAGAGAGAAGTTCACCACTGTGATATCACAATGGACTGAATAGTCTAAGTGAGCCTGATACATCGGGCTGCCACATAACCTAACCTAACCCAATATCTACTGTGATAAAATCTCATTAAATGAATTGTATTTAAAAATCAAATTAATATAGAAGAATTTGAAAAATGAAATGAAAATGAATGAGAAAATTTTCTATAGAAATAAAATTTTGACAAAATTTTCTATAGAAATAAAATTTTGACAAAATGTTCTATAGAAATAACATTTTGACAAAATTTTCTATAGAAATAAAATGTTGACAAAATTTTATATAGAAATAAAATTTTGACAAATTTTTCTATAGAAATAAAATTTTGACATAATTTTCTATAGAAATAAAACTTGAACAACATTTTCTATAGAAATAAAATTTTGACAAAATTTTCTAGTAAATAACATTCTGAGAACATTTTGTATAGAAATAAGATTTTGACAAAATTTACTTTTGAAATAAAATTTTAACAAAATTTCCTTCAGAAATAAAATTTTGACAAAATGTTCTATAGAAATAAAATTTTGAAAAAAATTTTCTATTGAAATAAAATTTTGAGAAAACTATCTATAGAAATAAAATTTTGACAAAATTTTCTAGAAAATAACATTCTGAGAACATTTTGTATAGAAATAAGATTTTGACAAAATTTACTTTTGAAATAAAATTTTAACAAAATTTCCTTTAGAAATAAAATTTTGACAAAATTTTCTATAGAAATAAAATTTTGACAAAATTTTCTATAGAAATAAAATTTTGAAAAAATTTTCTATAAAAATTAAATTTTGACAAAATTTTCTATAGAAATAAAATTTTGAAAAACTTGTCTATAGAAATAAAATTTTGATAAAATTTTCTATAGAAATAAAATTTTGACAAAATTTTCTATAGAAATAAAATTTTGACAAAATTTTCTATAGAAATAAAATTTTGACAAAATTTTCTATAGAAATAAAATTTTGACAAAATTTTCTATAGAAATAAAATTTTGACAAAATTTTCTATAGAAATGAAATTTTGACAAAATTTTCTATAGAAATAAAATTTTGACAAAATTTTCTATAGAAATAAAATTTTGACAAAATTTACTTTTGAAATAAAATTTTGACAAAATTTTCTATAGAAATAAAATGTTGACAAAATTTTATATAGAAATAAAATTTTGACAAAATTTTCTATAGAAATAAAATTTTGACAAAATTTTCTATAGAAATGAAATTTTGACAAAATTTTGTATAGAAATAAGATTTTGACAAAATTTACTTTTGAAATAAAATTTTGACAAAATTTCCTTTAGAAATGAAATTGTGACAAAATTTACTTTTGAAATAAAATTTTGACAAAATTTTCTTTAGAAATGAAATTGTGACAAAATTTTCTATAGAAATAAAATTGTGACAAAATTTTCTATAGAAATAATATTTTGACAAAGTTTTCTATAGAAATAAAATTTGACAAAATTTACTTTTGAAATAAAATTTTGACAAAATTTCCTTTAGAAATAAAATTTTGACAAAATGTTCTATAGAAGTAAAATTTTGAAAAAAATTCCAATAGAAATAAAATTTTCTTTAGAAATAAAATTGTTTTCTATTGAAATAAAATTTTGAGAAAACTTCTATAGAAATAACATTTTGACAAAATTTTCTATAGAAATAAAATTTTGAGAAAATTTTGTACAGAAATAAAATTTTGAGAAAATTTTGTACAGAAATAAGATTTTGACAAAATTTTCTTTAGAAATAAAATTTTGACAAAATTTTCTTTAGAAATAAAATTTTGAAAAACTTTTCTATAGAGATAAAATTTTGACAAAATTTTCTATAGAAATAAAATGTTGACAAAATTTACTTTTGAAATAAAATTTTGATAAAATTTCCTTTATTTTTACAAAATGTTCTATAGACATAAAATTTTGACACAATTTTCTATAGAAGTAAAATTTTGACACAATTTTCTATAGAAATAAAATTTTGACAAAATTTTCTATCGAAATAAAATTTGACGAAATTTTTATATAGAAATAAAATTTGACAACATTTTTATATAGAAATAAAATTTTGACAAAATTTTCTATAGAAATAAAATTTGAACAAAATTTTCTATAGAAATAAAATTTTGACAAAATTCAGTTGTTGTTTTGTTTTTATGTCACTTCTTGTGAAATATCCGCCGAATACTAAATTTTTTAGCACTTTTCATTTCTAATTTCGAAATGTTTTCAAGTAGACATGTGTACCGCCTGAAAGTATGACGAGAAAATTGTCTATAATAGATAAAACGACCGGTTTACTTTCCTCAAGTGTCTGTAACGAGGAGGGGTTACCAAGAGTATAATGAGTATTAGGTAAATTTTTACAATTTGCAAAATGTATATAAATTCATTTGGTTTGTAGTTTTTATTTATGAAAATGTGTCACTTTTCAATAAGGAGTTTTCCATCTCTTATTGTGAGTGAGACGTTTTGTGTCACTTTTTGAATATTATTAACGGTTAGACTTTTTAGGTCAAATGAATTCCGAGCCGGGCGAATATATAGCAAATTTTTGATTGTTCATACTTTAAATTAAAAAAAAATGAAACCACGTTTACTTCTTAATTTATTTTCACACATATTATCTTTAACTGTTATCAAAAGCCAAGTGACCTAATTTTTATTTTAAAATTTAGCAACCTTTTTTGCTATTTATCTAGTAACATGCAGATTTATGCCAGACTTGGCATAATTCCATTGATATTAGGATTTATAAACAATATGAGATTAAAAACATCTTAAGCCATGGGAAGGTTATACAAAAAAGTTCCTGTGCAAAAAATCCTTCTTACAAGTATGCCTCAAAAAAAAAAAAAAGAAATAAATAAAAAGAAATTTTCAAACCTTAGTGTACGCAATGATGGATGTATTTTTTCCAACATCGAAACATTTCCCATTGCTGTGACTGTAGAATTTAAATCTGTCTCAAACTTTTCACCATTTTTTGATTCCAATAAATGTTCATCTCTATTTTGATGGGAATCCATGAGAAAAGCTTCTTGCAACAGATGTTGATGACGACGATGAAGAGGAAGCATGGTGTTCACGTTTCTTTAGAACTTGAACACCTGTTAGCGACCGTTTTTATTAAAACTTTTTATGAAATTAATTTTTTTTGTTGTGTTTGGTTTGGTTATTTGTAAATGCTATTGATTTATTTTCAAATTAAGTAATAACAATATTAAGATTTTTTTTTTTAAATTTTTTTGTATAAACAAAACAAAGTGGTTAAACTTGTTTTGAAGATTCAGCACCGAAATGTAATTTTTGTTGCTGTTCTTGATGATACACACAACGCGTGCTTACTCCAAAGTACGATTTAATAACAAATTAAATAAATCTCAATAAAAGTGAGTTTTAAAATTTAACGAAAATAAAAAAAAACACACAACAGCAATGTAAAAAATTTAATTAATCATATTTGTGTAGGAAGAAAACGATGAATGGTTGACGAGAGGAATTTTAATGATACACTGTTTGATACACTTTTTTATTCGTAATTTATTTTTATATCTCCAAACAATGTTAACGTGATTTTATTTAAAATTAATATTAACCGAGTAAATATTTAGATTTATAGGTTTTGAGTATTGTGGAAAGCGCCACACTAAAAACCAGCTGTGCGCTGTAGACGAAGGTTACATTAATACTGGTAGGCCACAGTAAACTGAGTTGGCCACCAAGCTTCATTTGTTTTTCAAATATCGTAAAAAAAAGTTTACGATTATTTTTTTTTTTTTTGTAAAATTGAAGATCATACAGTTTTCAATTGTATACAAAGAGCGAACATAATAATGACATTTGATAAATTGGGAAAGAGTTTTGAAGGAGCTAACACTCACAGCACCCCACAAAGCTTTTGTTGGCTTTAGTAGATCAACAAATCTCCCAGTAGTTTAAATAGTTTTAAAGAGGTAGATTTATTAAAATAAGGAAATATTTTTTAGAGTAATAATATTGCTTTGAAAAGGCTAAGGGTGAGGTCACACTAGGAAAATATTTGCCAGAAATGAGCGTCAAACTTTTTTCTGGAGCATTTTTTAAATATCTGAATACCATTTGTGGAAAATACTGCCATTGTGAAGTAATATATTCAGTGTGAGGTAAGTGTTTGCTGGTCTTACTGTGGAGACGAATTCTTTTTTGAATTCTGCCAAATATTTGCCCAGTGCGACCATACTGTAAGATTATATTCGCTTTAAAGTATCAAACATATCCGCAATTAATAGTGTCACAGATGTCTTTAATAGAGGAGAAATATTTTCTTTTTTATCAAATTTTATATAAAATGTATGTAAAAAAACAATTTCTCTAAAAAGTACAATCCTGCTATCCGCTATAAATAGTGGCATAAAAAGTGTCCCCTCATAGTGAAAAAAAAAATCAATTTATTTATATCAGATTTTATATAAAATTTTGTTTGAAAATTAATTTCTTTAAGAAAGACTGAGAAAAAACTTTCAAAAATTTCGTGCTATACGCTATAAACAGTGAGCCCCTAGAGCAAATCTAATCTATTTATTTATATTCCCGTTGAAAATTTCTAAAAAATGGTACAAAAAGTGTAAGTCGCAATTAATAGAGGCACAGAAAGGATCCTCTCTCAGACAAAAAAAAATAAACAAGGATTAAATCTGTTCATTTACATATATCAGTTTTTATACTACATTTATAAAAATGAGAAAAATCTAAAAAATTGATGCAAAAAAGAGGCATTCGAAATAAAAAATGACACAGTAGTGTCATGTGGCACTAAAAGTGTCATTCTTAAAACAAGGTGATATGTTATTTTAAAAAAGTGTAATTTCATTATTTTATCCAGTTTTATAATTTTTTTTATAGAATTGTGAAAAAAAATTAGCGTTAGCGTTGAAAATTTCTAAGGAAATATGGCACATTACTCAAAAAATAGTGGCTCAAAAGTTGCCACTGGACCTTGTTTAATGGACCTCCACAAAAAGACGTTGTTGGAGTTATAGTATAATTTTCCTGATGACAATTTCCCACCAAATATATTATAACCCAGAAAAAAATGGTTTGTAGGCAGCTTTGAATCTTTTAAGTTCTCCGGACTTGATGTAAATACTCCGGTAGAAATACAAGCAGTGATTAACAGAATTATCCCGTGATTATCGGCGATGTACAAAGTCTTTTAATTCCAGGAAAACGAAGAGAGAAAAAGGAAAAGTTCCTATGTTTCTGGCCAAAAAGCATATCCTTCTTATTATTTCTATAGACTCGAGACTCGAGGCGTTTAAATACCTATCTTAGAATTAGTCTATAGGTCTACTGAGACTGTATTGCATGAACTAGGAAAACGAATAGACAAAAACGGGAAACCTTCTCTTCTTTGTCCAATAAGCTTATTCACAATTTCTGCCGACTGAGGAGAGGCTGATAGATATCTATCTTAGAATTAGTATTGAGGATGCACTCGAAACGACAACATCCTTCTATAGGTCGACTGTATTGCATGAACTAGTCGGGTCTGTTGAAGGCAAACAAACTGTTGCTGATGGACTTTTTAAATATTGAAAGATCATACAATAATCTATCTTCTTCTCAATAATAAACGGACAAGACGAGCTCCTAACGAGGAGACGTATTTTAGTCACTCTAGAAAAACAAACGTTCAAAACGATAAGCTCTCTTTCTCTATAACCTACTCGAAGTTCATGTCTACAGAGACTGTATTGCATGAACTATTCGGTTCTATAGAAGGCTCACTAAATGTTGTTAGTGGTTGTTTTAGACCTTGAAAGATCATTCCGTAAGTGATTTACCTCCCAGTTCAATAAAAAACGAATTGTAAACTTTAAATGATGATCAAGGTATAGTGGTGCTGATAGGCTATCGGAGAGACGTACTTTTGGCACTCTACCGATGCAAATATGGAAAAGCAGGAGTTCTATGTCCACTACTTTCTCGAAAGCCAACTCTACTGAGACTAGGCGGCTTTATTGATGGTTCACTAACTATTGCTTGTGGCTATTTAAACGTTTCAATTATAAACGAATCGTCAACATAAAATGTTGGTCAAAGCACACTGGGGCTGGTAGAACGGTTACCACTAGTGCCAAAAATAATCTACCAAAATTTGTAGAAAATTTTACCAAACATCTACCTAATTTAAAAAATTATACTTCGAAGTATGTGATCATTTTTGTGGTTATTATGAAAACCAAAAAATTGTCGTCGAAAGAAATGCTTTATTATATATTTTGATCTCTCCATTGAATTTTGTCGAAATTTTATTTCTAGAGAAGATTTTTTGTCAAAATTTTTTTTCTATAGAAAATTTTTTCAAAATTTTATTTCTATAGAAAATTTTTTTAAAATTTTATTTCTATAGAAAATTTTTTCAAAATTTTATTTCTATAGAAAATTTTTTTTCAAATCTTTTTTATTTCTATAGAAGTTTCTCAAAATTTTATTTCTATAGAATTTTTTTTCAAAATTTTGGAAAAATTTTCTATATTTCTATAGAAAATTTTGTCAAAATTTTATTTCCATAGAAATTTTTTTCAAAATTTTATTTCTATAGAAAATTTTTTTCAAATCTTTTTTTCTTTCGAAAAATATTCTCAAAATTGTATTTCTATAGAAAATTTTTTTGTCAAAATTTTATTTCTATAGAAAATTTTTTCAAAATTTTATTTCTATAGAAAATTTTGTCAAAATTTTATCTCCATAGAAAATTTTTTCAAAATTTTATTTCTATAGAAAATTTTTTTCAAAATTTTCTTTCTTTCGAAGATATTCTCAAAATTTTATTTCTATAGAAAATTTTGTCAAAATTTTATTTCTATAGAAAATTTTTTCAAACTTTTATTTCTATAGAAAATTTAGTAAAAATTTTATTTTTATAGAAAATTTTGTCAAAATTTTATTTCTATAGAAAATTTTTTTCAAAATTTTATTTCTATAGAAAATTTTTTTCAAAATTTTCTTTCTTTCGAAGATATTCTCAAAATTTTATTTCTATAGAAAATTTTTTTGTCAAAATTTTATTTCTATAGAAAATTTTTTCAAAATTTTATTTCTATAGAAAATTTTGTCAAAATTTTATCTCCATAGAAAATTTTGTCAAAATTTTATTTCTATAGAAAATTTTTTTCAAAATTTTCTTTCTTTCGAAGATATTCTCAAAATTTTATTTCTATAGAAAATTTTGTCAAAATTTTATTTCTATAGAAAATTAAGTCAAAATTTTATGTCTATAGAAAATTTTCTAAATTTTTTTTATAGAAAATTTTTTTCTTCAAAATTTTATTTCTTTAAAAATTTTTTTCAAAATTTTATTTCTATAGCAAATTTAGTCAAAATTTTATTTCTATAGCAAATTTAGTCAAAATTTTATTTCTATAGAAAATTTTGTCAAAATCTTATTTCTATAGAAAATTTTGTCAAAATTTTATTTCTATAGAAAATTTTTTAAAAATTTTATTTCTATAGAAAATTTTTTCAAAATTTTATTTCTATAGAAAATTTTCTCAAAGTTTTATTTCTATAGAAAATTTAGTCAAAATTTTATTTCTATGGAAATTTTTTTCAAAATTTTATTTCTATAGAAATTTTTGTCAAAATTTTTATTTCTATAGAAAATTTGTCAAAATTTTATTTCTATAGAAAATTTTGTTAAAATTTTATTTCTATAGAATTTTTTTTTCAAAATTTTATTTCTATAGAAAATTTTGTCAAAATTTTATTTCTATAGAAAATTTTCTCAAAATTTTATTTCTAAGGAAAATTTTCTAAATTTTTTTTATATAGAAAATATTATCTAAATTTTATTTCTATATAAATTTTTTTTTTTCTTCTCTCATAATTTTATTTTTGTAGAAAATTTTATTAAAATTTTAATTTCTATAGAAAATTTTGTCAAAATTTTATTTTTTTTTCAAACATTTTCGCAAAATTTTATTTTTGTAGAAAATTTTGTCAAAATTTTAATTCTATATAAAATTTTAATTCTATATAAATTTTTTTTATTTCTATAGAAAATTTTGTCAAAATTTTATTTCTATAGAACATTTTGTCAAAATTTACTTCCTTTCGAAAATTGTTCCAAAATTTTATTTCTATAGAAAATTTTGTCAAAATTTACTTCCTTTCGAAAATTGTTCCAAAATTTTATTTCTATAGAAAATTTTGTCAAAATTTTAATTTCTGGAAAATTTTCTCAAAAGTTTATTTCTATAGTAAATTTTGTCGAAATTTTATTGCTATAGAAAATATTCTCAATATTTTATTTCTATAGAAAATGTTCTCAAAATTTTGTTTCTATAGAAAATTGCGATCTTTGGTAGAATTCTACCAACTGTGACAACCGTGGCTGATAGGCGAACAGAGAGAATAAAAAGACAAGAGGACGAAACTGTGAAGTGAAACTGCGTCAGTAGGTGGCAGTAATGAGGAAAATTTCTCTAATATCATGCAGTTTTTGTCTGCGCTTCTCTCAAATATCATACAGTTTGCGTCGCTATCACCCAGTTCTGTTCTCTGCCGGCCTTATGAAACGTAAGAAAAATAGGATTTAGAACCAACTTTGTAGTAAAAAATGTTCTTTTATATAAATCTTTTCACACTATTATTTTTTTTGGCAGACAATTTGAAATTATAACTGACGATGCCTTTATAAACAATTTATCATAACAGCGCTTCGACCGCAACGTCAGTAATACCAACGTTGCAGGCATTGCACGACATCTATACGATTGACATTTGAAATGTTCGTCCTCTTGTATTTTTATTCTCTCTGAGGCGAACTCCGAATGAAGTGAAGTATTTTAGTCACTCTATGAAAACAAACATTCAAAAGTAATTTAATATTTTTTACTTTGGAATATTGGTCTCCTTAGCAATGAAAAATATTCAAATTATGACACATGCGGACGTTTTCACTACGGATGACTTTGACGAAAATTCGTCCAGGAGTGAAATTTGCTAAGACAGAAGAATACAAGGGACCTAAGGTACCCAACATTAAGTCAATATTCTTAGATTCAATTTTTTCGGTAAGTGCGCGAGGTACCTCATTTCAACGCTCACATCATCTACATACACAACACAGAAGGTGAAAAAGTGACAAGTCTTCATGTCTGTTTCCTCGCAATTGAATTGCGCCCTTTCTGAAATGCCTAGATATCACATATGCTGAGGTTTCACCCCATTTCTCATGAGCTTGAACTCTTCATTCTAGTCCCTCTAAATCTATTAAACCTAAACCTCTGGATCTACTAATTTTCCCATAATTATCATACCTCCCTTCATAAAGTGTTACACGCCGTTCAATAACACCTACTTTAGTTCGGAATGACTTGAAGTGATTTCAAGAGCGGTAGATCAGCCGCAGCAACACCTCAGACTCCGTAAATGTCATCGGCATTAACAATTTCATTATCACTTTTCAAAGCATAACCATTACTCTGGTATTACTTGCTATCTGTTATTACCACAATTGTTTGTATTGCCTACCAACTTGATAGACGGATAGACGATCTGAGGGTATTTATAATTTCAAAAAGAAAAAAAATTGGGTTTTAGGTGATACCCGTGAATAATTTTATTTATCCTATTGCCTTAAAAACAAACAACAAAAAGAAGTGGATAGGAATTCCTAAAAAATATATATTATTTACAGAGTCGACTTATGGTAATTAATCAACTCTTATAGAAATATTATTGAAGTATTGGGCAACAATGCCAATATTGAATGAAGTGGTAATCAATACAGATTCGCTTTGGTGATGAATGATCTTTGCGCCCATAGGGGTAACCCTTATGGTAATTGCTCTACAAAACAATAGATTGATAGCCATTGTAAATTTTTGGCCTCTGGCAAATTAAAACAAAAATATGGGTAATGT
Organism: Haematobia irritans; assembly: GCF_050003625.1. Taxonomy (NCBI): domain Eukaryota; kingdom Metazoa; phylum Arthropoda; class Insecta; order Diptera; family Muscidae; genus Haematobia; species Haematobia irritans. The sequence goes on along the minus strand of NC_134401.1, from coordinate 9,437,740 downwards.
ATAATTTTATTTATATTTGATTTTTTTTTTGTAGAGCTTTCAACACATTTATTTGTTTGCGATAAATTGCAAGTAATGCGAGAAATCATTATAACCCATATGAACTTTAAAATGACCTACTTATTGGCTACCATTAATTAGAATGATTGGTATATTCAAATGGTGGCAAAAAAGTTTGAAGTGGCCAATGGAGTGTAATTAGCTTTACAATTTCGGGGGATTAATTATCTTAAATTTATACAAGAAGATTGAATAGATGATTCAGTATTGTTTTAAGTAGAAGAAAAAAAAATCTCAAAGGTGGCATTGATTTTTCAATAAAAAATTTTTGATTTAGATAGATAATTTGGGAATTAATTACAATTAAAAAACATGATTGCAGATACACTCTGATATCGAAACTATATAGTTCTATATCGAAATCTACACTGGTAGAAAAATGGCGGTACATGACCACTACCGTTTGGTATTAATAAATTGATTCACGTTACCTTTTAATTTTGATACCACTTTGTATCAAATCATTTACATCCGTTGCGACCAACGGGTGTTTCCCTCACTCTCCCTCTGGAAAAGCTTCTTACCACCAGTGTTGACAAATTTAGTACTTTTGTACTTTTTTTAGTTGTCTAATGGTCAGTTTCTCATCCTCCCATTAATAGTTAACGGGAGTATAGACCACCGGTTAGTAAGATTTTTGTATGGGATCAGCTGTTTTATCGGCACGATAAATAATAAGACATTGAGAAACCGGCCCTTAGAATGTTTTACGTGAACCATTTGACATTTCCCTCACAAACAAAACTGTGTAGAGACATTATTCTGTAAATTTCAAACTCTTCGAATCTGTGGGGGGAAAGGAACCAAGGCAGCCTAAACAGTGTAATTTTTTCCGCAAAAAGGTATGCATTTCACTACCGGACAAATCAGCCTTTTTTAATTGCATTTTAATTAAAATTTGTTGATTGAATAATTAGTCAGAATTTTCATTGATTTGTTTTTTAAATTTAATTTCAATTTTACTTCAAAAAATATTATTGATATTTTTTTTTGGACAACCACCATCGCATTGGGCCCTACTACCTGTATCATTTGAACGATTAATGATGCAATACACAAACATAATTGTTCACTAGAAGGTGTCAATGTCAATTAAATAAATGTCATATAGAATTTATTTCTAGTTTGACAGATACACAGAAAAAAATATCGCTAAAATATTAGCAATTAAAAATTTGATTGAATTTTGAAAAAAAAAAATAACTGATACCAATAAACTTTTTTTATCAAATTAAAAAATAAAGTCAATTATGAAAGTGATCAATGGAAAGTTGTTAGGTTTTTAATTAAATTAATTTAATTTAATTATTAATTATCTCAATTAAAATTTTAATTACATTAAAAAATACTTCCAAATGAAAAAAATATGTATTTGAAAATTTTGTTTCGGAAATAATTAGTTTATAAATTTATACTAGAGTCATTATATTTTGGCTCAAATCCAAAGAAAAATTTAAAAAAAATTGTTATAAATAAATTATTGATTATCTAGTAAAAATATAATAGAGTTTTATGACAAAAATCAGTTAAATTTTTAATTGAACCAATTAAAAATTTAATTTAATTATTAACTATCTAAATTAAAATGTTAATTAAATTAAAATATACTACGAATTATTAGTTTATATATGCATACTAATTTAATTTAATTTAATTTATATACTACCCAGCAAAAAAAGTGTCGCCAAAAAGGTAGTGAAAATGTTCTTTTTGGAAGTGGTGCAAAATTGGCGCAAAGCGATGAATTTAACATGGGCTTCCCAGCAAAAAAAGCGTCGCCAAAAAAGTAATGAAAATGGATCCGGAAGTGGTGCAAAATTGACGCAGAAACGATGAATTTAACATGGGCTTGTCATAGGACGGAAGTCCTCCATTCTGTGATATGTTGTCAAATAACTAAATTTTATAATTTTTTATAATTTTTAATAGATTATAATGCTTGTCGGAAACGTTTGGCCTCAAATATTTTCAAAAATTCACAATTTTTTCAAATTGGATTTAGCATTTTTTTCGACAAAATTTAAATGGTTTGTACCATTTTATGAATTCTTACTCTGTTTTTATCCTATTTGAAGCAAAAAAAGTTAAAATTACCCATTAAAAGTATGAAAAATCCAAGTTACAAAAAATTGAATTAAAAGAACTTCCTGGGTAGTTAAAACAAAGAACATCATTGGGAGTACATCTTCTGGAAGTGCTTTTAAAGTTGTGCCTTTGGAAGAACTTCCAAATTTTAGGTTGTCATAGGACGGATATTCACCATTTCAACAGCCGTTGCACTGAATTTGCATCACTTCTTAAGGTGAGATGCGAATTCAGTGTTTTGGATGTGAATTAAGAAATTTTGTGATATTTTGACAAATAAATAATTTTTAATTTTTTTTATGATTTTTAATGCATTCTAACGCTTGTACGCTACGTTTGATATCAAATATTTTCAAAAATTCGCAATTTTTCTAGAATGGATTCAGCATTTTTTTCGGCAAAATTTAACAAATTTGGACCATTTTATTGATTCTTAATCTGCTTTTAAGCTATTTGAAACAAAAAAGTTAAATATACCCATAAAAAATATGAAATATGAAACGAGTTATAAAAAATTGACTCATATGAACTTCCTATGTACTTAAAATAAAGACATTTTGGAAGTACTTTTAAAGTTGTGCCTTTAGAAGAACTCCCAAATTTTGTTGCTGGGTAATTATCTCAATTAAAATTTTAATTAAATTAAAAAAAAAAATACTTCCAAATAACAAAATATGTATTTGAAAATTCTGTTTGGAAATAATTAGTTTATATATGCATACTGGTATAATAATATTTTGGCTTCAATTCATAGAAAAATTAACAAAAATATTTATAAATAAATTATTAATTAATCCATAAAAAATTATTTGAGTTTTATGGCAAATATAAATTAAATTTTTAATTGGTCCCATTAAAAAATTAATTGAAAGTGTCGAAAAAACTAAAATCAGTTTTTAATCAAGAATATTTTTAATTTCCATTAATTCGGTAATTGTCGTGATTAAAGCAATTTCAATTAAAAAATAAATTGGATCAATTAATTTCGTCATTGACTCAGAAAAAAATTTTTGTCTATGTATACCAGTATAAATTTGATTATGCTTCACATTATTATGAGTCATAAAACATATATTAATTTATTCTAATTAAATAATAATAATAAATATTAATATATTTTATGACTCATAAGCCTTAAATATGTTTTCGCCAACTCGAAATAAATATTTTCACTTTTTAAAATGATCAGACCTTAAGACACTTTAAGAATATATTAAAGTAATCAGCATATTAAGTGTTTCTATAAATTTTTATAATATATACCCGATTAATTAATTGACGTAAATAAAATTCAGCATGCGTATTTATGGGTAAAATGTATTTTACTTGGGTTTTGTTGCCAATGTGATACAAGAAAATTCTAGAAAACATATTTTAAAAATGGGATATTTGGTATAAGCAGCCTGAAATTTAATTTTTTTTATTTTTAATAAAGAAATTCTAACTAATTAACCTCTCTACCAAAAAAATATATTTTTTATATTTTTATTTTTTTCTAGAATGAGTCAAAATCTTTAGTTTTGTAAATTAATTTTATAAATTTATATCATTTTACATACACATATTTCAATTAACCAATTTTATGAATCCTTTCATATTTCTTAAGAACTTTTTCAATTTTTTACGCCACAAGCAGTTTTAATTGAAAAATTTTCTTCCGTTTTGTTAAATCACTAAACCGGTTTTCGAATTTTCTCCACCTTTATAGGCGATATCGTTGTTATGGCCGATCTCTTTGGTACCGGTAGTGTACTGAACTTTTGAAATGTTTTTAATTTACTAAACCCATGGCTGGTTTTTCAATGTGAAACCTTCGAGCTTTAGATTGTCATATGGCAAGAACCATAGCTTCAGGCAGAATAGGTGTCTAGTGCAGAACAACAATTTTTTTGTTCGGAAGGTTGAAATTTGTTCCACGGCAAACCAAGCGTCAGCAACAACAGTAGCAGCTACCGGTGATTGGCTTTGCCTTATTATAATGTGACAATATATGAAATGGAATTAATAATTAAATACGATATACGTTTATTTTCATTGAATATGCTATTCAATAGCAGACAGAAACTTTGGAAATTTTTAAATATTGACTAATAGAAGAAGAAGAATTCTTTGGGTTGAAGGCAATGGTTTTCTAAACCTTCAAGGGAAGAACATTTGAAAATACTTAAAAAAAACTATAGAGACTACAAAAAAAGATAGAAAGAAAAAGAAAAAAAAAAAATTAAGTAATATAAAGACATGTGGAATTAATTTCAATTATTTCTTTTTTGAATAATGTTTTTTAGATGATTAGTCAATCGAAATATTAGAAATAAAAAAGTCAAACTAACGTTTTTTTTATCGACCTATAGCCGAAGTTATGAAAGTAATACTTAAAATAGAAATTTGGTAATAAAAAACAAGGACAAAAAACAAAATTTTCCTTCTTTTTGCGAAAAGAATTCTTTCTTTTCATCTTTCAGTGTATGCATTCAAATTAATTTAATTTATTTGTCATTAACTTAAATTTATAAAATTTTATATGTTAAACTTTAATTTATTTTATTTTGCTGTAATGAGTTCAACGTCGCTACATTTAATTTATCATTAACTATAAAATTATACTTACTTATACTTATAAAGAACTATCTATTTTCAAAAGAAAAAATAAAGATTTCATCAATCTGTCCTCCTACACCTATGTATGTCTAACAACATGGAAATATTATATATTTAAATGCTTGTAGAAAATATAAACAAATCTCTTGAAACAAGCTCATATTTTATTTTGTTTTCATAATGAAGTACCCTTCATCATTCATTCGCAACTTATACAGGCTGGTACCAAATCTTTGTATGCATATGAATGATTTGCAAAAAAAAAAAATATATAAACAAAAAACATTTAAAGAATATTAATTGTTTTTTGTTTTTTATTTATATATTTTTTCTTCTCTCATTGTGTCTTTAAATTCTTAAAATATTTCTTCTCATTGTGTGCCATTGATTTATGTTCGTTTTTGTTGCCTAGGTTAGTAATGACATAGACACATTTTTTTACGAGTGTATAACAACAATGCGAATTTTTGCTCACCACTATGTGGACAGGTGAGTAAGAGAATGAGTGCGCTTATACTCGTATATTCGAAGAGCAAAGCTTTAAGCTTTCCTATATAAACAATCATTTTAATGATGGTATACATATTGTACGCAGCTGTTATTAACAATGAGCTGCCTCACACCTAACATCCTCGATAGTATAGTGGTTAGTATCCCCGCCTGTCACGCGGGAGACCGGGGTTCAATTCCCCGTCGGGGAGATGTATAAATTTTTTTTATTTTTTTATAAATTTAATATTTTTAAAATATCCTACTGCAAGGACATATCTGGAAGAAGTTATTGCAGTAGCAAATGCTAAATTGAACTTTTAAAATAAAATATATTTCCACATAAGTCTCACCGATCCAAAGAGATTAGTTTGTCACTATTTATTTGTATTTTTAGAAGTATAGTAGAAGGGGACTGTAGGAATATCGCCACAGAAACCAGCTTTCAATTTTATGTCATTTTTTAATAAATAAAAGGAGAACTGCGATATTTTGTAAAATAATAGGCCCATATAAAAACATAGGCCAATATCTAACCTGCCTCACAGGTAGCTCTACTAGATATAAATTCCTATGATTTTGGTTTATTCTAAACTTAATTCAATAAATTTGAAATCTATCGGTATTGTAAGTTTATGAATTAAAGCAACTTTAATGAAACAACTTTGGTGTTGTGAAAAAAATTGTTAAATAGGAATTTAGCATTTTGAAGTCAAAACATCGCTTGACGACGACATTGCCATAGAAAATTTTGTCAAAATTTTATTTCTATAGAAAATTTTGTCAAAATTTTATTTCTATAGAAAATTTTGTCAAAATTTTATTTCCATAGAAAATGTTGTCAAGATTTTATTTCTATAGAAAATTTTATCAAATATTTATTTCCAAAGAAAATTTTATCAAAATTTTATTTCTATAGAACATTTTATCAAAAATTTATTTCTATAGAAAATTTTGTCAAAATTTTATTTCTATAGAAAATTTTGTCAAAATTTTATATCTAAGAAATTTTATCAAAACGTTATTTCTTTAGAAAATTTTATTTCTATAGAAAATTTTGTCAAAATATTATTTTCATAGAAAATTTTGTGAAAATTTTATTTCTATAGAAAATGTAGTAAAAATTGTATTTCTATAGAAAATTTTGTCAAAATTTTATTTATAAAAAATTTTATCAAAATTTTATTTCTATAGAAAGTTTTGTCAAAATTTTATTTCTATATAAAATTTTGTCAAAATTTTATTTCTATATAAAATTTTGTCAAATATTTATTTCCAAAGAAAATTTTATCAAAATTTTATTTCAATAGAAATTTTTTTCAAAATTTTATTTCTATATAAAATTTTGTCAAATATTTATTTCCAAAGAAAATTTTATCAAAATTTTATTTCAATAGAAATTTTTTTCAAAATTTTATTTCTATAGAAAATTTTGTCAAAATATTGTTTTCATAGAAAATTTTGTCAAAGTTTTATTTCTATAGAAAATTTTGTCAAAATTTTATTTCTATAGAAAATTTTGTCAAAATATTGTTTTCATAGAAAATTTTGTCAAAGTTTTATTTCTATAGAAAATTTTGTCAAAATTTTATTTCTATAGAAAATTTTGTCAAAATATTGTTTTCATAGAAAATTTTGTCGAAGTTTTATTTCTATAGAAAATTTTGTCAAAATTTTATTTCTATAGAAAATTTTGTCAAAATTTTATTTCTATAGAAAATTTTGTCAAAATATTGTTTTCATAGAAAATTTTGTCAAAGTTTTATTTCTATAGAAAATTTTGTCAAAAAGTTATTTCTTTGAAAGCTATTTAACATATTAATTACAGCAACTTGAACGAAACACCTTAAGTTATTGTGAAAAAATCGTTAAATATGAATTTAGCATTTTTAAGTCAAAATATCGCTTGGCGACGACACTGCTATAGGCTTTGAGTTACTACCGACAGAGAAACCAGCCCGTTAATTTTAATCCGTTTTTAATAAATAAAAGGATTGGTTGCCACTCGAGCCAAGGATAACCTACCAACATTTGGAGAAAAATTTACCAAAAAACTATTTGTCAAAATTTTATTTCTATAGAACATTTTGTCAAAATTTTATTTCTATAGTCAAAATTTTATTTCTATAGAATATTCTGTCAAAATTTTATTTCTATAGAAAATTTTATCAAAATTTTATTTATAAAGAAAATGTTGTCAAAACTTTATTTTTATAGAATTTTTTTTCAAAACTTTATTTCTAAAGAAAATTTTGTCAAAATTTTATTTCTTTTTTATCAAAATTTTATTTCTATAGAAAATTTTGTATATTTTTTTTTCTAAAGAAAATTTTATTTCTATAGAAGATTTTGTCAAAATATTATTTTCATTGAAAATTTTCTTTTTATAGAAAATTTTGACAAAAGTTTATTTCTATAGAAAATTTTGTTCAAATTTTATTTCTATAGAAAATTTTGTAAAAATTTTATTTCTATACAAAATTTTGTTAAAAATATTATTTCTATAGAAAATTTTGTTACAAATATCATTTCTATAGAAAATGTTGTCAAAATTTTATTTCTATAGAAAATTTTGTCAAAATTTTATTTCTATATAAAATTTTGCCAAAATTTTATTTCTTTATAAAATTTTGTCAAAATTTTATTTTTAAAGAGACTTTTATCAAAATTGTATTTCTATAGAAAATGTTGGCAATTTTTTTTTTCTAAAGAAAATTTTATTTCTATAGAAGATTTTGTCAAAATATTATTTTCATAGAAAATTTTATTTCTATGGGAAATTTTGTCAAAATTTTATTTCTATAGAAAATTTTGTCAAAATTTTATTTCTATAGAAAATTTTGTCAAATTTTTTTTCTAAAGAAAATTTTATTTCTATAGAAGATTTTGTAAAAATATTATTTTCATAGAAAATTTTATTTCTATGGGAAATTTTGTTTAAATATTATATCTATAGAAAGTTTTGTCAAAATTTTATTTCTATAGAACATGTTGTCAAAATTTTACTTTCTATGAAAAATTTTATTTCTGTAAAAAATTTTATCAACGTTTTATTTCTTTGGAAAATTTTATCAAAACTTTATTTATTTATTTCCATTTATTTATGCCCTGTTCCTGTATATCGAAGGCAAACCAGTTCGAAAGAAAGGCAGTCATTCGAATTCGAATGAATTTGGGTTTTTATACCCACCACCATAGGATGGGGGGTATATTAACTTATTCATTCCGTTTGTAACACATCGAAATATTGCTCTAAGACCCCATAAAGTATATATATTCTGGGTCGTGGTGAAATTCTGAGTCGATCTGAGCATGTCCGTCCGTCCGTCCGTCTGTTGAAATCACGCTAACTTCCGAACGAAACAAGCTATCGACTTGAAACTTGGCACAAGTAGTTGTTATTGATGTAGGTCGGATGGTATTGCAAATGGGCCATATCGATCCACTTTTACGTATAGCCCCCATATAAACGGACCCCAAAATTTGGCTTGCGAGGCCTCTAAGAGAAGCAAATTTCATCCGATCCGGCTGAAATTTGGTATATGGTGTTAGTATATGGTCTCTAACAACCATGCAAAAATTGGTCGACATCGGTCCATAATTATATATAGCCCCCATATAAACCGATCCCCCGATTTGGCTTGCGAGGCCCCTAAGAGAAGCAAATTTCATCCGATCCGGCTGAAATTTGGTACATGGTGTCAGTATATGGTCTCTAACAACCATGCAAAAATTGGTCCACATCGGTCCATAATTATATATAGCCCCCATATAAACATATCCCCCGATTTGGCTTGCGAGGCCTCTAAGAGAAGCAAATTTCATCCGATCCGGCTGAAATTTGGTACATGGTGTTAGTATATGGTCTCGAACAACCATGCAAAAATTGGTCCACATCGGTCCATAATTATATATAGCCCCCATATAAACCGATCCCCCGACTTGGCTTGCGAGGCCTCTCAGAGAAGCAAATTTCATCCGATCCGGCTGAAATTTGGTACGTGATGTTAGTATATGGTCTCTAACAACCATGCAAAAATTGGTCCACATCGGTTCATAATTACATATAGCCCCCATATAAACCGATCACCAGATTTGACCTCCGGAACCTCTTGGAAGACCAAAATTCATCTGATTCAGTTGAAATTTGGTACGTGGTGTTAATATATGGCATCAAACTCCCATGCAACAATTGGTCGATATCGGTCCATAATTATATATAGGCCCCATATAAACCGATCCCCAGATTTGACCTCCAGAGCCCCTTGGAAGAGCAAAATTCTTCCCATTCGGTTGAAATTTGGTACGTGATGTTAGTATATGGTATCCAACAACCATGCAGGAATAAGAAGTTTTAAGATACCACAACCCAAGTAATTCGATTGTGGATGACAGTCTTTCGTAGAAGTTTCTACGCAATCCATGGTGGTGGGTACATAAGATTCGGCCTGGCCGAACTTGCGGCCGTATATACTTGTTCCATTTTTGAAAGTTCGATTCGTTTGTATGAGAATACATTGATTATTAAAAATGAGTATTTTTAAATTTTTGGCCTTAGAATTCATTCAAATGTTAACATTGCTTTTACTTTTTTCTTGACACTTATTGTATATGTTCGTTTATTACTCGACAACAAAATATGAAGTGACTTGCCTTTCGAAATAAAAGAACAAAAATCAATTTTCTTTCGTTTGGAATACGAAAGAAAGCTTTCGTTCGATATAAAGGAACAGGCCATTAAGCAATTCAAAGAAAATTTTATCAAAATGTTACTATGGTATGGTTCGGTAACTTTTCTATTGACTTCCTCCAAGCAGATGCTTATTGTTTATTTTTTTTTGCGTTACTATGCCTTAGCTAAAAGCACCACTGATTCAGATATCAAAATTATAAAAAGCTTAGTTTGCAATAAAAAGTTTGCCTCTAAAGCTCATATTTTTAATGAAATTTAAACTTGCCATATACAACATCCTCGATAGTATAGTGGTTAGTATCCCCGCCTGTCACGCGGGAGACCGGGGTTCAATTCCCCGTCGGGGAGATGTAATAACTTTTTTTCTTCAAATTTTGTTTCAACATTTTTCATATTTTTCATTTTTTGGAATATTTTTTAATATAAATGTAATAAAAAACAAAGGACAAAAATGTTCCTTTATTTTTAGTTTTTTCCCTATTTTATGTATGTTAAATATTTTTTATTGTAAATACACTTTTTAACTTACGGCCAAGTTCCCGAACGTCGTCTTCTTGTTGTAGACGAAAAATAGTTGTAATCATCTTCCTCCTCCAGACTTGATGATGATTCGCCACGATTTAACAATTTTTGTTTATTTAAAAAATTTAAACGATTAATTTTTTTACACAAATTATCCATAACACAATTGTCATTTAAATCTACCAAATGGGGCGATTTCAACTGACACTTTTCCGTTGTATTATTACGATTTAGACAAGGTCTTGGACTATAGACATTGTCATACATATGATGGGGTTGTTGAAATGATAATTTATAATTGAAACGTTCCTCCAGGCGAGTTCTATGTAATGTTGCCAAATCGATATCCGAAAGGCAGGACATTGTAAGTTAATTTGGTAGAGTATATTTGTTTAGGGATTTAGAAATTTACACTTTTTTCTTTAGAATATAAATCAGGGGCCTATGCAAATTGGAAAATTAAAAAAAAAAAAACAATTTTTTTATATAAAACACATTGTTATTATTACTTTTTCAAATTTTATTTTAAATATAATTTCTGTAAATAGCGGTTATGCATGCCATCGCCTAATGTTTATTAATTTTATATATACCCTCACTTAGATTAATGCAAACATTGAGCTTGATTATAGCTACTTAGATATGGTGTTAATAAATTATCATGCTAACAATGTCATCTAAAATGACATTCATTGATTAAAGATAAGTCATAGTAATGTGAAAAATAATTATTATAAGTATTAGGCCGAATAAAATTAGAAGGTATGTAAGTGGATTAGTCTTCACCATTTATTTGTGCGTTTAGCAGTATAGTAGATGTGGACTGTAGGAATATCGACAGAGAAACCAGCCCGTCAATTTTAAGCCGTTTTTAATAAATAAAAGGAGAAATGACTCAATAAGTTTGAAAGCTATAGCTAATATTGGTTTATAAATTATATCAATTTTAATTAAACGAATTTGGCATCAGGCTTTGAGTTGCTACACCATCGACATTAGGAAAGGCTACTGTAGGCTATATACTATATTATACCCTATTTACTGTTAGGCATCTTGTACCGGAAACGCTGCATTTCAAACTATATCCACCCTGTGAATTTCCATACAATTGTGAGTTAAAAATATCTATGTGTTTGAAAAGAAACAATGTTCACATGGAAGCATTCAAAATTTATAAATCAATTACACTCTCAAAAAAATCGCTTCTGTAACATATGCCCCAAACACATTTTGCTTCAATCATATGTATTTTCAGGATTGGACCAATCAAAATATTGTTTGTATTGTTGTAACATATTATGTTTCACCTTAGGCATACATTGGTAGAAAAAATGTTAATGAAATTTTTTTTGTGTATATATATATATAAAAGGCGCCAATTGGTTCCTTCCATTCTTTTACTTGCAGCATACTCTCTTGGTCTGTCTTTCTAAACACATTTATGTTTATAGGCTATTTCCAAATTAATATATGTTTGCATCCAAGCATATTATATTTACAAACATTTTATGTCCCAAACATAATATGTTCTAACATATTAACATATATGTCCCAAAAATGTTATGCTAGTTTATGAACATTATATGCTTGCACTTATAAATATTGTGTTAAAAAATTTGAGTATCAAACATATAATTTTTACACCCAAACTTATGAAAAACAGTCTTTTTCGTCCGTGTACAAAATATTTGGAACACATTTATCCATTTGTTTAAACTTATTATAATTAAGGAATCGAAATTTCTTAAATGTAATATGGATTTAAAAAATGTTTTTTTTAGAAATAACATTCAAATATCTAATATATTTGGAATTTTTAGCGAGAGAGAGGAAGAGCGTATATAAGACGAAACTATTTTTGTAAGGGAGAGAGAAAGAAAGCAATATCACATCAAGAGAATGAAATTGAAGTTGAGCACAAATATGTGTGTGTTTGAAGAGGATCGAAAGAAGTGAACAAAAAAGAGAGAACAGTACGCGAAATTAATTTCGGTTTCTAGAGAGGCCTTCATTTGAAGTATTTGCTTTATATCTACAAATGCTTCAGTTTTTGTTTCCTTGTAATATAAAAACAATAAATTACTTACACTGTTTTAGATTTTCTAAAAGATTAGATTTTATAACTTTTTTTTTGAATTTTTGTTTATATTTTCTCCTAATTGATTTAAATTATGTTCAAACTTTTGTGTGACTGGAATATATTGACAAAACTAGCCATTCTCAATTATTCGTGTCAAGTTTAAAATAATTTCAGCCAATCATAAACTGTTTATCGCTTTATAATCACTGAAGTGAGCCAAACCATGGGGCCATAATTATCACATAATCAATAAACAAAAGTCAAACAACATATTTAAAATGACTTGGCAATTTTTTTTTATCAAATTTAATTTTCAAACAAAATCCAATTTAAGCGGATTATACACACAAAGAAAAAATACTAAAGAAATTGTAGACAAACGAAATTCCCGTTTGTTGTAAAATAAAATTGAGCGTCAAAACAAAACTCTGCTTTCAGTGTAAGAACCCTGAAGAAACATATAGATTATGCTGGCAGTTAGAAATTGCAACCACCCCTTTAAAAATAAAAATATATAAAAGAAACTGTAAAGGTGCGTAATATTGTCCTGTTTAATAATTTTCACATTTCTTAATATATTTAAAATAACGGAACAGGTAGTCATGAAAATTTTCTGCGCTAAATGCAAAATAAATTCCATACGAAATGATAATTTACATTTCTATTCATTTATATTCCCAATTCTTGCATAAACCATGATGAACTATCAATGCAAGATAAGTTTTATGCTGAAGAAGAAACTGGTCATCCTTTTTTATTGAATGCCATTTTTGCTAGGGTCATTAACCAGTCCAAAGATTTTTCTACCCCTATCTCCATGGAAAGAAGGTGCCATAGATGTAGGTGTAGATCTTGTTGTTAAACAAAAATCTTTCCCAAAAGAGAGTTTTTGCGGAATTTTAAATAGCAAAAAAAAAAATGATTTGTAAACTTGCAAAAATTTAACAAAACCAACAAACTCGTATAAACTTCCAAAATTATACCGGAACTGAATACTAAGTGGAGGCTATTGACGTTTGTTGATGATGATGATGATGCTGATGATGTGTGGTAGTGCCATACTGTGCCCTGTTATATTGAAAAATAATGTGGTCCGCTGTTATGTGGTTTGATTTGGTGATAGGGAAACTTCTTGACTTGATATTTGTGGTTATTCGATGCCATAATCGATTTTTAAACACATGGTATGTTTGCTTTGCTTTAAGGTAATTTTGTTTGTTCATACTTTAATTATGTTTGCCACTTTGTTATTAGCGGCTCATAAAAATATCATTAATTAAATAATAGATATCAGTGCACAGTGGTTGGCGTAGTGACTTAAGAGCACGGTTAACACTCGTCCCAAAAATAATGTACCAAAATTTTAGAAAAATTTTACCACAAAACTACCAATTTAAAAAAAAATCACAAATAAATATTTCTATAAAAAATTTTGAAAAAATTGTATTTCTATTGAAAATTTTTTCAAAATTTTATTTCTATAGAAAATTTTGTCAAAATTTTATTTCTATAGAAAATTTTCTCAAAATGTTATTTCCATAGAAAATTTTCTCAAAATTTTATTTCCATGGAAAATTTTGTGCAAATTTTATTTATATAGAAAATTTTGTCAAAATTGTATTTCTATAGAAAATTTTGTCAAAATTTTATACTCAAAATTTTATTTCTATAGAAAATTTACTCATAATTTTATTTATCTATAGAAAATTTGGCACAATTTTATTTCTATAAAAAATTTACTCATAATTTCATTTCTCCATAGAAAATTTTGTCAAAATTTTATTTCTATAGAAAATTTTCTCAAAATTTTATTTCCATAGAAAATTTTGTCCAAATTTTATTTATATAGAAAATTTTGTCAAAACTGTATTCCTATAGAAAATTTTTTCAAAATTTTATTTCTATAGCAAATTTACTCAAAATTATATTACTATAAAAAATTTTGTCAAAATTTTATTTCTATAGCAAATTTACTCAAAATTGTATTTCTCAATAGAAAATTTTGTCAAAATTTTATTTCTATAGAAAATTTTGTCCAAATTTTATTTATATAGAAAATTTTCTCAAAATTGTATTTCTATAGAAAATTTTGTCAAAATTTTATTTCTATAGCAAATTTACTCAAAATTATATTACCATAAAAAAATTTGTCAAAATTTTATTTCTATAGGAAGTTTTGTCAAAATTTTATTTCTATAGGAAGTTTTGTCAAAATTTTATTTCTATAGAAAATTTTGTCAAAATTTAATTTCTATTGAAAATTTTGTCAAAATTTTATATCTATAGGAAATTTTGTCAAAATTTTATTTCAATAGAAAATCTTGTCAAAATTTTATTTCTATTGAAAATTTTGTCAAAATTTTATTTCTATAGGAAATTTTGTCAAAATTTTATTTCTATAGAAAATTTTGTCAAAATTTTATTTCTATAGAAAATTTTGTCAAAATTTTATTTCTATACAAAATTTGATCAAAATTTTATTTCTATAGAAAATTTTGTCAACATTTTTGTATATATAAACATTTTTATAAAAAATTGTAGATATAGAAATTTTGTCAAAATTTTATTTATATAGAAAATTTTGTCAAAATTTTATTTCTATAGAAAATTTTGTCAAAATTTTATTTCTGTAGAAAATTTTGTCAAAATTTTATTTCTATAGAAAATTTTGTCAAAATTTTATTTCTATAGAAAATTTTGTCAAAATTTTGTTTCTATAGAAAATTTGGTCAAAATTTTATTTCTATACAAAATTTGATCAAAATTTTATTTCTATAAAAATCTTTGTGAAAATTTTATTTCTATAGAAAATTTTGTCAACATTTTTGTATATATAAACATTTTTATAAAAAATTGTAGATATAGAAATTTTGTCAAAATTTTATTTATATAGAAAATTGTGTCAAAATTTTATTTCTATAGCAAATGTAATCAAAATTTTATTTCTATAGAAAATTTACTCATATTTTTATTTCTATATAGAAAATTTTGTCAAAATTGTATTTCTATAGAAAATTTTGTCCAAGTTTTATTTCTATAGAAAATGTTGCCAACATTTTATTTCTATAGAAACTTTTGTCAAAATTTTATTTGTGCAGAAAATTTTTTCAAAATTTTATTTTTATAGGAAATTTTGTCAAAATTTTATTTCTATAGAAAATTTTTTCAAAATTCTATTCCTATCGAAAATTTTGTCAAAATTTTATTTCTATACAAAATTTTCTCAAAATTTTATCTCAACATTTTAACCCTTGTGTATGTGATAACACCGGATGCGATACCAGCGTGATAAGGTCCCGTGGGACCTATAATAAAAAACGAATGGTAGAGAGGTTATCCCTACGATATTTTTCGATTTTTTACTATGGGTGGAGTCTTCTATGACTCACAAATTGCATCTATAGATATTCGTTAGTAAATTTAGAGTTTTTTTTTTTAATTTTTAATAGAATACAGATAATGTTTAAATTTTTTATTAGTATTCTAGAGGCCCTGATGTTTGTCAAAGGCGTGGTACCTATAAGTATCCTTATACGTACCAAGCAACAATATATTGTTTTAGAAGTTGAATGTTCTGAACAAACTGGATTTTTGAAGGAAAAACAAAACGATTTTTTGTAGTGACGTTCGTTTTGTTCGCAGTATTATGTGCAGTGGTTGCTTCAAACTTGGTCAAAATTGAGGAACATTTTGCCAAATTCCAGGAGCCTATGGGTCTGGAATATGTATAGAAATATAAAAACTTAGATCGACCATGATTTCTATGAAGTTCAAATAACTTTTTTTCCACTTGTAGTTTCGCTATAGTGGATATATCCTCGGAACACATAAAATTATGTACTATGAAGCAATGAAACCAATGGAAACTTCAAAAATGACAAGTTCTTCTAAATAACGGAATTTTCTGAAAGGATGTTATTGTTATTAATTGTTCCAAATATAAAAATCGCATTATCTTTATGCAACTTTTTAAACTGCGCTAAAACCACTGATGCAATTAGTGGTAGGTCCCAATGGACCTCATCACGCAGAATCGCACTAAACTTTTTAAAATACCTATAAAAATCGATTTAATGATTCAATCACATAAAAATTTACAGTTTTCAACTTAAAACCCTTTTATACAAGAAGTCATAAGCCATCACGCTGCAAATCATGCAAAAGATAAAGTTATGTAGCAATAAAAATCAAAAAAGTCCAGCGGGATCACATCACGCACAGAAGGGTTAATTCTATAGAAAATTTTGTTAAAATTTTATATTTATAGAACATTTTCTTAAAATTTTATTTCTCTGTAGAAATATTTGTAAAAATTTTATTTCTATAGAAAATTTTGTGAAAAATTTATTTCTATAGGGATTTGATTTAAACACTGTGCTAAGCCCTCTGTGCAATACTGACACAACTGATCTGAAGGTTCTTGTTAATGACGAAAATCACAAACCGTATCCAATGTTGTGTTTTTGTCGTTTGCTAAAAGGAATGTGGCAAAACTACCCATTCGTTTTTGTTTGTTTACATCTTCCAAAAAGCCTAGTAGTTTTACAACTATTACCCATAAACATCATTTAAATACTTGATTTGTTTTTTTTTTATTTAGTTTTTTCATTATCAGTTATTTTTACTTTCTTGGTTTTGGCAAAAAAATATTGGTATTTATATTCAATAAAAAAACGTTTAGTTTGTCTGTCCATTTTTTGTGGGTATGATCATCGTTACGTTGGAATGCTTGTGGTTTTTTGGCATTGTTGATTAAACAGATCAAGGTTATGTTTATTGTGTACACTTTACGTGTTTTTTTATTTTCAAACCACAAAAAGACACGGACATTAAAAACAACAAACAACAGCAACAGAAATCTGATAGCGATTATGGTAACATCTTCAGTAGCTTCATAAAAAAAAACTGGTTGTTGACTAATCATGACTAACATTATTTTTCCAGTGTGTATGAGTGTAGTGCTGTTTATGAGTAAATATTTGGGATAAGGAAATTTTCCTTTCAATGCAGATTTTATTATGGTTTTATTCTTATATAAATTAAAAACATAAAAGAAAAATTATCATAATACTGTATTATAAGATGTTTTCGCTTAATATTAAAAAAACATAGGAAAAGTTTTAATGGTTTTGCTTCTCGTGTACTTTGTTGCTTATTATAGAATACAGCGCCATCTATACGGTCATATAGCAAAGCACTCCATATATATCATATAGAGGCACAGGTAAAAATCGTCTATCTAATATTAATAATACTTCATACATTTTAGTCTACTTTCCTTACCAAATGTCTTAGGTGTTAGATAGGTTAGTTTAGATAAAAGTGATTCCCAGTTTTGATTGATACACTTAGACTCGCAAAGTCCATTGTTATACCACTTGTTACCAATGGTATCACTTAATGATTGCTTCCCTATTTATTTATATTTAACTCAATGGTAACTAACCTTATCCATATACGCCAAAAGACGATAGAAAACTTTATATTGACTGGAAAATAATACTTAGGAGTGGAAAGTAGAATTTCTGTAATTTCTCAAGTCTGAAAATAGGTGGCGCTGGTTAATATGGCATGCATCAATTTCAAAAAGAATAAGATATCAAGTTATAACATCTAAATTATAAAATCTATTTATAAAAAATGCGATATTGAAAGACAATCTATGCCTTTACTGCTTATCGTCCAAGAAATTCAATAAAGAATGTATTGCAAGAAATTGCGTAATAATTTGTTGATTGTCCTTGATTGATAAAAATTTAAGATAAAAAGAGCATTAACCCTGTATTGCTAATATTATTGACGTGAAAATTGAAAAATTCTCATTTTAATAAATATATAGAGCTTCTGAAATTATATCCATATTCCATATAAAATTGTTCGATGAAGTTGCCTCAGTCATAAAGAATAAAAGGAGAGACGGTGGGAGTAGCCGGCATGATCGTATACCTTGAATGGCTATGACCGCCGAGAATGATATTCTAGGGCCAGAAGACTATCCTGAGAAAAAAGGAATCCCACACTGAAAAAAATATTGTCGTGAGGTCAAAGATTTCATGTCTTTAAAATACGAATGCAAATTTTGCTTAGCATAGAAGACGCATTTCTTTAGTATAAAGTTTTTTTCCTTGACCAAAGGTCGATAAACTTTTCAATGAAGTCGTATTGTCCTTATAATTAAGTGATTTGATTTAAAAATGGATATCATAACGTGAAAGAAAAAATGTTTGGGCTAAGGTCAACTTGGCTTTAATAATTTAGAAAAAATCTTTAAATTTAATGAAATTGTCTTTAAATTTGTTGTCTTTTTGTAAAAAATCGTTCAAATATAGGACATGTTTTTCAACACTTTAGACGCTTTTTACGCTTTTACTCGAAACACAGCATAATTTCTACTAGAAGTAGTCGTTAACTTGTTTTTAAAGGACTTTGATAGCATATGAAGAACAAAAGCTGAAAAATCGAAAAATTAAAATTTGCTTCCTAGAAGCAAGTACACAAAACCCGATTTTAAAAGAGAATTGTGTCTTAAAAGTATCCTTACTTGTATTCTCCGCTTCTTTGGCTCGGAATCAATACCAAATTTTTTAAAGTAAAGACAAAATCTTTGGAACCGGGTATGCCTTTTTTTCAGTGCAGAACAGATATCAGAGAATAACAGTTACATCGATGGATGGATGGAAGATGGGGAAAGGACTGGATCGGATGCATACGCGTTGACCTTAAATCCTTGCCATATCACTACAAAATTTTATTTCTATAGAAAATTTTATCAAAATCTTATGTCAATAAATTTTTTTCAAAATTTTATTTCTATAGAAAATTTTGTCAAAATTTTATTTCCATAAAAAATTTTGTCAAAATTTTATATATATATAGAAAATTTTCTTAAGATTTTATATGTATTGAACATTTTCACAATATTTTATGTTTTTAGAAAATTTTCTCAGAATTTTGTTTCTATAGAAAATTTTGTCAAAATTTTATTTCTATAGAAAATTTTGTCAAAATTTTATTTCTATTGAAAATTTTGTCAAAATTGTCAAAAATTTATATATATAGAAAACATTCTTAAGAGTTTATATCAATAGAAAATTTTCACAATATTTTATTTTTTAGAAAATTTTCTCAGAATTTTGTTTCTATAGAAAATTTTGTCAAAAATTTATTTGTATAGAAAATTTTGTCACAATTTTATTTCTATAGAAAATTCTTTCAAAATTTCATTTCTATAGAAAATTCTGTCCAAATGTTATTTTTATAGAAAATTTTATAAAAATTTTATTTCTATATAAAACTTTATCAAAATATTATTTCTATAGAAAATTTTGTCAAAATTTAATTTATATAGAAAATTTTGTCAAAATTTAATTTCTTTAGGAAATTTTATCAAAATTTTATTTCTATAGAACATTTTGTCAAAATTTTATTTCTTTGGAAAACTTTGTCAAAATTTTATTCCTATAGAAAATTTTGTTAAAATTAAATTTCTTTAGACAATTTTATCAAAATTGTATTTTTTAGAAAATTTTATTTCTATAGCAATTTTCTGAAAAATTTTTTTCTATAGAAAATTTTTTAAAATTTTTATTTCTATAGAAAATTTTATCAAAATTTTATTCCTATAGAAAATTTTTTGAAATTTTTTTCTATAGAAATTTCTGTCAAAATTTTATTTCTTTGTAAAATTTTGTCAAAATTTTTTTTCTATAGAAAATTTTGTCAAAATTTTATTTCTAAAGAAAATGTTGTCAAAATTTTATTTTTATAGAAAATTTTGTCAAAATGTTATTTCTATAGAAAATTTTGTCAAAATTTTATTTCTATAGAAAATTTTGTCAAAATTTTATTTCTATAGAAAATTTTGTCAAAATTTTATTTCCATAGAAAATTTTGTCAAAATTTTATTTCTGTAGAAAATTTTGTCAAAATTTTATTTCTTTAGAAAATTTTGTCAAAATTTTATTTCTTTGGAAAATTTTGTAAAAATTTTATTTCTAAGAAAATTTTGTCAAAATTTAATTTATATAGAAAACTTTGTCAAAATTTAATTTCTTTAGAAAATTTTATCAAATATTTACGTCTATAGAAAATTTTATCAAAATCTTATGTCCATAAATTTTTTTCAAAATTTTATTTCTATAGAAAATTTTATCAAAATTTTATTTCTATAGAAAATTTTGTCAAAATGTTATTTCTATAGAAAATCCTGTCAAAATTTTATTTCTAAAGAAAATGTCAAAAATTTATTTTTATAGAGAATTTTTTCAAAATTTTATTTCTATAGAAATTTTCTGAAAATTTTATTTCTGTAGAAAATTTTATTTCTAAGAAAAATTTTTGACAATTTTATTTCTATGGAAAAAGTTATCCAAATTTTATTTCTATAGAAAATATTGTCAAAATTTGTTTTTCTATAGAAATTTTTTTCAAAATTTTAATTCTACAGGAAATTTTGTCAAAATTTTATTTCTTTGGAAAATTTTGTCCAAATTTTATTTCTTTGGAAAATTTTGTCAAAATTTTATTTCTACAGAAATTTTCTGGAAATTTTTTTTCTATAGAAAATTTTGACAAAATTTTATTTCTAAAGAAAATTTTGCCAAAACTTTATTTTTATAGAATTATTTTTTCAAAATTTTATATCTATAGAAAATTTCGTCAAAATGTTATTTCTATGGAGATTTTTATCAAAATTTTATTTCTCTAGAAAAATTCTTTTTATTCGTTATAATTTTCATAGTAAGAAAAAAGTTCATTTGACCACCTGTTTCTAGCGAAACACTTCCGGTATACTTAATGAATTTTTGATCTAAAGGATAATAATAAAATAATTAATTTTCTACAATATAAAGGCATATGAAACGGCCTTGGTTGATTGACTTATGAAGAATATAACAAAGGTGATATTTTCATTATACATTTTACAAACACGCAATTGAAAAACAAAACATTTTCAATTGAAAGACTTGTTGAATGAGTCATAAATAAATGTTATGAAATACTGCAACAAAGAAGTAAAAAAAATATTACAGATGAGATTTGTGATAATAAAAAAATTATTTTTTTATTTATAATTTTTCCAGGAATATTTTAATTTTCGAAAAAAGGAAATGTTTTTACAAATTTTTCAAAGGAAGAAGGCCGATTCATATTTTAGGTATGAGAAAAATTTATTATTACTCATATAGTTGTAGCAAAATTAATAGTTATATAATTTAACATATTTAGACTTTTTGTTTTAATGCCTAAATAATGATTTAGTCCTTTGGCAGTATTTATAAACAAATATTAAATTTTATGACCAACTATAAAAATTAAATAATTTCCAAACACAACCTTTGCATTAAAATAATGACTTATTTCATCACCTTTGAAAAATTACAAACCAGGAATAAGCTACTTAAATCCCATAACAACAAAAGCCTCTCGAGATATATGAATGACAAAGTCCAAGTTAAAATGGCGTGCTAAAAAAAAAAAAAACAAAAACAAACTACCAACTAAACAGTATGAAAACCGTCAGTCTGTTCATATAACCGTCCTTACACAGAGCTGCTCATACTTGAGTGGCCAATTGAGCAACATGTTTATTTGAACCATATATGGGCTAATATATGGATACGGTCTGTAATGACTGGAATATAGATCAGTGGGCTGTTACAACTTAACTTAAGTAATTTACTCCCTCCTGTTTTTTGTCTCCCGTCTTTAATTTAAAGCATTTTAGCAATAACCATAAACTAAACCTTTCTTTTCTCCATCTTCATAATAGGGAATTTTTCCAGAATTCCTTTCGGCGGCTGGTGCTTTCATTAAGGCAATGACAAAACATTTTAGTTCATAAGAGCATAACTGAAATTATGTCAACTTTAATTGGTTGACAACATGCTGCTTTAATATTGACCACCTTAAAGAACGGGTGAGTGACCAGCCGATATAATGAAGTACATAAAATGTTTCAATTTACTATACCCAATTTAATAGCTGAAAGACAAAACGAGGAGTTTACTTCAAACCATTAAAAAAAAAGAGAAAGCCTTTTGTGGTGGGTAGTACTTCGCTTCACTTATATTTTCTTGGGTTTGTTTGATTTTTAATGTTAAAGGGAAAGTTTTCGATTCAAATGTTTTTTCCGGTTAAATGTTGCATGGCTAGACAAAAAACAAAAGGTATGGTATGTGGGCAAACGTAAGGAAAATGATTTTTCTTGAAAATAGCTTAGTAATTATTATAGTAATTTATATCAACCCATGATATTAGATGTTGGGTCTATAAAATGTCATGTCATTAATAATGACTATGTTTGACAAAAATGGACACAAATAGGGAAAGTAGTCATCAATTATTTTACATGCGTGATTACGATGTACTTTGGTGACTTTTCTGTTTAGAAAAAAACTCTTAAAGGCCATGGAAGACAAGTACTTAGAGGCAGCATTATTTTTCGTTTTTCTCAAATGTTGAAATTAAAGCTCAATTCTGGTATTTTAAATTTTATAGTAAATTTTAGAATCAGAGAGAAGCTAATCAAGTCTACAAAAAGTGAAAAGAGTAGAGAACTATTCGAAAACCCACTTGCAAAAAAAATGTATTATTTTTTCTAAATAGCCCACTGTGCAAAAACTACTCAACATGCAAGATAGAAAACCATATAAAAGAGCTTTCTTTTACATATAAATTTTTCTCCATTTGGCCACAGTGGCCATTTTTCTCTCGAGGAGCAGCGTCTCCACTATTTTCCAGGCCATATATTGAGACACCCAAACACATTTCACAATATCCGTTTATACCGTCGGATAGAGCACTAAAAGATCTATCTTTCACATATAAATCTGGAAGCCCATCTTTTTCCATTTGGCCACAGTGGTCACTTTTCTCTCGAGAAGCAGTGCCCCCAAGCCACATATTGAGACTCCTAAACACATTTCACAATATTCGTTTTTACCATCGGATGAGTACTAAAAAATCTATTTTTCACATATAAATCTGGAATCTTTCATCATTTGGCCACAGTGGGCACATTTCTCTCTGTTTCGTATATGCAACATTACTGCGATTCGGAAGACTTCTGGCAAAAGGTTTTTCCAATTCCAATCGATAGATATCGTTTCAGTTTATCTTTTGTTAAAATTTGGTTTTTCTATCTCTTCCCGTTTGGCCAATTTATGCCAATTTCTATGGAGGATTATATCGCAAAAATTATTTTGTATTCATATAAAACTCATTTTTCACATATAGGTGGCGCTGAAATGTATTTTCCTATACGGATTTATTTTCCCTATATTAATAACACTAGTTTACAAAATTTTTGTTTTCATCTACACTTGATGAGATGTATTGATGTATTTTGATCTGCTGAATTCGAGAAAAATTTTAAAAAAGTTTTTTTATGGAACAGTTTTTGAGATATCCCGTTATTTCTAGTTTTTCGCTCTTTTTTCACTGAATTCGAAAAAAATGTTTAAAAATTTTTTATGGAACAGTTTTTGAGATATCCCGTTATTTTTTGTAACACATATTGCTCTAAGACATAAAGTATATATATTCTGGGTCGTGGTGAAATTCTGAGTCGATCTAAGCATGTCCGTCCGTCCGTCCGTCTGCTGAAATCACGCCAACTTCCGAACGAAAAAAGCTATCGACTTGAAACTTGGCACAAGTAGTTGTTATTGATGCAGATCGGATGGTATTGCAAATGGGCCATATCAGACCACTTTTACATATAGCCCCCATATAAACCGACACTCAGATTTGGCTTGCGGAGCCTCTTGGAGGAGCAAAATTAATCCGATCCGGTTGAAATTTGGTACATGGTGTTAGTATATGGTTTTTAACAAACATGCAAAAATTGGTCCAAATCGGTCCATAATTATATATAGCCCCCATACAAACCGATCCCCAAATTTGGCTTGCGGAGCCTCTAAGAGAAGCAAATTTCATTCGATCCGCCTGAAATTTAGTACATGGTGTTAGTATATGGTCTTTAACAAACATGCAAAAATTGGTCCAAATCGGTCCATAATTATATATAGCCCCCATATAAACCGATCCCCAAATTTGGCTTGCGGAGCCTCTAAGAGAAGCAAATTTCATCCGATACGGCTGAAATTTGGTACATGGTGTTAGTATATGGTGTCTAACAATCATGCAAACTTTGGTTCACATCGGTCCATAATTATATATAGCCCTCATGTAAACCGATCCCCATATTTGAGCTCCGGAGCCTCATGGATGAGCAAAATTCATCGGTTGAAATTTGGTACGTGGTGTTAGTATATAGTCTCTGACAACCATGCAGGAATTGGTCCATATCGGTCCATAATTATATGTAGTCCCCATATAAACCGATCCCCAGATTTGATCACCGGATCCCCTGGGAAGAGCAAAATTCACCCGATCCGGTTGAAATTTGGTACGTGCTGTTACTATATGGTCTCTAACAACCGTTCAAAAATTAGTCCATACCGGTCTTAATTATATATAACCACCATTTGAACCGATCCCCAGATTTGACCTCTGGAGCTATTGGGGGAGCAAAATTCATCCGACCCGCTTGAAATTTGGTACTTGGTGAAATTTGGTGCATTGCGCCAATATATGGCCGCTAACAACCATGCCAAAGTTGGTCCATATCGGTCTATAGTTATATAAAGCCGATCCCCAAAAATAATCTAACAAAATTTTATGTCTATAGAAAATTTTGTCAAAATTGTCAAATTTTATTGCTATAAAAAATTTTGTCAAAATTTTATTTTTATAAAAAATTTTGTCAAAATTTTATTACTATACAAAATTTTTTCAAAATTGTATTACTATAGAAAATTTTGTCAAAATTTTATTACTATTGAAAATTTTGTCAAAATTTTATTACTATAGAAAATTTTGTCAAGATTTTATTTCTATAGAAAATGTTGTCAAAATTTTATTTCTATAGAAAATTTTGTCAAATTTTCTTGCTATAGAATATTTTGTCAAAATTTTATTTCTATCAAAAATTTTGTCAAACTGAATTATTTACGTATTTAATAGGCCTTTTTTTTTTAATATATACACCGTATGAACTAACTTACAATTGAGAACTATCACCGTGTTTTACCGAAGTTTTAAGATGCCTTGTCATCGGCAAGTGTTACCGCAACCCAAGTAATTCGATTGTGGATGATAGTCTTTAGTACATGTAATCTATGTAATCCATGGTGGAGGGTACATAAGATTCGGCCTTGCCGAACTTACGGCCGTATATACTTGTTTTTTTCATACTTTTTTTTTTTTTTTTTTAATTTTGCCTCGTGTATCTTTTATAGACTAAACCTTAGAATAATCGTTTCAAGAGTTTATATTTAAAATATAGCCATATTGAATGAGGCAATGATAATATTAATTTTATGTTTAGAAATAACAAATAACTATGTTTAAAATCAAAAGTTTTAAAAAACAAACTGATCTAAATAAACTGAATTTTGTAAGGGGTTAACTTTGTGATTATCTAAATTCATATGGTGTTTGGGTGTGTGGAAAGTTATGAACTATCAAAAGGAAGTCCCATTTGTTTATTCAAGAAACATATTTACGATAGTTATATGTAACCAGCAATTGTGCACACAATAGTAAAGCTCATATGTTTTTAAAGAGAATATAAATATAGAGTAGATTATGTTATCAGTTACCCTATATCAATTCATTTTACTTAAATTGGAAGAATCCGAGTATGTTAAAGGGATCTTTGGAAATTTTCAATCTCTCTTAAAAAAAATGTAAGGGAAAATAAATCCGTATATGAAAATTCGTTTCAGCGCCACCTATATGTGAAAAAATGAGTTATATACGAATACAATTTTTTTTTTTGCGATATAATCATCCGTAGAAATTGGCATAAATTGGCCAAACGGGAAGAGATAGAAAAGCCAAATTTTAACCAAAGATAAACTGAAACGATAGCTTTCGATTGGAATGAAAACCTTTTGCCAGAAATCTTCCGAATCGGAGTAATGTTGCATATACGAAACAGAGAGAAAAGTGACCACTGTGGCCAAATGGAAAAAGATGGGGTTCCAGATTTATATGTGAAAGATAGATCTTTTAGTGCTCTATCCGATGGTAAAAACGGATACAGCAAAATGTGTTTGGGAGTCTCAATATATGGCTTGGAAAAAAGTGGACGCACTTCACCTCAAGAGAAAAGTGACCACTGTGGCCAAATGGAAAAAGATGGGGTTCCAGATTTATATGTGAAAGATAGATCTTTTAGTGCTCTATCCGATGGTAAAAACGGACACAGCTAAATGTGTTTGGGAGTCTCAATATATGGCTTGGAAAAAAGTGGACGCACTGCTCCTGGAGAGAAAAGTGACCACTGTGGCCAAATGGAAAAAGATGGGGTTCCAGATTTATATGTGAAAGATAGATATTTTAGTGCTCTATCCGATGGTAAAAACGGATATTGCGAAATGTGTTTGGGAGTCTCAATATATGGCTTGGAAAAAAGTGGACGCACTTCACCTCAAGAGAAAAGTGACCACTGTGGCCAAATGGAAAAAGATGGGGTTCCAGATTTATATGTGAAAGATAGATATTTTAGTGCTCTATCCGATGGTAAAAACGGATACAGCAAAATGTGTTTGGGAGTCTCAATATATGGCTTGGAAAAAAGTGGACGCACTTCACCTCAAGAGAAAAGTGACCACTGTGGCCAAATGGAAAAAGATGGGGTTACAGATTTATATGTGAAAGATAGATATTTTAGTGCTCTATCCGATGGTAAAAACGGATACAGCTAAATGTGTTTGGGAGTCTCAATATATGGCTTGGAAAAAAGTGGACGCACTTCACCTCAAGAGAAAAGTGACCACTGTGGCCAAATGGAAAAAGATGGGGTTCCAGATTTATATGTGAAAGATAGATATTTTAGTGCTCTATCCGATGGTAAAAACGGATATTGCGAAATGTGTTTGGGAGTCTCAATATATGGCTTGGAAAAAAGTGGACGCACTTCACCTCAAGAGAAAAGTGACCACTGTGGCCAAATGGAAAAAGATGGTAAAAACGGATATTGCGAAATGTGTTTGGGAGTCTCAATATATGGCTTGGAAAAAAGTGGACGCACTTCACCTCAAGAGAAAAATGACCACTGTGGCCAAATGGAAAAAGATGGGGTTCCAGATTTATATGTGAAAGATAGATCTTTTAGTGCTCTATCCGATGGTAAAAACGGATACAGCTAAATGTGTTTGGGAGTCTCAATATATGGCTTGGAAAAAAGTGGACGCACTTCACCTCAAGAGAAAAGTGACCACTGTGGCCAAATGGAAAAAGATGGGGTTCCAGATTTATATGAGAAAGATAGATATTTTAGTGCTCTATCCGATAGTAAAAACGGATATTGTGAAATGTGTTTGAGAGCCTCAATATATGGGTTGGAAAAAAATGGGGGCACTGCTCGTAGAGAAAAATAGAAAAGATTCACAGAAATATCATTAACATATTTTAAATTGAAAACACAATCATATAAAAAATTAACTTTTTAATAAAATTCAAACATATTGTAAACAAAATGAGTGAATGTTTTTTAACACTTTAATTCAATAAACAAAATTTTTCTCGGAAACAAACCTACATACACTCAAAAAAAGATTACTTGGATCCAAAGATTTTGACCTTCCCTTAAGTATTTTGGTTTGATTCCGAGCCAAATATGCGGTTTCTTTAAAATAAAGAAATCTCATTTATCAAATTTTTCATTATCTTTTCGCGGTTTGTTAATAAAAGTACTCACGTTATTTTAAGTACTCACGTACTTAAAATAAGTCTTAGCCTATATTTGAAGCGTTTTTACCTTAAACCTAAAGTTTCAATATTTCAGTTAATTTAAGGACAATATATTCAAATAAAAAAATCGTTTCTTTACATTAAGGAAAATTTGCATTAGTTCAAAGACATGCCACTTTAACGGAGGTACGCAAATTTACAAAATTTGTGTCCTAAATTTAATGAAAAAATTTTTGAAGCAAATATTATAAACTTTTAATTAAAATTTCATTATTTTAAAGAAATTTGTCCTTAATATTTTGTAAATTTCGTATCCTAAAATTTAGGTTGCGTAACCTTTAATATCACGTAAATATTTTTTTCAGTGTACTACACATTTTTTAATAAAACTTTGACGTAAATCTAAAGGAAAGTCAAACTATAATTAAAATCGCAAATTTATGAAAAATTTAAACTTTTGTAACATTATAAGAATATTAATTCATCTAACCGACAATTAATTATAAATAAATTAAAATTGGAACAAAAAACAAATAATTTCCTCAATTAAAAACTGAAAACTTAACGTATCTGCCACGTAAAGCGAGGTCTAGAATGTTTCGACCAAAATCAGTAAAATTTTTAATTCAAATAGAATATTAATTAACAAGTTCCGAAGAAATCAAGTAATTCAAATAATTTGTGTTTTTATACCTTTCGCCATTGCTTCGTTATTCCGGTTTTAACACATCGAAATATTGGTTTCAGACCCTATAAAGTCTATATATTCTAGGTCGTCGTGAAATGTGCGGTCGATCTACCTATCTCCGTATGGTGAAATCACACTAACTTCTGAACAAAACAAGTTATCGACTTGAAACTTGGCGTAAGTAGTTGTTATTCATGTAGGCCGGATGGTATTGCAAATGGGCCATATCTGACCACATTTGGGTATAGCCCTTATATAAACCGATCCCCAGATTTGATTTCCGCAGCCTTGTGAAACACCAAATTTCAGATACGGTTAAAATTTAGTACGTGAAATTAGTGTGTGGTCCCCAACCATCATGAACAAATTAGTCCATATCAGTATCATATCATAATTATATATTAGCCCCCATATAAACCGTTATTCAAAGCCATATATTGAGACTCCCAAACACATTTCGCAATATCCGTTTTTACCATCGGATAGAACACTAAAAGATCTATCTTTCACATATAAATCTGGAACCCCATCTTTTTCCATTTGGCCACAGTGGTCACTTTTCTCTTGAGGCGAAGTGCGTCCACTTTTTTCCAAGCCATATATTGAGACTCCCAAACACATTTAGCTGTATCCGTTTTTACCATCGGATAGAACACTAAAAGATCTATCTTTCACATATAAATATGGAACCCCATCTTTTTCCATTTGGCCACAGTGGTCACTTTTCTCTCCAGGAGCAGTGCGTCCACTTTTTTCCAAGCCATATATTGAGACTCCTAAACACATTTAGCAGTATCCGTTTTTACCATCGGATAGAGCACTAAAAGATCTATCTTTCACATATAAATCTGGAACCCCATCTTTTTCCATTTGGCCACAGTGGTCACTTTTCTCTTGAGGTGAAGTGCTTCCACTTTTTTCCAAGCCATATATTGAGACTCCCAAACACATTTTGCTGTATCCGTTTTTACCATCGGATAGAGCACTAAAAGATCTATCTTTCACATATAAATCTGGAACCCCATCTTTTTCCATTTGGCCACAGTGGTCACTTTTCTCTTGAGGCGAAGTGCGTCCACTTTTTTCCAAGCCATATATTGAGACTCCCAAACACATTTAGCTGTATCCGTTTTTACCATCGGATAGAACACTAAAAGATCTATCTTTCACATATAAATATGGAACCCCATCTTTTTCCATTTGGCCACAGTGGTCACTTTTCTCTCCAGGAGCAGTGCGTCCACTTTTTTCCAAGCCATATATTGAGACTCCCAAACACATTTTGCTGTATCCGTTTTTACCATCGGATAGAGCACTAAAAGATCTATCTTTCACATATAAATCTGGAACCCCATCTTTTTCCATTTGGCCACAGTGGTCACTTTTCTCTTGAGGTGAAGTGCTTCCACTTTTTTCCAAGCCATATATTGAGACTCCCAAACACATTTTGCTGTATCCGTTTTTACCATCGGATAGAGCACTAAAAGATCTATCTTTCACATATAAATCTGGAACCCCATCTTTTTCCATTTGGCCACAGTGGTCACTTTTCTCTTGAGGTGAAGTGCGTCCACTTTTTTCCAAGCCATATATTGAGACTCCCAAACACATTTTGCTGTATCCGTTTTTACCATCGGATAGAGCACTAAAAGATCTATCTTTCACATATAAATCTGGAACCCCATCTTTTTCCATTTGGCCACAGTGGTCACTTTTCTCTTGAGGTGAAGTGCGTCCACTTTTTTCCAAGCCATATATTGAGACTCCCAAACACATTTTGCTATATCCGTTTTTACCATCGGATAGAGCACTAAAAGATCTATCTTTCACATATAAATCTGGAACCCCATCTTTTTCCATTTGGCCACAGTGGTTACTTTTCTCTTGAGGTGAAGTGCGTCCACTTTTTTCCAAGCCATATATTGAGACTCCCAAACACATTTTGCTATATCCGTTTTTACCATCGGATAGAGCACTAAAAGATCTATCTTTCACATATAAATCTGGAACCCCATCTTTTTCCATTTGGCCACAGTGGTCACTTTTCTCTTGAGGTGAAGTGCGTCCACTTTTTTCCAAGCCATATATTGAGACTCCCAAACACATTTTGCTGTATCCGTTTTTACCATCGGATAGAGCACTAAAAGATCTATCTTTCACATATAAATCTGGAACCCCATCTTTTTCCATTTGGCCACAGTGGTCACTTTTCTCTCTGTTTCGTATATGCAACATTACTCCGATTCGGAAGATTTCTGGCAAAAGGTTTTCATTCCAATCGAAAGCTATCGTTTCAGTTTATCTTTGGTTAAAATTTGGCTTTTCTATCTCTTCCCGTTTGGCCAATTTATGCCAATTTCTACGGATGATTATATCGCAAAAAAAAAATTGTATTCGTATATAACTCATTTTTTCACATATAGGTGGCGCTGAAACGAATTTTCATATACGGATTTATTTTCCCTTACATTAAAAAAAATATAATGTGTTTTAACCCATTCCTTGACCAAAGAGGGCTTTTTATAATTTCATTATGAATAGAGACTTTACTAACTTTAAAACAAACAAAACTCATAATATGTTTTATATTTTTGATTTCTTAATACGATATTTTTCAAATTTTCGCTATTGAAAAAATAGTTGAGTATAACAATTTCCAATTCGAACTAAAAATAATCAAATTATAATTTTTATCTAATTTTTATATCACGTTTTCAAAAACGTTACTAAATGTCATTAGCTAACATCACGTTTCATATAAATAAATTCTAAGAATTAACATTTCTAATTTTCATTAGCAAGCAATTAAAAATCTTAATAATTTTTTTTTTGTAATTAAAAAAAAAATAACAAATTGTTATTGCATGGTTATCACATGTGAATATTCGCAATATTTATAGACAAAACCTCAATATTTTTTAATTTCAATTGCTTTAGAACGAGCTTTAATATACCTGAGATTAATAGAATGATAATTAATATGGTACAATGTGTTGTATGATTTATATAAATAAAATAATCATTAAAATTATGGGAATTAAAAACGCTCATACGTCACCAAGTATTTGGAAATTAAAAATAAATATGAATTAATAAAGAAGAAGAAATAAGTTTGAAACCTCCATAACCTTTAAGTCATTTGAGGATGTAATAAATATAAAATAAAATGAAAAAAAAATTAAAAATAAATATAAATATAAAATATTTGTATAAAATGAATGGAAATATTTTAAATAATAAGGAGGAGGAAATAAATTAAATTTGATACCAAAAGGCATGTTTAATTTGAGCTAAATGATTTTTAATTTAATTACAAAAAACTTCCTTTGATTTGATAAGATTTAATTTTAGGATTTAAATTTAATTTAGGTTAAATGATTTTTAATTTAATTAAAAACAATTCGTTTGTTTTCATACACTAATAGAAAAAGTTTCGTTATATTAACGAAATGTGTCGTTAAAAGTCAGCCAACGAAACAAATTCGTTAATACAACGAAATTTTTCGTTATTATAACGAATTTTCTGTCAATCAACGTAGCGTTTCGTACTATTAACGAATATTTTCATTGTATTAATGAAAATGTTTCGTTATATCAATGAAAATTTTTCGTTGGTTGACTTTTAATGAAATTTTCTTTGTGTGTAAGATTTAATTTTGATTTAATATACTCAATTTAATGTTATCTTATTATACTTACGCTAATTTTATACTTTTTTTTATGTATTTCATTTGAAAATATAATATAAAATTCCTTTGCTTTCATAAGATTTAATTTTAACATTTAAATTTAATTTAGGTTAAATGATTTTTAATTTAATTAAAAAAATTTGTTTGTTTTCATAAGATTTAATTTTGATTTAATATACTGTTATCTTTTGTTTCTTACGCTATTTTTACATGTATTTCGTAAGTATTAATTTGAAAATATAATCTTCTTTTTTACTCTATAGGGGTACAAAAATCAATTTAAATAAGTTTCCTTCTAAATCGATATTGAGTGGCAATATTAGTTAAAAAAAATATGGGACTGTATGATTTATTTGAATGGTAAATTGCGTAAAATACTTGCTTAGTTAAAAATAAATATATACATAAATTAATGTGGACATGAAACCAGCCTCCCTTGATATCAGACAAACATAAAAATATATAAATAAATTTATGTAAATTTATTTTTTACATATTTCTGTTTTAGTCTTAGGAAATAATACAAAATAAAACAAATATTTATTTCTAGCACATGTTTAGAAATCCAACAAAACCTCAATGACCCTACCAAGAACAAAATCATAACAAAATATTCCATAAGAACAGAAATAAAACGCATATTTTGCAATCACCAAACAAACAAACAAAAAATCTAGATACTTCTAGTTTTACTATAAATACTAATTTTCGAACTGCTTTTTGTTCCTTTGTTTTGCCTCACAACCGGTGATAAACTTGAGATACTAGAGACAAACACTCGAAATTAATATTTAGCAAAAATCTTGTTATTTAAGAAAGACTTAAAAATATTGAGACAACAAAATCTCCAAAATTCAAAAACTGTAGAAAAGCCCATACAAATCGATCGACACCCAGTCACTTTTAAAACTAAATAAAAATTGTCATAAAATACACGAGAGGAAAAAACAAAAAAAACGTAGATCACAACTAGCAAGCGTTTTTTTTTTTGTGTACACAACTTGAATATGGACTATGGCGGCGAGACTAAACTGATGATGGTTGTATTAAATAACCGCCAAAAAGGCGAAAATATCAACAACATCAAAACTATACCAAACGGCATATAAATTGTGTGCAAAATAAAAACAAATGCATGAGACTACAGTGCTGGAGAAAAGTTTTTGAAATTTAAAACCATTACCAACCATTTCTTAAAACCTTAACCAGCGCATGAAAAATAGGTTTGTCAATTTAATTAGGGCAAAATTCATTAGGTTGTAAAAAGATTTGATGGATTATATACGCAGAGAAGGAATATGACGACCCCAAAACTCGTTTCGGAGCATAATTTTACACCCAAAGAAGGAATATGAATGCCTCCAAGAGCAAAATGTTATTTTAGGACGGTGAACATGTAACATTTTTATCACAACCATATTATTTTCTCGGACATAATGTATTTGATTTCAGCAACCATTTTATGTTTTGTGAAAAATCAAAATTTTAGCGGCAAAAATTTTCCCACAAAAATAACATTTTGCTCTAGGAGGTGATTATATTCCTTGTCTGCACTGAAAAAAATGCATGCCCGGTTCCAAAGATTTTGTTTTTACTTTACTGATTCTGAGCCAAAGTTTTGGCATCTTTAAAATAAAGACCTTTTTAGGGTCCTATCTAGCTTTAAATCTAGGACCAATATAATTAGAATTACGATACATTCTTGTTACGTACAAATAGCGTTGCCACAATGAAATTTTATTTTGAACCAATTTTTTGTAAAAAATCGGGC
Organism: Haematobia irritans; assembly: GCF_050003625.1. Lineage (NCBI taxonomy): Eukaryota > Metazoa > Arthropoda > Insecta > Diptera > Muscidae > Haematobia > Haematobia irritans. The sequence goes on along the minus strand of NC_134401.1, from coordinate 9,403,300 downwards.
CAATATTCCTTCCAGCGGACCAAATTCCAAATTCAGACAGTCAACCTGCAATAAAATCCTTGGACTCTGTGTTCCTCAACTCGAAAACGGCCATCGACTGCCGCAAATCTCTCAATGAGATGGTTGAGCAGCACAATATTCACCTAATATGGGTGCCTGGACATAGGAACATACCGGGGAACTGCGAAGCAGATGAGCTAGCAAGGCTAGGAACTACCTTACATATTCCAGGGGAACTAGAATCTGTTGGTATGCCTCTGGCTACCTGCAAGCTCTTACTGCGTGAGAAGGCAAATGATGGCAAATGTTCGATGGGAGAATTGCAAGGGTTGTAACGACACCAAGCAAATATGGCCCCATTTAAACTTAAACCGCACACTAGATATGCAAGTGTTCTCGAGACGCCAGATATCACTTCTGATATCTGCTATAACGGGTCGCTGCCTGATAGGCGAAAACTATTGGTGCGAAGTATAATGACTATTGTATGAGCTGTCATGATGCGGAGGAAAAGGAATCAATAAAACACCTCTTGTGTGAGTGTCCTGCATTTTGTGTAAGGCGTAAGCAAATTTTAGGGGCATATAGCTTCAGATTACTGGCGGACCTGGAAAACGTTAACTTAAGCAGTCTGCTAATGTTTTTGGAACAATCTGGTTGGTTCAACAGAAGAAAATAATCGAGAATGTTCAGCGGTTAAAACTAGAAGTGCCTATATGTAATAGGTACTTTTAGTTAATGTGGTATCACAATGGACTGAATAGTCTAAGTGAGCCTGAATCTTAATCGGGCTGCCACTCTAACCTAACCTAACCTAGGGGTTGCAATCACATCATAAAGTCGTCATTTTGACTTCTAATCCCATAGTTTTGAACATACTATTGTCTAAGTAATTAAAAATTGAAACACTACACTGAAAAAAATGTACGTGATACTAAAGATTACGCAACTTAAATTTTAGGTCGAACAATTTACAAAATATGAAGGGCAATTTTCTTTAAAATAATGCAATTTTAATTAAAATAAAGTTTATAATCATTGCATCAAAAATCTTTTTTTTATTAAATTTAGGACAGATATTTTGGAAATTTACGTCGAATGTCTTTGACCTAAGGCAAATTTTCCTCAAAGTAAAGAAACTGATTTTTTATTTAAAGAAATTGCCATTAAATTAACTGAAAAGTTGTTTCTTAAAATTTAAGATAGGCTAAGACTTTTTTGAGGATTTAGCATTTTTGGTTTAAATTTTTTTTTACAATTAAGAAAACATTTTTATACCCTGCGCCACACTGTGGAACAGGGTATTATAAGTTAGTGCATATGTTTCTAACACCCAGAAGGAAACGAGATAGACACATGGTGTCTTTGGCAATAATGCTAAGGGTGGGTCTCTGAGTCGATATAACCTTGTCCGTCTGTCAGTCCGTCCGTCTGTCAGTCCGTCCGTCTGTCAGTCCGTCCGTCTGTCAGTCCGTCCGTCTGTCAGTCCGTCCGTCTGTCAGTCCGTCCGTCTGTCTGTGAACACATTTTTGTGATCAAAGTCTAGGTAGCAATTTAAGTCCAATCGCCTTCAAATTTGGCACATGTTCCTAATTTGGGTCAGAATAGAACCCTATTGATTTTGGAAGAAATCGGTTCAGATTTAGATATAGCTCCCATATATATCTTTCGCCCGATATGCACTAATATGGACCCAGCAGCCAGAGTTTTATACCGATTTGCATGAAATTTTGTACAAACATAACACTTAGTCGTATAGTCAAGTGTGCAAAATTTGCTTGAAATCGGTTCAGATTTAGATATAGCTCCCATATATATCTTTCGCCCGATATGGACTTATATGGCCCAGAAGCCAGATTTTTGGCCGAATTTGGTTGAAATTTTGCACAGGTAGTAGATTTAGCATTGTAGCTTTGCGTGCCAAATTTGGTTGAAATCGATTCAGATTTAGATATAGCTCCCATATATATCTTTCGCCCGATAGGCACTTATATGGACCCAGAAGCCAGAGTTTTATCCCGATTAGGTTGAAATTTTGCACAAGGAGTACAATTGGTAGTATAGTCATGTGTGCCAAATTTGATTGAAATCGGTTCAGATTTAGATATAGCTTCCATATATATTTTTCGCCCGATATGAACTTATATGGTCCCAGAAGCCAGAGTTTTGGTCCAATTTGGTTGAAATTTTGCACTAGGAGTACAATTAGTAATATAGTCATGTGTGCCAAATTTGAAATCGGTTCAGATTTAGATATAGCTCCCATATAAAGGGTGATTCTTTTGAGGTTAGGATTTTCATGCATTAGTATTTGACAGATCACGTGGGATTTCAGACATGGTGTCAAAGAGAAAGATGCTCAGTATGCTTTGACATTTCATAGACTTACTAACGAGCAACGCTTGCAAATCATTGAATTTTATTACCAAAATCAGTGGCAGAAAATCCGCTTTTTTATCGACAAATTTTGTTCAGCGATGAGGCTCATTTCTGGTTGAATGGCTACGTAAATAAGCAAAATTGCCGCATTTGGAGTGAAGAGCAACCAGAAGCCGTTCAAGAACTGCCCATGCATCCCGAAAAATGCACTGTTTGGTGTGGTTTGTACGCTGGTGGAATCATTGGACCGTATTTTTTCAAAGATGCTGTTGGACGCAACGTTACGGTGAATGGCGATCGCTATCGTTCGATGCTAACAAACTTTTTGTTGCCAAAAATGGAAGAACTGAACTTGGTTGACATGTGGTTTCAACAAGATGGCGCTACATGCCACACAGCTCGCGATTCTATGGCCATTTTGAGGGAAAACTTCGGAGAACAATTCATCTCAAGAAATGGACCGGTAAGTTGGCCACCAAGATCATGCGATTTGACGCCTTTAGACTATTTTTTGTGGGGCTACGTCAAGTCTAAAGTCTACAGAAATAAGCCAGCAACTATTCCAGCTTTGGAAGACAACATTTCCGAAGAAATTCGGGCTATTCCGGCCGAAATGCTCGAAAAAGTTGCCCAAAATTGGACTTTCCGAATGGACCACCTAAGACGCAGCCGCGGTCAACATTTAAATGAAATTATCTTCAAAAAGTAAATGTCATGGACCAATCTAACGTTTCAAATAAAGAACCGATGAGATTTTGCAAATTTTATGCGTTTTTTTTTTTTAAAAAAGTTATCAAGCTCTTAACAAATCACCCTTTATATGTTTTTCTGATTTCGACGAAAATGGTCAAAATACCAAAATTTTCCTTGTTAAATCGCCACTGCTTAGTCGAAGAGTTGTAAAAATGACTCTAATTTTCCTAAACTTCTAATACATATATATCGAGCGATAAATCATAAATAAACTTTTGCGAAGTTTCCTTAAAATTGCTTCAGATTTAAAGGTTTCCCATATTTTTTTACTAAAATTGTGTTCCACCCTAGTGCATTAGCCAACATAAATTTTGAGTCTATAGATTTTGTAAAAGTCTATCAAATTCTGTCCAAATCGAGTGATATTTAAATGTATGTATTTGGGACAAACCTTTATATATAGCCCCCAACACATTTGACGGATGTGATATGGTATCGAAAATTTAGATCAACAAAGTGGTGCAGGGTATAATATAGTCGGCCCCGCCCGACTTTAGACTTTCCTTACTTGTTTCCTTTGAAGTATCCGTTATAATTTGGTGTTTTAAAGTGTCATTTGATTGCACGTAAATAGCCATATTAATATACCGCGAAAAGAAATGAAAATTCGACAAATGAAATCTCTATTCTAATTTCAAGTTTAGTGATCCTAGATTTAATATGTGGCTAAAAAATGTCTTTATTTTAAAGAAGCCGCATCTTTGGCTCGGAATTAATACCAAAATCTTTAAAGGAAGGTCAAAATCTTTGGATCCAAGTAAACTTTTTTTTGAGTGTAGGAAAAATTAATGAATTCGAAAAAATTTTTGAAAAGTGGACCAAAATGGACCGACCGAGAAATTAAAAATCTTTTGGACCAATTTTGGTTCGAACGGACCAAAATGGCAGCACTGCGTACAAAAAAATGTCAGTATAAAAATCCAAATATATTTCAAAAACAAAACAATATTTTCTTAATTCTAAAAAATCTTTATACCAAAAATGCAAAAATCTCAAAATAAATCTTAGCCTATATTTGTAGCGTTTTTATTATAAATCTAAAGATTTCATACCTTAATTACTCCTAAGACGATTTCGTTAGATCAAAAATGTTTTTCTCACTTCAAAGACATACGACTTTAATGGAGGGACGCAAATTTCTAAGATTCGTGTTCTAAATTTGATGAAAAAAAATTTTGAGGCAATGATTATAAACATTCTTTTTATTAAAATTTCATTATTTAAAAAGAAATCGCCCTTAATATTGCGTAAATTGCGTGCCTTAAAATATAGGTTTATAATCTTGCATATTAGATCAATATATATTTTTTTTTGTATAAATTTTTTTTTGTGGCAGCCCGATTAAATTTCAGGCTCACTTAGACTATTCAGTCCATTGTGATACCACATTTAGCTAAAAGTACCCATTACATATGGGCACTTCTAGTCTTAACCTCTGAAAGATTGCTCTGTATATCAAAAAAAATTGTGTTCCCTAACCTTTTTTAGTAAGTCAATATATTTATTAAACTTATGTTTTTATATTTAATGCAAAAAAACTCAACGTATACTTTCCATGTGTGGTGTATTATTTTATTTTTATTTTTTTTTTTGCATTTGTTTCTTTTTAACTGAGACTAACTAGTTTCTGTCCAAAAAAAATTGTACGAATGTTAACACAAAAAAACATAACACCACCAATCGAATACAAAGATAACAAAAAAATCATACACAAAATGACGAAAATCGAACGATGACATGCAAACACCTCAAAACAGAGGAAAAAATATAACAACAAAATCTACGAAATTGTTTTTGTGATTAGTTTTACTCTTTTTTGTCGTTGTTGTTGTTGTTATTGTTATTATTATTGGTGCTTTGTTTAATCTAGGCGAACACTCTTGGCACAACAACAACAAAAAGAAAATAATAGGGAATATATATTTTATTTTTTGATGATCACAAATAACACGCGATTTTTAAATTTTGCCCAAAAAATAACAACAAAAAAATCAATTAGCCGTTAGGTCATTCGATTGGGCAAACGGTCTAAAGAGACTGTTTTAATGAGAAATATTAAACACACGATTTGATTTCAAAAGTAAACGTTGGTTTATTTCCAAAGCAAGTTACACGTTGCACGATAGATCCATAGACTATAGGAGTAAACACCACCGAATAAAATTCTCACCACTTGTTTCAATGATTCTCGACGATAAACGATACGAATCTTAATTTCGTCAAAACAATAACAACCGCACTGTTACCGTCGTCAACGACAATCAAGAGTTCGACTCTTATTAATACGAGATCAGAATTAAGATTCCAACTGAATTCCAAACTGTTGTGATACTTAACGGCGCCGCGGCTAGATCTCTAAACAAACGAGTACAAAGCCGACCGACCGACCGTTCGATTATCACCATTCCAGTATAAACAAGCACAATAAACTAATCGACCAATACGTCAAAGTGTCCAAAACCGACTGACATCAGCTGTATAATGTGTGTGTGTAGTAAACCGATTTTCAGCGCTCTCTTACATATGTGAGTGGATTTTGAAAATAAAAGTTAAAAAGTTTTGCACTTCACACACGACTCACGAATTGAAGCGAAGCCACAAACCTAAACGTTGTTGAGACACGACCGCCACGACAATCGGAGAATAAATATTAAATTAATGAAAAACACAAACAAAGCGACCAAGAAACAACGACACGAACTAAAACATCTTGCAGCTGGGTCACAATGGCCGATGTCAACAAAAAACAAAGCAAAAAGCCATTACTAAAAGAAAATAATAACAGAGAAGCCCTCTACAGATGTGTACGTACGTATGTATGTATGTACGTACATTTGTTCTCTCAGTTACAATAACAGATAGGAAAAATTGTATGCTTCAATTGCAAATGTTAAATAAGTGTCGGCTGTCAACAGAACAGTGGTTCTATTCATATAAGATTGAAATCAGACAAAATTTTAAGAAATCAGATGATGCAAATATCTCAAAAATATAATAAAATATTTTGCTTTTGTTTGTTGCATTTTCAACAATAAAAGTTTTAGACATGTGATGGCATGAGAGAATTTAAAGACCTTTGAGTATCTCGGAACTTTTTCCTTGAGGCACCTAAGGTCATCTTCGACGCTAACACTAATTCATACAATGAAACAAACAAAAACTTAATAAGGAAGATGAAACGTGCTTATTAAGACAGAAAATGTAACGAAAATTAAGAAGAAAACTAAAAAAATTAAGTAGAATTTTCATTCTAATTAAAATATGTTTTTGTTATATTTAGGATTAAAACATCAAGAATAGGCCAAAATATACTTTGAAGGTTTTACATCCTTAATTAAAAGCTTTGTTTATTGCAAAAGAAGATCTACAGTTATTCCCGCTTAATTACCTAACTGAAAATTTCTAATCCTTTGGGTTATTACCGCGGGTGCTACTCAAGCCAAAAAAATCTACCAAGAAAATTTTACCAAAAAATATCAAACAATTGATCTTATTTTGCAACTTTTTTTTTATATTAAAAGAAAATTTTGTCAAAATTTTATTTCTAAAGAAAAATTTGTCAACATTTTATTTCTATAGAAAATTTTGTCAAAAGTTTATTTCTATAGAAAATTTTGTCAAAATTTTATTTCTATAGAAAATTTTGTCAAAATTTTATTTCTATAGAAAATTTTGTCAAAATATTATTTCTATAGAAAATTTTGTCAAAATTTTATTTCTATAGAAAAATTTAGTCAAAATTTTATTCCTAAGGAAAATTTTGTCAAAATTTTATTTCTATAGAAAATTTTGTCAAAATTTTTTTCTATACAAAATTTTGTCAAAAGTTTATTTCTATAGAAAATTTTGTCAAAATTTTATTTCTATAGAAAATTTTGTCAAAATTTTATTTCTATAGAAAATTTTGTCAAAATATTATTTCTATAGAAAATTTTGTCAAAATTTTATTTCTATAGAAAATTTTATCAAAATTTTATTCTATACAAAATTTTGTCAAAAGTTTATTTCTATAGAAAATTTTGTCAAAATTTTATTTCTATAGAAAATTTTGTCAAAATTTTATTTCTATAGAAAATTTTGTCAAAATATTATTTCTATAGAAAATTTTGTCAAAATTTTATTTCTATAGAAAAATTTGTCAACATTTTATTTCTATAGAAAATTTTATCAAAATTTTATTTCTATAGAAAATTTTATCAAAATTTTATTTCTATAGAAAATTTTGTCAACATTTTATTTCTATAGAAAATTTTGTCAACATTTTATTTCTATAGGAAATTTTGTCAACATTTTATTTCTATAGAAAATTTTCTCAAAATTTTATTTCTAAGGAAAATTTAGTCAAAATTTTATTTCCAAAAAAAATTTTGTCAAAATTTTATTTCTATAGTAAATTTTGTGAACATTTTGTTTCTATAGAAAATTTTGTCAAAATTTTATTCTTAAGGAAAATTTTATTCCTAAGGAAAATTTTGTCAAAATTTTATTCCTAAGGAAAATTTTGTCAAAATTTTATTTCCAAAAAAAAATTTGTCAAAATTTTATTTCTATAGTAAATTTTGTGAACATTTTGTTTCTATAGAAAATTTTGTCAAAATTTTATTTCTATAGAAAATTTTGTCAAAATTTTATTTCTATAGCAAATTTTGTCAAAATTTTATTTCTATAGAAAATTTTGTCAAAATTTTATATCTATAGAAAATGTTGTCAAAATTTTATTTCTATAAAAAATTTTGTCAAAATTTTATTTCTATAGAAAATTTTGTCAAAATTTTAGTTCTATAGAACATTTTGTCAAAATTTTATTTCTATAGAAAATTTTGTCAACATTTTATTTCTATAGAAAATTTTGTCAAAATTCTACCAATCTACCAAACAGTAAAACTCTACCATTTTTGGTATAATTCGTGATTAATACCCTAATGAGGCATTTATCCATATTCGCTTAATTACCTCGAAAAGGTTAAACCCACATTATATGGCTGCCTGTGTGGAATTAGAAACAAGGAATTGGAACAAATTCGGGATTTTAGAGAATTCTCCTCTTTATGATCATCCGAAATGATCATGAAAATGAAAATCTCGAGTAAAAATTGAGAGATCTAATTTGATACAATTAGATATGAGCAGATCCGAAAAATGGTAAGATCTAATCATATCTGATTACTATGGAATTAGATCTGATCCGATCTCAATATTGGCCTAGATCTAATGTCTTAAATATAATTATATCTATCCCTATATATAGTTCTATCTGATGTTAGATCTCGTCATATGTTGAATTATATATATTTATATCTAATTCTGTCTCATCATATCGAGGTAAATCTGCTTAGATCTAAAGTGGCCAATTTTGATATCGTATCATATCTAATTAGATCCCCCAATTTTTACACAGGATACTAATTATAAGAGCTCAAAATTGCCCCCCTTAGATCTGAGCAGATATACCCAGATACTATGAGATAGAATTGGATATAGTTATATGTAATTGCATATTTGACGAGATCTAACATCAGATCCAGAAATATATAGGGAAATATATTATTATATCTAAGACATTAGATCTAGTTCAATATTGAGATATGATCGAATCTAATTGTAATTGTACCATATACGATTAGATCTTAAAATTTTTCGTATCTACTCATATCAAATCGTATCAAATGTAGATCTCTCAATTTTTACTCGGGTATAAAAATTCATCTAATTTCTCAAGCGGATGGACGGACAAATATATTTAAATGGAATCACGGGCTCATACTGAGTTCAACGCCATTTTCACAATTACTTCTTCATTTTCGCTCTATATAAAGGGTGATTCTTTTGAGGTTAGGATTTTCATGCATTAGTATTTGACAGATCACGTGGGATTTCAGACATGGTGTCAAAGAGAAAGATGCTCAGTATGCTTTGACATTTCATCATGAATAGACTTACTAACGAGCAACGCTTGCAAATCATTGAATTTTATTACCAAAATCAGTGGCAGAAAATCCGCTTTTTTATCGACAAATTTTGTTCAGCGATGAGGCTCATTTCTGGTTGAATGGCTACGTAAATAAGCAAAATTGCCGCATTTGGAGTGAAGAGCAACCAGAAGCCGTTCAAGAACTGCCCATGCATCCCGAAAAATGCACTGTTTGGTGTGGTTTGTACGCTGGTGGAATCATTGGACCGTATTTTTTCAAAGATGCTGTTGGACGCAACGTTACGGTGAATGGCGATCGCTATCGTTCGATGCTAACAAACTTTTTGTTGCCAAAAATGGAAGAACTGAACTTGGTTGACATGTGGTTTCAACAAGATGGCGCTACATGCCACACAGCTCGCGATTCTATGGCCATTTTGAGGGAAAACTTCGGAGAACAATTCATCTCAAGAAACGGACCGGTAAGTTGGCCACCAAGATCATGCGATTTGACGCCTTTAGACTATTTTTTGTGGGGCTACGTCAAGTCTAAAGTCTACAGAAATAAGCCAGCAACTATTCCAGCTTTGGAAGACAACATTTCCGAAGAAATTCGGGCTATTCCGGCCGAAATGCTCGAAAAAGTTGCCCAAAATTGGACTTTCCGAATGGACCACCTAAGACGCAGCCGCGGTCAACATTTAAATGAAATTATCTTCAAAAAGTAAATGTCATGGACCAATCTAACGTTTCAAATAAAGAACCGATGAGATTTTGCAAATTTTATGCGTTTTTTTTTTTAAAAAGTTATCAAGCTCTTAACAAATCACCCTTTATATAAATAATGTATAATAGTTGTCTTCTCTTGACTGATTTATTTTTAAAGATAAGTAAATAACTCACCCTGCTTTTATGAAATATTTGCGTACAGCATTTCGAATCGAATGAAAGTAATTATATTCAGTAGAACTTATATTTTATTTTATTCGCCTTACTTGACAATCACTTTCGATTGAAAACCTTTTGTTGGTTCACTGCATTTAAAAGTTGATTAAATTTTTGCATTTAAGTAAATTAAATAGATCATGTACGTAATTAAATCTAATATCATTTTCATTGAAATGAAAACTATAATATTTAATAGGGATGCAAATGTGAGATCTGAATTGGGGGATAATAGAGAGGACTATTAAAAAAATTGTAAGACAACCTATAAAAACCATAATTTTAACGAAGAAATTTTTAGATAAAAGGGGCTTTTTATTGATGAAATGGTACATTTTCAGGTACTTTTTCTTGATGATATGGTACATGGGAACTATGTCCACGTTTTCCACCAAGCTTTAAATAAAAAAAGTCTATACTATAGATAAAGACAATTATATGTTTATAAAATCTTGGCAATATTTAGATGGAACAATTCCAAAGTATTGGTTGGTTAAAACTAATTGTTTCAAAAAAAGTGTTTTCTTTTTTCAGAGAAATACTAATTGATTCAAAAAGTAACTGTGAAAACAAGCTGATTTTCGTCGCTTTCTTAGTGGAGCGGAGAAGGGTTTATTCACCAAAGGATTTTGATATCCTGAAATCGTATCTTTAAGAACGTTGCATTTTTGTCTTCAGTTATATTTTGTCATCAATAGTAAGGTATATTTTTACATTTATTTATAAAGAATAATAATAATATTCAATGACTCTTCTCTCTGTGTATATATACTGTAAAAATTATATAAAATTTAAAAAAAAAAATTATAGGTCTTCAATACATATTAAATGTTACTATATGAATATAATTTGTAGTTATAGTACATAGTATTTTTTTTTTCAATTATTTATTAATGGCTTGTGCTTGTGGCTCTATTGGCTAAGTAAATGTGGAAAATAACTTGGTTTCTAGGTCATTTAACAACAAATCAATGTAATGGAAATACTATGAAAATTGTATAGAGACGAAGGTTAATAAACGCTTAGAGGAAATAATGGAAGACACACCTTACAACAAGTCGTTCCATTTTAAAAGGAAATAAATTTCTTCGTGTTGGTTATGCTGTTTGAACTTTAACCCTGTTAGGTTTGTCCATAGAGTCTACTGAAAAGTGAAAATATCAATAATTTATTCGGAATTATACAATATTTTTAAAAGGCGTACATTAAATTAAAACAACTGTCTGGAAAAAAATAGAAACAAATTAAAACTGTTGTAATTAAAATGCGAGGAAATTCTTACTTTTTAATAAGTTGATGTCATGTCGGGTATTGAGAATGTATTTTGTATTTGGATCATTTCCATGGTGCTTATATTTACATGTTCACATTGTCAATTTAAATATTTAGTGTAGCCTTTAGGTAGATATTTTTTTAAATTCTTAATAATTTTTTATTGAATATTTTGTCAATATTTTGTATTGATCAAAATGTTATTTATTCCCTTCACTTTCTTAGCCAACAAGGGTACACGCAGAGAAGGAATATGATCACCTCAAACATGTTTCAAGAGCAAAATGTTATTTTTATATGGTGACCATGTAATATGTTTGTCACTAAAATGATATTTTCTCGTCAAATATAACCTGCTTGCCGAAATCAGGTACATGATTTCCTACAAAATAACATGGTTGCGAAAATAACATTTTGCTCTTAAAACATGTTTGAGGTGATCATATTCCTCCTCTGGGTGTATATAAAATTATAATAATATTTAAAGAAATTTTAAATATCACTTAAAATAAAAATGTTCTACTCTTCTTGTTTGTTTTTTTTTATAAAATATTTAATATGTATTATAAATAAAACTTTATCCATTTTCAATCTCTTTATTTCTGTTTTTTATATCCAAAATTTATTGGCTTGTAATCGCTTTTCAATTCTCTATCTTTGATTAGTTTTTTTTGTTTTTATAATTTAGGTTTAATAAAAAAAATTAATCAAAATATTATTTTTTCATGTATTATGTAACAAATAAAACATTTAACTTTTTTGGCTAATTCTAAAAATTTTATTTAGGTCTACTTTTATTACATTCCCCTTCTTTCTAAAATGTTGCTTAAATTTATTTTGTGTTATAAACCTTTGCCTAAATTGTTATTGAATGAATAAAATTATTGATATAACTTCGATGTTATTGAGAACACGGTTGCCAAATTTGGAAGAATTCTACCAAAAATGGTAGATTGGTAGATTTTTTTTGTAGATTTTCCAAAATATACCTCTCCAAATAAGAAGTACATCAATTTCTATAGAAATAAACTTGTGACAAAATAGAAATAAAATTTTGACAAAATTTTTAATACAAATAAAATTATGACAAAATCTTCTATAGAAACAAAATGTTGACACAATTTTCTATAGAAATAAAATGTTGACAAAATTTTCTATAGAAATAAAATGTTGACAACATTTTCTATAGAAATAAAATTTTGACAAAAATTTCCATAGAAATAAAATTGTTGACAAAATTTTCTATAGAAATAAAATTTTGACAAAATTTTCTATAGAAATACAATTTTGACCAACTTTTCTACAGAAATAAAATTTTGAGAAAATTTTCTATTGAAATAAAATTTGGACAAAATTTTCTATAGAAATAAAATTTTGACAAAATTTTCTATAGAAATAAAATTTTGACAAAATTTTCTATAGAAATAAAATTTTGACAAAATTTTCTATTGAAATAAAATTTTGACAAAATTTTCAATAGAAATAAAATTTTGACAAAAGTTTCTATAGAAATAAAATTTTGACAAAATTTTCTATAGAAATAAAATTTTGACAAAATTTTCTATAGAAATAAAATTTTGACAAAATTTTCCATAGAAATAACATTGTTGACAAAATTTTCTTTAGAAATAAAATTTTGAAAAAATTTTCTATAGAAATAAAATTTTGACAAAATTTTCTATAGAAATAAAATTTTGACAAAATTTTCTATAGAAATAAAATTTTGACAAAATTTTCTATAGAAATAAAATTTTGACAACGTTTTCCAGAGAAATAAAATTGTTGACAAAATTTTCTTTAGAAATAAAATTTTGACAAAATTTTCTATAGAAATAAAATTTTGATGAAATTTTCTATAGAAATAAAATTTTGGCAAAATTTTCTATAGAAATACAATTTTGATGAAATTTTCTATATAAATATAATTTTGACAAAATTTTCTATAGAAATAAAATTTTGGCAAAATTTTCTATAGAATTAAAATTTGACAAAATTTTCTATAGAAATAACATTTTGACAAAATTTTCTATAGAAATACAATTTTGACAAAATTTTCTATAGAAATAACATTTTGACAAAATTTTCTATAGAAATACAATTTTGACCAAATTTTCTATAGAAATAAAATTTTGACAAAATTTTCTATAGAAATAAAATTTTGACAAAATTTTCTATAGAAATAAAATTTTCTATAGAATTAAAATTTTAATGAAATTTTCTATAGATATAAAATTTTGAAAAAATTTTCTATAGAAATAAAATTTTGACTAAGTTTTCTATAGAAATAAAATTTTGACAAAATTTTCTATAGAAATAAAATATTGACAAAATTTTCTATAGAAATAAAATTTTGATTTTTTTAAGGTTGGTAGATTTTTGGTACATTTTTCTTCAAACTTTTGTAGATTATTTTTGGCATGAGTGGCAACCGTTCTTGAGAGTCGTGGCAAAATGACGATATCGATGATGCATTCAATGAATGGCAATAAAACCTCTCCAAACGTGACTGCAATTTCTCAAGCATAAATAAATATCAATTGGGGTGTTGAGGTAAAACAAAAAATAAAACATTTCTAAAATCATTGGGCCATACAATCGCTATTTACAGGCAAAAAAATAAATAAATAAAAAAGTAAATGATTTCATTAACTATTGAATTAAAATAAAATAGGATTCTAAATGAAGGTATTGTAGAAAATGTATTTATATTTATTCCAAAATCTAAGCGTGACTTTTAAGGTTGTAAAACTTAAAGAAAGAAATGAAGGAAAAAAAGGAAAATCATTGATCTGTCACAGAATTACATGCATTCCCATTTATTAAGAAATTTTATTTATATAATATGGAACTAGAAAATCAAGTATAAATTAAATTCAAATCACAATTTTTGCTGAGTTGGCAAGAAATTATCATTAAGGGGTATTTGAAAAACTGTTGAAAATTGAACGGTCATTGGGATCAACTGAAAGCAATAAAAATATTCTTTTTTTTGCAAATTGTCGCTATTATTGAAGATCTCAAAGAAAAACAAAACGTTATATCTAATGTTAAGTGCGAAAGGCGGAAGGCCTACATGAAAGAACCATATCATCAACAATTCGCAATGATGCTCCACGGCATCAACACAATAGGTTAGACACCATTTAAAGAATAGCCAGACAAAAAACGTCATATAATCAATTCAAATCAATGTTAATAAGTGCCACTGATGATATGACATTGTTACTGATTTGCCGACAAAGCAACAGGGAGATGAGTATAATAATTTAAGAAAAAGAAAAAATATAAAATTTAATTTTTTTATGACTTTTTTCGGAAAATTTCATTTCTATAGGATTTTTTTTGTTGAAAATTTTCATTTTTACGAAATTTTGTCAACATTTTATTTTTATAGGAAATTTTGTCACAATTTCATTTCTATAGAAAATTTTCTGAAAATTTCATTTCTATAGAAAATTTTCTGAAAATTTCATTTCTATAGAAAATTTTCTGAAAATTGCATTTCTATAGAAAATTTTCTGAAAATTGCATTTCTATAGAAAATTTTCTGAAAATTGCATTTCTATAGAAAATTTTCTGGAAATTCACTTCTAAAGAAAATTTTCTGAAAATTTCATTTCTATAGAAAATTTTCTGAAAATCTCATTTCTATTGGAAATTTTCTGAAAATTTTATTTCTATTGGAAATTTTCTGAAAATTTTATTTCTATTGGAAATTTTCTGAAAATTTCACTCCTATAGAAAATGGTATCAAAATTTTATTTCTATAGAAAATGTTGTCAAAATTTTATTTCTATAGAAAATTTTCTGAAAATTCACTTCTAAAGAAAATTTTCTGAAAATTTCATTTCTATATGAAATTTTCTGAAAATTTCATTTCTATTGGAAGTTTTCTGAAAATTTTACTCCTATAGGAAATTTTGTAAAAATTTCATTTTTGTAGGAAATTTTGTCAAAATTTAATTTTTATAGGAAATTTTCTGAAAATTTCTCTCCTATAGGAAATTTTGTCAAAATTTCATTTTTATAGGAAATTTTCTGAAAATTCACTTCTTAAGAAAATTTTCTGAAAATTTCATTTCTATATGAAATTTTCTGAAAATTTCATTTCTATATGAAATTTTCTGAAAATTTCATTTCTATTGGACGTTTTCTGAAAATTTCACTCAAATTTCACTAGGAAATTTTGTCAAAATTTCATTTTTATATGAAATTTAGTCAAAATTTCATTTTTATAGGAAATTTTCTGAAAATTTCACTCCTATAGGAAATTTTGTCAATATTTCATTTTTATAAGAAATTTAGTCAAAATTTCTTTTTTATAGGAAATTTTGTCAAAATTTATTTTTTATAGGAATTTTTGTCAAAATTTATTTTTTATAGGTAATTTTGTCAAAATTTATTTTTTTTAGGAAATTTGTCAAAATTTATTTTTTATAGGAAATTTTGTCAAAATTTATTTTCTATAGGAAATTTTGTCAAAATTTCATTTCTATAAGAACGTTTATCAAAATTTAATTTTTAGAAAAGGTTGTCAAAATTGAATTTCTATTGGAAATTTTGTCAAAATTTCATTTTATAGAAAATTTTGTCAAAATTTTATTTCTATAGGAAATTTTGTCAAAATTTCATGTTATAGGAATTTATGTCAAAATTTTATTTATATAAGAAATTTTGTCAAAATTTCATTTCTATAGGAAATTTTTGTCAAAAAAAAAAACATTCTTTAGGGAATTTTGTAATTTCTATGGGAAATTTTCGGAAAATTTCATTTCTACAAAAATTTTCGGAAAATTTAATTGCTATAAACATTTTCGGAAAATTTAATTTCTTAATGCATTTTTTTGCAAATTCTGAAAAAATTCCACTTACAAAGGAAAAATTTTGAAATATACATTTCTGTAGGAAGTTTTCTTCTATATAAATTTTCTGAAAATTTCATTTCTATAGGAAATTTTCTAAAAATTTCATTTCCATAGGAACATTTCTAAAACTTTCATTTCATTTGGAAATTTCATTTCTACAGGAAAATTTCGGAAAATGTTATTTTTATAGGAAATTTTCTGAAAATTCTATTTCTAGAAGACATTTTTTGAAAATTCCATTTCAAAAGGATTTTTTTTTACTTTTTCAAAAACTTTTATTTCTATAGGAAATTTTCTGAATGTTTCATTTGCATAGGAAATTTTCGGAAAATTTAATTTCTATTGGCAATTTTTTGCAAATTCTGAAAAAAAATTCACTTCCAAAGGAATAATTTAGAAATATTTATTTTATGGAAATTTAATTACTATAGGAAATTTTCTTGAAATTTCATTTTTAAAGGAAATTTAGGTGAAAATGTCATTTCTATAGCAACTTTTTTTTTTGAAAATTTCGTTTCTATAGGAAATTTGCTGAAAATACTTCCCTCGTCAACTGAATTAAATATGCTTACACAGACTACACGGTTGATCAATATTAATTTAAATTTCCTGTTATAAAAACGATTTTTAGTTCATTATATGCGTAGTTCGTTATAACCGTAGTGTCTAGTCCTGTGGAAATTAAATTACTTTGAAAACAATTTCTTTTTATTTTTCTGTTGATGATATTTTTCGTTACAACCATATTCGTCATTTGTATGGAAAATTCTAGAAAAATCTTTGGAACCTGTAAACATGTCCCTTATAATCGTGGTGCATTATAAATGTGTTCCACTGTATAAATTAAGACTGGAACATTTTGTAGCGATAAGAAATTATAAATAAAAAATTATAAAGTAAAGAACACATGTGTTAGCTTATATTTAATACATGTCAATTACAAAGAAAGGCAGCATAGAATTTATTTTAACCTCTTTATAAATCAATTATCATAAATGGTTGACATTTTATTGTTACTTTCCAACAAAAGAGAAATATTCTTTATTTTTTTTTTTTTCATTTTTTATACCCCCCACCAAACGGGCTATTTAGCGGAAATATAGCTCAGACTTGTTTTTTTTTTGTTTGGTCTGCAAACAGGTCAAGTTCGAAGATGCGCAATATCGGTCCAGGTTTTATTATACTCCGCGATTTAATTTTTATCCGATTTTTCGGAAATATAGAGGTAATTCGAACTTTAAAAAACTATACCAACCCTAGCTGGCATTAGTCTATATTCTGCTATAACACCATATAGATCAATATCCGGAAATATTCATCAGTTTTATGCCATATATCCGGTCTCTCGTTTTGTGTTCTTGGAAATATAAAACACGCAATTTTTATGCGATTTGTGAAATTTTGGTGTATCTCCATATACCAGAGACAATTTGTATTTTGTTTTTTTAATTTCCTGAAAATTAAATTATTGTAGCAAAATTTTCAGAAAATTATATTTACATAAAAATTTTTAAAAATTCTATTTCTTTGGAAAATTTTGATTCTTACTTTGAAAATCCAATTTTTATGATGTTTCTTTTTTTTCTAATTTAAATTAAAAAAAACTTTTTAGTTTTTTCAGAATAATGTATTTTTATAAGAAATTTTCTGAAAATTTTAATATATAGGGGAAATTCTGTAAATTTTACTTATATATGCAAGATTTTCTTTAATTTATATGCAACTTGTAGAAAAATCTACTCAATATGATTATGTACCAAATCTAAAATGCAAATAAATTTGCATCATTCATTGTGAAATTCACTTACCACCATTCACGCATTGCTTCAACATCAGGCGACGAACTCGTACCACCCGGACCTGGAGCTGAGGATGCATTTCCGCCGGCAGTTATACGATTTATACCTAAATGGTCTTTTACTGCAGCATTAGGGGTGCATTCTAAAGCAGCTGTAGGAGGAGCACCACCACCACCACCGCCCATAGCTTTTATGGAATGATTCGTGGTGTTAGCTGTTTGGCTGATGGTAGTGGTAATTGGCAAATTGTTGATTCCGCCACTAGTTTTACGTCTTACGTTTTGTAAACCATTCACTTGTGATTTTGACATACTTATATTTATTAATTAATTATCACGAATTCTTTTTTATTTTGTACACTAAAGAGCTATCAAGGTACACATTAAATTTAGCAAAATCCAAGAAAATTTATTAAATATCTATGGCAATAGATATTTCTATAATTTCTTTTTAAATATTTTTTTGTATACACTTGTTTCTTGTCAGAATTATGCTCGTGAAGTGAATTTAATTTTTAATCAAATGTTCCAAAGATTTTTTAATGTATCAATCACTGCACCACCATTGTTATTGTTTCCGCAACCAACCACAACACACGACTGATGTATATTGGCCATATAATAAATTAGGGTTGACATACAGTGATAATATGCCTCAAAATATGGTATATGTATTAACGGTAATATTTAACTATAACTGTGAGTGTGAGAGACCAAGAGAGGAAATATCTGAAAATTTTATTTATATTGGTAATTTTCTGAAAATTTTATTTACTATAGGAAATTTTCTGAATATTTCATTTCAACAGAAAATTTTCGAAAATTTTCTTTCTTGTGTGAGAGGCTTGGCCTTCAGAAAGTATCTGAAAATTTTATTTATATTGCTAATTTTCTGAAAATTTTTTTTACTATAGGAAATTTTCTGAATATTTCATTTCAACAGGAAATTTTCGAAAATTTTCTTTTATTATAAGAAATATTTCGAAATTTTTTTCTCAATGTAATTTTCTGATTCTTCTATATATTTTTTTGCAAAATTTAATTTAAAAAAAAATTTTCTGAAAATTTCTCTTATTATATATAAGAGAAATTTTCAGAAAATTTTGTGAAATTTGAAATTGGGAAATATGGATCAACTCAAAAATATTTTTTGGCCATAGATTATTAAATTGTATGTCGAAATAAAAAGTAACCGGTTTGTGGATCCAACCGGTTATTCGGTACGTTTAAAACAAAAACATTTCGAACAGTATATCCGTAGAGGATAATCGGATATTACAAAACATGGCTGAATAAGGAGGTTGAATCACGATAACAAAAACAACAAATTTCAATATGTAATATAATACCCACCAAAGTTAAGAATGGAAGTCAGTCAAATGGATCTTCGCCATCTATTAACAAAAACTGTTTATGATGCAGTTTAAAAACTGATGTGCGTGGTATTTTGGGTCTGGCATATGTCATCAAGATACTCAAGTCATCTTTGAACAATTCTCCAGCTATGAATGCGCGAGTTTGTTTGAGATGCATTTGCTATGCAGTGTCATTTGGAGAGCTGCAATCACCATAAACATATGATTTTGACATCTTAAAATTTTGTCGAAATAAAAAAATTGTAATCATATGGGCCCATGATTTAACCTTCTTGTTCAGCCGTGTTACAAAATTATTTACTTACACTTTACAAACGAATAACCGGTTACCAGGTTACTTCCCCCAAGAAAAGGTAATTGTATCCAAGAGAGGAAATTTCTTCAAACAGTAAATAGAAAATTTTATTTTTTTAAGAATTTTTTTGAAAATTTTAATTTTGCTACAGAAAATTATCTGAATTTTTTTTTATGTATAGGACATTTTTTCAATTTCATTACTATAGGAAATTTATAAAAATTACTTTTTTATAGGAATTTTTTTTAAAAATAACTTTTGTATAGGAAATTTTCTGAAAAATTCGGTTTTAACTAGAAAACTTTCCGAAGAAATCGTTCTATGGGAAATTTGGGCCCATAGAGAATTAAATTGTATGTCGAAATAAACATTAGCCGGTGTGTGGACGTAACCTGGTAACCGGTTATTCATGCGTAAAGTGTACGGATAATAGTATATAAACGAATAACCGGTTACCAGGTTACTTCCCCCAAGAAAAGGTAATTGTATCCAAGACAGGAAATTTCTTCAAACAGTAAATAGAAAATTTTATTTTTATTTAAGAAATTTTTGAAAATTGTAATTTATCACAGAAAATTACCTGAAATTTTCTTTTGTCTATAGGAAATTTTTTCAATTTTATTACTATAGTAAATTTATAAAAATTACTTTTTTATAGGATTTTTTTTAAACATCTTTTGTATAGGAAATTTTCTGAAAAATTCGGTTTTAACTAGAAAACTTTCCGAAGAAATCGTTCTATGGAAAAATTGGAGCATCTACAAAAAATTATTTGGGCCCATAGAGAATTAAATTGTATGTCGAAACAAACATTAGCCGGTGTGTGGACGTAACCTGGTGACCAGTTATTCATGCGAAAAGTGCACGGATAATCGTATATAAACGAATAACCGGTTACCAGGTTACTTCCCCCAAGAAAAGGTAATTGTACCCAAGAGAGGAAATTTCTTCAAACAGTAAATATAAAATTTTATTTTTATTTAAGAAATTTTTGAAAATTGTAATTTAGCTACAGAAAATTATCTGATTTTTTTTATAGAACATTTTTTCAATTTTATTACTATAGGAAATTTATAAAAATTTCTTTTTTATAGGATTTTTTTTAAACATCTTTTGTATAGGAAATTTTCTGAAAAATTCGGTTTTAACTAGAAAACTTTCTGATGAAATCGTTCTATGGAAAAATTGGAGCATCTAAAAAAAATTATTTGGGCCCATAGAGAATTAAGTTGTATGTCGAAACAAACATTAGCCGGTGTGTGGGCGTAACCTGGTGACCGGTTATTCATGCGTAAAGTGACCGGATAATCGTATATAAAATTTTCTGAAAAATTCGCTAATATAGGAAATTTGCAGAAAAAAACTGTTATATCGAAATAAAAATTAGCCGGTGAGGCACATAATCGGAATACCGATTATTCAAGCGTAAAGAGTACGGATAATCGGATTTATAAACCATTATTTACTTACACTTTAGAAACGAATAATCGGTTAACAGGTTACCTCCCCCAAGAAAAAGTATTTGTAGCCAAAAGAGGAAATTTCTTTAAATAGAAAAAGACACAAACTAGAAAATTTCCTAAAATTTTCATTTATCTATAGTATTTTTTTTTTAATTTTCTGAAAATTACTTTTATATATGAAAATTTCTGAAAAATTCGGTCTTTTATCTATAGGAAAACTTAAAGGAATTTCATTAACTTACAAAATATGTAAATAAAGAGAGAATAGGAAATTTCCTAAAATTTTCATATATCCTTAGTTTATTTTTTTTTCTTTTTGAAAATATCATTTGTATAGTAAATTTTCTGAAAATTACTTTTACGTAGGAAAATTCGTTTTTTTATCTATAGGAAAACTTCATAACTTCATTAACTTACAAAATATCTAGTTAGGGGTTTCTACTTAGTTTTTTTTTTTTTTAATTTAATTTCTATAGAAAATTTTCTGAAAATTTTGTTTTTATAGGAAAATTCCCGAAAATTTCACTTATATAGCAAATTTTCTGAAAAATTCTTTCCTTTATCTATAGGTAATTTTATAACAATTTCATTAACCTACAGTATATATTCATTTATTTATTATTATAATTCTTTTTGTTTTTGAAAATTTAATTTCTATATGAAATTTTCTGAAAATTTCGTTTATATAGGAAATTTTCTAAAAAAATCGTATCGATGGGAAATTTGGAGCAACTCAAAAACAGAATTTTTTTAATGACAAAAAACATTAGCCGATTAGATACCGTTTAGTCGAGCCTCAAGGGTAATTAAATAACCATTTTTAAAACCGGTTCAAATGAACCGATTACCTATCCAAGGATATATGATCTGGAATATTATCCACACATAGTGGATATATCTGCACAAACTTTACTTTCACGGATATATAGAAGTGTTATGGTGGCTAATATGTTTTGTTTTCTGGACGAAATCCTGTTTTCCCCAAGGTTACATTTTCATCTGAATTAATTTTAGAATACGAAATTGTATGCAATCAATGCTTTAACATTTTTTTTCCTTCCAAGATTTAGCACAGTTGGATAAAAATCTAATTATAAACAATTTTTGCATCTTTAATTTAGAGTTTAGGTGAAAAACCGATTAAATGCAAACGGTTATTTGATACCTTTGTATCAGATAGTTGTTTTTATTAATAAACGGTTTTATTAAAAATCCCGTTTGACCTCCTTTTCATCGTTGTATATGCGCAATGGATAATCGGATTTTTTTTTAACGAATTTACCTACACCAAATAATCGGTTAACCGGTTGCTTTTTCTAAAATAAAATTTTTGTTGTAATCTAAAGGTTGAGATTTTAGAAAAATCTTGAGGATTTAGCTTCACTATATATTAGCAAGATGATATTCTGAACATTTCACTTGTCAATATTTTTTGCTGTATATTATCAAAGAGTTATTTTTAGAAATAAATTGTTTCTAATAAAAATAACAGAATTACTTTACTCTTATTCTCTTCGCCTTCTTATAAAATATCAAAATTCTTCAAGCTACAACAACCAGTTTCTTAGTTTTTTAGTAAAAATGCAAATTTGCCCTTGAAATAATGTTTTAACGTACACTTATGGTTGGTTTTATGCCATTAACTCTCACACTATTCGTACTACAAAACAACAAAATGCCATCACTGATGAAATAGTTTGTTGTTGTGGTTGTTAATTTCACAAAACTTCTTCATGGCACTCAGCGGAATCTTTAAGCACTGAACACTTTATGTATCTCGATCTATCGAACTCTTTGTATTGTTTCAACACTTTACATTGAATATAGGCTCACTAATTACTTGAAATTATCTTTTCCGTTTCCGTATTACCGTTTTACCAATTATTTAATGCCAACGGAACGCAGAGACCACATAAACACGACGAAAACGACAAGAAACACAAAAAATCAGAGATGACATCTATGATAGTGGTACACAAAACATGGTACAATTTGTTTACATTTCTTTGCTGAGTGATCATGGTATAAATATAATATGGGATATCAAAAAAGTAATTTTTTCAATATATTTTTGTATTTAACAATTGTCTATTTTTTCCATATATCTATTAAATGAAAAAATATAATAATAAAATATAAATTTCTTATTCATGCTTATTCATAATTGTCTTATTTAGATTTAACTTGCTGTTTATTTCCTGTATGCTTAAAACAAAATCCCATCTCTATTGAAAGTCCAATTGAGAGAGCGTGAGAGAAGATAAAGAGTAACTGTCAAAGGCAGCTAAATAGTTTCCTCTTGTATTCATAGATGGCGCAGTGAGTAGTGTCTAGCAAATATACCAGATGTCGTCGGTGTATTTTATTAGTTGTGTTCAACGAGCACTAAATAACGGATGTAACGTTTTGAATGTTTAGGATTTTCTTGATATAGATTTTTATAGATTTTTTATTATATATTAAAAAAATAGTTACAATTACCACACATGAGGTCCATTAAAAAGGGGGAATTATTACTGCATTGTAAAAGCTTCAACTTGTACTGGTATTAAGTTTATTCACCAAGTCTTATTTGAAGATTAAAAACAAATGACAAAGCGAGCATTTCTATAAATTTTTTCTCCCCCTCTATTTGACTTACTTATAAGTGTTTCCATCGACTATAAAATATTTATTACGTATTTTATATTTGTATTTTTGTGTGTCTTATTTTCGTTTTACAAAATTTGTTCTCCACACGTTTTGTCGTCATTTCTTCAGTTCATTCATAAAACTAAAAACAAATTTTATACACACAGGAAATTGTTCCAAAAAAATTTGCATTACAATGAATGTAAACAATGGAATTTTAAAATTAAACACCGAAGTGCTATATATAGTAGTGCACACAAGAATGCTGAAAGCAGCAAACACATATATACCACAATAGTAAAACATTAAAAATTGGAAATTTTGCGTGAATGAGATTTGTCGATAAATGGTTCTGGATGAATTTCTTAATAATATGATATGAAGTACAAACACAATCATAACGGCTGTCGGCAAGCGAACTCTTCTTTCTGTCTCAGCATCGTCTATGATCTCATGGTTACAAAATCAGAAATATCAAGAAACTGTCTTTATTTCTCAATATTTCACTCGGAATCAAACAAATGGGTATTTGGATTGAAAACAAAATTTTTTGACATTATTTATGAAACCTCCTAATTATGTTTTCCCTTCTACAAATACATTTTAATTGTTATAAAAAAAATTACAGCCAGTTTCTCATATCCAATAGAATAATTACGTTTGACTTGAACGTCCACAAACAGGTGAATTTATAAACGAAAATCTGTTTTTTTTGCATTTCTTTTTCCATATGAGAAAACAGCTGTTAACGTTAAAAGATATTTATATTTTCATATTTACTTACCGAAATTGGCTTCTCCTCTCCAGTATATCCTGTACACGATTACGCCTCAAAGGAACTGGTGATGTTCCCGGTGATCCTTCCTGTGATTCAGCCACCATGGTACGTGCTAACATTAAATCTTCTTCCTTCATTTTTAAATTATTGGATTTACTGAAGTTTTTTTCTGTTTTAGGTTTTTTAAATTTAACTTTACTTTTTGTTCGCTTCGCTTCAAAGTTTATCACAAATTAGTACATTTTTATTAGACTCATTTATTCTCGACTGAAGTAATAGATAGGATGTTGTTATTAGATCCGAAATATATATAAACATACCTAGAGTCACCGTGGCCTTACATACAAACTGTTCGGGGATTCACCTGTATCTCTCACTAACACTCCAACAAGCGATCTTTTGAGACATATCTGTGAGAACCATTGAATTAAACCCAAAATGGGACTGAACCTACGATTTACTATATATATTTTTATCATTTGGTAAATGGGTCGTCTTAAGTTCGTTTTTATTGCAGTAGACCTGACACTATGAACGGAACTATATTAACCGAAAACAATCAGCAGTTTCGTCAGAAATGCGCATCTATAAGCATGGAATAAAGCCACAATAGGTCCAACATCGGAAAGTGGTTGGGCCTACACACAAAGAAAAAATAAGTAATGATTTCTTAATTCAATTACCCGCTTGAAGCTGGGACGAGAGCTCCGAAGCAATCGCGAACTGAATTGAATGATGGGTAGCGGAGAAAATCGGGCAGCATTAGAGCTGAATTTGATAATGGCTATCGAATATCTTAGAAATACAAGCATAATTTTGATCAAGCTGGGACTAGAAACTGAGTCTTATAAGCCCATATTCCGCATTACTCGGCACATAATACGGGGTTACGGTATGGAAGACTAAGAAAGCAATCAAAATTTTATTTCTATAGAAAATTTTGTCAAAATTTTATATCTATAAAAAATTTTGTCAACATTTTATTTCTATAGAAAATTTTTGGAAAATTTTATTTCTATAGAAAATTTTTGGAAAATTTTATTTCTATTGAAAATTTTTGGAAAATTTTATTTCTATGGAAAATTTTGTCAAAATTTTATTTCTATGGAAAATTTTGTCAAAATTTTATTTATATAGAAAATTTTTTCAACATTTTGTTTCTATAGAAAATTTTTGCAAAATTTCATTTTTATAGAAAATTTTGTAAAAATTTTATTTCTATAGAAAACAATGTAAAAATTTTATTTCTATAGAAAATGTTTGGAAAATTTTATTTCTATGGAAAATTTTGTCAAAATTTTATTTATACAGAAAATTTTGTCAAAATTTTATTTATATAGAAAATTTTGTAAAAATTTTATTTCTATGGAAAATTTTGTCAAAATTTTATTTATATAGAAAATTTTGTCAAAATTTTATTTATATAGAAAATTTTGTAAAAATTTTATTTCTATAGAAAATTGTGTCAAAATTTTGTCATAGAAAAATTTTGTCTATAGAAATTTTTTTATAAATTTTATTTCTATAGAAAATTTTGTAAAAATGTTATTTCTATAGAAAATATTGTCAAAATTTTATTTCTTGAGAAATTTTTGTCAAAATTTTTATTCCTATAGAAAATTTTGTCAAAATTGTATTTCTATGGAAAATATTGTTATTTCTATAGAAAATTTTTGCAAAATTTTATTTTTATAGAAAATGTTGTCAAAATTTTATTTTTATAGAAAATTTGTCAAAATTTTATTTCTATAGAAAATTTTGTCAAAATTGTATTCCTATAGAAAATTTTTGCAAAATTTTATTTCTATTTAATTATAATTGCCGTATTTTTGCCAAAATTTTGAATCTTCGACCCGCAATCGATCAATTTGAAACTGCTATAACAGTTTTGCAAAAATTTAGCTCGGAAAATTTTCACTAAATGTAAATTTGATTTTAAGATTGGTTGTACAACTAATCTCATTACCATTCGAATAACTTCAAATCAGAGAATGAAGATGCCGAGTCGCGCCGCCGATTTTAGCCGCCGACCAGTTTCTTCCAGCCGAAGCCGCCGCCGAATATATCGAATGTATATCGGCTTAGCCATCAAGCCGCCGCCGCCTGAGGCAAAACATTAGTGTCAGCCGCCGCCGGCAAAAATGGTTCGGCTTCATTCTCTGCTTCAAATTGATTTTATAATGGATAATTGTCCGCCGACGAATGGACAAATTTATATAGGCTTAGC
This sequence comes from Haematobia irritans, assembly GCF_050003625.1. Classification (NCBI taxonomy): domain Eukaryota; kingdom Metazoa; phylum Arthropoda; class Insecta; order Diptera; family Muscidae; genus Haematobia; species Haematobia irritans. The sequence goes on along the minus strand of NC_134401.1, from coordinate 9,376,607 downwards.
CGTCAAGCCGCCGCCGCCGAAGGCAAAAAGTTAGTGTCAGCCGCCGCCGATTCTCTGCTTCATTCTCTGCTTCCTACGCTGACTAATCTGAACACTTCCTATGTCAGCAATACGTAAGCGTACAGTAAAACTTCCTGCCAGTGACATGATATAAGGAGAGCGCTAGGAAAGTATGCTAGTAACAGAGAATCAATGCAAATTCCTAGGTTTAATTGATTTTATTTTTTATAATTTTTTTTTCAGAAAATATAAGTTTTTATTCAATTAAAATTTATCTAGTCCATTGTGGGTCAAACTATTTTGATATCCAATTAAAAGTCATTTCATCTATAGCGCAGGGAGCCACCGTGGTGCAATGGTTAGCATTCCCGCCATGCATACACAAGGTCGTGTGTTCTATTCCTGCTTCGACCGAACACCAAAAAGTTTTTCAGCGGTGGATTATCTCACCTCAGTAATGCTGGTGACATATCTGAGGGTTTCAAAGCTTCTCTATGTGGTTTCACTGCAATGTGGAACGCCGTTCGGACTCGGCTATAAAAAGGAGGTCCCTTGTCATTGAGCTTAACATGGAATAGGGCAGCACTCAGTGATAAGAGAGAACTTCACTAATGTGGTATCACAATGGACTGAATAGTCTAAGTGAGCCTGATACATGGGGCTGCCACCTAACCTATCTATAGCGCAATACATAATTTTAATTTTATTATTATTAATTCGATTTTAATTATTATCCAAAAAAGAGTTTTTGTTATTATAAAATTCACAATTTTAATTTTGATTCATAAAATATTTTGAATATGTTAATAATTAAATCAATATTTATTTTTTATGTTTTTTTTTAATATAAAAAAATTTTCACAAACATAAACACATATTTGTTTACAATTTCACCTTTGAATGCACATAAATTATGACTACACTTTAGCCCAATTACCAACGAACCGACGACGACGACCGATCATATAATTCTCATACATACAGATTCCAAATGCATTATCTAGATATTGTGGACTATCCCATTTATTTAAACAGTGTTTATTTTTATTTATATTAAATGCATTTTATTTTTTGATTATTACTATTATGACGTATCGTCCATCGTTTATCGCACACGTAGCGTAGATGCTTTTTGATATCTTTTCACGTCCAAAGTCAATTTTCAACTGATGCGTCTACAAAATGCATGAGAACTGAAAATGTTTTTCTGACGAAAAAAATACAACAACTCTCAAAAATTAAAAAGTAAAATATATTAAATAAGAATGACGACAAAAGCAAGCAAAGCGTTATATAGTTGCAAAAAAATAAAACATAAAACAGCAGTAGCAACAATAACAAGCACAATACCAAAATTCTCATATACAACAACACAAATAATTTTAAATACAATAAAAAAGAAAAATACAACTAACATACATACTTCAGAAAAATCTCTGTATAAAGTCATATGTAGAGAGCTATATGTGCAACAAGATAAGTAACAACAACCATAAGTAACAATATTTGTTAAATAGAATTCTCCATCGGTAGTTCGATACGAGTACTCGGTCAACAATAGCTTGGTCAATATGTAAAGGGGAAATATGCACCAATTGCAAAGATACCCTACAATCATAATGGCCAACTTCTCATCCTCCGATTAATACTTAAGGTCTATATGAACCTCTAACGAAATTTCCTCTACCCATAGGTTAGGTTAGGTGGCAGCCCGATGTATCGGGCTCACTTAGACTATTCAGTCCATTGTATTACCATAGTGGTTAATTTCTCTCTTATCACTGGGTGCTGCCCGATTCCATGTTAAGCTCAATGACAAGGGATCTCCTTTTTATAGCCGAGTCCGAACGGCGTTCCACATTGCAGTGAAACCACATAGAGAAGCTTTGAAACACTCATAACTGAGGTGGGATAATCCACCAATGAAAAACTTTTTGGTGTTCGGTCGAAGCAGGAATCGAACCCACGAACTTGTGTATGCAAGGCGGGCATGCTAACCATTGCACCACGGTGGCTCCCATTCGCTTGCATGAAAGTGGCCAGTTACCCAATTGGGGTTTATCCGATGATAAGCCATTCCAAATTGAGCAGTTAGTGAACAAACAAAATGATCGGGTTTAGTTGCCAAAGAGGTCAGCTGAAGTCCAGCGTCGTCGATGGTAATGTTGTGCACCGCCATCAGTGTTGCCAGTCTTTTTTTGGGTCTTGTCCCCAAAATATGATGTTGTCCCCAAAATATGATGTTGGGGTTACATTTTTGACAAGTTTTTTTTTTGTTGAAAAAAATAAATAAATAAAGAAAAACGCTACTGCAGAGTAATAATAATTTAAAAATTAAAATTTTGTCAAATCCAGCAAGCTGCAATAAGATCAAGATTTCGAACCACAACACAAAGAGACTGGTTAGGTTAGGTTAAAGTGGCAGCCCGATTAAGATTCAGGCTCACTTAGACTATTCAGTCCATTGTGAAGAGACTGGTGATCATCTTCCAAATACTGGAGATATGAAAATGGAACTTCGGTCAGCTTGTACTTATGAACGAAAACTTACTTATAAATATTCAAGTAGTAAATTTGAGTGGTAGACACGTTGTCAAAGTTGATAGAATTCTACCAGAAAATTTAGATTTTCTATTGTTTTTATAAATATAAAATTTTAACAATTTTTTTTGTTTAGAAATAAAATTTTGGCGAAATTTTCTACATAGAAATAACATTTTATATAGAAATAAAATTTTGGCAAAATTTTCTATAAAAATAAAATTTTGACAAAAGTTTCTATGGAAATAAAATTTTGACAAAAATTCCTATATAGAAAAATCATTTTGACTAAATTTTCTATAGAAATAAAATTTTGACTACATTTTCTATAGAAATAAAATTTTGACAAAATTTTCTATAGAAATAAAATTATGACAAAATTTTCTATAAAAAAAAATTGACACAAGTTTCTATAGGAATAAAATTTTGACAAAATTTTCTTTATAGAAAAAAAATTTGACAAAATTTTTCTATATAGAAATAAAATTTTGACAAAATTTTCTATATAGAAATAAAATTTTAAGGAAATGTTCTGTATAGAAATAAAGTTTTGACAAAATTTTCTATAAAAGTAAAATTTTGGCAAAATTTTCTATAAAAATAAAATTTTGACAAAAGTTTCTATGGAAATAAAGTTTTGACAAAAATTCCTATATAGACAAATCATTTTGACTAAATTTTCTATAGAAATAAAATTTTGACAAAATTTTCTATAGAAATAAAATTATGACAAAATTTTCTATAAAAAAAATTGACACAAGTTATATATAGAAATAAAATTTTAAGGATATGTTCTGTATAGAAATAAAGTTTTGACAAAATTTTCTATAAAAATAAAATTTTGACAAATTTTCTTTAGAAATAAAATTTTGACTACATTTTCTATAGAAATAAAATTTTGACAAAATTTTCAATAGATATAAAATTATGACAAAATTTTCTATAAAAAAATTTGACACAGGTTTCTATAGAAATAAAATTTTGACAAAATTTTCCTTATAGGAAAAAAAATTTGACAAAATTTTTCTATATAGAAATAAAATTTTGACAAAATTTTCTATATAGAAATGAAATTTTAAGGAAATGTTCTGTATAGAAATAAAGTTTTGACAAAATTTTCTACGGAAATAAAATTTTGTCAAAAATTCCTATATAGAAAAATCATTTTGACTAAATTTACTGTAGAAATAAAATGTTGACTACATTTTCTATAGAAATAAAATTTTGTCAAAATTTTCTATAGAAATAAAATTATGACAAAATTTTCTATAAAAAAAATTTGACACAGGTTTCTATAGAAATAAAATTCTGACATAATTTTCCTTATAGAAAAAAAATTTGACAAAATTTTTCTATATAGAAATAAAATTTTGACAAAATTTTCTATAGAAATAAAATTTTTAGAAAATTTTCTATATAGAAATAAAATTTTAAGGAAATGTTCTGTATAGAAATAGAGTTTTGACAAAATTTTCTATATAGAAAATTTTGTCAAAAATTTTGATAAAATTTTCTACAGAAATAAAATTTTGACAAAATTTTCTATGGATATAAAATGTTGACAAAATTTTTGAACATAGAAATAAAATTTTTACAAAATTTTTTACATAGAAAAAAAAATCTATAGAAATAAAATTTTGACTAAATTTTCTATGGAAATAAAATGTTGACAAAATTTTTCTACATAGAAATAAAAATTTGACAAATTTTTCTATATAGATATAAAATTTTCTATAGAAAAAAATTTTTAACAAAATTTTCTTTATAGAAATAAAATTATGACAAAATTTTCAGTAGAAAAAAAAATTTGGTAAGATTGTCTATAGAAATAGAATTTTGACAAAATTTCCGAGAAAAATAAAATTTTTGTTAAATATTACAGATTTCTCTAAAAAATCCTCACAAAAAAACTCAAATTTATGGAAATTCCCCACCAAATCCCCAACTCAGAAATTTCGTCTGCACTCACGAAAACATATCCCCAATTCGTGGAAAAATCCCCAATACTGGCAACACTGACCGCCATAACGACTGATGGTAAATCCCCGCTCGTATTCATCGACCGTTGGATCAAAATAAATTTCAAATATTATACGAAAAATTTTCTAAAGACAGTGTTGAAGCCCTGGGTAAACAAACATTTCGGCCGCAGACCAAGGACACACCATTCACGAAAAAATATCTCCAATTTTGAGAAAAATCCCTAATACTGATAACACTGACCGCCCTTACGATTGATGGTCACACCCCGCTCACACCCCGTATTCATCGACCGTTGGGTCACAATAAATTCCGAATATTATCCGGAAAATGTTCTAAAGACCTGTACAAACAAACATTTCGGTCACAGACCAAGGACACACTAACAGGACTCAGCACTATCGTACTCAGTACACGGCAACCAAGGCCAGGAAAGGCCATAAAAATCCTCGTATTTCAATCCGCTGGACTTTTGCTCTAGGGGCATTTTGGCAAGTAAGGTTAGCACTTAAAAATATCATAGGTTCGATCATCACAGGCGGGAGCGTCGTTGGGAATGGGCCAAAATACCGTTTGAAGGCTATAATTCGTACCAAAGGTAGTCAATTCGAATAAATCTAAACTTATTCTATAATTTGATGTTATTTCCGACGTTTTTACTTTTGAACAAAAATTTAAAGAAAATAAAAAACGCTTTACTTTGTTGCATTGGACATCCAGCGTAAGCTTAGAGATAGGCGGTAGGCGATACATTTTTCCGTAGACACAGCAGAAAAATCTGCAGAAAATATGCTAAAAGGGAAAGCAGTCATTGTTTGCTGAAAAAGCAAGCATGGCTCTTAAAGATATTTAAGTGCAAGAATAATTAACAGGTTGGCTGATAAGTCCCCGGTCTGACAAAGAAAAACACATTTTTTTGTCAAAATTCGTTTTTATTATTCAACATAGCTCCCTTCAAGAGTGATATAACGATTATAACGACCTTCCAATTTTTTGATACTATTTTGGTAGTACTCCTTCGGTTTTGCCTCAAAATAGGCCTCAGTTTCGGCGATCACCTCTTCATTGCAGCCAATTTTTCATTTTTCCCTGCGAGCATCCTTTTGAGGTCTGAGAACAAGAAAAAGTCGCTGGGGGCCAGATCTGGAGAATACGGTGGGTGGGGAAGCAATTCGAAGCCCAATTCATGAATTTTTGCCATCGTTCTCAATGACTTGTGGCACGGTGCGTTGTCTTGGTGGAACAACACTTTTTTCTTCTTCATATGGGACCGTTTTGCCCCGATTTCGACCTTCAAAAGCTCCAATAACACCATTTAATAGTCACTGTTGATGGTTTTTCCCTTCTCAAGATAATCGATAAAAATTATTCCATGCGCATCCCAAAAAACAGAGGCCATTACTTTGCCAGCGGACTTTTGAGTCTTTCCACGCTTCGGAGATGGTTCACCACTTAGCCGACTGTCGATTGGACTCAGGAGTGTAGTGATGGTGCCATGTTTCATCCATTGTCACATATCGACGGAAAAACTCGGGTGTATTACGTGTTAACAGCTGCAAAAACCGCTCAGAATCATCAATTCGTTGTTTTTTTTGGTCAAATGTGAGCTCGCGCGGCACCCATTTTCCACAGAGCTTCCGCATATCCAAATATAGATAAATGATATGACCAACACGTTCCATTGATATCTTTAAGGCCTCTGTTATCTCGATCAAATTCATTTTACGGTCATTCAAAATCATTTTGATTTGATTTTTTTGATGTTTTCGTCGGTAACCACCTCTTTCGGGCTTCCACTGCGTTCACCGTCCTCCGTGCTCATTTCACCACGCTTGAATTTTGCATACCAATCAATTATTGTTGATTTCCCTGGGGCAGAGTCCGGAAACTCATTATCAAGCCAATTTTTTGCTTCCACCGTATTTTTTCCCTTCAGAAAACAGTATTTTATCAAAACACGAAATTCCTTTTTTCCATTTTTTTCACAATAACAAAAGTTGCTTCACAAAAGACGCTCTATCTCACAAACTAATTGACTTACAGACGTCAAATTTTGACACGAATCATTTGAAGGTGGGTACTATATAAAAATAATATGCATTTAATACTAGCGACGCCATCTATGTGTCAGACCGGGGACTTATCAGCCAACCTGTTAAAAATATGTATTTTTGGTTCTTAAATATACGTTTGATAACATTTTAAAACATACATATTTTACAATTTGTTGTTCGCAAGACCCTGAGCAGACACCGAGTGCGGTTTTTAGCAGTCTTTTTTCTATGAGTGTATTCATTTAAGGTAAAAAAAAAAAAACAAATTTTTTAGGTAATTGGATAAAGAGAAGAACATCACTTTCCTTCTATAGGGTATCACAGAATAAACAAAACACCAGAATATTTCTGAATACAAAAATTTACATATTTTGAGAATTTTCGCTGGGTTGTTGTCTTCAACATTTTCGTATATTTCATATCAAAGTATCGAAAGGTATGTAAATATGTTTATGTAAATATTCAGATGTGCATACTGAAACATATTCAAAACTACTGTAAGCATAAGATGCAAGTACTCTAGCATCTATGTGGTGGCCATAGATACGGTTTCTGCTCTCCAAAATCAATTTACATTTCAACCTGGACAATATTGATTGAAAAATAACCCAGAGAATAAGGAATATTAAGGTCCGGTGGGAGAGGTATTATGCATGTATGAATATCAATGGCTATTAATCATGCAACAGACCTTACTCTACCTCAATGATATGCAATATAGAAATCATGTACCGCCATGGGATGGACCTGATGACAAACGGGGATAATCAATAATCATAGACAATATGCTGTTTTGAAAATTCTCAATCTGAGCAATTTGGGAAGTGAAAAATTGTACAAATTGACAATTCAGCTGTTTTGATAACTAGCCTCAATGAAGTTGTGAATTATTCATATAATTTTTTTTTTTATGGTGACAAACAGGTTGTTTCATAATGCATTGTATGATTTTAAGATATTCCGCACATTCCTTAAAAAAAAATATTTTCAGTAGATTTTCTTCCTATCTAAAAAGAGAATGCTTTTAATTATATATCTCCACTAGGCGTGTTATACAATAATCAAGGATTTTTGTGATTATAATATTTATAAGGCGTGTGGAACAGTAATGAATTGGTTAATAATTTTTTAAGATTTTGCATCAATGACAATTTATGCAAAATCTTACCTTGAAATAATTGTTCCTTGGGCAATTTTAGTCCCCCAAAAATATTTAAGGACATTAGAATGTCAAGTACCCTGCCAGTATTTCAAAGTTCGATTTTATCCCCATCGCTACCATAGACTCTTAAATGGCACTATAACAATCGCCAACTGTGATGGGAAATTGTACCAAAAAAATTTAAGGTATTTTGCCAACACTATTTCTAGAAGAGCCATTTTGATATTTTGAGAAACGCCAAGAGTAAATACCTTCTTATAAATTTTTACGAAAAAGACCAAAAAATCATTGCTGAAAACATTGTTATTATGCTTAAAATTGTGAAAGGTATGTTGGTGAAAAATTGTCGACATTCCAAATGGAATAAAATTAAATTTTTTCAAATATTTTACCAAACTGCTGCCTCGATCAAGACCCTGCAAACATTTGTTTAATTTGATGGCGTTTCTGAGAATCCCCACCACATCGAAAACAGTCGTATGCCATATCCAAATCTCGTCACAAAAGTGCCGTCACTATTGAAAAGTTGCACCACGCCCAGTTACTACAAAAAAGTATCGCATAAGTGTAATTATTAAGTGCCTTTTTAGATAAATTTAGAACGACGACAATAAGAGCCTCACCAAACTATTGGCAGTTTTTGCCACAGATCACTAAAGAATATCAAAATGGCTCTTCTAACAATAGTGATGACAAAATAATTTAAAATTGGTTTTGGTACATTTCCCCATGACGATTGTTATAGTGTCACATAAGAGTAGTGATGGGAATAAATAAGGTAGTGAAGGAGATAAAAATGAACTTTGAAATGATGCCAAGGTAGCAACAGCAATAACTGCCGGTGAGTCTTAAAAATTAGGAAACAGTGGCAACACTATTCCTTTTACTGCCAAGAAATTGTAATAGATTTTTATTTGACGAGACACCGTTAACCGCAAAGTAAATCCGCCCGAATTTTTGATTAAGGCCGGTATGCACCTCTAGCGAAAAATTTCATTCCCATAAGAAATGCATTGCTATTTATGCTAACGAAATTTTCGGTAGCGTTCAATTTCGTAAGCTGGTACGCACCTCTAATGAAAATAACAGGGTTGTCAAAAGCATATTTTGGCAGCAAACATTTAATTTATTACAATCATTGTGTGCGTAAGAGTTTTAAAAGGTCTGTAAATAATAAACAATTTATTTGAGGAATATTTGGAACATATATTAACAATTTTTAAAAGCGATTAGCTGCTTTACAATTTGTGTACACAGCCCTGTTTTTTTGTTGTAGACTTAAATAAATTTTTGCTACCGAAAATTTCGCTAGAGGTGCATACCGGCCTTTACTTTAAGAAATACCCATAAACAAATACTCGCTTATAGACAGTTCACTTCTAACAAAATTGGGTGTAGCTAGCTTCAAATTATTAACCTTCCAATTTCCATAATAGCTTAATCACTACACTTGAGTGCGTAACATAATATTAAAAAAAAAAAATGTTTTCATGTAGGTTAGAAAAAACGCCCATCTAATGTTAGTTCGCAAAAATATAAAATAGTTTATAGTCTATACACCTAATACTGACATTAGAGTTCGATTAATTGAATTTTACGCAAAATTTCTATTAAGGTTAACTACATAGTGTCAGCGAGTCAGCCGCTTTGCGCCTCAGCAAAAATCAGAAACCAAAAATGACATTAGACAATTGGACGATAAAATTGTAAATTTACTTTAATTTATTACAGCATGAGAAAAACCAAAAAAACGAAATTGTTATAGCTTAGAAAAATTTGATAACTCAACTTAGAAACACTGGACTACACTATTTCATTTAAATATTAAAAATATTGTATCGAATTAAATGGTTTCTACTCTGCCAGGATTTGAAAGTTCGATTTTATCCCCATCGCTACGGAAGACTCCAACACTTTTTGAATTTGACGTCACTTCTGAGATTCCCCAACACGTTGAAAACAGTCGTATACGATATCCAAAACTTGAGAAGTTGTAAAGGGTGGTACGGTCAATATAAACTTGACGTATTTCTTTCAATTTTGCATTTAAAAAACTTGAACACCCCTCATTTTGAAGGTGTGTGTGTGTAGAATGTTGCTCCTATTTTGATTTTGGAATTCACTCTTCAGTTGTCAAAATGCCGTCCAAGCAAGAAGAGCAGCGTAACAAAATTTTGCTCGCGCATCGCGAAAATCCGAGCTACTCGCACGCAAAGCTGGCAAAATCGCTAAAAGTTGCCAAATCAACCGTTACAAATGTAATTAAAGTGTTTGGGGAACGTTTGTCGACAGCCAGGAAGTCTGGATCGGGGGGAAATCGAAAACCGGAAGCCGCTGAGACGACAAAGAGAGTTGCCGGTAGTTTCAAGCGAAACCCTAACCTCTCTCTTCGAGATGCCGCAAATAAGCTGGGTGTATCGTCTACAACCGTGCATCGAGCCAAAAAACGAGCCGGACTATCGACTTACAAGAAGGTAGTCACTCCAAATCGCGATGATAAACAAAATACGACAACCAAAGCGCGATCCCGGAGACTGTACACGACGATGCTGACGAACTTTGACTGCGTGGTAATGGACGACGAAACCTACGTCAAAGCCGACTACAAGCAGCTTCCGGGACAGGAGTTTTATACGGCAAAAGGAAGGGGAAAGGTGGCAGATATTTTCAAGCACATAAAACTGTCAAAGTTCGTAAAGAAATATCTGGTTTGGCAAGCCATCTGTACCTTAGGCTTGAAAAGCAGCATTTTCATAGCTTCGGGACTGTCAACCAAGAAATTTACGTGAAAGAGTGTTTGAATAAACGTCTGCTGCCTTTCCTGAAGAAACACGGTTGTTCCGTACAGTTTTGGCCGGATTTGGCATCTTGTCATTACGGTAAAAAGGCCATGGAGGTGTACGCCGCCAACAACGTGCAGGAGGTTCCCAAGGACAAGAACCCTCCCAACACGCCAGAGCTCCGCCCAATTGAGAAATACTGGGCTATTGTCAAGCGGAACCTAAAGAAGACCAAAAAAAATGCTAAGGACGAGCAGCAGTTCAAGGCAAACTGGCTTTCTGCGGCAAAGAAGGTGGACAAGGTGGCTGTACAAAATCTGATGGCAGGTGTCAAGCGTGAGGCCCGGCAATTCGGATTTGGAAAAGCGAAAGCCTAACTGAATATTTTTCCTGAATTTTATACTAATTGAACTTGGAAAAAAATTTAATTTGATTTTTTAAATAAACGATTTCACCGATTTACACGCGTTTTCCCTTGACCAAATTTTGACCGTATCACCCTTTGGAATGTAATAAAGAAATTTTCTTCCTACACAACATTTTTACAAAATTTTCTTTCTAAAAATTTTTTTGTATCTATATACAATTTTTTAAAGTTTACAAAATTTTGGCGCAATTTTATTTCTGTACAAAATTTTGTTAAAATTTTATTTCTACAGATAATTTTGTTAAAATTTTATTTCCATAGAAAATTTTGTCAACATTTTATTTCCATAGAAAATTTTGTCAAAATTTTGTTTCCATAAAAAAATTTTCAAAATTTTATTTTTATAGAAAATTTTTGAAAATTGGTAAAGAAAAAATGTCCTTTTGATTGTTTTTTTCCTATAAATCTAACTTTTTTGTGAATTGTAGCTCCACAGTAAATTCATGAGTAGCCTAGTGTTGATGTTAAGCAATATCAACTACAAGCTAAAACAATTAAATAAAATTAAACTTGAACGTGACACTCATTGGATCAACATTTATATACCAGAACAAAAAACAAGAACATTCAAACGCACATTCACTTAAACTCTATGCTGCAGTCAAAAGCAACAACAACTCTATGTATCTAAGCAACTGCTAGACAACGATACTCAAGATCTATGAATTGCATTTTGCAATTTTTTGAGTACAATTTTGGAATAGTTACTTCCCAAAATTAATCAACGTTGACAAGTAGCAACTTCATTGCAAAAACTATTTCTATAAATTGTTGACGAATTTGGGGGTTTTTCCCTAATGCCAATTATTTAATATAAATTTGGTGTAATTCATTTTATTAACAATTTTTCGCACTGAAGATTAATGATTGTTCATTTGAGTTCATTTGTTTTCATAATTACTTTGAAATATGCCATAATAAATTAACTATTGGCGATTATGTAACTTGGGAAAAAAAACATTGGAGATCATGAATCTATTCAGAAATGTTTAAGATCAACAACAATATGTTAATATCGTTTTGTTGTAATCACCTTTGTTTGATCGAAATCTTAATTGAATTTTCTTAAGAAGTGACACTAAATCGTGTCTAGTTGTGACGTGTTTTATTTATGATAGAATCATGGCAAACCAAGGTACTCTAAAGAGCTGATGCATAAATATTTTATGTAAAACAATAAATTACCGAGATTGAGTGTTACAACTCATGTTGAGTCGTAAATGAATTCTTTTTATTGTTTGAATCTCTTTAACTTATTTCAAGTTCTAATGATTTTTAAAATAATGCATTTCTTTTATATAATATCTAGGAAATTTATCCAATAGAGAAATATACATTTGCACCCAGAAAACAAATTCGTTGCCTCAACCGAATTATTTGCCAACCGAAAGCAGGTGGTTCCATCAACTATCAATGATATCTGTCAGCACAACTAACATTTGGCAATTGTAACTACATGGTAGTATGTTGGATCAACTTTGCATTGGTTGTCGCAATTTCATATTAATTGTTTCGTTTGTTGGTGCAACCGCCCTCGATTTTCTTTACTATTATCCTAACCAAATTCCAATATCAAATGAAAGGGCAGATTATATTGAGATTTTATTAATTTAATACAAGATTTACAATCATAATAAACTACGAAGATAAATACAAAAGGTGCTAACAACAAAGGCTTTTGATCTACATATATGTGAGATCAATTTACATTAAAATTTACATTTTTTATAGGTAATGTTTGTATACCAATGACAGATGGTTATTAGGTTGCAATTATGTGGTCGAACTAAAGAACCTAATTCAATATATACTTGCCAGAAATTTCTTCCTTAAGCCTCTAGATATAAATACAAATCGACTTACACTCGTCCTGTATTCTTAATACAATAAAAACAAGTATATACGGCCGTAAGTTCGGCCAGGCCGAATCTTATGTACCCTCCACCATGGATTGCGTAGGAACTTCTACTAAAGGCTGTCATCCACAATCGAATTACTTGGGTTGCGATAACACTTGCCGATGGCAAGGTATAGTAAAACTTTTTAACACTGTCTTCTAAATTGTAAGTTAGCCCATACGGGGTATATATTAAACAAAAAAAGGCCGATTAAATACGTATATAATCTAGTTTGACAAAATTTTCTATAGAAATAAAATTTTGACAAAATTTTCTATAGAAATGAAACCTTGACAAAATTTTCTATAGAAATAAAATTTTGACAAAATTTTCTATAGAAATAAAAATTTGACAAAATTTTCTATAGAAATAAAAACTTGACAAAATTTTCTATAGAAATAAAATGTTGACAAAATTTTCTATGGAAGTAAAATAAATGTTGACAAAATTTTCTATAGCAATACAATTTTGACAAAAATTTGTATAGAAATAAAATGTTGACAAAATTTTGTATAGAAATGAAATTTTGACAAAACTTAGTATAGAAATAAAATGTTGACAAAATTTTCTACAGAAATAAATTTTTTACCAAATTCTCTATAGAAATAAAATTTTGACAAACATTTCTATAGAATAAACTTTTGACAAAACTTTCTATAGAAATGAAATTTTAACAAAACTTTCTATAGTAATAAAATTTGACAAAATTTTCTATGGAAATAAAGTTTTGGTAGATTACAAAATTTCTATAGAAATAAAATTTTGACAAAATTTTCTATGGAAATAAAATTTTGACAAACATTTGTATAGAAATAAACTTTTGACAAAACTTTCTATAGAAATGAAATTTTGACAAAACTTTCTACAGTAATAAAATTTGACAAAATTTTCTATGGAAATAAAGTTTTGGTAGATTATTTTATATGGACCAATTTTTGTGTAATAAGTCATCGGATATATATAACTAAAGACCGATATGGACCAATTTTTACATGGCTGTTAGAGGCCATATATTGACAAAATGTACCAAATTTCAACCGTATCGGATGACTTTTGCTCCTCCAAGAGGTTCCGGACGTCAAATCTGGGGACGGTTTATATGGGAACTATATATAATTATGGACCGATATGGACCAATTTTTGCATGGTTGTTAGAGACCATATACTAACACCATGTACCAAATTTCAACTGGATCGGATGAATTTTGCTCTTCCAAGAGGCTCCGGAGGTCAAATCTGGGGATCGGTTTATATGGGGGCTATATATAATTATGGACCGATATGGACCAATTTTTGCATGGTTATTAGAGGCAGTAAACTAACATCAGGTACCAAATTTCAACCGGTTCGGATGAATTTTGCCCCTCCAAGAGGCTCCGGAGGTCAAATCTGGGGATCGGTTTATATGGGGGCTATATATAATTATAGACCGATATGGACCAATTTTTGCATGGTTGTTAAAAACCGTATACTAAGACCACGTACTAAATTTCAACCGGATCGGATGAATTTTGCTCCTCCAAGAGGCTCCGGTGGTCAAATCTGGGGGTTTATATGGGAGCTATATATAATTATGGACCGATATAGACCAATTTTTGCATCGTTGTTAGAGGCCGTATACTACCATCAGGTACCAAATTTCAACCGGATTGGATGAATTTTGCCCCTCCAAAAGTCTCCGGAGGTCAAATCTGGGGATCGGTTTATATGGGGGCTATATATAATTATGGACCGATATGGACCAATTTTTGCATGGTTGTTAGAGACCATATACTAACATCAGGTACCAAATTTCAATCGGATCGGATGAATTTTGCCCCTCCAAGAGGCTCCGGAGGTCAAATCTGGGGATCGGTTTATATGGGGGCTATATATAATTATGGACCGATATGGACCAATTTTTGCATGGTTGTTAGAGACCGTATACTTAGACCACGTACCAAATTTCAACCGTATCGGATTAATTTTGCTGCTCCGGGAGGCTCCCCAAGCCAAATTTGGGGATCGGTTTATATGGGGGCTATACGTAAACGTGGTCCGATATGGCCCATTTTCAATACCATCCGACCTACATCAATAACAACTACTTGTGCCAAGTTTCAAGTCGATAGCTTGTTTCGTTCGGAAGTTAGCGTGATTTCCACAGACGGACGGACAGCCGGACAGACGGACGGACGGACAGACGGACAGACGGACGGACATGCTTAGATCGACTCAGAATTTCACCACGACCCAGAATATATATACTTTATGGGGTCTTAGAGCAATATTTCGATGTGTTACAAACGGAATGACAAAGTTAATATACCCCCATCCTATGGTGGAGGGTATAAAAAGCTCGCTTGCCGTAAAAAGTATTTGTGTTTGTTGGTGTATGAAGCCTGCAATTTTTATGGAAACTTTTGCAATATTCCTTTTTTTATAAATCGGTGCGATATTTACCTGAAGGCAACTTCTTTTCTATGGGATAAACTTTATTCAATGTATTGCGGACTATTATCAAGTAAATGCTGTTCCCCGTTTTGCAAATTTTGTAGCGTCATACCATTTACCATGTCTATGTTGATATAAATATTTATTTGTTGCAACAACTACCTTACGCCCGTCCTATAATTGAACTAAGATTCTATTAGTATACTCAACTTTTGGTTGTACCAGCCATTTGTTGATTCCCATGATGTAGGTCTCACTATGCTGGTGGTTAGCTCAACAATTTTATGCAGCATAAAACCAAATTTATCGGCATTGGTATCGGTAACCAATTGAATGGTTATGGGAATTTCGTTTTGATCCTGTGAAAGTTTTTATGGTCGTGTTGGATGTATAACAGGGAAAATAATTAAAACATTGTTCTTGTAACAAAAAATAAGTTACTGACATCATTTCCTCATTGTAATTATCGAATTGCAACCAACCATTTCTCTGGGTGTGGGAATTCAGAATTAATGCGAGATAATTCACTCATCTGTTAATATTTCAAAGTTCTATCTAATCCTCATCGCTACCATGTACTCTTAAAGTTAGTGCTATTACGATCGTCAACGGCGATGGGAAATATACCAAATACGTGTGAAAGTATTTTGTCATCACTATTGTTAGAAAAGCTACTTCGAGTAAACAACTTCCTATAAATTATTTAACGAAAATCAAAAAATCGGCACTAAAAACATTATTACGCTTATGGCCGGTTTGCAATCCTCCGATATTTAACCGGAGGATGTATTATATACCGGTTAGTATAAATTCTGAATGAGATCAGCCGTTTTATCGGTAGGATAAATACCCTGCCAACATTTTTCGGATTTGGCGACACTTCTGAGAATCCCCAACACGTCGAAAACAGTCGTATACGATATCCAAAACTCGTCGCAAAAGTGACCTCACTATTGAGAAGTTGTACCACGCCAAGCTACTACAAAAAAAGCATCGCATGAGTGTAATTATTCGGTGTCTTTTAGATAAATTTAGAACGACGCCAATAAGAGTCCCTTCAAACTGTTAGACAAAGTGCATTTTAAGATAGTTGTACAAGAATCATTGTGGTCAAGTAAAATACGATTGTTTAGATGTTTATTAAATTGAATAATAAAGGTGAGTATTAAGTTCGAGTTTAAGGTGAGCTTTAACTTCGAGTTTAGCCGCTAAAATCGCCATTTTTTCACGATTACTTTTCTCTAATAATACTTTTTAAGGAATACAAACTTTTTGAAAATTTGCTTTGGGATATTCCCCATCAAGTTATAACAAAATCTGCAACAAATATGTATAATTTTATGCCTTTTTTACTGTTTTAGTTTTCACTTTAGTGAAAAAAGTCGAACTTGATACCCACCTTTAGCCGCTAAAATCGCTAAAGTGAAAACTAAATCAGTAAGAAAAATGCATGAAATTATACATATTTGTTGCAAATTTTATTATAACTTGATGGGGAAAAGCCCAAAGCAAATTTTCACAAAGTTTGTATTCCTTAAAATGGATTATTAAAGAAAAGTATTCGTGAAAAAATGACGTTTTTAGCGGCTAAACTCGAACTTAATACCCACCTTAAACATCTAAAATCCTAATCTTATCTTAAAATTCACTTTTTCTGATTGTTGTAGGGGCTCTTAGTGGCGTCGTTCTAAATTTATTAAAAAAAGGCACCTAATAATTGCACTCATGCAATACTTTTTGTAGTAACTTGGCGTGGTACAACTTCTCAATAGTGACGGCGATTGTTTTCGACGTGGTGGGAATTCTCAGAAGCGGGAATTCTTAGAAGCGCAAATTCAAAAAATGTTGGCAGGGAGGGAGCACTAACGGAGTTTCATTAAAAAGGGGGGTTATACGAATAAAAACACATTGAACATAATGTCTTAACAAAGGAATTATGTTGATTTATGAGTTGCAATTCTGCTAATATTCGGCTGATGCTCCAGCGTCTTTCTTGAAGGAGGCAGCGGGTCTAAAAAAAAATATCTGAAAATCTATCATTTTATTCCATTTGGACAGTCGAAAATTATTCACCTTTCACAATTTTAAACGTAATAACTACCCATCAAACAAAAAAGCGTTGCCAAAAAAGTAGTAAACATTTTTCTTTTGTGGATCCGGAAGTGGTGCAAAATTGGCGCAGAAGCGATAAATTTAACATGGGCTTTTCATAGGACGGATGTCCACCATTTCAACAGCCGTTGCACTGAATTTGTATCACTTCTTAAGGAAACCCTATTATTTTATTCCATTTGGAAAGTCGAAAATTATTCACCTTTCACAATTTTAAACGTAATAACTACCCAGGAAAAAAAGGGTCTCCAAAAAAGTAGTGAAAATGTTCTTTCTGGATCCAGAAGTGGTGCAAAATTGGCGCAGAAGCGATGAATTTAACATGGGCTTGTCATAGGACGGATGTGTACCATTTCAACAGCCGTTGCACTGAATTTGTATCACTTCTTAAGGTGTGATACGAATTCAGTGTTTTAGATGTGAATTAAAAAAATGTTTAATATTTTGCCAAATAAATAATTTTTATGATTTTTAATGCATTCTAACGCTTGTCTGAAACGTTTGACCCAAAAAAATATTTTCACAAATTTGCCATATTTCTAGAATGAATTTAGCATTTTTTTCGACAAAATTTGAATAATTTGTACAATTTTTTGAATTCTTGCTCTGTTCTTAACCTATTTGAAACAAAAAAAAAAAAATATATATCTATTAAACATATAAAAAGTGCGAGTTATAAAAAATTGTATTAAAAGAACTTCCTGTGTAGTTAAAATAAAGGACATTTTTGGAAGTGCTTTTAAATTTGCGTCTTTAGAAGAACTTCCAATTTTTTTGCTGGGTATGTTTTCAGCACTTAATTTTTATTTAAATAAATTATAATGAGCTAGCTGCGCTTGGTGTTTCACAAAATATAAAATGGCTCTTGTAACAATAGTGATGGCAAAATACATTCATGTACATTTCGTACCTTTTAATACGATTCCCCCATCACAGTTGGCGATTGTTGTAGTGTCAATTACGAGTCTGTGGTAGCGATGAGGATGAAATGGATCTCTGAAATGCTTACAGGGTAGTAGTTCTTTGGTTAACATGCTCTCCTTGCATATCCAATGTCGGTGGTGTTAACGCAGTTTTGACCGAACACCAAAATGTTTTTTCAGCTGTGCTTTTTCCCTATAAGTACTGCTGGTAATATTTATGTTTTAAAAGTTTTCTAAGTGGTTCGAAAGCAGTCATTTAAGATAATGTACTACACATGCTATTTTTTGCCTTTGTATTAAGCGGCGACCCGAATCTAACCATTTCATTTAATGTTTTTGAAAGATTATTGAGTTTATTGCAAGATTTTTAATCAATCAAGAAATAAAATACGTCCATTATCACAATGTGTTTGCGTACATCGCCGCTTTAGACATTTACGCCACGCATATACGCTAGCATTTAGATTCATCCATTAGAATTGTCAAAACCCCCAATCGTTCTTATGTCAAGAAATCACATTGAAAGAAGATTGTGGAGGAAGAGAACTTCAGATTGGTTTTATACCACAAATTATCAAATAAAACCAAAGTTTTAGTGAAATTTCAATAGAAAAGTACAAACATGGCAACAAAACAAATAGTTCATTTACATAGTAGCCGACTAATCTCAATGTTAAGCACCAAATCTCAATGGAAGAAGTAAGTCGTTTGATTTCAAAAGACTAGACAAATTTTGCGTAAATCAAAAGGGCAACTTACTTGCGATAACATTGAACATGAATGAATGTGACGTAATAAAGTAACCCGCATAAATTCATGTTTTCCTAATACTTAAATGTAATACGAATATAGATGGTTTGGAATACTCTAATTAATAGTTTATTTATATTTACAGCCTCTTGTCTATTTCCACCGCCAGACAGTATAGTAATGAGAAACCGGCTTCAGAACAAGAGACATCAACGTCGGATGCAGCAAATCCTGCTGACCAAATTAAGAAACTCACCGAAGATTTGGAAGCTACAAATAAAGAAGTTACTACGCTGAAAGAGAAAAATGATGAACTTATGGATAAATATCGTCGTTCCTTGGCGGACAGTGAGAATTTAAGAGTCCGTCTCAATAAACAAATTGCAGATGCCAAGGTATTTGGTATACAATCGTTTTGCAAGGATTTACTAGAAGTAGCCGATACTTTGGGTCAAGCCACAAAAGCAGTACCTCAAGATCAAGTGAGTAATTTCGATTATTGGAAACTAGTTTTGAACGTTTCATAATTGGTTTATATAACAATTAAATATTTGATAATATCCATAGTTGGATGTGTTCACTATGGATATTATTTTATTTTAGTTTATTTACAAGAGTAGGAGTATTACCGAATAACTAAGTTTAACCCTCCATTTTCATGAAACTACGTTAGTGCTACGTCACAGTCAGCACTCAATGACAAGAGAGAAGTTTACCACTGTGGTATCACAATCGACTGAATAGTCTAATGCTATGGTCACACTGGGCAAATATTTGACAGAAATCAAAAAAGAATCCATCGCCACATCCGAACCAGAAAACATATTTAGCTCATAATGGATATATAACATCATGGTGGGATTATTTTTCTAAAACCGTATTCAGATATTTGGAAAATGGTTCTAGAAAAATGTTTGACACTCGTTTTGGTGAAATATTTGCCTAGTGTGACCATAGCTTAAGTGAGCCTGAAATATCGGGATGTCACTATATCCAACCTAACCAGTGCTACGTTAGCTAACAAAAATTTAAAAAGTACTATGGACATATCTCTCATCTTGCCTATATATTCCAAATGTCAGTTAGGAACGTAACAGCTGAAAATTTTCAGTTAAAATTACTTTCTGCTAACTGGCGGTTAAAGCCTAACGGAGCTACATGAAAATGGCCGTAAATCAATTTTTTTTGGCTTACGGCCTGTATTAAGTTGTCATTTTCCCTAATAATTTATTTTCCAGAAAATAACATAAACATAATAAATAAACGTTGTTGTATTGGTCATAATAAAATTTGCAACAAAACGATATAAATTTATTCTGTTTTTACAGTTTTATTTTCGATTTTAGCTGATAAACATAAACTTAATACCCACCTTTATATGATACCAGTTAACATGAACCATGAATTTTATTTAAATTATTTCTATACTCCAAAATCATCAATCACTTAACCATCGTATTAAATTTTTATTTAATTAATAATTTCTCAGCTGGAAAATAATCCCCATTTGAAGAACTTATACGAGGGCCTGACAATGACAAATGCCTCATTACTGCAAGTCTTTAAACGCCATGGTTTAGAAGCTATGAATCCTTTAAATGAAAAATTCAATCCTAATATGCATGAAGCCTTGTTCCAAAAGGTAATTAAATGGATATGTCGTTTAAGGACGCACAAAAAATAAATTTTAATTATTTTGTCTTTCAGGTTGATGCCTCTGTGGATCCTGATACAGTCATTGAAGTTACCAAATTAGGTTATAAACTACATGATCGTGTCATACGACCTGCTTTGGTTGGTGTATCCAAATCTTCGTAAAAGTCAAAAATCATTACGACTGGTTCAGGGACATAAACAAAATAATGTAATTTGCAATGCAAATTAAAATCCGATTACAACATGGAACTTTGATGTTAATAACTATTTCTCCAAACTTTTTTTTACATTTTTTGTTTCTAAAAGGATTTTCAATGGTTTTTTATTATTTCAAAATTGATTATCCTTGTTTATATTTTAAGTTTTTGTTTTACAATTTTCATTAATCTAAGCTTTATATGTAAATAGTTTAATATATATTTTTTGAGTATAGAAAGAGGTTTTCTAGAATTCTAAACGTATAACAGATTAGAGCTTGATTTATTGGAATTTAAATTATTTGCCCAAAAAAGAAGGCTTCGAGTTTGTAACAGCGTATAATTGGAGAAAAAACTTCTTTTTATAAAAAAAAAACCATAACTTAAGAATTTAGATATTTTGTTAAAAAAAAAAAACGAACATTCACAACAACTGAATAAAAACCTTATTGTTTGTTTAACAAACATAAAATGTATTTTGAGTAACATATTCTTTTGCCACCACTAAAATTTATCCAAATTGATCATCAATGTCCCGTTTGTTGTCTATGTATGTTTTCATTTTTCTTTCTTTAGAAATGAAATCTGAACTCTTATGACTATTTTAAAGCAATTAAATGGAAATCCATTAACCCTGAAGCTACTACCTACCTACCTGACTAATCTCCCAATTTCTACTCAATACACAATACATACAAGTAATAAATATACCGATGTATACTAGGAAAGTAAACTACTTACCAGCAAATATGGTTTAACCCAAGAACTCTTAAAACACACAAGAACCAATCATAGTGTAATCTGAGATGTAAATGGTATGAAATAAACAATCAGGCATTTGTGTAAAATAGTAGGCGTCGGCATTTATTTTTTGAACTAGCTTTGTTGCGTGCAAAGAAGATCTTTGAAGAATATCCTCGTATCATTTTGAAAAACGAAACAACAGATGGAGCGTAGAAATTGAAGAACCATAAAAAAAAAACGAAACAAACCACAATGGGTCATGTACAAACATGGCGTAAATTTGGATAGCAAAAGACCGTGGGCTGTAGGGAAAAATTAAGATCTGTTTTTAGATTTTACGAATTAAGATTTAAAAATAGTTTCGTATCCTATTCACGGTTACCACAGTTGGCAGAATTGGACCAAAAATGGTAGATTTTTTACTGTTTGCTAGTATTTTCGATGAGGCCCTTCAAAATTTTCTATAAAATAAAAATTTCTATAGAAATGAAATTTTGACAAAATTTTCTATAGAAATGAAATTTTGACAAAATTTTCTATAAAAAAAAATTTTAAAACTTTTATAGAAATAAAATTTTGACAAAATTTTCTGTAGAAACTAAATTTTGACAAAATTTTCTGTAGAAATAAAATTTTGACAAAATTTTCTGTAGAAATGAAATTTTGACAAAAAATTCTATAGAAATAACATTGTGACTAAATTTTCTATAAAAATAACATTTTGACTAAATTTTCTATAGAAATAAAATTTTGAAAATTTTCTATAGCAATAATTTTTGTTTTAATTATAAGGTTACGTTTTTATTTGGAATACTAGAGCTCTATTGATTGAATTCTATCAACATGTTGCCCAAAAGGGCGTAGGTTGATTAAATAAATAAATAAATAAAAGTTTGACAAAAATTTTTATAGCAATAAAATATTGACAAAATTTTTTATAGCAATAAAATATTGACAAAATTTTCTACAGAAATAAAATTTTGACACAATTTTCTATAGAAATGAAATTTTGACAAAATTTTCTATTGAAATAATATTTTGACAAAATTTTCTATAGAAGTAAAATTTTGACAAAATTTTCCATAGAAATAACATTTTGAGAAAAATTTTCCATAGAAATAAAATTTTAACAAAATTTTCTATAGAAATAAAATTTTGACAAAAATTTCTATAGAAATAACATTTTGACTAAATTTTCTATAAAAATAACATTTTGACTAAATTTTCTATAGAAATAAAATTTTGACAATTTTCTATAGCAATAATTTTTGTTTTAATTATAAGGTTAAGTTTTTATTTGGAATACTAGAGCTCTATTGATTGAATTCTATCAACATGTTGTCCAGAAGGGCGTAGGTTGGTTAAATAAATAAATAAATAAAAGTTTGACAAAAATTTTTATAGCAATAAAATATTGACAAAATTTTTTATAGCAATAAAATATTGACAAAATTTTCTATAGAAATAAAATTTTGACACAATTTGCTATAGCAATAAAATTTTGATAAAATTTTCTATAGCAATACAATTTTGACAAAATTTTCTATAGAAATGAAATTTTGACAAAAATTTCTATTGAAATAATATTTTGACAAAATTTTCTATAGAAATAAAATTTTGAGAAAAATTTTCCATAGAAATAAAATTTTAACAAAATTTTCCATAGAAATAAAATTTTAACAAAATTTTCTATAGAAATAAAACTTTGACAAAATTTTCTATAGAAATAAAATTTTTACAAAATTTTCTATAGAAATAAAATTTTGACAAAATATTCTATACAAATAAGATTTTGACTAAATTTTCTATAGAAATAAAATTTTGACAAAATTTTCTATAGAAATAAAATTTTGACAAAATTTTCATTAGAAAAAAATTTTGATAAAATCTTCAGTAGAAAAAAAATTTGATAAAATTTTCATTAGAAATAAAATTTTGACAAAATTGTCTACAGAAATAAAATTTTGACAAAATTTTCTATAGAAATAAAATTTTGACAATTTTCTATAGCAATAATTTTTATTTTAATCATAAGGTTAAGTTTTTATTTGGAATACTAGAGCTCTATTGATTGAATTCTATCAACATATTGTCCAGAAGGGCATTGGTTGATTAAAAAAATAAATAAATAAAAGTTTGACAAAATGTTTTATAGCAATACAATATTGACAAAATTTTCTACAGAAATAAAATTTTGACACAATTTTCTATAGAAATGAAATTTTGACAAAATTTTCTATTGAAATAATATTTTGACAAAATTTTCTATAGAAGTAAAATTTTGACAAAATTTTCCATAGAAATAAAATTTTGAGAAAATTTTTCCATAGAAATAAAATTTTAACAAAATTTTCTATAGAAATAAAACTTTGACAAAATTTTCTATAGAAATAAAATTTTAACAAAATTTTCTATAGAAATAAAATTTTGACAAAATTTTCATTAGAAAAAAATTTTGATAAAATTTTCAGTATAAAAAAAATGTTTTGATAAAACTTTCATTAGAAATAAAATTTTGACAAAATTGTCTACAGAAATAAAATTTTGACAAAATATTCTATAGAAATAAAATTTTGACAATTTTCTATAGCAATAATTTTTATTTTAATTATAAGGTTAAGTTTTTATTTGGAATACTAGAGCTCTATTGATTGAATTCTATCAACATATTGTCCAGAAGGGCATTGGTTGATTAAATAAATAAATAAATAAATAAATAAAAGTTTGACAAAATTTTTTATAGCAATAAAATATTGACAAAATTTTCTACAGAAATAAAATTTTGACACAATTTTCTATAGAAATGAAATTTTGACAAAATTTTCTATTGAAATAATATTTTGACAAAATTTTCTATAGAAGTAAAATTTTGACAAAATTTTCCATAGAAATAACATTTTGAGAAAAATTTTCCATAGAAATAAAATTTTAACAAAATTTTCTATAGAAATAAAACTTTGACAAATAAAATTTCAACAAAATTTTCTATAGATATAAAATTTTGAAAAAATTTTCTATTGAAGTAAAATTTTGAAACAAATTTCTATAGAAATAAAATTTTGACAACATTTTCTATACAAATAAAATTTTGACAAAATTTTCTATAGAAATAAAATTTTGACAAAATTTTCCATAGAAATAAAATTTTGACAAAATTTTCTATAAAAATAAAATTTTGACAAAATTTTCTATAGAAATAAAATTGTGACAAAATTTTCTATAGAAATAAAATTTTAACAAAATTTTCTATAGAAATAAAATTTTGACAAAATTTTCCATAGAAATAAAATTTTGACAAAATTTTCTATAAAAATAAAATTTTGACAAAATTTTCTATAGAAATAAAATTGTGACAAAATTTTCTATAGAAATAAAATTTTGACAAAATTTTTCATAGAAATAAAATTTTGACAAAATTTTCTTAGATTAATCCTGTTTATCATTCTGAAACGATTTTCTTAATATTTTTAGAGGTTCGGCCTATGTCCTTGTTTGCAAGCTAGTTTTTATTTATTGATGTCATGCTCTTCCAAACCACTGTGCATTGGATTACACGACCCAAGTAATGGTCATTTCTATTGACGGGACCTACCTGAAGTTTTACAAGATTATTAACTGGAAAAACAATGGGAGATCGACCTGAGATGAATTTTGAAGAGTAAACGTATGAGTATGAGTCACAAATTCAATAGACCCAAACTGAATACCGAGGTAATAAAATTAATGTGTAAAAGATGTGTTAAAATGGCCATAGTAATTTTCTAAAGAAAATTCTTTCTACAAAAACGACGGTGTCTACAACAAAGTAAAGACAAATGAGAGGGAAACAAAAAAATCCGGATTCATTAATAAAAGAAAAGAAACGGTATCTGTGGCAGGGCACAACCCTAAAATGCAGGTCATTATGTGTGAGAGGCAGCCAATATAGGATTTGTCTGTCCGTTCAGTTAGTTCATTTATTGAAGCCCGCCAACGTAGTTCTAACAAAAAAAAAAACTTAGCTTAAAGTAGCATAGACAAATTTTGGAAAATTTATTCAGTAGTCCTTCAACCAGCCAACATCTTAGACGATAGCTATGTACTAAGAAAAGATTACATTTGCAGAATATTTAAAGGAATAAAATTATTAGAAATTTTTTTCAATACGCCAAAAAAATTGTGGTGAAAATGTTTCAAAAGGTGAATAACAGAAAAGTGCTTGAAAAATTAACAACAACAAAAATTTAAAAAAAATAAACGAGTTTTGGGAGTGAATTAATATGAAATGCTAAATTAAATGAAAGAAAACTATTTGATTCATATTTTCATCATTTTAAAAAACATCTGGTATCGAATTTCAAGTTGAAGGAAGGAAAGCCGTCTCCATAGCGCTTGAGAAAGTTAATGGTTAAGATGGGTATAATTTAACGTTCCTCATTTTTGGTTTGAGTTGGTAGATCTGGTTCCGAATTTAGAGACACACAAGAAATTAAATCGGGGGTTTGGTTGTGGGCATAGTTTCAAGCTGATATACCCTTTCATCTGGAAGATAGGGAACATGGCTGAGTCCGTCTCAGATCAAGAATTATTTATTGATAGCGTCTTAGACCAATATTTTCTCGCCATTACTAAACATTTGAAATTTTTATTTTCAGATTTTTTGTTTATTTTTAATATTAAAAATAACAGAAGGACGTTATGGATTTGTGCCTAAATTTTTTGGTCAGGATAGTGCAATTATTGTGGATACTGATAAGTTAATGCCACCGCCGTCTCCACCAACAACGCCATCAACGCCCATGCAGCAACAAACAAATTCAGTTAATTTTCCTACTAAATTAAGATTGGCGCCTCCACCATTTCCATTGTGGCAACATTTTCCTAGATATCATATAATTCCACCACCGCCACCAGGACAAATTATATCCATTAATACATGGTCCAAAGCAAAATTCCAAATGACAAAATCCACAACAACAAAACCTAGTACAACTACTAGCACTACAACAACAACAACATCGACGACTACTACCACCACCACTACGGTCAAACCCAAAATCACTTCCACCCCAATAAATAACTTTAATACCAAATCCAAATTTGGAATAGATACCGTACCCTTTGTGACAGATGATGAATTTCCTCGAGAACTTTTGGATATAGCCCAAAATAAATTGGGACTCAAGAGTCTAGATGAAATACCAAGTATTTCTGAATTGGGTCAATTATTGGGTACCAATAGTCCCCATGAAACTTTGAATTATATTAAGAAGCTAACAGCCAATGAACAGGGTGTGGCATTAATGAAGGCTTATATTGAATCTACCGATTATACAGATAATGCTGATAAAACCTATGACGATGAAGAGGGCGATGATGATGATGAAGAGATTGCTGATTTGGGAGATATCGAAGAACCCTTAAGGATCAATGATGAAGGTTTAGTAGTCATAACCACAGCAGATGAAGATTCCAATGGTGACTATGAAGAACTAAATGCAAATGATGATAAGACTGAAGCTAAAGAAGAAATCTTGACATCTTCTGTTAATATAAAAAATCGGAAAACTCCAAAAATTATTAAGAAATTAAAAGAAATTTCCAATGCCAAACCTGGCCTTATGGAACGTTTAGTCAATTTTATGCATTTAAATAATTTATGGCAAAAGAAAACAACTGACCGTAAGACAAATAAAATTTCTGAAGAGAATAACAATCAACTCAATGATTCCGATGACTTAAATCGCATGACAATACAAGGTAAAAAAATCGAAATCACCAATGAAACTCAAGAACCTGAAATTTCTACAGAATTGCCAATTTTGGTAAGAGATCCAATACCATATAATTATCCAGTGCCTATAAGGCGAGCAAATTCAACGAGTACCACTACAACTCCAGCCACCCCATCCGAGCAGCCATCATCAACCACTACTAGCTCTAGCTCTTTGGAATCTTCAACAGTAGTCCATTTAAATACTCCAAAAATGCTTATACCTCATGTCAAACAATTGGCTCGTGTTACAAAAATTCCACCAAAGAAAATTGAAGATTTTCTAGCAAGCAAACCTAAACTGTTGGAATTGGCTAACAAAGTTAGTCGTTTTCCCATAGGTTATGATCGTGCATCTCCCCTAGAGGCTCAAGTTATGATGGCCGTGCAAAAAGCTATAGAACAAGATGAAGATTTAAAGAAACTGTTAAGTTCAACTACAACTTTGAAATAAAAATGGGAGATCGCATATTGGGATATAACCTTAAGTTTATACCTATACTATATTAAATAAGATTTATTAGTGATTTAATTAAGGCATAGGAATAGAAATTAAGAATTTTTAATAAAACAAAAAAAATGTTTGTACAAAAGAAAAAAAAACAAAGATGCATGAAAGGGACCTATATCTAAATCTGAAGCGATTTCAATCAAATTCTGCAAGTGTGCCGTGTATGTGCTTGTGTAAAATTTAAACCACATCGGATATAAATTCTGGCTTCTGGGGCCATATTACTAGAAATCGGGCGAAAGCTATATATAGTAGAGCTATATCTAAAACTGCACCGATTTCTTCCAAAATCAATAGGGTTCTATTGTGACCCAAAACACATATTTATGTCAAATTTGAAGTCGTTTGGACTAAAATTACGACCTAGACTTTGATCACAAAAATGTGTTCACAGACAGACGGACGGGCGGACATGGCTAAATCGACTCAGGGACCAGCCCTGAGCAATATTGCCAAAGACACCATATGCCTATCTCGACTCCTTCTGGGTGTTGCAAACATATGAACTAACTTAAAATACCCTGTTCACAGTGTGACGCAGGGTATAAAAATGCGCATATTCTGTATAGATAACCAAATAAAAACAAGGATGACATTTTCTCCATCCTCAACATACATTAAACTGACCCTAACTTAAAATTTTGCTTGCTTTCAATACGACCTCTAAATAGGCTCGAAACATAAAGAAATCGACTTTCTCAACAAACATGAATGGTTTGAAAATGTGTTGAATCTGAGCATTTCTCCAATGCTTTTGTGCTTGGGTAATATTTTTCAATTGTTGAAATGAAACTCAGGAAAATACACCATGTATGGATGAATTCTTCCGATAAGTTCCTTTTACTAATTCCAAAATTAATCTTCGTCCACAAAATAGCACTCAAAAGTTCTGGGGAAAACATTAAACAAATGAGCGTGCATTAGACGGTAATAGTAACTTTCTAAAAAAATCACGTGGTCTTGATAAATTGAATAACTCGTTCACATTACATTTCCAAAATCCACTTTTTACACAGATTTCATATCCACTTTTAGTAAGATTTCGAGCCTAACGTGAATGGGCTATAATCCAAATTGTAGTAGTACCTCAAAACATGTTAGTGCGAGTTTATTACACAAACACGTTATTAAATACTACATTTAATCTTTCGCCACGTGCATTAGATGTAATTTATAAAATTTAATTACAACTTAAAAAAATGGCGATCACTATTTGTCCACATGTACCATACATAGTAAATGTCGAAACGAAACCCAGGAAAAAAGACACCATGTATGGATGCCGTCGTCCATTGAGCTCCTTTTACTAATTTCAATTTTAATCTTTGTCCATTAAATAGCACTCAAATGTTCTGGCACAATTGTTTAAACAAATGAGCGTGCATTGGACAGTATTTTTTACTTAAAATCGCAACGAGACACAACCACTTTTCCCAAGTGCTAGTTGTTGAAAGAAGCCAAACGGAAATGACTTATGTCAGTTTTTCTTCTTCTTCTAAAATAGTTTGTCTTGCCGCCGACAGCTGACGGCTATTAACAGGGTTGATATAAATGAATTAATGGTACTTTTTTAAGTACTTTGGAATTTACAGTTAGAATTAGTTGTTTTTGATAATTATATAATAGCATGACAAAGGTGTTTTTAACCGTGCTCGGAACTTCAACTATAAATACGAAGTATTTTAACGTTGGCGTAATAATTCGGTGTGTAAATAATATTCAAGTATCGAGTAATGGAACGGAAAAATCTTATAATTAAGATTATAAACGCGCGCGTTCGTATTTTCCAATATGATATCCAAAGTGAACATTTTCATCTGATTGACTTCATCGTTGCCGCCTTCATGCCTCCATCTAAATCTAAATGTAAGTACAAAATCATCATATTCGAGAGTATATTTTGTAAAATTTTTGGCTTTGCATTAATAAATTTTACAAAAACATAGTAGGCGTTTTAGTGCAATGCCATATTTAACTTGATTCAGAGGTGGTTCATAGTTAACGTCCTCATCAAAAACGCGCAGTTTTTCATAAGCTGCGGTTTTTCATTAGCTCATAAACAAATAAGATTTGTTTATAACTTTAAGAAAACATTACAGTTTGATCTTCCCAATCTTCCGGCAACAATGAAACCACCTTGATTCCTCTATATGGTCTTCCTTCTTGCCACCAAAGGCTAACTTCAAAGAGAAGACAATGTGTTTCTGGGAATCCAATCCGAACGGATTGGGGAATGTTCATCACTTTTTTGCAGACATGAATGTGAATTTTATAAATCAAAATACAAGCATTTTGGATGTACATGACTAATCCCAATTTGGAAACTTGGGTTTGGAGATGGCACTCCAATCGAGATTCATATGAGACTCATCCATGGTCCCAATGCCAACCAAACTACGCAAAGGTAGCAATGCTCGTCTAAGTCTCAGATAATCTGAATCGCATTCGCGGTTTCGCAATGCGGATTCGGCGAGTTATGCGTCGATTTCGTGAAAAATTCATTTAAAAGGGCCGGAATTATGGTTTTGTTGGTTTTGGAATGGCGATATTGCACTATCTCACAACGCACTTGATTTTCTTGACAATTCAACCAATACTGATTGTCACAGTATTCATCTGATTTGGCTCCGTGTGGGTCTTGGCTATTCTCAACGTTTTTTCGAGACGGTTGAGGAGATAAAAGATGAACCGGAAAGGGACTAAAAAAATATATATATATTTTTTTAAATTTTACAAACAAATTTACTTCACTTTTAGCCCACAGAAGTTTATGGCAATGGTGCAATGGTTATCATTCCCGCCTTGCATACACAAGGTCGTGGGTTCGATTCCTTGCTTCGACCGAACACCCAAAAAGTTTTTCAGCGGTGGATTATCCCTCCTCAGTAATGCTGGTGAAATTTCTAAGTTTTTCGAAGCTTCTCTAAGTGGTTTAACTGCAATGTGGAACGCCGTTCGGACTCGGAGGCCCCTTGTCATTGAGCTGAACATAGAATCGGGCAGTACTCGATTATAAGATAGAAGTAGAGCACTGTGGTATCACAATGGACTGAATAGTGGTGAACTTGGACGGAATAAACTAAGTGAGCCTGAAATATCGGTCTGCCACCTAACCAAACCTAACCTAGGTATAGTGGCAGCCCGATATTTCAGGCTCACTTAAACTATTCAGTCCAAGTTCACCACTGTGGTATCACAATGGACTGAATAGTCTAAGTGAGCCTGAAATATATTGGTTTTGTTGGTTTTTGAATGGCGATTAATGCACCATCTCACAATGCACTTGTTTTTCTAGACAACTTCGTCGAGAATTCAACCAATACCGATTGTTACCGTATTCATCTGATTTGGCTCCGCGTGGGTCTTGGCTATTTTCAGCGTTTTTTTTGAGTCGGTTGAGGAAATTAAAACGGAAAGGGACTAAAAAGAGATCTTTCATTTTACAAACAAATTTACCTCACTTTTCGCCCACAGAAGTTTGCGGCAATGAAACTTTTTATATGCGTACACTTCAAGTTCAAGGATTCTCTGAAATAATTCGCATATAACTGATCTATTGATTTGATTCCATAAAGGACACGAGAGCCACCGTGATGCAAAGGTTAGAATGTCCGCCTTGCACATCAAGGGTCATGGGTTCAATTCCAAATTCAACCAAACACCAAAAAGTTTTAAAGCGGTAATGCTGGTGACGTTTCTGAGAGTTTCAAAGCTTCTCTAAGCGGTTCAACAGTAATGTGAAACGCTGATCGCATTCGGTAGAAAAAAATAAGGTCTTTTGTCATTGAGCCAAACAAAGAAGCGTGCATTATTCATTGATAAGAGAAAACTTCACCACTTGTGGTTTTACAATGGTTAGGTTATGTTAAAGTGGCAGCCCGATTAAGATTCAGGCTCACTTAGACTATTCAGTCCATTGTGATGTGGTTTTACAATGGACTGAATGATCTAAGCGAGCCTTAAAAATAACACACATATTTGCCAAAAATTTGTAGATGGAGATCATTAAAAACCAAAATAAAAAAATGTCTCACAAAGATGACCATTTCCCAGACCGCCGGTTTAATACGCTCAAGATATCTGAGATAGTCAGCATTTTAAAAAATCTCTTGGGTCATACCATGCTCGAAATTATGGACATAAGAGAGCATTCGGTTCAACTGTTAGACCATATTAGAGCATTGATTGAAGCTATTTGACCTCAATCCGAGCAAAAAGGGGACGACACCCGGCGAATATGCTTCGAAGAAGGTCAAAAAGGTGAATGGCATTGGTTTTTGAAATCCACTTTGACTGTCTGCACGGAAGTGAAAACGATCCCAGGAATGTTTTACGCTAAATTATTAGACTGATTCGGAACGACTTGAATTGAAGAAAAATAATCCCACTTAAAAAAAGGGAAATTTTCTTTTACTGTGATTCCTTCCCGGCTCATACCTACCCCACAGCCACGATTAATTTGGTCGGATAGTGCAGTCAATGGTGTCGCATAGTGCAGTCAATGGTGTCGCATTTTTATTATCTAACTTAAAATCAGTATTGAATGGGAGAGATCATATCCGACGAAGGCCTATTTCGCAGGCTAAGAGAAAACGGGACGGATTAAACAAGTTTGAGTATAATTGGGCTATGCTTGTCAATGATGCGGCAGTTCTTGTGTCAACCACTGATTTGGCCCACAGGGACTTCGTATTGTATTCCAACTAACAGAGGATTGAATGAGGCCTATTTACTAGGCTCCTTTTTGTTTTCAGACGGGTTAAAAGAGTTTAGGAAAGTTTGTCAAAGGTGCTTGTATGTCATCTGAGGGATTTGATTTTATTTTCTATTTAAAAAAATGAATGAATGAGGAGATAATATCCGTCACGAAGGCTTCGAGAAGATGATTTTTTTCAGAGGGGTTAAAAAAGTTGGTACATTGCTGGGTCATTTTTGTCAATGTTGCATCAGTTCGTTTATCATCCAGGGATTCCTTTTTTTATTCTGCAACTGAAAAAGTATCGAATGAGGAGATTATAGACCTATTTAACAGGTTACCAGAAAATGAGAGGTTTCAAATGGATTAAAAAAGTTTGGCCATATCTGGGCCATGTTTGTTGAATTAAAATGGGATTATAGGGAAATATCTCACACTTGGACTCTCTATAAAGCGAATACCTCTCAAAAGGGAATAATTTTTGTGACACGTTTACTACCAGGGAGCCACCGTGGTGCAATGGTTAGCATGCCCGCCTTGCACACACAAGGTCGTGGTTTCGATTCCTGCTTGGACCGAACACCAAAAAGTTTTTCAGCGGTGGATTATCCCACCTCAGTAATGCTGGTGACATTTCTGAGGGTTGCAAAACTTCTCTAAGTGGTTTCACTGCAATGTGGAACGCCGTTCGGACTCGGCTATAAAAAGGAGGTCCCTTGTCATTGAGCTTAACGTGGAATCGGGCAGCACTCAGTGATAAGGGAGAAGTTCACCAATGTGGTATCACAATGGACTGAATAGTCTAAGTGAGCCTGATACATCGGGCTGCCACCCAACCTAACCTAACCTAACTCATAACTGGATAGCTGCCAAATGTAGACAAAATATCGGTAACCGTGATTATCCACTTCTGAGGGGTTTCACTGTATTTTGAAAAATAATTTCCACGTTTCAAAAATTATAGTTCTTTGTTTTGTAGCCAAAGTACATATCGAACTCCTCCCGCCTCGTAATAAATTCCATGCGCATAATGCATCGAAATTTCTACAGAGGAAAGGGCATTAGTATTTCGAAAAATTATAAGCCTACTATGAAAATGTAACTACAGTATAACCAATGAATTCATAGTGTTTTCTTTCTCTGCCTATTCTCTATTTCTTTTTGGTGGTTTACGATCACACAATTAAAAGGGTCGATCGTCTTAGCATTTTTATAACACAAAACGGAACTACGAACGAGATTTCTGGAGGAATGCAGTCATTATCAAGTGTTTCCAATCCACAAGCACACACACACACGTGCACCACAAGTGTAAATGACCTTTCCCTTGGAAATGTAACATGAGTTGAGATAACAAAAAAGTATATTTCCTAGATTTTCTGAAAACCTGGTAAAAATGGGGGATCCTCGTACACGAAATGGGGGCGTCTGGTTAAAATCAAAAAAACAAAAACCACATATTGTGTTGGAGTCAATCGAGCTAGATCCCATGGATCCACTGTTCACATCTATAACTAAATTTAGTACGAATCAAAATATTTCTTTAGTATTTGAAAGAAATTATTTTCTTTTTAACATTTACGAAATTCTGATATCCTAATGTTATGACACTAGTTGTTTATTTTAATTTTTTAGTTAATGTTTAAATTAAACAAAATCAAAACTAATCATTTAAGGCCTTTATTTGTGCTTTCTGCGTTTGGCGTTTTTTTGTGTTGGGGAATTATTAAAATAATATTGTTTAAAATAATAGTTTTGTTAATAACAATCAAACCCTAGGAGAGGAAATAAAACTATAATTTTTTGTATAAACAAATGGTGGTAGGTTTTGATGGGCTATCATAATATTCAATAGCGATATTCGTGGTCACACAAAAGTGCGTGTAGCTTGTGTCAACTTTTTTTTTTTTGAAAAAGACACTAAAATGTCAAATTTACACTAACAAATGTACGCATTTTTTTGGAACCACTTGACAAAACAATTTTGGAATTCGTTTTTTATCATGTAGGCAAACGCAGCCATTCATTATCACATATTGATAACAATACACAGTGTAAGCGTGCACAGTGGCATATAATTTACTATAAATAAGTAAAATAACCAGGGAAGAAATTGAAACGATTTCCCCTAATAAAAAATATATTTTAAGGCTGGTACTAAGATCGGGTTTCACAAGTGAAAATCAAACAATTTCACAGTTACTTTCTTTACTATATTATTAAGAGGAAAAAAACTTATGGTATTAATAATTTCGACAATTCTCTTCAAGGTATCATAGGTTTTGCCAAGTCCTGTATTTATTAGTATTTCCATTTAAATTTCCACTTGTGAAACACGAACTTAGCACCGGGCTTTATTTACAAATATTCATAGCTTATCCCCATATGTTTTTCTAAAATAAAAAATC
This sequence comes from Haematobia irritans, assembly GCF_050003625.1. Lineage (NCBI taxonomy): Eukaryota > Metazoa > Arthropoda > Insecta > Diptera > Muscidae > Haematobia > Haematobia irritans. The sequence continues at coordinate 9,341,583 of NC_134401.1, read as the reverse complement.
CAAAAATCCACATAATTACAAAAAGCAGGAGTGGGCTCTAGATTTTTACTTTTCGAATTACAGGCTATTTCTCATATCCGAAACGAATGCTTCGTTCGACATGGACGTCGAAAACAACTGCATTTATAAAGGAAAATCACGCGTTTTGGCATTTAAATCGAACCTAAGCATTCGTTTCGGATTTTCAAATGTCAAAGTCGATCTTCAATTATTGAGATCGAGCATTAAAACGCCCAAAATGGAGAAGTCGATGATTTCGCACTCTCCTGATGGAAAATCGGATGTTTTTTGGTATTTAAATTGAACAAAAACATTCGGTTCGTACATGAGAAGTTTGCTGTAATTCCAAATGGCAAAGTCGATCTTCAGCCTTAAAAAAGAATCACTTTACGACTTTTTAAAAATTTAAAAAAGTCGACTTTTCCCTTTTTCACATTTAAACAAGTAAGGAAAGTATAAAGTCGGGCGGGGCCGACTATATTATACCCTGCACCACCTTGTTGATCTAAATTTTCGATAACATATCACATCCGTCAAATGTTTTGGGTGCTATATAAATGTTTGTCCCAAATACATACATTTAAATATCACTCGGTCTGGACAGAATTTGATAGACTTCTACAAAATCTAGAGACTCAAAATTTAAGTCGGCTAATGCACTAGGGTGGAACACAATGTTAGTAACAAAATATGGGAAACCTTTAAATCTGAAGCAATTTTAAGGAAACTTCGCAAAAGTTTATTTATAATTTATCGCTCGATATATATGTATTAGAAGTTTAGGAAAATTAGAGTAATTTTTACAACTTTTCGACTAAGCAGTGGCGATTTCACAAGGAAAATGTTGGTATTTTGACCATTTTTGTCGAAATCAGACAAACATATATATGGGAGCTATATCTAAATCTGAACCGATTTCAACCAAATTTGGTACGCATAGCTACAATGCTAATTCTACTCCCTGTGCAAAATTTCAACTAAATCGGAGTTAAAAATTGGCCTCTATATATGGGAAATATATCTAAATCTGAACCGATTTCAACCAAATTTGGTACGCATAGCTACAATACTAATTCTACTCCCTGTGCAAAATTTCAACTAAATCGGAGCAAAAAATTGGCATCTGTTGTCATATGAGTGTAAATCGGGCGAAAGCTATGTATGGGAGCTATATCTAAATCTGAACCGATTTCAACCAAATTTGGCACGCATAGCTACAATGCTAATTCTACTCCCTGTGCAAAATTTTAATTAAATCGGAGTAAAAGATTGACTACTGTGGTCATATGACTGTAAATCGGGCGAAAGATATATATGGGAGCTATATCTAAATCTGAACAGATTTCAATAAAATTTGGCACACTTGACTATAGTACTAATTGTTCTTCTTGTGCAAAATTTTAAGCAAATTAGGGTAAAACTCTGGCTTCTGGGGCCATATAAGTCCATATCGGGCGAAATATATATATGGGAGCTATATCTAAATGTGAACCGATTTCTTCCAAAATCAACAGGGTTCTGTTCTGAGCCGAAACACATACTTGTGCCAAATTTGAAGTTGATTGGACTAAAACTGCGACCTAGACTTTGATTACAAAAATGTGTTCACGGACAGACGGACATGGCCATATCGACTCAGGAGCCCACCCTGAGCATTTTTGCGAAAGACACCACGTGTCTATCTCGTCTCCTTCTGGGTGTTGCAAACATATGCACTAACTTATAATACCCTGTTCCATAGTGTGGCGCAGGGTATAAAAATGTTGACTTTCGTTTCTTGCAAACAAATTTGGAACTTACAATTTTTCGACTTTTACGGCTATTGAAAAAGTCGACTTTTGTATCTTTCAAAATTTAGGAAAATTGACTTTAACTTGTTTTTAATTTGTTAAGATGCGACTTTTGGAATTATTGAAAAATTGGCTTTTGGCTGTTTCGAAATTTGGGTATGTAATGTTTATCCTTTGCCAACATTATTTTTTTTTTTTGAAAATTTAGAAAAGTAAATTTTTCGACTTTTCGTAGCTTTTGCGAAGTTTGAAATGTCGATGTTTCTCTTTTGCCAACATTATTTTTTTTTTTTTTTTTTTGAAAATTTAGAAAAGTAAATTTTTCGCCTTTTCGTCACTTTTGCGAAGTTTGAAATGTCGATGTTTATCCTTTGCCAACATTATTATATTTTTTTTTGATAATTTAGAAAAGTAAATTTTTCGTCTTTTCGTCACATTTGCGAAATATCGACTTTTGACTTTTTCGAAATTTGGGAAAGTCGACTTTTAACGTTTGTTTTACACATTTACAACGTTTAAGGTCGCCCATTTTGATCTTTCGTAAAAAGAGCTACATCACATTTGAATTTCAATACGAACTTTCCGTATTTTCATTAATGTTCTAATAGGCGGATAATTTGCTCTAAATTAGACTGGGATACTTTGTCTTAAATAAGAATAGAAAATTGGAGTTTTTCAATTTTTTTTTACAAATTTGGAATTTATAATTTTTCGAAGATTGAAAATTTTGAATTTTGTCTTTTTCGACTTCTGAGACGTTTTACGTTACCAATTTTGATTTTTTTGAAGAGGCTACATTGCATTTAAAATAAAATTCCAGTTTTTCATTAAAATTCTATTTATCACTATAAAAATTCATTTAGTCAATTTTGACCAACATCAAAGTTCGAATCACCGATTTCTATGATTACAATGAGTCCGTGTCAAATTTTCGATAAAAATTCATCGATTTCTATGATTACAATAAGTCCTCTTTAAATTTTCGATTAAAATAATCGAAATTTTGATTTTACCGTTAACATTATACCTCATTCAAATTACACTTCCAAAATCCATATTACCCAGATTTCAAATGTCATTTGCCTTATTAAAAAAGGATATCGAATCCACTTTTAGTAGATTTCGAGCCTAATGTGAATGGCCTCAATTTTTTTCATAACAAAAATATAATTTTCTTCAACCCACTGTGTTAGTCCAAACGCACTAATCTCATACGCACGCACATTTTAATGACCTGACCCTATTTTTTGGTTGAAGACTTAAATGCGTGCGATTAGATAAAAGTTTTTTTCGGGGGAATTTTGAAAGAAAAACCCACAAAATTTTATAGGCTCTTGCTTTTTGGTCAATGCGTGACCGTTGATCTTGAGTTGCTGTTTGCCTGTTGATTTGTTATACATTTAAAATTGACTATTTGTTAAGTTAATTAACTTCTGGGGATATATATGGATAGACGAGAACACAGTAAATGAATAAAAAACATGAATCATGGAAATAGATCTTTTTCTCTAACATACCATTTATATACATCCTAGTCTTTGAGAACTAGACATTAGTTGTTAGTCTTTTGGTCCTTAACTATTGCAAAAAAACCCAAAATAATAAAATTGAGAGAATTTCATTCTACATTTAAATAGGCCAACAGCATGGATGGATAGGTGTTTTAAGAACAAATAAACATTTTTGTTTTTATATACAACGCCTGAGTTGTTTGTTGTTTTTTTCCTCACATATGTATATAAAAACTAAAATAAATTTATGTTTGTTGCTGCTCTATGGTCACATAAATATAGTCTGTGTTTGTACGTAATTAAATATGATTGAAACCCATTTGTTGGTTGCTAGGAGGGAGGAGGGTTCATTGAACTCTATTTCAAATTACTTGAAGGTTTCTCATACAAAATTCAATTTGAATGACCTTAGTGGAGGCCGTAGTATTAGGCTCTCAGCGTTATATACTTGAAGGATTTCTCGATCGTAATATTTGTTAAATTTATGTGAATGTCCATGAATTTATTTATGAATATACCATACTTGTACTTGTATAGATTTATGTATTATGAGCATACTCGTATGATGGTTTATTAATTTATGGGCCCGAATGGGGGCGAATGATTTTCTTTGCTCATATGTTTTAGTTAAGTTTGTTTTTTTTTTATTTAAGAGCTATTAATTTATTTCGAATATTGTAAACCCTAGAAATCTATGGGGATGTAGACAAGAAATTAGCTAAAGACGAGTGAAGTCGACTAAATGATATCCTATATGTGGCACAGGATGGCACAGGTGAAACAAAATAAAGCGCTATATATACCCTCCACCACTGGATGGGGTTATGTTAGCTTTGTAATTCCGTTTGTAACACATAGAAATGTTGGTCTAAGACCCCATAAAGTATATATATTCTGGGTCGTGGTGAAATTTTGAGTCGATCTAGCTATGTCCGTCCGTCCGTCTGCCCGTCCGTCCGTCCGTCTGTGGAAATCACGATTTTAAAATATCGCAAAATCGCCTATTACAAATTTTGAAAAAAGCCACCATTATTAGCAGCATCATTATTTTTCCAATAGATGGCGCACTCATTACACTCAATTGCCCACACACCCAGAAAAAAGTGAATCCACCATGAAAGAAAATGTAGGTTTATATTAGAAAATTTTAACAAAAATATTTTTTGTTAATAATTTTTGTCAAATTGAAGAAAAATTATATAAAAAATCATTTTTCCTGTTGTTTAATAAAATTTCATAGTTTTACAGAGAGAAAAAATGGAATAAAAAGTTTGGGGTACACCAGCGTTGCCAGAATTGTTTCACCAAAAACCGCTAGATTTGCCCAAAAAAATAGCTAAAAAAAGCTAAAAAATGCTAAAAAATAGCTAGAAAAAAAGCTAATTTTTTTGTATCAAAAGTCACATTTTTTATTGAAATTTAACAAACTTAAAGGCTTTATTTCACTTACAATGCATATTATTTTCATTTTAATTCTTTTTCTGTGAGACTGTAACAATATCTAAGGCATATTAGCTCTGTTTGCGTATTCGATACATTTTGATTACTATCACAAATTTTTTACTGGAAGTCCTTCGTTTTGTGGGAGCTACCTCCTCTCTCTACCTCTATTTTATTTACTTGTTATTTTAAAATATTAAATGATCTAAGCATGCTTTGGATTTGGTAAAAAATGATTTGTCATTTTTTTAAATAAAATTTTAGTTTGGATTTGAAATTGTGAAAAATTCGAAATACATTACTTTTATTTAAATTGTAGAAAATACCTATAGTTTACATTTCCCAGTAAAAACATTTTCCTTTTCTTCATGAGCTATCAAAGTGCTTTAAAAACGCGCTAATGCCATCTTAAATTTCCAAATTCAGACTCGACTTCAAGTAGAAATTATTGTATATATACGTTTTTAAAATAAAGTGTTGAAAAACATCTTCTATTTTTGAACGATATTTTGGTTTGTGGTTAAGATGCAAAAACTCCTCACATTTAAAGACTATTTCATTAATTCTTCCTTCTTTCATGAAAACATACCCATTTTTAAGTTGAATCACTTAATTATAAGGATAAAACGACTTTATCGTCTTTTGGACAAGGAAAACAGTTTATATAAAAGAAATTCACAAATGCTATTATAACCAAAATTCGCGTTCGTATTTTAAGGAGACGACAATATTTTTTCAGTGCACAAAGCTATTCACATCTACTATTTTAATTTAGTAATATCATAATAACTTTAGAATATTATAATAACATAAAAAGGATAAACGAGTCAAATGATAATATTCCCAATAATTTACTGACAGTTTATCTAACAAATTTGTATGGTAATAGTAGATTTAAAGTTTACGATAACTTTTATGTATATAATGAAAAAACTTTACAACAAGGTGTATTTACTACAAAAATGCCCGCATAATGGCTGGACTCATTATTAATGTTTCAACTGAGCTTTGAAATATGTGGAAACCCTTATACTTGCAGCAAGGCTTAGATAAAAACGCCGATTTATCCATATTCCAATAGAAACATGTCGAAAATAAAAAAAGCCAAAAATAGCTAAAAGGGTCATGAAAAAAAGCCAGAAAAAAAGCTAAAAGCTAAATGCATTTTTTTCCCGCTAAACGTCTTCAAAAAAAGCCAAATCTAGCGGGAAAAAAGCTAAATTGGCAACGCTGGGGTACACAGAAAAAAATTTCACGAAAAATTTTCCAATTAAAATTTTAATTGAGTTTTAAAAATTATTTCGTTAAAAATTTAATTGATTCGACAAATTTTTTAATTGAAACAAAAATCAATCACAAAAATTAATAGTATCATTTAATGTTTTAATTGGATCAATTAATTTTTTAATTGACATTCAATTAATTTTTTTAATTGATACTATCATTTCTGTGATTGAAGACATTTCAATTAAAAAATTAAGAATTTTTTTGTGTGTACGATTAATTTTGGCTAAATTTTCTAAAGAAATAAAACTTGGAGAAAAGTTTCTATAGAACTAAAGTTTAGACAAAATTTTCTATAGAAATAAAATTTGGACAAAATTTTCTATAGAAATAAAATTTGGATAAAATTTTCTATAGAAATAAAATTTTGACAAAATTTTTATAGAAAGAAATAGAAATAAAAATTTTAATAGAATAAATAAAAATAAAATTTTGATAAAATTTTCTATAAAAATAAAATTTGGAGAAAATTTTCTATAGAAATAAAATTTGGACAAACTTTTCTATAGAAATAAAGTTTAGACAAATTTTTCTAAAGAAATAAAATTTTCTATAGAAATAAAATTTTGACAACATTTTCTATAGAAATAAAATTTGGCCAAAATTGTCTGTAGAAATAAAATTTGGATAAAATTTTCTATAGAAATAAAATTTTGACAAAATTTTTTATAGAAAGAAATAGAAATACAAATTTTAATAGAAATAAATAGAAATAAAAATTTTAATAGAAATAAAATTTTGCTATCGAAGTAAAATTTTAGAAAAATTTTAACTTTTAAATTATGTTAATTTAATTTGGAAGAATTTAATTCGGAAACGAATTTTGGTCCAATTTTGGAAAAATGTTGGTCCAAAATAAAAATTCATTGTGACAGCGCTGGTCTATGCCTTTCTTGGTCTATGATTGTAGTTAGTAGAGCTATTATAGGGTATGATAAAGTAGATACTGCCTGCCTTCATCACTTTTTTCGATTTGACTTTGGGTAACCCATGCACATCTTAAGGACCAGCTGATATCAACTTTGAAATTTTTTTTTTAGTTTGCCAAAGAATAATTTATTTGTAATATTTTTCGATATAATCTTTATTGTTAGAGACTAAGACCAAAGCACTACAATACTCTTCCAAACCACAGCCATTTTTTATCGCTGCAATAATGACATTAACGTAATTCAACATCAAATTCATTATAGTTTATGGCATAGCAACAACAGCGAAAACAGCGTTTATATATACATACGAATTTATTTATTCGACAATTTGTGGTGTTATCTATTTTAGTTTTTCATTTCCTCTATTATAGACAAAAGTCCTTGAAATAAATGCTGATTTCCTAATATCACAATGGTTTTCGAGAAGGTCATCAACCGTTAGGTAAACTTTTTGTTTTTGGTCTATTATTATCATCACAACTCATACACACACCTCAGTCCATAAGTTTTTTTTTTCAAACATAAATATTTAGTCCGATAAACTGTATTTGTTAAATATTTTTTTTGGTTTTGTTTAAATAAAAAAATGTTCTAACACTATAGGCTAATTTTGATGTTCCCCTAATCCCCAGGAGAATGTATTTCTCTCAATTTTTATGATATAAAAAAAGAACAATTCTTTCTCCTGATCATGGAGGATGATATAGATTTGTTGACCAATAATTCTATTGTATGGATTTTTTATGGTATGGCCTAGCTATTTCCATGGATCGTTTATAAATAAATAAACAAAATTTAAATGTATAACAAATTAATAGGTCAACAGAAAAGTTAGTTGGGGAAGAAAATTTCTTAGGTTAGTTAGGTGTGGACGGACCAAAATACTCTGCCTTTGTTACTTATGTTAATTAGTTGAGTAAAAAACCGCATACATACACAGTTTTTCTAAACGTTCAACGCATATTTCCCATTAGTAAGAGATAGCCATAGGCCTATCAAAATGTATGGAAATAAGCACAGTGGGTTGAACTACCCGTGTTTAAGTAAATTTTCTATAGAAATAAACTGAGAACATTTTCTATAGAAATAAAATTTTGAGAAAATTTTCTATAGACATAAAGTTTTGAGAAATTTTTTTATAGAAATAAAATTTTGAGAAAATTTTCTATAGAAATAAAATTTTGACAAAATTTTCTATAGAAACAACGTGTTGAGAAAATTTTTTATAGAAATAAAAATTTCAGAAAATGTTCTAATGAAATAAAATTTTCTAAAAATTTTATAGGGTTAGTGCAGCAAATGTGGTATACCCATTGGTCTTTCGATAGCCACATTTTTTGTTGAAATAAAATTTTGACAAAATTTTCTAAAGAAATAAAATTTTCGGAAAATTTTCTATAGAAATAAAATTTTGATAAAATTTGTTATTGACAAACTTTACTATAGAAATAAAATTTTGCAAAAAGTTTCTATAGAAATAAAATTTTGACAACATTTTCTAAAGAAATAAAATTTTCACAAAATTTTCCATAGAAATAAAATTTTCACAAAATTTTCTATAGAAATAAAATTTTCAGAAAATTTTCTATATAATTAAAATAATCAGAAAATTTTCTTTAGAAATAAAATTTTCACAAAATTTTCTATAGATATATAATTTTCAAAAAATTTTTTATAGGAATAAAAATTTCAAAAAATGTTCTATAGAAATAAAATTTTCACAAAATTTTCTATAAAAATAAAATTTTCTATAGAATTAAAATATTCAGAAATTTTTCTTTAGAAATAAAATTTTCACAAAATTTTCTATAGATATAAAATTTTCACAAAATGTTCTATAGAAATAAAAATTTCAAAAAATGTTCTATAGAAATAAAATTTTGACAAAATCTTCTATAAAAACAAAAATTTCAAAAAATTTTCTATAGAAATCAAATTTTGACAAAATCTTCTATAGAAATAAGATTTGGACAAAATTTTCTATACAAACAAAAATTATGACAAAATTTTCTATAGAAATAAAATGTGGACAAAATTTTTTATAGAAATAATATTTTGAAAAATTTTCTATAGAAATAGTATTTTGACAAATTTTCTAAAGAAACAAAATTTGGAAAAATTTTCTATAGAAATATAATTTTGACAAAATTTTCTATAAAATTAAAATTTTGACAAAATTTCTATAGAAATAAAATTTTGACAAAATTTTTTATAGAAATACAATTTTGACAAAATTTTATATAGAAATAAAATTTCATTAGTTTTTTATTTGATTTTTGGTCGACCTTTTGTTAGAATAAAATTGTCATGAATTTATTATGAAATAAAATATTGACAAAATTTTCTATAGAAATACAATTTTGACAAAATTTTTATAGATATTAAATTTTGACAAAAGTTTCTATAGAAATCAAATTTGGACAAAAATTTTCTATAGAAACAAAAATTTTGACAAAATTTTCTGTAGAAATAAAATGTGGACAAAATTTGCTATATAAATAATATTTTGACAAATTTTCTAAAGCAACAAAATTTGGACAAATTTTCTGTAGAAATACAATTTTGACAAAATTTTAAATTTCTATAGAAATAAAATTTTGGCAAAATTTTCTATAGGAATAATATGTTGGTAAAATTTTCTATACAAATAAAATTTTGAGAACATTTTTTATAGGAATAAAATTTTGACAAAATTTTCTACAGAAATAAAATTTTCAAAAAATGTTCTATAGAAATAAAAATTTGACAAAATTTTATATAAAAATAAAATTCTTACAAAATTTTCTATAAAAACAAAAATTTTGACAAAATTGTCTGTAGTGATAAAATTTTGTCAAAATTTTCTATAGAAATAAAATGTTGACAAAATTTTCTACAGAAATAAAATTTTGACATAATTTTCTATAGAAACTAAAATTTTGACAAAGTTTTCTATAGAAATAAAATTTGGAGAACATTTTGTGTAGAAATATTTTTTTTGTCAAAATTTTCTATAGAAATAAAATTTGAAAAAAATTTTTTTATAAAAGTAAAATGTTGATAAAATTTGCTATAGAAATAAAATTTTGACATTATTTACTATAGAAGTCAAATTTTGACAAAATTTTCTAAGAAATAAAATTTTAATAAAATCGTCTGAATAAATAAATATTAACAAAATTTTCTAAGGCAATTTTTCAGAGTTTCAAACACTGTGGGTTAGTGTTATCAATGTTGTGAACTACATGGCTGATAACGTTGAATGTCTCTTGCCCCATTGTTTTCCATAAAACAGCCAATACCTTTACAAGATCTGTCTGTCTAGCCTTTAGTCATAAAGTGCGCCAGGGTTAGCATGATATACAGTGATGATTTTATCTTTATTTTTTTGTTATTGTTTTTTTTTGTTTTGAGTAAAACAGCTACTTGAAAATTTCTGTTAGCCTATCATAAACTACCACCATTTGTTTATAGAAAAAAATTGTAAACCCTATAATCACTAAAGTCAAACAATCCCCTTTAGTTTGTTTAAATAATTAACAGTCTATGAACAAAAAAAATAACAATGTAAATGTTTGCTTTACACAAAAAGCTTAAATATTTAGTTAATAATTTTAGTGTTTAGTTAAAAGAATTATGTTTTTAGTAAATATTTAAATCAACAAAGCTTAGACCCCAAAATTAGGCTAACAGAATTATATGAAAGCGGCTATGTAATTTTAAAAGCTTAATATGTTTTGTTTTGGGGGAAAAAGTTCATTTAAGGGTCTTTTGTATTGCCCAAAATTTTTTTCTTATGAACCCCATTGTTATTGAGGAAATGGATCCCCATTTGTAATAGGTTGACAGAAAATTTTGTAAGTTGTCATTCAATTCAAATTGTAAACTGAAATCTATTTTGTTGTCTGTCCCATAAAAATGTACATAAATATTCATTAATTTAGTGAGGTCACGAAGTCGCTGCATATGTTCTGTAAACGCATAGAAATTTGTTGTTATTCGACTTGTTTTAGCTTCAAAATAAGATGGAAGGTATACAACGTCATTCGGTCTATGAAGCATAGAAATATTGGTCTCATCTAGCGTTGTTCGTCAGTCCTTCCGTCCGTCCGTCCGTCCATCTTTTGATATCGCTTTATCATTCGAACAACACAAGCTATCGGCTTGTACAAAGGCTGTATTGTATAAAGGTTATAAATGGGCCATATCGCACCACTGTAGGGTATACCCTTAAGAAAATACACTTTCTTCGGGAACGAAATTTTAGACAAACCAAATTCCCCTTCTTTATAAAGATTTTTTTATAACGTTATAAATTTTCAAGAATTCTCTTTGAAAGTAATTAAAACCAAATTTATGATAATACTTTGTTCCTCGGAAAAGAAAACTCTCATTTCAGTGTATGGCCCCCATATCTCCATATTTGACTTCTTGAACATCCTGCGAACACAATTTTCATCTTATTTCTTTGAAGTTGAATTGGCCACGTGATGCCAATATCTGTCCTCAAACCACCATCCAAAAATTGGTCTATATCAGTCAATAATTGTATCTCTTAAATGCACAAGATCACTGATTCCTCCGAAAAAATATGTAGCCTTCACTATCAACTGATTCTCAGATTTTACTTCTGGAGCTTCCCAGATTCCTCCGATCCTATTGAAATGTTGTATGCCAGTATATGCCTTGTAAAAACCAATCAATAATTATGTATATCCCCCATATACATCGATCTTCAGATTTTACTTCTGGAGCCTCCCGGAAGAACAAAATTCTGATGAATCCTGTTAAATCATTCAAAAATTTGTTATAGACCCCTCAAAATAAAGTGATCCCTAGATTTGAATTCTGGAGACCGGAGGATCATATTTCATCTGATCCAACTGAGTTATGTTGATGGGTCCTATAATTCAATGTGGTGTAGCTCTACATCGTGAATTCTAGAAAAGAGTGGTTGTAATTTTTCTGATGATGAGGCAGTAATCGCAAGTTCCCCCCATGCGACTGTCACGAAACAATGCAGAAGCAATCCACGGGGATTGCGCTAAAAGAACATCGAGGACTTATTTGCAATAATCCCACTTGTTGCCCGGAGTGAACAAACTCAAAGATAATTGAGTATAACAAGATTAAGCATTGTGCTCTTATAAAGAGAAAACAAATGTCAAGGTGTAGAGGGCTATGAGAAAAAATGTTTTTTATTTGTCAATTTTTTCCAAAGCAGCTCTGCCCAGGAATAAATTAAAACAGCAATATTCACATAAAACCATACTAAATATTCGCTTTAACATACACATACGTTTTATTTAAATTTTCTATAATCGTTTTGGTATTGCTTTTGTGGTTTTTAATTCAGAAATTTATGAAAAACACAAATGTTGTGATATTTTCCGAAGCAAACGGCAGTACATTTGAGAGACACGTAGACGCAAACTTTATGATATTTTGTTGGCAGAGTCCTCTGGTACCTCAGTTTTGCAATGACAAGACTGCGTCTTCTTCTAATTTGTCTATGACAAACTCGACAACCAGTGTTGCCAATATTGGGGATTTTCCCCCAATACGGGGATATTTTTTCGTGGATGGGGACAACATTTGTGTGTTGGGGACTTAGGGATTTGATGGGGAATTTCCACAAATTTGGGGATTTTTGTGGGGAATTTTCGAAATCTGTTCAGTATAATATATAAAATTAAGCATTTTGGTTCTTTACTTCTATACGCTTAAAAAGGCTTAAACAAGCACAGAGAATCTCCAAAATATAAAAAAATCTTCCTCTTTATTTGGGCGTTCAAGAGCTACTCTTTACATTTTACTCTGTTTCATAAGAATTTTTTTACTATTGTGAAATTATTTCATAAGGACTCATCTGCGTATATCACTGATTTGGAAAATATATCCCTTACATATAGAATAGAGTTCATATCGGGACAACAACCTCTTTTGGTCGATCACCCAATTTTATTTCTTCACTATTCAGAACTAAGTTTTGTTTCATAAATAAACATGTTGACCGAACTCCCATTTTTATTTATCGAGTATTTAGAAGATGACTTGCACCGTGCCACCGTGGTGCAATGGTTAGCATGCCCGCCTTGCATACACAAGGTCGTGGGGTTGATTCCTGCTACGACCGAACACCAAAAAGTTTTTCAGCGGTGGATTATCCCACCTCAGTAATGCTGGTGACATTTCTGAGGGTTTCAAAGCTTCTCTAAGTGGTTTCACTGGAATGTGGAGCGCCGTTCGGACTCGGCTATAAAAAGGAGGTCCCTTGTCATTGAGCTTAACATGGAATCGGGCAGTACTCAGTGATAAGAGAGAAGTTCACCACTGTGGTATCACAATGGACTGAATAGTCTAAGTGAGCCTTATACATCAGGCTGCCACATAACCTAACCTAACCTATGACTTGCATAAGAAAAAACCTCTTTATACCAATAATCAACTCTTATAAGGGCTTGTATCGGATGGTATTTTGAGCACCCGCCTCCTGTTTTGTGTTTCGAAATCTTTATCTTTTTGTAACTTGCAAACTGGTATAACAAAAATTGCATATTTTTCCAATTTTTATTTTTTACGGGTTTTCTAAAGCAGAGTCTATTCCGTTACTTTTTTTTTCAAAAAACTTTCTAAAAATTTATTTTGGATTTTTGTGAAAATTTTTAAATTAAATTGGGGATTTTTGGGGATGAAAGCGTTCCATTACGGGGACAAGAGTCCGGAAAATATAACAACACTGTCGACAACCATAGCAACAATATAGTTTTTATACCCCAAATTTTGTGCAGGATTTAAATCCTCGCCATCAAATGCGTACTGCCTCGTCTATCTTGTGCACTTTCAATTGAAGCTGATCCTATACCAGATCGTTGATTTTCTCATTTTATTTTTCGTGAACGCAGAGAAGGAATATGATCATCTCAAATGCTCATTTTTGAACGGGGAACCTGGATTTTTTTTATCGCAAAAATGTTATTTCCTCGCCAAGAATAAAAATGCTTGCTGAAATCAGCTACATAATTTCCAAGAAAATAACATGGTTGCGACAAACATGTTACATGTTTTCCATCCAATAATAACATTTTGATCTTGAAACCTATTTGAGGTAGAGGTGTGCCCGTGAGTAATATTTTACTCACGCTCACGCACACTCACGACGGAAAAATCATACTCACGCACGATATTGTTCGCCCACGCACACTCACGAAAAGAAAACTTTTACACACGCACACTCACGCACGAAAATGTCGTGATTCACGAAAAATACTTACGAATAATTTACCTGAGGGACGTGTCTGCAATCATGAGCAAGATTCAAATCGAGAGCGTTATTAAACTCTTAACATCCTATGTTAGGTGTCACGAAAATTGCAAATGAATTTAACTTTTAAGCGTTTTATGTTGGAGAGCGGGATTATTTTCGTGAGCGTAATTCGTTACTCACGCACACTCACGAAGATACTGTTTTCGTGACTCACGCTCACGCGCGACATATTGGTTTGTTAATCACGCTCACGCACACTCACGCCGTTGACATGAGCGTGACTCACGAAAATTTTCGTGAGTAACGACAATTTTGTGTCACGTGAACACCTCTAAAGGGTGATACGGTCAAAATTTTGTCAATATAAACTTGACGTATTTCTTTCAATTTTGTATTTAAAAAACCTGAACACCCCTCATTTTGAAGGTGTGTGTGTGTAGAATGTTGCTCCTATTTTGATTTTGGAATTCACTCTTCAGTTGTCAAAATGCCGTCCAAGCAAGAAGAGCAGCGTATCAAAATTTTGCTCGCGAAAATCCGAGCTACTCGCACGCAAAGCTGGCAAAATCGCTAAAAGTTGCCAAATCAACCGTTACAAATGTAATTAAAGTGTTTGGGGAACGTTTGTCGATAGCCAGGAAGTCTGGATCGGGGGGAAATCGAAAACCGGAAGCCGCTGAGACGACAAAGAGAGTTGCCGGTAGTTTCAAGCGAAACCCTAACCTCTCTCTCAAGAAGGTAGTGACTCCAAATCGCGATGATAAACAAAATACGCCTGCTGCCTTTCCTGAAGAAACACGGTTGTTACGTACTGTTTTGGCCGGATTTGGCATCTTGCCATTACGGTAAAAAGGCCATGGAGTGGTACGCCGCCAACAACGTGCAGGTGGTTCCCAAGGACAAGAACCCTCCCAACACTCCAGAGCTCCGCCCAATTGAGAAATACTGGGCTATTGTCAAGCGGAACCTAAAGAAGACAAAAAAAAAACTGCTAAGGACGAGCAGCAGTTCAAGGCAAACTGGCTTTCTGCGGCGAAGAAGGTTGCTGTACAAAATCTGATGACAGGTGTCAAGCGTGAGGCCCGGCAATTCGGATTTGGAAAAGCGAAAGCCTAACTGAATATTTTTCCTGAATTTTATACTAATTGAACTTGAAAAAGAAATTTAATTTGATTTTTTAAATAAACGATTTCACCGATTTACACGCGTTTTCCCTTGACCAAATTTTGACCGTATCACCCTTTAATTTGAGGTGATTCTTTTCTGCGTGTTGTGGCGATAGATTTTTCATGCCGAAAATTTTGTGTAGGATTTGAACCCTCGCCATCTTTAACATTGCGTATTGTCTAGGCTACGTTACGTTACGTTACTAGGCTATCTCATGAACCTTCAATCGAAGTTGTGGCAATCACAGTTGCCACTCGAGCCGAAAATAATCTAGCAAAGTTTGGAGAATATTTTACCACACAAATATTTTTATCTCTATAGAAAATTTTGACAAAATTGTATTTCTATGGAAAATGTTCTCAAAATTTTATTTCTATAGAAAATTTTATCAAAATTGTATTTCTATAGAAAATTTTCTCAAAATTTTATTTCTATAGAAATTAGTAAAAAATCTACCATTTTTGGTGGAATTCTACCAACTGTGGCAAACGTGGTGCCAATACAAGATCGTCGATTCTTTCACTTCACCTTGAAAGCACCTGAAAAATAATGAGCTACATTTCATAGGATATGATATATCCCTTCCTTTATTAATACTGGCCCCATCTAGGATATTTTTTTTTTAAGATTTGAACTAAAATTATTTTCGTATGAATTGGAAATCATTTTATACTTCTCCAAGACAGCAACTAGTGACACGGTTAGACCCCCAAACTATCAGGCAGACATAAATTAGAGAAGATAACCTAAAGATGGGCGACAAAGTTAGAAAAATACAAATAAATTTCAATAATTCGAAAAAACACGAAAATAGGCTTTCGCTGTAATAAAAGTTTTCAACACCCACATATATCATTGTTAGATGTGCCCTTTGAATAGGAATGCATAATGGTTAGTAACAGGTAAATATAAAAAACCCTATACAAAAAAAAAAAAAACTATATTATGATAACATCATAAAAAATTTCCATTTTATTGGAATCAAAATATTTTGTAAATTTGTCCTAAATACGTGATCATAAATAAATATCACAGAAGATACTATAATACTATTTACTATTACTATATATATCTAAAAAAGTATAAATAATTATTATTTCATTATTAATAATGATTAGGAATTCAGAAAGTTCAAGAGAATACTCTACAAAATGTTCATTCCGTTACATAAACAAAAATTGGAACATTTTCTACTGTAATTCTTTTGTGCATATGGGAGGTTTTTACAGTATTTCCATTTCCTTCCCTTACATAGATGAGTTCAAAACATATTACTCACTATTTCTGGCCCTTACGCATTTTGCTTGTAGCCTATTCCATCAACTGTCTGGATTTCCTGCATTTCTACCAAAAAATGTTTTATTTATTACTTGTGGCATTTTTTCGTGTACCCCTCCACACATATTTGTTTTTGTAATTCGTGACAAGCGTTTTTTTTTCATCTTTTGTTGATTCGTTTATGGAAATTATGACAAATTATGAGTATAATTCATCAAAATGTCATTAAATATAATCAACAATTATTCATATTCATAATTTCGAATAGGATAGCAGCGAAATGCACAAGTGTTCCAAGTGTGGGCAAGTGTAAAAATTCAGTTTCAGAATATGGGGAGTATGAGTGGTGTTACAGGAACGAGAAAAAAATGAAAGAAAACTTTACATGGAAAATGTGTGTTCTATTAACCCTTGGGTGGTCGAAGTGTGTTTTCTATAGAAATAAAATTTAAACAAAATTTCCTATAGAAATAAAATTTTGCAAAAAGTTTCTATAGAAATAAAATATTGGAAAAACTTTCTATAGAAATAAAATTTTGATCAAATTTTTTATGGAAATAAAATTTTGACAAAATTTTTTATAGAAATAAAATTTTGACAAAATTTTCTACAGAAAAAACAATTGACAAAATTTTCTATAGAAATACAATTTTAAAATTTCTATAGAAATAAAATTTTGCAAAAAGTTTCTGTAGAAAAAAAAAGTATTGGCAATACTTTCTATAGAAATAAAATTTTGACCAAATTTTTTATGGAAATAAAATTTTGACAAAATTTTATTGAGAAATAAAATTTTAAAATTTATATAATTATATAATAAAATTTGAAAATCTGAAATTTTTTATAGAAATAAAATCTTGAGAAAATTTTGTAAAAAAAAAAATTGACAAAATCCTCTATAGAAATAAAATCTTGAAAAAATTCTGTATAGCAATAAAATTTTGACAAAATTTTCTATAGAAATAAAATTTTGACAAAATTTTCTATAGGAAAATAATTGACAAAATTTTCTATAGAAATAAAATTTTGACAAAATTTTCTATAGGAAAAAATGTTGACAAAATTTTCTACAGAAAAAACAATTGACAAAATTTTCTATAGAAATAAAATTTTAAAATTTCTATAGAAATAAAATTTTGCAAAAAGTTTCTGTAGAAAAAAATATTGGCAATACTTTCTATATAAATAAAATTTTGACCAAATTTTTTATGGAAATAAAATTTTGACAAAATTTTATTGAGAAATAAAATTTTAAAATTTATATAGAAATAAAATTTGAAAATCTGAAATTTTTTATAGAAATAAAATCTTGAGAAAATTTTCTAAAAAAAAATTGACAAAATCCTCTATAGAAATAAAATCTTGAAAAAATTCTGTATAGCAATAAAATTTTAACAAAATTTTCTATAGAAATAAAATTTTGGCAAAAATTTCTATAGGAAAATAATTGACAAAATTTTCTATAGAAATAAAATTTTGACAAAATTTTCTATAGGAAAAAATTTTGACAAAAATGTTCTATAGAAATAACATTTTCACAAAATTTTCTATAGAAATGAAATTTTGACAAAATTTCCTATAGAAATTAATATTTTGACAAAATATCCTATAGAAATAAAATTTTGCAAAAAGTTTCTATAGAAATAAAATTTTAAAATTTCTATAGAAATAAAATTTGAAAATTTAAAATTTTCTATAGAAATAAAATTTTGACAAAATTTTCTATAGAAATAAAATGTTGACAAAATTTTCTATAGGAAAAAAATTGACAAACTTTTCTATAGAAATAAAATTTTAAAATTTCTATAGAAATACAATTTTGCAAAAAGTTTCTGTAGAAAAAAAATATTGGCAATACTTTCTATATAAATAAAATTTTGACCAATTTTTTATGGAAATAAAATTTTGACAAAATTTTATTGAGAAATAAAATTTTAAAATTTATATAGAAATAAAATTTGAAAGTCTGAAATTTTTTATAGAAATAAAATCTTGAGAAAATTTTCTAAAAAATTTTATAGAAAATTTTCTAGAATTAAAATCTTGAAAAAATTCTGTATAGCAATAACATTTTGACAAAATTTTCTATAGAAATAAAATTTTGACAAAATTTTCTATAGGAAAAAAATTGACAAAATTTTCTATAGAAATAAAATTTTGACAAAATTTTCTATAGGAAAAAAATGTTGACAAAAATTTTCTATAGAAATGAAATTTTGACAAAATTTCCTATAGAAATAAAATTTTGCAAAAAGTTTCTATAGAAATAAAATTTTGACAAAATTTTATTATATAGAAATAAATTTTTGACAAAATTTTCTACAGAAAAAATTTTTCACAATATTCTCAAGAGAAATAAAATTTTGAAAAAATTTTCTATAGAAAAAAAAATTGACAAAATTTTCTATAGAAATAAAATTTTAAAATTTCTATAGAAATTAAATGTGAATTTTTTTATAGAAATAAAATCTTGAGAAAATTTTCTAAAGGAAAAAAATTGACAAAATTTTCTATAGAAATAAAATTTTGAAAAAAATTTTTATGGAAATAAAATTTTAACACAATTTTTTATAGAAATAAAATTTTGACAAAATTTTCTACAGAAAAAAAAATTGGCAAAATTTTCCATAGAAATAAATTTTAAAATTTCTATAGAAATAAAATTTGAAATTTTCTATAGAAATACAATTTTGACAAAATTCTGTATAGAAATAAAAATTTTCTATAGGAAAAAAATTGACAAAATTTTCTATAGAAACAAAATTTTAAAATTTCTATAGAAATAAATAATAAATATTTTGCAAAAAGTTTCTGTAGGAATAAAATATTGGCAATACTTTCTATATAAATAAAATGTTGACCAAATTTTTTATGGAAATTAAATTTTGACAAAATTTCCTATAGAAATAAAATTTTGCAAAAATATTCGAAGTGTGTTCACACAACATATGTTGACATAAATGTGTAGGAAAATTTTTCATGTAATCATAATATTTTTTTTATTTACAATATTCATTAAAATGTTCATAATTTGTTATTTTAATTCAAGATAAAATAACTGCAGCATGATAAAGTAAAAACAGTGTTTAGTGGCGAGTTTCAAAACTCTGACTTATTTTCCGCCAAAGTATTGCAACAGAATTTAATTTGGCTACACGTCGCTTGCCATCTCTCCCTACAACATAAGCGCTATTGAAACCATCAGAAGACAAATTAGTGATGTTGGTATTTTATATGAAATCCCAACGAATTTCTACAAGAAAATATAAAGGGTGATTCTTTTGAGGTTAGGATTTTCATGCATTAGTATTTGACAGATCACGTGGGATTTCAGACATGGTGTCAAAGAGAAAGATGCTCAGTATGCTTTGACATTTCATCATGAATAGACTTACGATCTGCCACAACGTCGAATTTTCAGTGAATGGGCCCTAGAAAAGTTGGCAGAAAATCCGCTTTTTTATCGACAAATTTTGTTCAGCGATGAGGCTCATTTCTGGTTGAATGGCTACGTAAATAAGCAAAATTGCCGCATTTGGAGTGAAGAGCAACCAGAAGCCGTTCAAGAACTGCCCATGCATCCCGAAAAATGCACTGTTTGGTGTGGTTTGTACGCTGGTGGAATCATTGGACCGTATTTTTTCAAAGATGCTGTTGGACGCAACGTTACGGTGAATGGCGATCGCTATCGTTCGATGCTAACAAACTTTTTGTTGCCAAAAATGGAAGAACTGAACTTGGTTGACATGTGGTTTCAACAAGATGGCGCTACATGCCACACAGCTCGCGATTCTATGGCCATTTTGAGGGAAAACTTCGGAGAACAATTCATCTCAAGAAATGGACCGGTAAGTTGGCCACCAAGATCATGCGATTTGACGCCTTTAGACTATTTTTTGTGGGGCTACGTCAAGTCTAAAGTCTACAGAAATAAGCCAGCAACTATTCCAGCTTTGGAAGACAACATTTCCGAAGAAATTCGGGCTATTCCGGCCGAAATGCTCGAAAAAGTTGCCCAAAATTGGACTTTCCGAATGGACCACCTAAGACGCAGCCGCGGTCAACATTTAAATGAAATTATCTTCAAAAAGTAAATGTCATGGACCAATCTAACGTTTCAAATAAAGAACCGATGAGATTTTGCAAATTTTATGCGTTTTTTTTTTAAAAAAAAGTTATCAAGCTCTTAACAAATCACCCTTTATCTGCGTGTCTGAAAGGCCCATTAGCCAACTAGGGCATTTATTTAATGCCCTTATAGGGTTAAGGGGCAAAAATGCATATGTGCTTCACCCATAGACTGGATAGAGACCATGAATTTTTACATGTAAATCACCACCATATGAAGGGTGTATGTTTATGTATGTCTATTATGTGTGTATGTACACATGTTTGTCTTTCTATATTCATAGAGAATACTCACGTTAGTATGTAAGTAGGCTTTTGTAATGTTGTAATGAAATGTAAAAATACCATATGAACCAATTGTATTTACCATAGCAAGTAGTTTCGTGCATTTGTTGTAAACACACAATGTGAATGAAATGGGTCACCAGCATTTTTGGGGTCGTTTTGTTACAACATTATTTACATTTTCAGTTTCTCAAATAAACGTCGAGTTTGTTTAGCTTGTATGATATTCGAAGCTGTTTTTTGGGTTATAGAGATGCCACATCAAAATGTTGTGGAGGAACCAAATGGTATACCATGTGGTAAAATATGAATTTTGCATTAAAAAAAAATCTATGAGCAATTTTTGGTAAATCCTTATACAAGCATTCATAGAACTAAAATTTTGACAAAATTTTCTATAGAAATAAAATTTTGCAAACATTTTCTGTAGAACTAAAATTTTGCAAAATTTTCTATAGAAATAAAATTTTGCAAACATTTTCTATAGAAATAAAACTTTTACAAAATAAGTTTTTGACAAAATTTTCTATAGAAATAAAATTTTGACAAAATTTTCTATAGAAAAAAAATGTTAACAAATTTTGACAAACATTTCTATATAAATAAAATTTTGACAAAATTTTCTATAGAAATAACATTTTGCAAAAATTTTCTATAGAAATAAAATTTTGACAAAATTTTCTATAGAAATAAAATTTTGACAAAATTTTCTATAGAAACAAAAATTTGGCAAATTTTTCTGTAGAAATAAAATTTTCTATAGAAATAAAATTTTGTAAAAATTTTCTATAGAAGTAAAATTTTGACAAAATTTTCTATAGAAATAAAATTTTGACAACATTTTCTATATAAACAAACATTTGGCAAATTTTTCTGTAGAAATAAAATGTTCTATAGAAATAAATTGTTGTAAAAATTTTATATAGAAATAAAACTTTGACAAAATTTTCTATAGAAATAAAACTTTGCAAAAGTTTTCTATAGAAATAAAATTTTGACAAAATTTTCTATAGAAACAAAAATTTGGCAAATTTTTCTGTAGAAATAAAATTTTCTATAGAAATAAAATTTTGTAAAAATTTTCTATAGAAATAAAATTTTTTAAAAATTTTCTATAGAAATAAAATTTTGACAAACTTTTCTATAGAAATTTATTATAGAAATAGAAATGAAATTTTATAGAAATGAAATTTTGTAAAAATTTTCTATAGAAATAAAATTTTGCAAAAATTTTCTACAGAAATAAAACTAGCAAAAATTTTCTATTGACAAAATGTTTTATAGAAATAATATTTGACAAAATTTTCTGTAGGAAAAAATATTTTGACAAAATTTCATAAAAAAATAAATATTGACAAAATATTCTATAAAAATAAAATTTTGACAATTAAAAATTTTTAAAAAAATTTCTATAGAAATAAAATTGTGACAAATAAAATGTTGAAAAAATTTTCTATAGAAATACAACTTAACAAATAAATATTTTGACACATTTTTCTATAGAAATAAAATTTTGACAAAATTTGCTATAGAAATAAAATTTTCAGAAAATTTTCTGTAGAAATAAAATTTTGACAAAATTTTCTATAGAAATAAGTTTTTGACAAACTTTTCTAGGAAAAAAATTATGACAAAATTTTCTATAGAAATAAAATTTTGCAAAAATTTTTTATAGATATAAAATTTTGGCAAAATTTTCTCTAGGAATAAAAATTTTGACTGAAATAACATTTTGTAAAAAATTTCTATAGAAATAAAATTTTGCAAAAATTGTCTATGGAAATAAAATTTTGGCAAAATTTTGTATAGAAATAAAATTTTGACAAAATTTTCCGTAGAAATAAATTTGTAACAAAATTTTCTATAAAAAAAATACAAAATTTCTTATAAAGTCAATATTAAGTTAACATCATTAAATTTTTTTTTTAATTTTCGTTTTAGGTCATATCATCAAATTCGATTGTGGGTAAGTTTTCCCTTTTTGTAGAAGTAGCAAAATTTTCCTTGCTAAAAATATTTAAAACTTCGACACATTTATAATTCAAGGCAGATTTATAGATCCATATAAATTGTCGCTATTAGGAGTTTATGATCACTAATAAATAAACTTATAAAATAAATAAAATAATAACTCATTCGAAGAAACATTTTTTTTCATAATAACCATCAAAGCCACCGTGGTGCAATGGTTGGCATGCCCGCCTTGCATACACAAGGTCGTGGGTTCGATTCCTGCTACGACCGAACACCAAAAAGTTTTTCAGCGATGGATTATCCCACCTAAGTAATGCTGGTGACATTTCTGAGGGTTTCAAAGCTTCTCTAAGTGGTTTCACTGGAATGTGGAATGCCGTTCGGACTCGGCTATAAAAAGGAGGTCCCTTGTCATTGAGCTTAACATGGAATCGGGCAGCACTCAGTGATAAGAGAGAAGTTCACCACTGTGGTATAAAAATGGACTGAATAGTCTAAGTGAGCCTGATACATCGGGCTGCCACATAACCTAACCTAACCATCAAAGTTGATCAACAACTGCAAACTAAGATTTTTTTATTTGGTAGTTTTTTTTTTGGTAAAATTTTATTCCAATTTTGGTAAATTATTTTTGGATGGCAACCGTATTATTCAATACAAAAAGAGATTTTTAATATCAAAATAGATTTCGAGCATATATGTCAATAAATTTCCTATATGGCATCTCTGTTGCATGAATACCGTTGTTTTGTTTTTTTTTCGTTTCTTTTCGTACAGATGAGTTTTATGCTCACGTACGATGACGAAGAGTATGTCATGGCTTGTTTTTTATCACACCCGGTATAACACAATCACACTCGCTCATACCCACACATAGACATGACATAATGACACTGATTCCGATAGCCGCCTTGACTTTGTCTCACTTGCCCCATTCATTCATTCATTCTCACGTATCTTTTGTTAATTTTTAAAATGTTTGGTAAGATTTTCTTGCCTTGTGTTTTTTGTTGCTGTCCGTCCATATGTCTTTTAGTACATATATCTGTAGTTTCCTGGGTTGCTTGTTTTTGTTTTTTGTTTTATTTTATTGATTTTATTTAGCTCTTCTTAAAATGCTGAGAACTTGGTAATTTTGAAGACCCCTAGACAAACTTCTAAAGAAATGGGGGCTGCCCTGGTGAAATGGTAGAGCTCCCTCTACATAGTAAAAGGGCAAATGAAGAGAAAATATCTACCATCTCTTAAAGATCCATTTCTTTAAGGGGGAAATAAATTCGGAAAAAAAATCTGGAGGGGTTTCGGGATATAGAGCCCTCTTAAGAAAAGACGAGTCTTCTTTAAAATAGTGAAAATCGGGAAGTTGGGGTCTTCAAATACACCAGGGTGACAGCAAATTGAGAAATAGCTAAGAAAATAATATTTCTTTATAATAAACAAAAAAAAATTGAATGAAATATTATTGTTGTTGTATTTTTTATAATTTTAGTGGAATAAGTAGTGAAATATGCTGACATAGGAGAAATATAATTTCTTAGGTTAATGACCTTTTCAAAACACATAACCAAAGGTAAAGTAGACAAAGAAAAAAAAAATAATAAAAAAAATGAATTTTAAATACTAAAACCAATAAATGATAATTTAATACAATGACAAATGGATGGACATATATAATAATAGGTAATATAGCTACATATATTGAATGCTTGGAAATCGTATGCCATAAAATATCACATTTATTAAACAATTAAACCAATTAATGACTTTTTTGTAGGGAACCTAATACTCTTCAAATTTTTGACATTTAACAAACCACCTTATTAGACCAATAAATAAATTAATTAGGCTAAGTATTATATACAAATGTATCAAGCTATCAGCATTAGTCACAAACCTCTAAAGCTCTCACCGATTTTTTTTCTTTCGACAATCATCTTTTTTTAAATGAGAAGAAAAAATAATTAGTATTCCGGGTCAATGACCTCTGTTATAACAAATTCATATGAACTTTTTTGCCTAATTCACGTTGCCATGGCAATAGGGAAGTAAAGACCTTCAAATATAACAGAAGAACAGAATGATTAAGAAGACCAGAATAGTTAAGAATTCATTTGTTTTACAAGCTAATTTTGAATCCCCAAATTTCTAGCTTTGCCCTAAGTCAAGCTTTGTTAGCTCAAGTCATATCCAACGTTTTCCCCTTCGACGGATGGGTTTACTAGCTGCACACTCTTCCACTGGTTTTTTAAATTTATTTTTCTACCTTATAAGCAAACTTGAAAGTTAAACCTGCCCATTGTTAATAGGCTACCATAAATGGTTAATAAGGTATGGGTGATTTTGAAAAAAAAAGAAATAAATAATAATAATAATGGTAAAATAAAAATGAAAGTATGTTGGGTTATTTTCAGCGTTGCCACAACGAATTTTTATTTTGGACCAACATTTTTCCAAGATTGGATCAAAATTCTTACCAGCGGACCATTATTCCAAAATTTTACGTCGATAGAAAATTTTGTCAAATTTTTATTTCTTATCAAAATTTTTATTTTTATTTATTTCTATTGAAAATTTGTCCAAATTTTATTTCTATGGAAAATTTTGTCCAAATTTTATTTCTGTAGAAAATTTTGTCAAAATTTTATTTCTATAGAAAATTTTGTCAAAATTTTATTTCTGAAGATAGTTTTGTCTAAATTTTATTTATATAGAAAATTTTGTAAAAATTTTATTTGTATAGAAAATTTTGTAAAAATTTTATTTCTATAGAAAATTTTGTCAAAATTCAAATTTTTATTTCTTTTAAAAATTTTGTACAATTTTTCTTTGTCAAAATTTTTTTTGTCCAAATTTTATTTCTATAGACAATTTTTTTCAAAATTTTATTTCTCTAAAAAATTTTGTCAAAATTTTATTTCTCTAGAAAATTTTGTCAAAATTTTATTTCTATAGAAAATTTTTTCAAAAATTTTCTTTCTATAGAAAATTTTTTCAAAAATTTTCTTTCTATAGAAAATTTTGTCAAAGATTTTATTTCGAAAATTTTGTCAAAATTTTATTTCTATAGAAAATTTTGTCAAAATTTTGTTTCTATAGAAAATTTTGTCAAAATTTTGTTTCTATAGAAAATTTTGTCAAAATTTTATTTCTATAGAAAATTTTGTCAAAATTTTATTTCTATATAGATTTTTGTCAACATTTTTTTTTTAATTTTTTTTGTCAAAATTTTATTTCTATAGAAAATTTTGTCGAATTTTTGTTTCTATAGAAAATTTTGTCAAAATTTTATTTCTATAGAAAATGTTGTCAAAATTTTATTTCTATAGAAAATGTTGTCAAAATTTTATTTCTATAGAAAATTTTGTCAAAATTTTATTTCTATAGAAAATTTTGTCAACATTTTATTACTATAGAAAATTTTGTCAAAATTTTATTTCTATAGACAATTGTCAAAATTTTATTTCTATAGAAATTTTTTTCAAAATTTTATTTCTATAGAAAATTTTGTCAAAACTTTATTTCTATAGAAAATTTTGTCAAAACTTTATTTCTATAGAAAATTTTGTCAACATTTTATTTCTATAGAAAATTTTGTCAAAATTTTATTTCTATAGAAAATTTTGTCAAAATTTTATTTCTATAGAAAATTTTGCCAAAACTTTATTTCTATAGAAGATTTTGTCAAAATTTTATTTTTATAGAAAATTTTGTCAAAACTTAATTTCTATAGAAAATTTTTTCAAAATTTTATTTCTATACCAAAGTTTGTGAAAATTTTATTTCTATAGAAAATTTTATTTCTCTAGAAAATGTTGTCAAATTTAATTTCTATAGACAATTTTTTCAAAATTTTATTTCTATAGAAAATTTTGCAAAAATTTGTCTTTATATAGAAAATGTTCTCAAAATTTTGTTTCTATAGAAAATTTTGTCCAAATTTTATTTCTATAGAAAATTTTGTAAAAATTTCATTTCTATAGAAATAGTTGCCAAATTTTATTTCTACAGAATTTTTCTTTTTCAAAATTATATTTTTACAGTTTGGACGATCGGACCAAAATGCAACCCTGGTTCTTTTATTTAGTTAAATATTAACATTGAGCTTTCTACTTAAAGTGCATTTTTATGAATCCTCAATTATAAAGGGTGATTTGTTAAGAGCTTGATAACTTTTTTTTTAAAAAAAACGCATAAAATTTGCAAAATCTCATCGGTTCTTTATTTGAAACGTTAGATTGGTCCATGACATTTACTTTTTGAAGATAATTTCATTTAAATGTTGACCGCGGCTGCGTCTTAGGTGGTCCATTCGGAAAGTCCAATTTTGGGCAACTTTTTCGAGCATTTCGGCCGGAGTAGCCCGAATTTCTTCGGAAATGTTGTCTTCCAAAGCTGGAATAGTTGCTGGCTTATTTCTGTAGACTTTAGACTTGACGTAGCCCCACAAAAAATAGTCTAAAGGCGTCAAATCGCATGATCTTGGTGGCCAACTTACCGGTCCATTTCTTGAGATGAATTGTTCTCCGAAGTTTTCCCTCAAAATGGCCATAGAATCGCGAGCTGTGTGGCATGTAGCGCCATCTTGTTGAAACCACATGTCAACCAAGTTCAGTTCTTCCATTTTTGGCAACAAAAAGTTTGTTAGCATCGAACGATAGTGATCGCCATTCACCGTAACGTTGCGTCCAACAGCATCTTTGAAAAAATACGGTCCAATGATTCCACCAGCGTACAAACCACACCAAACAGTGCATTTTTCGGGATGCATGGGCAGTTCTTGAACGGCTTCTGGTTGCTCTTCACTCCAAATGCGGCAATTTTGCTTATTTACGTAGCCATTCAACCAGAAATGAGCCTCATCGCTGAACAAAATTTGTCGATAAAAAAGCGGATTTTCTGCCAACTTTTCTAGGGCCCATTCACTGAAAATTCGACGTTGTGGCTCGTTAGTAAGTCTATTCATGATGAAATGTCAAAGCATACTGAGCATCTTTCTCTTTGACACCATGTCTGAAATCCCACGTGATCTGTCAAATACTAATGCATGAAAATCCTAACCTCAAAAGAATCACCCTTTAAGATAAAATCCCTCAAGCTATGTGTTTGACTTATAATAAAATAATAGAACATTTTAAAATTCCAGCGAATAATTTGAATTTACTATCCAATTTCCAATCCAATCCTAGGAAAATTCTGTGAAGCCTGGGTAAATTATTCTCTTAATAATGAAGACTATCTTATCTGCATTTTATTATTAATCGTAGGGGGGTATATGTGTCTATGTAAGGGGATATATCTATGTCGAAAAGTATGTCATTACTATGTATGGACTCATATGATTCAAATTTTTTAAGCTCTCACTGAATTTCTTTTTTCGACAATCATCTTTTTTTTATGAGAAGAAAAATAATTTATATTCCGGGTCATATGATTCAAATTTTTTAAGCTCTCACTGAATTTCTTTTTTCGACAATCATCTTTTTTTTTATGAGAAGAAAAATAATTTATATTCCGGGTCAATGACCTATTATAACAAATTCATATGAACGTTTTACCTTACTCATGTTTCCATGGTAATAGGGAAGTAAAGACCTTCAAATATAACAGAAGAACAGAATGGTTAAGAAGTCTTTTATTTTATTTCTAAAACACATGTTGATTCCCAAAATTTCTAGCTTTGCCCTAAGTGTCAAGCTTAGTTCAAGCTATATCTAAAGTTTTCCCCTTGGATATCTTTTCAATAGTCGGCTAGATCTACCAGTTACTCACTCTTCCACTGTTTTTTTTATTTATTTTTCTACCTTATAAGGAAACTTGAAAGTTAAACCTGTCCATCGGTAATAGGCTATCATAAATGGTTAAAAGACTTTGAAAAAAAAAAGAAAATTATATTGGGATGGTAAATACTAACTTGGATCATTCTACTTAAAACTTGTTTATGAATCCAAATTTCTAATATAGAATTCCTTAAGCAATGTAATTGATTTTTTAATCAAATAGTAGGAAATTAAAAAAAAAAAACGTGATACTAAAACAATGCTAGTTAAAGTCGTTGATTTTTAGTAAAACTAGCTACACTGAAAAAGTATTGACTTAATTATGAAGACTATCTTATAAGCATTTTGTAGCATATAAATTAAGTTCATCATTTTTGTGCTTAGTATGAAAAAAACAAATTTGTCAAAATTGTATTTCTATAGTCAAAATTTTATTTCTATAGAAAATTTTGTCAAAATTTTATTTCTATAAAAAATTTTTTAAAAATTTTGTCAAAATACCTTCTTGAATTGAGTAACATAGCGGGCCGAACGTACGTACCGAGCCCGTACATATCGAGCATAACGGGCCGTATATGCCGGATGAGTTTTCTTGCTTTATCAATAGGCGATTTTGAAATGTTTACAACTTTTAATAAAGATCCTAGGTTAGGTTTCGTGGAAGCCTGTTGTTTTAGTCTCATTTAGACTATTGTGATACCACAGGGGGAACTCCGCCATTATCATTGAGTGCAACGCGATTCTACATTTAACTCAATGGCAAGAGACTTCATTTTTATAGCCGAGTCCGAACGGCGTTTCACATTGAAGTGAAATCACTTAGCGAAGCTTTAAAACACTCAGAAATGTCATCAGCATTACTAAGTGTTCGGGTGTTTGTTCAGAAAAGGGATTGAACCCAGGACCTGTCGTATGCCAGCGGGCATGCAAACCACTTTTGCCACAGTTGGTACAATTCTATCAAAAATGGTAGATTCTTTACTGTTTAGTAGAATTGTTGATGTTTTGGTAGATTTTGCAATTATTCCTCTCCAAATAAGCGGTAAAATTGCAAATAAATGAGTTTGAAAAATTTTTTTTCTATAGAAATAATTTTGGCAAAATTTTACATAAAAATAAAAATTTGACAAAATTTTCTATAGAAATAAAATTTTTACAAAATTTTCTATAGAAATAAAATTTTGATAAAATTGTGTATAGAAATAAAATTTTGAGAAATAAATTTTGACAAAATTTTCTATAGAAATAAAATTTTGATAAAATTTTGTATAGAAATAAAATTTGAACAAAATTTTCTATAGAAATAAAATTTTGACAAAATTTTTTATAGAAATAAAATTTTGACAAAATTTTCTATAGAAATAAAATTTTGACAAAATTTTCTATAGAAATAAAATTTTGACAAAATTTTCTATAGAAATTAAATTTTGACAAAATTTTCTATAGAAATAAAATTTTGTATAGAAATAAAATTTTGATAAAATTTTGTATAGAAATTTTGTATAGAAATAAGATTTTAACAAGATTTTCTATAGAAATAAAAATTTGACAAAATTTTCTATAGAAATAAAATTTTGACAAAATTTTCTATAGAAATAAAATTTTGATAAAATTTTGTATAGAAATAAAATTTTGACAAAATTTTCTATAGAAATAAAATTTTGATAAAATTTTGCAAAATAAGATTTTTTTGTTTGGTAGTGTTTTAGTAAAATTTTCTCCAAATTTTGGTAGATTATGTTGGTCTCGATTGGCAGCCGGGATGCTAACCATTGCTCCTCGTTAGCTCCCTTGCTCTAATTGTTTAACATTTCATGACTATCTTTATCTGATTTGCGAACAGGTACTAAATTTGTATCTTATTTAAATCTATTGGAAAATATTCCAATCTTTTTTCTTTAAGTGTATACAAACATAATTTACGGTCTTGCCGAATATCTATCAATACTGACAATCATATCATAATTTCTAGCCACTATCATTCAATCTAGTTTTATAACTAACTAAATGAATGGGGGAGAAATACATGTGTCATGTTTTCCATAAAATCCCCTCTAATAGGGTCCAGACAACAGCATATTCGGGAAGTTTAAATGTTTGTATTTAATAGGCAAACATAAAAAACTGGCCGATGCCCAATAAAATACAAGCGACAACCCTATTTTGTGATAACCTATATTGTTAAACAAAACGATAAAAATAGTTTACAAATGTGATGTTGGGGGAATTGTGGTTATAGGTTTTCACATTTCTGTTGGCCTATTCCATTTCAACAAATGGCCTTTCTCAATACCACATAATTTTGATAGAGGAGATGATGATGTGTGTGAAAAAAATGTGGCTCATAAAATTATTAAGAAACTGAAAACACCTTCACCTTAACCCTCACAAATAGAGGCTATTAACTTGATAGGGGTCTAAGCTCCAAAAAACCAGCTCATGGCCTGCCCTATATTTAAATCCAAATGCAAACATCAGTGGATGGAAATTGTTACAAGGTTTTTCCTTAAGTATTTTTGTTTGTTTCCATGGCCCACATAAATGTGTTACAACAACCAAGTAAGTTTTCCGGTTCAAGGTTTTTAGCCATGTCTTTTACAACACGCACACACTCACATATACCGGAATATTAGGTTTCAGTCAATGACTTCACGTTTACAAATGCCGGCTAAAGGTAAGTACTATGTTCGCTTTTCGAGTTGAAATTTTCGCGGTTACTTTAATAAAACAGTTCAATATGAAGCAGATAAATTAATTCAAGTGATGCGCAGTTTCTTGTTCCCCTATATTTCGGCAAGACTTTACAGGAATATTTTGGTTTTAATTTATAATTTTGATTATTTCAGGAAAAGTAATCGCGAAAATAAAGTGATTTTCAACTCGAAAACCGAACATAGTACCCACCTTAACACAAATTTACTTTTGTAGACATATCAGGTTTGAGCTGTTTGGAAAAAAAGTTCATTGACTGTTTATAGACTTGGCTGGTAGTTGTTTGGTTGACTGATTGTTTTGGCCCGTTTTGCTGTTGGTGGCTTGTAACAATTTTGGTCTATATACCTACCAGTCAATGGTTGGTCATAAAAGCTATTTCATTTTTCTGTGCACCTGCTCTTTGGACGTTATTTGATCTCAGCATTTTAAGTTAGCAAAATTATTTATTTTACAAACAAATAAGAAATCCAACAAGCTATAGTCATTCAGCCATAGACGAATAACAAAACAAATAAAATATGTTGAAATATTTTTCATTAATGTGGACATATAATATGATAGGAAAAATAAATAAATATGATAGGAAAAAGCTTTCTGTGATTAACTGAGATCCCATTAAATTTTTAGGTACTTGGAGGTCTTGACAACACTAATAATGAACACGACCAGCCTCAACAATATTACTTGGAAATATCCTATGTTAGGAGTACGAGTAGTAGTAGCAGCTCTTCAAAACCACAAAAATAGGCTCTAATGGGGATTTAGTTATTTAAACTATTGTATTACAAATATTTAAACTATCAGAAGACCATAATTTTTTACAATATTATATTTTGCCATCATATTTAAGCTTACATATTTTTTCTATAGCTTTATAGAACCTCTAACGCCCTCTAACGGTATTCAGTTCCATTTAAGTATACATCCATATATAAGGTAACAAATGCCCACAAGGTGTCGCCTTAATGAAAAGCTTGTCTGAATATGAATCAATATGCCAATGAATACAACCGGATACTTTTCGAATGTAATCAAGGAATTAATATAATAATTTTCTATAGGAATAAAATTTTGACAAAATTTTCTATAGAAATAAAATTTTGCAAAAATTTTCTATAGAAATACAATTTTGAGAAAATTTCTTATAGAAATGAAATTTTGACAAAAGTTTCTATATAAATACAATTTTGACAAAATTTTCTATAGAAATAAAATTTTGACAAAATTATCTATAGAAATAAAATTTTGCGAAATTTTTTTGCGAAAATTTTCTATAGAAATAAAATATAGAAAGAAAAATTTTGACAAAATTGTCTATAGAATGAAAATTTTGACAACATTTTCTATAGAAAAAGAAGATTTTCAAAATTATCTATGGAAATAAAATTTTTCCAAAATTTTCTATAGAAAGAAAAATGTTGACAAAATTTTCTACAGAAATAAAATTTTGACAAAATTTTCTATAGAAAAAAAATCTTGACAAAATTTTCTATAGAAATAAAATTTTGACAAATTTTTCTATAGAATTAAAATTTTGACAAAATTTTCTATATAAAGAAAAAATTTCAAAATTTTCTATAGAAATAAAATTTTTACATAATTTTCTATAGAAACAACATTTTCTATAAAAAAAATTTGGCAAAATTTTCTATAGAAATAAAATTTTCAGAAAATTTTCTATAGAAATAAAATGTTGACAAAATTGTCTATAGAAATAAAATTTTGAGAAAATTTTCTATAAAAATAAAGTTTTGACAAAATTTTCTATAGAAAAAAATTTTGACAAAATTTTCTATAGAAATAAAATTTTGACAAAATTTTCTGTAGAAATAAAATTTTTGCAAAATTTTTTATAGAAAGAAAAATTTTGACAAAATTTTCTATAGAATTAAAATTTTGAGAACATTTTCTATAGAAAGAAAAAAATTTCAAAATTTTCTATAGAATTGAAATTTTGACAAAATTTTCTATAGAAACAAAATTTTGACAAAATTTTGTATAGAAATAAAATTTTGACAAAATTTTCTATATAAAGAAAAAATTTAAAAATTTTCTATAGAAATAAATTTTTTACAAAATTTTCTATATAAAGAAAAAATTTTAAAATTTTCTATAGAAATAAAATTTTTACAAAATTTTCTATAGAAACAAAATTTTCTATAAAAAAAAAATTTACAAAATGTTGTATCAAAATAAAATTTTGACAAAATTTTCTATAGAAATAAAACTTTCAGAAATTTTTCTATAGAAATAAAATTTTCAGAAAATTTTCTATAGAAATAAAATTTTCTATAGAAATAAAATTTTCAGAAAATTTTCTACAGAAATAAAATTTTCAGAAAATTTTCTATAGAAATAAAATGTTGACAAAATATTCTATAGAAATAACATTTTGACAAAATTTTCTATAGAAATAAAATTTGGACAAAATTAGAAAGAAAATTTTTGACAAAATTTTCTATAGAACAAAAATTTTGACAAAATTTTCTATAGAAATAAAATTTTGACAAAATTGTCTATAGAAATAAAATTTTGATAAAAATTTCTGTAGAAATAAAGTTGTGAAAAATTTTTCTATAGACATAACCTCGTATTATGACTTGTTTTGTGAATATTGCACAATAGATTTTGTTTGATTAGATTGTAGTGACAGCCAAATGAACGGAAACGATCTACGAGGGCACAATGGACTAGAGGTGTGCACGTGACACGAAATTGTCGTGACTTACGAAAATTATATGATTCGTGCGTGAGTCGTGAGTCACGCTCATGACAACAGCGTGAGTGTTCGTGAGCGTGATTAACAAACCAAAATGTCGTGCGTGAGCGTGAGTCACGAAAATAATATCTTCGTGAGTGTGCGTGAGTAGCGAATTACACTCACGAAAATATTCCTGCTCACCAACATAAAACGCTTAAGAGTTAAATTCAATTACAATTTTAGTGCATCTGGGATGTTAAGAGTTTAATAACACTCTCGATTTTAATAATGCTCATGTTTTCAGACACTTCGGTAAGGTAAATTAGTCATAAAATTATTCGTGAGTCACGATATTTTTCGGGAGTCACGATATTTTTCGTGAGTCACGATATTTTTCGGGAGTCACGAGTTTAATAACACTCTCGATTTTATTAATGCTCATGTTTTCAGACACTTCGGTAAGGTAAATTAATCATAAAATTATTCGTGAGTCACGATATTTTTCGTGAGTCCCGGTATTTTTCGTGAGTCCCGGTATTTTTCGTGAGTCACGACGTTTTCGTGCGTGAGTACAAATTTTCTTTTCGTGAGTGTGCGTGAGTCCTACCAAAAAATATCGTGCGTGAGTATGATTTTTCAGTCGTGAGTGTGCGTGAGCGTGAGTAAACTATTACTCACGTGCACACCTCTACAATGGACTGAATAGTCTAAGTGAGCCTGACAATAAATCGGGCTGCCACTTTAACCTACGAAGGCGATCAGTACTTATCGGACTTAATCTGGCCGTTTTATTGGATTCACTTGACTTGAATATGACCTTCTTTAAAAAGACCTTCATTTCAGCCGCCGTGGTGCAATGCAGTGGGGGACTATCTTCTCTGGTGAAATTTCTGAGTGTTTTATAGCAATGAGAAACGTTATTCGGCGTCGGATGTATACCTGCCAGCCACGCAGTATAGATAACCTAGCCTAGCCAGGCTAACTCTAAAATCTTTAATTTTAGGCTGAATGTCATTACTTCGATCTAACTGATTAAATCTCATGAAAATCTTCTATTTTCCCTGAATAAAGGTTTCTTTAGCAAATCTACATTTTAATAGTTTCCCTTTCGCTTCCATTGAGTATGAATTGACTGATCCATTGACTGATTCTCATCCAAGTGTGATATTTTTCAGACTTCAGTAGTTTTCTCTGTGAAAATTTTTGCATATATTCTTTTCATATGCTGTTGGTTGTATATACAGCTTCTGAAAGCCTATTACCCAGATACGCTTAGTGACACTCTATGCAAAAGGAAATTTAATTTAAATTTTGTCTGTGAAATAATTCCCTCCCTTCACACTTATTTATTTCATAGTGCATAAACTTTAATGGTCAGTTGCACTCCAATGCGAATTTTCTTAGCCAAGTGTGATAATGGCAACATTTTGCCCATGGGTTATGTGAAGAACATCACTGCTTCTGGAATAGAGTAAATGCCATCCATGTGTGATATTTCCTTTTTGTCCAAATTCTATATTCTGAAATCCTAATACCCAGCTATACATGGTAAAATTCAATTCGAGACATAGCTAATTCAAATAATGTTAAATATGATGCAATGGAAAACCTCAAACAAATGTTTACTTTGAGGGATTAAGAAAGGAATAAAGAGACAAGGAGAGGGAAGTAAAACGTTCTACATTGCGGTGAAACCATCAGAAGTGTCACCAACATTACTGAGAGGTGATAATCCACCGCTGCAAAAGCGTTGTAGTGTTCGGCCGAAACTGGGTTAGAACCCACGACCCTATGTATGCAATGTGGGCAAGCTAACCATTGCACCACGATGGCACCCAAAACTTCAAGATAAGATTTGTAAACAATACACAGATATTTCTCGGATTCACTCCGTTAGGGTTAACACAAAAGCTTTCTCATATCAATGAGTGAGGCCTATTCTATTCGAAAAATGTTTGCCTTCTTCCCAACTCTTCACCACATCAATGATTACGAATTTTTATAAAAATTTCATACCCCCAAAAATATCAATTATGCCATCCTAATACTTCATTTTCCACTTACATCAATGGTCAGTTGCACTCCAATGCAATTTTTCTTAACCAGGTGTGTGATAATGGTTCACGTTGGCTGGCAACATTCATGGCCAGAAAGCATTCTCAGCGACCTAAACGAATGGTTGCGTATTTTTTCTCTTGCCTTTAGATGGGCTTTATGAACATCACTGGTGGATCCATTGAGTGATTCTCATCCATGTGTGATACTTCGTTGTATTACCAGTAAAACTATTGGAAAATGCCAAAAAATTGTCTTGAATTTCTGTTAGCCTAATACCAAGCAAAAGTTAGCGGAACTATTTTGTTTCTTCCCTGACCAAAAAAGATCGGTAAATTCAAAAGGATGTAATTTTAATGGAAATTATTTTTGTTTATCTCCATGCAATATTTATGTACCATTGAAATAGACTTCTTAGTTATATGAACTCCCATTACTTCAGTTTCCACACCATAACATTCTATGGTCAGTTTCACACGAATGGAATTTTCCTCAATCGAGTGTGATATCGTTCTGCTTCCTTTTCATTTTCCAGTTTCCTCTTTATATTTTCGCAAACATCACACGATCCGTTCAATGATTCCCAGCCATGTGTGATAATTTTTACTGCAATATCTAGAGTATTAAAGAGATGGATATATTTCTGGAGCCCTGTTACATGGTTACGCCGTATGAAATCTGTAGGAAAATTTTCCCAAGCGAATAAAATTCAAATTAATTAAATTAAATTTTATTTAAATTTAAGTTATTGATTGTGAAACAAGAGGAAGCAGAGTAATATAGCAGTGAGCAATATAGCATGATGACAAACGGGCTTTGGCTCGAAGACGAGGCAAGAAAAGCTGCAATATGGTCTCTAACTTACAGGCCACCCATAAAGCACAGCGAACGCAGCAATGGATTCGTTTGGGTGCATATTGCGAATTATACAATTCCTAACTCCTAGTGGTATCATCGCTCATTTACAGACAAAATTAAATGGCATCGAAGACTTTTTCACGACTCAGACACGATGATCTGTTTATAGTTGGGGGGACTTTAACTCTCGGGCGATTAAGTGGGGAGACCCAAGAGGAAGGAAGATTCTAGATACAGTATGTCAAGAAAGTCTTTTGACTTTGCCAAATATTTCAAATTCCAGAAATAATTGAAGTAAAAATCGAGTTGTTAATTCGTTTTGAGAAAAATAAAATATGTATACTTTGCAAAATACATAATAAAATATTTTTTAAAATTAAATTATATTTAATTTTGGAACAAAACATAAGTTTTATCCTATTGTCAAAACACTTTCTTGACATACTGTATGCTCTCACGAATAGGCATGACTGTTGCGAACCTGGACATTATAGCTAACCTCCGACAACCTGGATGTGAGGGAACCGTTCCCGATGTTACTTTTGTGTCTGAGGATATTATTCAGAAGATAAGAGAATGGAAAATACAAAACCTCTCTCCGACTGCCAGTCGAAGTTGCTACACGACGAAGAGAAACTCGAGAGACTTCTAGGAGCTGAAACGTCAACAAGCTCGAAAGCGATGCATTAATCTCTGAAGTGGACAGGCGCGCAGAGGAGAAGCTGAACAGACGGGACGGAAGATAGACAATCATACGATGTCAAGGCAGTTACTGGTAGAATGGCTACACCGATGAACGCAGACGTAACTGTATAAACACCAGGAGAAAATACACCAGGACAAGGTCTATGTTACAATATAAGTAAGAGCAAGAGAGATAAACGGGAAGAGATCAGATGAGACATAAACAATAATCCTTGAGGACTAGGATACCAAATAGTACCAAATGCAAAAACTCGGCACGAGAAATCCGGTGGACAAGATGGATGAAAATGAAATGCGAATCATCGTGGAAACTTTATTTCCAAGACATGAGATTAGAGAAGACGAAAACGAGACCAAATGTCGCCATAGCCGTACAGACCATTGTGCATGCTAGACACAGCTGGAAAACTATTCGAACGGCTCATCAATCCACGACTTGAAAAAGCTATCATCACTGTTGGGGGTCTGTCCGCGAGACAATACGGATTTAGACCTGGAAAATCGACACTAGGAGCCCTCAAGAAAGTATCAGATGCCATCCAGGCGACACCACAGGGCAGCTACGCTTCAAGACCTATAATTCTACTGGCGACGACAGTAGAATTAGAGGTCTCGAAGCGTAGCTGCAGTAGAATTAGGCTGTTGAAATCGACAAGAACGATTTGAACAGCCTAATGTGGGCAGACGTAATGTAAATCGTGAAGACGATATTTCACATATCGAATTACTTAACGAGGATATTGAAAGACTATCTTAAGGATATTGAAAGACAATGTTAGTTTAGATATGTGACACTACACAAGGCTCAAGAAGAATGAAAGTAACCTCAGATACCGCACAAGGCTCAATCGTCGGACCAGATCTCTGGAATGCAACACACGACGAGGTACTGAAGATGCATACCACACAGTATCGCACAGACGAAGCCGCGTTAGTATTAGCTGAACGATCCTAATAGATCTCCCGACGATTGAACGCCAACAGGTTTTCGAGGCCAAACAAAAAGGCGCGACAGACTTGATACCGAACATCCTCTAAGAGATCAGAGATACAGAGAACGGTAGCTCTGAGAATCACGTCAGTATACCTCACAGTATCACACTGAAGATGCAGGGTTAGTAATAGCAGAACCATCCCAATAGATC
The DNA here is from genome assembly GCF_050003625.1 of Haematobia irritans. Taxonomy (NCBI): domain Eukaryota; kingdom Metazoa; phylum Arthropoda; class Insecta; order Diptera; family Muscidae; genus Haematobia; species Haematobia irritans. Next base: position 9,302,592 of record NC_134401.1, on the reverse strand, counting down.
TCCTGACGATTGAGCGGTAAAAGGTTTTCGAGGCCAAACAACAAGACATGAGACACTTGATACCGAACATCCGACAAGAGACCAGAGATAAACGGCAGGAACGAGACAAAGAGCAGATGGACACATCGATATATAACCGACATACATTTCTGGATAAGAGAGGTGGTGAATTGGCTGAGAAGTAATGTTCCAACAAATATTGGCATTAATATATACTCAGACAGTCAACCTGCAATAAAATCCTTGGACCCTGTGTTCCTTAACTCAAAAACGGCCATAGACTGCCGCAAATCTCTCAACGAGATGGCTGAGCAGTACAATATTCACCTAATATGGGTGCCTGGTCATAGGAACATACCGGGGAACTGTGAAGCAGATGTGTTAGCAAGGCTAGGAACTACCTTACATATTCCAGGGGAACTAGAATCTGTTGGTATGCCTCTGGCCACCTGCAAGCTCTTACTGCGTGAGAAGGCTGTTATGATGGCCAATATTCGATGGGAAAATTGCAAGGGTTGTAACGACACCAAGCAAATATGGCCCCATTTAAACTTAAACCGCACACTAGATATGCTAGTGTTCTCAAGGCGTCAGATAGCACTCCTAATATCTGCTATAACGGGTCGCTGCCTGATAGGCGAATTTGCAAAAACTATAGGTGCGAAGTATAATGACTATTGTATAAGCTGTCATGACGTGCAGGAAAAGGAATCAATTAAACACCTCTTGTGTGAGTGTCCTGCTTTTTGTGTAAGGCGTAGGCGAATTTTAGGAGCATATAGCTTTAGATTACTGGCAGTTTGTTAATGTTTTTGGAGCAATCTGGTTGGTTCCACAAAAGTAAATAATAGAGAAGGTTCAGTGGTTAAGACTAGAAGTGCCCATTTGTAATAGGTACTTTTAGTTAAATGTGGTATCACAATGGACTGAATAGTCTAAGTGAGCCTGAAATTTAATCGGGCTGCCACTTTAACCTAACCTAACCTAACCTACATTTCTGGATAGAGAGAAGATATGGGGAATGCCGTACTATATGACTCAAATGCTATCATGTTACGGATACTTTCGAAAGTATCTGCATCGTATGGGGAATTGCAGCCCAGAGAACCGTATTTACAAAGAAGAAGAGGTCACGGACGATGGCGAGCAGACATTCTTTAGATGAAGCCGGTGGGCAAATGGCGCACAGCGCTTGAATATGAATTTGGACATGTCTTTCCGAGAAAATCCACAAGTTGGTATAAAGTGAGAGGAACTGGGTGGCTATAAGGCGTTTTGTAGAACACGTTATGGAATGCCGTTTGGCTTCGGCTATAAAAGTAGGTCCCTTGAACTGAACATAGAATGGGGCAGTACTTAGTGATTAGGGAGAAGTTCACCACTGTGGTATCACAGAGAGAATATCGGGCTGCCACTATACCTAACCTAACCTAATTTTACCCGGCAAGAAAAAAGTTGACATGGACACGATGACATGAGTAAAGCGCCGTCCAGAATATACGTTTATCCGGACGGAATGTCTGTGTTTGTAAATAATCTTACAGTGTGGCCAATCGATAGGAATTTCCGGCAATGACAAAATATTCGATAAATGTGTTATCAATCCCATTAAAAAGCAGCAGTATCGATTATGCCGTCGGACTTAACTTATAGTGTGGCCAACATCTGGGATATGTTCGACACGAGCACTGTCGTCCGGATAAACTTGCAGTCTGGACGGCGCATTATGTAAGCTTTAGTCTAGATGCGGACTAATAGGAGACGGTGCGAAAACGGTTCCGAAGTCGAAATCAAACCCCGAGCGGAGAGAGATGGGTTTTCAGCCAGTATCGTAGATTGTGATGGAGTCCGGCATGGACTGAATAGTCTAAGTGATACATCGGGCTGCCACCTAATCTAGCCGGTATCGTCGTTTGTGATGGGGTACGGCACACGGATAGACACACTGTAAAGTGCATTAAACCTTTTTCTTCCCTTAATCGCAAAAAATGCATATTCATTTTCAGAAAAAAACGCAATATATTTTCATTCTCATGCAGTCTCAATACCTAAATTCCTACAGTATCAACTTCAATGGCCAGTTGCCCTCCATTGGGATTTTTCTCACCCAAGTGTGATGATGGTTCACGTTGGTTGATTCCATTCAGTCACTCATGCAGCCATGGGCTACCGGCCATCAATGGTTACAACTACCACTGCCAATGGATTCTCTCATTTGAGTGTGGCATGTCATGAGCGCACACCAACCACAATACCAACACCACCATTGTGTAAATGTGCTCCACTATTGGGCAAGGAACATCACTGTGGGTAAATTTCGATCCATTGGTTCTCATCCAAGTGTGATGGTTTTCCATCCGGGGTGACGTACACTAACAGCTGGCTGTAAGAATTTTCATTCTCATCCAAAGAGTATCGTTTCAATCGTGTTTGGATGACAATTTCTGAATGCCTGTTACCCATGCTACGCCAGTTTGAATTTTCATTTCAATGAAAATTGAAAAAATCCCATTGTGGTAGTTAATAGTGTTTGGCTAAATGATTTCCATTGATTAGTTTGGAAACAGTCCAGTGCAATTAAGTGCATGGTCGTTTAGATTATAGTAGAGTTTTTTCGGTTTTATACACTAGGTAGAATGGCACGGCAAGTTGAAGCTAAGCGGATAAGTTTGGGGTTAGATGGTTACATGAGGTCTAAATGGAAGGCTTTTGGTATTGTCTCTATATTTTGAAGTTCCAAATGTTTTGTTTTTGCATAATGACTCTCTTCAATTATTTCTCCAAAATATTTGTTTATTGGCAATTTCTCTGAATCTGTAATTCCCTAGACCGTTTGGGTTCCACTCTAATAGAATATTATTGCATTCAGTTATACATCAATGATTTCCATTTCCATGACATTCATGGTTTTGTTAATTCTTAAAAAAACAAACGTTTGGATGAGTGAATTTGCTAATATGCATTCCTCACCTTTAGGTTATGGCTTTTATTTTCATGTCTATTGATCGCTGTTGTTATGGGCTCCTAATATCTTGCTACGCAATGTGATTTCAAGTAGAACATGATTTCGACATGAACAAAGTATGGTCAACTTGACTCTTTTAAAAGAGAAATATGGGTGATTTTTTGTGTAATATGCTAACAGGGATTGATTTCAGGAGGTCTTGTTTTTTTAGTAATAAGAGGGAAGCTGCAGCTGCGTCCAATTTTTTTTCTTTCAATTTTTCAATTTTTATTCATCCAAAATCATCGTATTGCTATAAAGTACATATTTTCAGTTGTGTTTTGAGATTTATCTTGATGATATTACAACAAAATGTAGTCTATATAATAGTAATTGATTTGTTAATTTATCTCGTTATGTGGAAATAAACATGGGCATACATATGTTTTATTTGCATAGGAAAAATGGGAAAAACCTTAAACTGATTAGAGAAATTTATAAATTCAAAACATTAATTAGAAAAAGAGATGGATACAATTAGATTATATAGGTATATAATCAACTGTATACCAAATTTTTCAGTTTGGTGATTCTATTTCTATATACATATTGCTATGCTGGTTAGTCTAAACATTCTCTCATTATTTCATAATGCGAGTTTCTGATGTTGTTGAAAAATTTTGTATTTTGAATAGATGTGAATTCATTAAACAGTAAGTAATTAGTTTCTTCATGCAGTCTTTGAGTAGGGTGGCGCCAATGTTTATTATAGATCATTTTCAAACATTTGTTTTGTATTATTTGCATCTTCTTGAAGTGAGACTTTGCAGCTTTTTGCCACACCGGACAGCCATATGCGAGGATCGGCCGAATTACGCATTTGTACAACAGATTTTTGTTTTTGGTGTTGAGTACTGATCGTCGGTTTAGAAAGGGCCACAGAGCTCGGAATGACTTAATAGCTTTTTCACAAGATGTTTCAATATGTCGATGGAATAAAAGTTTTTTGTCAAGTATAACTCCGAGGTATTTGACTTCATCTTTGATTTCGATATGAATTCCATTAAAGGATAAAGGTCGTCTAGGAATTCTTTTTGGGGTGCAGCTGCGTCCAGAATTTGCAATAAATGGGAAAAGCGTCCTCGTTATGTGATCACTCGCTCAAAAAAGAAATTTAATTCAGAAACATTTGAAACGTCTACTTCCATCTCTGGGAAATGAGCTGGCCCTGATCGAAGCGTCCAGAGTGAAGGTCTGTTGAGTAGGCGCAAAGGTGGCTCGTTGTGTGAGGAGAGTATCCAGAAAGAAATTTAATGTAGAGGCTTCATTTACATGCATCTCTCTGTCCCTGACCCACACTTCGGGTAATCATCTCGTATTGCCTCGTTCAAATGCAAGTGACATTTGTTTCGGGACCTAGAGACGGCAGATCGTAACTGGGATAGCACCGATATGGTTTCTCCAGGCATTCTTTTGTAGGATGATACCTCTCCGAAATGGATCTGTGTCTGCCGTTCCTAACTTGTGTGGCCCATAGTGTGATCGATTGATGTCTGGTATCAACTTTGCGGTGTCATGTCTTGGCTTATATCCCAGATCCTATTCAGGTGTATAAGCATGACAAACAGTGGCAACCCGTAACGAAAATGTTTGTCACGTCAAGAATCATGGGGTTTTTGAACGTGGGAAGCCTCTGCCAATGAATAGAGATGTCGTAGTTCTGGTCTACCTTTTTTGTCCATAAGGTGGAAATGTTTCCTGTGGTTTTGTGGACAAAAAGTAACAGATTCCTCTCGACAAAGAAGTCCCCAAGCACGGGGATGTAATGATTGATCTTCCCTAAAGCTCTTTCATACTTTTATGTTACATGACTTCTTGCGGTGATAGAGAAGTCTTTGCCACGAACAAGTTAAGAATGAGGTTGGAGAGAACTCCATCTTGAGACACGCTTTGTTTGATTATCATGGTAAACCTTGAAATGTCACATACTATCGTCTAGCTGCTGCCTCTTACGAGAAATTTGGAGGAAGCAGTCACCTCTTTGGCGAAGCTTTGACATCGATTTGTGTTTTTTAACTTATAGTCTAGCGAATGTTTCCGATTAACTTGCTTCACATTTCTGGAATATCATTACCAGCAGATATACGCCAGTGAGTTTCATTCCCATGACGTTTATGACGATGATACTTGGTTGCTAAAATTTTCATGGGAAAGTGGAATAGCAAATTTAATTGTGCTATTAGAATAAGTGGGTAGCATATTTTCCAGCTTAATATTCTGAGCTCCTAGTACCATGTTACGGCAAGTGAATGTCCGTGGGAATTAGAATTAGTCGCTGGGAAAATTGCTTATAATTTTATGGAATAGTTCATAGGCGATGACAAAAATTTCTAAGTGTGGGATCATGGTACTGGACGGATGAGATCTTGGATACATGAAGGAAAACAAAAATATAACCGATATGGATAAAAGAAATTCTACGTGGGATGATCTTGGATACATGAAGGAAAACAAACGGACATGGAGAGAAGAGTTCCAACGAGTTATACAATGGAGCCTACAAGAGAAAGATCGTGAGATCATGAATATTGGTTATTTTCGATTCATATCATTTTGAAGTGTTGAATATTTAGAAAATATCATCGCGACTAGATATACTCCAGCGACTTTAAATTCCCATAACGATGATGTACACTTGATACTTTTATGGGAAATTAGAATTGCAAATTTAGAAAACTGTATAACATTCTGAACTCCTAATACTATGTTACGGTTAGTTATCACCTAACGAGGCTAAAAGATAACTAGAAGAGTTTCATCTACTATCACTTTCATAGAAAAGTGAACTCATTAATTGGAGTTGAAGTTCATAACCTGAGGTTTCACAAGGGACGTAATAGTCGAACTGTGTCTTCTTAACACACTAATATTCCTCTGGAGTGGGAAATGAACTTCACAATCTTTCTAACTCATCCGATGTGCAGTTCCATAGAGGATGGGAATAGTGTACTGCTATGATATTACATTGAGAGTTTTACGAGAGTCCAAGGCTGCGTCTGTAATATACAAGCTGCGAAGTCATAATATCTTCGCTTCAATACTATAACTGACCCTATTTCATTTAAATGTTTCAAAATGGTTACAGAACCATAACTAGCTGATATACTTCAATGAGTTGCATTCCCATGACCTCTGTAAAAGAGTAGTTGCGGCAGAATGAATTTGCAAATAGGTTTGCTTCATCATGAATTGCTATTTGATTCTTCTTTTCATGTTCTGGGTTCCTGATATCTACGTTATGGTTGATGATCGTGTAGAGAAAGATGTTGGAATGCCAATGATCGGGGTAGTCACTTGGCTGGATGATCAGAGTTACAATCAGAGATATTTTGTATAGGAAATTTAAAGCACCGTTTTCTAATAGATGTTGTTGTTTATCCATATCGTGAAATTGAATTCTACGTTGATCCACAATATTGTTTCACAAATACAGGTTCGAGCTATCTCGGGTTATATTTACGAAAGTAGAATAGATTAGGTGATCTGTCCCATCTCTCTGTCCCTGTTGGAAGCCTAAAGGCTGAAGGACTATTGAGTTGGCAGCTGTCTCTTTATGTGATTCACCTGGTACTGCGTCGTTCAAATGCAAGTGGCATTTGTTTTGGTACCTTGAGATGATAGATCTTAACTGGGACAGCATCGATATGGTCGCTCTATGCAGCCTTTTCTCATATTCCCTAAAAGCAGAATATTGAAGTGGTAGGAAGACATTCCAGTATATCCATAATGAGTGGACGAATACACACCTCCATCCTTTGATTGGCCTTCGACACCCTATATTGGTCTCCCACGTTACTCGTAACCTTAATCAGTTTTCTTTGAGCTTGCATCGAGGACGGATACTAGCAAAGAGAAAATACACTATATATTTCGATAAGGTCGGAAACGCAAACCAGACGGATGAAAATGTGGTATCATCGATTCCTTTCCGATAATTTCAACGTCAAAGATACATCACGTACTGGAGGGCCAATTGTCGAGAATATCAATAAAATCATAGGAATTGTTGAGTCCGAGAATTCGATTGCCCAAAAGCCATGCATAATACAATAAATGTTACATGGTCACCACCCAAAAATAACATTTTGCTCTTAAAACATTTTTGAGGTGATCATATTCCTTCTCTGGGTGAAGAAACGGTGGCAAACTAATTAAAAAAAAAGTGCCAAACATTCTTATAGAGACAAAATGTAAATTAATTGGATTTTATAAAATTTTTCTATTTGAAGTCCATTTTTACCTACATCTAAATGAACCTGAAAATCAACCCCTGAAGTTAACATTTAAGGGAAAAACAGTTTCCCTACTATAGAAGATTTTCTTTGCATATCTTCAGGCGTCACAATTGACACTATGCAATGTGAAGGAAAAAGTACTCACAACTATAGTATTCGACGTATAATTTCGATGTTAGATTAAGGCAATTAGCATAGCCGCAATTTTAAAGGGATCCTTGATTACACCTTTGACTACCGATGTCCACTTAAGAGGACATTTGGAAAGGATACCAAACTCTATTTCCCAACTTAGATTCGATTTATTTCTCGATTTTATTTTAAAGTAGAGACTTTAATCTAAATAAGCTACAAATATTTTCCATATTTGTGAGCACTAAAATGCATTTTTATAAACTTCTATAACAATAAACGAAAAATACGAAATTTTGAGGCCATTTTTCTACTGTATGTCTCTAGAAAATGGAAATTCATACAAAAACTTTAGCAGATATTTTTAGGGGTTCTTTTTTGTATTTTTGCTCACACTTCGATATATTTTATAGGCCAAATCGCTTAGTTTCGTAAGACCATTTGGTCAAGATTCAACAATAAAATTATCAGAACCAACTCATATAGCTCTTGAAGTAATTGAGGTGGGTCCTCACAATTACAATTTTTGGTTTACATGCTGTTTGAACAACTAACATTAGGTTTATTTCGGTATTGAAAGGGTTAACAATTACAAGAAGTGACCAGTTTTCCACAAAAGTGGCATAACGGTGGAACTACACATTTCCCGATAGGAACAACATGGACCCTAAATGTCTGTTACAGTTATGTTAGGCCTCTGTAAAAATGTTAACATAGTTCGATTTATGTCCATACTAACTGCATTGCAATTCTATGCTCTTATTGCAATTATGTGTTTGCGCGAGTAGACCAAACATTTATTTGTCTTTAAATGATCTCGCTTCTATGAAATATCTGTAGATTTACTCCGTTTAGTTTCATTCCCATGACGATGATAATTGGTAACTAAACTTGGTTAGTTATGGGAGAGTGGTATTTCAAATGTATATAGTCTCGTTCTCATTCATGATAGTTTTATTTTGCATTTCATCTAGCTTCATATTCTGTGCTCCTAATGCAATGTTATGGTTAGTGATCGCGGCAAGATCAGGTGCGAGTAAAAAACGTGGTTGTGGGAAATCATTTGTTTGCCACAATAGATCACAGTTAGGAGTCATTAAAACAATTTCGAAAAATTATGTTGAACTTAACATTCTCCTTTATGTTATTTTAGAAAATATTCCCATAACTTAAGAAATGCATTTGAAACTGATAATAATATAAGGTTAACCAAAAGGCTTTCCATGGTAAAAAAACTCTTCTTAGGTGTTTTGGTCCCCTAATAATATGTTCCGGTCTTTGAATATAAAACTAGGCAATTGGATATTTTTTTTGGGAAAATCGGCAAGGTTTGTATACAAAATAGAAAAAATGCAGGAGCCTACTCTCATTTACTCTTTGCTCCACAACATTTCTCTTTGCTTTATACATTCTCATTAAAGGTGAACCTGGTGATCTCTATGACAAATCACTTATCAGCTCTTTGTCATAAAACATTGTTGAATGTTGGTGATTGGAAATGATGTGGAACGATCTATAACAATTCATTAGGCGATCAGCATCTACTAGCGAGATGCTAAAATATTTATTACACACCTCCGCTGTAGGGTATTCCAATGGAAAGACGAAAAAAGTCATGACATAAACCCACGTGTAGTAGATCACATCACAAAGCGATGCATGTGAGTTGTGCTCACATGATGGTACCACGCAATATTATGGCTCTATTGAAAGCTAGATAATTTATGACAATGGGAAAAATATGTTATGGTATTAATAGAATAAAAAGGTCCAATTATTAGCTAAATAAACAATAAACAAGTATATACAGCAGTAAGTTCGGCCGGGCCGAACCTTAAATACCCACCACCATGAACCAAATATTAGGGTTTCCTTTGAAATTTCAGGAGGGCTTGAGGACTTGGGGATACTTCCCGAAGATAAATTTAAAGATTTCAGTTATGAGGACTATATCAGATTCTGGATTTATAAGAACCATTTTTGCTTGAGTTTTAGAGGAATCATTAACAAGAAAATAAGTGTGCAAGAAAATTATAAAATAACGTCTTGATTTGAAATCTTAAATCTTTAAAAGTAAAATCTGGAAATTTTACATTGAGTTTCAAGCAATTTTCATGATCAGTGCGCCTTCTACATCCTCAAGAAGTGAAGTCGGTTTATATGGAGGCATTACCAAATGGACCGATAGAAACTTAATCCGATACACGTTTTTGTGAGTCTAAAATACCAGAATATTTACAATTTCAGGCAAATCGGATAAAAACTACGGTTTCTACAAACCCAAGGAGTTAATCGGGAGATCTTTCTTATGGGGGCTATACTAAAATATGGACCGATACTCACCGTTTTCGGCACACTTCTTTATGACCCGAAAATACCTCTAGATTTCCAATTTCAGGCAAATTGGATAAAATCTTCAGATTCTAGAAGCCCAAGAAGTAAAATCGGGATATCGGTCTATATGGGGGTTATACCAAAACATGGACCGATACTCACCATTTGTGGCACACCTCTTTATAGTCCTAAAATACCTATAAATTTCCAATTTCAGGCAAATTGTATATAAACTACGTATTCTAGAAGCCCAAGAAGTAAAATCGGGAAATCGGTCTATATGGGGGCTATACCAAAATATGGACCGATACTCACCATTTTCGGCACACCTCTTTATGGTCCTAAAATACCTCTAGATTTCTAATTTTGGACAAATTGGATAAAAACTACGATTTCTATAAGCCCAAGACTCCAAATCGGGAGGTCGTTTTATATGGGGACCATACCAAAACATAGGCCGATACTCACAATTTTTGGCACACGTATTTGTGGTCCTACAATACCTCTAGATTTCCAATTTCAGGTAAATTGAATAAAAACTGCGGTTTCTATAAGCCCAAGAAGTAAAATCGGGAGATCGGTCTATATGGGGGCTATACCAAAATATGGACCGCTACTCACTATTTTTGGCACACATATTTGTGGTCCTACAATACCTCTAGATTTCCAATTTCAGACAAATTGGATAAAAACTACGGTTTCTATAAGCCCAAGACCCCAAATCGGGAGGTCGTTTTATATGGGGACCATACCAAAACATAGGCCGATACTCACAATTTTTGGCACACGTATTTGTGGTCCTACAATACCTCTAGATTTCCAATTTCAGGTAAATTGAATAAAAACTGCGGTTTCTATAAGCCCAAGAAGTAAAATCGGGAGATCGGTCTATATGGGGGCTATACCAAAATATGGACCGATACTCACAATTTTCGGCAGACGTATTTGTGGTCCTACAATACCTCTAGATTTCCAATTTCAGGTAAATTGAATAAAAACTGCGGTTTCTATAAGCCCAAGAAGTAAAATCGGGAGATCGGTCTATATGGGGGCTATACCAAAATATGGACCGATACTCACAATTTTCGGCAGACGTATTTGTGGTCCTACAATACCTCTAAATTTCCAATTTCAAGTAAATTGAATAAAAACTGCGGTTTCTATAAGCCCAAGAAGTAAAATCGGGAGATCGGTCTATATGGGGGCTATACCAAAACATGGACCGATACTCACCATTTTTGGCACACCTCTTTATGGTCATAAAATACCTCTAGATTTCAAATTTCAGGCAAATTGGATAAAAACTACGATTTCTATAAGCCCAAGACCCCAAATCGGGAGGTCGGTTTATATGGGGACTATATCAAAACCTGGACCGATGTAGCCCATCTTCGAACTTGACCTGCCTGCAGACAAAAGACGAGTTTGTGCAAAATTTCAGCACGATTGCTTCATTATTGAAGACTGTAGCGTGATTACAACAGACAGACAGACAGACAGACAGACAGACAGACAGACGGACAGACGGACATCGTTATATCGTCTTAGAATTTCTCCCTGATCAAGAATATATATACTTTATATAGTCGGAAATCGATATTTCGATGTGTTACAAACGGAATGACAAACTTATTATACCCCCATCACCATTCTATGGTGGTGGGTATAAAAAAGGCATTTGCCCTACGGCACATTAATTTATGTACACACATTTATGCCCATATTGTGGATACACTGATGAATGATATTTTTTTGTGATCTTGTATTCAGCATCCAAAAATAATTAATGCATCTATTCTTTGTTTATGTAGCGGAACCATGTATCAGGAGCCCATTAGTTAGCAGCAGTATTTGCATACGAACGCAAATGTATGAATAAAAACGATCTATTGTATGGTAGCTTCTATAGAACGTTTGAGAGGTGCGGTCATGTGTTTATACACTTTTCAAAGAGGTCACTCCATAAGCCTAAGGGTATGGTCACACTAGACAAATATTTGCCCAAAATGAGTGTCCAAATTTTTTTCTAAGAGCACTTTGAAAACATTTGGATACCGTTTTCGAAGGATGTTCTTATCTTGATGTAATGTATCCAATATGAACTGAATATGTTTGCTGGTTTGACTGTGGCGACGAATTCTTTTTTGATTTCTGTTAAATATTTGCCCAGTATGACCGTGCCGTAAGGCTAAAGCTAAGGATAAGGATAATGCCTATGTTCGCACACGTTCATACACATATGTAAACTGGACAGATAACAAACCTACGGGAAATGGATCAACCGCAGGATCGGTACAGGTACCTGGTGTGTTTGGACCAGTCCCAGTATGGAAGGGACCGGCCACTTTAACATGGAATTGTCATTTGCGGGGTAAATTTGCACGATAGGACAGGACTTGAACTCATTCCAAAGGACACGTCCTGGAACAACTTAGTAGGACTACCCCATAGCCACCGTGGTGCAATGGTTAGCATGCCCGCCTTGCATACACAAGGTCGTGGGTTCGATTCCTGCTTCGACTGAACACCAAAAAGTTTTTCAGCGGCGGATTATCCCACCTCAGTAATGCTGGTGACATTTCTGAGGGTTTCAAAGCTTCTCTAAGTGGTTTCACTGCAATGTGGAACGCCGTTCGGACTCGGCTATATAAAGAAGGTCCCTTGTCATTGAGCTTAACATGGAATCGGGCAGCACTCAGTGATAATAGAGAAGTTCACCAATGTGGTATCACAATGGACTGAATAGTCTAAGTGAGCCTGATACATCGGGCTGCCATCTAACCTAACCTAACCTACCCCATAGAAAGGTCCTCATGAGACAGTCTGAGACAAACGCTTAGGAACCTGTTTCATTTTAAGCATCCGAATCGCACCGGAAAGGACAAGTTTTTCGAATATGTTGAACAATAGATAATTCTGATTGTTGGAAGTGTAGATCCAATTAGATTTTAATATCAAGAGAGTATAGAAATCAATAAATTATATGAAAATTAAAAAAAAAAATGTGATAAACTGGAGAACTGGTACTAGTCCTGTGATAGGTCCATTCGTGTCAATTTGCATCAATTTCCCGTAGGTAACCTATAAACGGATGGACTGTGCCGTGCAGGAATCTCAAATTCCTTTGGAATTATCGAATTGCCCGGGGTGGAGGTGCTCATTTGCCCACCCAGTATGTCCTGTCCTTTTGCATGTAAGGAGCACATGCACCACTTTGGCTAAAGATAAGGATCTTTTTAATATTGGGAGTGCAAATAAGAAATACGGGATTGTTTGAGAATTTATTCCGAAAAAAATGTAACAGACTGATGAACCAAGGTATAATGTCCATCGCTACCCACTGAAGGTTGCCACTCGAGCCCAAAATAAGCTACCAAAATTTGAAGAAAACTTTACCAAAACACCACCAAACAAAAAATGCTATTTTGTAATTTTTTTATAGACAATTTTGTCAATTTGTTCTTCTATGGAAAATTTTCTCAAAATGTTACTACTATCGAAAATTTTGTAAACATTTTTCTTTTGTTAGAAAATTTAGTCAAAATTTTATTTCTAATTTGTGATGTACCTCGTAGTTGGAGAGGAATAATTTGCAAAATCTATCGAAACATCAAGAATTCTATCAAACAACTATTTTTGGTAGAATTCTACATAATGTGGCAACCGTATACCCATTACTTTTTCCCATTCTTTCTGACAACATACGGAAAAAACGGCTCGTCTTTTGCGACGGAAAAACGACTCGTCCTTTTGATTCAATCTGCGAATCGATGCAATTTGTGGTTTCCTCATAAGAACGAAAATGTTGATCACCCAGATTATGCGTCATCGATCGGAACAAGTGGTAATCAGAAGGAGCAATGCCAGGGCTTTACGGCGGGTGGGTTAGAACGTCCCATGTGAGTATTCCATATAAATATTTAAGGAGATTGCAATATGTGGCCGAGTGTGCTGCCTCTTGCCTTTTCAAATGTTGTGGCCGCAAGTCTTAGCTCAAAAGCATCAATTGAGATCGATACAAAGTGCGTGTGATCGTTTCACTTGGTTGCAGGTACTCAGAGTACACACGTAGCTGCTCCCACCAAATACACAGTATAAGACTCTTTTTTAAGGACTCTTTTTCATGGATGTTTGGCTTTGGCGTCGATGATTTTGATATGAGTTTTTCGCTTGGGATCCATTTTTCATCACCAGTAATGATGCGATGTCAAAAACCTTTCCTTTGTTGCCTTCGAAGAAGCAGTTCGCAAGCCAACGCCTTTTGTCGTCTCTCGGCTTTACCAAATCTTCTTGCTCTTGAATCCTTTCTTAATTTCAATCGATGAAAAATGGCTAGGCGTGTAACTTTCAATGTATTGCAAAGTTCAACTTGCGTTTGACATGAGTTCTCATCGAGTAATGCCTCGAATTTAGCATCTTTAAACTTCTTCTTACAGTTTTTTGCTTCCTCATAGGTATCACAATTTTTGAAACGCACAAACCACCTCTCGCACATTGCAACCGAAAGAGCACACTACGGATAAGTTGTTGATGACATATGTGATCGATTGAACGTCTACCTCGCTGATCTTACCAGTTATTTCACTGCAAGAAATTTGAGGATATCTTCCATCAAATCCTCAGCCACACTATTCACTATATGGACGGCGGAAGTACGCAGGCAGTTGAATGTCAGAGTCGACGGCGAAATAATTCCGACCACAAATTACCCCAAGATTCTCGGTGCCACATTCGACAGCCTCTTTAAGTCGTCCGCCAATGCCACTGCAATTTGTGATAAGCTCCGCGATAGAAACAAGGTCCTCAAGTCGCTTGCCGGCAGCACTTGAGGTGCGGACAAAGAAACCTTGTTGACTACATAAAGGGTGATTCTTTTGAGGTTAGGATTTTCATGCATTAGTATTTGACAGATCACGTGGGATTTCAGACATGGTGTCAAAGAGAAAGATGATCAGTATGCTTTGACATTTCATCATGAATAGACTTACGATCTGCCACAACGTCGAATTTTCAGTGAATGGGCCCTAGAAAAGTTGGCAGAAAATCCGCTTTTTTATCGACAAATTTTGTTCAGCGATGAGGCTCATTTCTGGTTGAATGGCTACGTAAATAAGCAAAATTGCCGCATTTGGAGTGAAGAGCAACCAGAAGCCGTTCAAGAACTGCCCATGCATCCCGAAAAATGCACTGTTTGGTGTGGTTTGTACGCTGGTGGAATCATTGGACCGTATTTTTTCAAAGATGCTGTTGGACGCAACGTTACGGTGAATGGCGATCGCTATCGTTCGATGCTAACAAACTTTTTGTTGCCAAAAATGGAAGAACTGAACTTGGTTGACATGTGGTTTCAACAAGATGGCGCTACATGCCACACAGCTCGCGATTCTATGGCCATTTTGAGGGAAAACTTCGGAGAACAATTCATCTCAAGAAATGGACCGGTAAGTTGGCCACCAAGATCATGCGATTTGACGCCTTTAGACTATTTTTTGTGGGGCTACGTCAAGTCTAAAGTCTACAGAAATAAGCCAGCAACTATTCCAGCTTTGGAAGACAACATTTCCGAAGAAATTCGGGCTATTCCGGCCGAAATGCTCGAAAAAGTTGCCCAAAATTGGACTTTCCGAATGGACCACCTAAGACGCAGCCGCGGTCAACATTTAAATGAAATTATCTTCAAAAAGTAAATGTCATGGACCAATCTAACGTTTCAAATAAAGAACCGATGAGATTTTGCAAATTTTATGCGTTTTTTTTTAAAAAAAAGTTATCAAGCTCTTAACAAATCATCCTTTATAAGGCAATTGACCGGTCAGTGGTAAACTATGCAGCGTCAGTGTGGACACCTCAAACGAGCAACACGCAATATAATAACATACAGACCTGTCAGAACGCTGCCTTAAGAACTGCAACAGGATGTCTCTGCAGTACACCCCTGGATCACCTTTATGCGGAGGCCAAGATCATCCCAGTGCGTCGATACAATTACGTATTGTCAAAGCAGTACCGATTTGGTTGCTATCGAAGCAGTTATTCAAATCACCATCTTGTGGATACACAACCTCTACGCAGAAATGTAAGGGTTGATCTTCACCTTCTAGAGCGCGAAATCCAGCGTTTTAAAAGAGAACCTCTGGATCAGGCAGCATACCAGACAGGTCTGAACAGGATTCATGAGGATACTGTAGCTGAAGCCGTGAGAAGCTACAAGGTTAGTCTGAGTCCGACCACCGCCCATAGCACCGGAGGAGAGACCTCCCACCAGGGTAGTTTTGGCCCAATTAAGGTCAGGCAAGTGCAGCCGCCTCAATTCCTACTTATCAATGATTGATAGCAGCGTAGCTGACGTGTGTCCCATCTGTAATCATGGGCCACCCGTCTCACCACCAGATCACTTTGGACACACCTCATCCTTGTCGCAGAGTTC
This sequence comes from Haematobia irritans, assembly GCF_050003625.1. NCBI lineage: Eukaryota > Metazoa > Arthropoda > Insecta > Diptera > Muscidae > Haematobia > Haematobia irritans. The sequence continues at coordinate 9,286,460 of NC_134401.1, read as the reverse complement.
CTTGATCTGGCTACTAGTTGAACTACATAACCATAGAACAAAATGGATGAAACTACATTAAAAAGTGTTACAACTACAACAACAACGGATAAGTTTTAGAGAGTAATCGATGCGATTCAGCTGCACTTTTCTCCAAATTAAAGAAGTATATCAAAATCTTTCCGGAAATGGGCACGAAATTATGAGAGCCAAAAAACTATATTGTTTCTACACTGCTGAAAGTGAAATCCATAGATTGAGATAATGACATAAATATAGTTTCGCTATTGTCTGATGCGTATATCCCAAACTATGTCATCTGTTGTCAATACCGCATTGCTAGTTTGCGCCCCCTATAAATTTCCCAGCATTACTTCCCCGTCCAACCACAACTTTAAATCCTACCTCGTTTAGCAATTTATGCATTAACAATTATCACCCTTTACAAAGGCATGCGAAAACAATTCACTATTGAAGAGAGAAGCATTAGACTATGACCTGCTCATTCGTGTGTAGTCAGCTGTTTCAGCAAAAAAACTAAAAATAATATTGAACACAAATATCAAACAAAGTCAAATTAGATTGAAATGGAATAAACTGAAGTTCATTCAGCGTAACTGTGTATTAGGTGAGCAGAAATATTCATAGAAAAATTTAATTAAAAAAAAAAATACAAGAAAACTTAACGGAGTGAATTCACTATTACACCTGAGTGAGAGAACAAATGCAACAAATAAAGGCAGGAAGAATAACAAGGTTTGGAAAGTGACACGAACTAATGTCCTTTAAATTATTTAACAAAAAGTGTTTTGTCTTGTATTTATTCAACATTGCAATATGAAGGACATTTCACCCCAGTTTCTAGGAAAACAATTATTCCAATTGTGTCAAATATACATAACTCACGCATGCCATGGAGTTCATTGCATGTCAGAGAACTATTTTTGTTATTAAAATATCAGCTATCATGTAATGGACTGCAGCTGTATTCACTGGTGTTCATATATATATAAATAATAACAAATTCAAAACAGCGGAACCATGGATTAGGAGAACAGCTTTTATAGACTACTTTGACAAAATTAGAAATCCAGCAATTTTATATTAAAAATACAAATGCTTTAAACATCTAGTTGACTTCACTAGAATCATCAATGTATAAATAAAAGATAGAAAAAGGATAATAATCAGATAGTATGCAAAAACAAAAAAATTAACTTAAATAAATTGTTGAATGAAGGCGAACTAGCGATTGCTATAGGTGCTGCCAACGTATGCAGAATGCTAGGTTAGGTTATGTTGAAGAGAGGATTCAGTTTGCCCTGCCTTATGTCGGCTGACATACATCTAATCCAGTATTATGCGCAATCACTTCTTCTCTTCGTCGTACCCTTCATTTATTCCCGGAACTCTATGTCTCCAACGAATTGCCTAAATTGTTTCCAATCTCTCTTTCCCAGATGGGCCAGGTACCAAATCACCTCTTCGCCGATATGGTTAACTCTTTATCTAGTAAAGGCAGAATAGTGACAGTGTTCTAAGGTCTCATTATCCTCAAAGCGCGCCCTACATGTTCCATCCTTTTCTGCTCCTATTCAGCACAGACGTGCTCAATTTTAGGTGTCCGGTCATTATTCCCACGGACTTCCTAACTGTCGCCATATTTTTTTTTGACCCAAATCATCTCTTCACCGATGTGGTTAACACTTTGCCTAGTAAAGGCAAGGCAGTGACAAAGGTAGTGTTCCAAGATCTCATAATTCTCAAAACACGCCCTACATGCAGACTCCTCTACTGCTTCTATTCGCTCTTAATTCTAGGTGCCCGGTCATTATTCCCACGGCCTCCTGACTGTCGTCCTACTCTCCTTGACGCGAATCACCTCTTCACCGGTATGGTTAACTCTTTGTCTAGTAAAAGCAGGGCACTGACAAAAGTAGTGTTCCAAGTTCTCATTATACTCAAAACACGCCTGATATGCTCTCATGGACAGTCAAAGATGTACTATCAATTCTAGGTGTCAGGAGGGACGTAGGAATAATGGCTGGGATTCCCACGGTTCTCCTGACCATCGCCCTACTATTCATGGCACGAATCACCTCTTCACCGATATGGCTAACTCTTTATCAGGTAAATGTACTGACGAAGATTGTATTCCAAGGTCTCCTTGAGTAGTTCTTCAGTATTTTTTATCTGGTTCACTCCATAGTATTTTCGTCACCCTTCCGCATTGGTCCACATCGATTTATGTGACTCCTTTGCTCAATTCGACCTGTGTTGTCTATTACCAATGGGCTTTGCGTTCTCTAAGTTCACTTCCTAATGTGGCCTAGCTCTTATCGTTAGTTCATTTGCTTTACGTTTCCTCTTATTCCGGCATGTCCCGGAACTCGGATGATGCGAATTCTGCTGTATTCCGAGTATTCGTTGATCATCCATTTGCATTCTCATTGACCTTCGGCAATCTTTGAAAATATTCACGAGTGAGAAATTCTGCAGATAGTGACATTATGAAGCCAATAAGATGGTCCTGTGAGAATGGGACCTCAGAACAAATACCAGAGGAAAATGAGTGCTAGAGCGAGGGATCGAAGATGTATGAAAGGTACGAGGCAGGAGGATGCAGACACAGATATCCTATTCCAGTACAATCCTGCAGAGAGAATTGTAGTGTTTACGATCTTACCAGACGGGTAGTACGAGTTAGGCATAGACTCGAAATCCACCGTAATGCAATGATGAATATGCCAGCCTAGGATACAAAAGATCCTGGCTTCAATACCAATTACCCCAATTCAGTAATGCTGTTGACTTTTCTGAGTGTAACTATGAAAAGAATACCCCTTGGCTCCAAGACTACGGATCGATGGTTCTCATCATCGATCTCTCAGGTTGCTTAGCGCAACTCTACGCGAGTTCTTACTCGGGTCCTGTTCATTGCTTCAGCTTGTCTAGCAATGTCTCCATACTCTCTGGATTCAGTTACGACGACTCACCACCGAGATGCAATCGTTTGCATGGCCGTCTTGCATACAAAGGGTCACCGCATGTGGAACGCCGTTCGAATTCGACTTCAAAAGGATGTCCCTTGCCATTGAGCTAAACATACAGGCAAGTTCCCCACTGTGGTATCACAACAGTGGACTGAATAGTCTTAGCGAGCCTGAAATATCGGACTAACACTACACATAACCTAACCATCATCATAATCGTCTTGTATTAGTCCCTCTGCTTCTAATTCGACGGAGGTTATGCAGTGAGTAGCTGATGCGCAGATAATAGCTCATAACTTGTTCTCCGTAGCTTGAACACGAGAGGGGACGGTAGCTCTCTGAAGTATTAATGGGTGTCATCTCTGAAGACGTCGTAATTGGTTTTCTTCTGATGAGATATGGATCAAGATCTCAGAGGTTATTAAATTGAAAGATCGACCGAGGGTGAAAATATGGTCATTTAACAAGCGAACATATTACCTAACTGTCTCCAGGGAACAGTTGGAATGTTTTGACATTCTGCTTATGTGGTCTTGGACAAGGAAATCGTATTTCTTCTGCGCCTTATTCGTGATCGTACATATTGTTCAGCTAGGATTATATCAGGATATGTGTGACACTTCTTAGATAGGATTCGCAAGATCCTTTATCTTTGAAGTAGATCCATTGATATGAAAAATCTTGTCAATTTTTGGTATGACAACTGATTTGATAGTCTACTATGTCTCTAGCAACAAAGAGCCCCTTTACGAACCTCTGGTATTGCCTACAGTTACCTTCCATCTAATGATTGCTTTGGCATGTTAAAGGTTCAACGCTATTTGATGAAACTTTGGCGAATGTTTGTCTATTATATAAGAATGGTTATGGGAATATGATCATGGAAATTCCCACCTAATGCACTCAAGCGATGTTAATATACCGTCAAGTTGATCTGGGTCATATAATGTAAAAAGTTTTAAATTAGATGGAAAATGTTGCTAACATTAAAAACTGAATTCCTAGTAGATGATGTTGCACTTGGCTACACTTCAGGGATTATTTTCTCACAGTGATAGATATTGAATAGGCTGTTGAATCATTGGAGATGAATTTGCAGGGAAAAGAAAAATTTTTGCCTTCAATGACGAATTAAATTGATCCATTAAATTGGTATTGCTTCAAGCAAGGAAACGAAAACATCAATCACCGATAGCAATAAAAATTATCTTTTTTCAATTAAAACTTTGATTGATTCAATTATTATTTTATTTAATTTTTTTAAATTATTTAAAATATTAAATGAAAAATAAATTGAATTATTTAAATTTTTAATTGGTTCAATTAACTTCTTAATTTAGTGTTATGGAATTTGATCACAAAACTTCCCATCTAATACCTTCAGGCTTTATTAATATAGCAGTAATGGTGATCTAGGTGATGAAATCGTGTAAACCTCTTGACTTTAGAAATAAAAATCATGCTAACTACATGAACTGAAAGCCTAGTATAGGATTTTACACTTGGCTACACTTCAGTGGTTATTTTCTCACAGTGATGATCATCATCTGTAAAGTCAGTTGCCTTGAAGTGGAGTTGAGATGATCCATTATGGAAGATCTGTATAAGAAGCTGATATAAGTGAATTAGTTTTTTTTTATATTAAATTTTCTCATTAAAATGATGGAAGGGTGCAATATTATCATAACAATTTTCTTGTGGGAAAAATATCTCTTGTAGTTTATCCATATATGACGATCTTCTTAGGCGTTCATATTTTGAGAGGAAGTTTCTTTACTTGATTGTCTACACTTGTTTCTTTGTCTTTTTCTCAGTATCAACTATAGTTTATCCATGGGTAAAAAAATATTATCCAATGTGGAAATGTGGATAACGAATTTGCGATGCATCATGAGGGCTTAGATTAGGTAGTAAGTTTTCGCGATTCTGGATGAGTAATAGTTCCTGTAAATAAAATAATCAAGGATATAAAAAATTACTTCAAAGGATCAAAATAAAATCAACTTCTGTGGTGTACGAAACAGTTTGAGTCCATTAAAACCCGAAACAAGACAAAATGAGAAAAAACTGGAGTACATTGACAGGGCCATAGAACGTGACAGGAACAAGCGAAGTGATCAGAAGTCAGTATCTTGAGACGAAAACGGGAAACAGGAAATATAAGCAATTAAGAGACCGATAGTAGCAGGAACAATGTGCTGACAGACGAAATAAATTAACAGGATCAATTAGGAAGACTCATTGTTCCAGCCTTCCAAATTGTTCTTGTCAACTTATATCGAATGTCAGCACATTGTTCCTGCTACAATCAGAACCGGACTAAAGCGAAAAAACTGGAACTGCTGCAATCTTCGTGATAGACGAGGTACCAGGATAGGAAGATATAGGTGAAGTTATAACAGAGTTTCATATCAAACCTTAAAGTGGTGTTCAAATTGGAAGACTGAAGCAATGATACGATCAGATCAGGAATAAAGTGAAAAAAAAAACATAAACTGGAACTGTAGCAATCTTCGACACAGCCAAGGCACCAGGAAAGGAAGAGTTAGGTGGAGCTATAACGGAGTTTCATGGCAAATCAAGTAGGAAATAGGAAATATAAGCAATTAAGAGATCGATAGTAGCAGGAATAATCGCCAACGAAATAAGTTACATGGAACAACTTGGAAGGCTGGAACAATGATACGATCAGATCAGGTATAAAGTGAAATCTGGAACTGCATCTTCAAGACAGTCAAGGTATCAGGAAATGAAGAGTTTTGGTGAAGATATAACGAAGTTTCTAAAAATTTCTACAAATGGGTAGAGCCGTGTGACACGTGAATTAATGTGAAGTCTGTTGCGCCAACGATATTTTAAATATTCCTGCTACACTGCTGGAAGACAGAGCGAGTCCAAGGGCTGGCATAAAACTTGAGAAGACATAGGGATGGAAGTCCAATATATAGAACCTAGTTTTTTGATCAAGATCATACCAGATGAAGTATTAATGTGTAACCTTAGATATAAGAACCACGTCAAAGAGAGAACTGAAAATATTACACAGATATTGAACACTATACTGAATAGCGGAAGGCTCGAAATAAGTTTTGAATATACCAAAAGCATAATTAGGCCTATCTCCCAATATGTGTCGGTGGTCCGGTGGACATCGCTGGAGAGGAAGTGCAACAGAAGAATGGGTCGAAACGGCTTGTTATTTTGACATAAGTTGAACCAGTATGAGCTCTAAACCTAGGACTTTGGAAGCTATATTTGATGTTAGACCTATGGTGATACAGATCAGAGAAGAATCTGCTATGGCGACAAAAAGACAATGGGAGAATGGACAGAAATACGCTAAATGACGAGCCCAAGCGGACTATGACCGCTGAGTGTGACTTCCTGATACCAGAAACGAGGTCTTGGAAGTGTGGGATCTCAGAATAGATTCCTATGGGAAATACTTTTTACATCAATGGATAGAAACAGGGGAATATGATGGAACTGGACACATACACCAAGATCATATTTCCATTGCTGGAGCACAGCACAATCCTGGTCGAAAAATATTAGTCGATAGTCAGGTGGGCATCAGTGGAGAGGAAATGGAATCGAAGAATGGCTTCAAAGTACTTGTTATCTTGGCATAAGTTGGACCAGGAGGACCGCTTAATCTAGGACTTTGCAGATTAGAATCGAATTTCCCATGACAGATGATGAGAGAGAATGAACAGAAATATGTCTAATGACGAGCATTTAAAGAATAATAAACAAGGTGTAAGCTATGATCGCTGAGTGTAATAATCCTGACCCCAGAAAAAAGGTCTTAAATCCCAGTTTGGGTTCACAGAACAGATGGTTTGGTTTGGTTAAGGAGGATGACACCAAATCTTGGAAACGAATTTAGTGTCCACTTAGACAATATTGGTCCATTGCGGTTCCTCAAATTGTTTTTCTCTTCAGCTTCGTTACTGTTCCATTCTGTCCGGGTCAATCCCATAATATTTGTGTAAAGTCCCTCTGGTTTGCCTATGACCTCTACCAAGAGGTCTTGATGAACGTGAGTATACTCCTCAGACTGCAGTTTTGCTGATCGGTATTAGTCTAAAAGAAATAAGAACCCAGTGCCTTGTTTCTCGTAAAAGATAATGCTGAACACTGACACAGCAAATGGTAGGAATCTTTCATAGCTTTAGGTTCCAGAGACCATCAACAAATATCATCATTCGTCAAACCAATCTTTGTCATGTATTTTCTCAAAGTATTGTGTCCTGTTGTGATTTCTATTAAAGTTATCATCACCTCTCTGTGCATCGCCAGAACAGTTATCTGAGGGAAATACTTTTTACATCAATAGAAGGGACTGGGTACAGACACCAAGATCATATTTCCATTGACGAAGTACAGCACAAATCCTGGTCAATAACGGAACAAGAAACTAGAGACAAATTTGAGGTACGGTATGGAATTCCTATAAAAAACAGAAGGTTACGATCAAACTGAAGACTTACGGTACGGTCACACTGGGCAAACATTTGACAGAAATCAGAAACGAAATCGTCACCACAGTCAAATTAGCAAATATTTTTAACTGATAGAGGATATATAACATCACGATAGGGGTGTTTTCCAAAAACAATATCCAGATATATCCACAATGCTCTTGATCAAATATTTGCCTAGTATGACCATACCCCTAGAGTTCCCCACAAACCTTAAACTGGAATGCTATTTATCTATTCAGTCGGACAATAGGATAGAATTGCAGAATATTCACCAGGATAGCTGAAATGTCTCATTAAATACCTAGAGGGATTATAACCTTTTCAACCTTTTCATTCTACTTCTTCCAATTTTAAAAAACGAATTTTAGAATTCTTAAAGTCTTGGAAAATGTTACCGCTTTTCAATTTCCCTGAAGTTGGCCATTCGATATTTTCTTAATTTTGGATTAATTCACAAGAAAATGTAGAGATACGACGTTGCTAACACCAGCATTACTGAGGTGGGATAATTCACCGCTGAAAAACTTTTTGGTGTTCGGTCGAAGCAGGAATCGAACCCACGACCTTGTGTATGCAAGGCGGGCATGCTAACCATTGCACCACGGTGGCTCCCAAGGAAGACTTAGATTTCTCAAACAAACCGAATACTCAAATCTCAAACTTTTATTCAATCTAATACCCATAAATTAGGATCGTAGGACTTTCCCCAAGATACCCGAAATGTAGCATTAAATACCTGGAGGGATTATAATTGAAAGTCAACTTCTTCTTTCCTCTTCTTCCAATTTTAAAATGACGAATTTGCGATTTCTTCAATTTTCGTTGGTAGGGATTATAATTCGATGCCATCGTTTTCTTTCCACTTCTTCCAATTTTCACTTGATTTGAGTCTATTATAAAAATCATTAAAAGTCTTTTATTGGAATATAAAACTCATGAACAGTCGATTTCAAGATTTCAATTTGTCAAAGCAGGCTTTCTGCTTTGGAATCCCTACGCACTGATTTGGAGATAAACCCTAAAGTCTTCTTGGTTATAAATTATATTTCAAAGACAAATTTTATTGAGAATAACTGGTCTCTTTGTCAATATGATATGAGAGATTAGAATATGTGTCAATTTTTAACCTCTTCCATATATCCAACCAATTGTCCTAGGCCATGACCCACTTGGCAATTTGTGTATGAGTTTGATCAATATTTGCGTGATCATCTCAATGAAACGTCATGGATGCTGACAAATGAAGTGAAACCATGTGTATCATAGTACCAGGAGAACAGATTTTTGTGTAAAGATCAACATAGTTCATCAACTGTTTTGTATTTGTTTCTAAATTTGTCGCTTGAGTGCATCATGTGAGAATTTTGCACCGCCAAGTTCATGGCAAACTAATCACCCACAACTAGGCTACACGTAAATGCCGTTAAATTTATTTGTTCAGCTTTTTTTTTCTAACACCTCTTCAATATAGTTTTGTTTATTCATTTGACATGGATGATCATCACGAAGGTGCTTTTCATTCCCGCTCAAGCGAAACCATGTGTAACGGAGCATTAGGAGCTCAGTAGAATTTGGAGGATAGCATTTGTGGATAATGGCGATTTGCAATTGTCAAACAAAAATTTTGCCAACATTTCTTTGCTCCACTGCCAAATGTGGGAAATTCACTATGCATTTTCCCATGACCCAAGAAATTGTTTGTGAGAGCAGCGGAAAACGTTAGCAGCCATTAGACTTAAAATGAAAGTTAGAGGATAAAAATATTTTGGAAATTATTTTCATAAGATGATGATCAGCAGTTTTAGTTTTGGTGAGAGGACTTTTAGTGTTAGAAAGGTTTCCTTTGTCATCCAAGAGGAATTTATTTTAATTCCTTGAATTTTAATTGTATTGGTCTCCCTAATTTCTAACGCATATGCGTGGACTATGGTGCCGAATATGGTTGATAAATAACCAAAAGGTGACATAATTTATATTCAGCATATCCAACCTAATCTAGGATATATTGCAATCTTAGCAATTCAACCTAATATAGGATATATTGTAGGAGTAACCAAAAATACTTGAAGGCGAAACATATACATATAAGTGCTTATCCTTAAAGAGGAACATTGAAGTTTTTGCAGTTAGCAAGTTTCCTCTTCGTGAAATTAATATTCATGTCGAAGTTGTAACAAATATCCTAGTTTGGAACTTTATCTTCTTTCAATGTTTTTGTTAATTATTCTTTACTTTGATCTTTCTGAGATCATTTTGTGAAGCCTCACTGTATCTTCAGCATTCTGCAAAGAAAATTCTTTCTTCACTTATTCCATTTCACTTACATTGTCGTCCACTATCTTTCAAAGCTGTAAGCTTGATGTGTATGCCCTTCAGGCTTACGGTAAATTAAGTCTTATCTTGTGCGCGATTATGCGCATTTCACGTAATGAAAATGATCCATTGTTCGACTTTAACTATGGGAATTATCACAGCGATTGTGAGAATTTTATGCATTTGTTAGTTACGTGGGTTCAGGAAACTCTTTAAGATTGTAACAGTTTGTGATTAGAAATATCATCACAATCACCATCATCTTCGTCTGATATCCCAGTATCAAATGTTACAGTTGGTTTCATTTCAAATCTCAATTCCAATAGTGGTAATGGAAAGTGAAGTAGGATAAGGCATAAAGATAGGCGCTTAAATTCCTTAAGTTAGCTAAGGTGGCTGACTTTGGATATGGACTTACTTCCTCTGCTTGTAAGACGGGAATTCCAATCCTCAATCCAATTCTCATTACCAAGTAATCTTGGAGGTAACTTGGTGCAAAAGTTGTATGCATTTCAATTTTTGAATCCTCCAGTATTCTTATGTATGCTGATGACATGACCTGTTTTCGTATTCCATCTTTTCAAAGCAACTATACCATAGGGAACAACATTTTATTTCTATAGAAAATTTTGTCAAAATTTTATTTCTATAGAAAACTTTGTCAAAATTTTATTTCTATAGAAAATTTGGCAAAATTTTATTTCCATAGAAAATTTTGTCAAAATTTTATTTCTATAGCAAATTTTGTCTGAATTTTATTTCGATAGAAAATTTTGTCAAAATTTTATTTCTATAGAATATTTTGTCTAAATTTTATTTCTATAGAAAATTTTGTCAAAATTTTATTTCTATAGAAAATTTTGTCAAAATTTTATTTCTATAGAAAATTTTGTCAAAATTGTATTTCCAAAAAGAATATTTTATTAAAATTTTATTTCTATAGAAAATTTTGTCAAAATTTTATTTCTATAGAAAATTTTGTCAAAATTTTATTTCTATAGAATATTTTGTCAAAATTTTATTTTTATAAAAAATTTTTATCAAAATATCTATAATATAGAAAATTTTTGTTAAAATTTTATTTCTATAGAAAATTTTGTTAAAATTTTATTTCTATAGAAAATTTTGTTAAAATTTTATTTCTATAGAAAATTTTGTGAAAATTTCATTTATATAGAAAATTTTGTCAAAATTTTATTTCTATAGAATATTTTGTCAAAATTTTATTTTTATAAAATATTTTTATCAAAATTTTATTTCTATAGAATATTTTGTCAAAATTTTATTTCTATGGAAAATTTTGTCAAAATTTTATTTCTATAGAAAATTTTGTCAAAATTTCTCAAAATTTTATTTCTATAGAAAATTTTGCCAAAATTTTATTTCTATAGAAAATTTTGTCAAAAATTTTTTTCTATAGAAAATTTTGTCAAAATTTTATTTCTATAGAAAATTTTGTCAAAATTTTATTTCTATAGAAAATTTTGTCAAAATTTCATTTCTATAGAAAATTTTGTCAAAATTTTATTTCTATAGAAAATTTTGTCAAAATTTTATTTCTATAGAAAATTTTGTCAAAATTTTATTTCTATAGAAAATTTTGTTAAAATTTTATTTGTATAGGAAATTTTGTCAAAATTTTATTTCTATAGAAAATTTTGTCAAAATTTTATTTCTTTAGAAAATATTGTCAGAATTTTATTTCTATAGAAAATTTGGTCAAAATTTTATTTCTATAGAAAATTTTGTCAAAAATTTTATTTCTATAGAAAATTTTGTCAAAATTTTATTTCTATAGAAATTTTTTGTAAAAATTTTATTTCTATAGAAAATTTTGTCAAAATTTTATTTCTATAGAAAATATTGTCAAAATTTTATTTCTATAGAAAATTTTGTCAAAATTTTATTTCTATAGAAAATTTTGTCAAAATTTTATTTCTATAGAAAATTTTGGCAAAATTTTCTTTCTATAGAAAATTTTGTCAAAATTTTATTTCTATGGAAAATTTTCTCAAAATTTTATTTCTATGGAAATTTTTGTCAAAATTTTATTTCTATGGTAAATTTTGTCAAAATTTTATTTCTATAGAAAATTTTGTCAAAATTTTATTTCTATAGAAAATTTTGTCAAAATTTTATTTCTATAGAAAATTTTGTCAAAATTTTATTTCTTTAGAAAATATTGTCAGAAATTTATTTCTATAGAAATTTTTCTCAAAATTTTATTTCTATAGAAATTTTTCTCAAAATTTTATTTCTATAGAAAATTTTGTCAATATTTTATTTCGATAGAAAATTTTGTCAAAATTTTATTTCTATAGAAAATTTTGTCAAAATTTTATTTCTATAGAAAATTTTTGCAAACTTTTATTTCTATAGAAAATTTTGCCAAAATTTTATTTCTATAAAGGACCTCCTTTTTATAGCCGAGTCCACATTTCAGTGAAACCACTTAGAGAAGCTTCGAAACACTCAGAAATGTCACCAACATTACTGAAGGGTTTTACTTCTAGGTTTTTTTATACACAATTCCCCCTTGTATTTTCAAAACAAACAATACTGGGTTCTATTTGAGCAGCATATAATAGACTTCATCCTCATTACAACATTGTTTTTGTAAAACAGAAACCAAAGAAATTTTGGAAAGATAGGATAGTAATAAGAGCAAGAGGTGGTTGATGCAGCAGGTATATTTTTGGAAATCTCTATGTGGTATGCATGTTGAAGCATTTTCATGCGCAGTCCCTAAATGCACACATCCAAAACAAAATTTGAAATCGGTTTCAATTTTTTTTAGTTTTTCAAAACAATCTATTTTAGTTTTCTGAGCTCCTGATAGAAAATATTGAAATCTCGAAACCCCAATATTTTTAGGAATGGTTGGGGATATTGGAATATTTGGGACTATTGGAGAATAATTGTGTAGGGGGTTTCTTTTTGAAAAAAAAAAAAAAAAACTAAAGAAAACGTATAGAACCAGAAAAGCATGCTGTTTGGTTTTTAAAATCACAGAAACACATATATTTCTCTGCCTGTGGTTACTCACGGAATACAAATATTTATTTTCTATACGAAAAAGACGGATTTTTTTATGTCAAAACTCTTAGTTTTCTATATTGACTTGGTTTCGTTTTATGATTCCCTGTTAAAAATTATTGAAATTCCTATGGCTCAGTGAAAAAAGAGTTAGGGAGGTGCAATGGCTTTAATAGTCTAGGTGAGCATATAAGCCAACCTAATAGATAAACTGATATGATCAAATGTTGTGAAGTTTCTAGATGGTCCATACTAACTGCAAGTACCAAATTTCAAGCGGATCGGATAAAACAATAATCTTTCAGGACTAGAGTTTGGAATTATAGTAGTGATCGCTCATTTTAGTTTCGAAATGATGACCACTAACAAATGTGGTCATCACTTCGCAGGCCATGTAAACCCTATGGACGTGTTTTTTTTTTTATTTGAAATCAACCCAAGAGGTTTACACTACTCTTAAAATTTTTACGAGAGCATAGCATTACTAAGAAGGAAAGGAACTTTGCAAATAAAAGATCAAAATAGCTGGAACGAGTTTCCGTAGTTCCTTAAAGTGATTAGTTCTGATGTGAACTAGTTCCATCCGGAACTACCCAATTCTGTGTAGGACGCACAAAAAGTCAATTTAACTCTTGGTATTGCTGTACAGAAATACAGGATGTATCCATGTTAAAGTAAAGAACTCCATTTAACAGTAAATGCTTACAAATTTTAAACAAAGTTACCTCCAAGATTATTGGGTAATAAAATTTAGGATGTAGATTAATATGCTTGCCTTACATGCAGTGAAGTAAGCCCATATTCACAGTCAGTCACCATAGCTAACCTAAGCAATTTAAGCCCCTATTGTTATATCTTGGGCTACTTCACTATCTATTACCACTGTGGGAATTAAGATTTGAAATGAAACCAACTGTAACATTTGATACTGGGATATCAGACGAAGATGATGGTGATTGTGATGATTTTCTAATCACAAGTTTTTACAATCTTAACGAGATTCTTTAACCCACGTAACTAACAAATGCATAAAATGCTCACAATCGCTGTGACAATTCCCATAGTTAAATTCGAACAATGGAGAATTATCATTATTTGAAATGCGTATAATCTTCACAAGACAAGACTTCATTTTCCATAAGTCTGAAGGGCATACATATCAAGTTAACAGCTGTGGAAGATAGTGGACGACAACCTAATGTAAGTGAAATGAAGTTAGTGAATAAAGAAAGTGTTTACGAGAATCCAGAAGGTAAATTGAAGCTTTACATACTGATCACATGAATATCAAAGAAATGAATTATCAACATAAACTCTGAAAGAAGATAAAGTTCCAAACTAGGATATTTCTCTCAACTTAGATGTGAGGATTAACGTATGAAGAGGAAACTAGGAGCTATTGGGGAATAATTACAAGGTTCCTCTTTTTGCAATTGAGTGAATCCTTTGTCTCCAATCAAACACCCAGAAAAAAAGTGAAGCCACATGAAAGAAAATGTAGGTTTATATTAGAAATTTTTAACTAAAATATTTTAGTAACTGCAACATGGTACAAATAAGTTCTTATCAAATTGAAGAAAATTTATTAAAAATAATAATTTCTTTTGTTTAATAAAATTTCTTAGTTTGAAGGAAAAATTGGAATTAAAAATTGTTAAAATGTCTTTAGCGCTGTATGAAGATCACAACATCGATTGAGGAAAAATGTACTTATTTGATCCAATTAAAAAATTAATTGATACTATTATTTTTGTGATTGATTTTTGTTTCAATTAAAAATGTTGTTGAATCAATTAAATTATTAATTGAATATTTTTTTAAAACTCAATTAAAATTTTAATTGGGAAAATGTTCGTGAAATTTTCTGGTTCAGATATTTCTGTTATAGTATTGATTGATGTTACCAAAGTAAATTTGAGGGATCTGGGTTATAGTCAGAATCTTTGTCATATTTTCCATCCATCCATCTGTCCACTTAATTAAATTCCTTTATAAATATGCCAAAATGTTCACAAATTAACTAGGCTTAATGTACACTGTCATTTGGCCTCATATGGGTGAAGTTAGTTCTCTCTCATTTCATTCCTATTAATTCACTGTGCTTGTCTTCCTTGTACAATGACAAGGATTAAGACTGAGCCAATGTAACAACATATTTAATTTTGCGTGTCAAAGAGATATAACTCATTTCCTTTGGAGGGTTGTGCCTAGACATTTGCCACATGTCGCATTGCCTAATTTAGATATAGTCTTCGTGCTACTACTTACAGGAAACACATTTCCCCATTGTAAAATACCTTATGTTATGTCCTTAATAATGTATGTTGAGTTTAGGTTTAATGTTATTTAGTGTTCCGCAACATTTAAAATAGTATTAGAAGCGTAAACATTAGAATGTTTATTTTTATTTTTCATGAGAGCCTGTTCGAAACTGCTGACGAAGTTTCCCTTGAGTGATTTTCCCAAAAATTATGAAGGAGTAATAATGTACACAGAAAAAAATGAGCAAGTAATGTACATAGGAAAAATTTTACCACAATTTTTCAAATTACAATTTTCATTGAATTTTGAAAGTACAAAAGTTTTACACTGATAAATGTCTCTAGCGGCAAAAAGGGAAAACACCATTGAGCAAAATGGTACATACTAGGTGCAATAAATCCATATTGAAGTTTATGGAAATTTAATCTACTTATGAGAAAATGTTGTCAAAATTTTATTTCTATAGAGAGTTTTATTTCTTTATAAAATTTTGTCAAAATTCCATTTCTATAGAAAATTTTGTCAAAATTTTCTTTCTATACAAAATTTGTCAAAATTTTATTTCTATAGAAAATTTGATAAACATTTTGTTTCTATAGAAAATTTTATCAAAATTTTATTTCTATAGAAAATTTTATGAAGATTTTATTTCCATAGAAAATTTTGTCAAAATTCTCTTTCTATAGAAAATTTTGTCAAAATTCTCTTGTTATAGAAAATTTTGTCAAAATTTTCTTTCTATAGAGAATTTTGTCAAAATTTTAATTCTATAGAAAATGTTGCGAAAATTTTATTTTATTAGATTTTTTTTTCTCAAAATTTCATTTCTACAGAAAATTTGATCAAAATTTTATAGGAAATTTTGTCAACATTTTATTTCTATAGAAAATGTTGTCCAAATTTTATTTCTATAGAAAATTTTATTTCTATAGAAAATTCTCCGGAAAAGTTTGTCAAAATATTTCCATAGAAAATTTTGTGAAAATTCTATTTCCATGGAAAATTTTATTAAAATTTATTTTTTGTAGATTTTTTTTTTTTTAATTTTATTTCTATAGAAACTTTTGTCAAAATTATATTTCTATAGAAAATTTGTCAACATTTTGTTTCTATAGAAAATTTTCCATAGACAATTTTGTCAAAATTCTCTTTCTATAGAAAATTTTGTCAAAATTTTCGTGTTATAGAAAATTTTGTCAAAATTTTAATTCTATAGAAAATGTTGCGAAAATTTTATTTTATTAGAATTTTTTTCTCAAAATTTTATTTCTACAGAAAATTTGATCAAAATTTTATTTCTATAGAAAATTTTGGCAAAATTTTATTTCTATAGAAAATTTTCTGAAAATTTTATTTCTATAGAAAATGTTGTGAAAATTTTAATTCTATAGAAAATTTTATTATTTTATTATTATTTTCAGAATTTTATTTCTGTAGAAAATTTTGTCAAAATTTTATTTCTATAGAAAATTTTATTTCTACAGAAAATTATACAGAAAAGTTTGTCAAAATATTATTTCTATAGAAAATTTTATTTCTACAGAAAATTATACAGAAAAGTATGTCAAAATATTATTTCTATAGAAAATTTTGTTAAAATTCTATTTCTATGGAAAATTTTGTCAAAATTCTCTTTTTATAGAAAATTTTGTCAAAATTTTATTTCTATAGAAAATTTTCTCAAAATTTTATTTCTATAGAAAATTTTCTCAAAATTTTATTTCTATAGAAAATTTTGTCCAAATTTTATTCCTATAGAAAATTTTGTCAAAATTTTATTTCTGTAGAAAATTATGTGAAAATTCTATTTCTATAGAATATTTTATTAAAATTTAATTTTTATGTTTTTTTCAGAATTTTATTTCTGTAGAAAATTTTGTCAAAATTTTATTTCTGTAGAATTATTTTTTCAAAATTTTATGTCTATAGATTTTTTTTTCAAAATTTTATTGCTATAAATTTCTATAGAAAATTTTGTCAAAATTTTATTTCAATAGAAAATTTTGTCAAAATTTTATCTCTATAGAAAATTTTGTCAAAATTTTATTTCAACAGAAAATTTTGTCAAACTTTTATTTCAATAGAAAATTTTGTCAAAATTTTATCTCTATAAAAAATTTTGTCAACATTTTATTTCTATAGAAAATTTTGTGAAAATTCTATTTCTGCAGAAAATTTTGTCAAAATTTTTGTTCTATAGAAAATTGTCAAAATTTTATTTTCATAGAAATTTTTGTCAAAAATTTTGTCAAAATTTCATATTTATAGAAAATTTTGTCAAAATTTTATTTCTATCGAACATTTTGTCAAAATTTTATTTCTATAGAAAATTTTGTCAAATTCTATTTCTATGGAAAATTTTGTCAAAATTTTATTTCTTTAGAAAATTTTGTCAAAATTTCATATTTATAGAAAATTTTATCAAAATTTTATTTCTATAGAAATTTTTGTCAACATTTTATTCCTATATGCATTTTTGCCAAAATTTTAGTTGTATAGAAAATTTTGTCAAAATTTTATTTCTATGGAAAATTTTGTCAAAATTTTATTTCAATAGAAAATTTTGTCAAAATTTTATCTCTATAATAATTTTTGTGAAAATTCTATTTCTGTAGAAAATTTTGTCAAAATTTTAGTTCTATAGAAAATTTTGTCAAAATTTTTTTTTCATAGAAATGTTTGTCAACATTTTTTGAAGGGCCTTTTAGAGAGAAATATCCTGCAAAATCTACCAAAGCTTCAATAATTCTGCCAATATAAAAAAAACTGTAAAAATTTTACCATTAGTGGTAGAATTTTATTAACTGTGGTAACCGTGCTTGCTAACTGTTGCACCACGGCGGCTTCCTTGATTTTTGTTTAGAAATACCGAAATGCTTGTTTGAATACCCATCGATATCCATTTTGCAGGCAATAAAAAGAAAAAATCTAATTGGAAATGGTAGCCTTTATGGCATTTATTACTTATCCCATAATGGAAGCTATGAACAAATCTTTTCCTACATTATTTTTTTTTATGAAATGAAGTGATTTTACCTGAAGCAACAAAACTATTTTTCCATGAAACATTAAAAAAATCCTTCTCTTTCTATAGTCTTCTATCTTACCACTAGTATTGGAAGAATCTATCACGTTACATTTAGAGACAAAAGAGAGAAGAGGACAGAATTTCCCACAAACATGTGATAAGAATAGATTTTTGAAATCGCAGGTACTTGTGGATATCCCTGCATGTGGTCTATGAATGGCTATAGATTCTCAAAATAAATTGAAGTAAATGATATATGGATTCTCAAAATAAATTGAAGTAAATGATGTATGATTTTGAAAAAATTTTAATGTCTATTTGTTATTATGAACTCCTATTACAAAATATTCAAAGTGTGTAATCCCCAAAATATATTTTAATTTGGAGACGAGATACTAAAGTTGAAGTTTGTTCCAAGATTACGTATGGGGAACTCTTTATATTATATCATAATAGTTTTATATTTTTTCATGTGTTTTATTCAAGAATCCCCAAAATCATTGGGGCATAACCAATTCAAGGATTTCTAATAGGAGTTCATAAAAATTGATAAACACAAAGAAAATATAACAAAGAAAACGAAATTAGTTTTTGGAAAGACATGAACATCTGAATAGAAAAGAAAAGAAGAGTGTTCTTAATGCTACGTTCTCCTTATTTTTCTCCATTTTTATGAGGGCCTGGTACAAATCCTTGAAATCGTTATGCCCCATGGACTTTGGAGCTACACTAAATTGGTGAAGTTGATAATCAAAAAAATTTGATTAGAAGATCACTTAGTTTTAATCAGAGCTCAACCGATTTTTAAGGACTACATCGGGCTGCCACCTAACCTACACAAGGTTTTCATCTGTCTTAAGATTGATTCCAGAACATAGGAATTTTTGGATATTTGTTTTATTGAAGAATCTCCAAAATCATTGGGGCATAACTAATTCAAGGATTTCTAATAGGAGTTCATAAAAATTAATAAACACTAAGGAAAGATAACATAGAAAAAGAAAATAGTTTTTGGAAAGGCATGGGAGATTAATGATGATTGTTTACATTTTGACAATAACACGTGTTTGTGAACGAAAATGTTTTTAAGTGATGAATATTCTTAACACTACCAGTTACACTCCTTCAGTTTTATGAGCGCCTGTTACAAATCCTTGAAATTATTATGCTCCATTAACTTTGGAGCTAATAAATTAGTCAAGCTGATGTTCAGTTAGAAGATCTTTCAATTTCATCAGAACCCATCTGATTTTTGTTTATCATAAACTTCTCAGAAATATATGATGATCCACACCAACTCTAACATACTGCACCGAAATAAGACTCTTGTGCGGGGTAACAACATTTTAGACAAACTAGTTTTTTTTTCTTGGCGCTACTAAATTTTCTTTTAAAGTAAATAAGAAGGATTATTTACTTTAAATGTATTTATTTACTAAAATTTCGTTAAAAAAATATCGTGGAAAGGTACCCAAAAAATGAAGCACCCATAAACGAAAATGTAGGTTTATTATAGAACATTAATCAGTAGGTTAAGAAAACTTCGTTCTTTGAAGAAAACAATATTAATTAATATTCGTTAAAAGGGCCTATGAAATATCGTTTATAAATCCCTTCATTTTCAGTCTTTCTTCTAAGAAGTGTAAAAGTTCTCCGCCAAAGTGGAGGATATGCCATTTCTTTTATCCTTTCAATTCCAAATTTTTTTCTTATCAAAGTTCATAACAAAGGCGATAAAACTCCTCTTTCTCTTCACACAGCTAGTGTGACAAAACTGCTTAATACGATGGTTGGCATCGTTAAGTCGTTACTTCCATACTTTAACCTTACACTTAGCAAGATTGACACAAAAATCATTCATGTGTCATGTCATGCTAACAGGATAACAGAGAGTAAGAGAGGTAACAAGTGTAAGAGAAAAACAAAACAACACTGAAAAAGAAGAGAGGCGTAACCACACACATACAAGCACATACATTCAACAGGTGGTAGGATTTTTGCATGCATAATGTCCTTAAGCCTTAATGAATGATTCGTTCAGACATTTCGTGTAATTTAAGGACTTTATTTCAATTGTGTTACGCATGAGCGCATTAACAAAATCATTGTTGTGGAATATCTGGCTAATAGGAGGCCAGAAAGAAAGAGGATAACGTTCTTAACGGATGGAAAAAGATGTGATGTGCAAGTTCCAAATTTGGTTTGATGAATGGAAATCAAAAAGAGTTATTGGACAAAGGGAAATTAACTCAGTATACAAGAATTCTACTATTTCTAAATTTTCTATAGAAATAAAATTTTGACAAAATTTTGTATAGAAATAAAATTTTGACAAAATTTTCTATAGAAATAAAATTTTGACAAAATTTTCTATACAAATAAAATGTTGACAAAATGTTCTATACAAATAAAATGTTAACATTTGTTTTATAGAAACAAAAATTTTCTAAAGAAATAAAATTTGAAGAAAATTTTCTATAGAAATAAAATTTGAAGAAAATTTTCTATAGAAATAAAATTTTGACAAAATAATCTATGGAAATAAAATTTTGACAAAATTTTCTATAAAATAACATTTTGACAAAATTTTCCATAGAAATAAAATTTTGGCAAAAATACCTATAGGAATAAAATTTTGATAAATTTTTCTATAGAAATGAAATTTTGACAAAATTTTCTAAAGAAATAAAATTTTGACAAAATTTTCCATAGAAATAGAATTTTGACAAAATTTTCTATACAAACAAAGATTTTGACAAAATTTTCTATAGGAACAAAAATTTTGACAAAATTTTCTATAGAAATAAAATTTTGACAAAATTTTCTAAAGAAATAAAATTTTGACAAAATTTTCCATAGAAATAGAACTTTGACAAAATTTTCCATAGAAATAAAATTTTGACAAAATTTTCTATAGAGATAAAATTTTGACAAAATTTTCTATAGAAATAAAATTTTGACAAAATTTTCTATAGAAATAAAATTTTGACAAAATTTTCTATAAAATAACATTTTGACAAAATGTTCGATAGAAATAAAAGTTTGACAAAATGTTCGGTAGAAATAAAATTTTGACAAAATTATCTATAGAAATAAAATTTTGACAAAATTTTCTATAAAATAACATTTTGACAAATTTTCCATAGAAATAAAATTTTGGCAAAAGTACCTATAGGAATAAAATTTTGATAAAATTTTCTATAGAAATGAAATTTTGACAAAATTTTCTAAAGAAATAAAATTTTGACAAAATTTTCCATAGAAATAGAATTTTGACAAAATTTTCTATAGGAACACAGATTTTGACAAATTTTTCTAAAGAAATAAAATTTTGACAAAATTTTCAATAGAAATAGAATTTTGACAAAATTTTCTATAGAAATAAAATTTTGACAAAATGTTCGATAGAAATATAATTTTGACAAAATTTTCTATAGAAATAAAATGTTGACAAAATTTTATATAGAAATAAAATGTTGACAAAATTTTCTATAGAAATAAAATGTCAAAAATTCTATAGAAATAAAATGTTGCCAAAATTTTGGCAAAAATACCTATAGGAATAAAATTTTGATAAAATTTTCTATAGAAATGAAATTTTGACAAAATTTTCTAAAGAAATAAAATTTTGATAAAAACTTCCATAGAAATAGAATTTTAACAGAATTTTCTGTAGAAACAAAGATTTTGACAAAATTTTCTAAAGAAATAAAATTTTGACAAAATTTTCAATAGAAATAGAATTTTGACAAAATTTTCTATAGAAATAAAATTTTGACAAAATGTTCGATAGAAATATAATTTTGACAAAATTTTCTATAGAAATAAAATGTTGACAAAATTTTCTATAGAAATAAAATGTTGACAAAATTTTCCATAGAAATAAAGTTTTGATAAAATTTTCTATACAACTAAAATTTTGGCAAAAATGCCTATAGGAATAAAATGTTGACACAAATTTCTATAGAAATAAAATTTTGATAAAATTTTCTAAAGAAATAAAATTTTGACAACATTTTCCATAGAAATAGAATTTTGACAAAATTTCCTATAGAAATAAAATTTTGATAAAATTTTCTATAGAAATGAAATTTTGACAAAATTTTCTAAAGAAATAAAATTTTGACAAAATTTTCCATAGAAATAGAATTTTAACAGAATTTTCTATAGGAACAAAGATTTTGACAAAATTTTCTAAAGAAATAAAATTTTGACAAAATTTTCAATAGAAATAGAATTTTGACAAAATTTTCTATAGAAATAAAATTTTGACAAAATGTTCGATAGAAATATAATTTTGACAAAATTTTCTATAGAAATAAAATGTTGACAAAATTTTCTATAGAAATAAAATGTTGACAAAATTTTCTATAGAAATAAAATATTGTCAAAATTTTCCATAGAAATAAAATTTTGATAAAATTTTCTATAGAAACTAAAATTTTGGCAAAAATGCCTATAGGAATAAAATGTTGACACAAATTTCTATAGAAATAAAATTTTCTATAAAAATGAAATTTTCTAAAGAAATAAAATTTTGACAAAATTTTCCATAGAAATAGAATTTTGACAAAATTTTCTATAGAAATAAAATTTTGACAAAATGTTCGATAGAAATAAAATTTTGACAAAATTTTCTATAGAAACTAAAATTTTGACAAAATTGTCTATAGAAATAAAATTTTGACAACATTTTCTATAGAAATAAAAATTTGAAAAAATTTTCTATTGAAATAAAAATTTGAAAAAATTTTCTATAGAAATAAAATTTTGATAAAATTTTCTATAGACATGAAATTTTGACAATATCTTTGTCTAAGGACAATTAATGGAAGTTTATTCCAATTAGCCATTAACACCAAATATCTATCATGCTAAACAAAGTGACACAATACCAGTATATTATTCGAAAAACAAACAATATGCGGATCATTGATTTGGAATATAATCGTTTAAGTAACCCCATCTATCGGGCTGTGTGTGTAGATGTTGTTAGAGAGAGAGGGAACATATCACAAATCAATTGTAATTATTTTATTTGATGGTTCATCGAATTAAGATTTTATTTATTGCTAAACGGAATTTCTATACGTAGGCAAGGAATGGAAGTTTTCTTCATTCATTTGAGAGATAAGAGAAAACAGTTACCATATCAACTCTGAGTTGTATTTTAACCCTTTCATTACCGAAATAAACGTAATGTTAAAAGCTTTAATTTTTCTTATGTTTTTACTTGTACTAACAGCATGTAGAACAAAAATTGTCATTTTGAGAACCTACCTCAATAACTTCAAGAGCTATATAAACTTGTTCTGAGAACTTGAGTCTTGAATTGTGACCAAGAGTTATATAAACTTGTTCTGAGAACTTGAGTCTTGAATTGTGACCAATTGGCCTTACGAAAATAAGCACTATTTGGCCTATAATATCCTTCAAAGTGTGAGAAAAAAATACAAAAAAAAAACCCGAAGAAGTATCGTATTTTTTGTTTATTATTAAAGAAGTTTATAAAAATGTATTTTAGTGCTCACCAATATAGAAAATATTTATAGCTTATTTAGATTAAAGCCTCTACTTTAAAATAACATCGATAAATAAATCGTAACTAAGTGGGGAAATAGAATTTGGTATCTTTTTCGAATGTCCTTCTATATGGACATCGGTAGTGAAAGGGTTAATATTTCTCGAATTTTTTTCTATACAAAATTTTGTCAAAATTGTATTACTATAGAAAATTTTGTAAACATTTTATTTCTATAGAAAATTTTGTCAAAAATATTGTTAAATTTTATTCCTGTAGAAAATGTTGTTAAATTTTATTTTCATAGAAAATTTTATCAAAATTGTAATTCTCTAGAAACTTTTGTCGAAATTTTATTTCTATAAAAATTTTGTCAAAATTTTATTTCTATAAAAATTTTGTCAAAATTTTATTTCTATAAAAATTTTGTCAAAATTTTATTTCTATAGAAAATTTTGTCAAAATTTTATTTCTGTCGAAAATTTTGTCAAAATTTTATTTCTGTCGAAAATTTTGTCAAAATTTTATTTCTATCGAAAATGTTGTCAAAATTTTATTTCTATAGAAAATTTTGCCCAATTTTATTTCTATAGAAAATTTTGTCCAAATTTTATTTCAAAAGAAAATTTTTATTTCTAAAGAAAGCATTGTAAAAATTTTAATTTTATAGAAAAGTTTGTCAAAATTTTATTTTCTATAGAAAATTTTGTCAAAATTTGTTTTCTATAGAAAATTTTGTCAAAATTTTATGTATTTAGAAAATTTTTCCAAAATTTTATTTCCATAGAAATGTTTGTCAAAATTTTATTTGTATAGAAAATTTTGTCAAAAATTTATTTCTATAGAAAATTGTATAATTTTTTTCTAGAGAAACTTTTATCAAAATTGTATTTTTATAGAAAATTTTGTAAAAATTTTATTTCTATGGAACATTTAGTCAAAATTTTATATGCTACATTGAATTATTCAGAAAAATTGAGTATTTATAGAAACCTATTTTTTATTTATTTGGCAAATACCTTATAATCCCCACGCATCTTAATTTATTCCATCGGTAATATTCAAAAGTTTTTGTCATGGTATTGGTAGTAGTTGGCATTCCTTCTCTTTACCACCGTTTCCGGCATGTGAATGTGGTGGGAATCAGAACACGTGTTGTGATCACTCAATTGAACTGACATGGAACAATGATTTCAAGTTCTGCGCATGATTGATGTTTACTTTTGGAGAATTGCCACCTACGTCACATACAACCACATCTCGACTGCCACTCGCCCCCATAGTTGTATCCTCTCGTGAATACTCTTTCATTCGAATTTCCCTTAATCCTTGTTGCTGGCGATGAGTTTGTCATGTGGGTGGGTAATCGTCTGTTTATTTATTGTTTGTTAAGGCCTCATGGTCCAGTGATCTTTGTTGGGTGGTTTTTGGTAGGCTATGCCCGTATGCCATGAGGTATTCATCTGTTTGCTGCTGTTCTCCCATTACAAAGACATTTGAATGAGTATAACAATCGAATCAAATCCCTATAATAATGATGATGATGACGATACGATGGTGATTTTATTGAATGGCATCAGGCACAGACATACCCTCTGGCAGTTTTGTTTGGTGAGTACGAGTATATTGCCTCAAAGAAGACTTCCGTTTGATGTTTAAAAGTGTGCGAGTATGTGTGTGTGTGGGATTCGAATTGTTACTTACTTATTTGTTGGAATTTTTGTTTGATTGTCCTTGTTCACGAGTTACCAGACCATGAGGTCATGCTTTATGGTCGAATGATCTTTGAATGGGGTTTGGTTCTTCTTCTGTAAGCCCCCCCCTAATAAAAAGAAAGATTATGCTAAATTTTGCCTGTGATTCAAGATGAGCGCCTGTGAAAAATGTTTCCACATCATTCATTTCAGAACATTTATTTCACAGAAAATTAGGAGAAAATATGTACAAAAATATAAAAATGGAAAATATTGAAATATTCGATATTAAAAAAAAAAATAATTTTTTTAATTTGCCGATATATAAATTAAAAATAAATTAGAAAACAAAATTTCAACGAAATTGAGCATAATTTTTAGATCATTTGTTGTAAGAAATTTTCTGGAGTATACTATTCCAAAAATGCGCATCGAAAATTCCCAAAGTGGGGAGATTATAAAAAAGTTGGTGGAAGTTGTAAATTTCTCAGTTGTTTATTGGTGGGATGTTGAAACGTTTCGCAGTTAGTAAGTGGACAACAGAGATTTTTGGAAATTTTAAAATAAAACAAGTAAGCAAAGTCTAAAGTCGGGCGGGGCCGACTATATTATACCCTGCACCACTGTGTAGATATAAATTTTTGGATACCATACAAGGAAAATATTGGTATTTTGACCATTTTTGTCGAAATCAGAAAAACATATATATGGGAGCTATATCTAAATCTGAACCGATAACAACCAAATTTGGCACGCATAGCTACAATGCTAATTCTACTCCCTGTGCAAAATTTCATTAAATCGGAGTAAAAGATTGGCCTCTGTGGTCATATGAGTGTAAATCGGGCGAAAGCTATATGTGGGAGATATATCTAAATCTGAACCGATTTCAACCAAACTTAGCACGCATAGCTACAATGCTAATTCTATTCCCTGTGCAAAATTTCAACTAAATCGGAGTTAAAAATTGGCCTCTATGGTCATATGAGTGTAAATCGGGCGAAAGCTATATATGGGAGATATATCTAAATCTGAACCGATAACAACCAAATTTGGCACGCATAGCTACAATGCTAATTCTACTCCCTGTGCAAAATTTCATTAAATCGGAGTAAAAGATTGGCCTCTGTGGTCATATGAGTGTAAATCGGGCGAAAGCTATATGTGGGAGATATATCTAAATCTGAACCGATTTCAACCAAACTTAGCACGCATAGCTACAATGCTAATTATATTCCCTGTGCAAAATTTCAACTAAATCGGAGTTAAAAATTGGCCTCTATGGTCATATGAGTTTAAATCGGGCGAAAGCTATATATGGGGGATATATCTAAATCTGAACCGATTTCAACTAAATTTGTCACGCATAGCTACAATACTAATTCTACTCCCTGTGCAAAATTTGAACTAAATCGGAGCATAAAATTGGCCTCTGTGGTCATATGAGTGTAAATCGGGCGAAAGCTATATATGGGAGATATATCTAAATCTGAACCGATTTCAACTAAATTTGTCACGCATAGCTACAATACTAATTCTACTCCCTGTGCAAAATTTGAACTAAATCGGAGCATAAAATTGGCCTCTGTGGTCATATGAGTGTAAATCGGGCGAAAGCTATATATGGGAGATATATCTAAATCTGAACCGATTTCAATAAAATTTGGCACGCATAGCTAGAATGCTAATTATACTCCCTGTGAAAATTTTCAACTAAATCGGAGTTAAAAATTGGCCTCTGTGGTCATATGAGTATAAATCGGACGAAAGATATATATGGGAGCTATATCTAAATCTGAACCGATTTAGCTGATATTTTGCAAGTTTTTCGAGACTCGTAAAATATTCGGATTTACTGATTTTGAAGAACATCGGTTTATAAACACGCCAATTATGACCAGATCGGGGATAAATATATATAGCAGCTATATCTAAATCTGAACCAATTTTTTCCAAAATCAATAGCGATTGTTTTTGTTCCAAAAAACGACCTTATGCCAAATTTGAGGACGATCGGACTTAAACTGCGACCTGTACTTTGCGCACAAAAATATATGAACAGACAGACAGACAGACAGACAGACGGACGGACGGACGGACAATTTAATACTAAGACGATCGGTATACTAAACGATGGGTCTCAGACTTTTCCTTCTTGGCGTTACATACAAATGCACAAACTTATTATACCCTGTACCAAAGTAGTGGTGAAGTGTATAAAAAAATCTTATAAAAATTGTCGATTTTGAAATTCGATAATGAAAATATAAAATTTTTTAAACTTTTCGATATTTAAATTTAAAATAAATTATATGGTAAATTAGAAAAGAAATTTCAACAACATTAATTCCAAGCAAAAATTAAAAAAAAAATCGTTTAGGAAATTTTGCAGAATACACCATTCCCAAAATTCGTATCGAAAATCCCGAAAGTGGCGAGATATGCGAAAAAGCGTATTTTTTTTGTAATTAGTAAATTTATCAGTTGTTTTCTGGTGGAATATTGCAACTTTTCGCAATTATCTTAATTTTTTATTTTTTTTCTTTCTCTGGAATACATTCCATAGTTACTAGACACTTGAGGCTTTTTGGAAAAGAGAACGGTTTAAAATTCGGCACTTTGCCATTTGAGAAATTTGGAGGAATTAATTCTCTTGAGCATAATTTTTGGAAAATTTATTTTAAGGAATTTTGCAGAACCACCAACATTCCCAAAATTTATATAGAAAATTCCCAAAGTGGGGAAACCGAGATTTGTTAATTTGTATATTTCTCAATTGTTTGGTAGGAGGTTAAAACTTTTCGTGGTTAATTACTGGACACATGAAGCATTTTGGAAAATATATTGGCATAGAAATCGGAACCACCACATTTCCCAAAATTAGTGTCGAAAATCCCCAAAGTGGGGACTTATGATAAAAAAGTGTCATTTTTATACCCTCCACCATAGGATGGGGGTATATTAACTTTGTCATTCCGTTTGTAACACATCGAAATATTGCTCTAAGACCCCATAAAGTATATATATTCTGGGTCGTGGTGAAATTCTGAGTCGATCTGAGCATGTCCGTCCGTCTGTTGAAATCACGCTAACTTCCGAACGAAACAAGCTATCGGCTTGAAATTTGGCACAAGTAGTTGTTATTGATGTAGGTCGGATGGTATTGCAAATGGACCATATTGGTCCACTTTTACGTATAGCCCCCATATAAACGGACCCCCAAATTTGGCTTGCGATTGCTCTAAGAGAAGCAAATTTCATCCGATCCGGCTGAAATTTGGTACATGGTGTTAGTAGATGGTCTCTGACAACCATGCAAAAATTGGTCCAAATTGGTCCATAATTATATATAGCTCCCATATAAATCGATCCCCAGATTTGTCCTTCGGAGCCTCTTGGAGGAGCAAAATTCATCCGATCCGGTTGAAATTTGATACGTGGTGTTAGTATATGGTCTCTAACAACCATGCAAGAATTGTTCCATATCGGTCCATAATTATATATAGCTCCCATATAAATCGATCCCCAGATTTGTCCTCCGGAGCCTCTTGGAGGAGCAAAATTCATCCGATCCGGTTGAAATTTGCAACGTGGTGTTAGTATAAGGCCGCTTATAACCATGCCAAAATTGGTCCATTCGGCCTATAGTTATATATAGCCGATCCCCTATCACAAAAAAATTGGTCCATATCGGTTCATAATCATGGTTGCCACTCGAGCCAAAAATAATCTACCAAAATTTTATTTTTATAGAAAACATTGTCAAAATGTTATTTCTATAGAAAATTTTGTCAAAATTTTATTTCTGTAGAAAATTTTGTCAAAATTTTATTTCTATAGAAAAATTTGTGAAAATTTGATTTCTATAGAAATTTTTTTTCAAATTTTATTTCTATAGAAAATATACTTGTTTGTAATTTGTATATTACTCAATTGTTTAGTGATAGGATGCTGAAACCTTTCGCAGTTAGTAAGCGGAAAAATGAGACTTTGTAGAAAGGAGATGTGTATAGCAACCTTATAGAACGATATCCTTGTTTGCCTTTTTCAGAGAATGGAAGCCGGAATTTTTATCCGATTTGCTTTAACTTCAGATTACTATCATTTCTAAACCTCTCGTCTAACAGCTGACAAATGTATACCATTGACACTTTGTTTTATTGTTTACAAGCTTACAAAAGCATTTTGATCTATTGAATTCAGAAAAGACGGTATTCGTGGTGGAATTCAAGCGTGATCGTGTGAAAATCACAAGTGGCTACCGTTAGAGCCTTTCAGCATTTAAATGTGAATAAATATCAGGTTTCTCGTACCATTGCTCGTTATCGTGACATTGGCAGCATTGCATCTCGCCCAAAACGCTGACAAAAAATGGTAACATCAAAAGATGATCCGAAAAGTGAAGGCCAGATTTGATCGAAATACCGCAGCAGTGAAAATTTGCTCGTGAATTGAATATATTGCAAGAACAGATGCATAATGACCTAGGACTAAAGCTACTGAACTGCAAGAACTTACTGATACGCAAGAAAGTTAGACTGGAAAGAGCCAGAAGAGGAGTTGATTATACCAAAGGGACCTGTTAACCAAATTGGTTTTTTTTTTCAGTTGTAAAGCCATTCCAAATTGATAATTTTGTGAACAAACAAAAAGATCGAGTTTACTTGCCAAATACGTGGGTCAGCTGAAAATTTACAGCTTTGATTGACTGCCAGAACTCAAGCGCCACCGATGGTAATGGTGAGGACTGTCGTAACCATTCATGGTCGTAGGGCCAAATAAAATTTTAAATTTTTTTTTTGGGAAAATGTCCTAAATATAGTACTGAAGCCCTGGGCAGACAAAATTTTCGGACGCATACCATGGACATTCCAACATGACTCAGCATGAGTCAACCAAGATGGCTTTGGGTTGCTTGCTTCATTTCTATTTGTTTTAACCTCGCTTCAAATCTAGCACACAAGGGTCACCTAAATCTCCGAATCTCAATCTGTTCCAATTTTAAAAAGTTCCATAATATCTAGCAACTCCAGATGGGTTTTCACCGGGAATGGGTTACAATACCGCTGGCCACTTTCGGTCAGCGAGTGATGGTTTTATCGGCAGTTTATCGTTCCCCACTCGTATTCATCCAGCGAGGGTGTAAATAAATATTATCGGGAAAATGTCCTAAAGACAGTACTGAAGCCCTGGACAGGCAAACATTTCGCCCGCAGACCATTGGCATTCCAATAGGACTCAGTACCATCTCACTCAGCACGTGTCAACCAAGAATGGTTTAAAAAGGAGCATTATCGCTTCATTTCTACCACAATGGTCACCAAAATATCCGGTTCTCGATCCGTTGGATTCCAAATATTATCAGGACTCCGGGCCATCATGACTCCTCGCGTAATTTTGACTGCACAATTGCCACTAAAATCTCCGGATCTCAATTCGTTGGTCGTTTTTTGCCTGAGCGGGGGATCAAAACAAGTCCCAAAAATGTCCTAAAGGCAGTAATGAATCCCTGGGCAGGGAATCCTTTCGGACACAGATCATGGACATTCTAACAGGACTCCAACAGCACTCAGCAGGCGTCAATCAAAAATGGATTAAAAAAGAGATTCCTCCCTTCATTTCCACCACATAATGGCCACCAAAATCTCCGGATAAGACACAAAGAGGTTCCAAAATGTTAATAATGTCAAGATGGTCCGCGTCCGGGAATGAGCCAAAATATCGCAGACAAGTTATGGCCTTGTCGTCCGTTTGAAGGCCAATATCCAATTCGAACAAATCTAAAACAAAATGAAAAAATTGGCTTTTTAATTTGTTGCATTACATATCAGTTACCCTGTATATAGCAACACATTGCTGCGAGGAGATGTGTTTAAAGAAAATTATTATATACAGTCTATGGTGGTGGGTATTTACGATTCTGGCCTACCGAACTTTTGGCGGTATATACAGTGAAACCTCCCAGTAGTGGATACCCGCAGCCGCTTAAATTTTGTCCATATTTCGGAGGTGTCCTGTTATGAGATCACAAGAATTTTCCATTTTTCAGAGGTGTTCGTTTTTAAGAGTGTCCAAGTTTGAGAGGTTTCACTGTACTCGTTTTTGATATTTTTCTAAATTTGAGTGGAAAAATTTTCTCCGCATATTCATTAGAGACATTAAGGCCTCAACTGAATCCTCGCTTCATCAATATAGTGGTTTTGAGGTTTTTCTTAATATAACCATGAATTATTTCGTTATGTGTCATTAATCACATCATAGCAATTATTTGTATTTCCACAAAAGAACTTTGTAGTCGCAGTAGTTGTACTTGTACCTCTTCCTATCAATGGCTGTTTGTGTGTTAATTTTTGTGACAAGGACTTGTAACTAATACTGTTATCCTGATAATTCATTAGAATAACCATGTGTGTTTTTGCTATGCTTGAGTTCATTTGAATTTGTCAACACATTCCATGTTGATTTGTTGTTATTCACTTCCCTTTTGGTTCGAAATGTATTCGAGTAAAATTTCAATTATAGCATTTTCAGTTACTCCTTAATATCTGTTGATATCCTGGTATAATGTAAGACATGGTTCCATGTGAATGACATTGCATGCTAGAAGTAATTATGGCAGTTACTTGGGTGGGGATGGTTTCAATATCTACCATGACAGAAGATTTTTTGCCAAGTATTAAACAGGAGTTGTTTTAGTCCTACGCTGTTAAGAATGGACTGGAATATCCTTCAATTCTTACCGCTTAGGAAGCTAAAACATTTTGTAACCCTCTCTACCACTGTGTCTAGTTTTTCTAAGATCATTCGACCATGGCTTTGCGACACCCCCTTACAGGATATAAAGTTTTGGTCTAGTGATTTGTATAAAATAACACATTGGTTATCATGTATCCATGAGAGCAGGACTCCAAGGACTCCCTTATATTTATGCTACGAACTACTGTCTCATCCAAGTCCTGTGGACAATCCCTTTAATTGGACATTCTTGTTAGATTGTACATGATATCATGGTCTAGTGATCTTTGTGGTTTTGCTGGCATTTATCTGACTATGATGTGGAGGGGGAAGGGTCCTTTCTCGGTGTCCTTCATCGAAAGGCCACTTCTTATAGTAAGTAGCTGTTTAAAATAACTGAGCTCCCTTCAGTCATTGTCACACCTGGATTCGATTGAATGAAAATCTTAGTGGTGGCCACTAAACTTAAGCCTTAGCATTGCTCATTTATAGTTTACCAAGAATACCGCATGGAAAGTAGTTTGCTAAGCATTTATGTTACCCTGGTCCAGGAATACATGAAGCAAGCATGGTTTTAATATGGTCCAATGATCTTTTGTCAAGTGCAAAAGAAGCTATTTTTGTCGAATAGAGGAAAAAGTAACAAAACAAGCGAAGGGCAAAAATTAAAAGCAAAGTTGCCTTTAGATTGTTTTTATGAATACAAAAAATCTAAAAAATATTTCTTATAAAAATTTTATAAACAAAGTTTTTTTACGAACCATTTCTTAATAATTTTTTTTTATACAAATAATTTGGAAACAAATTTTTTGTATATAAAAATTTCGAAACAAATTTTTCGTACAGAAAAAAACTTCGAAACAAATTTTTTATAGAAAAAAATTTCGAAACAAAATTTTTTATTGAAAAGTTCGAAACAACATTTCTTTATAGAAAAAAATTTCGAAACTGATTTTTTATGGAAAAAATTCGAAACTAATTTTTTTTACAAAAAAAGTTTTTAAAACTAATTTTTAGAAAATTTTCGAAACTAATTTTCTTTCTAAGAAAAATTTCGAAACATTTTTTTTTATAGAAAAAAGTTTGAAACAAATTCTTTTTTAAAAGAAAAAATTGACAACAAATATTAGAAAAATTCCTGGACCCGTCGTTTATGAAAATAATTTCAAAAAAAGGAAAATATTCGTTTATAAGGTAGGTACTATGTTCGGTTTTCGAGTTGGAAATCACTTTCTTTTCGCGATTACTTTTCCAGAAATAATCAAAATTATAAATGAAAACAAGCATATTCCTGCAAAGTCTTGTCAAAATCTAGAGGAACAAGAAACTGCGCATCAATTTAGTTAATTTATCTGTTTTATATTGAACTGTTTTAATAAAATAACCGCGAAAATGTCAACGCAAAAAGCGAACATAGTACTTACCTATAGAATGGGAGCCACCGTGGTGCAATGGTTAGCATGCCCGCCTTGCATACACAAGGTCGTGGGTTCGATTCCTGCTACGACCGAACACCAAAAAGTTTTTCAGCGGTGGATTATCCCACCTCAGTAATGCTGGTGACATTTCTGAGGGTTTCAAAGCTTCTCTAAGTTGTTTCACTGGAATGTGG
Source organism: Haematobia irritans (assembly GCF_050003625.1). Lineage (NCBI taxonomy): Eukaryota > Metazoa > Arthropoda > Insecta > Diptera > Muscidae > Haematobia > Haematobia irritans. The sequence continues at coordinate 9,252,800 of NC_134401.1, read as the reverse complement.
AACGCCGTTCGGATTCGGCTATAAAAAGGAGGTCCCTTGTCATTGAGCTTAACATGGAATCGGGCAGCACTCAGTGATAAGAGAGAAGTTCACCACTGTGGTATCACAATGGACTGAATAGTCTAAGTGAGCCTGATACATCGGGCTGCCACATAACCTAACCTATAGAATAAAATTGGAAACAAATATTGGAAAAATTCATGACTAAATAGTCTAAGTGAGTCTGACAATAACATTTTTATAGAAAAAAAATTCGAAACTGATTTTTTATGGAAAAAATTCGAAACTAATTTTTTTTGTAAAAAAGTTTTCAAAACTAATTTTTAGAAAATTTTCGAAGCTAACTTTCTTTCTAGGAAAAATGTCGAAACAATTTTTTATAGAAAAAAAAGTTTAAAACAAATTCTTTCATAAAAAAAAATTGACAACAAATATTGGAAAAATTCCTCAACCGCTTTTTATGCAAAAAATTTGAAAAAAAAATCGTTTATAGAAAAAAAAACCAGTAAGGAAAGTCTAAAGTCGGGCGGGGCCGACTATATTATACCCTGCACCACTTTGTAGATCTAAATTTTCGATACCATATCACATCCGCCAAATGTGTTGGGGGCTATATATAAAGGTTTGTCCCAAATACATACATTTAAATATCACTCGATCTGGAAGAATTTGATAGACTTCTACAAAATCTATAGACTCAAAATTTAAGTCGGCTAATGCACTAGGGTGGAACACAATGTTAGTAAAAAAATATGGGAAACGTTTAAATCTGAAGCAATTTTAAGGAAACTTCGAAAAAGTTTATTTATGATTTATCGCTCGATATATATGTATTAGAAGCTTAGGAAAATTAGAGTCACTTTTACAACTTTTCGACTAAGCAGTGGCGATTTTACAAGGAAAATGTTGGTATTTTGACAATTTTTGTCAAAATCAGAAAAACATATATATGGGAGCTATATCTAAATCTGAACCGATTTCAACCAAATTTGGCACGCATAGCTACAATGCTGATTCTACTCCCTGTGCAAAATTTCAACTAAATCGGAGTTAAAAATTGGCCTCTGTGGTCATATGAGTGTAAATCGGGCGAAAGCTATATATGGGAGATATATCTAAATCTGAACCGATTTTGCTGATATTTTGCAAGTTTTTCGAGACTCATAAAATATTCGGATGTACGCAATTTGAGGAAGATCGGTTGATATACACGCCAATTATGACCAGATCGGTGAAAAATATATATGGCAGCTATATCTAAATCTGAACCGATTTTTTCCAAAATCAATAGGGATCGTCTTTGAACCGAAATAGAACCCTATACCAAATTTTAGGACAATCGGACTAAAACTGCGAGCTGTACTTTGCACACAAAAATACATCAACAGACAGACAGACAGACAGACGGACAGACGGACGGACAGACGGACAGACAGACGGACAGACAGACGGACAGACAGACGGACAGACAGACAGACGGACATCGCTAAATCGACTCAGAATTTAATTCTAAGCCGATCCGTATACTAAAAGGTTGGTCTATGATTACTCCTTCTTGGCGTTACATACAAATGCACAAACTTATTATACCCTGTACCACAGTAGTGGTGAAGGGTATAAAAATGGAAACAAATATTGGAAAAATTCCTGGACTGAATAGTCTAAGTGAGCTTTGACCATAAATCGTGCTGCCGCTTTAAGCTTTTATGCAAATAATTTCGAAACAAATTTTTTATAGAAAAAATTTTGACACTAAAATTTTAGAAAAAAATTAGAAACTCTTTTCGAAAATTCGAAACAAATTTTTGAATAGTCTAAGTGAGGCTGACCATAAATCGTGCTGCCGCTTTAACCTTTTATGCAAATAATTAGGAAAAAAATTTATAGAAAAAATTTTGACACTTGGAAAAAATTTCGAAACTATTTTCGAAAATTCGAAACAAATTTTTTTTTTTTAGAAATTTTTTGAAACTAGTTTTTTATTTTCCAATTGATAATTGTTGATAAAAACGAGCTCGAGGTCTGGATGGTTTATTTTTATTAATTCAATATTTCGTCTTTGCATTACTTTTTTGATCGATAACATTTTGAAACTAATCTTTCGTAACAATTTTTTTTATAAAAAAAATATCGAAAAAATTTTTCATAGAAAACTCTTCGAAATAATTTAAAAAAAATTCAAGGCAATTTTTTTATACAAAATTCGAAACATATTTTATAAAAAAAAATTGTACAGAACAAAGTTGGAAAAAAATCGAAACAAATTTTTTATAGAAAATTTCGAAACAAAATTTTTTGTAGAAAATTTCGAAACAAAATTTTTTGTAGAAAATTTCGAAACAAAATTTTTTGTAGAAAATTTCGAAACAATTTTTTTTATAGAAAAAAAAAATCAAAGCTGAATTTTTATGGAACACATTTCGAAACTAATTTTTTGTACAAAAAATTTCAAAACTAATTTGTTTATGGAAAAATTTCGAAGCTAATTTTCCTCCTAAGAAAAATTTCCAAACAATTTTTTTTACAGAAACAAATTATTTTATAGAAAAAAATAATTGCAAACAAATATTGGAAAAATTCCTGAACAAGTTTTTTATGCAAATAATTTCAAAAGAAAAGAATTTTTCTATAAAAAATTAGTTTTGAATTAAAAAAAAAAAAAAAATCGATTTTTTTTATAAAATAATTTCGAAAAATTTTTTTAGAAACATTAATTTTAAAAAATTTTAGCTATAAAAATAAATCGTTTCAAAAAAATTTCTATGAACAAATTTTTTTCGAAATTTTTTTCTTTAAAAAAATAGTTTCGAAATTTTTTCTAAAAAAATAGTGAAAAGTTTTTTCTATAAAAAATTTCGAAACTATATTTTTAAAGAAAAAATTTCGAAAAAAAATTTGTTCATAAAAATTTTTTTGAAACGATTTATTTTTATAGCAAAAATTTTTTGAAATTAATGTTTCTATAAAAAAAATCGAGATTATTTTATAAAAAAAATCGAAATTTTTTTTATAAAAAAAAAAAAAATCAAAACTAATTTTTTATAGAAAAATTCTTTTATAGAAACAAATATATTTATAGTAAAATTTTGAAATGAATTTTTTATATAAAAATTTTGAAAACAAATCTTTTTTAGAAGAAATATTTATAGGAAAAACATTTGGGAAAAATTTTTATAGAAAAAATTTCGAAAGAAAAAATTGCAAAACAAATGTATTGTAGAAAAAATTATAATAGAAATAAATTTATTAAAAAAAAACTCGAAACAATGTTAAAAAAATATAAAACAAAATTTTATAATATAATTTTAAAACAAATTTTCTATATAAAAAAACTAAACAGCGTTTTTACAGAAATTTACTATAAAAAAAAAATATTATAAAAATAACTTAGTTTTGAAAAATAAAAATTAATGAAAAATTTTCTAAACCTATTTTTATTATAAAAAATTTGAAATAATATTTTTGTGGAAAAAAAATAAAAACAAATTTTATTGGAAAAAAAACTAATTCTTTTGAAATCACTCGTTCGTAATCACAACGCTATATTTAATTATGGGCCGAAATTGATCATTTTGTTGTGTTTTTTTTATAGTATTTTATAAAGAATTGTACATTATTTAATATAGACCGAACTAGGTAACCACTGCGCTATCTACTTAAATGTAACTAATATGCAACTCATTATACATTTTATTAAAAGTTCAAATTTTTTTTATAAAAATTTTGCTATATTTCGTCATAAATCAAAAAATTTTTACACAAAATTAGTGCAACCAAATTAATATTTATGAAATCTACAAAATTTTGTTTAATCGCTTTTCAATTCTAGCCAATTGTTTCCAAATGAGTACTAAAATTGTATGCATATTAAGTCCACAAAGAACTTTCATATATACATAAGCAAATATTTATTAACCTTCATAAGATGATTATTGATTTGTGTCGCAATGGCCTCTGGTGCCAAATGACAATTGTTCTTCCCTTCCTAGGAATGTGTGATTCAATCAATTTACCTTACCCCTTGTCCCAAGGGGCTATTCGAAGTCATATGAGAAATTCAACACCCGTGCTGTGATCACTCATTTGAACTGACATGGAAGAATGTGTTGGTTTATGAAGTGCGCAGGATTGATGACTGCCTACCACCCACATTCATAGATTGCACTCTTGTTACATGTATCCTTTTTACTCTTCCGTTTGAAATATTTGTATTTGTGTGTGTGTGCGTGTAGGTTAGGGGAAATTCATGAAGCTTTACATATTTATTGTTTGTTTAGGTCTTATGGTCCAGTGATCTTTATTATTCAGTGGATGGGTATGGCTACCCCCCAAAAAATTCCCAAAAATACTAATACGTGAATTCTGAGAGCCTATGCCATAAATATATTCATTTTCGTTATATATAAACATGAAAGACATTATGAGCATTATTTGTATGAAATATATAAAATATTTAGTTGACATTTTAACTTGATGCCAAGAATGGTCATCCTTCCTCCTCCTCCTAGGTTCAAATTCTTCGATCTGTATTATTACTTGTGAAGTTGTTTAATGTTATGGGCTATACTTTCTGTGACCCTAGTTATTAAATTTCCACTTCAAATAACATGAATCGAAGTTTTTTTTTGCTTTTTTTGTTTTTATCAAAACTCCTCTATGCAAAAAATTATTGAACCATTGCACTAAAGTTCTGCTCCAGTGATCTGTAAAATTTCACTAGAACTTTTGTTCACAAAGGTTTGACGGTTTTCTTATTTAGGATTATGAATGCCTAATACTTGTGTTTCCACTTCACGTCATATTTAGGAATTTTCATTAATTTTAATTTTGTTTGTGTTCGTGGTCTTAATTCTTTAAGAATAAAAGGATTGGTTTTGTATCCCATCATACACCTGATTTTTGCGAACAATTTATATAAACACAAAGTTAACTAAAAAGCAATTTGGTTTCTTTGACATTTTTAATATGTATTTTTTTGAATAATATTCTTGCCATATAAGAAATAAAATTTATTTATTTTCATTTCATTTAACAAATTCAAAATGTTTTCCAAAAAAATTATATCACATTTTTATTGTTGAAAAAAATTAAAATCTTCTTATTTATTTTCTTTAAAATTATTGATATGTATATTTATTCTTTTTAATAACGTTTTTCCCACATAGAAAGCAACATTTACTTTATTATTTTCAAATAAAAAAAAATGTTTTAGTTTTTTTTTTTTTATGAAAAAATGTTTTGTATTTTATTCCATAACCAATTTTTTGCGATTTTATATTTCAACAAAAAATTTGTTTCGTTTTTTTAATTTGTTGTAAAAAAATTGCAAAATTTTTTTCTTATGAAAATTTATATAATTTTTTTTTAATTTCAAATTTTCTTATTTATTTTCTTTAAAATTATTAATATGTATAATTATTATTTATATATTTTTTTGAAAAAATTTAAAATCTTCTTATTTATGTTTTTCCCACATAGAAAGCAAAATTTACTTTCTTATTTTCAAATAAAAAAAAGGTTTTAGTTTTTTTTTATAAAAAAATTGTTTTGTATTTTATTCCATAACCAATTTTTTTTGCGATTTTATATTCCAACAAAAAATTTGTTTCGTTTTTTTTAATTTGTTGTAAAAAAATTGAAAAATTTTTTTCTTATGGAAATTTATATAATTTTTTTTTTTTAATTTCAAATTTTCTTATTTATTTTCTATAAAATTATTGATAAGTATATGTATTCTTTAAGATTATTAATATGTATATTTATTATGATCTTTTTTGCATTTAAGATATAAAATTTGTTTATTTTATTTTTAAATTAAAAAAAATAATTTTTGTTATAAAAATTTGTTTAGAATTCATAACAAATTTGTTGCAATATTTTATTGCGAATTTCGTTTGTTGCAATAAACTTTTAAACTTTTATTCTATTAAAAATGGTTCAAATTTTTTTCTATAAAATATTTGATGAAATTTTTAAAAAACTTTGTTATGAAGTTTTTTCTTTTTTTTAATTTCATAATATTTACAGTTTTCTATTTATTTTATTATTTAAGATTTACAATCATAATAAGTTATGAAAATAATAAATATAAAAAAAATTAGGTGTTAACACCAAAGGTTCTTGACATACTAGTATTAACTAACATTTTTTTTTATAACACCATAAGAAATCATTAATGTTGGGCTAATAAATAAGTGATTACATATACTAAAGTAGATTAAATGAATACACATTCGATGGAGATCTACATTTTGTAAAAACAAATGTTTAGACATTTTTTCAATAAAAAAATATTGCAGTTAATCTAAAATTCTTTCTATAAAACATATTTTCTTTAAAAGGTTTAATGTAACATTTTTTCTATAAAAAAAATTATTGCAAAATGTTTTCTATAAAAAATTTATTGCAATTTATTTTCTATAAAAATGTATTGAAATTGTTTTCTACACAAAATTTATTGTAAATAATTTTTTTTTATTTTTTATTTTCAATAAAAAAATACAATTATTTTTATATTCGGTTTTTATTACAATTAAAAAATATTCTTTAAAATTTTTTGGACAATTTGTTTCTATAAAACATTGTGGTATCACAATGGACTGAATAGTCTAAGTGAGCCTGAATCTTAATCGGGCTGCCACTTTAACCTACACACAAAAAAATTTTTCTCTGATTCAATCACCAAATTAATTGATCCAATTAATTTTTTAATTGAAATGTCTTCAATCACGAAAATGATAGTATCAATTACAGTTTTAATTGAACATAGAAAAAATTCTTGATTAAAAAATTAATTGATTTTTTCAGCAAAATTCAATCAAATTTTTAATTGATTCAATTAAAAATTTAATTGATGTTGATTGCAAAACGCAATTAATTTATTAAGGTAACTATTTTTAAAAAGGTAACTATTTTTAATTATTTAGTTAGATTGGCTTAGAGTTTTTATTTGGATTAACAAATGATTGTTTGAAATACATTTTTAATTGAAAAAGTAAAAAAAATCAGCACTTTTTTAACTGAATTAGTCTTCCGAATTTGATTAAAAAGTATCAATTAATTTTTTAATTAAACATTTTAAATATTTCAATCATTGACTTAATTAACTTAATGTTTCTATCATGATTAAAAAGTTAATTGTATCAATTAATTTATTAATTGAAAAAATTTTCAACTTCAATTAACTTTTTAATTGGAAATATTTTGGTGATATTTTTTTCTGTGTAACCTTAACCTAACCTTCTATAAAACATATTTTCTTTAAAATGTTTAATTTAACGTTTTTCTTCTAAAAAAAATTATTGTTTTCAATAAAAAATGTATTGCAATTTATTTTTATAAAAATGTATTGAAATTGTTTTCTATACAAAATTTATTGCAAAATTGTTTCCTATAAAAATTATTAGCAAACATGTTCTCTTATAAAAAATATAAAGTTTTTTTCATGAAAAAAAATGCAATTATTTTTATATTCGGGTTTTATTACAATTATTTTTTATTTAGAACTTTTTCTATAATTACTATATTACAATTTTTCTATAAAAATTGTTTCAAATTTTTTTCATAAAATTTCCTCCATAAATATTTCGTTCGAAAATGTTTTTATAAGAAATTAATTTAATTAAGTTAATTTTATTTTTTTAAGTTAATTGTATTTAGTTTATATATATTTTTGTTTTTATTTTTTGTAAATGGTTATACATTGAAAACCTGCCTAAATTTGTTTCCTTAAGGTATTTTTGTAAGAGTCAATTCACTTGCCACTGCATGCGCAAATTTCATTGAAGTGGAAGAACAAGTAATAGGAATTCAGAATTCGAATGAAATTGGCCTACTATTCACTAATATTGAATTCCATTTCCCCTCGAAATTAGAAGATCATTGGACCATGATGAAGCTACAAAATCAAATTGAGCAAACATAACATCGTCATGTGTTAAAAGTTTGGACAATGGTGGAAGTCCTGGCACAAATTCGAGTACACACATAAACACATACACATATCCAACAACCGTGTATTCGCCCATCATGAATACATGTCCTTGTTGTGAGTGTAATATATGGCGCACTGGCAAATGTCGTAAATATCAATCATGCGCATCGAAATCAAGCATTCTTCCGTGTCATTTCAAATGAGTGATCACAATAAATGTGACCGACCATTGACATTTAATATTGTGTTGATGGCGGAGTGTGCAGAGAAGGGGGATTCCCCATCAATTGTCATTTTCTGTCTATTGTGTCAGGATTTGAATTAATTAGGTTCCTTTGGAATAATGGACAGATGCCATTGGAAGGAGTTGTTATGGTGGGGGAATTGACATTTTTGGAGATGGCATGAACAATGATTGCCTGCAGCGAAATAATATGAACTCCTGGTTCTAAACAGGAATCAATTTGAAAAATAAAAAAAAAAATAACAACGTATCTATACAATAATTCTATAGAATTGAAATTAAAAAATTAAATAATTTAATAAATTATAAATTAAATAAAAACTTAAAATGTATGCCTGATAAAATTTTCTATAGAAATAAAATTTTGACAAAATTTTCTATAGAAATACAATTTTGACAAAATTTTTTATAGAAATAAAATTTTGACAAAATTTTCGATATAAATAAAATTTTTTATAGAAATATGATATACCATTTTGATAACATTTTCTATAGAAATAAAATTTTCTATAGAAATAAAATTTTTATAAAATTTTCTATAGAAATAAAATTTTGATAAAATTTTCTATAGAAATAAAAGTTTTAAAAAAAATTTCTATAGATATACCATTTTGAAAAAATTTTCTATAGAAATAAAATTTTCACAAAATTTTTTATAGAAATAAAATTTTGACAAAATATTCTATAGAAATAAAATTTTCTATAGAAATAAAATTTTGAAAAAAATTTTCTATAGATATACCATTTTGAGAATAGAAATAAAATTTTTACAGAATTTTCTATAGAAATAAAATTTTTACAAAATTTTCTATAGAAATAAAATTTTTACAAAATTTTCTATAGAAATAAAATTTTTACAAAATTTTCTATAGAAATAAAATTTTGACAAAATTTTCTATAGAAATAAAATTTTGACAAAATTTTCTATAGAAATAAGATTTTGGCAAAATTTTTTATAGAAATAAAATTTTGACAAAATTTTCTATAGAAAAAAAATTTTGACAAAATTTCCTATAGAAATAAAATTTTGCTAAAATTTTCTATAGAAATAAAATTTTGCTAAAATTTTCTATAGAAATAAAATTTTGATCAAAATTTCTATAGAAATAAAACAAAATTATCCATGGATTTTTTTTTTGACAAAGTTTTCCAATGAAATTAAATTGTGACAAAAATGTCATCATAATCTTCAAGATAAGGTTTTTAAATTTGTTAGATTTTTGCTAAATTTCCATTAAATTATTAAATTCAATTAAATTATTTGAATTTATTTTAGATTAAATAATATATTTCGACCAACTTTAATATATCACATTTGTTCATTTGTTATCTCAAAAATGCTAATGTCATTAGATGATAATTTTTATAAAACTCCATCAGCCAAATAGGTCTAACCCGCCATCCCCTACTCATTACCTTTCCATTGCCACAAGGAAGCCACAACAAATGGGAGGAGGAGTGTTATTTTCCTACAACGTTTCCTCTATCCCAAAAAACGAATTCGAGGCCTACAAGTGTTGTCCTTCAACATTTTCAACGTTTGAATTCACTTGAGTGATTATTGTTTTGTCACATCACCACCAAATGCGGGTATCACATTCGCATATGCTTTTCACACAAAGAGTCAAAGAAGCAGGCCAGGACCTTTTTGAAAAATTCTGTTATCCTGTTAGGAAATCATTGAAGTAAAACACATTTTCTGCTTCAATGATCTTGCTGATGTACCGCTCATTTGAAAAGGAGAGGAAGAGCTACAAAAGGAAACATCTTGGAAAAGCAGGATGTTAAAAATGATGATCTCCCATCTGATGGCCTTTCACTTGATTTCACTTGCTTTGTGAATTGGAATTAATTGTCATCTGTTGACATAGGGATTATTGAATTGTAAAATTATCTTCCATGAACTGGAGATGCTATTGTGTGTGGTTAATTTAGTTGAGAATTAATATGTGGTTCAATGATTTGGATAATTAACTTAAATATGTGTGATGAAGACTCGTCTCTCTACCTCTATCTCTTTCGCTCTCTTGTAGTGGTCTTATTGGAATTTATGGGGGTCGTTTTAGAGCTGGCCTAAAAATGTTGATTGAAGTGGAAGATTGTCTACCGGCAGGCAAAAATATCCTCTTCTAGTGGAATATGTCACATTAGAGGTTACTATCTCATCTTCATACTCCTTTCCATTGAATTTGGGGAAAAAGTTCATGTCACCACAAATTTCTTCTGCTCCAGTGATCTTTTTCCTTTAGTTTGTCACTTTGCCATTATTCACTTTGGCTGTATAATGGGCTCCTGATACTGTATATTCCACATGACTTCTCAGGGTTCTGTTTCGAATTTTACATTTCCAATTTTTGTTTGTCACATAATCAATTATTTGGATTATTTAATTAATCATGGGCCAGTGATCTGTATAATTGTGGCCAAATTACCCTTAACTATCAACGAGCGAAAAAGAGAGAGAGAGTCAATAAGAGAACCCATGTGGAAAGAGATGTAATGGGAAGACATCAAATGTCACAGGCTGCCACCATTAGAAGAGTCATTGTTGTGGCCTTAAATACAAACCCCACAAATGAAGATGAACACACACACACTCACAGATATATACGGAAACGCGAATATCCTGGGAGTCTGTGACCCGCATTTATATTACCACAAATTTCTTCTGGTCTAGTGATCTTTGCCCTGGCGGGGATTCATTGTGGTCGCATGTTGTTTGTTTTTCCCTTTTCCCCCTTACCAATTTGCCTCCATCATCCATTTTAATTGGCGCCAGATAAACTTTGAAATGCTTATTTTTTATCATTTAGGAAGGTTATGATGTCATCATGCGCCACAGCTTGGTGGTCTTGGTTAAAGTTGATTGTGAGTAAAGGTTGTGAAAATGAGATTTATTTCTCAAGAAAAAGTACACCAACATTCTTACAAAGAAGGGCAAGACAATGTCATAAAGGGTCAAGATGTAATGAATGAAGAAAAAAAAATTAAATATAAAAATGAACCAAAAAAAAAAAAAACAAAAATGTCAACATGTTAAGTGTAAGACAGTTTACCTATTATAACAAACTTTTCTTTGCATACTTTCAGGTGCAAGCTTCAAAATACTATGGCATGAAACGAAAAAAGTGGTCACACATTTAAGTAAGTACAAAAAGCACCAAGATAATTTAATTTAAATCGATCAAGACCTAATTTTAGTTATTTTATTATTATTCTGAATTTATTGGTCTTCTGTAATTGACAAAAAAGTATCCTCCAAATACATCCGTAGACGAGAAAATTCTATAATATGAAGGAATACTTTTTTTATTTAATATTGTTGCTGAAGGTTATGGGCTCCTACGATACTAATTGAGAAAATCATTATTGTTTTCTGCTCCAGTGATCTTGAAATTTTCGGAAGAGAAAAATATGCAAATACCACAAATACTGAACTCCCATTATAACAATTTCCACATGAGTTCATTTAAAAAGGTTCATTACAAGGCTTATGAGATAAAATGTTGACAAAATTTTCTATAGAAATAAAATTTTGACAAAATTTTCTGTAGAAATAAAATTTTGACAAACTTTTGTATAGCAATAAAATTTTTAGAAAATTTTCTATAGAAATAAAATTTTGACAAAATTTTCTATAGAAATAAAAGTTTGACAAAATTTTCTGTAGAAATAAAATTTTGACAAACGTTTCTATAGAAAAACCATTTTAACAAAATTTTCTGTATAAATAAAATTTTGACAAAATTTTCTATAGCAATAAAATTTTTAGAAAATTTTCTATAAAAATAAAATTTTGACAAAATTTTCTATAGAAATAAAAGTTTGACAAATTTTTCTGTAGAAATAAAATTTTGACAAAATTTTCTATAGAAATAAAATTTTGACAAAATTTTCTATAGAAATAAAATTTTGACAAAATTTTCTATAGAAATAAAATTTTGACAAAATTTTCTATAGAAATAAAATTTTGACAAAATTTTCTATAGAAATAAAATTTTGACAAAATTTTCTATAGAAATAAAATTTTGACAAAATTTTCTATAGAAATAAAATTTTGACAAAATTTTCTATAGAAATAAAATTTTGACAAAATTTTCTATAGAAATAAAATTTTGAGAAAAATTTTGTATAGAAATTAAATTTGGACAAAATTTTTTATAGGAATAATATTTTGACAAATTTTTCTATAGAAATTAAATACGGACAAAAAATTTTCTATAGAAATAAAATTTTGACAAAATTTTCTATAGAAATAAAAGTTTGGCGAAATATTCTATAGAAATAAAATTTTGACAACATTTTCTATAGAAATATTATTTTGACAAAATTTTCTTTATATAAAATTTTGTATAGAAATAAAATTTTTCTCTAGAAATAAAATTTTGACAAAATTGTTTGTATTTTGACAAAATTCTCTATAGAAATAAAATTTTGACAAAATTTTCTATAGAAATAAAATTTTGACAAAATTTTCTATAGAAATAAAATTTTGACAAAATTTTCTATAGAAATAAAATTTTGACAAAATTTTCTATAGAAATAAAATTTTGACAAAATTTTCTATAGAAATAAAATTTTGAGAACAATTTCTATAGAAATAAAATTTTGACAAAATGTTCTATAGAAATAAAATTTTTACAAAATTTTCCATAGAAATAAAATTTTGACAAAATTTTCTATAGAAATTAAATTTTGAGAACAATTTCTATAGAAATAAAATTTTGACAAAATATTCTACAGAAATAAAATTTCGACAAAATTTTCTATAGAAATAAAATTTTGAGAAACATTTCTATAGAAATAAAATTTTGACAAAATGTTCTACAGAAATAAAATTTTGACAAAATTTTCTATAGAAATAAAATTTTGGGAAATTTTTCCATAGAAATAAAATTGTGAAAAAGTTTTGTATAGAAATAACATTTTGAGAAAATTTTCAATAGAAAAGCAAATTTGACAAAATTTCCTATAGAAACAAAATTTTCCTTTGAAAAATTCTGTTATCCTGTTAGGAAATCATTGAAGTAAAACACATTTTCTGCTTCAATGATCTTGCTGATGTACCGCTCATTTGAAAAGGAGAGGAAGAGCTACAAAAGGAAACATCTTGGAAAAGCAGGATGTTAAAAATGATGATCTCCCATCTGATGGCCTTTCACTTGATTTCACTTGCTTTGTGAATTGGAATTAATTGTCATCTGTTGACATAGGGATTATTGAATTGTAAAATTATCTTCCATGAACTGGAGATGCTATTGTGTGTGGTTAATTTAGTTGAGAATTAATATGTGGTTCAATGATTTGGATAATTAACTTAAATATGTGTGATGAAGACTCGTCTCTCTACCTCTATCTCTTTCGCTCTCTTGTAGTGGTCTTATTGGAATTTATGGGGGTCGTTTTAGAGCTGGCCTAAAAATGTTGATTGAAGTGGAAGATTGTCTACCGGCAGGCAAAAATATCCTCTTCTAGTGGAATATGTCACATTAGAGGTTACTATCTCATCTTCATACTCCTTTCCATTGAATTTGGGGAAAAAGTTCATGTCACCACAAATTTCTTCTGCTCCAGTGATCTTTTTCCTTTAGTTTGTCACTTTGCCATTATTCACTTTGGCTGTATAATGGGCTCCTGATACTGTATATTCCACATGACTTCTCAGGGTTCTGTTTCGAATTTTACATTTCCAATTTTTGTTTGTCACATAATCAATTATTTGGATTATTTAATTAATCATGGGCCAGTGATCTGTATAATTGTGGCCAAATTACCCTTAACTATCAACGAGCGAAAAAGAGAGAGAGAGTCAATAAGAGAGCCCATGTGGAAAGAGATGTAATGGGAAGACATCAAATGTCACAGGCTGCCACCATTAGAAGAGTCATTGTTGTGGCCTTAAATACAAACCCCACAAATGAAGATGAACACACACACACTCACAGATATATACGGAAACGCGAATATCCTGGGAGTCTGTGACCCGCATTTATATTACCACAAATTTCTTCTGGTCTAGTGATCTTTGCCCTGGCGGGGATTCATTGTGGTCGCATGTTGTTTGTTTTTCCCTTTTCCCCCTTACCAATTTGCCTCCATCATCCATTTTAATTGGCGCCAGATAAACTTTGAAATGCTTATTTTTTATCATTTAGGAAGGTTATGATGTCATCATGCGCCACAGCTTGGTGGTCTTGGTTAAAGTTGATTGTGAGTAAAGGTTGTGAAAATGAGATTTATTTCTCAAGAAAAAGTACACCAACATTCTTACAAAGAAGGGCAAGACAATGTCATAAAGGGTCAAGATGTAATGAATGAAGAAAAAAAAATTAAATATAAAAATGAACCAAAAAAAAAAAAAACAAAAATGTCAACATGTTAAGTGTAAGACAGTTTACCTATTATAACAAACTTTTCTTTGCATACTTTCAGGTGCAAGCTTCAAAATACTATGGCATGAAACGAAAAAAGTGGTCACACATTTAAGTAAGTACAAAAAGCACCAAGATAATTTAATTTAAATCGATCAAGACCTAATTTTAGTTATTTTATTATTATTCTGAATTTATTGGTCTTCTGTAATTGACAAAAAAGTATCCTCCAAATACATCCGTAGACGAGAAAATTCTATAATATGAAGGAATACTTTTTTTATTTAATATTGTTGCTGAAGGTTATGGGCTCCTACGATACTAATTGAGAAAATCATTATTGTTTTCTGCTCCAGTGATCTTGAAATTTTCGGAAGAGAAAAATATGCAAATACCACAAATACTGAACTCCCATTATAACAATTTCCACATGAGTTCATTTAAAAAGGTTCATTACAAGGCTTATGAGATAAAATGTTGACAAAATTTTCTATAGAAATAAAATTTTGACAAAATTTTCTGTAGAAATAAAATTTTGACAAACTTTTGTATAGCAATAAAATTTTTAGAAAATTTTCTATAGAAATAAAATTTTGACAAAATTTTCTATAGAAATAAAAGTTTGACAAAATTTTCTGTAGAAATAAAATTTTGACAAACGTTTCTATAGAAAAACCATTTTAACAAAATTTTCTGTATAAATAAAATTTTGACAAAATTTTCTATAGCAATAAAATTTTTAGAAAATTTTCTATAAAAATAAAATTTTGACAAAATTTTCTATAGAAATAAAAGTTTGACAAATTTTTCTGTAGAAATAAAATTTTGACAAAATTTTCTATAGAAATAAAATTTTGACAAAATTTTCTATAGAAATAAAATTTTGACAAAATTTTCTATAGAAATAAAATTTTGACAAAATTTTCTATAGAAATAAAATTTTGACAAAATTTTCTATAGAAATAAAATTTTGACAAAATTTTCTATAGAAATAAAATTTTGACAAAATTTTCTATAGAAATAAAATTTTGACAAAATTTTCTATAGAAATAAAATTTTGACAAAATTTTCTATAGAAATAAAATTTTGAGAAAAATTTTGTATAGAAATTAAATTTGGACAAAATTTTTTATAGGAATAATATTTTGACAAATTTTTCTATAGAAATTAAATACGGACAAAAAATTTTCTATAGAAATAAAATTTTGACAAAATTTTCTATAGAAATAAAAGTTTGGCGAAATATTCTATAGAAATAAAATTTTGACAACATTTTCTATAGAAATATTATTTTGACAAAATTTTCTTTATATAAAATTTTGTATAGAAATAAAATTTTTCTCTAGAAATAAAATTTTGACAAAATTGTTTGTATTTTGACAAAATTCTCTATAGAAATAAAATTTTGACAAAATTTTCTATAGAAATAAAATTTTGACAAAATTTTCTATAGAAATAAAATTTTGACAAAATTTTCTATAGAAATAAAATTTTGACAAAATTTTCTATAGAAATAAAATTTTGACAAAATTTTCTATAGAAATAAAATTTTGAGAACAATTTCTATAGAAATAAAATTTTGACAAAATGTTCTATAGAAATAAAATTTTTACAAAATTTTCCATAGAAATAAAATTTTGACAAAATTTTCTATAGAAATTAAATTTTGAGAACAATTTCTATAGAAATAAAATTTTGACAAAATATTCTACAGAAATAAAATTTCGACAAAATTTTCTATAGAAATAAAATTTTGAGAAACATTTCTATAGAAATAAAATTTTGACAAAATGTTCTACAGAAATAAAATTTTGACAAAATTTTCTATAGAAATAAAATTTTGGGAAATTTTTCCATAGAAATAAAATTGTGAAAAAGTTTTGTATAGAAATAACATTTTGAGAAAATTTTCAATAGAAAAGCAAATTTGACAAAATTTCCTATAGAAACAAAATTTTCTATAGGGATTAAATTTTTACAAAATTTTCTATAGAAATAAAATTTTGACAAAATTTTCCATAGAAATAAAATTGTGAAAAGGTTTTCTATAGAAATAAAATTTTGACAAAATTTTCTATAGAAATAAAATTTTGACAAAATTTTCTATAGAAATAAAATTTTGACAAAATTTTCTATAGAAATAAAATTTTGACAAAATTTTCTATAGAAATAACATTTTTACAAAATTTTCTATAGAAATAAAATTTTGACAAAATTTTCTATAGAAATAAAATTTTGACAAAATTTTCTATAGAAATAAAATTTTGACAACATTTTCTATAGAAATAAAATTTTGGGAAAAATTGTCTATAGAAATAACATTTTGACAAAATTTTCTATAGAAATAAAATTTTGACAAAATTTTCTATAGAAATGAAATTTTGAGAAAAGTTGTTCTTCCAAAAGGCTCCGGATGTCAAATCTAGGTCTCGGTTTTTATGGGGACTATATATTTTCTAAATCGATAATAATTCTAAATCGATATGGACCAATTTTCGCGTGGTTGTTAGAGGCTACATACTTACATCACGTACCAACTTTTAAGCGGATCGGTTGAAATTTACACTTAAAGGAAGCACAAGAAATCAAATCGGAGAATCGGTTTATATGGGTGCTATATATAATTATAGAACGATATATCCTGGCTTCATTTGAACTTGACCTGCTTGCAGACAAAAGACGGTTCTGTGGCAAATTTCAGGATGATAGCGTCTTTATTGAAGGCTGTAGCGTGATTCCAACGAACAGAGAGACGGTCTTAGAATTTCTCCCTGATCCAGAATATCATCAAATCAATTAATTTCTTAATATATTATGTCTACAGAAACTACTAGTTTCTGTATACATAATATATTGGTGCGATAACTATTTAGTTTCCCAGCCTGATGCAAGAATATCGATTTGTAATAGCCAGCTTTTACACTTGAAAACTATGTGAACATATCTATTGTATAGAAGCAGTATTACAAAAGCCTAAAGTTTGTTTTACTATTGTCATTTCCTGCCTCTTCCTCATCCTTCTTGTTTGCCCACTGTACGCTACTCAATTGATTCTTAATTGATGTCCTGTCACATGTATTTGCATTTGAATTCACATGAGTGAGTGACATATTAATTGTCAAACATTGATTCCGTTGGGCATCATTCCTCTAACCAGACATCCTGCTACCCGATGGCAGAGGATGGAAAGCCAAGCGAACTGTTATTTTCTGCTTGGATGATCTTTTTTGGAGCATGTATATACGGGGACATTCTGCTATCCCAAGCTTAGCTATTCCAGTTCAGAGAATTTAAAGCTATAATGTGAATTAAATATCTCGAAGAAGAGCTCAAGTAAAGAGCTAATGTAGGGGAGAATCGACTAAAGGATACTCTACACGATACTCCATGATTCACTTAGTCTTAAAAAAATCTTAAATCTCACTAAAGACCAACGTTGCCAAGATTGCCATAAATGCAGGTATATTTGTCCTAGAAGAAAGCGGATGTTTTTTGTCCAATATTTCGTTTAGGGAAAAGAAATCGATTCAGTATCTGTAATAACCTAGGACTATAGAAATACTAAAGTTTAGATGTTAGCCCGAGCATATGCAATGGCTTTAGATTCTAGGCTCACAATCTACTTTCTTCCACCTGGCTGCATTTAGAGCAAATTAATTACCTGGCATATTTGTTCGAGTGTAAGAAATATTGATGGGAGTTCATTTTCTGATGGCTAGTCCCTGTTTGTCCTGACACATAAACTCATTGCGTTACCCTTGAAACCAATTGACCATATTTGTTCTGCTTCACTGATCTTTGATTAATTTCTAACCCAAAAAAATGGGGTGGCAATTGCATTTTATATGGCAAACAATTGTCTGTCTGCCGGTGACTATTCCCCCCGGTCACCTCCCGCCTTTGAGGTTAATGTAAATGAATGAAAGGGTGACAAATATTTAAAAATGATGGACATGTGCAAGGATTAGTTAGTGCCGTTGTGTCATTTCATACATACAGAAAAAAACTATAGCATTCTAAAGTATAAAAGTATACTCCGATTTATGTGAAATTTTGAACTCAGGGTAGAATTAGCATTCTTTGCATACCAAATCTGGTAAAACTCGCTTCAGATTTAGACATAGCTCACATATATATCGAAAATGTGGATCTTCAAATTGGATCAGGTTATAATAAAGTCGGCCCCGCTTGATTTTAGACTTTTCTAACTTGTTCTATAAGGTTCCAAGGAGAAAGTTCTACGCAGTCCTAACTGTGGAGAACGCATCTGTTTATCCCCCTTCTCCTCAGTTTCTCTTTAATGGACAACTGATTGACTGATTGGATTCACACCATAACCTAAAGACTTTTCTTACCGTGTATATTGTTCTTTCTTTTCTCTCATATTCCTATCTATAAAAGAATCTTTCATTGAAAACTGTTCGCCCATCAAACAAGCTTACATTTGAGTGATTTTAAACGACTGAGGCCGATTTGAATGACTGACTGGCTGGCACCATCATTTCAAATCCTTTGACGTCAACTTAGCTGCGCATCATGCCGCCCTTTTAAATTCAAACTTAATCGACCGTTATAAAATTCATATCATGGGGGTAATGGTGGTGAGAAATATACTCGTCGACAATTGCCATTGAAAGTCCAAGTCAAAGCAAAGTGAGAAACAAGGAAAGGAAATCCACAACAAAAATCCTTTTGAAATGTGCCAGTTATTTCATATGAAATCCCCAAACTGGGAGCTCAGCCATATAGCCAGCCTGCTGCCGAAAGAAGCAAAAGGTAAACACCAACCGACCAAAAACAAACAAAGATCACCAGACCAGAAGATAATTAATGATATGCACAAATTTCCCCATGCAGCAGGCGAATGCTTTGATGGTGTGGTATTAAAGCAATACTGCTGCAATGCCCCCTCCTCCTTGACTCTTACTACAACACATTTTGGCATACGATTTAAGAGTTATTTAGAGAGGAAGGAGTAAAAATCTTAAGCATGCGCACTATTCCGTATTGAAGTTACAAGAAAATCTCTTGCATTTTAGAACTTTCACCATATAGTAACGCATGAAGGAATGAAACAGTTTTCAACTTTTGTACTCACACACACATACCCGTACACATAGAGATGCTACCTAGGTGGCTGCTTTGTTGAATAACTCACTGAATGACAATACAAATCCATCACTCTTTCATCTGTTTACTCTGATTGAGGTGTGGTGGGTATGTCAATCACAGAGACACACACTCACACACACTCTCTGAGGTAAATGCAGTGAGGGCAATTGAAAACACACGACTGATTCAAATGAAATAAATTACGAAACTTCTTCAGCCAGCATAAATTACATAGATCACTGGGCCAGAAGACAATTTCATCAAAACTGGGAATGAAGAATAAGTTCACACAGCTTCTTGTGTTGGTGGCTTATAGTGAAAGGCTACCACCCTATATTAGGTTATATGAGACATTGTAGATCAAACGAAAGAATGAGTGAAACAATCATCATAAGCAAGAAAAGTCAAATCTGGAAAATATTCTTGAAAGAGGAGGGAATGGACATATAGGGTAACTGGCACGAAGTGTTATCAAGTTCACATGACTATATCTGTCAAACTAGTAATAACATCTACATGATCAGATGACAGCTCATTATATTGTTTACAATCCACCCAATAAGTTATTTAAAAAAATGTTATTTGAGTTGTTTAAATAAAAATTTAATAGGCTATTGGTGCACGGTTGTCACCCGTGCCAAAAATAATCTACCAAAATTTGAAGAAAAATTTACCATAAATCTACCAAATTTGAGAAAAAATATTTTAAGTTTTTTTTTTTTTTTTATAAACTTTTAATGCTTTATATGAAAAAATCTTTTCAGATTTAGATTTTTTTTTCAGTATTTACAATATTATATATTATGATCTCTCCTATATATTATGACCTAACACGAAAATTTAAATTTTTAAAAATATTAAATTTATAAAACATTGTATACAGAAATATTTGTCAAAATTTTATTACTATAGAAAATTTTGTCACAATTTTATTTCTATAGAAAATTTTGTCAATTTTTTTTTTCTATAAAAAAATTTTGTCAACATTTTATTTCTATAGAAAAATTTTAATCTATAGAAGATTTTGTCAACATTTTATTTCCATAGAAAATGTTGTCAAAATTTTATTTCTATAGAAAATTTTGTCAAAATTTTATTTCTATAGAAAATTTGTTAAAATTTTATTTCTATAGAAAATTTTGTCAAAATTTTATTTCTATAGAAAATTTTGCCAAAATTTTATGCCTATAGAAAATTTTGTCAAAATTTTATTTCTATAGATATTTGTCAATATTTTATTTCCATAGAAAATTTTGTCAAAATTTTATTTCTATAGAAATTCTGTCAAAATTTTATTTCTATAGAAAATTTTGTCAAAATTTTAGTTCTGTAGAAAAATTTTATTTCTAGAGAAACTTTTATCAAAATTTCATTTCTATAGAAAATTTTGTCAAAATTTTATTTCTTAGTAAATTTTGTCAAAATTTTATTTCTATAAAAAATGTTGTCAAAATTTTATTTCTATAGAAATTCTGACAAAATTTTATTTCTATAGAAAATTTTGTCAAAATTTTGGTTCTATGGAAAAATTTTAATCTATATAAAATTTTGTAAAAATTGTATTTCTATAGAAAATTTTGTCAATTTTTTTTCTATAAAAAAATTTTGTCAACATTTTATTTCTATAGAAAAATTTTAATCTATAGAAGATTTTGTCAACATTTTATTTCCATAGAAAATGTTGTCAAAATTTTATTTCCATAGAAAATGTTGTCAAAATTTTATTTCTATAGAAAATTTTGTCAAAATTTTATTTCTATAGAAAATGTTGTCAAAATTTTATTTCTATAGAAAATTTTGTCAAAATTTTATTTCTATAGAAAATTTTGCCAACATTTCATGCCTATAGAAAATTTTGTTAAAATTTTATTTCTATAGACAATGTGTCAACATTTTATTTCTATAGACAATGTGTCAAAATTTTATTTTTATAGAAAATTTTGTCAATATTTTATTTCCATAGAAAATTTTGTCAAAATTTTATTTCTATAGAAATTCTGTCAAAATTTTATTTCTATAGAAAATTTTGTCAAAATTTTAGTTCTGCAGAAAAAATTTATTTCTTAAAAAACTTTTGTCAAAATTAAATTTCTATAGAAAATTTTGTCAAAATTTTAGTTCTGCAGAAAAAATTTATTTCTTAAAAAACTTTTGTCAAAATTAAATTTCTATAGAAAATTTTGTCAAAATTTTATTTCTATAGTAAATTTTGTCAAAATTTTATTTCTATAAAAAATTTTGTCAAAATTTTATTTCTATAGAAATTCTGTAAAAATTTTATTTCTATAGAAAATTTTGTCAAAATTTTAGTTCTATAGAAAAATTTTAATCTATAGAAAATTTTGTAAAAATTTTATTTCTATAGAAAATTTTGTAAAAATTGTATTTCTATAGAAAATTTTGTTTCCATAGAAATTTTTGTCAAAATTAAATTTCTATATAAAATTTTGTCAAAATGTTATTTCTATAGAAAATTTTGTCAAAATTTTATTTCTATAGAAAATTCTGTAAAAATTTTATTTCTATAGAAAAATTTGTCAAAATTTTATTTCTATAGAAAAATTTTAATCTATAGACAATTTTGTCAACATTTTATTTCCATAGAAAATTTTGTCAAAATTTTATTTCTATAGAAAATTTTGTCAAAATTTTATTTCTATAGACAATTTGGTCAAAATTTTATTTCTATAGAAAATTTTGTAGAAATTTTATTTCAATAGCCAATTTTGTCAAAATTTTATTTCTATAGAAAATTTTGTCAATTTTATTTCTATAAAAAATTATTTTTATATAAAATTTTGTCAAAATTTTTTCGAAATTTTATTTCTATAGAAAATTTTGTCAAAAATTTATTTCTATAGAAAATTTTGTCAAAATTTTATTGCTATAGAAAATTTTTTTAAAATTTTATTTCTATAGAAAATTTTATCAAAATTTTAAATTTCTATATACAATTTTGTCAAAATTTCAAATTTCTACATACAATTTTGTAAGTTTTTATCAAATTTAAAATCAGTTACCTACAAATTTATTTAATAATGACAGTTTTGCTAATTAAATTTTTTCTCGATTTCAATTCCCCCAAAAATTTTCTTCTTAGACAGTTTATTTTTCGTGTAAACATTTTCCATTTGTGTGGCATTTTTTTTTGCTTGCTATACCACCATTACTCGAAATACTTAAGTGATTCTGAGATCATTCAATTGAAACGTAACGGAAACAAGGAAGTTTTATTTCGATTCACATGAATGATGTCCTTTTCTGTGCTCTGTCATATGGCTTTGATACACAGGCCCGCATATATATGCTCATCTCTGGCACATATATACATATGAATATACATGAACAAATTCACTTGGCAAGAACCACAATATACTTGAAGGGTATGCCTATTTTATTGATGACACAAGATAAATGTCTTCTTATGGTCCAGTGATCATTGGTACTTGAGGCAATGGTAATGGCAAAGAGTTTATTTTGTATAGTGTATCAAGAATTCTGTGTTCCTGGTAAATTTAAACATTGGATTGCAATGAAAAATCGATAACTAACAAAATCTTATGAAAAATCAGACATGATTGCGTATGATAAATTTTAATTGAAAAATATGCAAACTAATACGCACTATTGCACTGGGACCATAGGTCGTATAATTGATATTATATTAAATTACAAAGAAACGAAAAGTTTCGTCAATTCTCATGAAATATTATAAAATTTTTTAAAGAATATATTATTGTAAAAATTCAAATGTAATTAACAATTTAATATATTAGGTTTCCCTATACTCTTGCCTTGCCTTTCATAGCCTTCACTTAATTTTAACAATGAACCCTATGAACTCTTCTATTCCTTGCCAAATTTTCTTTAGAATTTCCTCTTATGTTTTTCCTTTCACTTTGTGGCCTTTAATTATTCCTCCTAATGAATTTGCGCATGTTAAACCCACTGATTCGGAATAATTGTTGTTGCCACAACTTTTGACTTGGTTGGCTGTTGCCTCCTAATGTAGCTGTTGACTCCAAGGAAGGGTGTGAGTGTGTGACCACATAATGTTAAATAAATTGGCACATCAATTTCTTTCTGGTCTAGTGATCTAAGGCTTTTGCTGCCCCCAAAGAACAATGTGGCACTTGTCTCTAGGCGATAAGCTTGCTGCTAACATATGCTGATTGCCTAGTAGGAAAGGATTTTGAACATGATGAGGAAATAAAAGGAAATCGTATATTTTCTTATGGAAACTCGGTACTCGTAGGTTAGGTTAGACTAAATATGGTGGCAGAAATTTTGTAAAAATTTTATTTCTATAGAAAATTTTGTCAAAATTTTATTTCTATAGAACATTTTGTCGAAATTGTTCTTCATTAGAAATTTTTAGCAAAGTTTTATTTCTATAGAAAATTTTGTCAAAATTTTATTTCTATAGAAAATTTTGTCAATATATTATTTCTATAGAAAATTTTGTCAAAGTTTTATTTCTATAGAAAATTTTATCAAAAATTTATTTCTATAGAACATTTTGTGAATATATTATTTCTATAGAAAATTTTGTCAAAATTTTATTTCTATAGAAAATTTTGGCAAAATTTAAAATTTCTATAGAAAATTTTGTCAAAATTTTATTTCTATAGAAAATTTTGTCAAAATTTTATTTCTATAGAAAATTTTGTCAAAATTTTATTTCTATAGAAAATTTTGTCAAATTTTTTTTTCTATAGAAAATTTTGTCAATATATTATTTGTATAGAAAATTTTGTCAAAGTTTTATTGCTTTAGAAAAATTTTTTCAAAATTTTATTTTTATGGAAAATTTTGTCAAAATTTTATTTCTATAGAAAATTTTATCAAAATATTATTTCTATAGAAAATTGTGTCAAAATTTTATTTCTATAGAAAATTTTGTCAACATTTTATTTCTATAGAAAATTTTGTCAAAATTTTATTTCTATAGAAAATTTTGTCAAAATTTTATTTCTATAGAAAAATTTGAGAAAAGTTTATTTCTATAGAAAATTTTGTCAAAAATTTTATTTCTATAGAAAATTTCAAATCAATATGGCCAAATTATAATATCCCTACAAGTAGAACAAAAACAACAAATGTCACTCATGTGTACTCAATTGGAACAATTTGGTAGCAGGGAGTCAGCAATGGGTTAAAGCAGACACCAGTTTTCCAGCTATGTGTTCACAACAATATGTGGTCATTATCAATCAAGGCCTCATTTGGTTTTTGTTTATATTGCTCATTTTTTTTTGCATTTTCATTAACAAACGATTTTTCTAACACCAGTCCTTTATGATTTGCAGGCGGTGGTGTTTCATTTCTTTGCCTCATCCTCCATATATGTGGACACCTTCCCATTTATTTATGTTGTGTTTGCGTACCACCCCATTTAACAGATCACTGATTCGGAAGCAAAATGAAGCCATCAAAGTGCGGAATTTTATTGCTTGGATTTGGAATAACTTTAGCACAAATGAATAATTGATGAGCTGGTTCATTGAAAGAAACTTTTGTGGGCTTTTGGTGGGTTCATGGGGTGGCCGATGTTATGGGGCAAAAAATTTTTTTAAACTGTTGAGGATTGGTAATGGAGGAGCATTTTTCCCTTCCTAGATGGGAGAAGGAGAACCTTAAACATTCTCTTAATTTGAGAAAAGCAAAGACGCGATAGCAAAGCAAACAAACAATAGAAACAAAATTTTTACAAAATTTTCTATAAAAATAAAATTTTGACAAAAATTTCTATAGAAATAAAAATTTTTACAAAATTTTCTATAGAAATAAAATTTTGACAAAATTTTCTATAAAAATAAAATTTTGACAAAATTTTCTATAGAAATAAAATTTTGACAAAATTTTCTATAGAAATAACATTTTGACAAAATTTTCTATCTAAATAAAATTTTGACAACATTTTCTATAGAAATAAAATTTTGATAAAATTTTCTATAGAAGTAAAATTTTGACAATTTTCTATAGAAATAAAATTTTGAAAAATTTGTCTATGGAAATAAAATTTTGATAAAATTTTCTATAGAAGTAAAATTTTGACAATTTTCTATAGAAATACTATTTTGACAAAATTTTCGAAATAAATTAAATTTTACAAAATATGTTTTTTTTTTATTGGTAGTTTTTCTGGAATTGGAATTTCAATGCCAATAAGTTCGATGTCAATCTCCAATGTTAATAAGTAATTTTCCATTAAAATCGTTTCAGATATTTGTGTTGAATTATCTTTGGCATCACACCCCTCGTACTTTCAACAAACTTTGTGTTTATTCCACTCTGCTAGCGATTCAATTACAATTCATTCCGTCCATCATTTATATTCACAATGAGCGTAATGCCTCTTCTACGAATTTTATCCACCACACTTGCCACAGACTTGCGCTGTGCTGGTATGAGTATAAGGGAGCTGGCATTATGTCGGGCTCCAACAACAAAATTCCCCTGAGAGTCAAGGCTTACATTTTCCCATCTCCATTTAAGTCACTCACACTCGCAAAACAGACGGATGGATGGATTGTTTACTCTTACTTGCACTTGAATGAAGAAAGTGTGGGGCACGTGTTGGCATCATCATCACACCTTGTTTGTCATGCTCAGTCTTCTGCATCAACGATCATTGTGGTTTTTGAGTGACAGGTGTGTCGTGAAGGATGGATGCTGGTTGTTGCCCATTGAGCATATGCTGTTTGCCTGTTATGCAAAATTATGATTCCGATTAAAGAGAGGGAGAAAGAGAACGAACTAAACAAGTAAAGAGCCTTCCCTCTAAGCCTTAAAGGACCTGATATCGTTTTGGTTTGTTCCACTGTTTCCCAATGCTGTTATCCCAATATTTCCTCTGCCACTTGTCATGCGTTGGTCATGAGACTTAACAATAAATTCTCTGCTTAGTGTATTGATATGCAGGGTGGGCTAATTATAACGCTTGAATTATTTTTTTTATTTTATCAAAGCCATGGTTGCCAAACCCTTACCATTGCTGAGGGGGGAGGAGGGTACCCCTGTGGCCAACATATGCTGATGGTGTGGTTCCCTTTTCGGCTTCTCCACATTTTGTTGGCACAACCAACTACAATAAATTTGATTAATTGACTTAATGTCAATTATCACTCAAAATCACTGATACGGAAGACAAAGCACCACCTCGTCACCATCAACCATCCGTTTCGAACAGGGGTAGGTAGTAGTAGTATTCGATTTCATTTGTATAAATTAAGTCAGTCATACATCAGCTTGTGGAAATAATACCCAAAAGTTCACTGGAGCGAAAGTAAAGGTGATGGGAGAACAGAAATTTCGGTACGTTTCTTTGAGGTGAATACCATACAGAAGGCAATAAGCGGCTCATTTTCGGATTTGGATGGAATTTTAGATTTTCTTGGGGTGACCAGGAATTAAGCTCCTTTTGGCACTAGGACGCATAGTTTTGGAGATATGAACACAATAACTTTCCCATATAAAAATATCAATTTATTCAAAATTTGGATCGAAAGTAGGATTTTCTTGGAGTGATCAGGAATTAAGCTCCTTTGACGCATAGTTTGGGAGAAATGAGCACACGAATTACGAATTAGTGTTAGGTATAGAGGCTGATATTTCAGGATTCCTTAAACTATTCAGACCATTGTGATACCACAGTGGTGAACTTCTCTTTTATCACTGAGTGCTGCCTCATTCTATGTTTAGCTCAATGCGAAGGGACCTACTTTTTATTGCCAATTGCGAACGGCGTTGCACTTAGAGAAGTTTTGAAACACTCGGAAATGTCACCAGCATTACTAAGAGGCGATAATCCACCGATGACAACCTTTTTTGATATTCGGTCGAAACTGCGGTTGAACCCACGAACCTATGGATTGCAGGCGGGCATGATAACCATTGCGCCACGGTAGCTCCCACCGTATTATTAGTATTAGTGAATAATTGTGGTCAAGTAAAACACGATTGTTTAGATGTTTATTATAAATATAACATAAACATAAGATCTTAGAAATATAACATTTATACCATTATCACAACACATTTAACATATTTTTTTCATTAATAATAGAATGATGTTTACAAGTGGCAAGTTACGTGTTGCAGCATCTATCAGCCACTGTTTTTATTCTCGATGGAGGCAACGTCTAAAATATCTGATAAACAATCACTTTATTCGATTTGGAAAGTCAAAAGATATCCAATCGGTTACTGGTAGTGTATAAAGGAACTAGTTATTCAATCGGAAATCGAAATAAGAAATAAAATTGATATATTGAGAATCAGCTACCTTATGCACTACCTAACTAATAATACGATTTTGTTTTTAAAAATGACTACCTTATACACTACAAGTATCCGATTGGAGAACTAGTTCCTTTACACACTACCAGTAACCGCTTGGGGAACTAGATCCCATATACACTACCAGTAACCGCTTGGGGAACTAGTTACGTTGTTCCACAGTCGATTCCCTTAGCCACTACCAGTAATCGACTGGGGATGTTAGGTCCTTCTGACTACCTTATTCACTAAAAGTAAAAGATTGGAGAACTAGTTCCTTTACACACTATCCCCGAACGGTTACTGGTAGTGTATAGAAGGAACTAACATCCCCAGTCGATTACTGGCAGTGGCATAAGGGAATCGACTGTGAAACAACGTAACTAGTTCCCCAATCGGTTACTGGTAGTGTGTAAAGGAACTAGTTCCCCAATCGGTTACTGGTAGTGTGTAAAGGAACTAGTTCTCCAATCGGATACTTGTAGTGTATAAGGTAGTCATTTGTGACTGTGGAACAGAATAACTAGTTACTAAATCGGTTATTGACAGTGTGTAAAGTAACTTTAAAAACAAAATGCACGATTTGGATCGAAATTAGGATTTCCTTGGGGTTATCAGGAATTAAGCTCCTTTAGCTTAGGAGAAATGAGCACACGAATTACGAATTAGTATTAGGTATAGATGCTGATATTTCAGGCTCCCTTAAACTATTCAGACCATTGTGATACCACTGTGGTGAACTTCTCTTTTATCACTGAGTGCTGCCTCATTCTATGTTTAGCTCAATGCGAAGGGACCTACTTTTTATTGTATTAGTATTAGTATTAGTATTAGTATTAGTATTAGTATTAGTATTAGTGTTAGTGTTAGTATTAGTATTAGTATTAGTATTAGTATTAGTATTAGTATTAGTATTAGTATTAGTATTAGTATTAGTATTAGTATTAGTATTAGTATTAGTATTAGTATTAGTATTAGTATTAGTATTAGTATTAGTATTAGTATTAGTATTAGTATTAGTATTAGTATTAGTATTAGTATTAGTATTAGTATTAGTATTAGTATTAGTATTAGTATTAGTATTAGTATTAGTATTAGTATTAGTATTAGTATTAGTATTAGTATTAGTATTAGTATTAGTATTAGTATTAGTATTAGTATTAGTATTAGTATTAGTATTAGTATTAGTATTAGTATTAGTATTAGTATTAGTATTAGTATTAGTATTAGTATTAGTATTAGTATTAGTATTAGTATTAGTATTAGTATTAGTATTAGTATTAGTATTAGTATTAGTATTAGTATTAGTATTAGTATTAGTATTAGTATTAGTATTAGTATTAGTATTAGTATTAGTATTAGTTACTTCGAGGTGGATCCCTTCGTACTCTGTGACAGTTTCCTTTTTTTCCGCGTCCAGACTCCATCAAAATTGACATACCGACTAAAAACCCATCTCTCTTCCCTTGGAGTTCCGATGAGCCGGTTTGGCATTACTTCGATGTGGTCCCACACATGGTCTGCGATTGTCTCATGTCATCGCGTCCGGAGCCAATGTGGTGCAATGGTTAGCATGCCCGCCTTAGGTTCAATCCCTGCTTCGACCGAATACCAAAAAGTTTTTCTATCCCCTCAGTAATGCTGGTGACATTTCTGAGTATTTCAAAGCTTCTCTAAACAGTTTCACTGCAATGTGAAAAGCCGTTCGGGCAGCACCCAGTGACAAAAGAGGTCTTCACCACTGTGGTATCACATTGGACTGAATAGTCTAAGTGAGCCTCAAATTTATATATTTGTTAATTAATTTCATTTACAATAAAATTATAAAGATAATTATAAGCTTTGACTGCTAGGGTATTAAACTTGTTAGGAATTTAAAAAAATGTGAACTAAGAGCCGGAAATATCGGTCTGTCACTAACAGGATGTCTGATAAGTCCCCGGTCTAAGAAAGAAAAACACATTTTTTTTTTGAATAAAATTTGATAAATAAAATAATGTCCTCTGTAGCTGACATTATAGTCTGGCAGACACCGCAAAATACGTTTTCGTGTGTATCTTCCTAAAGTCGAAGCATTGATCTTTCCACCACTCATAAATATGTCTTTTATTTAAATTTTTTTGATTTGTTTGCGTAATAACAATATGTTTTTAATGGGAAATATGACCAACAACTTTTTGATCAGAAATGAGGTCTGCTGGACCCCACGTCTCACATATTCTCGAGAATTACCATACAAATATTTGTTTCATACTTTCCTCATAAAGCCATGTCGTTCGGAGTTGCTTTTCACAAATATCAAAACTCGAATTTGGAGATAACAAACAGTCGACTTAGATTTTCGATTTACTTTACAATAAGTCAATTAGTCTTTGTGCTGCACATACTGATTTCAGTAGTATATCTGTTTTGCTTGTTTAACTTATGTTTCCGTTCTTTTATTCTCCTCGCCCCACTGTCTTTATTTCATGTGGAATATTTGTCACTAGGATTAAACATTTCAATGTTTTTGGTCTCTCTTCTCTTTATTTCGTATACGACATCAATGGCATGCGGGCATGAGTGTAATTTATACTGTTGGCATCACATAATCCTATTTCCTCATACTCTGAACAATTCTTCCGCTCTGATGATCTTTTATAGTTTTTGGGTAAGGGGCTATATGAGAGTCATGCTAAGGCCAAGACTGTGTTCTACACTCGAAACAATAAAATAAGCCTACTGATGGGTTCTGCGGTCCTATTACCATGGCTTCCAGTTGAATGCATTTGGTGAAAAAATAAATAAAAGTAGAATAAAATTTGTTTTAAGGCTATTGATTGGTATTGGTAGGAAAATGGAAACAAGTCTAAAAGGTATAATCAAAGGGAAAATTAAATCTAGATTCGTGTGGATGAGGCCAGAAGTGAACATTTTATAATAAATATTTACTTGGTCTATTAGCAGAGTGTCTTTCGCTCCGTGCTATGGTCGAGCTCCGAGAACAGAATTAATCTTATAGCTAGCTTCTTACCGCTTCAGCTACATTATCCTCATGAATTCTGTTTAAACCTGTCGCAGTTCTAAAGGCAGGGTTCTGGCAGGTCTGTGATAAAGGGGTGTACTGCGTAGATATTCTGTCGCAGATCTACGCACAACGTTCTGTCTGTAACTTATTTTACTGCGTGTTGCTTATTTGAGACTTGAAAAGGCTTTGGAATGTAACCCCGACAAGTTTGGAGTAGTTTGCAGTCGGAGTTATCTCTCTGTCGACCCTAACATTCAACAGCCTGCGTATATCTGCCGTCCATATTGTGTATAGTGTGACTGAGGATTTGGTCGCGGATATCCCCAAATTCCTTACAGTGAAATAACTGGAAAGATCATCTGGCAGATGTTTATCCGATCGCATATGTCATCAACAATGGGCACGGATGCCACGATTAAACAGGCGTCTGCATATGATACAATGTCAATGCCGTCAGGTGGAGGTGGAGTAGAGGATAGGTGGAGATTGAACAGCACCGGAGATATCATACCACATTCCCTGTTTATTCGAGAAGTAAAACAGGGAATGTGGTATGATATCTCCGGTGCTGTTTCGAATTTTTATGCCTAAGTTCCACATACAACCGCCGCCCGCACAGATGATTAAGAACCCAGCGTTTGTTCCTGCTGGTAGGAACGGCCTCTCGATGTCCTCGAATAGTCTGGATTGGTTGACCGTATCGAATGCCTTCGATAGGTCAAGTGCCACGAGGACCGTCCTGTGACACTGTGTGCGCTGGTTGAGTCCCCTATTTATGTATGCTGAAATGCATGCAAGACTTGTTGGGCTATGTTCTTTACGGAATCAATGTTGATGGTTGGCAGCTGGAAAATTCTCCACAAGTTTGAGAGAGAAGTAATACCTCAAGTGTATTGGCTACTGGCGAGAGAAGTCCTGAAAAAAAATGACTACTTTTTATTACCCCACGTAAAAAATAAAATGAGAGGTCCAGGTTTTTTCAACACCTGAAGTAGCAGTTGATGCGTTCGACAATTAGGTTAAAGTGGCATCCCGATTTAATTCAGGCTCACTTAGATTATTCAGTCCATTGTGACAATTGGTTCAAACGCATGCAAAATTGTATAGATCTGGGGAATATTTTGGAAAACAAAAAAAAAACAAAAGATTTTCGATTTATTTTTGTTCTCAAATTCCGAAATTTAAAAGGCAATCTTTGTATAATGTTTGATATAAAAATCTTTGTAAAGCTTAAGCCTTTAATGAAGGGAGCCACCGTGGTGCAATGGTTAGCATGCCCGCCTTGCATACACAGGGTCGTGGGTTCAAACCCTGTTTCGACCAAACACCAAAAAGTTTTTCAGCGGTGGATTATCCCACCTCAGTAATGCTGGTGACATTTCTGAGGGTTTCAAAGCTTCTCTAAGTGGTTTCACTGCAATGTGGAACGACCTTCGGACTCGGCTATAAAAAGAATGTCCCTTGTCATTGAGCTTAACATAGAATCGGCCAGCACTCAGTGATAAGAGAGAAGTTCACCAGTGTGATATCACAATGGACTGAATAGTCTAAGTGAGCCTGAAATACCGGGCTGCCACTATACCTAATCTAACCTAAGCCTTAAATGAAGATTCTAAACAAGAAACCCAATGAACCCCATGTTGGGATTCTTACCTAATAAAGGGTGGTTAAAATTTCAAGGGCCGATGTTGATTTTGAATGAAACACAAACTATTTAGGAAATTATTGTAATTTTATTTTATTATGATATATTGGTACTACTCAATTATGTATGGAACAAAATATCGGCCAAATAGGCGCCCCGACCTCGGTGGCACACCTTCATCCGATGGTCCAAATTTTCGATGACGCTGAGGCATAATGGAGGTTCTATGCCGTTAATGTGCCGAATTATCTCATCCTTTAGCTCTTGAATTGTTGCTGGCTTATCGACGTACACCTTTTCTTTCAAATAACCCCAAAGAAAAAAGTCCAACGGTGTCAAATCACATGATCTTGGTGGCCAATTGACATCGCCATTACGTGAGATAACACGGCCATTGAATTTGTTGCGCAAAAGAGCCATTGTTTCGTTAGCTGTGTGGCAAGTGGCATCGTATGCTGAAACCACATATCGTCCACATCCATATCTTCCAATTCGGGCCATAAAAAGTTCGTTATCATCTCACGATAGCGAACACCATTCACAGTAACTGCCTGACCGGCTTCATTTTGGAAAAAATACGGCCCGATGATGCCACCAGCCTATAAACCGCACCAAATAGTCACTCTTTGTGGGTGCATTGGTTTTTCGACAATCACTCTTGGATTCTCATTCGCCCAAATGCGGCAATTCTGTTTATTGACGAATCCACTGAGGTGAAAATGTGCCTCATCACTAAAGATGAAGGTGCACGATATGCATTTTGATTTGAACGCCCATTTTCATAATAAGTCTGGATAACTTTAACACGTTGTTGGATTGTGTATCTCTCCATGGTTCAAATTGAGAAATGTCAAATAAAATTCGGAAAAAAAACTTGGCGTTTAGGTGTGGTTCACATTCAACATCGGCACTTACAATTTAACCACCATTTACTAATCGTTGATAAATCAAGTCGCTTACCCGTTGAATGTATTGACATTCAATCTACTTTCATTCAATTTTGTTTATTTCAAAAAAAAAAAAATCATCTAGGGTTCTGCGACCGGTATACGATTTTGGGATCCATCTATGGTTTGGAGAACCATCTATACACACAAAAAATTTTTTCTCTGATTCAATCACCAAATTAATTGATCCAATTAATTTTTTAATTGAAATGTCTTCAATCACGAAAATGATAGTATCAATCACAGTTTTAATTGGGCATAGAAAAAATTCTTGTTTAAAAAATGAATTGATTTTTTCAGCAAAATTCAATTAATTTTTTAATTGATTCAATTAAAAATTTAATTGATGTTGATTGCAAAACGCAATTAATTTATTAATTAAAAAATGTAACTATTTTTAATTACTTAGTTAGATTGGCTTAGAGTTTTTATTTGGATTAACAAATGATTGTTTGAAATACATTTTTAATTAAAAAAGTAAAAAAAAAAAAATCAGCACTTTTTTTAACGGAATTAGTCTTCCGAATTTGATTAAAAAGTTAATTGTATCAATTAATTTTTTAATTAAACATTTTAAAAATTTCAATCATTGACTTAATTAACTTAATGTTTCTATCATGATTAAAAAGTTAATTGTATCAATTAATTTATTAATTGAAAAAATTTTCAACTTCAATTAACTTTTTAATTGGAAATATTTTGGTGATATTTTTTTCTGTGTAGTTAGGAGAACCTTTAATAATTTTGCGAATAGTCTATATTCTGGGTCTATATTCAGAATGAGACTGAGAACCATCTAAGGTACTGAAAACAATCTATGGTTCTGAGAATTACACACAAAAAAAAAATTTTCTGATTCAATCACGAAATTAATTGATCCAATTAATTTTTTAATTGAAATGTCTTCAATCACAGAATTGATAGTATCAATTAAAAAATTAATTGACAGTCAATTAAAAAATTAATTGATCCAATTAAATATTTAATTGATACTATTAATTTGTGTGATTGATTTTTATTTCAATTAAAAAATTTGTTGAATCAATTAAATTTTTAATTGAATATTTTTTAAAACTCAATTAAGATTTTAATTGGAAAAATTTTCGTGAAATTTTTTTCTGTGTACCTATGGTTCGTAGAATCATCTATGGTTCATGGAACCAATCTATTTACTTGGAGAACCATCTATGGTTATACGAATCATCTATGGCTCTGAGAACCATTAATGATTCTGCGAATCATAGTTTGATAACCAACCATCTATGGTTCTGAGAACCATCGTTTCTATTGAGAACTATCTATATTTCTGGTAACCATTGTTATTACTGAGAGTTATCTATGTTTCTGAGAATCATCTATGTTTATGAGAACCATGTATGGTTCTGAGAACCACCTATGTTTCTGAGAACTATCTATGGTTCTCCGAACCACCTATGTTTCTGAGAACTATCTATGGTTTTGAGTACCATCTATGGTTCTAAGATCTACCTATGGTTCTGAGAACCATCTCGCATTCTGAGAACCATCTCGGATTCTGAGAACCATCTCGTATTCTGAGAACCATCTCGGATTCTGAGAACCCTCTATGGTTCTGGGAATCATCTCTGATTCTGAACCGTTTATGGTTGTGAATCATCTCTTCTTCTGAGAACCATCTATGGTTATGGGAACCCTCTATGTTTTTTTTTTTAATTTGTTAAAAAATATTTTTATTATTTTGAAAATTTGATTTGATCAACTTTTTTGGAGTTTTTTTTTTTTTATAAAAAAGAGACCAAAAATGTACCCCTATTTTCTATACAAAGTAATCCCAATATTCAGTTAATGTAACTGCCTTAAAATGCGGCGAAGTGGAATACTTTCCATTAGGAGCTCATAAAATAATAACAGCAAGTCTTAAGTTTTATGGTTAATATCGTAACGAATATATTTGACCATACCCACTAAAGATCAGTAGAGCGGAAATTTCGTGGAAAGGATACGGAAATAAGAGCCAAAATGGTGAGAGTGTATAGACCAGCATATACATTGGTATATAGGGGCGTGAATGCTGAACTGAATGTGGTGACCTCTAGTTGTAATTGTATTCTCCGAAGAGAATAAAATCTCTCATGTGCAACGGAATAATACAGACAAATGGAACTGACAACACAGTGAATAAATAAATGAAGAGATAATCGTACATGAGGTGAAACAGGGTGAACATATCCAAATTTATTTATTTTTCTATACTACCATTTTTTTGATATATTCTAGAAATTGAAGAATGCTTACAAATATCGAAACAAAAATGTTTTCCTGCCAACTCTTCTTTTACAAATATCTTAGTTGGCATTTAAAGATCTAGGTCAGTTGGATACAATCAACTTCATCTTCTAAATAATTTTAATTTTTCCTTTCAATTTCATATTCTTAAAATATTCTTTCTTTGCCTACCCCAATGTTGCCTAAATTTGATGTTTGTTATCCTTCCGTTTAATTTCCGCTTGTTTACTTTAATATTTTCTGGTCTGGTGATCTTAATACTGTTTTGTGGTAGGTAGCATTATAAGGGTCTGAATAAGCAAAAACTTCTCAATTTTTGTTATCATTCTGGGCGCCTAATACATAAACCTACACTTGAGTGATTCTTTAGACCCCCAAAATTAATTAGCAACTATGTCAAAGTTATATATAAAAGTTTTTTTTTTTTTCAAAGTATATTTCTACTCATTTTTGAAGGCCTGTTCTTGAAAATTTCCAAACCAATGAATTTTGGTTTTTGAAGTGTCACAAATTAGCTCATCATTTTTTTTTTCTCATGATATGCTGTCCTGTATGGACATATACCACGGTTTTTTCGTTATTGTTTGTTTCTTATTCTTATGAAAATAATACTGGCTTGAGGGCATTGCTTGACACTTCTTAGCTGATGAATTGATTTACTGATGCTGACATATTCCAAATCACTGATTTGGAAAACATTTTGGTGTTTATCACATAAAATGGGTGATAAATCCGGCTGGCAATTAAGTGAATCTCAAAATACCATTAAGTCACTGAGATGTAAATTGAACAAGTAACAGGATCACAGATTTTTTAAGATAGTTAGAAAAAAAATGAAGATAGCATATACACTGAGAAAAATTTATCAAAAAAAGGGTTGATAGTCAAAATTGTGGAAAAAGGTTGATTTTGATTACAGAGCTTCGGAGTATTTTTATTAGAAAATTTCCTGAACATGAAGAGATAATTAAGGAAGGTGCAAGTATTAGAAATCACAACAACTCCAAAAATTGAAACTATTTTCTGGAGCTATCATCAAATAAGACATGAATTTCATTGTGTACTAAAAACATGTTTTCTTCAGTTTCACTCAAGCTGGGGACCTCTGAGACATGAATTTCATTGTGTATTTTTGCTTAGTCGAAGGCTAAAAAATCTGTAATGTAAAATTGCTCCAGATTAGGAGTAACCAGACATTACTTGTTGTTGTCAGAGGCTAAAAATCATTTCTTCAGTTTCACTCAAGCTTGGGACCTCTGGCATTTAATTACCGTACAAAATACAAAAAGCAAAACTGTAAGTGATTTATTCCGAGATCCATATATGGATCAGAGAACCGCATTGAGAATCATTATAATTTCTGAGAAATATCTGTGATACTGAGAACAAATCCATTATTCTAATGGCGATATCGATTGGAAAAAAGTGCAACCCTCTCGAAATTGATTGCAAAATATTAAACACACTGTCATAGATTTTGGACCCAGTATCCCTCACAATTTTATGAATTAACAATAACTTTGGAATGACACTATCAATTTGGGCGAAAATACGATGAGAAAAAAGTAGTGTAACACCAAGACAACATATTTTTTGCAAATCGAAAACGCCCTAAGAACCATCCATAGGTCCGAGAATCGTTTAATCGTCGGTTCTGTGAAACCACTATAAAACCAAAGAACCAACTATTGTTTTGAGAACCATCTATGTTTTTGAGAACCGTCTAGACTTGTGAGAACCACCATATACGAACCATAAATGGTTCTGAGAGCCATTAATGGTTATGGGAATTATCTATGGTTGTGAATCATTTACGGTTCGGAGAAGCATCTATGGGTTAGGGAAGAACCTACGGTCCATAGAACCATCTATAGTTCTGAGAACCCTCTATGGTTCATTGAATAATTTATGGCTCTGAGAAACATCCATGATTCAGGAATCCATCTACGGGTTTGAGACCAATTTAGTGTTCTCCGAACCATCTATAGTTTTGAGAACTATCATATACGATTATGAGATCCATCTAGGGTTTTGATTCTTCGAATCATCTTTGGTTCTGAGAACCAACTTTGGTACCAACTTTGGGTATAAGAACATAATTTTGGTTCTGAGAAGCATAGATGGTTTACCTATGGTTCTGTAAACCAGAACCATAAATGGTTCTCAGAACCAAAGTAGGTTCTGAGAAGCATATACGTTTCTGATAACCATCTATGGTTCTGAGAAACATCTCGGATTCTGAGAACCATCTATATTTCTGGGAACTATCTATGATTTTGCGAACCACCTAAGATTCTGAGAATCTATGGTTCTGAGAACCATCTCGGATTCTGAGAACCATCTATGGTTCTGGGAACCATCTATAGTTCTGGAAACCATCTCTGGTTCTGGGAACTATCTTTGGTTCTGGAAATCATCTCTGGTTCTGAACCATCGACGGTTGTAAATCATCTATTCTTTTGAGAACCACCTAGGATTCTGCGAACCATCTATGTTGCTGAGAACCATCTATGGTTATGCGAACTATCTATGTTTCTAAGAACCATCTATGGTTCTGAGAACCATATATGCTTCTAAGAACCATCTATGGTTCTGAGAACCACATATGTTTCTGGGAACTATCTATGGTTCTGAGAAGTGTCTATGGTCCTTAGAACCGCCTATGTTTCTGGGAACTATCTATGATTTTGCGAACCACCTAAGATTCTGAGAATCTATGGTTCTGAGAACCATCTCGGATTCTGAGAACCATCTATGGTTCTGGGAACCATCTATAGTTCTGGGAACCATCTCTGGTTCTGGGAACTATCTCTGGTTCTGGAAATCATCTCTGGTTCTGAGCCATCGACGGTTGTAAATCATCTATTCTTCTGAGAACCACCTAGGATTCTGCGAACCATCTATGTTGCTGAGAACCATCTATGGTTATGCGAACTATCTATGTCTCTAAGAACCATCTATGGTTCTGAGAACCATATATGCTTCTAAGAACCATCTATGGTTCTGAGAACCATATATAGTTCTGAGAACCACATATGTTTCTGGGAACTATCTATGGTTCTGAGAAGTATCTATGGTCCTTAGAACCATCTATGTTTCTGGGAACTATCTATGATTTTGCGAACCACTTAAGATTATGAGAATCTATGGTTCTGAGAACCATCTCGGATTCTGAGAACCATCTATGGTTTTGGGATCCATCTATAGTTCTGGGAACCATCTCTGGTTCTGGGAACTATCTCTGGTTCTGGAAATCATCTCTGGTTCTGAACCATCGACGGTTGTAAATCATCTATTCTTCTGAGAACCACCTAGGATTCTGCGAACCATCTATGTTGCTGAGAACCATCTATGGTTATGCGAACTATCTATGTTTCTAAGAACCATCTATGGTTCTGAGAACCATATATGCTCCTAAGAACCATCTATGGTTCTGAGAACCATATATAGTTCTGAGAACCATATATAGTTCTGAGAACCACATATGTTTCTGGGAACTCTCTATGGTTCTGAGAAGTATCTATGGTCCTTAGAACCATCTATGTTTCTGGGAACTATCTATGATTTTGCGAACCATCTAAGATTCTGAGAACTGTCTGTCGTACTGAGATCTATCTATGATTCTGAGAACTATGTATTGTTCTGAGAATCATCCAAGGCGACTAAATTAAAATTCCATCACGGTTTTAGAACCATCTATAGGGCTGTTTTCTTTTAGCACTGGATACCCTAAGCCGTGAAGGACTAAAAGAAAACAGAGTACTCGTTTATCCAGGACATCTCCAAAAATATGCAACACTGTCATCAGCTGTTTAAAAACAATCACAAAAAAGAAGTGAAATCTTGCATTTTTAATGTATGAAATGCTCCAATTAGTAATAAATATTTACTGCTGCGATTATTTATGACACTATACTACTTTGAATTACATGTTTTTCCACAAATTAGTCACAATAAAATGCTATTGTGAATCGATGAAGCGTCACTTTATCAAAACACAATCTGGCAAGATCGGCGCGACTTGCACTGATGAGATGTTCTGGATAGAACACCAGTGCAACGATGTTCTGGATAGCCCATACAAATGTTGTATCTAGCGCAAAAAGAAAACAGCCCCTATGTTTCTGATAACCCTATATGATTCTAAGAACTGTCTATGGCTCTGAGAACCCTCTATGGTTATGAGAATCATCTATGGTTCTGAGAACCATCTATGGGTCTGGGAATCATCTCCGGTTCTGAACCGCCTACGGTTGTGAATCATCTATTCTCCTGAGAAACACCTAGGATTCTATGTTTCTGAGACCCATATAACATATGGTTCTGAGACCCATATATGGTTCTGAGACCCATATATGGTTCTGAGAACCATCTATGATTGTAAGAACCATAGAACCCATCAATGGTTCTGAGAAACACCTAGGATTGTGAGAACAAGCTATGGTTCTGGGAAATATCTATGGTACTAAGAACCATATATGGTTCTGATAACCATCTCGGATTTTGAGATGGTTCTATCGTTCATAGAACCTATATCTATAGTACTGCGTTTTATCTATAGTTCTGAGACTTATTGATAGATCCACGGCCGTTTAAATCAAAATTCCATCACCTTATTATTTAATCCTCAAACATACCTAATTCAGTATTCTCACCTAATATTTGCCTTCCGTTTCAATGATTATTCATTTGTGTCACCCAAATGCAGCCATTGTTCTTTGTTCACGTGAAGCCTAATTAAAATTCCATCCAATTTTTCATTTGACTGCTTTCGTATCCGTGACTATATTATATTCGAATCAATGAACATTATTACCGGCAAACACCTGTAGCAAACAGGAAAGTTTTCTTGGATGTAGGAAACTAAAGGTTTGCAATATAACTAAAGGTTTACAGTAAAACGATAATAAATAAAATAATGTAAAAAATAGATAGGCAGATGGACGTACTCTTCTGGCCCGATTGACTATGAAGTCATTTCCGAGTTGCATTGTCAACTTCACAGAATAGCTGTCTCATGTCTTTTTAAACTTAACAAAGAAAATAATGCAAAAAAATGAAGTGATGTAAAAAGCTTATTGTATAAATCGAAAGGTGGAGAACTCACATAAATCGAAAGGTGGAGAACTCACATAAGAGAAGTTCTCCTACTTTTACTTTCTAATGTTGCTACGAACAGTCTTTTGTTCTCCTTAGGACAAGAAAGAATGAAATAGGCAAATAGATGAAGAGAAGTACGTTTACCCCTCAAGGTCAACCAGACATTGAAAAGTATGTGAAGAGCAGCTCTCCCCATTGTGGAGTTCTCTCACTTTTACTTCAGAATGTTGCTACAAACAGTCGTTTGTGCACCGAAGATATTGTCTCACCTTTTCCTCGTAAGTCTTTTTGCTCTCCTTAGGAAAAGAAAAAAGTGAAATTAGCAAAAATGCGAAGAGACGTTTTTGGCCACTCCAGCTCAACCAAACATTGATAGGTATGTGAACAGGAGAACTGGCTAATGGGGAGTTGTTTCACCTTTCTGTCATAATGGACTTGATGTTCTAAGTATTTTTGTAACAAAAGAGGGCCCTTCCTTCCTTCTCAACTATTCCTCTTGCTTGATTCTGTGTTTAAACTTTTCTTCTACATAGGTATACAAAATCAGATTTTCCAACAATTCAACGTTGTTTACCTTAACCAAAGTCATCTTTTCGAAACCTTATTACCCTAACCTCGTACATATGAGTGTAACCCCTATGGCTTAACAAATTTTCCACGTGGCTTCTTAAATAATTTCTGCTCTGGTGATCTTTCTCATTTCACTGCTTCTGATGGTCATCATTGTCTACTGGTATACTGAGCTCCTGTTAGGCCAATTTCCATTTCAGTTGATTTTGGAAAAGATATAATTTTTGATTGATGATTGAATTTAAATCTTGGGAAAAACACCAGACAAGCAAGGTTAGTTCGTTGTCTTACAATCTGCCAGCCTAGTAAATAATTTACATGCCAGTGGATCTCAAACTACTTTGTTACCCCATGGTTCTTTAATGCGCCGCTTCATCTTAATAAGATTATCACACATGAGAGCTTTGTAAGCTGTTTCCAGTTTTTGTTTTTATCACCTCTAGCTATGAAGACAAGCGACAAAACTTGTGATTGTTTTGCTATGGCTAATGAATTGATTCACTGATGTTT
Organism: Haematobia irritans; assembly: GCF_050003625.1. Taxonomy (NCBI): domain Eukaryota; kingdom Metazoa; phylum Arthropoda; class Insecta; order Diptera; family Muscidae; genus Haematobia; species Haematobia irritans. Next base: position 9,210,816 of record NC_134401.1, on the reverse strand, counting down.
ATCAATTCCATATCACTGGTCTGGAAATAGGTGCTCCTTAGCATTTGTTTGAGAATAAGATGCAATGAAGAGAAGAGGGAACTATAATAATTTAGTCAAATGCATTGGAATATAAAATCAAATAATGGGAGATCAGAAATTGTCGGTGGTAGAAATTTCTCAACATTGTGTTGATGATTTTAAGCAAAATTACAAGTAAGTGGAATATTGCATTACGAGATTTTCAAATTATAGATTTCCTAATCTAAAGATGAACTTGATTGTCCATATGAATGTTCATAAAGGAACCTTTTCTATAAAAAATTCACAAATGAACTTTTTCTATAAAGAAGTTCACAAATGTTTTTTTTTTTGTATAAAAAAGTTCACAAATGAACTATATCAAAAAAAAAACTTATTTAAAAATTTCAAAAAACTTTATTTAAAAAAGTTTGGCAAATTAATTTTTTCTATAAAAAGATCACAAATGATATCTTTCTATAAAAAGTTCACAAATAAACTTTTTCTATAAAAGTACCAAAAGAATTTTTTCTTTAAAAAGTTCCAAAATGAAGTTTTGGTGTAAAAAGTACCAAAACTAACTTTTCCTATAAAAAGCTCCAAAATGACCTTTTTCTATAAAAAGTTCACAAATATATTCTTTCTATAACGTTCACAAATGTATTTTTTCTTTAAAAAGTTCCAATATGAAGTTTTGGTGCAGAATGTTCCAAAATGAACTTTTCCTATAAAAAGTTCCAAAATGAACTTTTCCTATAACAAGTTCCAAAATTACCTTTTTCTATAAAAAAGTTCACAAATAAATTTTTTCTATAATGTACAAATGACTTTTCTATAAAAGTACTAAAATATTTTTTTTTAATTTTTTTGTAAAAAGTTCCAAAATGACATGTTTATATAAAAAGTTCCAAAATTAACTTTTTCTATAACAAATTCTTAAATGAACTTTTTCAATAAAAATTTCACTAATGAAATTTTTCAATAAAAAGTTCACAAATGAACCTTTTCAATAAAAAAATTCACAAATGAACTTTTTCAATAAAAATTTCACAAATTAACTTTTTCAATAAAAAGTTCACAAATGAACTTTTTCAATAAAAAGTTCGCAAATGAACTTTTTCAATAAAAAGTTCACAAATGAACTTTTTCAATAAAAAGTTTTCTATAAAGAGTTCACAAATGATTTTTTTTAATAAAAAGTTCCAAATTGATCTTTTTCTATAAAAAGTTCCAAACTGTACTTTTTCTATAAAAAAGTTCACAAATATAACTTTTCTATAAAAAGATCACAAATGAACCTTTCCATAAAAAACGTTCACAAATTAACGTTTTCTCTAAAAAAAGTTCACAAATGACTTTTCCCCCTTAAAAAGTTCACAAATTAACTTTTTCTATAAAATGTTCACAAATGAACTTTTCCTATCAAAAGTTCACAAATGATGTTTGTATATAAAACGTTCACTCTTAAAACGTTCAAAGTTTTCTACAAATTTTCTTAAAAAGTTCACAAATTAACTTTTTCTATAAAATGTTCACAAATGAACTTTTCCTATCAAAAGTTCACAAATGATGTTTGTATATAAAACGTTCACTCTTAAAACGTTCAAAGTTTTCTACAAAGGGTTCACAAATGAACTTTTTTAATAAAAAGTTCCAAATTGATCTTTTACTATAAAAAGTTCCAAACTGAACTTTTTCTATAGAAAAGTTCACAAATAAACCTTTTCTATAAAAAAGTTCACAAATGAGCCTTTTCGATAAAAAAAAGGTTCACAAATTAACGTTTTCTCTGAAAAAAGTTCACAAGTGACTTCTTCCCCATAAATTGTCCTCAAATGAACTTTTTGAATAAAAAGTTCGCAAATGAACTTTGCTTATAAAAATTTCACAAATAAATTAGACTTTTTCTATAAAAAGTTCATAAATTAATTGTTTTAATTAAAAAGTTAACTTTTCCTATAAAAACTTCACAAATGGGGTTTTCTATAAAAAGTTCCCAGATGAATTTTTTTATAAAATAAAGTTTTCTACAAAAGTTTCAAAATTAACTTTTTCTATAAAAAGTTCATAGATGAACCTTTTCTATGAAAAGTTCACAGATGAAAAGTTTCAAATATGGACTTTTTCTATACAAAAGTTCACAAAAGATTCTTTTCTATAAAAAAAATCACAAGCGAAATATTTCTATAAAAGCTTAAAAATTAAAATTTTCTTTAACGAATATTTAAATAAAATAGAAAGTTCACAAATCAAAATTTTCTATAAAAAAGTTCATAAATGAAGTTTTTCAATAAACAAAGTTCCAAAATGAAGTTTTTCAATAAAAAAGTTCCAAAATGAATATTTTTTAAAAAAGTTCCAAAATAATTTTTTTATAAAAATTTCCAAAATGAAATATTTCTATAAAAAGTTCCAAAATGAATATTTTTATAAAAATTTCCAAAATGAAATTTTTCTATAAAAAGTTGCAAAATGAACTTTTTCTATAAAAAGTTGCAAAATTAACTTTTTCAATAAAAAGTTGCAAAATAAACTTTTTCTATAAAAAGTTCAAAGTCCACAATAATTTTTTTTTATAAACAGTCCAAATTGAACTTTTACTTTAAAAAGTCCTAAAATTAACTTTTTCTATAAAAAGATGAAAATTTCAATTAAAACTTCAAAAAATAATTTTTCCTTAAAAACTCAAATCATTGGTGTTGAACCCATCCTATTGGAGTAGAGATATAGGTATTCCATTGGTCCTTGAAACTATTTCTATGTCCAAAATGAAATTATTCTATAAAAAGTTGCAAAATTAACTTTTTCTATAAAAATTTCCAAAATGAAATTTTTCTATAAAAAATTCCAAAATGAACTTTTTTTATAAAAAGTTCCAAAATAAAATTTTTCTATAAAAATTTCCAAAATGATTTTTTTATAAAAGTTCCAAAATGAACTTTTTTATAAAAAGTTCCAAAATGAACTTTTTTTATAAAAAGTTCCAAAATGAACTTTTTTTATAAAAAAGAAAATTTCAGTTAAAAGTTCAGAACATAATTTTCCTTCACTTCAAACCATTGCTATTGAAAACCATCCCACTGCAGCATACATATAGGCATTGGTTTTTGACCCCTGAAACTATTTCTCCAAAATAGTGATTGACTCGAAAATTCCTTAACCTACCCTCGTACATTGAGTATTACTTGTGACTTAACGAATTTTCCACGTGGCTTCTTAAATAATTTCTACTCTGGTGATCTTTTATATTTCGTTGATTTCGCCGATTCACCATCGTTGTCTTTGCGTCATCTGAGCTCCTGTTAGAGAATCTTCCAATTCAGTTGAGTTAAGGAACTAAATAATTTTTGATTGATGACTGACTTAAAGTAATCGCAAAACTCATTAAAAACAAACCATTCCGTTTACCGCCTTCCTCAATCTGCCATCCCAGTGAATTTTTTTCAAGCCAATGAACCTCATCACGCGGCTACCTTGTTACCCAGCAAAGTTCACTCAATGCATTTTCTTAATCGGATTATCACACATGAAAGCTTTGTAAGCAAGTTCCATTTGTTATGTCGCCCCTCCAGTGATGAGTTCAAACGACGAAATTTGTGATTATTTTGTTGTTTTTGTTGTATGGCTAATGAATTGATTTACTGATGTTTATCATTCCATATCAGTGGTCTGGAAATAGGTGTTAAAGTGACTGATGATTTTAGGAATGGTTACACAGAAAAAAAAGTGTCTCGTAAATTTAAGAAAATTTTTACATTAATTTATTACAAGAATTTTCCAGAATTTTAGTTCATTTTTCGCATCTTCAACGAAAATTAACTACTCGGAAGGAAATTTTACAAATTCTAAGTAGCAATCGTTTAGTTCATGGCCTACAAAATACGATGGAAATTTCCTTAAAAAATTTCTTAACTGGTAGTTAAAAATTCGTTTATCATGCTATAAAACTACTTGTGAAATGTAAAGTATTTTGTAAATAATAAGTGCAATTTACTATAAGATTTTTTTGTATGAGAAAATATTTTTTTACGAAAAATGAACTTGAAAGTGGATAGCAATTTCTTACTGACAATTCCTATAGTTAATAATTGTTGGTAAAAAATTACCCAATGAAATATTTTTAGTTCACATGTAATTAAATTTATAGACATTTTCGTCAAAAATGGTAGATAACATTTCATGAAAATTTTGCATCGTTCATAAAATGGTGTGCCTTTACGAATATTATTCTTAGAGTAAATTGTCAGCAGATGCGATGAACTAATGCATAGTACAGACATCTTTATCGGCATAGTGGAATGTGATTAATGTAAAGATGATGTTACTTGAGTTTTGTTGTGTATACATGAGCGTGGGGTTGTTTGTTATTTTTGTGCATTTAGTGGTTTGTGTGTGTGTGTGTGTGTTTGTTATTCGCGGATGGTTTATTTGGCTGGATGAGGTGTTGTTTTCAATAAAGGCACATGTGTTTTTGTTGTTGTAGGAATGTTTTGGCTTTGCTTGGTTTTGTTTGGCATGCTTCAGTTGTATAGTTGGCGTTGGCGTGGGCTGTTGCATCTTTTAAGTAGGTATGCAACAAGGGAGTATAAAGGCATGGAATATTTTGGATTTTTGAGACATATATTGGTGTTTGTTTATTAAACCTTTTAAATGAAAGTTATTAATATTTTATCGGTAGTTTAGAAAAAAGTTATTACGAATATTTAGGAAAATATGTTGAAATTGAAAGTGTATTGAAATTTTTATTATTCTATGTAAAAAATTAATATTCAATTCCAGATGAATTTGGAAAATTTTTGTTATATCTCAGCGTATAGTTTATTCATAAATTGGTAAGTATTTTTTTAAAATGACTTTCTTTTAAAAAAAATATTTTTTATGTATATTATTATTTGTTAATTAATTTTTTTGGAAACCAGTTTAATGTTTTTCTTTGTTGTAAAAACATTATTTAATTTCAGAGCAACTCCAGGTGGATTCGAACAAATAAAAAATAGAGAATTGGTAAGTTTTCTTTTAAAAATTGGCTTTATTTTAACTAGAATATTTACGTTTTTGTGACCTTTTTATCATCAAAATTACAGGTTTTTAATGCCTTATTTTAGTATCTCTTTAATCAAATTTTTTGAAACCAATGTAATATTTTTAATGTAAAAACAAATATTTAATTTCAGAATAACCCCTTAAACATTTGGACAAATTTTTAGTACTCCTTTGCCTGTAATTTAATAGTGAATTGGTAAGGATTCTTTAACTTTCTTTTAGCCCTGGACAGTCATCCTTATTTTTTGTACATTAACGTCAGCCTTCGTCATTTTGACTACGGCTCATTTCAAGACGCTAAAATTTTCATCGTGAGCGAAAAAGTGAACCAAACTTGAGTTTATTTTCTTATTCAATTTGGTTCATAAAACGGTCGAATTAGTATAACTTAAATTCACCATTTCCCAATAGACTAAAATGCATTTTAAATCGAAAATGAAATTACGTGTCGTCATTTTGACGAATGATGACTGTCTCGGGTTATCAAGAATATTTGGTTTTTAATGCATATTATTATTTTTTTTTCATTAGATTTTTTGAAAACTTATTTAATAATTTTATTTAATATTTAATTTCAGAGTAACCCAAATAAATTTGGACAACTTTTTATATTTCCCCTCAGCGTACAATTTAATAGAGAATTGGTAAGTTTTATATTAAAACTTTGGCTTTCTTTCAACTAGAATATTTATTTTATTATATCCTTCACATCGATAACAACACAGTTTTATGAGTTTATTTAGAATACTTCATTATTTCTCTAATTGTTTCAGGTACAAATTTTATGAGATACGTTTTCCAAAGAAAAGTTGAATTCTTTACACCATTTGATAAAATGCCCCAAATATTGTAAGTTACAAGCTAAAATGAAGAATTAAAAATTATATTTCATTACATGGTGTTAATTTTTAACAATTTTCATTTTTGTTTCCATTTTTTCCAGCAAGATATGTGAAAAAAACTACCTACGATGAATAAAAAAAGGATAAGTCAAAATGTCCAAACAGCGGGTTCAAATGAACTACTCTCTGTTCCAGGTGGTCATAATTTTTATTCACAAAAAACATTGTATTAAGAACTTTCATCATAAGTTTTTATAATAAAGTACTTTTGGTTAAAGAAAGTTTAATTTTAATGTATGAAAATTTTCATAATAGTAAAACAGTTTGTTGTTCCTTTAATTATTTAATTTCTCTGTACTGTGGAATGATTGATTTAAAAATAGTTTAGTCGTCGACATTTTAAAGAGAATGTTAACCAATTTTTATTATCGGGTTTCCCACAAAATAAGCAAGTAAACCAAAATAATACTGACTTTTTAACTTGGTAGGGGTATATAAATCTTATGGTGTTGTAAAAATGAACTAAAATACAATGTTATAGATGAACTAAAATTTAAGAGAATTATAAACTAGACAAGTTGAAAAAAATCTTAAGGGCTAAATCATGGTCAATATTACTACAGTTTAGTTCATTTTGCAATGGAAAAGGGTTCACTGTGTTTTCAGTGTAGGAATGACTAAGGCGCTAGAGGAAACGTTATAATAAGGCAAAGTGCATTGAAATAAAAAGAAATCTAATGGGAGAGCAGAAAATTAAAAGCGTTGAGAAAGCATACATTGAACTTTATTATACACTGTGCCGAAATGGTGGAGACAAAAAAAAAACAAAATTATAAAAAAATGAAGTCTAATTTTTTTTTTTATAAAAGTAAAAATATTTTTTTATGAAAAGTTAAAAAATTAATTTGTTGTATTAAAATTTTTTACAAATGATTTTTTCTATACAAAAAAACACAAATTTACTTTTCCTATAAAAGAGTTCACAAAAATTATTTTTTCCTATAAAAAAGATCAAAAATTGTAATTTTAAAAGATTTAATTTTTCTTTTGTTTTCTTTGCGAAATTCTCAAAGGAACGTTTTATATAAAAAATTCCTAAATAATTTTTTGTATACAAAAAAGTGTTCTACAAAAAATTGATAAATAAACCTCTGATATAAACATTGTAAAAATAAACTTTTTCCATAAAGAATTGCACTTTTTTCTTTCTATCAAAAAGCTAACAAATGATCACATTCTGTTAAAAGTTCAAAAAACTTGCCTATAAGAAAGTTCGCAGATGAACTTTTTCTATAAAAAAATTCTAAAATAAACTTTCTTCTAGAAAAGTTCTTACAAGAGTTGTTTATCACAAATTCTTATAGGAACTTTTTCCATATTTTAATTGAACTTTTTCCATAAAAAATATCTTAAGAGAACTTTTTCTAGAAAAAATATCCCAAATTAAATGTTTGTATAAAACGCTTGAATTTTTTATATAAAAAACTTCACAAATTAAATTTTTATATAAAAAAAGTACACAGATGAACTTTCTGTACAAAAAGTTTCACGAAAGAACTTTTTCTATAAAAGGTTCACAAATGAACTTTTTTTATAAAAAGTCCACAAATGAACTTTTTTATAAAAAGTCCACAAATGAACTTTTTTTTATAAAAAGTCCACAAATGAACTTTTTTTATAAAAAAGTTGACAAATTACCTTTTTCTATAAAAAGCCCACCAATTAACTATTTTTAATAAAAAAGTTAAAAAATTAACTTTTTCTATAAAAAAGTTCACAAATGAATTTTTTTATAGAAAAAACAAAAAATAAAAAATCAAGAAACTTTTTGCATAAAAAAATTCGCGAATGAACTTTTGATATAAAAAAGTTCACAAATGAACTTTTTCTATGTAAAGTTCACAAATGAACTTTTTCTATGTAAAGTTCACAAATGATCTTTTTCTATAAAAAGTCCACAAATTAACTTATTTTACTAAAAAAGTTCCCAAATGAACTCTTTCTATAAAAATATAACAATTAAACTTTTTTTATAAAATATACACAAATGGACTTTTTCTAAAAAAATCCACAAATAAACTCTTTTTATAAAACGTCAAAAAATGAAATTTTTCTATAAAAAGCCTACAAATGATTTTTTCCATACAAAATCCACAATTGAATTTTTGCCATAAAAAGGTCCACAAATTAACTATTTTTAATAAAAAAGTTCCCAAATGAACCCTTTTTATAAAAAGTTAACAATTAAACATCTTTTATAAATTATACACAAATGGACTTTTTCTAAAAAAATTCCACAAATGAACTCTTTTTATAAAACGTCAAAAAATTAAATTTTTCTATAAAAAGCCTAAAAATGATTTTTTCCATAAAAAAAAATCACAATTGAATTTTTTCCATAAAAAGGTACTTTTTCTAAAAAAGTTTCCAAATGAACTATTTTCGGTAAAAAAGTTCATAAATTAACTTTTTCTATAAAAGATTTCACAATGAAAATTCTCTTTAAAAAAGCTCACAAATGAGCTTTTCTATAAAAAAAACTCAAAAAATTGAAATTTCAATTAAAAATTCAAAAAACTTTTTATATCACAAATGATGTGTTGGTAAAAAAGACATCCCAAATGAACTTTTTCTATAAAAAAGTCCAAAAATGAACTTTTTCTATAAAAGATCCACAAATGAACTTTTTTCTATAAAAATTCCACGAATTAACTTTTTCTATAAAAAGTTATTTTTTATGAAAAGTTCACAAATGATTTTTTATAAAAAAGTTTAAGAGGGATAAGAGTGAGTGAAAAAAGTTCATTTGGGAACTTTTTATAAAAAAAATTAACTTTTTTTATAAAAAGTTCCCACATTTACTTTTGCTATAAAAAAATTAACTTTTTTATAAAGAGTTCCCAAATGAACTCTTGCTATAAAAAAATTAACTTTTTTTGTAAAAAGTGCCCAAATGAACGTTTGCTATAAAAAGTTCTCAAACGAACTTTTTCTGTAAAAAGTCAACATATTAACTTTTTCTATAAAAAGTTTCCAATTAATTTTTTCTATAAAAAGTTTCCAAATGAACTTTTTCTATAAAAAGTTTCCAAATGAGCTTTTTCTATAAAAAGTTCACAAATTAACTTTTTCTTTAAGCAGGACCCGAATTAACTTTTTCCCAAATTAACTTTGTTTATAAAAAGTTCCCACATGAACTATAATTTTTTTTTTCTAAAAAGTCCACAAATGAACTTTTTCTATAAAAAGTTCCCAAACGAACTTTCTCGATAAAAAGTTCACAAATTAGCTTTTGCTATGAAATAGTTCACAAAATTAACTTTTTTTTCCCAAAAAGTTCACAAATGATTTTTTCTATAAAAATTTCCCAAATGAACTTTTTCTATAGACAGTTCGCAAATAACTTTTTTTTTATAAAAAAATTAACTATAATGAATTATATGAACTATAAAACAGATCACAAATGAACTTTTCCTATAAAAAAGTTAAACATGAAATTTTCTATAAAAAATGAAATATAAATAATATAAATGAACTATTTCTTTAAAATGTTTGCAAATTGTTGTTTTTATTACAAATTTCACAAATCTACTTTTTTCTAGAAAAAAAACAGTGTTTTTTTTAGAAAAAGATCGCAAACTATATTTTTCTGTAAACAAGTTCACAAGTGAATTTTTTTAAATTTTCACAAATGACCTTTTCTATAAAAACTTGGAGAGTGAACTTTATCTTTATAAATTAAGGCCTTTCTCTAAAAAACAAAATTAAAAAGAACATAATATGTTTTTGTTGTCTTCTGTTTGCGTTTTAAGTTTTTCGGCCTACTTTTGTTTGCAAAATCACTGAAATAGAATAAAACCTTTTTGAGGCAACCTGAATCAACACCGATTGACTAAAACAAAAGAAACCATTTGATTTAGCCAATCAATTTCCCGTTCAACCAAGTGTCAGAGCTCTAACAAAATAATTCAATTATTCCAGTGATGTTCAGTGGCGCATCAAATTTCTTGACCAGGCCAACAGAATTCGTAAGAAAAATACTAGGCAGAATTGTTTTTATCGAATGTTCAAGAGAAAATTAAGAAGCAAATCGAAAGAAAATAAAGCCTTTGAATAAATGCTAATTTATTTGCAAATCAATGGTGGTGTCTTAGTATTGAGAGGGTTGAAAAAAAAAAACAACACAAATCATATATGTGAGGGTATGTGGGGGATTGAGGTTTATTGTTGCCGCAAGACCACTGGAATTAATTATAGTATATAATCAATAATGTGGTTAACAATTGAATGACAATGGTAATTGAACGTTTTAAAAAAGGGCAAAGAACTTAGAAATAAGAACAACACTTAGTTGGAGTGATCCGAAACTCGTATGCCCTCCATCCACTATGGATTTGAAATGTGTAGGAAGTCCCAGCTAAAATTTGTAATAAATGTCAGCACAATGTGCCTATCATTTACGGTTGTTTTATGATAAAATCTTTGATTTTTAGGAAATCACTATGGATTTGAAATGTGTAGGAAGTCCCAGCTAAAATTTGTGATAAATGTCAGCACAATGTGCCTATCATTTACGGTTGTTTTATGATAAAATCTTTAATTTTTAGGAAATCATATTTTTCAGTGTATTTTCCTATGACTTTCTTTATGACACTAAATCATTTCCATATCCTTTGGAAAATCACTGGATTGTTAAACCCAATGATGGGATATCATACTCCATAATGAGTGTATCTCTTTAAGCGATACTATCTTTGACATCTCCATAGTACATCACTCTGGTCAATTGTCAACCATTTGTGAAAAATAATCCAAGTGTAAATTGTAGCACTAGGTGAACAGAAATTTAGTCTACAATCGAACTTTTCTAGCCCGCATTACACCTGCGGGCCAAAAACCACAATGATCGTTGGAGCAGAAGACTGAGCATGACAAACAATGTTAAGTGGGGCGGTGGGTATAAAAAGTCATTGAAAACAGCAGACTCAGAAATACAGAGACGACATGATGTGAATATGCAATGCCACCATAGATGATGAGCATAGATGATGAATGTGCATAATATCCCATGAGAATCATGGGCATTTTGGAGGTGGATGCATGGCAAAATAAGGACTATATTGCGCAGGTCCTTTATAAAGACGACAGTGAGAATTAAAGAGTATGTGGTCTGGTTTTGTTTGTTGTGAGCTAAAGGGGGGTATATTAATTTGTGAAACAAATTGGAATTGAAAAGCCGACAAATGTGCAACAGAACTTTATGCATTTTTTTTGGAGTATAGAAATACGTGGGGTTTCGGAGGAATTTTTGTTCTAAGAGCCCTTATTTTAAGAACTCATAAAAATATCCTTCTATAGTCCAAGGGCGGTAGTCCATGTAAAATGAGGTTCCCGAATTCCGAATATTTATAAGGCATATAAATAACAGGTTGGCTGATAAGTCCCCGGTCTGACACATAGATGGCGTCGCTGGTATTGAATGCATATTATTTTTATATAGTACCAACCTTCAAATTTGATGTCTGTAAGTCAATTATTTTGTGAGATAGAGCGTCTTTTGTGAAGCAACCTTTGTTATTGTGAAAAAAATGGAAAAAAGGAATTTCGTGTTTTGATAAAATACTGTTTTCTGAAAGGGAAAAAATACGGTAGAAGCAAAAACTTGACTTGATAATGAGTTTCCGGACTCTGCCCCAGGGAAATCAACAATAATTGATTGGTATGCAAAATTCATGCGTGGTGAAATGAGCACGGAGGATGGTGAACGCAGTGGACGCCCGAAAGAGGTGGTTACCGACGAAACCATCAAAAAAATTCACAAAATGATTTTGAATGACCGTAAAATGAAGTTGATCGAGATAGCAGAGGCCTTAAAGATATCAAAGGAACGTGTTGGTCATGTCATTCATCAATATTTGGATATGCGGAAGCTCTGTGCAGAATGGGTGCCGAGCGAGCTCACATTTGACCAAAAACAACAACGTGTTGATGATTCTGAGCGGTGTTTGCAGCTGTTAACTCGTAATACACCCGAGTTTTTCCGTCGATATGTGACAATGGATGAAACATGGCTCCATCACGACACTCCTGAGTCCAATCGACAGTCGGCTGAGTGGACAGCGACCGGTGAACCGTCTCCGAAGCGTGGAAAGACTCAAAAGTCCGCTGGCAAAGTAATGGCCTTTGTTGTTTGGGATGCGTATGGAATAATTTTTATCGATTATCTTGAGAAGGGAAAAGCCATCAACAGTGACAGTGATTATATGGCGTTATTGGAGCGTTTGAAGGTCGAAATCGCGGCAACACGGCCCCAAAGTGTTGTTCCACCAAGACAACGCACCGTGCCACAAGTAATTGAGAAAGATGGCAAGAATTCATGAATTGGGCTTCGAATTGCTTCCCCACCCAACGTATTCTCCAGATCTGGCCCCCAGCGACTTTTTCTTGTTCTCAGACCTCAAAAGGATGCTCGCAGGGAAAAATTTTGGCTGTAATGAAGAGGTGATCGCCGAAATTGAGGCCTATTTTGAGGCGAAACCGAAGGGATACTACCAAAATGGTATCAAAAAATTGGAAGGTCGTTATAATCGTTTTATCGCTCTTGAAGGGAACTATGTTGAATAATAACAAGTATATATGGCCGTAAGTTCGGCCAGGCCGAATCTTATGTACCCTCCACTATGGATAGCGTAGAAACTTCTACGAAAGACTGTCATCCAGAATCGAATTACTTGGGTTGTGCTATCTTAAATCGTTTTCTAAATTGTGAGTTAGTCCATACGTGGTATATATTAGACAAAAAGGTATGTGTAGGTAAGTCTACAAATAATTACGAATCGATATGGACTTTTGTACGGTAAGTAGGGAGCCAGAATTGAAACATGAGGGATACAATTATGAACTTGATATGGACCAATTTTTGTGCGATTGGGGATCGATTTATCTGAGGGCTATTTATAACTATAGACCGATATGGACCTAGTTAGGCATGGTTGTTAACGGCCATATACTAGCACAATGTACCAAGAGGCTCTAAACCTAATCTCGGGATCGGTTTATATGGGGGCTATATCTGATTATGGACTGATATGAACCAACTCCTGCATGGTTGTTGGATACCATATACTAACATCACGTACCAAATATCAACTGAATCGGATGAATTTTGCTCTTCCAAGGGGCTCTGGAGGTCAAATCTGGGGATCGGTTTATACCATGTACCAAATTTCAGCCGGATCGGATGAAATTTTCTTCTCTTAGAGGCTCCGCAAGCCAAATCTGGGGATCGGTTTATATGGGGGCTATATATAATTATGGACCGATGTGCACCATTTTTTGCATGGTTGTTAAAGACCATATACTAACACAATGTACCAAATTTCAGCCAGATCGGATGAAATTTGCTTTTCTTAGAGGCTCCGAAAGCCAAATCGGGGTATCGGTTTATATGGGGGCTATATGTAATTATGGACCGATGTGGACCAATTTTTGCATTGTTGTTAGAGACCATATACTAACACCATGTACCAAATTTCAGCCGGATCGGATCAAATTTGCTTCTCTTAAAGGGTCTGCAAGCCAAATTTGGGGGTCCGTTTATATGGGGGCTATACGTAAAAGTGAACCGATATGACCCATTTGCAATACCATCCGACCTACATCAATAACAACCACTTGTGCCAAGTTTCAAGTCGATAGCTTGTTTCGTTCAGAAGTTAGCGTGATTTCAACAGACGGGCGGAAATGCTCAGATCGACTCAGAATTTCGCCACGACCAAGAATATATATACTTTATGGGGTCTTAGAGCAATATTTCGATGCGTTACAAACGGAATGACAAAGTTAATATTCCCCCATCCTATGGTGGAGGGTATAAAAACGAATTTTGACAAAAAAAAATGTGTGTTTCTTTGTTAGACCGGGGACTTATCAACCAAAAAATTCAAGCGTGAATGTCATTAATTGTAGTTTAGAACTGCTCACTATCAGTTGGGATTTTTCATTATTGATTTTCCTGTAGTTGTCTTCATCCCCTATTTAACGCTGGGAGTTTCCATGCTGATTAAAAAAAAAACTATTTTTTTTTTTAATTTTCCTTATCCTGCCTAAAATTTCTGCTCTCCTATTGAAAACGCGGAAAATTTGGTAACATATGTGTAAATCATTACAGCGATATTTTCCATGTAGTGTTAGTTTCTATATTACATCTTCAACCCCCATCATAGAATATTTATTAGGATTTCATCCCCTAACTCGATTAATTTCATGATTTTTTGTCATAACGAATTTATCAATACGAATTACTCCTGTTAAAATTTATTTTCTACAGCTATTGCTCATCTCTTCAGTTCTTTGTGATATCCTATGCTTTGTGTGTTTCAGCAAAACAATGAAGCAAATTTTAATCTATACTTTCAAAATAAAATTATTGTTTTATAAGAATTTGCACACATGAATCAAATATATGCAATATAGTAGAGATATATCTTCTTAATAAAAAGCGTGCGTTTGTTTTGATGTATCAATTATTTTAACCGTATAATATATAGCTGAATAACATAAATAATATTCATACAATAATTAATAATAATCATACAACATAGTGTCCACAAGTATACAATGTTGACTAATATCATAAGGATTGCCAGTTTGAATGCTATTAATATTCAAATATTGTTTGCACGCTCTAGAAGTCATGGGAATAGGTTATCATGAATATTTATAGTGGATTTCAAATTTTGCCTAATTCTAGATATTTACACAAACACACAATTTCTAATGTTGAACAAAATTGCTAGAACATATTGTTTGTTTTGGTGTCATGGAAAACCCACCCTCTTTTTGACTTGTGGTCTTTCTAATGTTTTCCAAAAATATAAATGAATAGATCTTTACACGCAATAGAAAACACAAACAAAAATAATATGGACATAGACATGTACGAAAAAAAAAAAATTTATACATTTTTAAGGTTTATCTGCTCTATTGCTTTATGTCCTCCTAATAGATTACTTTCTCTAACATGACTCAAATTGTGTTTTGTATAAAACTGTGGTTTTCCAAAATTTCTTGTATTGTTTAAAACTATCACCATAACGAAAATGATTACGATAATTTTCCAATTTCAAAATTAGAATTTTCATCACATGGTTTTCCTTGACAAATCATAGGGTATCAGCTTTTAAGATAGGGTAGGTGGAAAATCTATGTCAATCGAAATGAGTAAAATGGAAAAACACATTTGGAAATTTTATGTTAAGGGGAAATTAATCTGAGAATATTGAGGGTTGAAAGATTCTTATAAGAATATGAAATGCATGATAAAATAAAGTGAAAATTTTTATCATACGGGTATAGCCTACGCAAATCATCGAGCAAAAAAATATTTTACACGTTGGAAAGATATTCCTACGTTTTCCAGTTGCCATCAACTATCAATGGGTGACAAAATAGCCTATTAATATCAATTTATTTCACTTTATTTCTACACAAAATTTTGGAAAAAATTTATTTCAATCGAAAATTTTCTCAATTTTTTTCTATAGAAAATTTTGTCAAAATTTTATTTCTATAGAAAATTTTGTCAAAATTTTATTTCTATAGAAAATTTTGTTAAAATTTTATTTCTATAGAAAATTTTGTCAAAATTTTATTTCTATAGAAAATTTTGTCAAAATTTTATTTCTATAGAAAATTTTGTCAAAATTTTATTTCTACAGAAAATTTTTTCAAAATTTGATTTCTATAGAAAATTTTGTCAAAATTTGATTTCTATAGAAAATTTTGTCAAAATTTGATTTCTATAGAAAATTTTGTCAAAATTTTTTGTTCTATAGAAAATTTTGTCAAAATTTTATTTCTATAGAAAATTTTGGCAAAATCTTATTTCTATAGAAAATTTTGTCAAAATTTTATTTCTATAGAAAATTTTGTCAAAATTTTATTTCTATAGAAAATTTTGTCAAAACTATATTTCTATAGAAAATGTTGTCAAAATTATATTTCTATAGAAAATTTAGTCAAAATTTTATTTCTATAGAATATGTTGTCAAAATTTTATTTCTATAAAAAATATTGTCAAAAATTGATTTCTATAGAAAATTTTGTCAAAATTTTGTTTCTATAGCAAATGTTTTCAAAATTTTATTTCAATAGAGAATTTTGTCAAAATTTTATTTCTATTGAGAAATTTGTCAAAATTTTATTTCTGTAGAAATTTTTTTTTTTTTAATTTTATTTCTATAGACAATTTTGTCAAAATTTTATTTCAATAGAGAATTTTGTCAAAATTTTATTTCTATAGAAAATTTGCTTAACATTTTATTTCATACAGTATTCAACATAAGATTCTATGTACTTCAAATATAATCGACATATCTATCTATTATGAACTTTTGAAAATATTTTTCCCATAAGAATTTAATTGTCTATTTCTTTGTTCCTCTAACTAAAATCATTGGATAAATGCTGTCCTATTTTTGTGGTTGGCTGATAAGTCCCCGGTCTAACAAAGAAAAACACATTTTTTTTTTGTTCAAAATTCGTTTTTATTATTCAACATAGTTCCCTTCAAGATTATAACGACCTTCCAATTTTTTGATGCCATTTTGGTAGTACTCCTTCGGTTTTGCCTCAAGATAGGCCTCAGTTGTATTTTTATGGAAAATTTTGTCAAAATTTTATTTCAATAGAAAATTTTGTCAAAATTTGATTTCTATAGAAAATTTTGTCAAAATTTGATTTCTATAGAAAATTTTGTCAAAATTTTATTTCTATAGAAAATTTTGTCAAAATTTTATTTCTATAGAAAATTTTGTCAAAATTTTATTTCTATAGAAAATTTTGTCAAAATTTTATTTCTATAGAAAATTTTGTCAAAATTTTATTTCTATAGAAAATTTGGTCAAAATTTTGTTAAAATTTTATTTCTACAGAAAATTTTTTCAAAATTTGATTTCTATAGAAAATTTTGTCAAAATTTGATTTCTATAGAAAATTTTGTCAAAATTTTTTGTTCTATAGAAAATTTTGTCAAAATTTTATTTCTATAGAAAATTTTGGCAAAATCTTATTTCTATAGAAAATTTTGTCAAAATTTTATTTCTATAGAAAATTTTGTCAAAATTTTATTTCTATAGAAAATTTTGTCAAAACTATATTTCTATAGAAAATGTTGTCAAAATTATATTTCTATAGAAAATTTAGTCAAAATTTTATTTCTATAGAATATGTTGTCAAAATTTTATTTCTATAAAAAATATTGTCAAAAATTGATTTCTATAGAAAATTTTGTCAAAATTTTGTTTCTATAGCAAATGTTTTCAAAATTTTATTTCAATAGAGAATTTTGTCAAAATTTTATTTCTATTGAGAAATTTGTCAAAATTTTATTTCTGTAGAAATTTTTTTTTTTTTAATTTTATTTCTATAGACAATTTTGTCAAAATTTTATTTCAATAGAGAATTTTGTCAAAATTTTATTTCTATAGAAAATTTGCTTAACATTTTATTTCATACAGTATTCAACATAAGATTCTATGTACTTCAAATATAATCGACATATCTATCTATTATGAACTTTTGAAAATATTTTTCCCATAAGAATTTAATTGTCTATTTCTTTGTTCCTCTAACTAAAATCATTGGATAAATGCTGTCCTATTTTTGTGGTTGGCTGATAAGTCCCCGGTCTAACAAAGAAAAACACATTTTTTTTTTGTTCAAAATTCGTTTTTATTATTCAACATAGTTCCCTTCAAGATTATAACGACCTTCCAATTTTTTGATGCCATTTTGGTAGTACTCCTTCGGTTTTGCCTCAAGATAGGCCTCAGTTGTATTTTTATGGAAAATTTTGTCAAAATTTTATTTCAATAGAAAATTTTGTCAAAATTTGATTTCTATAGAAAATTTTGTCAAAATTTGATTTCTATAGAAAATTTTGTCAAAATTTTATTTCTATAGAAAATTTTGTCAAAATTTTATTTCTATAGAAAATTTTGTCAAAATTTTATTTCTATAGAAAATTTTGTCAAAATTTTATTTCTATAGAAAATTTTGTCAAAATTTTATTTCTATAGAAAATTTGGTCAAAATTTTGTTAAAATTTTATTTCTACAGAAAATTTTTTCAAAATTTGATTTCTATAGAAAATTTTGTCAAAATTTGATTTCTATAGAAAATTTTGTCAAAATTTTTTGTTCTATAGAAAATTTTGTCAAAATTTTATTTCTATAGAAAATTTTGGCAAAATCTTATTTCTATAGAAAATTTTGTCAAAATTTTATTTCTATAGAAAATTTTGTCAAAAAATTTTGTCAAAATTTTATTTCTATAGAAAATTTTGTCAAAATTTTATTTCTATAGAAAATTTTGTCAAAACTATATTTCTATAGAAAATGTTGTCAAAATTATATTTCTATAGAAAATTTAGTCAAATTTTTATTTCTATAGAATATTTTGTCAAAATTTTATTTCTATAAAAAATTTTGTCAAAAATTGATTTCTATAGAAAATTTTGTCAAGATTTTGTTTCTATAGCAAATGTTTTCAAAATTTCATTTCAATAGAGAATTTTGTCAAAATTTTATTTCTATAGAGAATTTTGTCAACATTTTATTTCTGTAGAACATTTTTTTAAAATTTTATTTCTATAGACAATTTTGTCAAAATTTTATTTCTATAGAAAATTTGCTTAACATTTTATTTCATACAGTATTCAACATAAGATTCTATATACTTCAAATATAATCGACATATCTATCTATTATGAACTTTTGAAAATATTTTTCCCATAAGAATTTAATTGTCTATTTCTTTGTTCTTCTAACTAAAATCATTGGATAAATGCTGTCCTATTTTTGTGGTTGGCTGATAAGTCCCCGGTGTAACAAAGAAAAACACATTTTTCTTGTTCAAAATTCGTTTTTATTATTCAACATAGTTCCCTTCAAGATTATAACGACCTTCCAATTTTTTGATGCCATTTTGGTAGTACTCCTTCGGTTTTGCCTCAAAATAGGCCTCAGTTTCGGCGATCACCTCTTCATTACAGCCAAATTTTTTCCCTGCGAGCATCCTTTTGAGGTTTGAGAACAAGAAAAAGTCGCTGAGGGCCAGATCTGGAGAGTACGGTGGGTGGGGAAGCAATTCAAAGCCCAATTCATGAATTTTTGCCATCGTTCTCAATGACTTGTTGTACGGTGCGTTGTCTTGGTGCACGCAGAGAAGAAACATGATTGTCACAATCATATTCGAAGAGCAAAATAATATGATAGGAGCTATTTTTGCGGAGACCATGTAACATTTTAAACTGCAACCATGTTGGCTCAGTGAACATGGTTCTAAGAAAAATATAATTGTCCTCATCTAAAATGTTATTATATTGATAAAAAGAAATTTGTTTCCATGAAAAGACAATGGTCACTATTTAAAATGTTATGGTATTCATTAAAAATGTTTTTCTCCTAGTTAAAAGAACATGGTCACAACCTAACATGTATTGATCTTTATGAAAATACTTTTTTCATCGTCGAAAAAAGGACGCCACTTGAGAAAAGAAAACACAAAATTAAATTTATTTGTTTGTTTTTATTTATTTATAAACTAATTCATTGTTTATTTGTATTTATACTGTCGTGCAAGCAAACACCACATATTTTTACA
The DNA here is from genome assembly GCF_050003625.1 of Haematobia irritans. Taxonomy (NCBI): domain Eukaryota; kingdom Metazoa; phylum Arthropoda; class Insecta; order Diptera; family Muscidae; genus Haematobia; species Haematobia irritans. Next base: position 9,191,266 of record NC_134401.1, on the reverse strand, counting down.
CACTCTATTTTGGTTCAATTTCAACAATAAGTAATCATTCCATATTTACTTCGTGACCATCAAATGTACCAACGCAGACATCATGTAACTGCAAATAAAAATAAATTATACCATATATCAAAATGCAGAACAAAAAACAGGTACATTTTTTCAATTACTTTTTTGTGTTCACATAAAACCACGTGCCACTTCTGAATAAATAAATTAACACAAAACACAGTAAATCCGTATTCTCCGTCCATTCCAAGAAACAATCAACACACGACTGACGCGTAAAATGAAAATCGTGTGTATCTGCTCAATGTTTTTATAAAATTCTTTTCGCTGCAAAAAAGTTAAAAAATTAAATGGTCACGAAAAAAATGTAAATGGTCTTTATGGCCATGTAATGCTTCTAGACATATTTATACTTAACCTATAAAAATAGTTTTTTCCCTGTAAAAAAGTAAAAAAAATTGAATGGTCAGGTACATGATTTTCCCGACCATGTAATGGTCTCAAATTCTATCATTTTAATGATAGAACATGTTTGTGGTATTTGAGAACCATTCAAATGCTTATTGCCACCATACATTTTTCTCCGCTCGAAAACTATTTTTACAAAGACCAAATACATGGTTTTCGCGGCAATTACATGCTCTAGATAAGCATTAAATGGATGCGGCAACCATGTCCAAACATGGTTTTTCTGTGCGTGTGGAACAAGACCTTTTTCTTCTTCATATGGGGCCGTTTTGCCGCGATTTCGACCTTCAAACGCTCCAATAACGCCATATAATCACTGTCACTGCTGATGGTTTTTCCCTTCTCAAGATAATCGATAAAAATTATTCCATGCACATCCCAAAAAACAGAGGTCATTACTTTGCCAGCGGACTTTTGAGTCTTTCCACGCTTCGGAGACGGTTCACCGGTCGTTGTCCACTCAGCCGACTGTCGATTGGACTCAGGAGTGTAGTGATGGAGCCATGTTTCATCCATTGTAACATATCGACGGAAAAACTCGGGGTGTATAACGAGTTGACAGCAGCAAACACCGCTCAGAATCATCAACATGTTGTTGTTTTTGGTCAAATGTGAGCTCGCGCGGCACCCATTTTGCACAGAGCTTCCGCATATCCAAATATTGATGAATGATATGACCGACACGTTCCTTTGCTGTCTTTAAGGCCTCTGCTATCTCCATCAACTTCATTTTACGTTCATTCAAAATCATTTTGTGAATTTTTTTTTTATGTTTTCTTCGGTAACCACCTCTTTCTGGCGTCCACTGCGTTCACCGTCCTCCGTGCTCATTTCACCACGCTTGAATTTTGCATACCAATCAATTATTGTTGATTTCCCTGGGGCAGAGTCCGGAAACTCATTATCAAGCCAATTTTTTGCTTCCACCGTATTTTTTCCCTTCAGAAAACAGTATTTTATCAAAACATGAAATTTCTTTTTTTCCATTTTTTTCACAATAACAAAAGTTGCTTCACAAAAGACGCTTTATCTTACAAACTAATTGACTTACAGACGTCAAATTTTGACACGAATCATTTGATGGTTGGTACTATATAAAAATAATATGCATTTAATAACAGCGACGCCATCTATGTGTCAGACCGGGGACTTATCAGCCAACCTGTTACCCTATTTCCAACATTATCTAATGGTTTTCCCTTTAAGAAAGAGAAAGAGATAGTCTGATCGTAAAATAGAAATTAGAAGAGAGACAGTGTTGCTAACAGTAATGTAGCTCTGTTAACATTACATATCTGGAAATCTTAATTAAAATGATATACAGCAAGTTTGTTTGTTTGTTCTAATATTCCACCACCATTTTCCATTCAATTTATTTTGAAAGACTTAAAAAAAATTATTTGTTAGATAACCCGGCTATCATTTCTGAAATCCTATTACATTTTTCGCGTCTATCGCGATAATTTTAACGAATTGTGACAGATTTAGTTAGTTACGATTCGACAAAAAAAAGTGATCGATATGTCATCAAGTAGATATTGCTATGTTAGAAACTCATTACTCACAAAGGCTATTTTTGTGTATTTAGAATCAAAATATACCATCTACTACCTCCTTACTGCAGGAAAAACATGTTTTTGTATTAAATATCATTAGGTACAAAATCTCAAATATACAAAACGAATAGAAAACATACAATATCGTTTGCTACTTTAGAGATCAACCCTCTTTATTCTAACAATAGATACTAACATTAGGTCTAACATTAATGTTAGTGTTTTTCTGTTTTACTTCAAAGCAATGAGTTGATAACATTTGGGATTTTGGGAGAAGACATTACATTGAAGAGAGTTTTTATTTTCCTGTCTTCGTATTTCTGACTTCCTATTACCTTATTCGCGTTATACCGCGATAAATCCAATAAATTTTGACGGATTACATGTGAAATGTTGACAGGAGACATTCGTACCAGAATATGTCACCTAACAAAGTGACCAACCATATACAACATTCACATTCTGCGATTTGTTGATCTTGATTTTCTTTCTCTGGGATACGGGATACAGCATACCATGCTTGTTGCAAAATCTACAGAATACATCCTTACAATTTTCCTTCAAAAAATTTCTAAAACATATGCGAAATACATGCGATTTATAGCCGCGCATCGCGTATAATGTAACAGGATTTCAGAATTCATAAAAAATGGATTTACTTTAATGCTGTGTTAATGAAAATCTATTGTAAATATCCAAATTTCATTCAAGAGGGAGATAAAGGGAGAGTAAGAGAGAAAAGTTGATAGAGATCCACAAGATGGGAGAGAGAATGAGAGAGAAGCTGGAGTACTCAATATAAAATGTGTTCATATCTGTTGAATTTTTACAGATAGAAAATAGAGGGAGAGGGAATTCACATGAGCCCAGTGGTGCCTGGTTAGGGGGTTTCCCCCCAAATTTAGGGGGTTTTTTCACGTTTAGGGGGATTTTTAGGGGTAAAATTTATTTGGGGGGATTTTTGGGGGTAAACAAATATTTCAGACCTTATAAAGTGGAGCAATTCTCAAGCAAATTCGGAACAATTCTAGCATGAGTTATGAGAAAAACAAGTGAGGAAAGTCTAAAGTCGGGCGGGGCCGACTATATTATACCCTGCACCACTTTGTAGATCTAAATTTTCGATACCATATCACATCCGTTAAATGTGTTGGGGGCTATATATAAAGGTTTGTCCCAAATACATACATTTAAATATCACTCGATCTGGACAGAATTTGATAGACTTCTACAAAATCTATAGACTCAAAATTTAAGTCGGCTAATGCACTAGGGTGGAACACAATGTTAGTAAAAAAATATGGGAAACATTTAAATCTGAAGCAATTTTAAGGAAACTTCGAAAAAGTTTATTTATGGTTTATCGCTCGATATATATGTATTAGAAGTTTAGGAAAATTAGAGTCATTTTTACAACTTTTCGACTAAGCAGTTGGTATTTTGATCATTTTTGTCGAAATCAGAAAAACATATATATGGGAGCTATATCTAAATCTGAACCGATTTCAATCAAATTTGGCACATATGACTATATTACTAATTGTACTCCTAGTGCAAAATTTCAACCAAATTGGGCCAAAACTCTGGCTTCTGGGGCCATATAAGTCCATATCGGGCGAAAACTATATATGGAAGCTATATCTAAATCTGAACCGATTTCAACCAAATTTGGCACGCATAGCTACAATGCTAATTCTACTCTCTGTGCAAAATTTCATTTATATCGGAGTAAAAGATTGGCCACTGTGGTCATATGAGTGTAAATCGGGCGAAAGCTATATATGGAAGATATATCTAAATCTGAACCGATTTCAACCAAATTTGGCACGCATAGCTACTATGCTAATTCTACTCTCTGTGCAAAATTTCAATTAAATCGGAGTAAAAGATTGGCCTCTGTGGTCATATGAGTGTAAATCGGGCGAAAGCTATATATGGGAGCTATATCTAAATCTGAACCGATTTCCACCAAATATGACACGCATAACTATAATGCTAATTCTACTCCCTGTGCAAAATTTCAACTAAATCGGAGCAAAAAATTGGCCTCTGTGGGCAAAGGAGTGTAAATCGGGCGAAAGCTATATATGGGAGCTATATCTAAATCTGAACCGATTTGTATGATATTTTGCAAGTTTTTCGAAACTCATAAAATATTCGGATGTACGGAATTTGAGGAAGATCGGTTGATATACACGCCAATTATGACCAGATCGGTGAAAAATATATATGGCAGCTATATCTAAATCTGAACCGATTTTTTCCAAAATCAATAGGGATCGTCTTTGAGCCGAAACAGGACCCTATACCAAGTTTTAGGACAATCGGACTAAAACTGCGAGCTGTACTTTGCACACAAAAATACATCAACAGACAGACAGACAGACGGACAGACAGACAGACAGACGGACAGACAGACAGACAGACGGACAGACAGACAGACAGACGGAGTCGATTTAGCGACTCAGAATTTAATTCTATGACGATCGGTATACTAAACGATGGGTCTCAGACTTTTCCTTCTTGGCGTTACATACAAATGCACAAACTTATTATACCCTGTACCACAGTAGTGGTGAAGGGTATAAAAAAAGATGCGGAAAGTCAACAAGAAGATCCTAAATACAAACAAGTATCCAATAGCATTATTTTCGTTATCTTTTTAAACTCTTCTGATGAAAGGGCATTTTTAATATTTGACAAAATTAAAAACAATCGTATTTTAACTTAGCAGCTGAAAGCTTTTTAAGAGTAAGCCCGCTTTTTAAATTGATATACATATTGTATTATTACATCCATAGAAAAAATAATTTCCTCAGGGATGAAATTTTAAACAAACGAAAATCTCTTTTGTTTTAAAGTATATTCTTAAATAGCAAATTTTATTTTTTATTTACTTCAAACGAAAAAAAAAAAATTAGCATCAAAAGAAAACTTAGTTTTTTTTTAAATTTCGTTTCTCAGGAAAGAACTCTTCTTTCAGGATATATATTTGTGTTAAATTTAATTTTTAAAGTTTATCACCACGTGATTTTTTCACGTAATTTTGGGACCACTTTTTGTACTTTTATATTCTGAAATTTTTTGGGGGTTATTGAAAAAAGCTTAGACCAATTTTTTTCTTAAGATTTGGAGGGAAGAATCAAAAATCACCTGGCAACACTGCATGAGCCATCCAAAATCCACATTAACTAGGTCTCAATGAGAATGAGAGAGAAGCTGGAGTACTAAATATAAAATGTGTTCATATCTGTTGAATTTTTACAGATAGAAAATAAAGGGAGAGGGAATTCACATGAGCCATCCAAAATCCACATTAACTAGGTCTCAACTGTCATTTGCCTTATAAAAAAAGAGAATTGAAATCACGAGAAATGTGGATTTTTAGTGTAATGTGTAGAGCCTACACAGAAAAAAATTTCCGTAGTTAAACTAACGTTAAATTTAACTTATTTTTATTGGAAAAAAAATATTCGCTAGTAGTTACATTTTTTTTTTTTTTTTCAAAATTTTCTATAGCTTAATGAAATCTAACTTTTTTTTAAGGATGTCTCAAAAATTTTATGAACTAAACGTGGGTATAAAGTTCAATGACCGTACACATAAGTTCAATAGGAACTAAACCAAACGAAGATTTTCGTACGATTCCCAAAAATAGTAAGAATGAACTACTGTATGGTTAAAATGGTGATGATTTGGCGCCAATGATTTTCTTCTTTACTTTTAGTTCTTTTTTCTTCTATGGGAGGATGTAATTTCGTGAACTGCAGTTAAAAAGTACAACAGGGCATTAAATTTTCCTGGTTTTAACAACGCTTTGTGGAAATCTCGAAATGTGGAGTAAAATTTAGTTCAATTTTCGTGCGAGGTAATTCATTCTTCCTATAAAACAGTTCACTCTTTTTATACCCTCCACCATAGGATGGGCGGTATATTAACTTTGTCATTCCGTTTGTAACACATCGAAATATTGCTTTAAGACCCCATAAAGTATATTTATTCTGGGTCGTGGTGAAATTCTGAGTCGATCTAAGCATGTCCGTCCGTCTGTTGAAATCACGCTAACTTCCGGACGAAACAAGCTATCGACTTGAAACTTGGCACAAGTAGTTGTTATTGATGTAGGTCGGATGTTATTGCAAATGGGCCATATCGGTCCACTTTTACGTATAGCCCCCATATAAATGGACCCTCAGATTTGGCATGTGGAGCTTCTAACAGAAGCATATTTCATCCGATCCGGCTGAAATTTGGTACATGGTGTTCGTATATGGTCTCTAACAACCATGCAAAAATTGGCCCACATCGGTCCATAATTATATATAGCCCCCCATATAAACCGATCCCCAGATTTGGCTTGCGAAGCCTAAAAGAGACGTAAATTTCATCCGAGCTTGCTGAAATTTGGTACATGGTGTTGGTATATAGTCTCTAACAACCAGGCAAAAATTGGTCCACATCGGTCACTAATTATATATAGCCCCCATATAAACCGATCCCCAAATTGGGCTTTCGGAGCCTCAAAAAGAAGCAAATTTCATCCGATCCGGCTGAAATTTGGTATATGGTCTTTAATGACCATGCAAAAATTGGCTCACATTGGTCCATAATTATATATAGCCCCCATATAAACCGATCCCCAGATTTGGCTTGCGGAGCTTCAAAGAGAAGCAAATTTCATCCGATCCGGCTTAAATTTGGTACATGGTGTTGGTATATGGTCTCTAATAACCATGCAAAAATTGGTTCACATCGGTCCTTAATTATATATAGCCCCCATATAAACCGATCCCCCGATTTGGCTTGCGGAGCCTCAAAGAGAAGCAAATGTCATCCAATCCGGCTGAAATTTGGTACATAATGTTGGCATATGGTCTCTAATAACCATGCAAAAATTGGTCTACATCGGTCCATAATTATATATAGCCCCCATATAAACCGTTCTCCAGGTTTGACCTCCGGAGCCTCTTTGAGGACCAAAATTCATCCGATCCGGTTCAAATTTGGAACGTGGTGTTAGTATATGGCCGCTAACAACCATACCAAAATTGGTCCCTATCGGTCTATAGTTATATATAGCCGATCTCCAATCACACAAAAAGTGGTCCATATCGGTTCATAATCATGGTTGCCACTCGAGCCAAAACTAATCTACCAAAATTGTATTTCTATAGAAAATTTTTTCAAAATTTTATTTCTATAGAAAATTTTGTTAAAATTTTATTCGGTTCATAATCATGGTTGCCACTCGAGCCAAAAATAATTTACTTAAAATCTACCATTTGTATAGAAAATTTTGTCAAAATTTTATTTCCAAAAAAAAAAAATTGTCAAAATTTTATTTATATAGAAAATTTTGTTAAAATTTTATTTCTGTAGAGAATTTTGTTAAAATTTTATTTCTGTAGAAAATTTTGTCAAATTTTTATTTCTAAAGAAAATTTTGTCAAAATTTTATTTCTATAAATTTTTTTTTTGAAAATGTTATTTCTATAGAAAATTTTATGAAAATTTTATTTCTAAAGAAAATTTTGTCAAAATGTTATGTCCATAGAAAATTTTGTCAAACTGAATTATATACGTATATGGTCGATCTTTTTTGATTTAATATATACCACGTATGGACTTACATACAATTTAGAAGACGGTGTTAGCAGGTTTTAAGATACCTTGCCATCGGCAAGCGTTACCGCAACTTAAGTAATTCGATTGTGGATGGCAGTGTTTCAACGCAATCCATGGTGGAGGGTACAAAAGCTTCGGCCTGGCCGAACTTACGGCCGTGTGTACTTGTTTTGGTGTAAGAAGTCTTTTGATACCTTGCCATCGGCAAGTATTACCACAACCCAAATAGCACGGTTGTGGATAACAGTCTTTTGTAGATGTTTCTACGCAATCCATGGAGGAGGGTACATAAGATTCGGCCTGGCCGAACTTACGGCCACATATACTTGTGTCATTTTAAGAAAATATATAAATTAAAAAAAAAATAAATATTTTCCTACAATTACAAAATATATACATTTTGTTTTAATCACATTTTCGTCGTACATGTTTTATATTTTCATTATATCCGTTCGGCATGTTTATTTTTTTTATTAAAAATTTAGTACAAATTAATTAACTTACATTAAATAAGTAGTGCAGAATTATATGTAAACACGATTCTATACAGAAGGAACATAATTAGATCAAAGTCAACAGTCTCTTATTAGTTTACATCTCTTGGATTCTCTCTCTCTTAAAATATATTGAACATTCCAATTTGAGTATTTAATCTGTATGGTATGTATCTCTTTCTGTAAAAGAAATACAATAAATGTATTAGAAATGTTAAATAGGGATTTTACACCCCAATAATAATTTTTGGTTGCCCAAATGAAACCTCATGGAGAACAGCTGATCTAATATTTCTGGAATCCTGTTAAGCTATTCGCGTTACACCGCTATAAATCTCACTGTATCTTTTGTCATTTGGTTTTCAATTAGATCACGATCAAATCAGAATGACACATTGACAAAGTTTTATGGAAATTTAAAAATAGAAAATTAAATAGATTTTTCACAATACATGGATAAAAACAAATTACGGACGTATTCGCATACAATGTTGACAAAAAACGTATGTTACATTAATGTTAGTACTATGCTAGATGTTTAACAGATTGCTAACTAACACTGACTTCTTATTTTAACATATTTTTGGTTATTTTACATTTCGTCCATCTTCAAATTCTGAAATTCTGTTAACTATCTCGCGTTACTTCGCGAGAAATTTCACGGATTTTCGGCTAACGGAAACATAGTGTCAAATCAGAATAGTACACAAAAAGTACTAAAATATATGAAAAATCCATAGGTATGGAAAGAATCATTTGTATTTGGGGAAAAAATTAACCAATAAATTTTCCGTAATGAAAAACACTTGGGTCATCATAGTTGGAATGATCATCTCCGGACATTTCTAGTTTAAATGTATGGGAAAATGTTAAACATTCATGAAATTCTCTCTTAAAACCTACCCTCTAATAGGAGCACACATTCAGTACTACAATTTACATATGGTAATGTGCCTTAGTAAAAAATTCGTTACAGAATTCTGTAAATCATGGTGATTCTGTAATCCTGTTACATTTGTGTTGAATTACACCTACAATAAATTCCGTTTGCTAGGAACTGATGGGGGCGGGGCGTTAGAGAAACCAACGGCAATTCGATCAAAATGGTTTTATCTCTTTTTCATAACAAAGTAATCTGAGGCAAATGATTCAAGTTCTCATGATTTTTTTTTGTTGCTTTTCTCATAAACGAAAATAATTTTCTAAATTTTCCCACATTTTTCTTTTGTTTTTCTTGAATAGGTCGCTAATATCAAAATGAAGTGCTAAAAATCTTCATCTTGGTGAGAATATCAAAATATTCCCAAGGAAAATTGTATTCTATGCTCACTCATCACCGTGAGAAACTATTTTCTCAAAATGAAATGGAAAAAGAGTTTCTACACACTAAAATTTATGGGCTTCTATTACAAAATTAATAGAATTTAAGCATTTTCTGATCAAATTCTCACGAGTGAAGAAGAATTTCACACGAAGGACTTGGAATTTCCCACGAAGAATCAATATTTTTTACATCAATTCGTGAGAAAATGTTTGTGGTTTTTTTTTATTTTTCCATTCTTAAAAAACGATTATGGTCAAAGGATTGATTCACTTTTTTTTGGTAAATGCCAACACATGCCACCACTTGAAAAACTCATTAGCTTACGCTCATTTGTTTATTGTTTTTGTTTCGGGGTTGATCCGAGAGAATATAGGTTTTAGGGGGTTGCTACACATAAAAAAAGTCATAGAAAAAAAGAAAACTGGAATCTCAAATTTCCTTATACTAATATCTCTGAGCGCCTAGTAGAAATATTTGTGGAATAAATATTTAAAAGAAGAAAAAAAGACCAAAGATCCCAGTTGAACAACTACAATAATAAAAAGAAAAAAAAAGAGTTCAAACATATAAGGACATGATTTCGTTTCATTTTGGAATGTGAAGTCATGGGGTCGTTATAGGTTAATTTGCCATACATTTCAGTGCATGATCGATCTTCCACTAAATGATATAAAAATTTCAAACAAATAGGAAAAGTGAATTTTTTTATTAGAATGCCCAAAAAAGATGCAGTTCCTTCGCTGCATTCATATTTCACAAATATGTTACCTCTTTTCCCGGCAAAATTCAGATAAGTAAGATTTTTTTGAATTTCCTGTAAAGGGAAGCTATCCTAATAAATTGAAGAACTTAAATTTATGTATCAAAAGGTACACACAGAAAAGTAATATGATCACCCCAACCATGTTCCAAGAGAAAAATGTTACTTTTTCACGGAAAACATGTAGCATGTTTGTCGAAACCATGTTCTTTTCTCGGAAATTATGTATCTGATTTCAGAAAGCATGTTATGTTTGACTAGAAAAGAATATTTTTGCGACAAAAATGCTACATGGTCTCTGTGAAAAAGTAACATGGTGCTCTTGAAACATGTTTGAGGTGACCATATTCCTTCTCTGGGTGTGGGGATGAGGGCAGGTTGTCCTCATAGACAACGAGAACCCTATTTTCACGGAAAACATGTAGCATGTTTGTCGAAACCATGTTCCTTTCTCGGAAATTATGTATCTGATTTCAGAAAGCATGTTATGTTTGACTAGAAAAGAATATTTTTGCGACAAAAATGCTATATGATCTCTGTGACATGGTGCTCTTGAAACATGTTTGAGGTGACCATATTCCTTCTCTGGGTGTGGGGATGAGGGTAGGTTGTCCTCATTGACAACGAGGAACCCTATTTTCACGGAAAACATGTAGCATGTTTGTCGAAACCATGTTCTTTTCTCGGAAATTATGTATCTGATTTCGGAAAGCATGTTATGTTTGACTAGAAAAGAATATTTTTGCGACAAAAATGCTACATGGTCTCTGTGAAAAGGTAACATGGTGCTCTTGAAACATGTTTGAGGTGACTATATTCCTTCTCTGGGTGTGGGGATGAGGGCAGGTTGACCTCATTGACAACGAGGAACCCTATTTTCACCTCAATGGCGAATGTAGTGATCCCTCTCTGTTCAATTTCTTTTCACTGCATTATCTACCATGAGGCATTGTTAAACTTCATGTAACTCAGAGAAGTAAGATTTTGTTAGGAATTCGTGAAATGGGAAGTTCCATCAACCCGTTTAAATATCAGAAAATTATCTTTATCACAATGGACTGAATAGTCTATGTGAGACTAAAACTTAATCGTAGTGGTCTCCGACGCTTTTCGACAAAAAGTTTGGGACAATAATTCCCAACAGTGAGGCGTGATGCCCACAGACCTCAGGGAGTAAACGTTATATAGATTTCTACTCTCATGGCTCCAAATTAGATGGACAAGTGGGTTTCGGAGTATATTCTGGAACTTCGAGTATATTCTGGAACTTCGAATAGCGAAAAGATTACCTAATCACTAGTGTTTTCAGGCTGAAATATTAGTAATAAGAGAGGTAGCGAATTGGCTGAGAAGTAATGTTCCAACAAATGTTGGCATTAATATCAGTCAACCTGCAATAAAATCCTTGGACTCTGTGTTCCTTCACTCGAAAACGACCAGCGCCTGCGCAAATCTCTCAACGAGATGGCTGAGAAATACACTATTCACCTAATATGGGTGCCTGGCTATGGGAACATACCGGGGAACTGCAATAAAATCCTTGGACTCTGTGTTCCTTCACTCGAAAACGGTCATCGACTGCCGCAAATCTCTCAAAGATATGGCTGAGCAGTACAATATTCGCCTAATATGGGTGCCTGGCCATAGGAACATACCGTGGAACTGCGAAGCGGATGGGTTAGCAAGGCTAGGAACTACCTTACATATTCCAGGGGAACTAGAATCTGTTTGTGTGCCTCTGGCTAACTGTAGAGAATTGCAAGGGTTGTAACGATACCAAGCAAATATGGTCCCATTTAAACTTAAACCGCACGCTAGATATGCTAGTGTTCTCAAGACGTCAGATATCACTCCTGATATCTGCTATAACGGGTCGCTGCCTGATAGACGATTTTGTAAAAACTATTGGCGCAAATTATAATGACCACTGTATGAGCTGTCATGATGCAGAGGAAAAGCAATCAATTAAACACCTAATGTGTGAATATCCTACTTTTTGTGTAAGAAGTAAGCGAATTTTAGGGGCATATAGCTTTAGATTACTGGCGAACCTGGAAAATGTTAACTTAAGCAGTCTGCTAATGTTTTTGGAACAATCTGGTTGGTTCAACAGAAGAAAATAATCGAGAAGGTTCAGCGGTTAAAACTAGAAGTGCCCATATGTAATAGGTACTTTTAGTTAATGTGGTATCACAATGGACTGAATAGTCTAAGTGAGCCTTGAACTTAATCAGGCTGCCACTTTCACCTAACCCAACCTAATAGGGCTGCCACTTTAACTTAAGCTTAACATTTTATCTTTACCTTCTATGAAAATTCCTAGTAAATTGAAGAACTTAAATTTTTATATCAAAAAGTGGAGTGGAGAGCAGGTCTCCCTTCTTGAAAGGGTTTTCATTTTACCGTTGAGAATTTTTAAAAATTCCCACTCACAAAAAAACAAGTGTATCTATAGTGGAACACTTATCATAAATTCATTTAATTTAATATAATTTAATTTCGTATTGTAAAGTCATGGGCCTGCATGATCGATCTTCTACTTTTAAAAAATTGTGTTAGGGGAAGGTCCAGTCCCCGTTTAAATATCGGAATAGTGTCTCTACCTTTGCGGAAAAATCCAAATAAATTGAAGCACTTCAATTTATTTCTGATTGCATTATCTACCACTAGGCAGTTGAGAATGTTTAAAAAGTGGCACAAATAATGGCACTCTCATTTTAGAAAAGTGGCAAACATTTTAACAAGATATGCCCCCTCTCTACCCAAAAGATTTTCATTGTCTTGTTCATTTTCATTATCTGCCACTGAGTAGCGTAACCATTGACTATCTCAAAAGTGGTACATTCTTTTTAGAAAAGTTGCTCAAAAAGTGTCATGAGAAGAAAATAACTTCTTCCTTGTAAAATCGAAATAAATTGAAGGTCTTAAATTATTTCTCTAAAGGTGTGTAGAAGGAAGGTCATCCTCCTTGTCTAGATATCGAATAATGAGGTACTCTACTTTTACCGCAAGGGCGAGGGCAATGCTCCCTCTCTGTCCAAAATATTTTCATTGCTTAATTTGCCACTAAGCAGTGTTTACGTTGAGAATTGCAAAAGAGTGGCATAAAAGGTGGCCCACTCATTTTAAAATGGTTGCTCAAAACGTGGCACATTTTTTTTTCACAAGATATGCCTGCTCCCCACCCAAAAAACTTTCTCTGCATTATTTGCCACTAAGCAGCGTTATCGTTGAGAATTTCGAAAAAGTGACACCCACATTTTAAACTAAGCAACGTTACCGTTGAGAATTTAAAAAAAAATTGGAACAATCATTTATGAAAAAATGGCTCAAAAAGTGCCACTCATTTTCACAAGAAATGTTCCCTTTCTGCCCAAAATATTTTCTCTACATTATCTGCCACTAAGCGGCATTACTGTTGGGAATTTCTAAAAAGTGGCTCACTCATTTTAAAAATGTGGCTCAAAAAGTGTCACACTTTTTCTCAAGAAATGTCCCCTCGTCACCCAAAATGTTTTCTCTACATTATGTGACACTAAGCGGCGTTACTGTTAAGAATTTTTGAAAAAGTGGCACTCTCATTTTAAACAAGTGGCTCAAAAAGTGTCACAATAAGAAAATATTAATTAAAAGAACTGATTTTTACCTTTTATATAGAATTGTGAAATGTTTACTTTTTCTAAATTAGATCTAAACTAATCCAACATTAATTCTATCGCCAATTCATCGAAAATCACTCATCGGTATTGACAGTTCATGGTGGTAGCTCAGTTTATCTACAACCTAGATAAACCTTTGCATACTTTTAGGCGACCCTAAATTCCATCAGAACAGCTTATAACTTTAATTTTTAATTTATTTATACCCGTATGCATAAAAAATTGGGTTTGAATCCCTTACGATTAGATTTCAAGAATTAAAAAAAGAAATGAATTCTTCCTCCTACCAAATCATATACTTGGAAAATATATTTGCCTCGAACGCCGTCGATTTTATTGGATAAAGTGGTGAAGCAATTTTATGCCATGACTCTTAAGAGAATTTTCAAATTTCCCACGATATCTTCATTCCCACGCATTTCTTTTAGTTCCCATAAAACTTCGTGAGAAATTTTGTAAGAAATCCACAACTGCTTCGTCTTTTTTACACGGAGACCAGAAATTTTAGAAAGTCGAATCCTAAGAAATGTTTTAATTTTCTAAATATTAAAAAAATCCATAGACATTCTCTGTGGGAAATTGTTTGTTGTGCATGAGAACTCTCTTAAGCTGAGATATTTAGGGATGACAGGGCCTATGTGTGTGACCAGAAAGTGGTGGTAATTTTCAAGTGATGGCACGCGTTGGTATTTAAACAATTTTTTATATTTAATAAGAGAAATTCAATTTTCACATGGGAAAAAATCCATGAGAAAAGAAAGTTCTCATGATTTTGTTAGAGTTCGTGATCCTTCGTGAGAAATTTTCGGAAACGATTGCAATTTCTTTAATATTTGTAATAGGACCTCAGCATTTCTGTAAGGAGTAAAGACAACAATTTTCACAATATTCACACAATATGACTAAACTCAAAACACTTGTTGCTTGGGAATATTGGAACTTTTTCTCACACTCAGTATGAGAACTATTCTGTGTGGGAATTTTTCCATTAAAATCGATCGTGAGAAAATTTTCTAATACAAAAAAACACACTTTTCATCGTGGGATATAAACTAACTATTGTGAGAAAATAAAATATACGAATAAAATGTATGAAGTCAATTTAATAGGATTTCAGAGAATATCAGAAAATTTCATAAAATTGAAAAAAGAATCATTCACTTAAAAATCTATGAAATAATTCTTTTGCAATAATTTGGATGCCTTTAAAATTGAAAATTTAAAACTAGGCCAATTATGTTATCTTATAGGTGTTTTTTGATTCGTGTAATGGGAACCCATAATCCATAGGAGAACTATTGACAATAACAGGCAAACAATAAATTCTGCCTGAGGAATTCTTACCTAAAACAGAAAATGGTTTCTTATTCGGGGGATGATTTTTAGTATAGAAATTGGAAAACCACTTGTTGCTAATGGTTGAATGAATGAATGTATTATTTATTCTTATAAGAATTTTGAAAATAATTCATTGCATTTTATAAGACTTCTATTAGGAAACATTAAAAACAAAGTCCTTACAATTTCGTGACAATTTTTTTAAATTCCAGAAGCTCACTTCTATTCCAAATTATCAAGAAATTCAGGAGTCGGGAATGCCCTATAGACCTTTTAAAGAGAAATTTTTGAAGATGTATTTTTTTTTGTTTTCCTGGACAGCCAGATTATTTACTCTGATACTTTTGTGTAATCAGGTAGATAATCTACCAGCAGACTCCTGATGTTTTTCATTGGCTGCTGGTTTGGCCGGTGTCAAAACTTTGGTCTACTGTTACAAATTAGAGGCGACAGTTTATAAATTTGTATTTTAAAGCATCGAATTTTTTGCATCCATTATAACTTATCATAGGAATTCTAACAGAAGTTCAGAATGTTCCAGAGATATTTTTTAAGAAGATATATTAAGGAAAATTTGCTTGTATCCACGGTTGCAGCCTACCAGAAATGGTAGACTTTTTGGCAGATTGGTGGGGTTTTAGTATATTTCACAAAGAGGCACTTCATAATTTTTCCATAGAAATAAACTTTTGAAAATATTTTCTATAGAAATAAAAATTTGACAAAATTGTCTATAGAAATAAAGTTTTGAGAAAATTTTCTATAGAAATGATATTCTGAGAAAATTTTCTATAGAAATGACTTTTTGAGAAAATTTTCTATAGAAATAAAATTTTGAGAACATTTTCTTCAGAAATAAAATTTTGAGAAAATTTTCGATAGAAATAAAATTTTGAGAAAATTTTTTTATAGAAATAAAATTTTGAGAAAATTGTTTTATAGAAATAAAATTTTGAGAATTTTTTTTTTCAAATAAAATTTTGACAAAATTTTCTATAGAAATAAAATTTTGACAAAATTTTCTTTAGAAAAAAATTTTGAGAAAATGTTTCTATAGAAATAAAATTTTGAGAAAATTTGCTATAGAAATAAAATTTTGAGAAAATTTTCTATAGAAATAAAATTTTGAGAAAAATTTTCTATAGATATAAAATTTTGAGAAAATTTTCTATAGAAATAAAATTTTGAGAAAATTTTCTATAGAAATAAAATTTTGAGAAAATTTTCTATAGAATAAAATTTTAACAAAATTTTCTATTGAATAAAATTTTGACAAAATTTTCTATAGAAATAGAATTTTGAGAAAATTTTCTTTAGAAATAAAATATTGAGAAAATTTTCTTTAGAAATAAAATTTTGAGAAAATTTTCTTTAGAAATAAAATTTTGAGAAAATTGTCTTTAGAAATAAAATTTTGAGAACATTTTCTTTAGAAATAAAATTTTGAGAAAATTTTCTATAGAAATCAATTTTTGAGAAACTTTTCTATAGGAATAAAATTTTGAGAAAATTTTCTATAGAAATAAAATTGTGACAAAATTTTCTATAGAAATAAAATTTTGAAAAAATTTTCTATAGAAATAAAATTTTGAGAAAATTTTCTATAGAAATAAAATTTTGAGAAAATGTTTCTATAGAAATAAAATTTTGAAAAAAAAAATCTATAGAAATAAAATTTTGAAAAAAAAAATCTATAGAAATAAAATTTTGACAAAATTTTCTATACAAATAGAATTTCGACAAAATTGTCTAAAGAACTAAAATTTTCTATAAAAATTAAATTTTGAGAAAATTTTCTATACAAATAAAATTTTGACAAATTTTTCTGTACAAAAAAAATTTGACAAAATTGTCTATAGAAATAAAATTTTGAGAAAATTTTTCTATAGAAATAAAATTTTGAAAAATTATTCTATAGAAATAAAATTTAGAAAAAAATTTCTATGGAAATAACATTTAGAAAAAAATTTCTATGGAAATAAAATTTTAACAACCTTTTTATATATAGAAATAAAATTGTGAAAAACTTTTCTATAGAAATACAATTTTGACAAAATTTTCTATAGAAATAAAATGTTGACGAAATTTTTTATAGAAATAAAATTTTGACGAAATTTTCTATAGAAAAAAAGTTGAGAAAATTTTTCTATAGAAATAAAATTTTAAGAAAATTTTTCTATAGAAAAAAGAATGTTGAGAAAAATTGCTATAGAAATAAAATTTTGATAAATTTTTTATAGAAATAAACTTTTGAAAATATTTTCTATAGAAATAAAATTTAGACAAAATTTTCTATAGAAATAATATTTTGAGAAAATTTTCTGTAGAAATACATTTTTGAGAAAATTTTCTATAGAAATAAAATTTTGAGAAAATTTTCTATAAAAATTAAATTTTGACAAAATTGTCTATAGAAATAAAATTTTGACAAAATTTTCTATAGAAATAGAATTTTGACAAATTTTCTATAGAAATAAAATTTTGAAAAAATTTTTCTATAGAAATAAAATTTTGAAAAAAAATTTCTATAGAAATAAATTTTTTGAAAAAATTCTCTATAGAAATAAAATTTTAACAACCTTTTTATATATAGAAATAAAATTGTGAAAAACTTTTCTATAGAAATACAATTTTGACAAAATTTTCTATAGAAATAAAATGTTGACGAAATTTTTTATAGAAATAAAATTTTGACGAAATTTTCTATAGAAAAAAATTGAGAAAATTTTTCTATAGAAATAAAATTTTGAGAAAAATTGCTATAGAAATAAAATTTTGATAAAATTTTTTATAGAAATAAACTTTTGAAAATATTTTCTATAGAAATAAAATTTAGACAAAATTTTCTATAGAAATAATATTTTGAGAAAATTTTCTGTACAAATACATTTTTGAGAAAATTTTCTATAGAAATAAAATTTTGAGAAAATTTTCTATAGAAATAAATTTTTTGAGAAAATTGTCTATGGAAATAAAATTTTGACAAAATTTGTCCATAGAGATAAAATTTTGAAAAAAGATCTATAGAAGTAAAATTTTGACAAAATTTTCAATAAAAATAAAATTTTGACAAAATTTTCTATAAAAATAAAATTTTGACAAAATTTTCTATAGAAATAAAATTTTGAGAAAATTTTATTTAGAAATAAAATTTTGACAAACATTTTTTATATAGAAATACAATTTTGATAAAATTTCCTTAGATGTAAAATGTTGACAAAATTTTGTATAGAAATAAAATTTGGACAAAATTTTCTACAGAAATAAAAATTTTAAAAATTTTTCTGTAGAAATAAAATTGTGCAAACTAAGACTTTTTGTTTGGTAAAATTTTCTCCCAATTTTGGTATATTAGTTTTGGCTTGAATGGCAACCGTGCTTTAATCTCAAATTTTTGGTGAGAGTATTGTTTATTTATTTCAAAGAAAAAGACAAATTTCCGATTTATTTATTCCTAGCTTTTCCAAGATTAAATTTTGGTAGTACGGTCACCCTGGACAAACTTTTGACCAAAAACAAAACAAAATTCGTCGTCGTCACAGTCAAACCAGTAAACAGTTTTAGTTCATATTTGGTGTCTAACAGAACTACTTTCCTAAAACGTTATCCAGATATTTCGAAAATGGTCCTGAAAAAAAGTTTGACATTGATGTTGTCAAATATTTGGCTAGTGTGACCATGCTCTTACTCAAACTTTTGCATATTCCTTGAAACTTTCGCCGTAAAGTATGCAACACTGCTTTCTAAAGATTATTTTTTTCAAATTTTAAAATGGTTTCTTATACTTTTATAGAGAATTTTCAAACAAAAGTTCTCAAAAATTAATGTCCACATGTATGTCATATACTAAAAATCTTAATTTGTTTTTTATAATAAGGCTTTAGACTTCCTCTTAATTTGTTTCTACATAAAAATTAATGAGCAAAGGAGAACCACACCATGTCATATTTTCCAAAATAAATTCCTTAAATTCTTAAAAGATCTTTGTTCGCAATTCTGAGTTCCTATTAAAATCCTTATGATAATTAAATAATGAAATTAAAAAATTCCCACGAAATTTAAAGATGTTCTTCATTCAGTTCAGATCGTGGGAATTTTCTTTTTCCGTTTTTTAAGAGAATTCAGAAAGGGTTCCTTTAGTATAATTATGGGCTTTTTTCTTCCATGATCAACTGATACAAAGAGAATGCAATCGTTCTTAAGTATCAAGAAGAAAATTTTCAATGCTGAATTCAATGAAAACTAAAATTAAATTCAGGATTACACACATAGGCTGAAGAGGGATCTCAGCTAAAGGTTGAGTTACAGAGATTTATAAAAAAAAGCATTCATGGAAAATTGTTTTTCTGGACAACCAGATTATTTACTGAACCTTTTGTGTACTCAGGTAGATTGCCTACCACCAAACCCCTCATATTTTCCATATATGAAAAACATCAGCAGACTATAGGCCGCTGGTTCCTGGTTTGTCCTATGTCAATATTTTGATCTCCTGTTACAAATAAGAGGCTATAGTTTATAAATTTATAAAATTTCACACGGATTTTTCAACATCGTGAGAATTTTTCATTTCATGTAAGACAAAGAAGAAAGAAAAAAATTCTATCTTTAGGATTTTGTGGAAAACCTTATGACTAATACGTGTTCGAAAAAAATATATATATTTTTCACATATGTATGATCTTAATTTAATAGTCACTGAAACAGAACATTTTCTACCTGTTATTTAACGCACCATTTTGATTTTTAAAATAGAAATTTAAAATAAAAAATTCCCACAATTCAGTACATATAATCCTTTCACTATAAGTGAAGATTGACTTCAGTTGTATATTCCCACGATCTAAAATGAAGTCCTTAAAATTACGTGAGAATTTTTACTTCCTCTTCAAATTATCGTAGAAATACTAACAGAAGTTCAGAATGTCCTCTAGATATCTTTTAGACGATTTTAGATATAAAAAAAGCCATTCATGGAAAATGGTTTTTCTCAATATTTTCCTGGACAGCCAGATTATTTACTGACCCTTTTTTGTATTCAGGTAGATAATCTACCACCAAACCGTTGATGTTTTTCGTAGGCTGCTGGTTTTGTCTGTGTCAAAACGATGGTCTCCTGTTACAATTAAGAGCCGATAGTTGCTAAATTTATAAAATTTCTCACGGATTTTTTTTACGATCGTGAGAATTTTTCAGTTTTTTATGTATTCCAGGGGAAGAAACAAAATTTCCATCCTCCGAATTTTTTATTCATCTTGATCGGATTCTTTTGGAAAACCATATGACGAACACGTGTTTGAAGAAGATATCTTTTAGACTATTTTAGAAATAAAAAGCCATTCATAGAAAATTGTTTTTTTTTTTTCAATATTTTCCTGGACAGCCAGATTATTTACTGATCCTTTTTTGTGTATTCAGGTAGTTAATATATCACCAAACCCTTGATATTTTTCATAGGCTGCTGGTTTGACCTGTGTCAAAACGATGGTCTCCTGTTACAATTAAGAGCCGATAGTTGCTAAATTTATAAAATTTCTCACGGATTTTTTACCATCGTGAGAATTTTTCAGTTTTTTATGTATTCTATGGGAAAAACAAATTTTACAGCCTTCGAGTTTTTTATTGATCTTGATGGGATTTTTGCTTGGTTATTATCATATGGTCTTAAGAGTCCTGAAACTGATTTTTGAAAAGAATATTGAACATTTTCTACCTGTTACTTAAGACACTATTTTGAATTATTTTGTGGCAGAGATTTAAACTAAAAATTCCCACAAGTCACCCAATGTAATCTTTTCACTATTAAGTATTAGTGAAGATTGACTTCAGAGAAAAGACCGAATATTCCCTTTTGTTTTTTTCTAGAGGTAGTGATTTAAAATAAAAAATTCCCACA
Organism: Haematobia irritans; assembly: GCF_050003625.1. Taxonomy (NCBI): domain Eukaryota; kingdom Metazoa; phylum Arthropoda; class Insecta; order Diptera; family Muscidae; genus Haematobia; species Haematobia irritans. Next base: position 9,170,149 of record NC_134401.1, on the reverse strand, counting down.
CTTCAGCTGATTTTTTTTTAGTATTAGCGAAGATTGACTTCAGGAAATACGAACATTCTCACGACCGAAAATGAGGTCTTTGAAATTCCGTGAGAATTTTTACTTCCACTTCAAATTATTGTAGAAATTCTAACAGGAGCTAAGAATGTCCTATAGACATTTTTACGATTTTTAAAAATTTGTGAAGATGTATAAAAAGCCATTGATGGAAAATTGTTTTTCTGGTCAGTTAGATTATTTACTGATCCTTTTTTTGTGTACACAGGTAGATAGTCTACCATAAAACCCCTGATATTTTTCATAGGCTGCTGGTTTGGCTTGTGTCAAAAATTTGATCTCCTGTTACAAATAAAAAGCGACTGTTTATTAATTTGTAAAATTTCTCACGGATTTTTTAACATCGTGAGAATTTTTCATTTTTATACCCACCACCATAGAATGGTGACGGGGGTATAATAAGTTTGTCATTCCGTTTGTAACACATCGAAATATCGATTTCCGACTATATAAAGTATATATATTCTTGATCAGGGAGAAATTCTAAGACGATATAACGATGTCCGTCTGTCCGTCTGTCTGTCTGTCTGTCTGTTGTAATCACGCTACAGTCTTCAATAATGAAGCAATCGTGCTGAAATTTTGCACAAACTCGTCTTTTGTCTGCAGGCAGGTCAAGTTCGAAGATGGGCTATATCGGTCCAGGTTTTGATATAGTCCCCATATAAACCGACCTCCCGATTTGGGGTCTTGGGCTTATAGAAATCGTAGTTTTTATCCAATTTGCCTGAAATTTGAAATCTAGAGGTATTGTAGGACCACAAATACGTGTGCCAAAAATTGGGAGTATCGGTCCATATTTTGGTATAGCCCCCATATAGACCGATCTCCCGATTTTACTTCTTGGGCTTATAGAAACCGCAGTTTTTATTCAATTTACCTTAAATTGGAAATCTAGAGGTATTGTAGGACCACAAATACGTGTGCCAAAAATTATGAGTATCGGTCCACATTTTGGTATAGCCCCCATAGACCGATCTCCCGATTTTACTTCTTGGGCTTATAGAAACCGCAGTTTTTATTCAATTTACCTGAAATTGGAAATCTAAAGGTATTGTAGGACCACAAATACGTGTGCCAAAAATTGTGAGTATTGGTCCATGTTTTGATATGGTCCCCATATAAAACGACCTCCCGATTTGGGGTCTTGGGCTTATAGAAACCGTAGTTTTTATCCAATTTGTCTGAAATTGGAAATCTAGAGGTATTTTAGGACTATAAAGAGGTGTGCCGAAAATGGTGAGTATCGGTCCATATTTTTGTATAGCCTCCATATAGACCGATTTCCCGATTTTACTTCTTGGGCTTCTAGAATCCGAAGTTTTTATCCTATTTGCCTGAAATTGGAAATCTAGAGGTATTTTCGGGTCATAAAGAGGTGTGCCGAAAACGGTGAGTATTGGTCCATATTTTAGTATAGCCCCCATAAGAACGATCTCCCGATTTAACTCCTTGGGTTTCTAGAAACCGTAGTTTTTATCTGATTTGCCTGAAATTGTAAATATTCTGGTATTTTAGGCTCACAAAAACGTGTATCGGATTAAGTTTTTATCGGTCCATTTGGTAATGCCTCCATATAGACCGACTTCACTTCTTGAGGGTGTAGAAGGCGCACTGATCATGAAAATTGCTTGAATCAAGACGTTATTTTATAATTTTCTTGCACACTTTCAAGAGATGTTAATGATTCCTCTAAAACTCAAACTAAAATGGTTCTTATAAATCCAGAATCTGATATAGTCCTCATAGGTGAAATCTTTAAATTTATCTTCGGGAAGTGTCCTCAAGTCCTCAAGCCCTCCTGAAATTTCAAAGGAAACCCTAATATTTGGTTCATGGTGGTGGGTATTTAAGATTCGGCCCGGCCGAACTTACTGCTGTATATACTTGTTTATTTATGCTATGGGAAAAATCCAAATTTTTCCATCCTTAGAATTTTTTTACTCATCTCGTTGGAATTTTTTGGAAAACCATATGACGAACGCGTGTATTTCTGTGTTTTTTTCGCATCTGTCTGTATCCCATGGCCTTAACAGCCCTGAAACTGATTTTTGAAAAGTGATTGTTGAACATTTGCTACCTGTTACTTAACACACCCTTTATATTTTTTGTGGCATAGATTTATATATAGAAAAAAATCCCAGAATTGAACAAAAACAATCCTTTCACTATTTAAGTATTAGTGAATATTGACACCAGAAAAAAAGAATATTCCCACGATCTGAATTGAGATCCTTAAACTTGCGTGAGAATTTTTTTTATTTTCATTTTTAATTATCACAGAAAATCTAATAGGAGCTCAGAATGTCCCAATGGAAATTTTTGTAGGACGATATGGTCTTACACTTGGAGCCACCGTGGGCAATGGTTAGCATGCCCGCCTTGCGTACACAAGGTCGTGCGTTCGATTCCTGCTTCGACCGAACACCAAAAAGTTTTTCAGCGGTGGATTATCCCACCTCAGTAATGCTGGTGACATTTCTGAGGGTTTCAAAGTTTCTCTAAGTGGTTTCAGTGCAATTTGGAACGCCGTTCGGACTCGGCTATAAAAAGGAGGTCCCTTGTCATTGAGCTTAACATGGAATCGGGCAGCACTCAGTGATAAGAGAGAAGTTCACCAATGTGGTATCACAATGGACTGAATAGTCTAAGATACACCTAACCTAACCTAACCTACACTTCAAATTGTTGACGGTAGTTTTTGTTTTCTAAGAAACAAGTGTTCGAAAAAAGATTTTACATTATTCACATCTACCTGGACATCATCCTGAAAATGGAGAAGATTAGAACTAAAAAATTCCCACGATCGAAACAGAATTTAATCTTTATTTAATCTTTATTTAAATATTTTATGAAGACCAAAAATCAAATTCACACGATCTGAAGATTGAGTTTTGAAATTATTCGTGAGAATTTTTCATTTCAATTTCAAATTACCATAACAATTCTAACAGGGGTTCAGAATGTATGTATAAAAACACTTGTTCGAAAAAATGTTTTACAATGCCCACATTTGCGTGGACATTACGAAATTTTTATAATGGTCTTTAAAAAAAATTGAAAAAATGTTCTACCTGTTACATAGCACACTATACTGTTGTATGTCTACATGTCCATTGAAAATGGAAGAGATTTCAAATGAAAGATTCCCACGGTTAAAAAAAAGAAGAATCCTTCGATTTTTTAAAATATTTTTTATAAAGACCGAAAAAAGGTCAAAATTGAAATTCCCACGATCTGAACTCGATCTTTAAATTAACCGTGAGAATATTTTATTTCAACTTTGAATTGCCAAAGTAATTCTAACAGGAGTTCAGAATGTCCCTAGATATTTTTGAGGAATATTACAAAACGATAAAAAAATGTTGGTATGATCCTTAGATCAAACTGCCGATGGGAAAAACACGTGTTCGACAAAAGATTTTACAGTTTATGGTCTTTAAATTGATTTTTTTGTTAAGAATTTTACCTGTTACATAGCACACACTACTGTATTATGTCTGTACCCATTGGATATGGGGGAGATTTAAAATAAAAGTTTCCCACGATTGAAACAAGAATCCTTTTTTATTTAAAAAAACCATAAAAGACTAAAAATGAAAATTTCACGATCTCTACTCTGAGTCTTTAATCTCTCCCGTGAGAATTTTTATTTTTTTACTTCAAATTATCATAACATTCTAACAGGAGATCAGAATGTTGCAGGGCTATTTTTAGGAATCTATCTAAGAAACGATTTTGAAATCCTCTACACATGCCTACGTCTCTCTGCTATACCTGACCTGACGATTTCTTAGAATAAAAACCTTAAATTCACGGTTACAGTTCATCTGATTAACTGTAACACATTTTCCCAGTCATTTACAATTTATTTGATTATCGAAATTAGTGAGAAGATTTTTCTAATTCCACTTAGAATTTTATATTAAATTGTAATAACAAATGAATTTTCATTTCATGTTTTATTCCAACTTATTTATTTTTTTTTCCAATATTTCGCAATTTTTCATTTTTATTTTTGTTTTGTTTTGGAAATTTGTGAAATATTGCGATGAATAAATAAAAAAAATACCTCCAGAAGGTTAGATGGCAGCCCAATGTATCAGGCTCACTTAGACTATTCAGTCCATTGTGATACCACATTGGTGAACTTCTCTCTTATCACTGAGTGCTGCCCGATTCCATGTTAAGCTCAATGACAAGGGACCTCCTTTTTATAGCCGAGTCCGAACGGCGTTCCACATTGCCGTGAAACCACTTAGAGAAGCTATGAAATCCTCAGAATTACTGAGGTGGGATAATCCACCACTGAAAAACTTTTTAGGGTTCGGTCGAAGCAGGAATCGAACCCACGACCTTGATACACAAGTTCGTGGCAAGGCGGGCATGCTAACCATTGCAGAATAAAACTATTAATTATATTAAATTATATTCATATTTTTTAATTCATTTAAACATATTTCTTCCCGAAATATTGCTCCTTCGAAATAAAATTTTGAGAAAATTTTTTTATAGACAAAATCAGATAAATTATAATGATAAAAACTTTCGTGAGAATAAAAGTTTGACAAAATTCTCTATAGAAATAAAATTTTGACAAAATTTTCTATAGAAATAAAATTTTGACAAAATTATCTACATAAATAAAATTTTGACAAAATTATCTATATAAATAAAAATTTTAGAAAATTTTTTATAGAAATAAAATTTTTAGAAAATTTTCTCTAAAGAAATAAAATTTTGACAAAATTTTACATAGAAACAAAATTTTGACAAAATTTTCTATAGAAATAAAATTTTGACAAAATTTTCTATAGAAATAAAATTTTGAGAAAATTTTCTGTAGGAATAAAATTTTGACAAAATTTTCTATAGAAATACAAATTTGATAAAATTTTCTATAGAAAAACATTTAACAAAATTTTCTGCAGAATTAAAATTTTGAGAACATTTTTTATAGAAATAAAATTTTGAGACATTTTTTTTATAAAAATAACATTTTGACAAAATTTTTTATAGAAATAAGATTTTGAAAAAATGTCATAGAAATAAAATTCTGAAAAAAATCTATAGGAATAAAATTTTGACAAAATTTTCTATAGAAATAAAAATTTGATAAAATTTTCTATAGAAAAAAAATTTTACAAAATTTTCTGTAGAAATAAAATTTTGAGAACATTTTTTATAGAAATAAAATTTTAGAAAATTTTTTATAGTAAATCTGATTAACTGTAACACATTTTCCCAGTTATTTATATCAAGGGACCTCCTTTTTATAGGCGAGTCCGAACGGCGTTCCACATTGCCGTGAAACCACTTAGAGAAGCTATGAAATCCTCAGAAATGTCACCAGCATTACTGAGGTGGGATAATCCACCACTGAAAAACTTTTTAGGGTTCGGTCGAAGCAGGAATCGAACCCACGACCTTGATACACAAGTTCGTGGCAAGGCGGGCATGCTAACCATTGCAGAATAAAACTATTAATTACATTAAATTATATTCATATTTTTTAATTCATTGAAACATATTTCTTCCAGAAATATTGCTCCTTCGAAATAAAATTTTGAGAAAATTTTTTATAGACAAAATCAGATAAATTATAATGATAAAAACTTTCGTGAGAATAAAAGTTTGACAAAATCCTCTATAGAAATAACATTTTGACAAAATTTTCTATAGAAATAAAATTTTGACAAAATTTTCTATAGAAATAAAATTTTGACAAAATTATCTATATAAATAAAATTTTGAGAAAATTTTTTATAGAAATAAAATTTTTAGAAAATTTTCTCTATAGAAATAAAATTTTGACAAAATTTTACATAGAAACAAAATTTTGACAAAATTTCCTATAGAAATAAAATTTTGACAAAATTTTCTATAGAAATAAAATTTTGACAAAATTTTCTGTAGGAATAAAATTTTGACAAAATTTTTTATAGAAATACAAATTTGATAAAATTTTCTATAGAAAAACATTTAACAAAATTTTCTGCAGAATTAAAATTTTGGAAACATTTTTTATAGAAATAAAATTTTGAGACATTTTTTTTATAAAAATAACATTTTGACAAAATTATTTATAGAAATAAAATTTTGAAAGAATGTCAAAGAAATAAAATTCTGAAAAAAAATCTATAGGAATAAAATTTTGACAATTTTGACTATAGAAATAAAAATTTGATAAAATTTTCCATAGAAAAAAAATTTTACAAAATTTTCTGTAGAAATAAAATTTTGAGAACATTTTTTTTATAGAAATAAAATTTTAGAAAATTTTTTATAGTAAATCTGATTAACTGTAACACATTTTCCCAGTCATTTATATCAAGGGACCTCCTTTTTATAGCCGAGTCCGAACGGCGTTCCACATTGCCGTGAAACCACTTAGAGAAGCTATGAAATCCTCAGAAATGTCACCAGCATTACTGAGGTGGGATAATCCACCACTGAAAAACTTTTTAGGGTTCGGTCGAAGCAGGAATCGAACCCACGACCTTGATACACAAGGCCGTGGGTTCGATTCCTACAAAGCGGTCATGGTAATAATTGCAGAATAAAACTATTAATTATATTAAATTATATTCATATTTTTTAATTCATTTAAACATATTTCTTCCCGAAATATTGCTCCTTGCCGATAGCCTAAGTTGCTAGTTGTTTTTTTATTATATATTTATTATAATTTGTAATTATAATAAAGATTTTAATAAATAAATAAATATACTGAGCGTATAAAAATCACATTTTGAGTAAGTCTCAAGTCCTGGTTAGCTTAGGCAGATTCACTTGGACTATTCGGTACATTTTGATATTACAACTTCTGTCTTATCACTGGTGGGTGGGGCTGTTCGATATTATGTTTAACTCAATGACATGTCCTGACTGTCTGTCCGTCATTAACTATAATCTCAAAAATGTCCAAACGAAAATTAATTGTCAAAGGTCAATACCAAGCATTCTTTCTTAAAATCAGTTCCTTAAATTCATGAAAATGTCTATTACGAATTCTGCGACCCTATTATGATCTATATGATAATTTGATAAAGGCGTAAAAAATATTCTCACGAAATTTAAAAGCCCTAAGATCAGATTGTGGGAATTTGTCTGTTTTCGATTTTTTATTATAAAAATAAACAATGTCTTAATTATGGGAATTTTAATTTTAAATCTTTTCCATAATCAACGGAATACAATACCATAGGATGTGCTAAGTAAGGTAGGTAGAAAATGTTCAATACTGAAAAATAAAATCCACACAGATTTGGAAAACGTAAAGCCTTGATTTTCCAACAAGTGATCGTCATATGTTTTTCCACGCGATTCCCAGCAACAGGTTGAGACACAGTGATGAATAAAAACGCATGGCCGAAAAATTTGTGTTCCCATAATTCATCATTCTTTTGTCTTCTCGTTTTACCGAGTCTCTGGTAGTCTACCATAGAACCTTTGCTTATATACATTCGATTAGCGTTTTTGCTTAGGACTTCCCCAACATGATGATCTCCTGTTAGATATGTGAGGTAAGAGGTTGAAATTTTTGAAAATTTCTCACGGATTTTTTTTTTAGACGGTGAGAATTTTTGTTTTTTATACGACGTGGGAAAATCCTGTATTCCAATTTTCAGAGATTTCTATAACTCAATGGGTGGGTGGTACTTCTCAAGAAACTCCACAAATCTGAACATGTGAAAGCATTTATACGAATCTGGCTGTGTAACGCCCATTTCTGTGTAGTGAATTAGTCCACCAATCACATCTGACAAAAACACTTGTTCAAAACTCTTAAAAATTCTTCCAGCTTCATACAAATTTGCGTAACAGGTAGAAAATATTCAATATTTAAAAATAAAAATGAAATTCAGGACTATTAAGATAAGATCATATTCAAGCAGATGTTGAAAATGTAAAACAAGAACTATCGAACACGTGATCTTCATATGTTTTTCCAAACCATTCCAATCAACATGTTGAGATGCAGAGATGAAGAAAAATGCATAGAAGGAAAATTGTTTATTATTCGGTTTGATTCTTTTTTCTACACAGTTTACCGAGTCCCAGGTAGTCAACCATCGAACCTTTGATTGTTTTCAGAGAGGCCGTTTTTGCATTATGAACGCCTGTTAAAAATATGAGGGAAGATGTTACAATTTTTTAAATTTTTTCACGGATTTTTTAAGAGCGTGAGAATGTTTGTTTTTTATCTGACGTGGGAAAATCCCCTTTTTTATTTTAAACCGGAAATGCGAAATCATGTATGCATATCTGGATGTGAAAACGCCCTTTATTAAAGGACATTGATATTGATTTGGTCATCAACAACATCTGCCAAACACTTGTTTGAAAAAATTTCTTCCATTTTCATTTATATTTGCGTAGTGCTGCACAGGTAGAAAATATTGAATGCCCAGGCAGATGTTAAAAATGGAAAACAAGGACTATCGAACACGTGGCCTCATATGTTTTTCCAAACCATTCCCATCAACAGGTTGAGATGCAGAGATGAAGAAAAAGGCATAGAAAAAAAAAATATTTTTATCGCTTTGATTCTTCTACACAGTTTACCGAGTCCCAAGTAGTGATCCATCGAACCTTTGATGGTTTTCAGAGGCCGTTTTGCATTATGAACTCCTGTTAAAAATATGAAGGAAGAGGTTAACATTTTTTAAATTTTCTCACGGATTTTTTAAGATCGTGAGAATGTTTGTTTTTTATCTGTCGTGGGAATCCTCTTTTTTATTTTTAATCGGAAAATGCGAAATCATGTATACATATCTGGCTGTGATAACGCCCCTTGTTAAAGGACATTGATATTGATTTGGTTCATCAACATCTGCCAAACACTTGTTTGAAAAAATCTTAAAATTTCTTCCATTGAATACCCAGGCAGATGTTGAAAATGGAAAACAAGGATTTTCGAACACGTGCTAGTTTCCAATGGCCGTTTTTGCCTAGGACTTTGTTAACATTATGATCTCCTGTTGGCAACATGAGGGCAGAGGTTGATATTTTTGAAAATTTCACACGGATTTTTTAGGATCGTGAGAATTTTTATTTTTTATATGACGCGTGGGAAAATCCTGTTTTCCAATTTTCAGAGATTTCTATAACTCAATCTGTAGGTGAGACTTGTAAAGAAACTGTAAAATATGGAACACGTGGTCCTCATGTGGTCCTCATTCCCATCAAGAGGTTAAGCTGCAGATATGAAGAAACAGGCATAGAAGGGAAGTTGTATGTTATTCGGCGTAATTCTTTTTTCAACTCAGTTTACACAGCCTCAGGTAGTCAACCATCCAACCTTTGAAAGTTTCCAATGGCCGTTTTTGCTTAGGACTTTGTTAACATTATGATCTCCTGTTAGAAACATGAAGAAAGAGGTTGACATTTTTGAAAATTTCACACGGATCGTGAGAATTTATATTTTTTATATGACGTGGGAAAATCCTGTTTTCCAATTTTCGGAGATTTCTATAACTCAATCTGTTGGTGGGACTTGCAAAGAAACTGTATGTATATGACTTTTTTTTTGAATTTTCAGAGATTTCTTTGGCTTATTCTATTGATAGGATTTCTAAGGATACATCTGGCTGGGTATCACACCTCTTTTCTGTATAGTATAAAAATAGGATTATCATTTTTTAAAGGACATTTATCAAAAACATCTGACAAACACTTGTTGAAAAAAATTTCCATTTCCCTTTTAAAAGATATTTGCTGCAGTGGTGTCGAGGTAGAAAATATTCAATATTAAGGCATACAAATTTGAATTCAGAACTATTAAGATCATATCCGGCCGGATGTGGAAAATGTAAAATATGGATTTTCGAGCACGTGGTTGTCATATATTTTTCCAAACCATGCCCATCAACAGGTTGAGATGCAGAGATGAAGAAAAAGCCATAGAAGGAAAATCTGTTTTAATCGGCTTGATTCTTTTTTCCAATCAGTTTACCCAACCTCAGGTAGTCAACCATCGAAACTTTCATAGTTTCCAACGGCCATGTTTGCTTAGGACTTTGCTAACATTATGATCTCCTGTTAGAAACATGAGGAAAGAGGTTGACAATTTCTCACAGATTTTTTTTCAGAGCTAAATCTGGCTGTGTAACGCCCATTTTTTGTATAGCCTACCTAAAATTAATTTTTTAAAACATCTGACAAACACTTGTTTAAAAATTCTTATTTACCATAGTGCTGCTCAGGTAGAAAGTATCCAAAACAATGAAAATCAAATTCAAGACTATTTAGCTTAATATCCAGGCAGATGTGAAAAGGAAAACATGCATTTTCGAACCCGTGCTCGATATATGTTTTATCATTTTCCATCAACAGGCTGAGATGCAGCGATGAAAAAAACGTATAGATGAAAAAATTTAATCCCATAATTCTCATAGACACCTTGATACTTTTGCTTACTCGATTTAACGATTTCAGTGGCCGTTTTCGCTTAGGACTTTGTTCACATTATGAACTCCTGTTAAAAGTGTTACGGAAGAGGTTAAAATTTTTTAAAATTTCTCACGATTTTTTAAGGTCGTGAAAATTTTTATTTTGTGAGGGACGTGGGAAAATTCTCTTTTTTAATTTTTCTTTTTGATCTAAACTACATCAAAAAAGAAAAATAAAAAAGAGAAATTTCTCACGTCATATAACAAAATAAAAATTCTCACGACCTTAAAAAATCGTGAGAAATTTTAAAAAATTTTAATCTCACAAAAATCTGAAAAATCTTGAAACTCAAAAATCTGAAAAATCTTGAAACCACTTATACTTATATAATTTTCTATAGAAAAAAAAAATTAATAAAATTTTCTATAGATATAAAATTTTGAGAAATTTTTTTTTAGAAATAAAATTTTCACAAAATTTAACAAAAATAAAATTCTGAAAAAAAATCTATAAAAATCTTAACAACATCAAAAAAGAAAAATTAAAAAAGAGAATTTTCTCACGTCATATAACAAAATAAAAATTCTCACGACCTTAAAAAATCGTGAAATATTTTAAAAAATTTAACCTCTCAAAAATCTGAAAAATCTTGAAATCACTTATACAAATCTGGCTGTGTAACGGCCCCTTTTTCTGTATAGCCTAAAATAGGATTATTTAATTTTTTAAAGGACGTTGATATTGATTAATTCACCAACCAAATCTGAACCTCTGAAACACGTGTTCAAAAAACTTAAATGTTCTTCCATTCTCATAAATATTTGCCGTCTTCGTAATACAAGTCGAGGTTGTTATTTTTAATGGAAGGGATGTTGATATTTTCTTACCTGTTACGCCAATATCGCAGACCATATACAAGTAGAAGAAATTTAAACCAAAAAAAATCCCACAATGAATAACTTCATTTGTAAAGATTTAGGGATAATTATATAAAAAGTAATTCCCACGATCTGAAGTGAAGACGATTTTTCGATATTTCTTGAGAATTTTTTTCCATTTTCCATCAAACTATCATGAATATGTAACAGGAGCTCAGAATTTACAAAGAACTTAAAAGGATGTTGGGTATTCGATTTTATGATCGAGCATTTTTCCTCAGTTAAACAGCATCAGTATTTTTTAAATTTTGAAGTCTGCTTTCCCATTACAAATATAAAATAGATGTTTAAGATTTTCATGTAATGATTTTATTATTTAATCCATGGGGAAACAGATTCATTTTGTCGAATTGCAATTTTTCCACTAAAAAACATGCGACGTATTTTTATTTATTAAAGCAGTATATATTTTACGTATGTGAACAAAACTGCAGTGAAACTTCTCAAAAGTGGACACTTAAGGTCGCGTAAATATTGTCATTGACACTATGAGAGGTTACTTTAAATGTGATAATATAAATGGCTTCTCATTAAACGTATTCACCTTTGAGAGGTGACCGGTTTTCAGAGTGTCCAAATTTGAGAGGTTTCACTGTAATTGAAAAAAAAAACTGAAATTATAATTATTTTTTAAATATTTTTCAGAATTAAATCGATAATTGAACTATATTTGTTACAGGTAATTTTGTCCAGTGTGTGACACAACAATCATCTAATTGGTAAGTAAATCCTCCAAATATATTTTACTTCTTTTCAATGGATTTTTTCTTTGAATTTATTTTAACTAAAAGTCATTTTGACTTACAATTATATTCATTTCCTGAAAAATGGAAGAGTTTGTTTTATAAATGAAAATTCTCACAACTATTTCTAAACAAAATCAGATAAATTATAATGATAAAAAGTTTCGTGAGAATAAAATTTTGACAAAATTCTCTATAGAAATAAAATTTGGACAAAATTTTCTATAGAAATTAAATTTTTGAGAAAATTTTTTATAGAAATAAAATTTTGAGAAAATCTTCTATAGAAATAAAATTTTCTATAGAAATACAATTTTGAGAAAATTTTCTATAGAAATATAATTTTAAGAAAATTTTGTATAGAAATAAAATTTTGAGAAAACTTTCTATAGAAATATAATTTTAAGAAAATTTTCTATAGAAATAAAATTTTGAGAAAACTTTCGGTAAAAAAATTAAATTTGGAGAAAATTTTGTATTGAAATAAAATTTTGAGAAAATTTGTTATAGAAATAAAATTTTGAGAAAAAATGTTTATAGACAAAATCAGGTAAATTATAATGATAAAAAGTTTCGTGAGAATAAAATTTGGACAAAATTCTCTATAAAAATAAAATTGTGACAAAATTATCTATATAAATAAAATTTTGAAAAATTTTCTGTAGAAATCAAATTTTCACAAAATTTTCCATAGACATAAAATTTTTGACAAAATTTTCTATAGAAATAAAATTTTGAGAAATTTTTCTATAGAAATAAAATTTTGAGAAAACTTTCTATAAAAAATAAAATTTTGAGAAAATTGTGTATATAAATAATATTTTGAGAAAATTTTTTATAGAAATAAAATTTTGACAAAATTTGTTATAGAAATCAAATTTTGAGAAAATTTTTTATAGAAATAAAATTTTGAGAAAATTTTCTATAGAAAAACAAACAAAGACCTCGAACTTGATTAATCATTTCATTATATATAAAGGTCGAACAAAAAGAAAATTAATAAATCAAATTTTCACAAAATTTTCCTTAGAAATAAAATTTTTGACAAAATTTTCTATAGAAATAAAATTTTGAGAAAATTTTTTATAGAAATAAAACAATAATAATTTTGACAACATTTTCTGTAGAAATAAAATTTTCCCAAAATTTTCTACAGAAATAAAATTTTGAGAAAATTTTCTATACAAATAAAATGTTGCCGAAATTTTGTACAGAAACAAAATTTTCTATAGAAAAAATTTTTTTACAAAATTTTCTATAGAAATAAATTTTTTACAAAATTTTCTATAGAACTAAAAATTTGATAAAATTTTCTATAGAAATAAAATTTTGACAAAATTTTCTGTAGAAATAAAATTTTGACAAAATTTTCTATAGAATTACAAATTTGCAAAATTTGCTATAGAAATAAAAATTTGATAAAATTTTCTACAGAAAAAAATTTAACAAAATTTTCTGTTGAAATAAAATTTTGAGAAAATTTTTTATAGAAATAAAATTTTGACAAAATTTTGTATAGAAATAAAATTTTGAAAAAATTTCTTACAGAAATAAAATTCTGAAAAAAATTCTATAGAAATAAAATTTTGACAAAATTTTCTATAGAAATAAAATTTTGACAAAATTTTCTATAGAAAAAAAATTTTGACAAAATGTTCGATAGAAATAAAATTTTCTATAGAAATAAAATTTTGACAAAATTTCTTATAGAAATAAAATTCTAAAAAAAAATTATATAGTAATAAAATTTTGACAAAATTTCTTATAGAAAAAAATGTTAACAAAATTTTCTATAGAAATGAAATTTTGACAAAATTTTGTATAGCAATAAAATATTGACAAAATTTTCTATAGAAGTAAAATTTTTAGAAAATTTTCTATAAGAATACAATTTTGACAAAATTTCATATAGAAATAAAATTTTGAATAAATCTTTTATAAAACAAATTTTTTTAAAAATTGTCTATAGAAATAAAATTTTGACAAAATTTTTTAAAAAAATAAAATTTTGACAAAATTTTTTATAGAAATAAAGTTTTGCAAAAACTTTCTCTAGAATGAAAATTTTTGTAGATTTTTGGTTATTTTTTTCTTAAAAAATTGTAAGATTTTGTTTGGGCACGACTGGCAACCTTGCCCCTGAGTCGAACTAGCCATGTCCGTCTGTCTGCGAACACATGTTTGTGAGCACACGTATGCGTTTTGGGTTGAATAGAACCCTATTGCATGTGATAGAAATCGGTTCGTAATTAGATATAGCTCCCATTTTTTGCTATGCATGCCAAATTTGGTTGAAATCGGTTTATATTTGTTATTTTATATTATTTTATTAATTAATTTCTCTAATCGGACCATTGAAAGGGACATTTATATCTTCAGGTCCCACTGTGCAAGATAATATCCATTCGTATAACATTTTTATATTTTCAATTCAATTTCTAACCGAACACTTGAATTTAAGATGAATTCAAGCTATGGCTAATCCTAAGGAATGTTTAGCAAAGCTATAAACCACAAGCAACACTGTCAATTGTAATTGTAGGAAGCACCCAGTGTTAATGTCCATGATTTTCTCAGACATAAATCACTTATAACACCATGTACGCAAAGTGGTAAATTTTATGTTCTGAATTACCCTGTGTGTCATCCATTTTTGTGCTAGCAATTCACCAATGTATAACAAAACGTGGTGAATACGGAATTTATAACAGAAAGAACAAAAAAGTTTAATATATATTATAAATACACTTTTAATATAACAACCTAAATAACAAAAGGCTTACTTGTCTAGTCATGTCTAGTAATCATCTGTTCTTTATTTTTCATCATCTTTAGTATTTTAAACGTTTTTTTTTAATTTTGACAAAATTTTCTATAGAAATAAAATTTTGATAAAATTTTCTATAGAAATAATATTTTGACAAAATTTTCAATAGAAATAAAATTTTGACAAAATTTTCTATAAAAATAAAATTTTGACAAAATTTTCTATAGAAATAAAATTTTGACAAAATTGTCTATAAAAAATAAAATTTTGACAATATTTTCTATAGAAATAAAATTTTGACAAAATTTTCTATAGACATTTTTTTTGACAAAATAAGTTTTTTTTTTTTGTAAAATTTTCTCCTATAAAAGACAAAATTGTTTAGTCATTAGTTTTTGATCTTTATTTTTCATCATCTTTAGTATTTTAAATGTTTTTAACATTTCGATTTACTCAGTACTTTATTCTAGTCTAAATATTACTTAACACAATAATCTTTACGTTGTTGTCGTATAACAGCTTCAAGTTTAAGGCAACGTTCTCTAAGGCCTCCATTTTCTTTTTGAAGAATATCTATGGTGGCATCTTTCTTTTCGATGGCTTGTTGGACTCTGAAAAAAAGGAATTAAATTT